>NC_135891.1:43641277-44847013 GCF_964194155.1 Cetorhinus maximus | reverse complement strand
GGAGGGCGGGGCAGAGGGATGGAAGGTCAGGGGCGAGGGGGATGGGAAGGCCGGGGGCGAGGGGGATGGGAAGGTCGGGGGCGAGGGGGAGGGGAAGGTCGGGGGCGCGGGTGATGGGATGGTAGGGGGCGAGGAGGAGGGGCCGGTCTGGGGCGAGGGTGATGGGACGGTCGGGGGCGAGGACGGTCGAGGGCGAGGGGGAGGGGACGGTCGGGGGCGAGGGGGAGGGGACGGTCGGAGGCGAGGGAGATGGGGACGGTCAGGGGCAAGAAGGGTGGTGTGGGGTGCAGGGGATCTGGGGGTGGGGCGGGGTGGAGGACGAAAGGAGGTGGAGGGACGAAAGGAGGGGGAGGGACGAAAGGAGGGGGGAGGGACGAAAGGAGGGGGGGAGGGACGAAAGGGGGGGGAGGGACGAAAGGGGGGGGAGGGACGAAAGGGGGGGGAGGGACGAAAGGAGGGGGAGGGACGAAGGGGGGGGGGGGGAGGGACGAAAGGGGGGGAGGGACGAAAGGGGGGGGGAGGGACGAAAGGGGGGGTAGGGACGAAAGTGGGGGGAGGGACGAAAAGGGGGGGAGGGACGAAAGGGGGGGGAGGGACGAAGGGGGGGGAGGGACGAAAGGGGGGGGAGGGACGAAAGGGGGGGAGGGACGAAGGGGGGGGAGGGACGAAAGGGGGGGAGGGACGAAAGGGGGGGGAGGGACGAAAGGGGGGGGAGGGACGAAAGGGGGGGGGAGGGTCGAAAGGGGGGGGAGGGTCGAAAGGGGGGGAGGGACAAAAAGGGGGGAGGGACAAAAGGGGGGGAGGGACGAAAAGGGGGGTGGGACGAAAGGGGGGGAGGGACGAAAGGGGGGAGGGCGAGTGGGGTTGGGAGAGGGCGGGGGGGAAGGGAGAGGGCGGGGGGGAAGGGAGAGGGCGGGGGGAAGGGAGAGGGCGGGGGGGAAGGGAGAGGTCGGGGGGGAAGGGAGGGGGCGGGGGGAAGGGAGGGGGCGGGGGAAGGGAGGGGGCGGGGGGAAGGGAGGGGGCGGGGGGAAGGGAGGGGGCGGGGGAAGGGGAGGGGGCGGGGGAAGGGAGGGGGCGGGGGGAAGGGAGGGGGCGGGGGGAAAGGAGAGGGCGGGGGGAAAGGAGAGGGCGGGGGGAAGGGAGGGGGCGGGGGGAAAGGAGAGGGCGGGGGGAAGGAGAGGGCGGGGGGAAAGGAGAGGGCGGGGGGAAGGAGAGGGCGGGGGGAAAGGAGGGGGCGGGGGGAAAGGAGAGGGCGGGGGGAAAGGAGAGGGCGGGGGGAAAGGAGAGGGCGGGGGGGAAAGGAGAGGGCGGGGGGGAAAGGAGAGGGCGGGGGGGAAAGGAGAGGGCGGGGGGAAAGGAGAGGGCGGGGGGGAAAGGAGAGGGCGGGGGGAAAGGAGAGGGCGGGGGGAAAGGAGAGGGCGGGGGGAAAGGAGAGGGCGGGGGGGAAAGGAGAGGGCGGGGGAAAGGAGAGGGCGGGGGGGAAAGGAGAGGGCGGGGGGAAAGGAGAGGGCGGGGGGAAAGGAGAGGGCGGGGGGGAAAGGAGAGGGCGGGGGGGAAAGGAGAGGGCGGGGGGAAAGGAGAGGGCGGGGGGAAAGGAGAGGCGGTGAGGGATGGGAGGGGGAACAGGGGAGAACCCGGCGAGGAGGAATAGTAGGGGGAGGGGGAGGGGCTGGGGGAGGGGGCTGGGGGAGGGGGAGGGGCTGGGGGCAGGGGAGGGGCTGGGGGAGGGGGAGGGGAAGGGCTGGGGAGGTGATGGGGAAGGGGCGGGGGGAGGGAGAGGGGGAGGGGAAGGGGCGGGGGGTTGGGGGGAAGAGGGGGGTTGGGGGGAAGAGGGGGGTTGGGGGGAAGAGGGGGTTGGGGGGAAGAGGGGGGTTGGGGGGAAGAGGGGGGTTGGGGGGAAGAGGGGGTTGGGGGGAAGAGGGGGGTTGGGGGGAAGAGGGGGTTGGGGGGAAGCGGGTGGGGGATCAGGGGGTGGCTGAAGGGGGCTGGGGGATCGGGGGGTGGCTGAAGGGGGCTGGGGGGGGGGTGGCTGAGGGGCTGGGGATCGGGGGTGGCTGAGGGGGCTGGGGGATCGGGGGTGGCTGAAGGGGGCTGGGGGATCGGGGGTGGCTGAAGGGGGCTGGGGGATCGGGGTGGCTGAAGGGGGCTGGGGGATCGGGGGTGGCTGAAGGGGGCTGGGGATCGGGGGTGGCTGAAGGGGGCTGGGGATCGGGGGTGGGCTGAAGGGGGCTGGGGGATCGGGGGTGGCTGAAGGGGGCTGGGGATCGGGGGTGGCTGAAGGGGGCTGTGATGGGGGGGTCAGGGGAGAGCAGGGCGGGGGTCAGGGGAGAGCAGGGCGGGGGTCAGGGGAGAGCAGGGCGGGGGTCAGGGGAGAGCAGGGCGGGGGGTCAGGGGAGAACCGGCGAGGAGGAATAGTAGGGGGAGGGGGAGGGGCTGGGGGAGGGGGAGGGGCTGGGGGAGGGAGAGGGGGAGGGGAAGGGGCGGGGGGAGGGAGAGGGGGAGGGGAAGGGGCGGGGGGAGGGAGAGGGGGAGGGGAAGGGGCGGGGGTCAGGGGAGAGCAGGGCGGGGGTCAGGGGAGAGCAGGGCGGGGGTCAGGGGAGAGCAGGGCGGGGGTCAGGGAGAGCAGGGCGGGGGTCAGGGGAGAGCAGGGCGGGGGTCAGGGGAGAGCAGGGCGGGGGTCAGGGGAGAGCAGGCGGGGGTCAGGGGAGAGCAGGGCGGGGGTCAGGGGAGAGCAGGGCGGGGTCAGGGGAGAGCAGGGCGGGGGTCAGGGGAGAGCAGGGCGGGGGTCAGGGGAGAGCAGGGCGGGGGTCAGGGGAGAGCAGGGCGGGGGGTCAGGGGAGAGCAGGGCGGGGGTCAGGGAGAGCAGGGCGGGGGTCAGGGGAGAGCAGGGCGGGGGTCAGGGGAGAGCAGGGCGGGGGTCAGGGAGAGCAGGGCGGGGGTCAGGGGAGAGCAGGGCGGGGGTCAGGGGAGAGCAGGGCGGGGGTCAGGGGAGAGCAGGGCGGGGGTCAGGGGAGAGCAGGGCGGGGGTCAGGGGAGAGCAGGGCGGGGGTCAGGGGAGAGCAGGGCGGGGGTCAGGGGAGAGCAGGGCGGGGGTCAGGGAGAGCAGGGCGGGGGTCAGGGGAGAGCAGGGCGGGGGTCAGGGGGAGAGCAGGGCGGGGGTCAGGGGAGAGCAGGGCGGGGGTCAGGGGAGAGCAGGGCGGGGGTCAGGGAGAGCAGGGCGGGGGTCAGGGGAGAGCAGGGCGGGGGTCAGGGGAGAGCAGGGCGGGGGTCAGGGGAGAGCAGGGCGGGGGTCAGGGAGAGCAGGGCGGGGGTCAGGGGAGAGCAGGGCGGGGGTCAGGGGAGAGCAGAGCGGGAGTGTAAGGGTGTCGGTAGAGAGCAGGGCGGGAGGGTAAGGGAGTCGGTAGAGAGCAGAGCGGGAGTGTAAGGGTGTCGGTAGAGAGCAGGGCGGGAGGGTAAGGGAGTCGGTAGAGAGCAGAGTGGGAGGGTAAGGGAGTCGGTAGAGAGCAGGGCGTGAAGGTAAGGGAGTCGGTAGAGAGCAGAGCGGGAGGGTAAGGGAGTCGGCAGAGAGCAGGGCGGTGGGGTAAATGAGTCAGTAGAGAGGCAGGTGGCTGCATGAGGGGATCGGTGGAGAGCAGGGTCAGAAAGGGGGTTGCTGGAGAACGGGAGAGCGGGGAAAGGGGTGTTGGAGGCGATGGAGGAAAAGGGGCGTTGGAGGCAAGGCGTGGGTTTTTCAGCACACCCCCCTTCTCAATGCCGGGTCCCTCGATGGGGCACCGAGTGCCTGTCATCGAATACCTCCCACAGGCAAATCCAACAAAGTTGGTTGGGCAGCCTTGAGGCACCACAGGAGACCCGTGCAAGCTCTGTTAAATTCCTGAGCCACCACTAAATTCCAGTAGGCTCAGAGATAATTGGTGTCAAGTGGCTTATCAGTGATCCTAATTGGCATCCTGTGGGATTCGCACCCCCGACTTAACTGAGGTCAGTTTTCCTGTTGCAGGTACTTCCACCTGATTCTCCCCAGCATCCTCCATCCCTCCCATTCCCCTCCCGGTTTGGCAGATTCCACTAAATTTTACCTCAGTTCTGGATCAAAGACATAGCATGCAACTAGCAAATTCTACTTCATTTTTTTAATAAGCTAAAGAATTAACTGTCTATGATAACCTCATAAAAAGGTCAAAAATGTATTAACAAGCCGCTATTAAATCTTATTCCCCTTTCGATAATTAGATCTGTGTCACACATCAGCTAATGATGAGACGTCTATCCAGTCCAAGGACTTCATCAATTTTGCAGTGAAATGAGAAGTGGGAGATGCAACCATGCCCTGGAAAAGATCCCATTAAAATCCATCATTCTGAGAACGTCCTAACCTCTTCCCCACAGAAACACAACAAATATCAGAAATTTAGCCACGTGGGGAGAAATGTTAGACCCAGATACCACAATTTGATGATGCTGCACACAAGTGTAACAGAGCACTACACTGCTGCACACAAAAGGTTTTAGAAATGCATCATGTTTGTTTCTAAAGGATTTTCTTAAATAACAATTATTTTACTTCGAAAGTGCCAAAATTACCATTTGAATAAACAGTTGGTACAAATCAAAATGACATTTAAACTCAAAAGTACTCTTACTGACTTGCCCAAAATGGTGGCTGGGGGATGGGAAGGGGGTTGGGAAAAGGTAGGCTAATTAACCTCACGTCTGGTTAATAAACAACCTGGTGTCAGATTTGCGGAAGAGGGTGTAGACAGACTTAACAAATCCAGATTTTTCTGAATTAAAGTGACACCTAGACAGCCAACCTTTCTGCACTTACATACGCAGCAACCTCTACCCATAAATGCACAATCTGTAGAAAAACTGTTTCATTTTACAAAGAACTCTTAAACATGCAGCTGCATGTAACAAACATCTGCAACTCCTGTGCTTTTGCACACAGAAAAAGAAATCGATATTGAATTTCAAATTGAAATGAAAAATTAATTGGTGTGAAAGTTATGTGCTTTCACTTACCTGTATTTATTATTCAGTAATTCCTAGTGGAATAAGAATCTGGACTACAGTTTCTTGCACAAATTAGGGTTTTTTGAACTATAGACTTTTACACCCATTACTATGTGCTGGTTATAATCAATGATTGTTCATGACATCAATTGTATTTTTACAATGTTATATAATTATTGTAAAATGTAAAATCTGCATCTCAGTGTATATATTCTAAAATAGGGAAGTAAATCAGATTAAAATAATTCAGATAATAATGTTTTCCCTATGCTGACTCTAGATAAAATGTCTCGACACTGTGTCCCTATTTATACCTAAAACCTAACAATCTTCAAGCATGACTTACAGCAGTTGATAAGCCTTTTGGAATTGCAGTCAGGAAGTCATAAAAAATCCGAAGGTCTTGGGTAGCAGAATGAGGAATGTCACCATACCTGAAGTACATAGATAGGCAGCTAATGCATGGGAATCTGAGCCTCAAGGGGCTAGGTTAAAGAGACTTCCAAAGGCTCAAATCAGAGACACCAGTTGTTGCATCCAAATCAGACACTCAAAATTGTCAAATTGACTCCTCTACAGGAATCAGACTTTATGGTACAGGGGCACCATGGAGGAATGCTGTGCTGATAACTGGCTTTGGTCCCTGTTAAATGATAATGCTATAATGTTATATCACTGCATACTTCATTTTTATCCCTTACTGTAGGCAATACAGTTAACAGGTTATAATGGCTATGGCAACTTGTAGGTCATGTTTTCAAACACTTTTTGCACAATTAAAAAAAGAATCATTCATGGGATGTGGGCATCATTGGCTAGGCTAGCATTTATTGCCCATCCCTAATTGCCCTTGAGAAGATGGTGGTGAGCTGCCTTCTTGAACCGCTGCAGTCCATCTGGTGTAGGTACACGCATAGTGCTGATAGGGAGGAAGTTCCAGGATTTTTACTGTTATAATGTTTTATTGTGCTTTGTGTTCCAGACAAGGGGGCTGCATGCTATAACACAGTAAATCTACATATCCATTTTACAAAGAACATTTTTTAATGGAATGGTTATTTCAAAAGCAAGCAACAATCTTGAACTTTAAAAGCTTATTTCAGGGTTTTGAATTCTGCATCTGATCTACACTTACTTTCAAACCATTATATTTTTCAACTTTCATATTGTGCAGCAATAAAATGAATCAGCAACATTTTTATACAATTAATTGGATGCTAAATGAAATAATTTTAGTAAGAAATAGAAATACAGTTTGAGTTTTTGGTTTATGATGTATTTAAACTGGTTCAGATTTCCAGTTGCGCCAGTTGCAGGATTTTGATACTATAGCTCAACATTAGCAAAACTGAAGCCATTAGCTCAGTTCTTGCCAGAACCAGCTTCCAACTTTTGTGGCCATTTGCTAAGGCTTAGCCCAGGTATTGCGCATTCTTACATAGGAACATAGGAGCAGGAATAGGCCATTTGACCCTTCAAACCTGCTCTGCCTTTCAACAGGATCATGGTTGATTGAGTTGTGGCTTCAACTCCACTTTCCTGTCTGTCCCCATAACCCTTGACTATCAAAAATGTGTCTAACTCTGCCTTGGATAAATTCAATGACCCAGCCTCCACTGCTTTCTGGAGAAGAGAATTCCACAGACTAACGGCCTTCAGAGAAAACATTTCTCCTCACCTCCGTCTTAAAAGGGAGACCCCATTCTTAAACTGTGTCCCTAATTCTAATCTCTCCTACAAGGGGAAACATCCTCTCAGCATCCACCCTGTCAAGACCCCTCAGGATCTTAATTGTTTCAATAAGGTCACCTCTCATTCTTCTAAACTCCAAAGGATATTGGCCTAACCTGTTCCACCTTTCTTCATAAGATAAACCCTTCATCTTAAAGCTCTGTTTGATCTCAAGCTTCGCTCATGACTAAGATTGGCTTTCTCTACCTTTGAAACATATGCCAATTAACATACTTCACCTCCTCTGCCCTTTCATTTGTGCCTTCATCACTTCAACAGATTTCTCAATTGGTCTTTTCAGTGACCACTCTACTGCCATTAACTGCAGCTAACCCATAACTCAGTCACCTGAGTCCTCGTACACCTCAGTTAGCCCTAGTGCCCAAGCAACCAAAGCCATAGGCTTGCATCAGTCTATCTTATCTGGGAATCCTCCAGCCAAATATCCAAATCAGCAACTTCTATTTCTGATTCCTATTTGTTCCATTACTTTTACTTTTCCATCGGCACCAGCTGATTTTTCTGTAATTGTACCCCAATGCTTTGTCTCCCCTTGCTGGAAAACACCTCTAAATACTTACCACTTAATTATGCTTGGGTTTTCCCAATTTCCTCCCTTAAATTCCTTATCCCCTGCTCAGTGCCCACCTTCTTCCATTGTGCAGCACTTGGATAGTGAATTATACTGTAGCTACAAGTCTGAAATCAGTATATTAGTACTGGGCATTAGTACATTAGTACAATCAGTACATTAGTACTGGACATCTGGACTAGTAATCCAAAGACACAGGGTAATGCTCTGGGGACCCGAGTTCGAATCCCGCCACAGCAGATGGTGGAATTTGAATTCAACAAAAATCTGGAAATAAAAGTCTAATGACGACCATGAAACCATTGCCGATTGTTGTAAGAAACCATTGCCGATTGTTGTAAAAACCCATCTGGTTCACTAATGTCCTTTAGGGAAGGAATTCTGTCGTCCTTACCTGGTCTGGCCTACATGTGACTCCAGACCCACAGCAATGTGGTTGACTCTTAAATGCCATCTGAAATGGCCTAGCAAGCCACTCAATTGTAACAAACCGCTAAAAAGTCACAAAAAAGGAATGAAGCCAGGTGGGCTACCTGGCATTGAACTAGGCACCTGAAACAACAACGGCAATCTCAGCCCTGTCGACCCTGCAAAGTCCTCCTTACTAACATCTGGGGGCTAGTGCCAAAATTGGGAGAGCAGTCTCACAGGCTAGTCAAGCAACAGCCTGACATAGTCATCTTCACAGAATCATACCTTACAGATAATGTCCCAGACTCCACCATCACCATCCTTGGGTATGTCCTGCCCACCGGCAGGATAGACCCAGCAGAGGTGGCAGCACAGTGGTATACAGTTGGGAGGGAGTTGCCCTGGGAGTCCTCAACATCAATTCCGGACCCCATGAAGTCTCATGGCATCAGGTCAAACATGGGCAAGGAAACCTCCTGCTGATTACCACGTACCGCCCTCCCTCAGCTGATGAGTCAGTGCTCCTCCATGTTGAACATCACTTGGAGGAAGCACCGAGGGTGGCAAGGGTGTAGAATTTACTCTGGGTGGGGGACTTCAATGTCCATCACCAAGAGTGGCTCAGTAGCTGTAGAGGGAAGATCTCCAGAGGAGATGAGGTCAGTGACAGTCCTGGAAACAATGGCTTGATGTTCGGGCATGATGCCACCACCAAACACATCTTCCCTTCACCCGTCCTGTCGGCATTCCATAGGGACCATGCCCTCCAGGACACACTGGTCCTCTCCTCCATCACCCCCTAAACCTCAACCCCCTCCCACGGCACCTTCCCATGCAATCGCAGAAGGTGCAACACCTGCCCCTTTATTTCCCCCCTCCTCACAGTCCAAAGGCCCAAACCCTTCTTGCAAGTGAAGCAGTCCTTCGCTTGCACTTCCCTCAATTTAGTCTAATGCATTCGCTGCTCCCAATGCAGTCTCCTCTACATTGGAGAGACCAAACGCAGACTGGGTGAATGCTTTGCAGAACACCTTCGGTCTGTCTGCAAGCATGACCCAGACCTTCCTGTCGCTTGCCATTTCAACACACCACCCTGCTCTCATGCCCGCATGTCTGTCCTTCGCCTGCTGCAATGTTCCAGTGAAGCTCAACACAAACTGGAGGAACAGCACCTCATCTTCCGATTAGGCACTTTACAGCCTTCCGGACTTAACATTGAGTTCAACAACTTCAGATTATGAACTCTCTCCTCCATCCTCACCCCTTTTTGATCCCCTTTTTTCAAATATTTATTTTTTCATTTTTATACATACATTTTTCCCCACCTATTTCTATTATTATTTTTAACATTAATTTCCATTCATTATTTTACCCCCACCTTTTAGCCTATTTTTCTCCTTGCTCCCACACCATCCCCTCCCCCCCACCACACCTCCACTAGGGCCATCTGTCACTGGTTCATCCTGCTTTCTACTCTTAATGTCACCATTAGCACCTCCTTTAGCCAGAGTCACCACCATTAACACCCCTTTGACCTTTTGTTTATGACATATTTTGCAATGTCTCCTTTGCCTCCACCTATCACTGGCCTTCTATCCAGCTTCACCTGTCCCACCCTCTTGTACAGTATATATTTCACCACATTTTTACTTTTCTTTAGTTCTGAAGAGTCATCTGGACTCAACACATTAACTCTTTCTCTCCACAGATGCTGTCAGACCTGCTGAGTTTTTCCAGCAATTTTTGTTTTTGTTCCTGACAAGATTATACAGTTTCCAAGGAGTTCAAAGGATTCCTGCCTAAGGACTTCTTAAACCAGATTTGCCATTACTCTTTAACTCCATGTATTGTCAAACTCAAGTCTATGAACAGCAAGTAAATATACTGCAGAAAAAAAGACAGGTTGATGTTCGGGTATGTAAACTCCTTATCATGACCAAAAGATGGACTAATATGATCCATCTTCCATATGAACATCTTCCTGTTTTGATAAAGATCTGCACATCAAAAACACCATCTGCTTCTTTCCACAGATACAGCTAGGCTGCTGTGTATTTTTCCTGTTTTCCAGCTGTATGAAACTGACTTTTCCAGGGGTCTCATACTACTCTCCTCTGGAATTCAGTGAGAAAGGAAGACTTGCATTGATAAGTAAACTATTGTTCCTCATCCTTCCAGACTTCTCTTCAGCCTTTGATTCTGGATGGGACTTTTCTTGTCTGATTCCATTTTTATCTATCTAATCATAGCCAGTGCAATATTTTCAATGGTTTCTCATGCCACTCCTACATCATCACATCTGGTGTCCCCAAGGATCTATCCTTGCTCCCCTTCTATTTCTCACCTACATGATGCCCTCATGTGCCAGGGCATCATGTATAATTAACATGATGTTAACATGTATCCCAAAAAGAAACTTGAAACAGCTGCCAAAAAGGTTTTTGCAATTTACATAGTATGACAGGAGGTTCTGAAATCAGTAAATGATGTCTCCGAATGCTTGTGATGATTTTATATTAAACATTTACTAAAAGAATAAAGCCAAAAAAAACACAATTACGCTTCAACACAAGAATGGCTTCACACAAGAAACAGTACTTTAAAGCAGCTCCGCATGATCTTAATTTAACTACCCTCAAAGCTAACCATCCCCTTTTCTGTTCAGCAACTATCCTTATAGATTTTAAAATCTATAGAATTCCAGTAATTTTTACCACACAGTGCCTTTTTGCCTTGGAGTGTCCTCTAAGGCTGACAGCACCTGGTTCTCTCGGTCTGACCTTGCTCACACTGTCTTCTGGGAGTTCTGACCAGCTATCCTGCTGTCTTCTGGGAGAACTAAGCAGTTCACCCCACCTAGGTTTCAGTATTTCCTTAACTTCCTTCCCTTTGATCTCTCTATTGTCTCAACCAGTCTCGTCAGACATGCTTTCTTTTCAGAATTGATTAGACACTTCTTTACTTCACCTCTTAGGTTTAAAAAAATGTAAACTAACCCTATTGTTATCTTAAATAAAAACAGAAAATGCTAGAAAAACTCAGCAGGTCTAACAGCATCTGTGGAGAGACAAACAAAGTTAACGTTTCAAGTCTGTATGACTCTTCTTCAGAGCTAAGAGCAGTAGGAATATGATGGAAATTATGCTGTTTAAGAGGGGTGGAATATTTCTATTTTCTGTTTTTATTTCAGATTTCCAGCACCTGCAGTATTTTGCTTTCATCCTATTTTTACCTTATTTACTTACACGTTTTTTACAACTTGTGTACCCCCTTTGAGCTAAAACAACTCAATTCAAAACTACTCCTGTTATTGTTTTATGTAAAATTCTGATTGAAGTTCATTGACATTTCAAAACCACTTCTTACTGTTGGTTTTTGACTCTTGCAGTCACCCTGGCTCTTACTCCAATTACCATATTTACAAACCCCCAACAGCCTGTTTTCCAGTGTATAAGAAATATGACAGTGATATTACCAGATGAAAAATATTACAATTTCCTGTTTTCTTGACAGCCTGTTTCGTATGTTTGTATCTAAGTGGTAAGTAACATTCGCACCACATAAGTGCCAGGCAATGGCCATCTCCAACATGAGAGAATCAAACTATCTCCCCTTGACCTTCAATAATATTACCATCACTGAATCCTCCATTGACCAGAAACTGAACTAGACCAGCCATATAAATACTGTGGCTATAAGAGTAGGTCAGAGGCTGGGAATTCTGCAGCGAGTAACTCACCTCCTGACTTCCCAAAGCCTGTCCACCATCTACAAGGCACAAGTCAGAAGTGTGATGGAATACTCTCCAACAGCACTCAAGAAGCTCAACACCATCCAGAACAAAGCAACCTTCTTGATTGGCATCCTATCCATCACCTTCAGCATTCACTCCCTCCAGCATTGATGCACAGTGCTAGCAATGTGTACCATCTACAAGATGTGCTGCAGCAATTCACAAAGGCTCCTTCGACAGCACCTTCCAAACCTGTGATCTCTAGCACCTAGAAGGACACAAACACCTTCAAGTTCCCCTCCAAGGCAAACACCATCCTGACTTGGAAACTATAATCACTGTTTCTTCACTGTTGCTGGGTCAAAATCCTGGAACTCACTTCCTAACAGCATTGTGGGTGTTCTTACAACACAGGCTGCAGCAGTTCAAGAAGGCAGCTCACCACCTCTTTCTCAAGGACAATGCAGGATGCTAGCCTAGCCAAGGACACCCACAACCCATGAACCGTTTTAGATATCACAGATATCAGTGTTCACCCAATTCTTTCTCTTGAGTATTCCCAATTAAACACCCCACAATTGGGGGCTGTGCCTTCAGCTGGTCAGTCCTAAGCTCTGGAATTCCCTCTCACCACTCTGCCTCTCTTTCCGTCTGTAAGATGCACCTTAAGACTGACCTCTTTGATGTTTTTGGTTGTCAACTGTAATACTTGGTTTAGTGTCATATTTTGCTTCATAAAACTCTTGTGAAAGCACTTTTGGGAATTTTATGATAAAGATGCTTTATTAGTATTTGTTGTTAATATAGCATCTTTCTCAACCTCAAGACGTGCCAATGGGCTTTCCGGGCATTTACAGTAAAGTGTGGTAACTGTTGTAACGTAGCAGCCAATTTGTGCACAGCAAGGTCCCACAAACGGCCGTGAGTTACTGAATGACCAGTTTTGTTAGTTGTCCCATTAAACATTGCCACTATTGCAAATCCCCAATAATGCTACAATTGCAGTATCAATGCAACCCCGAGATGTTTTACACCAGAAGAGTTACATAAATGCCATTTTAAGTCTATAAGGATTTCCAACAACTGCTGTATGGACCGGACCAGCAAGAACTAAACGATAAAACTATTGGATTGGGATGTGAGCCATTTTTGTACACCTTATTCTGACTATAATGCAATTAAACACAAATTACACCAAACCACAAACATTGTCTCTATGCCATTGTATTGATGTTTGAAATTATGGCTTTTACAGAGTTAAGCTGGGTGTTGAATCCATCAGGCCACCCAGAAGCGTCTCTGACTTAGTGCAATTACCTCCAGGCAGGGATCAGCTTTCAGACCCGCCGCCAGCTCCTGTGCGCCCTGCTGCATCACCCAGCCCTGCACCGGCCCGGCCATACACTCCACTGCCGGCCTGTCCACTGGCCCCAAGTCTGGGCTCCCGCTCCCTCCGGCCGGCCTGTCCACTGGCCCCGAGTCCGGGCTCCCGCTCCCTCCGGCCGGCCTGTCCACTGGCCCCGAGTCCGGGCTCCCGCTCCCTCCAGCCGGCCTGTCCACTGGCCCCGAGTCCGAGCTCCCTCCGGCCGGCCTGTCCACTGGCCCCGAGTCCGAGTTCCCTCCGGCCGGCCTGTCCACTGGCCCCGTGTCTGGGCTCCCGCTCCCTCCGGCCGGCCTGTCCAGTGGCCCCGAGTTCGGGCTCCCGCTCTCTCCGGCTGCTCGTGGCAGACACAGCTCCATCTCCTCAGCCATGAAACAGTTGGTTTCTGAAGAACAGCCTCCCGGCTTCTAGGCCGGTTACCTCGGCGACGGGACGAGCGCGTCAGCGCACTCGTTTGGCGCTACTGACCCTCCCATCCTGCAGGCGGCGCTAGGACCGCGTCCAGGAGCGGAGCGTCACCCTCCCACTCTGCAGGTGGCGCTGTGACCGAGTCCGGGAGCGTAGCGTCACCCTCCCTCCCTGTAGGTGGAGCTGTGACCGAGTGCGGGAGCGGTGCGTCGTCACCCTTCCACCCTGCAGGCGGCGCTGTGACCGAGTCCGGGAGCAGAGCGTCACCTTTCCACCCTGCAGGCGGCGCTGTGACCGAGCCGGGGAGCGGAGCGTCACCCTCCCAGCCTCCAGGTGGCGCAATGACCAAGTCCCGGAGCGGAGCGTCACCGCCCCCACCCTGCAGGCGGCGCAGTTTTCGCGCACTGCAAGCGTGGCGACACCTGGTGGTCGGAGGGCCGAACCGTACAGCACTCATGCGGGTGGGAATGATGTTTAAAACCACCGGGGAAGCTGCAACAGTTTCAAACTAGAAACTCCCAGCTTCCAGGGTAGAACCCAATTAATTGGCCCAAAAATTTCTGTGGCAGGCCAACGAACGGCGGTGTGGTGTTAGACTTTGCTCGTGCCCATCTAATGTGGACGATGCAATTGCGGGGTAGAGACATCCCTCTCCAGCGCAATATGTACAGTAAGTCCTCGTTTTAAGTTGTGGTCCCGTTCCTGGAATAGTGGCTTTAACTAGAACGACGTTACGTGAATCATGGGTTCCCATAGGAATCCGTGTTCAAGCTGGAGTAAAACGATGTACAAGTTGTAATACTGTACCATACGGGTGCAGCACAGTGCATTCCTAGCTGAAATTACTTGCAAAATAAAATAAATGACTAAATATAAAATAAACCCTGTATATATTCAAATTAGATACTCATCAACCTCAGGGTGTTTTAAAACATCCAATTTCACTGCGAGGCTGATGCCTTTTCTTGCTTTCTTTGCAGCAACAGGCACATACCAGCATTTACTGGACATTTCAGGCTCACGTTTAAAAGTAATTAAAAAGTCTCACCCACAGCAGCCACTATTGAAACTCCAAAAGTTAAATCAAATTTAAATCCAACGTTTTACTTAAAACAAAACCTCTGGCTTTGGATGCCTGTGGTTTTTTTTAATAAATGATGTTGCGTCAAAGGACCCAATGTTACATGAAGGGAGCTGACGTGTGATTACACACGCGCCAGTGAAGACAAATGCCAATGAAGACAGACGGTGATGACACACAATCACATGCACACAATGAAAACAGACAGCAATGGCGTGAGGCAATGATGCAAAACGACTCTAAAGGAGAAATTACAACTTAAATAGTGGAAAATTGCCCTAAAACAATAATTACTTTAAAACGAAAACAATTTTAAAGCAGGGCAACTTAAAATGGGGACTTACACATCCTTGGTTAATCAGGAGATACAGTAAGAATGGTGAATTCAATGTCAAATCAGGTACACAAAGAAAACAATAATGGTATTTTATTCAAGAAACATGTTCGCAGTCCAAAGGCTGAATTGCAGTGTGATATGTATATTTAAAAAATCATATATAGACTAAGAAATCCAGTTAAAAACATGGAAACATGATCATGCGGTAACAAAAATAGACAAACAAATTCAGCAGGTAACAGGAAGTGGTGGACAGGATATTAAAAGAAGGAATATTGAATTAAAATTATATTAAAATTACAACCAATACATCATTCTTACATTACAGGCACTGAGGTACATAAAGATTTCATTATTTAACGACTTCACTGAAGACCCAAACCACATAAGGAATATGGCAACATTGATACCTTTCTGCTCTACATCTTATGGGGTTCAATTTAGTCAAATCTCTGAGTTGCTTTGATTGCTCTGAGAGTGGTAACCAGTTCTGAAATTGTGTAGATTGCTTAAAGGACTTTCTGAACTTTGTACACATATTAACTCTTCTTGTTTGTAAGATTTCAAGCTTTATGACATGAAGGGCATTGGCATATATCAGTACTGAGGGCCTAAGATTAATCTCACTTTTGCATTCTTTCCATCTGAATTTACAATAGTATTCAGAAATTTATTGTTTTCAGTTATCCTAGATACATTAAAACCTGATACTCCAACCCAAGGACTTGTCTATGTCCGGTGTTTAGACATACACCTCGAACAAGTTTATTTCAAGCAGGATGCCATTTTTTGTTAAGAAAATCATTTAAAACATGAAATTTATCATAATTAACCTTGCCAACCACTGATCGAAAAGAACAAGGCACATGGGAACACTACCACCTGCAAGTTTCCCTTCAAATTACACACCATCCTAACTGGGAAGTATATCCTGTTCCTTCACTGTCACTGGATCAAAGTCCTGGAACTCCCTGTCTAACAACACTGTGGGGGTACACTGGCTGCAGTTGTTCAAGAAGGCAGCTCACTACAACAAATACTCAGATCTTATAGAAGAATAAAAAAGGAAATGTGGTTGGAAAATCATCTTGGGGTCACATACGACATATGACATAAGATCGTGAATAGTCTAGCTCAGCCTCAGACAGTTGCCAGAGAGAGTGGTGGAGTCAGTGGCCAGGGAACAGAGTTTGTGACAGGGACTATTGTGACTCAATATTTAATTAGATTAAAAAATGCTGCTTATCCAGTACCAGATGTTGGACTAGTAGTCTGACAATTTAGAGATAGTGGAAGGGTCAGAGAGGTGGTAAGATAGAGCTGGGTGTCATCAGCACACATGTGGAAACTGATACGTTTCCAGATGATGTCACCAAGGGGTGGCATGTATATGAGAAATAGAAGCCAAGTAAAGATCCTTGGGGACACCAGAGGTGACTGTGCAGGAGCAGAAAGAAAAACCATTGCACATGATTCTCTTAAAGCCTATATTCCAGTGCTAACCACTCCCATAGATACGTTGCCCCGTGCAACTACAATTATGGCAACTATCCACTCACATGCAAGAGTGGTAGCATATTTTCTATCCAGAAAGAATGGATAATCTAACATGACCAATTACCAATCTGTTAGTCTCCTTCCACAAATCAGTAAATTAATGGAAGGAGTCGTTAATAGTGCCATCAAGAAACATTTACCCATCATTAACCTACATGATGATGTACAGTTCAGGTTTCACCAGGAGCATTCTACTGTTATCCACAGCATAGCCTTAATCCAAACATGGGCACAAGAGCTGAATGTTTCAAGGCAAGATGCAATCAAGTATGGTACCCAGCTCACCATAAAACTTAAGCAACTGTTGGTGAGTGTCTCAAGGAAAATCTGCCAGTGGCTGAAGTTACACCAACACAAAGGAAAATAATTGTGGTTGTTGGCAGTTTCTCGTTTCTCATCACAGCACCAAACATCATTGCAGGAGCTGCTAATGCGAGCATCTTAGCTCAACCATCTGCAACTGTTTCAATGATCCCTTTGCCATAATGTCAACATACACCCCCATTCCTGACAATTCTAGTGTTAGCTCCATTCACAACTCCTCTACTAGTGACAAACCCATGCCATCAGCAACTTGGGAGTCACTTTTGACCAGATTGAACTGAATGAGCAACATGGCTACACGAACATGGCAGAGGCTGGGTATTCAGCAACTAGAGGTTCACCTCCTGACTCCTCAAAACCTCTCCACCATCTGCAAGGCTCATGCCAGTATGGAAGCGGTTTCAGAAGTAATGAAGATGCTCAACACCACAAAAGACAGAGCAGTTTACTAGACTGGTACCCTTCCACTGTACTCAATATCCATCTTACCACCACCGCTACCAGGCTGCAGTATGAATAATATGTGGTATGCAGTGCACCACTTCATCAATGTTACTTAATAGCACCTGCATGCTTTGCAACTTCCATCACCAAGAAAGACAAGAGCAACAATACCATGGGAGCTCCCAACTTGCACACCACCCTGACTTGAGTCAAAATCCTGGAATTCCCTACCAAACACCAGTGAATTGCGGCACTTCAAAGAGAAGACCCACCCTCCTTAGAGCAACTAGCGATGAGCAATACCTGTGGCATTACCAGTGTTGCCCAGAAACAATGTATAGTGACAGAGAAGCAGGGAAAATAAGACAAAGAGTCAGATCTCAGCTTCAACTCAGCACTGAAAATGTTCTTCTCCTTGTCTCCTCACCTCTGGAGGGATCTCACCCACAGAACTTATTTAAATGCTGGGATTGGAGTTTGGGGGATGGGGAAGAGAGAGAGAGAGAGAGAGTGTAGTAGGGGAAAGGAAGAGGGAAAGCAGCTGATTTTCCTGCCTTCCTATCACTGTATCATCAAATCTTGGAAAAATCAATACAAAGGTGGCAGCACTTGCTGGGGTAGCAGTAGAAAGTCCACTGATAGCAAGAAGGAGCCAATAGTGACTACCTCTTCCTCTCTGCTCCCATAACAGCACCAACAGTCCACAGCTTTAAAAAAAAATAATTCATTCACGGGATGTGGGCTTCGCTGGCTGGGCCAGCATTTATTGCCCCCCCTAGTTGCCCTTGAGAAGGTGGTGGTGAGTTGCCTTCTGGAACTGCTGCAGTTCATGTGGTGTAGGTACACCCACAGTGCTGTTAGGGAGGGAGTTCCAGGATTTTGGCCCAGCGACAGTGAAGGAACGGCAATATATTTCCAAGTCAGGATGGCTTATCCAGATCCATAATTAAAAACAGCTGCAAAACTCTTTGGGGGATTGTCTTACTCATGGTTGCTTCACCTGCTAATGCAGAAGGTATATTGCAACAGCATTACTGTATTTTCCTATCTGGCAGTAGCAGACATTCTCTTTTTTCTGAGCCAATGAAGTGACACCATACATGATCCCAACACCACTAAGGAAAACTACTACCAGGTGCCTCCTTCACAAAGGGCGCCACCAATATTAGTAGCCCAGACAAAGTAAAATTACATGCATAGAATTAGAATAACATTTGTTTTTCAGTGTTGACAATGTGTGTCCATTGGTGCCCACCTGTCACAGAAAGCTTCAAATGAACTGATGGACACTGAGATATTCCATTCCAAAATGACCCTAGGCAGGTACGAGGTATTGGATAAATGGCAAAGAGCCAAAACAACCCCACCCTATCCTGGGCATTTGAACCTGTGCATGGGACTCCTTCCACTGAGAGCCCATCCTTCATTTATAATTAGGTTCAAACTTTGGATGGTGATCCAGGTTCACCGCAGGATTAGGAGATGAAGCAGAAGTCCTATCCCAAATGCCCTTCAGCTGAAAAAAAAACACTTTGGAGTAAAATATATTCTATACTGTAAAAAAAACCCTAACCTCACGCTTTGTACTTTGTGATTCAGGGTGGAATTTTCTGTGCCCATTGGCATCGGGCGTGTTCGGTGGCATGAGCAGACGATATTGCGAGAAGGCCAAAATCATGACGTCGTGAAACCAGTTTGCAATTGTCCACACTGCGTGTCAATGGCAGGTCATGTTTCCCACTGTTGGACATCGGGAATCTCATTGTAATACATCTGCATATTATTATAAGCCCAGCTCGCCGGAATCATCCCCCCATGCTGGATCATCCGAGCACATCGGCATGTTTCACAATACCATGTATAAGGTGTACACTTGATGGGCTGCATTTCAAGGGGAACTCGGAGGTAAGTGCACAGTAACGTTGTGCAGCTCTCGCCAGGTCGCCTGTTGGGCTTCAAGGTTGATGCACGTGGCGGGGGGCAAGTGCTGCCCTGCGATTGAGGCGAATTGTTGTGGGAGGGGGGAAAGGGCTGCACTGTGGTTGATGGTAGTGTACAAGCACGTGTGGGGTTGGGACGAGGGAAGCGGCCATGCATTAGCAGAAATCTTGTATAAAGTGACCATTCCTCCGCAGCTGAGACAGTTCAGACACAGCCACATTGACATGCACGGATTTGGGCCTCTAGCTTATCTGCCCACTCAAGCAACACAGAGGCATGAAAGTGCCACCAAATGCTCCAGAGCTTTTCACCCCTCAGGCACAGGCTGCAAACTAATGAGTGTTTTAGTGGACTGCAGAGCAATTGGATAACTGGGCCTGTTGTACAATCTCCTTGCTAAAGCTGGCCATGGAGCAGTCACTGGTGGAGGCGCTCACAGCCCCTTGCAAGGTCATCCCGGTTTGGACCAGTCTCCCCCATTGTTCAAGCTAACAGTGCAGCCTTGCAGTGTGGGTTAGGAGAATGCCTGTGCCTGAGCTGAGAGTACAGCATGCAGTCCAATGGGCAAAGCTGCCACCAATCGGTCAGGTGGAGTGGGGTGGAGGTGGGTGGGGTTTCAATCAGCCATGCAGTGGACTAAACTCTGGCCATCCAAGTGGTTGCCAGCACTTTCCGGGGTGTGTTAAGGGGCCTTCAGACTCAAGCAAGAGAGGTTCTTAGAACTCCCAAGCCAAACCACTTGTCTCTCTCTTTCATCCTACAGGAGGAGTACATCAGGGGCATGGAGCCTGGTGACCTAGCCGTATGCCTCGTGGCATACAGGGAGTGAAGAAGAAGGAGAAGAGAGAAATGGAGGCACCTGGCTGTGCAGAGGGAGGAGCAGCACCCTCAGGAAGAAGGGGCAGCTGGGGCTCCTGCACACGCTGCTGAAGAGCCACAGCGAGCAGTGTGATGTGCTCACCAGACTGTGATCCTGAGGCTACTCTAAAGCTAGGTCCCACCAAGGTATATGTCTGCGCTGGTGGAGGGTGTGGGTGAGCGTTGTGATGGGACTTCAGGGAGGGTGCCTCCAGATTCCTCTCCAGAGGTTTCTTCGGGGCTTGATTGGAGGCCCTGGGTTATGGACTCCGTCGGCTGTTTCCCAGTTGTGCCTGCAAAAGCATGGAGAGATATTTAATAGATGACAAGGGTCTGCGGAACAGGACACATCACTCACAGCATGGTTGTCTGATGGATGTTGCACTGCTGGATCCTAGATCCTTGCCGGCCAGCTGGATGGCTCTATTTTCAAAGCCCAAGAGGACCTTGATTTCAGGCATTCCTCCACCGATCCACGACCTATCCCTTTTGTTGTGTGCCAGCTGGTCCTGCATGAATAGAGATGGAAAGAGCATAAGCAGGATGCCTGCCGGGCCAGATGATAAGTATACCTGGCCTGTGTGGGTGGTGAGTGGTCCCATGGACGGGATGAGGATAATGATGGTGTGTGTGAAAAAATAAATGGTGATGTCCCTTGAACTGGCAGAGAGTGAGATCCCTGTGGATGTGTGATGGGCTTGTGAGTGTGTGAGTTGAGAGTGATGAGATGAGTGACTTAACTGGCCGGAATGGAAGAGATCATTTATCCTTTTTCAGCACTGGTTTGGCACTGACCATCACTGCCACCACGTCCCATGGTGGATTAGTGATGTTGCTGCCCATCCTGCAGCTAGAGCGGGGATTGAGGACATCACGGCAGCCTCCACAGCATCCAAAAGGTGCTCGAGGGATGCGTCATTAAACCAGGGAGCTGCAGTCTTCTTGCCTTTCGGGGCTATGTCTTCTTTGCAGCTGTCCTGGGCTGGAAGTACTCAGAGGTGTGTGCGTGGCTGCACTTTAAATATGGCACCTGGTGTGACGAAGCGGCGAGGTGATGGCCTGGTGGGCAAACGAGAGCCCGCCCGCCATCGAAACAGTGTGCATCCCGGGAATGCATAATTAATACAGCACTAACAACTTGCATCTATATAGCACCTTTAATATAAATAAACATTCCAACCAGTGGAAATAGTTTTTCTTTGTTTACCTTAATTTTGAGCACTGTGCTCAGGTCTTTTCTTAACTTTCTCTATTCTAATGAAATGTGCCCTGGTTTCTTTAGCTTCTCCTCATATCTAGTGTTTTTTCATCCCTGGTATAATTTTAGTAAATCTTTTCTGTAAATGTTTGCATTGCCTTGACATCTTTTCTGAAAGAGGGTGCCCAAAATTGCACACAAAATTCCAACTGTGGACTGACCAATGATTTTGTATAGTGTTGGCATCGCCTCTGCTTTTGTTCTCAAAACCCTGTTTTTAAAATTTAGGATTTTTAAAAACTGCTTCATCAGCTTGTACTGCTCTTTAAAAGATTGTGTCAGAACTGCCAAGTCTCTGTGCCATTCCACACCTTTCCTGTTTGCTCATGCTTTATTTACAAACAATGCTGGTGGACTGGTGCTGCTAAACTCAATTTTGAGGGCCCAGTGGTTTTGCATTTGTGGGAGCAGGTCAAATTGGTCGGTATTGATACCTTATTAAGTGGAAAAATACTACCAAAAGCCAATTTGTCTAGCATATGGCTTCAAGTAAAAATGGCTGTAGAGCACAATGGTGGCTGGTACGGGAAGCAGACACGATTGCACTAATAAAAAATTTTGTTTTAAGACTGAAATTGAAATTTTGGGTCATCAGTGCAGTAAGATTTCTTTATATTAAATTCTTTACTTTGAGTGAATCTTAAAGGAGATCTTCAGGTGTATTATTATTCATTATACCAAGACGTCATGCCATGGAAAGAAAGTTCATCTTTGCCTCGAAGAACGAACACGTCTATCATCTGGGATGTTTGGTAGGGTTCCACTGGGTACATAGGGAACTGTTAAGGCCGATCTTCACTCAGAAGGTTCTGCTGAAAACAGAAGAGGATAGTACTGACAGCTGAGTCTCGGACGAGCTGCTGGCTCGGAATTTTGTCTCCTTGAGTTCTCTCTGCACCTTTTTTATGCACTTGCTTCCGAAGGAGACGACACTTTGATTGCACCAGGTGCAGTGATCCCGGGCAAACTTCTCCTGGGGCAGAACCTTCGGCTCGGTGAGCTGGGGTGGAGCGTGTGTCCCGATGTCACCACATGTCATTTAGATTTTTAGTTCGGGCTGCGCGCCCGCCAAACTGTCAAAGGCCTATTAAGGCCTGTTAAAAAGCAATGAAGGCAATCAGCTGAGCTGCCCATCTAACCTTAAGGTTGGCAGGCAGGCGAAGAGCCCAGGCGGCCTTCGCATTTTTCATGGAACCTCATCCACGGGCGGGATGAGGTTTCATGAATTATTTTAAATTTTCAGAAAATTTTTTATTAAAATTAATGCACATGTCCCAGATGATGTGGTAGTTTCAAATGAGAGGACATGTCAAAAAATTTTTCAACACTTTATTAAACTATTTAAACTTAAAACTAAGCTCCCTGAGGCACCTTTGTGCCTCAGCGAGATTTCTGCGTTCTTTTGCACACACGTGCGAAAGACCACACTCCCCTACTCAGGCAGCCCTCACCCCCCCGCCCCCGCCCCACCCCTGCCTGCACAGGGAGTGCACGGCGCTTCCGGGCACGCGTCACGCTGGGTGGGCCTTAATTGGCCCGCCCATGTAAAATGGCAGCACTCAGCCGATCAGGGGTGCCAATCGGCTGTACGTCCACCCGCGCCCCCCCCCCCACCCCCCCGCAACGGGGAGAAAATTCTCCCCCTGGGACTTAGGGTTGATATCAAAACATCTAAGTCAAGCCTTCAGAGTGTCCTTGGAGCACTTCCTTTGACCACCATGAAAATGCACCCCAGACTCAAACTCTCCAGGTAATATTCGCTTTGGTAAATGAATGTCAGGCATCTTGGCTACATGACCAGCCCAATTTTCAGTTGTGACGTGATTGCTAGCGTGGAAAAAATAAATGGTTGGTGACAGATCAACTGTACCTAATATTTGGTGTTTCTATTTCAGATTTCCAACAGTTTCTTTTTCTTCCCTGCACACAATCCACCTCAATAAGCACTTTCTTAATTACTATTAAAAAAAACACTTCCTAACATTCAGTTTCTTTACATGACTTCCAAATGTCTGCTAGATGTTCGTCTACAGCCTATTAAATGTTACTGGAGACTATTCTTTGAAAATGGATTGGGCCAAACACAGCACAAGTACACAGCCATAAATGCAGCATGACATTGAATTATATTTATGGAATGATCCAATGGGTGGTTTCTATTTATATTTATGAACAAAACATGAGTAACGAAAATGTTTTAATTCTTAACTAAAAGCATCACAACTGATCCAATAATGCATCTTCTCGAAAATGGCATAAAGAATTGAATGAATAAGAATAGCCTCTCAAATCTGTTTAAAGTTAAAAATATTGCATTCTGAGTTATTGTTTCTTTGAAGCAATCTAGCGTGTGGAAGCAAAACAAACTTGATAATACATATTTTGGACTTACTTATAAGACTGTGGTGTGTATTACCTCACAGTAAAAGTCACATTTAATGGCCATTGTGATATCAGAGATGAAGTTCAGCTAGAGCAAAAAAAATGTTTATAGGAAGCCTATCCAACAGGTGCTTTGAGATACCACGAGTAAAATTCATGAAGCACCTGTCCTGACCACAATCGTCTCCAGTTATATTTAGTGTTATAGACTGTGGTAATCTGAGGTAATCCTTTAAGAAAATGTGAGCAGATTGACCACATGACTGTATGACCCAATAGCTGTGTAGCGCGGGCTACAATGTTAATGTTAATCTAGAGTAGGGTCTGGTTGGAGAAGAATATAACAACTGGTGACGAGGAAAAAGACGACTAATCGACGACACCGAGGAAAGACGCGAAACTCAACTAAAGTGAATCAGCCACGCCTTGCAGGCCGATTGTAAATACAGCTCTCACCATAGTTGTCAAAGCTATCTCCCTCCAGTATGCCACAATTTGGCTGCATCAAACTGTTTGATCAGACCATTGATGACTGGTCACATTATATTGAATGCCTCGCGTTTTTCTTTTTGGCCAATAACATATTGAGGGTGGAAAAGAGGCGTGCAACCCTCTTATCGATATGTGGCAGTAAAACATACTGCCTAATTCATAGTCTAATGGCACTCAATGCCCCAGATTCCAAGGGCTTTGATGAGTTTGATGCCAAAACCTCGGTAACAACAGAGTGCTTTAAATTCAATTCGAGGTGTCGCGCCCCTGGAGAGACAGTCGTTTGCTATGGAGCAGCCTTAAAACAATTGACAGAGCACCGTGAGTTCGGGAATTCGATTAATGACATGTTAAGAGACCGATTAGTATGTGGGATTAGCGGAGCCACCGTTCAAACAGGTTGTTGCCAGAAATGAATGTAGACTTCAGCAAGGCGCTGGAGTTGGCGCTAGCAATGAAAAGCACAGTCAGGAATTTTGAAGGTATCAAGGGAGCACAAAATGGCGCCATCCTTCGCTACAGGATTGAAGCATCAAGTAGAAATGGCACAGAAGCGCAGGACTCCGCGGAAAGGCAGGAAACAGCCACTATCAACAGACCAGCAAAAAGCAATGGTTTAACGGATAAAACCTGCATTAATAATGGCAGAAATGGAACCAGACAGTCCACAAATGAATGACAATTTAAAAGAACTGAGTGTTGCCATTGCAATGGGCACATTATGCAATATTGTAAAGACAGATTGAGACAAAATTTCAAATAAAAAGGCAGAAATTGTGAAATTCATATAATGGAGGAACCAGAAGAAAGAGAGTCATTTACTCGCTACACAACTTAAAAATGGGTAATACAGAGCCAACCTACGTGACAGTCAATGGAAAACACATTCAAATGGAGGTGGGTACAGGGGCATCCACGACAGTTATAGGAGAACACACGTTTAAGTATCTGAATGGAGGAGGCCACTCACTAGAGCTGGAAAATTCAGATGCTAGATTAAAGACGTATACTAGCGAAGACATACGAGTAAAAGGCATATGCAAGGTTCCAATACAATGTAGAAGCCAGTCTGCTAATCTACCCCTAATGGTGATAGCAGGCAGAGGACCGAATCTCCTCAGAAGAAACTGCTTAAGAGAGATCAATCTTGAGAAATTACTGAGATCTCAATCAGAAACAGGAAATGTTGCTGTTTGGAAAAAGGAGCACGTAAAGACTCAACAAAAGGCACTCGTAGAGCTGATACTTCAGGACAGAGTTAGAGTTGAAGTCAGTAGCCTCCAAAAAGAAAAAGAAAACCTGCTAAAGGACTTTTGTATGTTGGAAGATTCCCCCAGATCCCAATTTGTACCACTAAAAAGGTATGAGGAAGAATAGAAAGAATTCAGCATATCTCTGGCTGAGATGAAGAATCAATTAGCCAAGAAAGAAAACAATACTCAATTCTCCAGGAAACAACTAACAAATATAAAAAGAACTGGAAGAGCTGAAGAATCAGCTACGTGTAATTCAAGAAGTTTTAAAAATAGAGACCCCTGAGTTTTCAAAGGAGCTGACAGATGAGGAAATGCTGGAAGGCTCAATCACTGAGTTCACTCAAGTTAAGCTCATACCTGAGCCTAGTCTGGCCAATAGGGAAATTGAAAAGAAAGTCAAAATTAAAGTCAGCACTGCTAAGAAGAAAACCCATCAAAAGAAGACACGTAGAAATAAAAAGCGGAATTGCTAACAAGGCCCCCAAATTTTTTTTTTTTTTTACACAACAGGCAGCTGATCATTCCATGTTGAATTTAGCCTCGCCCAACATCCTGATTCTGAAAACCTGCCTGATAGTTGCCCTTTGTATTGTTGAACTAGGAGGGGAGGGGCAGCAGGAGTGCATGCGAAGGGGCTCAAGAGTGTGAAAACATTCCCATTGGAGTCTACACCACAGATAGAAGGTACTCCCCTTGCTTTGGAAGGATCTGTTGAGCCTGAGAGAGTCAAAGAGGTAAACTTACAGGTTTCTACTGGAGAGCCTAGTGGACAGATAACTCCTGAGAGGGAGGCCTCAGATAAACCATCCAAAGTCATAGAACTACGATGGTCAACACATTTGAAAAAGCCTCCTGAGAGACTGAATTTGTAAATAGTTAATGAATTGTAAATTGTACTTTCAAGTAAAGGGGGAGGGATGTGGTAATCTGAGGTGCAATACACCTTTAAGAGAATGTCAGCAGATTAACCACGTGACTGTATGACCCAATAGCTGTGTCGTGTGGGCTACAATGTTAATGTTAGTCTAGAGTAGGGTCTTGTTGGGGAATCATGTTAGTGCTCTGCTGTCTGTGTAAATGAATAGCGTGTGCTTCACCTTATATTGGTTTCTGCATCTGC
Source organism: Cetorhinus maximus (assembly GCF_964194155.1). Lineage (NCBI taxonomy): Eukaryota > Metazoa > Chordata > Chondrichthyes > Lamniformes > Cetorhinidae > Cetorhinus > Cetorhinus maximus. The sequence continues at coordinate 44,820,691 of NC_135891.1, read as the reverse complement.
AGTATATTGTTGTCGGCTCACCCGCTGACAGATGGGTGCGCATGTAAAGCAACCCCATGGTAGAATATAACATAGACTCATATCCAGTAGACATTTGGAAATCATGTAAATAAATGATACTGACTGAATGGGGGAATATTACAGTTGGTAACCAGCTTTAAAAGACCAAGCAACATTATATTTATTAGCATTTGTGCTCTCCAAAACTCTACACATGGAGAAATGGGGTTGTTCTTTTCTCTTCCTTTGTAGACTAATCCTTTTGGCAGTTGTAAATGGAGGAGGATAAAGGCCATGTGTGAGAAGTGTGTGTGTGTGCACGTGTGGGAGAGAAGTGTGTATGTGTGTGTGAGAGATAGAGAGAGAGGTGTGTGTGTGTGTGTGTGTGTGTGTGTGTGAGAGAGAGAGAGAGAGAGTTGTGTATGTGAGGGGGGTTGTGTGTGAGAGAGAGAGAGGGAGAGAGAGAGAGAGGTGCATATGAGAAGTGTGTGTGTGTGTGTGTATGAGGTGTGTGTGTGTGTATAAAAGAGATGTATTTGGGTAAGTGGGGTGTGAGTGAGTGTGATGTAAGAGCTGTATTGTGTTATGATATGGCAGGTGGTATTTGCCAGACTGACTAAATCCACAAGGGAAACTTGGCCACGTTACCACAACGGTTTTGCAATTTGTATTTATTATGAGAAGGTTTGTGTACTGAATTCAGAAGCAATGAGTCCACTAACACCTTTAGAGATTTATTGACAAAAGAAAATAATTAAAACACATAAACAAGATTACAGCTACACTGTTACTTAATATTGTAACAAATCCCAAAATTCCTAATTAACCTAACTCCAAAGTACACACCCCCTTTAAGGCAATGGTCCAAAATAGATTTTAATTTTAGAGAGGCATCCAACAAGGTTACCACAGCACCCACTCGACAGTGGAATTCCAAAGGCTTTTAATACAACTTTAGTTACTGGAACAGTAGACCTCTACAAAGTGGCTATAGGCTGTTTCCCAAGTCTGTTTAACATGGTGTAACTATTAGATCTTACTTGGCCACCCCTGGTACATTCTTCCATCTTTCTTTAAATATATTTCTCTCTCTTTAATCTGTAAATCCCATTGTTCCCATATGTCTTTGGAATTTACTTTTCCCATAATATAAAAATCTTTCATGTTGTCAATATGGCCTTTTCCTTTTGGGAAAAATAAACATAACAACCTTACCCTATTTATCCTGTCAGTTGTAAAACGTTATCATGTTTCTTTGAAAACCAAAGACCTCTTCACTCATCTTAAAATGCAAATTTCATTCACACCCGATTTACTGAGGCTTTCACCCTAGCTCACTTACTACCATTTTAAATACCTTTTTTATAACCAATGCTTTTGATCAATTCAACCTTGCCGTCTATCCGACTCTAATTCAATTAAGTCAGCCATACAGACAGAACCATCCACACACATGCACAAACATAAACTTACTTTACAATATCCCACAATATTATGATGAAAAATGTGGTAGTTTCGTGACACCTCCATCCTTAAAGAAAATTAAACAGCCGTAATTTTAAAAGATGGCTTCATTTTCTCAACCCACCTTCCTTTACTTACTATACTTAATTATATACACAAACTATTACATTACCAGATACATGCATTAACTTAACAATATGTACAAATCCTTTGTATCAATAAAGGTCATTTCAGTCCAGTGTCCATGTTTTAAATGTTCAATTTCCTTTGAACTTTAAACTCTTGACAATGCATCTGCAATTAGATTTTCTCATCCAGCCACATGTATAATCTATAAATTAAACGGTTGCAGTAATAAACTCCATCTGCACAGCCTTGCACTTCCATCTCAAAATTTGTCCAGAAATTTTACAGGATTGTGGTCTGTATAAGCAATTCTTCTTGACAAATTGCTTGCAACATAAACCTTGAAATTCTGCAAAGCTAACACCAGACCGAGAGTCTCTTTCTCGATGGTTGACTATTTTCTCTGATGCACATTCAGCTTCCGTGAAAAATATCCTATCAGCTTCTCAATTCCAATTTCATCTTTTTGTAACAATACAGCACCCATACCCAAATCATTTGCTTCTACCGCCAATTTAAACTGCTTGGCATAATTAGGTACTGCCAAATCTGGTGTTGCAGTCAACACAGTCCTCAAACTATCAAACACATTCTGACACTCCTGAGTCCATTGAAACTTCTTGTTCATTTTTAGTAGTTCAGTCAATGGAGCAATCACACTGCTAAAACTTGGTACAAACTTCCAGTAAAATTCACTCATGCCAAGAAATCTGAAAACTTCTGGCTTTGTTGTAGGCACTGGGAAATTGACAATGGCTTTTACTTTCACATCTCTCAGAGCCACATTACCATGTCCAATGGCATGGCCTAGATATGTAACTTACGCTTTTGCAAATTCACTCTTAGCCAAGTTCACCACTAAATTAGCTTCTTGCAATCAATCAAGCAGCTCATTCAGATGTTGTAAATGCTCCTCCCATGTTTGACTGAAAACTACCAAGTCGTCAATATAGACAGCATAATTGCTCAGTCCTGCAATTACTTTGTTTGTCAGTCTTTGAAATGTTGCTGGTGAATTCTTCATACCAAATGGCATTACTTTAAACTGACATAGTCTATCTGGTGTTACAAAAGCTGATATCTGTTTTGCTCTTTCTGATAGTGGTACTTGCCATTATCGTCGCAGCAAGTCAATCTTTGTGATAAACTCTGATTGTCCCATTTTCTCAATACTATCTTCCAACTGTAGAAGAGAATATGAATCCACTTTTGTCACTGCACTTACTTTTCAATAATCCACTCAGTCTTTGGGTACCATAGCTGGATGGAACTATCACAATAGCTAGTTCCAGGGCGCAAGAGTCGGAGGGTGGAGTTCCAGAGTGGTGAGTATAAAAACCTTACCTCGGGGATTTGCAGCCTAGTTCCAGGGAGCAGAGTCGGAGGGTGGAGTTCCAGAGGGGTGAGTATAAAAACCTTACCTCGGGGATTCGCGGCCTAGTTCCAGGGAGCAGAGTCGGAGGGTGGACCTCGGGTCCTAAAAAAAAATTAATAGTGTCGTCACGGTAAATCTTTGACCTGATTGGCTGGTAGGGAATCTACACTGAATTTGAAAATAAAACATTGTTAAACTAATTAAACCAAATAAATTAATCACTTAATTAATAAGTAGAGGGTATCTAGACCAGAAGCAGGTGATTACTGTTCTTAGAATTTAGCATTTATAGTAGGAATCTAGCCCTAGGGAACGTATAGTTAATAAGGAGTCAATAAGCAGTTATTAGATTTAAATTAATTTATTAAATAGTTCTAGAAATGGCAGCTGCTGGGGTGAAGTGCTTCACCTGTGGGGTGTGAGAAATCTGTGACGCTTCAAGTGTCCCAGACAACTACATCTGCAGGAAGTGTACCCAATTGCAGCTCCTCACAGACCGCATGGATCGGCTGGAGCAGCAGTTGGATGCACTTAGGAGCATTCAGGTGGCGGAAAGACAGAAGTTTTGAAGACGTGGTCACACCCAAGGTACAGACAGATAGATGGGTGACCACTAGAAGGGGCAGGCAGTCAGTGCAGAAATCCCCTGTCGCTGTCCCCCTCTCTAACAGGTATACCATTTTGGATACTGTTGGCGGGGGGATGGCCTATCAGGGGAAAACAACAGCAGTAGCCAGAGCAGTGGCACCATGGCTGGCTCTGTTGTTCAGCAGGGGGGGTCAAAGCACAGAAGAGCAATTGTCATAGGGGACTCTATAGTCAGGAGCTCAGATAGGTGCTTCTGTGGTCGTGAAAGAGACACCAGGATGGTATGTTGCCTTCCTGGTGCCAGGGTCCAGGATGTCTCTGATCGGGTATGCGACATTCTGAAGGGGGAGGAAGAACAGCCAGAAGTCGTGGTACAAATTGGTACTAACGACATAGGCAGGAAGAGTGATGAGGTCCTGCAGCGGGAGTTCAGGGAGTTAGGTAGAAAGTTAAAAAACAGGACCTCTAGGGTTGTAATCTCAGGATTACTCCCTGTGCCACGTGCCAGTGAGGCTAGAAATAGGAAGATAGTGCAGCTAAACACGTGGCCGAACAGATGGTGTAGGAGGGAGGGTTTCCGATATCTGGATCATTGAGATCTCTTCCGGGGCAGGTGGGACCTGTACAAGAAGGACAGGTTGCATCTAAACTGGAGGGGCACCAATATCCTGGCTGTGAGGTTTGCTAGTGTCACTCGGGAGGGTTTAAACTAGTATGGCAAGGGGGTGGGAACCAGAGCAATAGGTCAGCAGGTGAAATAAATGACTGGGAACTAATGAATATGGCCAGTAGGACTAAGAGGAAGAACAGGCAGGGAGAAATTACTGAACACAGTGGGACTGGGGATCTGAAATGCATTTGTTTCAATGCGAGAAGTATAACAGGCAAGGCAGATGAGCTTAGAGTTTGGATTAGTACTTGGGACTATGATGTTATAGCTATTACAGAGATTTAGTTGAAGGATGGACAGGATTGGCAGATAAACGTTCCAGGATTTAGATGTTTCAGGCAGGATAGAGAGGGATGTAGAAGAGGTGGGGGAGTTGCACTGCTGGTTAAGGAGAATATCACAGCTGTATGACAGGAAGACACCTCGGAGGGCTCATGCAGCGAGGCAATATGGGTAGAGCTCCGGAATAGGAAGGGTGCAGTCATAATGTTGGGGGTTCACTATACGCCTCCCAATTGCCGGCAGGAGATTGAGGAACAGTTATGTAGGCAGATTTTGGAAAGATGTAAAAGCAATAGGGTTGTTGTGGTGGGTGATTTTAACTTTCCCTATATTGACTGGGAATCACTTAGTGCTAGGGGTTTGGATGGTGCAGAATTTGTAAGGTGCATCCAGGAGGGCTTCCTGAGACAATATGTAGATAGTCCAACTAGGGAAGGGGCAATACTGGACCTGGTATTAGGGAATGAACCCGGCCAGGTGGTCGAAGTTTCAGTAGGAGAGCATTTCGGGAAAAGTGACCATAATTCAATAAGTTTCAAGGTACTAGTGGATAAGGATAACAGGAGTCCTCAGGTTAAGGTGATTAACTGGGGGAAGGCTAATTATAACAATATTAGGCAGGAACTGAGGAATCTAGACTGGAGGCGGATGTTTGAGGGCAAATCAACAACTGACATGTGGGGGGCTTTCAGACGTCAGTTGATAAGAATTCAGGACCAGCATGTTCCTGCCAGGATGAAGGATAAGTATGGCAAGTTTCAGGAACCTTGGATAACGAAGGATATTGTGAGATTAGTCAAAAAGAAAAGGGAAGCATTCATAAGGGCTAGAAGGCTGAGAACAGATGAAGCCCGTGAAGAATATAAAGAAAGTAGGAAGAAACTTAAGCAAGGAGTCAGGAGGGCTAAAAGGGGTCATGAAAAGTCATTGGCAACCAGGATTAAGGAAAATCCCAAGGCCTTTTATACAAATGTAAAAAGCAAGAGGGTAGCCAGGGAAAGGGTAGGCCCACTCAGGGACAGAAGTGGGAATCTGTGTGTGGAGCCAGAAGAAATGGGAGAGATACTAAATGAGTACTTCTCATCAGTATTCACCAAAGAGAAGGACTTAGCGGTCGATTTGTCTAGGGAAGAGTGTATCGATAGCCTGGATCATGTTGAGATCAAAAAAGAGGTGTTAGACGTCTTGAAGAATATTAAGGTGGATAAGTCCCCAGGGCCAGATGGGATCTACCCCAGAATACTGAGGGAGGCAAGGGAAGAGATTGCTGGGGCCTTGACAGAAATCTTTGTATCCTCACTGGCTATGGGTGAGGTCCCAGAGGAATGGAGAATGGTCAATGTCGTTCCATTGTTTAAGAAGGGTAGCAGGGATAATCCAGGAAATTACAGGCCGGTGAGCCTTACGTCAGTGGTAGGGAAATTATTGGAGAAGATTCTTCGTGACAGGATTTACTACCATTTGGAAGCAAATGGGCATATTAGTGAGAGGCAGCATGGTTTTGTGAAGGGGAGGTCATGTCTCACTAACTTGATCGAGTTTTTCGAGGAAGTGACAAAGGTGATTGACGATGGAAGGTCAGCGGATGTTATCTGCATGGATTTCAGTAAGGCCTTTGACAAGGTCCCTCATGGCAGACTGGTACAGAAGGTAAAGTCGCATGGGATCAGAGGTGAGCTGGCAAGATGGATACAGAATTGGCTTGGTCATGGAAGACAGAGGGTAGCAGTGGAAGGGTGCTTTTCTGAATGGAGAGCTGTGACTGGTGGTGTTCCGCAGGGATCAGTGCTAGGATCTTCGCTGTTTGTAGTATACGTAAATGATTTGGAGGAAAATGTAACTGGGCTAATTAGTAAGTTTGCAGACGACTCTAAGGTTGGAGGAGTTGCAGATAGTGAAGAGGATTGTCAAAGGATACAACGGGATATAGATCGGTTGGAGACTTGGGCAGAGAAATGGCAGATGGAGTTTAATCCGGACAAATGCGAGGTAATGCATTTTGGAAGGTCTAATACAGGTAGGAATTATACAGTAAATGGCAGAACCCTGAAGTGCATCAACGGGCAGAGGGATCTGGGTGTACAGGTCGATAGGTCACTGAAAGTGGCAACGCAGGTGGATAAGGTAGTCAGGAAGGCATATGGCATGCTTGCCTTCATCGGCAGGGGTATTGAGTATAAAAGCTGGGAAGTCATGCTGCAGCTGTATAGAACCTTGGTTAGGCCACACTTGGAATATTGCGTGCAATTCTGGTCGCCACAATACCAGAAGGATATGGAGGCGTTGGAGAGGGTGCAAAGGAGGCTTACCAGGATGCTGCCTGGTCTGGAGGTTATTAGCTATGAAGAGATGTTGGAGAAACTCGAATTGTTCTCAAGAGAGTGACGGAGATTGAGGGGCGACTTGATAGAAGTTTACAAAATTATGAGTGACATGGACAGAGTAGATAGAAGATTTTTCCCAGGGTGGAAGAGTCAATTACTAGGGGACATAGATTTAAAGTGAGAGGAGAAAACTTTAGAGGAGATGTGCGGGGTAAGTTTTTTACGCAGAGGGTAGTGTGTGTCTGGAATTCGCTGCCAGAGGAGGTGATGGAAGCAGGTACGATAGTGGTGTTTAAGAGGCAGCTTGACAAATACATGAATAGGTTGGGAATTGAGGGATATGGACCCCGGAAGTGCAAAATGTTTTAGTTTGACAGGCAATATGATTGGCGTAGGCTTGGAGGGCCGAAGGGCCTGTTCCTGTGCTGTACTTTTCTTTGTTCTTTGTTCTAGGTGAGCTCCAGTTACTGCACCTAGGCTCTATGATGTCATTCTGAAGCATGAATTCGATTTCCTTCTGTACTTGTGATCATTTCACTGGAGTTAATCTATAAGTATGTTGCCTTATTGAAACTGAATCACCCACATCTACATCATGGGCAACATTTTCCCCCATCAGGGGGGGATGTATGGGAGTGGGAGGGGAGCCACCATTTTATGTGTGTGGGCCAATTAAGGCCCGCACAGTGTGATGTCCGGCAGGAAGCACTATGCACTCCTTGTGCAGGCAGGGGGGTGGGGGGAATTAGAAACATAGAAACATAGAAACTAGGAGCAGGAGTAGGCCATTCAGCCCTTCGAGCCTGCTCCACCATTCATTATGATCATGGCTGATCATCCAACTCAATAGCCTGCACCCGCTTTCTCCCCATACCCTTTGATCCCTTTCGCCCCAAGAGCTATATCTAACTCCTTTTTGAAAACATACAATGTTTTGGTCTCAATTACTTTCTGTGGTAATGAATTCCACAGGCTCACCACTCCCTGGGTGAAGAAATTTCTCCTCATCTCAGTCCTAAATGGTCTACTCCATATCCTCAGACTGTGACCCCTGGTTCTGTACTCCCTCACCATCGGGAACATCCTTCCTGCATCTACCCTGTCTAGTCCTATTAGAATTTTATATGTTTCTATGAGATCCCCCCTCATTCTTCTGAACTCCAGCAAATATAATCCTAATCGACTCAATCTCTCCTCATATGTCAGTCCCGCCATCCCAGGAATCAGTCGGGTAAACCTTCGCTGCACTCCCTCTATAGCAAGTACATCCTTCCTCAGATAAGGAGACCAAAACTGCACACAATATTCCAGGTGTGGTCTCACCAAGGTCCTGTACAATTGCAGCAAAACATCTCTGTTCCTGTACTCGAATCCTCTGGCTATGAAGGCCAACATACCATTTGCCTTCTTTACCACCTGCTGCACCTGCATGCTTACCTTCAGCGACTGGTGTACAAGGACACCCAGGTCTTGTTGCATATTCCCCTCTCTCAATTTATAGCCATTCAAATAATAATCTGCCTTCCTGTTTTTGCTACCAAAATGGATAAAGAATTCCCTGAGCCGGGAGTGCGCTCTTTCGCGCATGCACGCGGAAGAGTACACAGATCTCCCTGAGATTGGCTCAGATTTGAAACTTCAAATCAAGATCAGAAAAAAATTTTGCTGCCATGTCCCCTCATGTGACACTGTTACATGAGTTGGGGCATGTCCATAACTTTTATTTTGAAATATTCTGAGATTTTCAAATCACTCATGAAACCTCATCCCGCCCGTGAATGAGGTTTCATGTTTTTTCAGAAGCATGCAGGTTTCCCGGCCTGCCCGTCCAACCTTAAGGTTGGATGGGCAGGTCCATTAATGATTTCAATTAGCTTTTTAATGGCCTTAATAGGCCATTGACAGGCCTGTCGAGCTGAAAATCTAAATGACGCGGGGTGACATCGGGACGCACGCCGCATCATTTTACGCGTCAGCGAGTAGGCCCCGCACCCGCTCGCTGAACAGAAGATTCTACCCCATGTGTAGCTAATTTTGTCTTCCCCAGCTTATTCCCACAAATAGCTTTGTGTGACTGCAATAGCTTCTCCAAGTCACTTTGACACGTGTCTGGAATGTAACTCAAGATTACATTTAAATTTTTAAGTACCCCCTCATTGTCCAATTTGATTAGAGGAAAATCAATTTCAGAATTTTCTATTTCTCCCTCTTTCTCCTTATCTACCACCATTAACACCTCCTTTTGGCTATCCTCCCTGTCAAAGTATTTTTAAGCAAATTTACATGACACACCCTCTACTGCTTTCTTCTATCTGGAGTATTTATTAAATAATTTATTTCACTCAGTTTCTTTTCAATCCTGCAAGGCCCACTAAAAATTACCTTTAATGGTTCACCCAGCACGGGTAACAAAACTAATACTCTTTCCCCAGCAACCAAAGTACAAACTTTGGCTCTATTATCTCCCTTCACCTTCATCACCTGCTGTGATGTCTTTAAATGTTCTTTAGCTAACTCACATGCTCTGTTCAATCTTTCTCTGAAGTTTGTCACATAATCCAGGAGAGTAGTTTCTGGATTCTGACCCACAAGTTTCTCCTGAATCAGTTTCAGTGTCCCCTTACTTCATGACCATAGTCTAATACAAAAGGACTAAACCCTGTTGATTCATTAGGAGCATCCCTAATAGCGAATAACAAGAATGGAATTCCCCGATCCCAGTCCTGTGGATAGTCTTGACTGTAAGCCCTCATCGTGGTTTTCAAAGTTTGATGCCATCTCTTTAAAGCACCTTATGATTCAGGATGATAAGCTGATGGCTTAAACTGTTTTATACCCAGGCTGTTCATTACTTCCTTAAACAGCTGTGACATGAAATTCTAACCCTGATTTGACTGTATTTCTTTTGGTAACCCATACCTTGTAAAATATTTAGCCAACTCCTCTATAATTCTCTTTGCTGTAATATTTAGCAAAGGTATCACTTCTGGAAACCTTGTAGACACATCCATAATTGTCAGCAAGTACTGATTTCCACTTTTGGTCTTTGGGAGGGGCCAGCACAATCAATCAAGACCCTGGTAAAAGGCTCCTCAAATGCTTGAATTGGAATTAAAGGTGCAGGTTTAATCACTGCTTGAGATTTTCCTATCACCTGACATGTGTGATATGATCTACAGAATTTGATTACATCTCTATGCAGTCCAGGCCAATAAAAATGTTTTTGTATTTTGGCCTGAGTTTTCCTAATTCCTAAATGTCCCACTAATGGAATTTCATGGGTTACTTTCAGTATCTCATTTCTGTATCCAGATGATATAATTATTTGTCATAATACCTCCCATTTCTCATCTGCTGAAACATGAGACAGCCTTTTCTTCCTCATTAACACATTACCTTTAAGCTAAGAACATTCTGGAGTACATTCTGCTTAGGTTACTGAATAAGCTGTATGATATAACTTGTTTATTTGTGAATCCTTCTGCTGTAGCTCTAACAATTTAACTGAACTAAACACATCCACTTCATTCTGTTCAACTTTCTCTTCCTGCACAATCTTTTCAAAGACAGGCCAGCTAACTGGATGTCAGCATCTTTTCTCTGCCTTTTAGATTCCTCTTCTTCCTGTTTCAACCTGTGAGTTTGTGATCTCCTTACTACAAAATTTGGAAACAATCCAGGGTTCTCTATCTGCAATGCCTCTGTTGAATGCACCTCCACAGGCTGCTCAACTACAGTAGGCATAACCAACATCTGTGACCTAGCTATATCATGACCTAAGATAAATTGAACCCCTGCACTGGGAAATTTTGCCACTACTCCAACAATCACCTCACCTGTTTTCAATTTACTTTTTAAACTTACCTTCCACAATGGAATAGGTTTAGCATCTCCATGAATTCCACTTATTAGCACTCTTTTATGCAATACTCCCCTGGACAACAAATAGCACTATCCCATAACATTAAGAATTGACTAGGCCCTGTATCCCTTAAAATTTTAATATCTTCGTCTGCTCCACCCTGTACACATGGAAAGACTTTCCCTTCACATACAAAATCTATAACATTTCTGTAACCTGCCCTTTGGAACTCCCCTGGGTAAATTGGGAACACATTCCCACTTCTTTACCTATCGGTAATTCTTCCTGCTTCACCTGTACACAAACCACTGGTTTTTCCTGACTCTGGATCTCAGAATCCAGAGTACTCTTATTTCCAGAACTTTTCTGTGTCCCAACTACTGCAATAGGTTTTCCCTGTAACCTCCAACAGATTGACTTTGTGTGCCCCCACCTTATTACAATGAAAACAACCAAGTTTTCAAGTGTCACTTCTACCCTCAGCACCTTCCTTTTTGGTCTGAGAAGAAACTTGCTGAAAATTTCCAACTGCTCCTTCTCTTCCTTGACTAACTACTTTCCTGTCACATTCCCGCTTTCTATCCTTCTCTGATTTAAAAGAGTGATGGAAAAAAGGTTTAGATCTATGAACTAACTCATAATCATCAGCTATCACTACAGCTTGCCTTGCCATTTTAACCCTCTGTTCTTCCACATGAGTTCTAACTACTGAAGGAATTGAATCTTTAAATTCTTCTAAAATAATTACTTCTCTAAAATCTGCATATATTATCTCTACCTTTAATGGTCATATCCACCAGTCAAAATTATTTTATTTTGCTCTCTCAAACTCAGTATAAGCCTGACCAGGCTGTTTCCTTATATTCCTAAATGTCTGCATGTACGCCTCAGGAACCAACTCATATGAACTCAAAACAGCCTTTTTTACTGCCTCATAATCCACCAATATCTCTTCAGACAGTGATGCACAAACCTCATGAGTTTCACCTACCAACCTAGACTGTAAAAGCAATGTCGAGATTTCTTGTGGCCATTTCATCTGCTTAGCTATCTTCTCAAGTGAAATAAAGAACACCTCTATATCCCTTTCCTGAGACTTCAGAAGGGCCTCCACAAATTGCCTGGGTTTTAAATTCAAAGTGGTTGTTTCCACACCAGAACTCAGCATCTGAGATCTTTTTTTTAAACTTCCAGCCTTCTAAGCTGATATTCTCATTCCCTTTCCTTTTCTATTTCCTCCATTGTTAATTTCGCCCTCTGAAGGTCAAGTTTTCTTATTTCAATTCCCCTTTGAAATGCTGTCTCTTTTTCCTTTCCTTTTCTTCTAATTCAAGTTTTTTCAAGTGCGTTGCTTGTTTGAGTTCAAGCTTCTTCATTTGTAACTGAAGTCTCACTGCCTCCAGCTGTGGCTCATTAGTTTCAGGTAACTCTTTCGAGTTATCAACAGATCGCATGTAACTCTTTCGAGTACATTCACAGTTCTTGGTTTCCGGGAGTGGGACATGAACCCACAACCTTCTGATTCAAAGGCGAGGGTGCTATGAACTGAGCCACAGCTGACACCTCAAAGTATCCATTCCAATTTCAAATGCTGTGCTATTACTTCAATTATGTCCATTTTCTTTGCCCCAATTATGTCCGTTTTCTTTGCCCCTGCATTTAATCCTAATTGCATCTTATCCGCCAATTCTGTTAACATAACCTTAATTACTTTTTGTAAACCAATCAGGGTTATATCTTCTACTCCCAGAAAAGTCTTAGTAATGGTTAAAGACATATTTGCAGTCTCACCGCTTCAAAATCCCTCAACACCAACTCCTGAGCTCAATGTTCTTCTCCTACCCATTGCCTTAAGATTCACCAACTGCAAGCCAATCAAGGAATTTCAAAAATCCCTCAAAGAGCCCCCAATTTTGTTATGATACGGCAGATGGTATTTGTCAAGCTGACCAAATCCACAAAGGAAACTTGGCTATGCTACCACAACGATTTTGCAATCTGTATTTATTACGAAAAGGTTTGTGCACTGAAGTCAGAGGAAATGGGCAGAATTGTCCCAGATTTGCACTAAATACAGTAGCGGGCAGGTAAAACGTTACCTATGCATTGCCAGGAAACATGCCATTTCCATGGTGGGCAGGCTCTCATTCACCCGCCATGCCATCACCTCAATGCTTCATCACGCTGGGCGCCATATTTAAAGTCCAGCCATGTGCGCACACCTCTCATTGCTTCCAGCCCATGACTGCTGCACAGAAGACAGGATGGCCTCAAAAGGCAAAAAGACTGCAGCCCCGAGGTTTAGTGATGCGTCCCTCAAACGCCTTTTGAACACCATGGAGGCCCACCATTATGTCCTCTACCCTCACTCTGGCCACAGGAGGGGCAGCGGCATCACCAATCCAGCATGGGAGGTGGTGGCAGCGGTGGTCAGCGCCAATGCCCTGCAAAAGAGGACAGCCATCCAGTGCCACTACAGGGTGAATGGTCTCATCTGTTCCACCAAGGTAACTCACTCTTCTCATCACTCACAAACTCATCATACATCCACAGGGATCTCACACCTCAAGGGACAACACCACTAACTCTCACACACACTCTCACATCTCCATCAGGCTCATATCATCTCAAACTTATGCCCTCATCCTGTCTATGGCTCCGCTCACCACACAAGCATTCCATGCAGTGCCTTGTGTCCTGCTCACACTCTCTCCATCTCTTTCCATGCAGGAGAAGCCTGCTCACGTCAGTAGGGAGAGGTCCCACACAGGGGTGGAGTGGCCCACATTAGGATCCTCACTCACTTTGAGGAGTGTGCTATCGTGCTGACTTGTGAGGATGTGGATCCTGCCTGCGGCAACATTGAGGTTGGCGGCAAACACCCTCATAAGGATGCTGCACCACGTCATCCCTCTCTCAGTGAGTGCTCTCTCTGTTGCCATGCACTACTTATCTCTACTTCAGTTCACAGGGTGCTCTGCCAAGTGACCGACACCCTCAGCGAGTCCCTCAGCTCCATCCACATCCTCACCTCCAACCACGAGGACACCTCCCTCATTGAAGGGCTGGAAATCAGCAGCCTGGATGACCCATCACAGTGCTTGCCCACACCCTCCACCAGTGCAGAGATACACACCTCAGTGGAACCTAAATCTAGAGCAGACACATCGGCAGCAGCAGGAGGAGGCAGGTTCATGCGCGCTCCCCGGCACCCAGAGGACTGCTGGGGATCAGGCATCTGTAAAGTCCGAGTCAGATGGCGAGCCTCTAGATTTGGCCTTCCAACTCATCATGGAGAGTCAGCAGAAGGCGTGGGAACATCATGCAGAGCTGTTGGAAGCCCTCAACAGAGTGGCACATGAGCCGGTGGTGTGCATCCGCCTGCTCTCTGATGAAATGGTGCCCACACGTGCGCGTATGGAGGTCTGCATGGGGAGGATGGTGGATGCTAGTCCTGCAGAATGCAGAGATGCGTACAGACCTGCACCCTATCGCGGGAGCCATGGATGAGTTCTTGCAGTGGCAACGTGAGAGGGAAACGGGGCACATCAACGTCCCTCCAGGTGCTCCTTCCCCTCAAGGGGTCAGGCCGGGGCCCCCAGGCATCCGAAGGGAGGAAGAGCAGTAGCTGGACACCCCTGGATCATCCACTCAGGAATCTCAGAGGCAGTCCTCTCCCTCCAAGTCCCCTTCGCCTGCGAGTCCCTCAACCTTGTCCTCTGTCACCGCAGAAGGAGCAGGCAGCCAATGAGTGATTCTGGAGGGAGAAGTGTGCGTGTGGCAGGGACTTTCGGAGCCTTGTGCAAAAACTCTCCCATGCACACGGATCCTTCACGTATCACACTCACCTCAACATCCTGAGCATTTTGGATGCTGCCTGTTGGGGTTTGCTTTCAGTTGTTCATCTGCGCTGACCTGCATCTCTGCTCACCCAATGATCACAATCCCATGCAGCTCCTGCTCTAGCCCACCACAACTCGCGTTTCACTTTCAATTTGGACAGCACGGTGCTAATTCGGTTTTACCTTCGCTCTACCGTCCTTTACCCTCCTTCCTCCTTTCAGACCCCTTCCTCCCCAGAACCCCTTCCGGGCTCTTTCACCCCCTGGAACCGCTCCCCCCATTTAGTCCTCCCAAACCAGTCACCCCCCAGACTCCACCCCACTTAGTGCCTCCCTTTCCTGACTCCCTCAGACACCTTTACTTCTTCCACCACCCTTAGTCTTTCCCCCCACCGACTCTCACCTACAGCCTTACCTCTTCCTCCAGCTTCATTTCTTCCTTGAGCCTTACTCGTTTCCCCTTCCTGACTCCCTCACTTCCTCCTCCAGTTTTACTCATTCCCCCTTTCCAACTCGTTCCTCCACCATTACTTCTTCGTCCAACCTTACTCCCTCCCCTCTCTGCACTCCTTTAGCACCTCCCGATTCTCCCTCCCCACTCCGCATTCCTTTCCCTTTCCGCACTCCTTCACCCACCCCCCTGAACTCCTTCCCCCCTCTGCACTCCTTCACTTACACTTTTCACCCACCTCCCCAGTTGCCATCTTCTCCCCCCATTACCCCCACCACCCCCCATGCCCCCCACCACCCCCATGCTCCCTCCCCCAACCTCCCCCCCTTCCAACCTCACCCCCCCCACCACCTCTTCCTCTCGCACCCCCTTGACCATCATCCATTGTGAGCATCAACAGTGACTTTCCAACTTCCGTGAGCAGCTTTGTAGCAGAGCCATTTTCACCCAGCATGTCCTGGAAGTTCCTCCAGGGTCCCGTTGCTGTTGGGCTCCAGCATTTTCTACTCCTTGGATGTCCATGATGTGAGCAAGGCCCTGGTGGTAACTTCTGACTTCTGCACATCACAGTTGTCAAGACATGTTTTGCATCAGTGTGGTTTCCTACCAACATGGGTGGATGATCCAGCAAGGGGCAGGGGTGGGGAGGGGGGGGGGGGGGGGGGGTGCGGAGGCGGGATAAGTCTGAGGGGGGCTGGCTTTATAATGATATGCTGATGTATTACAATGAGGTTCCCAAAGTCTGATGGCGGGGAATGCGGCCCGCCATCAATGGACTGAGTGGACAATTGTAAACTGCTTTGACATCATGAAACCAATTTTTGGCCTTCTTGCCATGTTGCTCATTCATGCCACCAAACACACCCGACCCCAGCAGGCATGGACGATTCCAACCAATGAGTCCACTAACACCTTTAGAGATATTAAAAATTAAATTAAAACATTTATTAACAAAAGAAAAGAATTAAAACATATGCACAAGATTACAGTTATACTGTTAGCTAATGTTGTAACAAATCCCAAAATTCCTAATTAACCCGACTCCCAACTACACACTGCCTTTAAGGCAATAGTCCAAAATAGATTTTAATTTTAGAGAGGCATCCAGCAAGGTTATCACAGCGCCCACTCAATATTGGAATTCCTAAGGCTTTTAACACAATTTTAGTTACAGGATCAGCAGACCAAAATGGCTCTGCAAAGTGGCTAGTGGCTGTTTCCCCAAGTCTGTTTCAAATGGTGTAACTATTGGATCTTACACAGCCACCCTGATACAATCTTCCATCCTTCTTTAAATATATTTATCTCTCTTTAATCTGTAAATCCCATTGTTCCCATATGTCTTTGGAATTTACTTTTCCATTATATAAAAATCTTTCATGTTGTCAATGTGGCATTTTCCTTTTGGGAAAAATAAACATAACAACCTTGCCCTATTTATCTTGCCAGTTGTAAAACTTTATCATGTTTCTTTGAAAACCAAAGACCTTTCCACTTATCTTAAAATGCAAATTTCATTCACACCCTATCTGCTGAGACTTTCACCCTAGCTCACTCATTACTATTTCAAATATGCTATTTATGCCCAATGACTTTTGATCAAATCAACCTTGCAGTTTATCCGATTCTAATTCAAGTAAGTCGGCCCACAGACAGAACCATCCACACATTAACACACACACAAACATAAACCTACTTTACAATCTCCTACATTAATATTGTGACAAACATGGTAATTCCGTGCATGCGAGAGGTGTGTTTGTGCGAGAGAGGCATTTGTGTGCTCATGCATGTGAGAGCAGTGATTGTGCATGCGAGTGTGTGTGAGTGAGAGAGGCGTTTGTGCGCACATGAGTGTGCGTGTGTGCGAGAAAGGCATTTGTGTGCGCATGTTAGTGTGCGCGCGTGCGAGCGAAAGGGGCGTTTGTGTGCGCATGGGAGTGTGCGAGTGAGTGAGAGAGGTGTGTGAGAGAGAGAGGGGTAAGGTGTGTGTGCGCGCGTGAGAGAGAGAGAGCGAGGGGTGAGATGTGTGTTTTGTGTGTGTGTGCGTGTGAGAGAGAGAGGCGTGTGTGTGAGAGAGAGGCGTGTGTATGAGAGAGAGAGCCGTGTGTGTGAGAGAGAGAGGCGTGTGTGTGTGTGTGTGTTAGAGAGAGAGAGGTGTGTGAGAGAGAGAGGTGTGAGAGAGAGAGAGGTGTGAGAGAGAGAGAGAGAGGTGTGTGTGAGAGAGAGAGAGGTGTGTGAGAGAGAGAGAGAGGTGCGTGTGTGTGTGAGAGAGAGAGAGGTGCGTGTGTGCGAGGGAGTGATGTATGTGAGAGAGGTGCGTGTGTGCGAGGGAGTGGTGTGTGTGAGAGAGCTGCGTGTGTGCGAGGGAGTGGTGTGTGTGAGAGAGCTGCGTGTGTGCGAGGGAGTGGTGTGTGAAAGAGGTGCATGTGTGCAATGGAGTGGTGTGTGTGAGAGAGGTGCATGTGTGCAATGGAGTGGTGTGTGTGAGAGAGGTGCATGTATGCGAGGGAGTGGTGTGTGTGAGAGAGGTGCATGTGTGCGAGGGAGTGGTGTGTGAGGGAGAGGTGCGTGTGTGTAAGTGAGTGAGAGAGAGGGGTGTGCGTGTGTGTGTGAGAGAGAAAAGGTAAGTTTTGAGAGGTGTGTGTGTGTGTGTGTGTGTGTGAGAGAGAGAGAGAGAGAGAGAGGGATGTGCGTGTGCGTGTGAGAGAAGGTAAGTTTTGAGAGGTGTGTGTGTGCCTGTGTGAGAGACAGAGGGAGATGAGAAAGGTGTGCGCGAGAGAGGTGTGTGTGTGTCTGGGAGAGGGAGAGGTGTGTGTGTGTGTGTGTGTAAGAAAGAGGTATGTGTGCGAGGGAGTGGTGTGTGTGTGTGCCCGTGCGTGTGTGTGAGAGAGAGAGGGGTGTGAGAGAGAGAGGGGTGTGTGTCTGAGAGGGAGAGCTGTGTGTGTGTGTGTGAGAGAGAGAGAGAGGGGGCGGTGTGTGAGAGAGAGGGAGGTGTGTGTGTGCGAGAGAGAGGGGTGTGCATGTCTGTGTGCACGCGCGTGTAATAGTTGTGTGCGTGTGTGCACGCGAGGTGTGTGAGAGAGAGTGGGGGGGGGGGAAGTGTATCAGTCTCAGGGTTCTCATTCATCCTCATACAAAAACAGACACTCTCACCCACACTCTCAGTGGGAGGGTGAGTGAGCACCTAGAGACTGTAAGCTGGACATACACACACTCACCCTTTCACACACTAATGGTCGTCTTTATTTATTACTCATTTTTAAAATTATCAGTTTATTGTTTTGACATTTTCTTTGCTCGGCAAGTTGGTTCTTTTCATACATCAGCTTTTTAAAACAATTAATGTTTAATGTTCTACCAAACTTTATCGGTCCTGAATGTGACAAAAATTGAAATTTGGTCCCCCAATGCAAGAAGGTTGGTGTCAAAGAATAAATCAGCAACTGCAGGTTACTTCAGAAAAAAGTACAATTTATTTAGCGCTAAACAGTACAATGGCCATTGGGAGCAGGTCACAATAAATCTGCCAGCAAAAAACCAGCAAATTTCTCTGCACTGCAGGGAAGCGTGTTCACGATTTGGTCTTTTACAGGTAGTCAAAGAAGTAACTCAAGATGTTATATTTCAGAACCAAATTGCAAAGCTATTCCAAGGATTGGGAAAGCTCAAAAGTGAGTATCATATCACTCTGCTCTCAGATGCCAAACCCATCTGCTGATTTACTCCCAGGAGGGTACCATGGCCTTTGATGGATAAAGTCAAAGCAGAAATCAAAAGGATGCTGTATCAACACGTAATCTCACCTGTGACAGAGCCCACAAAATGGTGCTCAGGGTTAGTGACAGCCCCTAAACCAAATGGTGAAACCAGGCGCTCAGATGAACTGACATAGCTAAACAAAGCTGTTCAAAGAGAAATACACCCAGTGTCTTCTGTACATGACAGTCTTACGAAGTTGTCTAAAAGTTATCTTTTTACAGAGCTGAATGCAAACAGTAGGTTCTGGCAGATACCCCTTGACCAAGAATCAGATTGTTGACAATGTTCATCACACCCTTTGGCTGGTAACACTTCAGTCGACTTCCCTATGGCATATCCCCTATGCCAGAAATCTTTCAGTGCACAATGTCCAACATCCTCAAAGGGAAAGGTGGAATCATTTGTCACATGGATGATGTGCTCATCCATGGTGCCACCAAAGAAGAGCATGAGCACAGAGTCAGTGAGATTTTAAAAGCATATGAACAGGCAAAGCTTCACTCTGAATGGAAAGTGCAATTTTGACAAAACCACTATCAGATTCTTAGGTCATATTATACAGCAAAAAGGGATAATTGTAGACCCTCAAAAGAGCAAGGTGATTAAAGAATTTCCATAGCCCAAGTGTGTTGTTGACATACAAAGATTTTTTTTTAGGTATGCTCAACCAGGCGGGGAAATTCACCCCAAATTTATCTGTAGTCAACGTGCCCTTATGAGGCCTGCTGAGAAACAGTCAGTAATGATATTGGGGGGCGGGGGGGAGGGGGTCGAGCTGAAGAATGCATTTGAGAGGATCAAAGAGCAGCTCAATTCCTCAGACATCCTTACACACGATGATCTCAAACTACTGACAATAGTGCAGCGGATGCATCATCGATGGGTCTTGGAGCTGCACTTCTACAAATTCAGGAAGATGGCAAGAATAAACCAGTTTATTATGCCTCTAGGTCATTGGCAGACACAGCAACACATTAAGCAACAATTGAAAAAGCAGCATTAGTAGTGATATGTGCCTGTGAAAAATTTTCTTATTATCTAATTGGCTTACAGTTCAGGTTTGAGATGGACCATGAACATCTAGTTACTCTTCTGAACTCCAAGGAAATCACAAAGATGCTGCTGAGAATACAGCGTTTCCAGCTCAGACTCATGTGCTATAACTCTACTAGACAGTACATGCCTGGAAAAAGTCAAACAACTGCAGACACCCTGAAAGCTACAGTTGACCAGGCAAGACTTGGCATTCATCTGAGGTAGAAGCATATTCTTCCACAATAACAAATACCCTAGCAGCCTCAGAAAACAAGCTCAAAGAGATTGGGTAAGCCCTGTTCGAGGAAGCAGAACGTATTCAGGTCAGAGCATACTGTCAGCATGGCTGGCATGAATATGTCCCAAGCAATCTGGTGTTAAGGCAATATTATGAGCAGCAGAAATACCTGACAATTGTTGATGGTCTTCAATGACAGACTGGTAATTCAGAGATCGACGAGAGAAGATATTCTCCAAAAACTTCATGGCGGTTATTTGAGCATAATAAAATGTAGAGCATGGGCACAACAGTCCGTATGATGGCCTGGAATCTTAAAGCCATAGAAGGGTGTCCGGAAAGTGTCCTGCAGTCAGCATCGCGGTGAAGCAGTCTGGGAAGAGTGTCCTGCAGTCAGTTCTTGTTGAAAATAACAAGAGTGACATCACAAGACAGCGCAAAAGAGCAACGGAGAGATCAGAACCAGCGCGAGTGCGGGGAAGCTTCAAAGAGTGACATCAGCACAAAGGTGAGAGCTGATCGGTGAGTAGTGGGTAAGTGTTTTTCTCCAGTTTTTCTCCATTTTAAAATAGATTAAGCTAATGAAAGGTAAGAGTTATAGTTTTTATTTAAAGTATATTTTAACTATTTTTTACTGTATTTAACTTAAAGTAAGGGTTTTTTTTCCAACTAGAGGCATGGCAGGGCAGCTCATGTGTTATGTACTGCCTGCAACATGTGGGAAGTCCTAGACGTTCCTTGCGCTCTGACCGACCATGTGTGCAGGAAGTGCCACCAGCTGGAGCTATTTGAGCTCTGAGTTTCGGAGCTTGAGCGGCAGCTGGAGGCACTAAGGTGCATCCGCGAGGCTGAGAGTTTCGTGGATAGCACGTTTTTAGACACGGTCACCCCCCAGCTTACATGCAGACAGAGAGGGAATGGGTGACCATCAGTCAAAAGAAAGGTGTCAGGCATCTCGCTTGAGAACTGTTTTTCTATGTTGGAAAATGGTGAGAGCGATGGTTCCTCTGGGGAGTGCAGCCAGACTCATGGCACTGTGAGTGGCTCAACTGCACGGGGTTGCGGGTGGGGGGGGGGAGGGGGGTGAGGAAAAAAAGAGGGGAAGAGCAATAGTGGTAGGAGGCTTGATAGTAAAGGGAACAGACAGGCATTTCTGCAGCCATAGACGTGACACCAGGATGGTATGTTGCCTCCCTGGTGCCAGGGTCAAGGATGTCACTGAACGGCTGCAGGGCATTCTAAAGAGGGAGGGCAAACAGACACAGATTGTGGTACATATTGGTACCAACGACACAGGTAGAAAGAAGGATGAGGTCCTGCAAGCAGAATTTAGGGAGCTAGGAAGCACATTAAAAAACAGGACCTCAAAAGGTAGTAATCTCTGGATTACTTCCGGTGCCACGCACTAGTGAGTATAGAAATAGGAGGTTTGTCCAGATGAATGCGTGGCTGGGGAGATGGTGCAGGAGAGAGGGCTTTAGATTTCTGGGACCGTTTCTGGGGGCGGTGGGACCTGTACAAGGCGGATGGGTTGCACCTGAACCGGAATGGAACCAACATCCTTGCGGGGAGGTTTGCTAGTGCTGTTGGGGAGGGTTTAAACTAGCTTGGCAGGGGGATGGGATCCTGAGAGGAGATTCAGCAGGGGGAGATGCAAAGCCAAAATTAGAAGAGAAAGCAAGTGAGTCTGGAAGGCAGAGAAATTATCGGCCAGTAAAAGCACAAGGGAGTTTGGCAAGGTTGGATGGTATTTATTTTAATGCAAGGAGTCTGACTAATAAGACAGATGAGTTGAGGGCTCAAATTAACACATGGAAGTCTGATGTCATTGCTGTCACAGATTCATGAGAGAGGGGCAGGATTGGCAGCTCAATATTCCAGGATTTAGGGTCTTCAGGCGAGACAGGGAAGGAGGTAAAAGAGGGGGTATTGCAATATTGATCAAGGGATCAATTACAGCAGTATGGAGGGATGATGTCTTAGAAGGCTCCTCAAATGAAGCTATATGGGTAAAACTGAAAAACAAAAAAGGAACAATCACATTGCTGGAAGTGTCCTATAGGCCCTCAAACAGTCAGAGAGAAATAGAAGAGCAGATATGTAGGCAAATTTCAGAGTAGTATAAAAATAATAGGGTAGTAATAGTGGGGGATTTCAACTTCCCCGACATTAACTGGGTTAGTCATAGTGTGATAGGTTTAGAGGGAGCAGAATCGTTAAATTGCGTCCAGGAGAGCTTTTTAAGCCAGTACGTAGAAGGTCCTACAAGAGAGGGACTTAATTTTAGAGAAGCCAGGCAAGTGGTAGAGGTATCAGTGGGGGAGCACTTTGCAGATAGTGATCATAACTCTGTTAGCTTCAAGGTGGTTATGGAAAAAGACAAGGATGGCCAGAAATCAGAGTTCTAAATTGGGGGAAGGCTGATTTTAATAAGATCAGATATGATTTGGCCAGAGTGGACTGGGAGCAGCTGCTTTTAGGTAAATCTGCATCAGAGCAGTGGGACTCATTCAAAAAGGAAATAGGGAGAGTACAGGGCCAACATTTTCCAGTAAAGATAAAGGGTGGGACCAACAAATCCGGGGAACCCTGGATGTCAAGGGATATACAGGATTGGATAAAGAGAAAAAGGGAGGCTTATGGCAGATACCAAGGGCTCAAAACAGCGGAAGCGCTAGAGGAGTATAGAATGTGTAGGGGGGAAACTTAAAAAGGAAATTAGGAGAGCAAAAAGGGGGCATGAAAAAACATTGGCAGGTAAAATAAAGGAAAATCCAAAGTTATTTTACAAGTACATTAAGAGTAAGAAGATAACTAGGGAAAGAGTAGGGCCCATTAAGGACCATAGTAGTGATGTGTGTGTGGAGCTGGAAAACATAGGTAGGGTTCTAAATGAATACTTTGTGTCGGTGTTCACAAGTGAGAGGGACGACATGGGAATGGAAATCAGGCAGAAGGACTGTGATATAGTTAACGAAATTAGCATAGAAAGAGAGGAGGTTCTAAGTGGTCTGGCAGGCTTAAAAGTAGATAAATCCCTAGGTTCAGATGAAATGTTGAGTGAGGCAAGGGAGGAGATAGCAGGGGCGCTGGCAATAATTTTCAATACCTCTCTGGCCACAGGGGAGGTGCCAGAGGACTGGAGGACAGCCAATGTGGCACCGTTATTCAAGAAGGGAAGAAAAGATAAACCAGGGAACTATAGGCCAGTCAGTCTAACCTCAGTGGTGGGGAAACTATTGGAAGCAATTCTGAGGGACAGAATTAATCTACACTTGGAGAGGCAGGGATTAATCAAGGACAGTCAGCATGGTTTTATTAAGGGGAGGTCATGTCTGACCAATTTGACTGAATTTTTCGAAGAAGTGACCTGGTGTGTAGATGAGGACAATGCATTTGACGTAGTCTACTTGGACTTCAGCGAGGCTTTTGATAAGGTCTTGCATGGGAGACTGATAACGAAGGTAAGAGCCCATGGGATCCAAGGCAATTTGGCGAATTGGCTGAATGGCAGGAAGCAGAGGATGATGGTCAAGGGTTGTTTTTGTGACTGGATGCCTGAGTCCAGTGGGGTTCCATAGGGATCGGTGTTGGGTCCCTTGCTGTATGTGGTATATATAAACGATTTAGACTGGAATGTAGGAGGGTTGATCAGTAAGTTTGCGGATTACATGAAAATTGGTGGGGTGGTAAATAGCGAGGAGGATATCCTTAGATTACAGGAGGATATAGACGGGCTAGTCAGATGGGCTGATCAGTGGCAACTGGAATTTAATCCGGATAAGTGTGAGGTGATGCACTTGGGCAGGACAAACAAGGCACGGGAATACACGATGAATGGTAGGACCCTGAGAAGTACCAAGGATCAGAGGGACCTTGGTGTGCATGTCCCTTAAGGTAGCGGGACAGGTAGATAAGGTGGTTAAGAAGGCATATGGGATATTTGCCTTTATTAGCCGAGGCATAGAATATAAGAGCAGGAAGGTTATGCTGGAACTGTATAAAACACTGGTTAGACCACAGCTAAAGTGTTGCATGCAGTTCTGGAATCCACATTAAAGGAAGGATGTGATTGCACTAGAGAGAGTACAGAGGAGATTTATCAGGATGTTGCCTGGGCTGGAGAGTTTTAGTTATAAGGAGAGATTGGATAGACTGGGGTTATTTTCCCTGGAGCTGAGAAATTGAGGGAGGGACGTGGTTGAGGTGTATAAAATTATGAGGGGCATAGATAGGGTAGACAGGAAGGAGCTTTTCCCCTTGGTGGTGGGATCAATAACCAGGGGGCATAGATTTAAGGTAAGGGGCAGGAGGTTTAGAGGGGATGTGAGGAAGAATTTTTTCACCCAGAGGGTGGTGGGAATCTGGAACTCACTACCTGAAAGGGTGGCAAAGGCAGAAACCCTCATAACATTTAAGTAGTATTTGGTTGTGCACTTGCAATGCCATAGCATACAAGGCCACAGGCCTAGTGCTGGAAAATGGGATTAGAATAGTTAGGAACAAAAACAGAATTACCTGGAAAAACTCAGCAGGTCTGGCAGCATCGGTGGAGAAGAAATCAGTTGACGTTTCGAGTCCTCACGACCCTTCAGCAGAACTGAAGTATAGTTAGGAGAGAGGAGTTAGGTACTTGTTTGACCAGCGCTCTTAAGTGCTTATTTCGACGTGTCATACTTGTACCATCAACAGCCAAGAACCTACACAACTATTACCACCATCAACATTTCTGTCTAGAACTTGGCAAAGGCTAGGAATGAATCTAGGAATGAATTTTGATTTCAGAGGGAAAATTTACCTCATATTGTCAATTATTACTCACTTTTTTTTATTCATTCACAGGATAAAGGCTTCACTGGCTGGGCCAGCATTTATTGCCCATCCCTAGTTGCCCTCGAGAAGGTGGTGGTGAGCTGCCTTCTTGAACCTCCGCAGTCCATGTGGTGTAGGTATATCCACAGTGCTATTAGGAGGGGAGTTCCAGGATTTAGACCCAGCGACAGTGAAGGAATGGTGATATATTTCCAAGTCAGGGTGGTGAGTGGCTTGGAGGGGGACATCAGGTCGTGGTGTTCCCATCTATCTGCTGCATTTGTCCTTCTAGATAGCAGTGGGTTTGGAAGGTGCTGTCTAAGGAGCCTTGGTGAATTCCTGCAGTGCATCTTGTAGATGATACACACTGCTCCTACTGTGTGTCGGTGGTGGAGGGCGTGAATGTTTGTGGATGTGGTGCCAATCAAGAAGGCTGCTTTGTCCTGGACAGTGTCAAGCTTCTTGAGTGTTGTGGGAGCTGTACTCATCCAGGCAAGTGGGGAGTAGTTCATCACACTCCTGACTTGTGCCTTGTAGATGGTGGACAGGCTTTGGGGAGTCAGGAGGTGAGTTACTCGTCGCAGGATTCTTAGCCTCTGACCTGCTCTTGTAACCACAGTATTTATATGGCTAGTCCAGTTCAGTTTCTGATCAATGGTAACCCGCAGGATGTTGATAGTGGGGGATTCATTAATGGTAATGCCATTGAACGTCAAGGGGTGATGGTTAGATTCTCTCTTGTTGGAGATGGTCATTGCTTGGCACTTGTGTGGCATGAATGTTGCTTACCACTTGTCAGCCTAAGCCTGAATATTGTCCACGTCTTGCTGCATTTGGACATGGACTGCTTCAGTATCTGAGGAGTTGCAAATGGTGCTGAACATTGCATAATCATCAGCGAACATCCCCACTTCTGACCTTAAAATGGAAGGAAGGTCATTGATGAAGTAGCTGAAGATGGTTGGGCCGAGGACACTACCCTGAGGAACTCCTGCAGTGATGTCCTGGAGAGAGGTGACTGACCTCCAACAACCACAACCATCTTCCTTTATGCTAGATATGGTGGAGAGTTTTCCCCGATTCCCATTGATTCCAGTTTTGCTAGGGCTCCTTGATGCCACACTCGGTCAAATGCGGCCTTGATGTCCAGGGCAGTCACTCTCACCTCGCCTTGTGTCCGTGTTTGAACCAAGGCTGTAATGAGGTCAGGTGCTGAGTGGCCCTGGTGGAACCCAACTGGGTGTCAGTGAGCAGATTATTGCTAAGCAAATGCCACTTGATAGTACTGTTGATGACCCCTTCCATTACTTTACTGATGATTGAGAATAGACTGATGGGGTGGTAATTGCCTGGGTTGGACTACCTGGGCAATTTTCTACATAGCCGGGTAGATGCCAGTGGTGTAGCTATACTGGAACAGCATGGCTAGGGGTGCAACAAATTCTTGAGCACAAGTCTTCAGTACTATTGTCGGAATATTGTCAGGGGCCCATGGCTTTTGTACTATCCAGTGCCGTCAGCCATTTTTTGATATCATGTGGAGTGAACTGAATTGGCTGAAGACTGGCATCTGTGATGCTGGGGACATCCGGAGGAGGCCGAGATGGATCATCCACTGAGCACTTCTGGCTGAAGATTGCAGCAAATGCTTCAGCCTTGTCTTTTGCATTGGGCTCCTCCATCATTAAGGATGGGGATATTTGTGGAGCTACCTTCTCCAATGAGTTGTTTAATTGTCCACTTCCATTCACGACTGGATGTGGCAGGACTGCAGAGCTTAGATCTGATCCGTTGGTTGTGGGATCGCTTAGCTTTGTTGATTACTTGCTGCTTATGCTGTTTGGCACACAAGTAGTCCTGTGTTATAGCTTCACCAGGTTGACACCTCACTTTTAGGTATTTCTGGTGCTGCTCCTGGAATGCCCTCCTGCACTCTTCATTGAACCAGGGTTGATCCCCTGGCTTGATAATGGTAGAGTGGGCCACATGCTGGGCCATGAGGTTAGATTGTGTTCAAATACAATTCTGCTGCTGCTTATGGCCAACAGTGCCTCATAGGTGCCAGTCGAGTTGCTAGATTGGTTTGAAACCTATCCCATTTAGCACAGTGGTAATGTCACAGAACACGATGGAGGGTATCCTCAATGTGAAGCCGGCACTTCGTCTCCACAAGGACTGTGTGGTGGTCACTCCTACTGATACTGTCGTGGACAGATGCATCTGCGGCAGGCAGGTTGGTGCTGATGAGGTCAGGTATGTTTTTTCCTCTTGTTGGTTCCCTCACCACCTGTTGCAGACCAAGTCTAGCAGCTATGTCCTATGCTGGAGATCAGCAGACTCCATTTGACCACCTCAGAAGCAGTGGTAAAAGCCTTAAACATATTTATTCCATATGGTAGTCCGGATGAAATAGTCTTGGACAACAGTCCATTTCATAAATGAACACTTCGGGCAATTCACTGAAGAATATAGATTTCACTATGTGACCAGTTCGCCACACCATCTGCAGGCTGAAGGAGAGAGGTGTTAAAAACTATCAAGATGCTTATGAAAAAGAATAATGATCTAGATTTGCACTTACTTAATTACAGGGCAATGCCATTAAGTAATGGACTTTCGCAGCAGAACTACAAAGGGGGAGAAAACTAAAGACTCAACTTCCTTCATTACAGCATAAGCTCAGATCTAACATCACTTTAGAAGATAATGAGCTTGTAAAGTTTAAGCAGGAAACTCTAAAGGATAAACTGAGAGATTATATAATCTGGACTTGGAGCAAAAACACTATCCACGTTAGTACCTGGGCAAAAAGTATGGATAAGAGACTGGCAGGCTGAAGGTACAGACCTAGAGCAAACTCAGCAGCTGTGATCATATCTCATTCAGACACCACTTGGAGTTCTCTGGAGAAACAGCAGCTGCAAGGAAAAAATCATTTGCTTACTACCAAGATTGGGATGGTGAGAGAGACTCTATATCAAACACCACAAGTGACACTCATGTTCAAAAACTGAGCACAGACCATCACTCTCGACCGAGAGTACTAAAGACAAGATCAGGACGGCCGTAAAAGCACCAGGCATTCTCAACTTGTAATGTTAAGACTTTGGGGGAGATGGTGGGAAATGTAAATAGTTTAACAAAATAGCTTGTTAAATTTAATAATTTTTTGAGATTACACTTGGGGTGGGGGGAGGGAGAGCACGGGGGAGATGTAAAGGGTTAATGTTAATTAGACAATTATGTTAATAATGATGTAAGTGTCATGAAGCTATTAATGTATATATTATTGGAAAATAGTTTTCTTTCTAAACAGAGGTTTAGTCTGTGGGTATGTCTTAATTGGATTAAAGCCAGCTGGTCTGGGTGCTTTGATGTGTACTAGTTTTGAGGTGTAAGAGAGATAGAGTGCATTTGCATTTTTTTTTTTAAAAGAGCATTCAAGAAGGGGGGTGAAATCTGGCACCTAGCTAGCAGAGACCAAGCAATGTTTATATTACTAATAAAATTGATACTATGAAAGGGGTTTTATTGTTAGAAGAGGTGGAGTTCAAAGGGGCTGGTGATACAATGAGGATTTACATTCAATGAGCTGTGCTGGGTATAACTGACAGCAGTTGTGTGAGAGCAGGGAAGAGGCATATAACATCAAAGCCTGTAAGCCTACCACTGTGTCTGCAAGGAACCAAAGTGAAAGGAACCTCATTTTGAATTTGTAAGATGAAAATGCTTTGTCTGGTGTCTGCTTAAAGTCTATGGGTTGCTGTTGCCTTAATGGAGATTAATTTGTGGAATTTAAAAGATATGATAGTAATTAGTAGCCGTGTGTAACTTGTGTAAATTAATAAATGACTCATATTTTGATATAAAACCTCTTGAGAGCTGGTGGCCTGATTCCTGAATTTAGAGCTGCATCTCAAACATTCAAAAATAAAAACATAGGTTATGACGTTTCCCTCTGGGATTTTTAAATAACTCCACTTTACCAACTGCTGAGTCATAACAGTAAGCATGACATCAGATCAGATGACCAAGTAACTACGAAGGAACAAGTCACAGAACAGTATGTGAAAAGAGTGCAGTTTCTTACCATGCGGCCTTGGTTGTAAATAGTTGCAAATAAATAGTTTAAGAAATACAGCCTATGTCCAAGTTACTCAGTATAAGAGGAACCTCATTCAGCCCGAAACCGACACGAAGCATAGGAAAATGATCCAAACCATCCCTCTCAAAAGCCAATAACTCTGATATAATCACAACTACCTCATGTGGAGACCAATAATCAGGGTGCACAATATTGTTAGAATCTCAGAATCTTTGCAGTGCATACGGAGGCCATTTGGCCCATTGAGCATGCACTGGCTCTCTGAAAGAGCATTCTGCCTAGGTCCCATTCCCCTGCCTTATCCCCATAACCATGCATTTTCTTTACATAAATGATGACACTAATCACCATGTCATTACTGCAGGTTTAAATTGAGTGATTAATCATAGGTTAATATATTTATTATACAGTATAATACTGAAAAAGATTATATGAGCAGGAATTAGTGCCTGCTCCACATCAACAATTCCATGCACGTGACAGTACAGAAGCTCAATGACTCAAAATGGATGTTCCAGCTGTTATGTTGGATTAGAGAAAATGAACATTGCACTCAGAACAGTAAAGTTCTTTAGTTTAGTTAATCTGTGTTCCATTACCCGAATATAAAACATGATGAACATTCAGTGACCTAACAGGGTAATTAGACCAAATAATCTGTTCTTGTAAGTAAACATTGTCTATCAGATTAGTTTATGGCCTTAAAATCACTGCGTCAAATATATTTTGAATTCATGAAGATGGTTCTTAACTTTACTGTTTGTTGGAAACCAGAAATAACATTTTAAAATTAGGTTATATATCCAAATTCATTATGCAACAAAAATTTTGAGATGCTACCACAACTTTACATTAGGAAATCTTGTGACAGATTTAGTGATTACTGGATAACTGGTTCCCCACCACCATCGGGATAGATAAATTGTAATTGGAAACTCATCTAAACTTAGTGTGTGGGTTCATATGATCTCAGCAAATCTCTCTTTTGAAGCAAAGTTAATGCAAGATACCAAACCAACATTGCATCAGTTGACATTTATTACTACTTTAATCAGAACTGTGCAACCAAAATCTGTTGCATATAGAACCCATCAGGATTCTCGTGACTGTTTTAGACAAATTTATACATACAAAAATTTTTTTTCCAATAGTCAATTTGTAATACAAATTCATAAAACTTTAGGAAGGTTTTTAAATGCATTGACTGAGAACCGCTAAATTATTGTGAAGGCCCATTGTCTACAGATTATGCTAGTGTTTGCATAAAACTATAAAATGGAACTTGAGTTACACATTTTAAATTTTCTTTTGGAGTGCAACATAGCCTTAATACACAATAAACTAATCATCTGTTTAAATTACTAGTTGAAAAGTAGTTAAAGTGACAGTCACTACAGGGCCACCTGTCACTTGTGTCCATGTTTTGTTTTCACAGAGTGCTGACCTTTGTTTGGCTATTAACACATTCTGCTATCTTACCTTTACGCCACTGTCAGCACCTTCTTTAGTCTTAACACTACCATTAACACTCCCTTTGTCTTGTGTCCATGACAGCTTTGTCAATTTTGTCTTTGTCTTTACTGGAGAGGCGGTGGCATAGTGGTATTGTCACTGAATTGGTAATCCAGAGACCCAGGGTAATGCTCTGGGTCTGCACTTCACAAGAATACCAATATAAGGGGAAAACAATTTATATTATCTCGTCCACACCAACACCCATCCAGGACCCTCCAACCCTGCCTGTCCCTCCGTCCCCACCCCATCTTCCAATCCCAGCCCTGGCCATGTATTCACTATACCCCCTGACCTTCCCCTCTCCGACACTTAACGTTCAGTGCTCAGCAAAGGACTTAGTTTCATACCCTTACGCCCTCATCTCAATGAATTTCGGGCTTGGCACAATGCTGAACTCTTCTTCCGTCGCCTTCTTCTCCGTGCTCACTTCTTTGGGCAGGAGTCCTCTCCCCGTTCAACGGATCCTTTTACCCACCTCCAATATTCTCCCTCCACCTGGACCCCGCCCTCTGGATTCTTACCTTCTCTTGATCTTTTCATTGAGAACTGTTGGCGTGACATTAGTCGTCTCAATTTCTCTGCTCCTCTCACCCATTCTAACCTGCCTCTCTCTGAACTTACTGCACTCCGTTCTCTCAGGTCCAACCCTAACATTGTCATCAAACCCGCTGACAAGGGTGGTGCTGTTGTTGTCTGGCGCACTGACCTCTACCTCGCGGAGGCTGAGCGTCAACTTGCAGACACTTCCTCCTACCTCTCCCTGGACCATGACCCCACCACTGTACATCAAGCCATTGTTTCCAAGACTGTCACTGACCTCATCTCCTCTGGAGATCTTCCTTCCACAGCTTCCAACCTGATAGTCGCCCAACCTCGGATGGCCCGCTTCTACCTCCTACCCAAAATCCACAAACAGGACTGTCCCGGCAGACCGATCGTGTCAGCCTGTTCCTGCCCCACAGGACTCATTTCTCGCTATCTTGACTCCATTCTCTCTCCCCTTGTCCAGTCCCTTTCCACCTACATTCGTGATTCCTCTGACACCTTACGTCACATCATCAATTTCCAGTTTCCTGGCCCCAACCACCTCCTCTTCACCATGTATGTCCAATCCCTCTACACCTCCATCCCCCACCGGGATGGTCTGAGGGCTCTCAGCTTCTTCCTCGAACAGAGGCCCGAACAATCCCCATCCACCACTACTCTCCTCCGTCTGGCTGAACTTGTTCTTTCATTGAACAATTTCTCCTTTAAAAAGGTCTGGCTATGGGTACCTGCATGGGCCCCAGCTATGCCTGTCTCTTTATGGGGAATGTGGAACATTCCTTGTTCCAGTCCTACTCCGGCCCCCTCCCACAACTATTTCTCCGGTACATCGATGATTACTTCGGTGCTGCTTCATGCTCTCGTCGGGACCTGGAAAAATTTATTAATTTTGCTTCCAATCTCCACCCCTCCATCATTTTCACATGGTCCATCTCTGACACTTCCCTTCCCTTCCTTGACCTGTCTCAATTTCTGGTGATAGACTGTCCACCAATATCCATTACAAGCCTACTGACTCCCACAGCTACCTCGACTACAGCTCCTCACACCCCGCTTCCTGTAAGGACTCCATCCCATTCTCTCAGTTCCTTCGCCTCCGTCGCATCTGTTCTGATGATGCTACCTTCAAAAACAGTTCCTCTGACATGTCCTCCTTCTTCCTTAACCTAGGTTTTCCACCCACGGTAGTTGACAGGGCCCTCAACTGTGTCCGGCCCATCTCTCGCGCATCTACCCTCACGCCTTCTCCTCCCTCCCAGAAACATGATAGAGTCCCCCTTGTCCTCGCTTATCACCCCACCAGCCTTCGCATTCAAAGGATCATCCTCCGCCATTTCCGCCAACTCCAGCATGATGCCTCCACCAAGCACATCTTCCCTTCACCCCCCCTGGCGGCATTCTGTAGGGATCGTTCCCTCTGTGACACCCTGGTCCACTCCTCCATCACCCCCTTCTCCTCAACCCACACCTATGTCACCTCCCCATGCAAACGCAAAATATGCAACACCTGCCTCTTCACTTCCTCTCTCCTCACCGTCCAAGGGCCCAAACACTCCTTTCAAGTAAAGCAGCATTTCACTTGCATTTCTCCCAACTTAGTCTACTGCATTCGTTGCTCCCAATGCGGTTTCCTCTACATTGGAGAGACCAAACGCAGACTGGGTGACTGCTTTGCAGAACACCTTCGGTCTGTCCGCAAGCATTACCCAGACCTCCCTGTCGCTTGCCATTTTAACACTCCACCCTGCTCTCTTGTCCACATGTCTGTCCTTGGCTTGCTGCATTGTTCCAGTGAAGCTCAACGCAAACTGGAGGAACAGCACCTCATCTTCCCACTAGGCACTTTACAGCCTTCTGGACTGAATATTGAGTTCAACAACTTTAGATCTTGAACTCCCTCCTCCATCCCCACCCACTTTCCATTTCTTCCCCCTCCCTTTAGTTTTTTCCAAAAATTTATATAGATTTTTCATTTCCCATCTATTTCCATTCTTTTTAAATGTATTCCACCCATCGTTTATTTCACCCCACCCTCACTAGAGCTACCTTGCTTGTCCTGCTCTCCATTCTTAATTAGCACATTCTTTTAGATAATATCACCACCTTCAACACCTCTTTGTTCTTTTGTCTGTGACATCTTTTGGTTATCTCTTCCTATCACTGCTTGCTTGTCCCAACACCCCCCCTCCCTTAAACCAGCTTAAATTTCACCCCTTTCCTATTTCTACTTAGTTCTGTTGAAGGGTCATGAGGACTCGAAACATTAACTTTGCTCTTCTCCGCCGATGCTGCCAGACCTGCTGAGTTTTTTCAGGTATTTCTGTTTTTGTTTTATTATATGTTGTTTTCCACTTACATTGGTATTCTTGTGGTGTCCTGATGAGTGCAAGACTAAAAGCTTTGACATCACCTTTTTCAGCAACCTAGAGTGCATTACACATTGCATACATTATATATTCCAGTTCTCAGCATTCCCAATTTAATTAACAAAGGTATCATTTGTAAGGGTTAGCTTGTCTTCAACAAGTAAAACAACTGTATCACAAAGACAAAATAATTTGTTTATTCACCAACTTTTATTGTTATATTTAACAGTTTACATGCCAAGTTTTCAGTTTCCGTTTCTACAGAAGGCATTTGGTACCAAGTCTGTGCTATGTGAAAAGGATAGCAAAGGGATTTAAAGTGCAATATTTCATTTGTTTTATTTGGACCAAGGAATAGTTTGCTAGACAAATTCAAGTAACTTCAAAGAATTTCAAAAAGCTGGTCAATGAAATTGTTATAGACGGCTCAAACTCTGCAAGAATTAGGGTTTTACAGATCA
The DNA here is from genome assembly GCF_964194155.1 of Cetorhinus maximus. Taxonomy (NCBI): domain Eukaryota; kingdom Metazoa; phylum Chordata; class Chondrichthyes; order Lamniformes; family Cetorhinidae; genus Cetorhinus; species Cetorhinus maximus. The sequence continues at coordinate 44,786,867 of NC_135891.1, read as the reverse complement.
AGGCCATCATTTCACAGGTTTTTCTGTATCGCCTTTGTACAATTTGCTTTGAACTTCCAAATTGCTCTGACATCTCTCTTTAAAAAGGTTGAATGGTTCCAACATCTCATGGGCAATATTTATTAAAAGAAATTCATGATTTGCATGAAGTACATTATGACCACAATCTATTGTCTTAGTCCCACAGGAGGAAGGTTAAAAAGTACCACAATGCTTTATGTAGTATTGGGAAACCAGCCCTCGAAAATGATAATAAAAGTTGATACCTCTACTGATTTTCTCTAGTTCATACAAATATATCATATTAAGCATGAGGCTATAGTCTCTGATTCTAAAATGTGAAGCTTCTCTTTAGTGTGATCATATAAACATACATTGTACAGTGGTAAGAAAATACTGATATTGTGTCTATTCTTTACAAATCTTTTCTTTAAAAAAATCACAAAAAATCATGAAGCCATAGCATATTATTCACAAACAAGAAAACAGCTACAACTCAGCATGGACATTTTCATTAAATGCTTTTCATCTACAGTTGCTTGAAAGAGAAACAATTTGTGGCTATATATTCAGATTATGGAATATAAACTATTTGGAATGATAGTAATTGGTCAAGATTTTTAAGTCAGACTGCAGTGTTTAATACATAAATCTAAGAGGTAGTAAATGAGACACAGAAAAGACTAAGGCTCTAAATGCATTGTCACTGCAATTTGTTTTCCCATTTTAGTAATTACTTTATATAATATAATCCTATACAAGATGATAAAAGTAACTTGATAATTTGGAATCACTGTTTCAAAGCATGCAATTAAACAATTTCCTCCAGTTGTAGCAGTCATTTTAGAAAAGAGCTAACAACTAATCCACAAAGAATTCAGCAGGTCATATTAAGACATGTAGTACTGCTAGTAGCCAGCAGAGGGTAAATTCACAAGCAAAAATACATATCTTCAGAGGTACTATAAACTATTTAATCCATTAGCCAGTTGGTCAATGAATTGACGAGCATTACTGTGTTCTGAATAGTACCAACTCTGATTTTGCACTCATGTATTTAGTTTGTAAAAAGGAACAGCATGCTTCATTGAAAATATTTTACATCAGAGTAACCAAAGATAATGGTTTTTAAGTTATAGTTCAGAAAATCTGAAACTTGTCCAGTGTCATCATGAATAGGTCAAAGCAAGTGCATTTCATATATTTCATGTCCAGTTATAATTTAAAAGTGATTTTGCAGACTGACCATCATGTTTTGATACAAAAGAAACATTCCCCCTTCATTATGGAGTAAAGCAAAATTTTAAGCTTTTTAACTCAACTGATCATATAGCTGTCAAGTAATTAGCCGGAGGGGGGGGGGGGGGGGGGGAGAGGGGAGGTGTACATTATTTTCATGTAGGTTCAGCAGGATTACTTACCTGAAATATAAACTACTTCAGTTCAGCAAAATTGTAGTTTGTTTATATTCCATGTCGTCATATTTCAGACATAAGCATATAACTACCTTCCATATTAAAAAATGTCTTTCTTCATTAAGGCAATTAAATATTTCAGTAGCATTGTGATTAGGACCATACAGGGTATGACTGACTCTATTTAGTGTTAAGCTTACACAGCAAAGAATGGCTTTTAAATTTAGATTTTAAAATAAGTAGCATAGAATAGTGAAAGTGAAGAACTTGAAGGATTTTCAGTGTGCACTAAAGTAGCATTTTCGAAAATTGCTACAAAATTGCCTCATTTTTACTTTAAAATATATATTGTATATAACATATATATCTTTATTATATATAATGCTAGAAACACTATATGGCTTATATGCCTGCATTATATAGAAAGTGTGCTAATTTTATAAATGCTTATCTGCAGTTATTGATCTAAAGAAAATATTTCCTATTTCCCTCACTTCAACATTGCCCACATTTCATCTTCCTCAATTGCTGGTTCAGCCTAGAGGCACCAGAGGAACTCTTAACTCATCAAGATATGCGTACTTAAAAATGAGGGGGTCCTTAACTATCGAGAAACTCAATGTCAAAACAGTCCAGATTCAAACTCAAGTCTCTTAAATTACATCCAGTAATTTGAGATGTAATTATGAGGCTACTGAGAAAACTAACGTAGCTCTTTAGCAGCTCAACTTCTAATTTTAAAGCATTACTAAAAGCTACAAGAATTGTTTCTTTACAATGATGGTTTTAAAGCATTACATTCATTTGAGGAAGTCAGCCACCTTAGGTGTATGTGTGCCAATTTACCTAAATTTAAATACTTAATATTTTCTGTTTAATTTGACTACTTTTTGCTAGTGTCAGTATTTTAATACAAACGAGTTTTCAGCGAATTTTTTTTTGTTGTCTCTCATAAACGTATGCACGAGTCAGAATTCCAAGCATACAATTTAAACTTATACATTTCAAGTCAGGAAGGCATTTGACAGATTGTGCTCATCCCAGTAGCAAAGGAACATGAAGTTCTTTTATGTGTTTGACATGGATGAATGCAATTTTGAATTTATTGAGCATAGTGAACTGACTTGTCCATAAAACACTGAATGGTGTTTAAAAAAGATGCCCCTTAAAAATTGAAATTAGTGTATAGGTGTACAAAGCTGCATTAAAAGGCAATTAGAAATGCTTTTGTTTAGCTTTAAATTTTGTCTGCCTCAATAAATTACAATAGTTGTAACAGGTTTTAGTTTAGAATAATTACTGTGGAGGTAAATTAAGATAGAACAAGAGATTGAAAATTATTCCATGTAAAGCCTGATCTCCTCAAAAGCAATTTGGGAAAAGATCAACTCCAATTATTTTGTTGAGCCCACAATTTATGAGCCATTTCATGAGGCACATTGACAGATAAATTATATTGCAGGTTGTCAGTAGAAAGTATTTTCAGTTTCACCGACATAAGCTGTCAAGTTTGGAGTAAAGTTAGCTGGACTGGATTCCCAGAAACAATCTCCTCAAGGAAGTGGCACTTTGCTTCAGTACAAGTACACGTGCAAAACAAACTCAATTTTTTCTCAGACAACTGCTTGGATCAGAGAGGAATGTTTTAAAGCTATTTGCGAACATTGTGCACTGGCCAGTAGCCGATGCAGACCATAGAATGCATCTCATAACTGCCAGCTCTGGGTTTCTCTAAAATAGCAGCTTTAAACTAGTGGTTCTCTTATTCTAGCAGCTGGGCAAGAATGGCAGACAGCGTCTACTACTACATGTTCTTTCCATCCCTTTGAGAGAACCCTGGTGTTAGCTAGCACCACTCAATTATGGATGGAATGGCTAAGATGAGCAAAGAGAACACTCGTGTGAATACGTATCCATCACTCTTTGGCAGAATGCAAAGCAAATTAACATGCATTTTTAAAAATCCAGCTAATTGAAACCAAGATCAATAGGATTTCACTGTAGTTTCAGATGTTCAATATTAACTAGGGAAATTTGAGAATCTTCAGTCAGAATCCAACGTGGTTTGATTGGCCAAAAAGGTTCCTCTTCACAAAGTGGCAAGTTCAGATACTGTTGAGTTCAGACCTTGAACACTATTGAGTTCAACAAGGCCTGTCTTAGAAAAATATTTTTTTTGTGCATTCAAGTAAAAGGATCTGTTTGCCATAAATGTATAGGCTAATTGTGATTAGAATGCTTGCTAAGTGTTCTAAGAAGAATGGGAAGCTAGGTTAATATGGAGGGGTAGCACTTTTGGTCAAAGATGATATTTGTGAGATGACCTTGGTTCAGAAGAATTGGTTTGGAGGAGATGAGGAATAGTAGGGGAAAGAAGTCACTAGTGGGAGTGGTCCACAGGCTTCCTAACAGTAACCACAATGTAGGACAAAGTATACGAGAAGAAATATTGGGTGCTTGTGATAACGGGACTGCAGTAATCACAGGTGACTTTAATCTACACATAAACTGGAAAAATCAAATTGGCAGCAGTAGCCTGGATGAGGAGTTCATAGAATACTTTCGAGATAGTTTCTTAGAGCAGCATGTTCTGGAACCAACCAGAGCACAGATTATATTAGACTTGGTATTGTGTAATGTGGTAAGTTAATTAATGACCTTAGAGTGAAGGCACCCCTAAGTAGCAGCGACCCACAATATGATTGAATTTTACATCCAGTTTGAAGAGTGGGTCTAAAACTCGTATTTTAAACTTAAATGAGGGCAGCTATGTGGGCATGAAAGCAAAGCTAGATGAATTGAACTGGGATACTAGGCTAGAGAATACAGAAGCAGTGCCAGACATTTAAGGGGTACTTCAGAATGCTCAGAATACGTATATTCCTACTAGAAAGGAAAATTCCAAAGGGAGGACCCACCATCTGTGGTTAACTAAAGTAGTTAAGGAAAGCTTCAAACTTAAGGAAAAAGCATATAATTGCACAAAGATGAGTGGCAGGTCAGAATATAAAGAACGGCAGAGAATGACTAAAAGGTTACTCAGGAGTAAGAAATTAGAGTATGAGAGGAAATGTAAATGTAGCTAGAAATGTAAAAGCTGACAGCAAGAGTTTCTACAGGTATTTAAAAAGGAAACGAGTAAGTGAAGTGAGTGTTGGTCCTCTAGAGAGTGTCAATGGGGAGTTAATAGAAAATAAGGAAATGGCGGATGAAATGAACAAATATTTTGCTTATGTCTTCATTTCAGGGGCTACAAAAAACATTCCAGTTATAGCTGCAAATCAGGAGGTGGAAGGGAGAGGGGAACTTGGTGAAATTACAATCACTAGGGAAGCAGTACTGAGCAAACTGATGGAGCTGCGGGCTGACAAGTCTCCAGGTCCTGATGGACTTCATCCTAGGGTCTTAAAAGAGGTGGCTAATGAGATAATTAGATGCGTTGGTGTTAACTTTCCAAAGTTCCCTATATTCTGGAAAGGTTCCATCAGACTGCAAAATAGCAAATATAACCCCTCTATTCAAGATGGGAGGGAGGCAGAAAACAGGAAACTATAGGCCAGTTAGCTTGATGCCTGTTGTGGGGAAGGTGTTAGAATCGATCATTAAAGAGGTTATAGCTGGGCACTTAGAGAAACTCAAGGTAATCGGGAAGAGTCAGCATGGTTTTGCGAAGGAGAGATCATGTTTAATCAACTTATTGGAGTTCTTTGAAGGGGTAATGTGCGCTGTGGATAAAGGGGAGCCTGTAGACATGCTACACTTAGATTTCCAGAAGACATTTGATAAGGTGCCACATGAAAAGTCTTTGCGGAAAATGAAATCTCATGGCATACAGGGTAATGCATTAGCATGGATAGAAGATTGGCTGGCTGGCAGAAAACAGAATGCATAAATGTTTTTTTTTTCCTGATTGGCACAGTGTGGCCAGTGGAGTCCCGCACGGGTCTGCGCTGGGGCCTCAACATTTTACAATTTATATCAGTGACTTAGATGAGGGGAGTAAGGGCATGATAGCTAGATTTGCAGTTGACACAAAGATAGGTAGCAAAGTATGCTGAGAAGAGGACATAAGGAGGTTGCAGATGGATGTAGATAGGTTGACTGAGTGGGCAAAAATATGGCAGATGGAGTATAATGTGGGAAAATGTGAAGTTGTTCACTTTGGCAGAAAGAATACAAAAGGAGAGTATTACTTAAATGGAGAATAGATGCAGAATTCTGAGCTGCAGAGGGATCTAGGTGTTCTAGTGCATGAGTCACAAAAAGTGAGTATGCAGGTACAGCAAGTAATTAAGAAGGCTAATAGAATGCTATCCTTTATTACTAGAGGAATTGAACATAGAAGTAAGGATGCTATGCTTCAGTTCTACAGGGCATTGGGGAGACCTCATCTTGAATATTGTGTGTAGTTTTAGCCTCCTCATTAAAGGAAGATGTAAATACATTGGAGACGGTTCAGAGGAGGTTTACTAGATTGGTACCTGGAATGAGCAGGTTGTCTTATGAGGAAAGATTGGACAGGCTGGGATTTTTTCCACTAGAGTTTAGAAGAGTTAGGGGTGACTTGATTGAAGTATATAAGGTCCTGAGAGGCATTCACAAAGTGGGTGTGGAAAGGATGTTTCCTCTTATGGGTGAGTCCAGAACTAGGGGGCACTGTTTTAAAATTAGGGGCTGCCCTTTTAGGACAAAGATGAGGAGAATTTTTTTCTCTGAGGGTTGTGCGGCTTTGGAACTCTGCCTCAGAAGGCGGTGGAGGCGGGGTCATTGAATATTTTTAAGGCGGAGGATCCTTGTTAGGTGAGGGAACCAAAGGTTATCGGGTGCAGATGGGAATGTGCAATTCGAAACACAAACAGATCAGCCACGGTCTTAATGAATGGCAGAACAGACTCGAGGGGCCGAATGGCCAATTTCATATGTTCCTATGTATATAACTTTTTATATAACTTTTATATCAAGTTATTGCCAATTACCATATTTATATTTTCTAAAAAGGTATACTCAAATGTTAACTAAGACTTCTTTAATAAAAAAATTAAATCTGCATTCTTAGTGGAAGGATCTGTACAAGATCAATGTATTGTTGCCAAGTAGCCAGAATCATTGGCTGTACTTCCAAATCAATTAGCACTTTTATTAAGGGTTCCTGAGCCAATCCAGGCAAATCTGCTTCCATGCAAGTATGCAGAATTTGCAGCAGCTTCCCTCGCCTCACACCTGTCCAGTTGGCTGCTGCTTGACCCCAATATATACAGTGCAAGTGCACAAAGCACAGTGGCAGACTTGAAAAAAAATTCTTGCATAACTAAAAATGCATTTAAGAAAATTATATATTGCCAGCAACTTCCAGCTACCAGAACAAGGAGCCGAGACGTTCACAGTTGTGAGGTATTAAATAAAAATTGGAGCGATGCTTAACCAAAAGTCTAACTGAAGGACCCTCATAAAATATTACCTCAGAATAGCTGGAACACTGAGGGGAATTAAAGTGAATTTCAGAGATCTGGGACATACCCTGTGAATTGGTCCCAGGAAAAGTAAATGAACCTTCAAGATTCTTGTAATGTACAAGGGAATTCTTGGGGAGAAGTAACAAGCAGAAATGAGTTTATAGCATAAGTCTTTATAAGCTGTAGTATTGTTATTGGTGCTTGCTTTGTTTTTTTTTGTATACAATAGTTTGTTTTTGTTTAAAAACATGAAATCTTGTGGTGTAGTTGTGTCAGTTAATTACTGGGTGCTTGGATTTCTTTCAACATTAATAGTCTCCAATAGGATTGTAACACAGTAAGCATTCACATTACAACTAATTACTAGACACCTGTAAAAGATCAGCAAACAACTCCTCTCCCACATTAGATCTCCCTCTAATGATCCTAAAGCGTTTCATGTTCTACTGTGAATTGCTTGTTAGAAGTAGAGACCTCCCACGTTTGCCAAGTACAGAATAAAATGGCACTACAGATTTGATATTACTATTAAATCTATTTGAAATCTGAGAAACTACAAAGCCAGGAGGATGAAAATGTAACTTCAGAATTACTTTTAACAGTACACCTGTCATGGTTTCATAAAATGCAAACTATACTTATGGGAACCCAAGAAGAAAAAACATTTGTAAAAATCTTGTATTCCACCCCCCCAACCCCAAGCAATAATCAACAAACTAAGCAAAGTGGACTAGAATACAAAATCCTTAGAAAATTGGGGTAATAAATAAGAAGTTACTTTTTTCCTGCTTGGAGCCATGCTATTCTACAGTACATACCCAGGACATCCGAAGGAAATACTGGCAACTTCAACACAATGTTTATGTCCAAACAGTAGATTTGTTGAGTGCCTGGTCAGTTTGCGTTTTAAGCAAAACTTAATTTCTGTTCTAATTTCATCCACTCAATTCTGAAGTATGGTAACCATAGACGTTTACAGCACGGAAGGAGGCCATATGCCTGTGCCAGATCTTTGCTGAAGATGACAATTTAGTCTATTTGATTTAGTTTTTATAAAATCTTTGCACAACACAAGAATTTTATGCCTTTCTTATGGGTACCAGTGCTGTTAAATTTTCATTTCCTGGCTCAATTCCACTTTCACATTATTAGCAGCTCAGAGGGCATTCTCATTGTCTTTTTTTCAAAAAACACAGCCAGCTAGGAATACTCTCTGGTAATGAATATCAAAATAGTTCTTTGCAAACATATACAATTCTAATATAAGAAGTCAATTTTAATGAGCTAACGTAGCCAATAGGTATTGTTAGTACTTTAGCTGGTCTGTTTTGAGCCATAATTATAAAACTTGCTGCTCCTTTAAGTTGAGCAGTATACTTGATCTAAATGGTTACAAAAAAAAACTGGATTTTGCACATCAGCCTCTACAACATGCATTTTTATGAGGAATTGAATAGTAATTATAAAATTACAGGAGTATGATGAAATTTACAATTCTTCCTAATCCCATCTTGTTGTGCAGTCACTGTAGGTTAAACATACTAGTTATAGAAAGTGCCTAATAATGCCTCACCAATTACAAGCACACATGCAACAAAATCTAAAATGGGGGATGAGGGAGAGAAACAAGCATGCTGAAGGAGTTAAGACTCTGGTTAGGTTAAAGCTTTTTTTTGGTTTTCAAGTATTCTAATCAGGATCTGAAAAGGAAATAGAATGATCAGTTCTAGGAATTGTACTGTAAACAGTCAGACCTTGGTGTGTTTCTACAATGAGTAAATGATCAGATCACCATTCAGATAGGGCAATGTTGGTCACCTTTCTTTTTCTTAATTATATCTTTTTGGGAGGGAGGGCTTTTATGTTTCTCCTTCCTAAAAGTTGCGGTTCTCTGAAAATATTTTAAAATATTTGCACACAAATGGAAAAGAATGGGCCCACACAGTGAAAATTTCATTACTCCATCAAGTTTTGTATTCTTCTGGAGATATTATGCTGCTCATTTCACGCATGCAGCAGTTTGCAAGTTATAACAAAAAGTTCCTTTATAGCACATAAAAACCAAACAGGCTGCCCTAAAAACAAATATAATTGGCACCTTTAAGTGCAGGTTAAGAAACCTATAGTGTAATAACAGTGCCATCCTCCTCCATGCTTCGCCTATTCACATCCTCCTTTTCCACAGGATCCACTTTTGTGGCGGCAGCTAATGTATGTATATTTCCTTCGCTGCTGGCAACAGAGCCATTTGGAGTTAAACCATGATCATTGTCACTTTTTGTTAAGGATACTACGCTAGCACTGGCAGAAGTTGCCACAGGAATGTGCTGTGGCTCATCACTGCCCTCGATGACTATATCTGCTTCTTCATCACTGTCCACTTCTTCCGAATGGAAATTCTGCATAACATGTGGGGACGCCATAAAAGTGGGATGGCTGGTACCACTGTCAGTGGACTGGCCTGAGCTACCAGAAGTCCGACTGATCCTCACATTATTTCTTTGATTCGCTGGTTTCACAGTTATGATAAGATTGTGGCTATTCGCAATCATCATATCAGTCACCTGATCAAGGCTTTTACCCGATACTTCAATACCATTCACCTCAAGAACTTCATCATTCACAGCCAACAGACCAGTGCTTTCAGCCAATCCCCCCTGCACCAATCTAGAGATGAAAATTCCAGGGACTTTTTCAAGACCGTGGGGAGTTACTCGGACACTTGAGCCATCACGGATATAGAACCCTAGTGGTTTATCAGACCCATGTTTATATAGCCGCACTCTTCGATGGGTTTCTGGAAGAACATCCACATCAATGATCGAAGACACTGGGCGGAAATCACGTGGCAAGCTGATGGCAATTGGAGGTTTCTTTCGGTTGTCAGGACGCAGTACATTTGACAAGACGTTCTTTTTCCGTGTTAAAGTGTCTGTACCAAAGGCACTATAATCAGCATCCTCTGCAAAAATGAAACAAAAATGAGTATCTCATGCTTTACAACACATTAAATGAGCAAGTTGTAAATGTCTAAATCTTCTGTGGCAACTTCAAACTGTGTCTATGGAAAATACTTCTACATTAAAATTGAAGGTTAACCATAATCTCATGATAGCTCAGTGACTCATTCACCAATTTTCACTCTCTCCCTTTACATGAGGAAACAACTTAACCTGTTTAACCCAAATGTGTGTTAGCAACATTCCAGAACTACAATCCTTTGATTTTTTTTAAACCCGAAATATTTGCTGGTATACAGAGTGCTATTTTTTCTGACAACAGAATTTTCCTGCAAAGGCAAACTCCTCTTTACTACTTTTGTTAAGAAAGTGTTTAGTAATCCCAAGAATGCTGATAGCTGCTTTGTTTTCTGATTAAGTCCTTGCTACAGAATGTGCAAATTGATAGTGTATGACTGCATTGCTTTCAGACATTTATGGTTCAAATAAGTCACTGCTATACTCAGAAGCTGCTAGACAGGAAACACAAAACAGTTTAAAAGTTATAATATTTATAAATTTAAAAGTTTAAGTCTGTATATTGCCTTACAAGAGAGATTATCGAATGTTCAAACAGTGTGAAAAACTCAGTTGCATCATACTGAAGTGTAGGCCAATAGTTTCACATGTGGCGATAATCCAATTCTACATTCTTCAAAAAAATTCAGAAATCAAATCCTGCTTCCCAAATGGAGACCAGAGCATAATTGCAGGGCATCCACTAATAACACACTGCAACCAGTCATTAGGTTTGCAAGAACATGTTGGGTTGATTCCTTTCCCTCCTGCGCCACTACTGTACTACTGTGGAACATTTAAACTTTATAGACCAACTGAGATTAAGAACTCAACATGGTGCAGTGCCAAGCTGTCAATTATCTGCATTTCTGCATTTCCTTTATGCTCAACAGGAACTGCTCATAAACTCAAGAGATCTTACAGGAAAGATTGAACGATCTGGGCTTTTTTCTCCAGAAAGGAAAAGGCTGATGGATGAGCCAATAGAGATCTTTAAAATTTTAAAGGGGTTTGATAGATTAGATGCAGAGAAGTTACTTCTTTTTGTGGAAGAGTCCAAGTATTGAGGTCTTGAATAAGACAGTCATTAGTAAATCCAATAAGGAATTCAGGAAAAACTTCTTTACCCAGAGAGTGCTGGGAATGTGGAACTTGCTACCATGTGGAGTAGTTGAATCAAATAGCACAAATGCATTAAAGAGGAAGCTAGATAAACACATGACAGAGAAGGAGTAGAAGAGTATGCTGATAGGGTCAGTTGAAGTAGGGTGGGAGAAAGCTTGTGTGCAGAAGCATAAACTATTTGAGCCAGATGGTGTGTTTTTGTTCTGTAAATTTCTATGCAATACCGTTCCACTTATTTGTATGTGATAACTTTTAGCTTTGTTGGTTTGTATGCAAGTCAGCTGGTGCAAACTTATGTTTTATGACGAAGAAAATAAACCAACTGGATGACGAAAGGGGCTGCATTCAAGTGCAGCTGTTCATGGACTAGTTCAAGTACAAATGTAACCACATTCTTTGGGCCTTATCAACGTTACCATTTATTTTTAATCGCTACCAATATAAAAAACTATCCTAGTCACATTATGTTTTAGTACCTGTACCACATTAGTTAAGAAAAAATACAAAGTATTTAATCAGCCAATAGAAGCAGTGAATGAGCCACTTATTTTAAAACCAGACAGGTATCAAATTTAAACAAAGGGTGGGGGAAGAAAAAGCAAGCCTTGAGAGAAGATATTTGAATGAACCAAGAGAACAATAAGAAAATCAAACTAGAAGGAAAGAAATTATAAATAGGACAAATGAACTGAAAAGGCAAGGATCCAACTTAAAAAAATCTTTCACAATCTCTCCTTTGCCTCCACCTATCACTGGCCCTCTATCCAGCTTCACCTGTCCAACCCCCCTTAAACAGCTTATATTTCACCACATTTCTATTTCTCTTTAGTTCTGATGAAGAGTCATACGGACCCGAAACGTTAACTCTGTCTTCCTCTCCACAGATGCTGTCAGACCTGCTGAGTTTTTCCAGTAATTTTTGTTTTTGTTAAAAAAAATGCAGAATTTGCTTCCACTTTACTAGTTAGGAGATATTATACTTACTGTAAATGCCACTTTTGGGGAGAAATGCCTTCAGGAGTGGAGAGATTAGAACATTAGAAAGAGACAATAAAAAAATGGATGTATTATTCCCAAAACACAAATATAAAACCACTGCTTGCAGGCTATCAATGACTGTCTCATCACAGCGTTTAGATGCAAACTCTTGAGATCAGTCAAGTGATACTCATGTTTCGTTAAGTTGTCTAGAATAACGTTACTGTAAAGGGACTATATATCAGTTGATATTGTTAATGGTTCTCTCTCCTAAGGTACTGTCCCCCTTTCCTTCAAATCTCCTGTCATCACCCTTTTCTTAAAAAAAAACAGCCCTTGGCCTGTTCCATCCTTACAAACTACACCCCATCTCCAACCTCCCTTTCTTCTCCAAATTCCTTTACTGTGTTGTTGCCTCTCAAAACTGTGCCCAACTTACCATGTTTGAATCCCTCCAATCAGGTTTCTGCCCTTGCCACAGTACCGAAGTGTTCGAAAGGCATTCTATGTGACTGTGGCAAAGGCAAGCTATTCCCTCCTCGTCCTTCTCGACCTGTTTGACCATAATATCCTCCTCCGAAAGTCTCGCCATCATGGACCAGGCTGGGTGACGCTGCACTTGCCTGGTTCCATTCTTATTTATCCAGTCATAAGTCTAAAATCACCAACCAAATACTTCTTTTTCTGTTCCTGCAATCTTAACTTCTGGTATCCCTGGCCCCCTCCTATTTCTCATCTCAACCCCTTGGTGACATCTTCCAAAAGCATAAATTTAGTTTCCACATACACACTGACCTCAGCTGTACCTCATCACTGCCTCTCACTACCCCTTCACCATTTGAATTGCTAGACTGGTTGTCCAACATCCAATAATGAATGAGCAGAAATGTCTTCCAACGAAATATCGGAAAGACCAAAGCTATTGTCTTTGGAGCTACTACAAACTCTGTTTTCTAATCACTGACACCATCTCTCTCCCTGTCAACTGTCTGAGGCTGAACCAGCCTGTTCATAACCTTGCTGTCAAGAATGACCCCAAGAGGAGTTTTTGACTACATATCCACACAATCACTAAGACCAGCTGGCTAAGTATTTGGCATCAGGTTGCAGCTAGGGAGCAGAGAAGAGGCAAGGAGGGAAATTGGAATGGTCATTAATTGGGGGGTTGAGGGGAAGAAAAGGCGGGGCATAGGAGATCAAAAGAGTTAATTGGCGAGGGAGGAGGAAGAGATAGGATTCAGCAACCAAGGAACACAGGAGGGAGAGATCGGTTAGGTCATTCGGACATTGTGGTTTGGGCCAGGTGTTCAATCAAATTAATGGGGGAGAAAAGAGATGGAAGCATGTAAATTGAATCCGGCAGGTAACAGTAAAGACACTTAAATTCTTATCTCTCTTTAGCTGCCAGATTCAAAAAGGCCAAGGAAACCGTTCGGCTAGGGTTAAATTTAAAATGGAGATTAAATCGGAGGCACATAGATAGCCTCATTATAATATTTAAATGATCAACCCACCCCTTGTCGGTTGCCAGCTCCTCATCACATCTTTGTTAAAACCTGAAGTGGGCAGATGTGCGCCGGGTTGGGGTCCACTTTGAGATTTTTTATGTTTTTAACATCCTACCCATCTCAAACAGACCATTTTGGGGGGGGGGGGAAGAAAGATGGGGGATTAAACTTCCCTCCTTGGCCTCTAACGTAACTGCAGATTTTTTTTAAAAATGGAAACAAAAACCAATCTCACTGAAAAAAATAACCTAGTTAACTTCCATTGAATTGTTTGTTACATTAAATGAATCATAAAAGAGCAAATGTGTTCCTGGATTTACATACCAAAAAGGAGGAACTGGCGATTAATCTGGGCAAGACATGGTTTGTGACACAATGGAAGAAGTGTATTTAGATTCATGTCCCCCAGGTGCAGATTAGATTAACTAGGATGATACCAGAAATGAGATGGATACTGTTATGAAAGTTTAGAAAAACTAGAACTGCAACACTGGTTGAAGGGAATATCAATTGGAAATATTCAAAATTTTGATATGATTTGAGAATCTAAGCAGTGAAAGATTGTTTCCATTTGTTTGAATCACTAAAAAGGGGGCACATATTTAGCATGAGTACAAGAAGAATGGGGGGGGGGAAGAAAGAGATCATAATTCTTTTCACTAAATGAGTTATTAGGATATGAAATACATTGTACCTCTGTTGAAATTCATCCAAATTTAAGAGGGCATTATACTTTTAAAAAAGATCCATGAAGGAAGTTTAGAAGTGGGATTAGAGTAGAAAACTCATAACACTGGCACAATGGGCTAATTTGTCTCCTTCTGAGCTGAAATTTCTATGACTATATAAACCCACAGTCAAAATAGTTGACACAGATGCACTGATGCTTCAGTCGTTTCACCCGGCATGGTATTAAGCCAATAGGAGCAGGAATGCTCCTAGTTAGTCCCTTTCTGTGCTGTCAGAAGGTAGCAGCAGCAGCACAATTAACATCAAAGTCAAAAAACACATATTTCATGAAAATAAGATTGGGCCTCCTACAGTCCAGTAACCACTTACATGAAGTAGCAATACATATGTGAAACCATTCCTTTATACAATTCACACCAGTGCAGGGTAAAAGAGACATAACTGATGGAAGTTACAGACTCACTTTTATCAATGCTGGCTTTTGCACTGTACAGCCTACTGCTTTAGCCAACAGCACTGCTTCTTTTTGTTGAATAGTGCTCATCTTTGAGAAAACAAGTGATAGAGCTTAATACCAAATTTTTCGACTAATTCTTTTTTTTCAATTTGCTCTTAGAACATGTGCGATGTTCATAAAACTGCATTACCACCCATTTTGTCCCTGGTCATGGTTAAGGAATGGCAATATACGTCGCGATGGTGTACACTTAAAGGTCATGGTTGATATTGGCGTTTGTCCTGCTCAGTCATAGAGGTGGCAGAACGGAGAGATGCCGCAGTCCATCCAATAGATAGTATGCAATGCAGTCGAAGTGTATGGAATGGGCTGGAATTTGAATACAGGTACTTTTTTCTCAAATTTACATCATGGAAAGATAACAATGTGGAAACTTCATAAGTTAGAAGTAACCTATGGTAGCACGACTAGGAAGCAATTTGTAACCTTATTGTTGGCTATGGGCTATTGAAGGCTATACTATGGGAAAAGCTTTATTGCTGTATAGCAGTGGAGAAATATCACATGATTCAAGGGCAAAGTCCTGAGTCATGCAAACCAGGAAGATCCTACATGGACTGTGCAGAGTTAACTGATATCAGTCAGGGTTCACTAGGTGCACTATGCCTTGGTGCTCTGGGTTAAATGAGGAGGAAATTGCTCAGGGTTTACCTCACAGAAAGCCTACTGCAAATGCAAATAGGGATGCTAGGTGAGGATATTATTGGGTTGGGTTCTGATGCCTCTGTAAAAGAATAGCTTGGCACCAGAATTATTTTCAAGCCTCATTCATGAAATCCATCATAGACAAAATTCATCATAGCTGAAGGATGAGATGGCTCATTGGAGGCAGGCTGCGGAAAAAAGTATTTGAGGAACAGGGTCTCAAACCCGAGACTAAGGTCATGTTTTACCAGGCAGCAGTTATCCCTGTGCTACAATATGTTTCGGAGACTTGGACAACCCATAGTAGGCATCTCAAAGCACTGGAGAAGTACAACCAGCAGTGCCTTTACAAGATACTCCGAATCCAGTGGCAAGGAAGATGGTCCAACAGCAGCATCCTCTCCCAAGCTAAAATGTAAAGCACTGAGGTGCTTATCACTCAAAACCAGTTCTGCTAGACAAAACATGCTATTCGTATTATCACAACTCCACTGGGGATAGTGCACTGTTGTATCAAGTCCCACTGATCCCGAAGCCATGACAAATGTGAGAAGCTTAATCTGACCACCAAATTGCTCCTTTTCTACCTAACTGTTTAATTTAGGTTAAAAGAATACGAGCACCAGGTTTATAAACTTAACAAGTAAATAACTGTTCATTAAACAAATTGTCTGTAACCAGTGGCAAAAGAAAGAAATATGAACTGCTAACTTTTAAACGCACACACATACATATTAAGGGTGAGATAAAACAGTTCAATAGCACCAATTGGACTTCAGGATTAAATGGGTTGACTTTGATTGCTTTCTTCCAAATTCCTTGCAGGTTGTTGTGGTTGACACAAGGTGGGCTCCCAGCACTTGCAGTCTGTGGTTCTCTGATTGAAACTTGCTTTTAATGTCTTTACTGGTGATTTTTCCCCTTTTCCTCCTGACAGGGGTTTCTCAAAGAAAGCAAGACACAGTGATGTGAGGAACTGCCAGCAAGCTACTATGGCATGATTAGCTACTATGGCATGATTACTATAGTCTTACAAAACACAGGAGAGGGGTGTTTCAGGTCTTTCCTCTTTTCAGGTTAGGAGCTGGTCTACTGCACTATCCTCACACAAAAGCTGGCCATTTGGTCAGGAGCCAATCAAAACGCCGTTACTAGGCATGCCCCCCTTAAACCAGGTCTCCTTTCCAGCACCACTCTGTCCAACCTGCAGGGCGAGGGAGGGAAGAGCGAGCCAGAGTGGCGGGGGGGTGGTGTTGGAAGGGAAGAGGAAGAGAGGGAACATTGTCAGGGGGAGGGAGAGAGAGCGGGTAAGGGAGTACACACACTTGAGGGGAGGGAACGGAGAGTGCAAGCATACAAGTGAGCAGGAGGGGGCGAGGGAGAGAGTGAGCGAGAGCAAGAGTCGGGGGAGGGAGGGGAGGGAGAGAAAGAGCACGCGAAGGGCGAGGGAGAGCTAGGAGGGCTGTGGGGGCACTAATGGGGGAGGGGGCCCCTGCGGGAACGCCGGAGAGTGTGTGGGGGTGGAAAGGAGAAAATCTGTAGAAAATTGTTGGAAATAAGTATTTAGCAAAATGGTTATCACAGTTCAACAGTCCACATGTCATGAAGGTATGTGAGGGATAAATGAATAAAGAGAGTCTCATTTATCCAAGCATTAGTCTGAAGTAATGGAATGTGAAGCTAACCAAGTACAACAGCAACTACTGAACAATGTACACTAACAGTGGTTTCGCAATTTAAATGGTTACAATTACACACTAACTGAACAAACCACCTTGCTTGTTACGGTTTGGTTGCATAAATGGGTGTGGCAAGGAATGTTGCACTGGTTGTGTTTCAGTCAGGTACACACTTACCCAGATTCCATGAATGAGTCATTGGGCTGGAATGCTTATAAAGATAAGCGCTGATTAATTTCCTTCTTAGTTATGAAGGGACCATTTTAATACTTATACCATCTTGCTTTTATTAACATTGCCTTAATGGGTTCATCTAAAAGGTCATTCTATACATTTGTAAATTGATCAATTATCCTCAAAACCACTGCATTACGGAATAATAGAATCTAATTGAATTCTTCCTGATCCTTGGTGTTAAATGTGCATTTGCGGACATCAGTTTAGGACAAGGTCTGTTGGCAATGGCTTTCAGTCAGTAAACACACACTACGGAGGTTAACATCATGAATAGCTACTAGGCCAAAGTAATGGAAGACTTATTCGTGCCTGCGGTAGGGAGGGGGTGGCAGTTCAATCTGCACTTACCAACAAAGCTCAGTACAGGTCTGTTGCTGCTTCAAGTAATCCCACTGCTGCAATTTTCATGAGAACAGGAATTCCTGTTCCGTGTACAAAGGCCAAAATCCCTTTTACTTGTAGCCAACAACATCATTCAGATAGAAGTGGGAGTGAGGGACATAATGAAGAAGTGAATCTGAAATCAGTAGAGTGGAGAAAAGACAGTGTCATGATTATCATAATGAGAGGAGCAGGCGAGCATGAATGTTTGGGGGTGGGGTGGGTGGAGGCAAGAAAGGAAGGAGGAGGAAAAGTGCATGTATTAACTGTGGAGGGTGTGAAGAATGTCAGATTGGGAGGGTGGGCATGGACACGCGGGAGAGAGAGTGAGCGAGGGGGAACGAGGAGAGAGAGTGAGCGAGGGGGAACGAGGAGAGAGAGTGAGCGAGGGGGAACGAGGAGAGAGAGTGAGCGAGGGGGAACGAGGAGAGAGAGTGAGCGAGGGGGAACGAGGAGAGAGAGTGAGCGAGGGGGAACGAGGAGAGAGAGTGAGCGAGGGGGAACGAGGAGAGAGAGTGAGCGAGGGGGAACGAGGAGAGAGAGTGAGCGAGGGGGAACGAGGAGAGAGAGTGAGCGAGGGGGAACGAGGAGAGAGAGTGAGCGAGGGGGAACGAGGAGAGAGAGTGAGCGAGGGGGAACGAGGAGAGAGAGTGAGCGAGGGGGAACGAGGAGAGAGAGTGAGCGAGGGGGAACGAGGAGAGAGAGTGAGCGAGGGGGAACGAGGAGAGAGAGTGAGCGAGGGGGAACGAGGAGAGAGAGTGAGCGAGGGGGAACGAGGAGAGAGAGTGAGCGAGGGGGAACGAGGAGAGAGAGTGAGCGAGGGGGAACGAGGAGAGAGAGTGAGCGAGGGGGAACGAGGAGAGAGAGTGAGCGAGGGGGAACGAGGAGAGAGAGTGAGCGAGGGGGAACGAGGAGAGAGAGTGAGCGAGGGGGAACGAGGAGAGAGAGTGAGCGAGGGGGAACGAGGAGAGAGAGTGAGCGAGGGGGAACGAGGAGAGAGAGTGAGCGAGGGGGAACGAGGAGAGAGAGTGAGCGAGGGGGAACGAGGAGAGAGAGTGAGCGAGGGGGAACGAGGAGAGAGAGTGAGCGAGGGGGAACGAGGAGAGAGAGTGAGCGAGGGGGAACGAGGAGAGAGAGTGAGCGAGGGGGAACGAGGAGAGAGAGTGAGCGAGGGGGAACGAGGAGAGAGAGTGAGCGAGGGGGAACGAGGAGAGAGAGTGAGCGAGGGGGAACGAGGAGAGAGAGTGAGCGAGGGGGAACGAGGAGAGAGAGTGAGCGAGGGGGAACGAGGAGAGAGAGTGAGCGAGGGGGAACGAGGAGAGAGAGTGAGCGAGGGGGAACGAGGAGAGAGAGTGAGCGAGGGGGAACGAGGAGAGAGAGTGAGCGAGGGGGAACGAGGAGAGAGAGTGAGCGAGGGGGAACGAGGAGAGAGAGTGAGCGAGGGGGAACGAGGAGAGAGAGTGAGCGAGGGGGAACGAGGAGAGAGAGTGAGCGAGGGGGAACGAGGAGAGAGAGTGAGGGATGGGGAAAGAGGAGAGCGTGAGGGATGGGGAAAGAGGAGAGAATGGGTGAGGGGGAAAGAGGAGAGAGTGAGTGAGGGGGGAACAGAGCGAGAGAGCACACGGTGGAACTATGGGGCCAGGCCAGTGCAACGCAGGCACCAGGGGGCCATGTGGATGTGCAAAAGGGTGAAGCAGGTAAAGAGAGGGTTCTGTGCTGGAGGAAGAGACAGAGTGGGAGCAGGGGGGAGGTGGAAGAGCAAAGAGGTGAGGGCAGGGGGAAAAAGGGAAGAGGGAGCAGGTGGAAAGGGGTAAAGGGAGTTGGCGGAAAAGGGAGGGAGGGCAGGGGAAATGAGGAACTGGAGAGGGTGGAAGAGGAGAAAGAAAGAGGCTCAAAATAAGCTACGAGGCTTGAAGGAAAGAGGCAACTTATCTATGAAGGTTGGAAGTAGGTTTGGGCAGAGTAGTGTGTCCTGATTAGAGATGGGTGTGGTCCTTTGGATATGAAAGGGGCGGATTGCTGAGGTAATCTTTAGGAAGTACTGATTTGTTTCATCTGTTTAAAATCCAAATACCTCCAATGGTTTAGAATGCACAAAATATTTAATATAAATCTTCTATTTATTTTTGCAGGTTTATAAACTGAATTCTTAATTTACATGCAGCCTAATCAAATCAGTAATGTTCAAATACCTCTGAGTTTTAAAAAATTCTGCCCACTTTTTCTAGCTTTTTGCTCACAAATGCAGTCTCCATAAGACAGAGGAGCAGAAATTAGGCCATTCGGCCCATCAAGTCTGCTCCACCATTCAATCACGGCTGATAAGTTTCTCAACCCCATTCTCCCGCCTTCTCCCCGTAATCTTTGATCCCCTTACCAATCAAGAACCTATCTATCTTGTTCTTAAATACACTCAATGACCTGGACTCCACAGCCTTCTGTGGCAATGAATTCCACTCTCCGACTAAAGAAGTTTCTCCTCATCTCTGTTCTAAAAGGTCTTCCCTTTACTCTGAGGCTGTGCCCTCGAGTCCTAGTCTCTCCTACTAATGAAACCATCTTCCCCACGTCCACTCTATCCAGACCTTTCAGTATTCTGTAAGTTTCAATCAGATCCCCCCTCATCCTTCTAAACTCCATCGAGTATAGACCCAGAGTCCTCAAACGTTAAGCCTTTCATTCCTGGGATCATTCTAGTGAACCTCCTCTGGATCCTCTCCAGGGCCAGAACATCCTTCCTGAGATACGGGGCCCAAAATTGCTCACAATATTCTAAATGTGGTCTGACCAGAGCCTTATAAAGCCTCAGCAGCACATCCCTGCGGTTATATTCTAGTCCTCTCGAAATAAATGCCAACATTGCATTTGCCTTCCTAACTACCGACTCAACCTGCAAGTTAACCTTAAGAGAATCCTGGACTAGGACTCCCAAGTCCCTTTGCACTCCAGATTTCTGAATTCTCTCCCCATTTAGAAAATAGTCTATGCCTCTATTCTTCCTACCAAAGAGCAAGACCTCACACTTCCCCACGTTGTATTCCATCTGCTACTTCTTTGCCCATTCTATTAACCTGTCCAAATCCTTCTGCAGCCTCCCAGCCTCCTCAATACTACCTGTCCCTCCACCTATCTTTGTATCATCTGCAAACTTAGCCAGAATGCCCTCAGTTCCTTCATCTAGATCATTAATTTGTAAAGTGAAAAGTTGTGGTCCCAACACTGACCCCTGCGGAACTCCACTAGTCACTAGTCACCAGCCGCCATCCTGTGAAGGACCCCCTTATCCCCACTCTCTGCCTCCTGCCAGACAGCCAATCTTCTATCCATGCTCCTTTGATTTATTTCCTTATATTCCTCAGCACCCGCATCCCATTACTCTCTTCAGCAACAACTTAATTTACATAGCATCTTCAATAAAATGTCCCAAGGTGCTTCACATGAGCATTATAAAGCAAAATTAGACACCCAGCCACATAAGGCAATATTAGGATAAATGACCAACAGCTTGATCAAAGAGGCAGTGTGGTGCAGCGGTTCAGGGCAGGAGTTCCAAAGCTTAGGCATGCCACAACCCACTTTCTACTGAGGACACAATTTTCTTTACGTACCATCATTTTCTACATTACTTTGTAATTTCACAACTGAACAGATAAATACTCCAAGTGTAATAGACAACTAAAAACCGTTTACATTGTATAACGTCATAATTAACAGGCATTATTCATATGCCAAGTTTAGTCTGGTTAGAAAGGCTAATGTAATGTACATAAGATTTTCATTGATGCTCACAGGACATCATTGTCCTTTGATAGTTAATTTTTGCAACAAAAAATACAGTATTTGTATCTAACTTTTCATCAAAGCCAGTGACAGGAAAATATAGCCAATGACAAAGAGCACTTTGGTCCTTGTTCTTTTAAACAGGGTTAGATGAAGGATAAGGTCCCGAAAAACATGTATGATCCAGAATCATTACTACAGCTGACATTTCTATAGTGCCATGTAGAGAGATGCTAGAATATTTACAGGTCCATGGACACTAGTGCTCTCTTTTTATTTTGAAGTTCTCAGGATGGTAGAGGAGGAAAGAGAGAGTAAGACCAGACCAAGTTGGATTGGCCATATTGCTAAAAGAGACATGTTGCCAAAGCTTTTGTTTTTTTTTAATTCGTTCATGGGATGTGGGCATCACTCGCTAGGCCAGCATTTATTGCCCATCCCTAATTGCCCTTGTTCAGAGGGCTAACTGACTCTTAACTAGAGTCAACCACACTGCTGTGGGTCTGGAGTCACATATAGGCCAGACCAGGAAAGGACAGCAGATTTCCTTCCCTAAAGGACATTAGTGAGCCAGATGGGTTTTTACAACAATTGACAATGGTTTTGTGGTCATCATCAGACTTTAATTCCAGATTTTTATTGAATTTAAATTTCACCATCTGCCACAGTGGGATTCGAACCCTAGGTCCCTAGAATACCATTTCAGTGACAATACACTATGCCACCACCTCCCTCACCAAAGCTTTTGTTCTTGCACTCTTCAGGACAAACACAAGAATGCCATATTTCAAATGATTTATACTACAGGAGAAAAGGGTGCTGATTGGTTGGCAAGTAAATGAACTCATTTATACTTGCTAGAAGTGATATACATTCATAGGCAGGGGCCCATTCTCTGCAAACAAAAGGAATGTGTTCAGGCCTTGCGCCTTTTTTGAATTACCTGAGAGCTTGGGGAGCCGATAGTTCTCAAGTTGCTTCCTCCATGGCAATGCCTCGGCAAATAAAATCAACTTGCCAGGCTCCATCAGGCTTCCAAAATGCAGCCCCGTGTTTTTGAAAATGTTGCCAAGTGGCTGCGTGTACTTCAACATTCAGTATGTTTAGTATTGTCAGTACAGCAAAAAATGTATTGAGTACCAACAAGGGAATACAGAACAAAGTTTTACTGAACTATCAGTTAAAACATTACTTCTTTCAACAAAAGAATTCTGGACATTTTGGGGATTTTTTTAATGCTACAAATAGCAAGACATCTATTCACTCACCTATTTCAACTGCAAAACTGATTACAGTGCAGTTTTATTTACACCAAATTAGGTATAATTAGCTTGCTGATCCACACCATGCTCATATGTCAATTGATAATCAGTCATTTCAAGATCACCGTTGAGCTACAGTTGTGGGGGTGAGGTAGAGAAAAAAAAAAGAGTAATGGAAAGGAACAAGGAAGCAAAATGGAAGAGAGAAAGAGGGGGAAGGGTAGGAAGGAAGAGATGATTAAGTTTACATTTCACTTTCTTAGTTATCTGAAATCCAGATTAAACACATCTTCTATAACATGCCCTTATTATCACCCTTGTCACCCAGTAGCCAAACATGCATGGCATCAGGTCCGTCAAACATGTCTGGCACACGGGAGTTCCTGAGAAAATAGAAGTCGTGGCTGCTACCTGGGTGCCTAGCGCAGACCTGCATAATTCTTCGATGGTGGTCACACACCAACTGGCCATTTAAAGAGTGATAACCCTTCCTGTTTATAAATGTGCAGGACTGGCCTGCTGGAGCCTTTGTGGCAACGTGAGCGCCGCCTATTGGTCCCTGAACCCTAGGGAAACCTGCCATTGCCGCAAGGCCTCTGGCTCATTCTAGTTGACTGTGGCAATCCATGGAGAATACAATGTACTGACCTGCCCTTCGGAACATTGCATCGGTAAAGATCTTAAATGTACTGGTGGGCAGCAGGCTGCGTAATGCCACTGAGGTCTCCACAGGCTGCTTGAAAGGATCCAGTCCTAAGAAATTCAGTGTCACAGTGACCTTGATGGTCACACAGTTGGAAGCTCTCTCTCCTGCCAGCATCTCACAGAGAGAGGTCACTGTGGCTCTAGAGGGCTTGATTCTCCTTTGACAGTGTCTCAGACATTTCAAGATAACTCATTTTCTGCCTATATAGGCGATTGGGAGCACAAGTCCTTACTCTGCACCTCTGTGGTTGTAGCATCCTGCTTTTATCAGCTCCTTGCTCTGGTGCAGGCCTGCTACCCTCATGCATCTCCAGTGCATTCTGCCACTGAACATCTGACCTTCTCCCTCTCCCCCTCAATGTCTTCTTCCTCCTCACTGGAAGATGTGTTTCTCATGGAGACCGCTATGCCCATATTCTTAAAACCAAACAGGCTGAACAGGGAAATAGATAGGAAGAAGCCATTTCCGCTAGTTGGGGCATCTAAGACTAGGGGCAGAGTCTAAAGGTTACAGCCAGATATTTCAGGAGTAAAATAAAGAAACACTTCTTCACACGAAAGGTGGTACAAATTTGGTACTTTCTTCTACAATTGGCAATTAATGCTAGGTCAATTATTAAATTTGAAATTGAGATACATTTTTGTTAACCAAAAGATATTAAGGGGTATGGGGTAAAGGTTGAGAAGTGGAGTCAGGCCACAGATCGGCCATGACCTCAATGAATGCTGGAACAGGCTGGAGAGACCAAATGGCTTACTGCTATTCCTGTGTTCCATTTAAATAGCTCAATTTTTTTTTCAACCAGTGTTAAATTGCCTAACTACAATAAATAATGACTGAGCCATACTTTCACACTTGTCCTGTTACTGCATTGAGGTTAGAAGCTTTCTGTAAAACTGATGATTTTCGAAGGCACTGGCATACCTTTCTTGCACTAGCCAACAACCCCACGATAACAACATATTTTGCTCAAATGTGTTACAGGTTTATCAAAAAGTCTCAGTAGGTATTTCCCCTAAATAAAGGTAAAGTCTTCAGGAAACTTTTTCGGCAGAAGATGAATACATACTATGACCTTCCATTTCAAATGACCTGTTACAGTATTTCAATATTGCAACCCAGCTATTTCTAATCCTAGAGGATTTTTAAGATTCTTGCATCTTAGCAACAGTTGTGGAGTCCTATTTGGCAAAAAACCTGCTGTACAGGCTGATGGCATACAAACTATGCAGATTAGTGGAATTAGATATTCTAAAGACTGACAAGGTGAGTAAAATAAATTTAATTTGACGAATTGTCTGTACAACATAGAAACTTAGTATTAAATGTTCAGCCTGTAGTAGCGATCCCCTCGGAATATTGCAGAAAAGTTGACCAATTCGAAGCTACGCAACTTTTCTTTGGAGTTGAGTAGACTTACATACCACCCGCAAAGTTCACTAATCCCTGATAATGGGTGTAGGGATTGCGAGCCTCGATTAACCTGCACCTGTTGCTTCTGATGCAAGCAGTAAGCCAATTTTGTGCTGCCTGCTCATTACCATGATTGTAGCTTGCAGCCAATGCTAACCATGCTATTGAGCAGCTATACACTTCAGCAGGGGATCCAAAATTGAGAAAGAGAGACTACCACCAGTTAAAGCTAGCCTGTGCTTCTTTAAGTCAGCCAACTCTTCTTAAACAGAAGGTGCATTGTGGCTGGTGCAGGAACTTATTCTACAACTGATTTTGACCTGGAAAGACAGAAGGATGGCAAACTGTGGTAAACGTGGGATTCGAGATTTCTGAGCGCTGCACTGGAGGCCCTGTTTGAGAAGTGAAGGAGAGATGTGTTCTACCTGCTGGGTGGAAGGAGGTCCTCCAGACAAAATCCAAAGTAACGCGAGCAGAAACACGCAAAAAGTTCAATTGCCTCACGAGTGATCAATGTCAGTAAATGCATCTTCAAATGCCACATCCCACCACCTGCATCACTAGCCTCACACACTGCTCAATGCACCACACCTTCATCATTCACCTACCTACCAACAACTTCTATCAATCACAACTCATACCTAACGCTTTACCTCATCCTCACACACTTAGCACTGTTGCAAGCTTCAAATCACATCTCTCAGCATGCCCATACTGCCAACTATTCATCTGTGACAGCCACATCATCCAAACAGATTGCTCCATGCTCACTGACACAATCCCCTTTTGCAGGACAAGGTACCACATAACTGGAAGCAACAGGTGCTAACCAGCAAGGGACAGGCATTACCCCGATGAAGGCAACAGCACTTGCTACAATTGAATCAGCCATTACCAGGTCTGTGGCTAATGGCATGGCTGGAATGGTGGAAGATGAGTGTTACAACTATGATGTTTCTAAGGTTATAGTTTGGGGTTGTAGCTTTAAATTTAGGGTAAATGAAGGGGGGGGGGGGGGGTCATGTGACATGTTCTGCAGTCTGCCTGACAGTAAGCTTGGATGGTTTGTCTGTTAGAAATCAAAGAAAGGCTTATTTTGTTTCGCTGAGAAGAAGGTACAAAGTGTTTACAGTTGGAGACAATGGCAGTAGTCTTGAAATTACAATGATTAGTCTCTGGGTCTCCCAAAGTCCCATAAAAAGGTGTTGAAGGTACCAGGTTGTAAACAGTTGTGATGCAAATGGTCTGTATACTTTGAAGATGAAAAGAAGTTGGGATCAAGGATAGCTAATGAGCATTTCTAGACACAAGGTTTGTGTGTTCCACATAGCCAGGGGGAAGAGGGCAGAGAAAGCCATTTTGGGATCAGGTTACAAGCTTCCCTATAAATCAGTGAATATTACAAACAGACAGCAGTTCTGTGTGGTCAGCAGAGAGAAGAGGCTGTTTGGCTTTGCGAGCTAAACAGCAGGATGCAGAAGGAAGACAGTCTCTAGTTGACCAGACTTGTCCTGCAGCCATCTAAGGGTTCCAGGAGATTCGTCCTGGCATGGCCACAGGAAGAATCACTGGAACAGGCTTTACTGCTGGTGGTAGATTTTAAAAACTTCCAAAAGCTGGGGGAAGCACATGGAGATGGTCACACGAAGTTACTACTCAGCAAAACAGAGACACGGGAACGCAATGGAAGCCAGGAACAACTGTGGACTGTTTTGCTATAAGGACTATAATACAGTGGAGAGTGCAATGTGTGTTAAGTATAAAAGGGGAATGTCCCTCACTGTAGTTTAAAGTATAAGTTGCTTACAAAAATCAAATAGTGTTTATTTGCTACAGTAATAATGTGGAATCTTGCTGTGTCATTCTTTCAGCCAGTAACTGGAAGGTCAAATCTCTTTAAAAGTTATTGGTCACTATGGAAATTGTAACAACAGTATACTTGCACCTAATCCTCCTTCTCACATCCCAATTCCCTGTCATCCAATTTTTCTTCGGTTTAGAAGATGTAAGCATGCACCCTTTATTTTCGACATGGCTCGTCACCACAACCCTCCCCTTGTGCCTTCTTTCCTTCAGACACAGTATCGCCACAGTGCAGATGGAGGCCTTTTGACTCATTAAGTCTGCACTGGCTTTCAAAGAACATTCCACCTGGTCCCACTCCCCTGCCTTATCCCCATAACCTTGCACATTTTCCCTTTTCAGGTAGCAACCCAATTCCTTTTTGAATGCCTTGGTCAAACCTGCCTCCACCACCCTTTCAGGAACTTTGTTATGACACAGCAGATGGCAAATGCTGAGCTGTTCAAATCCCAGAGGGAAACTTGAAACAACTGTCACAACTAGTTTTCAATTTGTATGTTTTGAGATGTGGGCTTTGAATTCAGTAATAATAAGACCACCGAGTCTCAAGAGGATTCTATAAAATGAAATTAAACATTTATTAATTAAAAAGATTGTAATCACATACATATGTCTACAAATTAATGCTACAATAACTTTTAAATCCCATAGTTTATCCGATTCCTAGTTACACCTTTGTTAAAGCAACAGTAAAACACAGATTTTAAAAGACCCAGGCAAAGTAAATGATACCCTGGACAGTCGAATTCAAAGTGAGTTCTCTTAACTTCAGTCCTGGGAAGCAACAGTTTGGTACATACAGGCTGAAGGCATTTCATACTTGTTGAATCTTGGATTGCCTTCCCTTACACACAGCCTTCTCTCCTTTGTACATATTTTCCCCTTTGAATGCAAATACCCATTGTTTCACTATGTCTTTTTGACTTTACCTTCCTAATTATAAAAAATCTCTCATGGCACTAAGTTTTACAAGTAATCTTTGGGAAAAATAACACAGTTTCTAAACTTCACCTGGCTCGGTGACACATTTCACCCCGCCTTTGAAAACAATCTAGTCTGGTTTATTTAAAAATGCAGATGTCCTTTTACACCTTACATTGTAAGCTTCCCCCATGTTTATCATGTTTACATCAAAGCCTTCAGATCAGCTGCCTTTAATTAAATTAAGTCTCTCACACTTACACATGCATACAGACACAGATACCACTATTTTACAATAAATTCCAATAACATCATGAGAATTATTATATCTTCCTGACAGTTTATAGGAGGTTTGCTACAAACCGTTACATAGTAACTTCTCTAACCTGTCTCTCAGTTAAAGTGGGCACCCACAGGTGTAGAGGAGTTCTCCATGGTCTCCCTGTAACCAACTCATGGAGAGAGTATCCAGCTCCCTTGGGCTTTCCTGCCCAGTGATAGAATTTCATCCCATTTCCCCCCTTGGGCCATTAACTCTTTCCTCAGTGCTGTTTTAATCGTGTGATTCATGTGCTCCACGATTCAGGACGATTGTAGATTGTAAGGCACATGCTACTTGCTTTCAATTCCAGGCAGCTGCAGAGCATGTTGTGTGACCTGACCGGTGAACTGACTTCTTTGATCGATTCATAATTTGAGGTAAACCCCACCTTGTAAACACTTGGCGTACCAGTGTCTTAGCTGTCCACAGCACAGTTACAGATTTACAGGGGAATGCCTCTACCCATTTGGTGAAGTTATTCACCAGTACCAGACAATACATGTTCCCCCTCTTTGTTCATGGTAAGGGTCCTATAAAATCAATTTGGATTCCTTGCCACAGACCCTCAACTCTCCTAGTTTGTCCCATAGATGCCTCTCTCTTTTGTGGATCAGGATTATTGGTAGCACAGATCAAACATCGCTGACACTATCCTCCATATCCATTCTCACCTCGGGCCACCATCCGACATGCTGTAACTTTTCCAAAGTGGTTTTGGGTCGGGGGTGGCCTGCTCTCAGATCTCTGTAGACCAATTCCATCATTTCCTGGTGACATGACTCTGGTGCTATCCACTTATCACCTTTAAATAATATCCCCTGTTTTATATTAATTTTGGGACCCATCTATGGACTCATACAAACATATGAACAAGGAGCAGGAGTAGGCCATTCGGCCCCTCGAGCCTGCTCTGCCATTTAATAAAATCATGGCTGATCAGATAGTAACCTCAGATCTGCATCCTGCCTACTCCTGATGACCTATCACCCCCTTGCTTACCAAGAATCTATCCACCTCTGCCTTAAAAATATTCAAAGATTCCACCACATTTTCAGGAAGAGAGTTCCAAAAACTCATGTCCTTCAGAGAAAAAATTTCACCGCATCTCCATTTTAAATGGGCGACCCTTTATTTTTAAAGAGTGACCCCTAAATCTAGATTCTCCCACAAGAGGAAGCATACTCTCCACATCCACCCTGTCAAGATACCTCAGGATCTTATATGTTTCAATCAAATCGCCTCTTGCTCTTCACAATTCCCTTCCCACCTGGGCTTGGATTTAGAATGGGCTTTCACTTTATGAATGTAGTACCCTTTTGGGATTTGTCGGATCGCCTGCAAAATAGTCTGTAAAAGGAGTTTAATGGTCAGTAGTTTCCCATTTGCTGAGGTGTGTCCACATCTTTCCCACATTGCCAAAAATTCAGTCAATACATTGCATGTGAACATTGAATCTGAGCAAAGAACTGCAAACTGGCCAGGCAGTAAGCAACATGTAGAAGTGGAAGATAGTGACGATGGAAAAACAGTTACATTCACAGCTAGCAGCTTAGATACTGACATTGATACTTTAGAGGAGAGTTTAAAAAGGCAGGATATACACATGCCAAATCACCAGGCATGATTGGTGTGCAATCAGGGCTGGGGCATGGTTAGCGCAGTTACAAGCTCCCGGGAGAGGGGTTGTAAGTGAATTCTGCCGCATAGGATTTATAGGATTCAAACAATGATAATGATAGGGCAGGCTACAGAAGGTGGTTGATGGGTATACACAAATGAATACTTGATACATTGGTATGCTTGCCAGAAAGTCTGTGTGCAATTCTAAGGAGTATGGAGGAGTCCAGGACCAACTTTGGACAGGGTTTTGTGCAGAGCTCAAAGTCCATGCTTTCCAGTATTGGAGTGGCAGTCAACTCCATCAGCGCACTTGTGGACACATCCATGATCCAGAGCCTGAAAGGGCAGTCAATGGCATAGTGGTAATGTCACTGGGCTAGCAATCCAGAGGCCCAGGCCAATGCATGACAGCACTGGAATTTAAATTCAATTAATAAATCTGGAATTAAAAAAAAAATCTCACTAATGGTGATTATGAAACTATTTTCAATTGTCGTAAAAACCCATCTGGTTCACTAAGGTCCTTCAGTTAATTAGTAATGTCATAGTGAGAAAAAACTTTTTCACACAGTGAGTAGTTAGGGTTTGGAATGTACAGCCTGGAAGTGTGGTGGAGGCAGGTTCAATTGAGGCATTCAAGAGGACTTTGGATGATTACCTAAATAGAAACAATGTTCAGGGTTACAGGGAAAAGGCAGGAGATTGGCACCAAGTTAAAATGAGTGAGCCAGTGCAGACATGCTGGGCCCAATGGCCACCTCCTACACTGTAACAATTCTGAGATTCTGTCTGGTCTAGCCTACATGTGACTCCAGACCACCAGCAATGTGGTTGACTTGTGAAGTGTCCTCTGAAATGGCCTAGCAAGCCACTCTGTTGTATCAAACCACTACAGAAAAGTCAGTAAAGAATGAGAACAGTCGGGCCATCCACCGTTGACCTCGGCACCAGAAACAACAACAGCACACCCTGCTCTGTCGACCCTGCAAAGTCATCCTTACTAACGTTTAAGGGCTTGTGCCAAAATTGGGAAAGTAATCACAGAATAGTCAAGCAACAGCCTGGCATTGTCTGTAAGGTATAATTCCATGAGTGTGACTTTTTCCCAGACATTACCATCACCATCCCACCAGCAGGGCATACCCATCAAGAAACGGCAGCACAGTGGTGTACAGTTGGCAGGGAGTTGCCCTGGGAGTCATCCACATTGACTCTGGACCCCATGATGCCTCATGGCATCAAGTCAAACATGGGCAAGGAAACCTCAAAAATTGTGCATCGGCAAATAAAGACATTGCTGGGAAGAAAAGTAAAAAATTGAAATTGAAGGTTCTTCACCTGAATGCACGAAGCATTTGCAGTAAGATAGATAAACTCATAGCATAGAGGTAAATGATTTATATTTAATTGCCATTAGAGAGACATGGTTACAAGATGATCAAGGATGGAAAATAAATATTCCAGGGTACACAATATTTTGGAAAGAAAGACAGAATGACAAAAGAGGAGGGGTAGCCCTGATAGTAAAAGATGACATAAGGGCATTAGTGAGAAAAGATCTAGCCTCAGAAGATCATGAAATAGAATCGGTATGGGTAGAAATTAGGAATAGCAAGAGTCAGAAAACACTGGAGAGTAGTTTATAGGGTCCCCTAACAGTAGCTGGACAGAGCATTAAAACAAGAAATTATTGGAGCTTGTAACATAGGAAATGTAATAATTGAAGGAGGCTTGAAACTTCATATAGAATGGGGCAATCAAATTGGCAAGAGTAGTCTAAATGATGATGTAGAATGTTTTCGTGACAATTTCTTGGAGCAATACATTGTGGAACCGATTTGGGCTAAAGCTATCTTAGACCTGGTACTGTGTAAAGAAGCAGTGTTAATTAGTAATGTCAAGGTGAAAGATCCACTAGGAAATAGTGAACATAATATCATTGAATCTATGTTAAGTTTGAAAGTGACATACTTCACTCGCAAACAAGTATCTTAAACTTAAATAGAGCCAATTACATAAGTATGAAGGGAGAACAAGCTAAGGTTAATTGGGTAAATGAACTAAAAAAGTATGGAGGTAAATGGACAGTTGGAAACATTTAAAGAAATAATTCAAAATCATCAAAAATACATTCCATTGAAAAGCAAAACCTAACCAAGTTAGGCCCATCCATAGCTCACTCAGGGAGTAAGGATAGAATTAGATCAAAAGGAGCTTACAATTTGCAAAAAAAGTAGCAAGTTTGAGGATGGGAGTGTTTTAGAAACCAGCAAAGTGACACCATAAAGTTGATAAAAAGGGAAAAAATAGAATAAGTAAACTAGGCAGAAATTTAAACAAAGATTGTAAGAGCTTTTCTAAGACTATAATGAGGAAGAGAGTAGCAAAACTAAACATTGGCCCTTTAGAAGCAAAGACAGGAAAATTATCATGGGAAATGAGGAAATGACAGAGGCATTGAACAAATATTTTGTGTCTGTCTTCACAGTAGAAAACACAAGCTCCGTATCAGAAATAGACTGTAACCCAAAGGCTAAAAAGAGGAAAGTAAGATCAGCAGAGAAAAAGTATTGGCAAAACTTAAGGGGCTAAAATCTGAAATTGCTAGGACCTGATGGCCTATACCCTAGGGTTCTAGAAGAGATAGCTGCAGAGATAATGGATGCACTGGCTATGATTTTCCAAAATTCCTTAGATTCAGGAATGGTCCCATTAGATTGGAAGTTGGCAATTGTTACACCACTGTTCAGGAAAGGAGGGATGGTGAAAACAGTGAACTACAGGCCAGTTAGCCTACCACCAGATGTAGGGAAAAAGCTGGAATCTATTATTAAGGAAGTCTTAACAATGCACTTAGAAAAGCACAGTATGATTAGGACAAGTCAACATGATTTTACTAAAGGGAAATTCTGTTTGGCAAATTTAGAGTTTTTTTGAGGATGTAACAAATAGGGTAGATAAAGGGGAACCAGTAGATGCAGGATACCTGGATTTCCAAAAGGCATTAGGTAAGGTGCCACCCAAAAAATTAATAGGCAAGTTAAGTGCTCATGAATTTGGGGATAATATTTTAGCAGGATAGAGGACTGGTTAACAGACAGAAAGCAGAGAGTGGGCATAAATGGGGCCTTTTCAAGCTGGCAGGCAGTGAATAGTGGAGTACCACAAGGATCAGTGCCTCAGCTTTTTACAATCTTAGATGAAGAGACAGAGTAGTGTATCAAAGTTTGCTGATGATACCAAACTCAGTGGGAAAGTAAACTGAAGACACACAGAGGCTGCAAAGAGATATAGACAGGTTCAGTGAATGGGCAACAAGATGACAGATGGAGTATAATGTAGGGAAGTGTGAAGTTATTCACTTTGGTCCAAAGAATATTTTTAAAAACGTGCAAAGACTTGTAAGCGTTGATCTCCAAAGAGACTTGGGTGTGTTTATAGAAGAAACGCAGAAGGTTAGCATGCAAATGCAACAAGCAGTGAAAAAGGCAAATGGCATGTTGGCCTTTATTGCAAGGGGATTGACATACAAGAGTAAAGAAGTGTTGCTGAGATTGGATTTTTGGTGAGACCACATCTGGACCATGATGTACAGTTTTGGTCTTCATATTTAAGAAAGGATATATTTACATTGGAGGCAGTACAGCGAAGGTTCACTAAGTTTGGCGCTGGGATGAGTGAGTTGGCCTCTGATGACAGGCTAAGTAAATTAGGCTTATTTTCTCTGGAGTTAAGATGATTAAGAGGCGACCTCCTTGAAACCTACAAAATTCTGAAGGGGCATGATAGAGTAGATGCAGAGAGAATTTTTTTCATTGGGTGGAGAGTCTAAAACATGGGGGTACAGTCTCAGGACAAAGGGCCAATCATATGTGACTGAGATGAGGAGAAATGAATTCACTCAAAGGGTTGTGAATCTTTGGAATTCTCTATCCCAGAGGGTAGTGGATGCTCCATCGTTGAATATATTTAAGGCTAGAATAGACAGGTTTTTGGTCTCTCAGGGAATTAAAGGATATGGGGAGCAGGTGAGAAAATTAAGTTAAAGCCCAAGATCAGCCATGATCATATTGAATGGGGAACCAGTTTGATGGGCCACATGGTGTACTCCTGTTCTTATTTCTTGCATCCTTGAACACCACTTAGAAAAAGCACTGAGGGTGGCAAGGGCACAGAATGTGATCCGGGTGGGATGCCTCCATGTCCATCACCAAGAGTGGCTCAGTAGCACCACCACTGACTGAGCTCATAGAGTCCTATAGGACATAGCTGCTAGACTGGGTCTGCGGCAGGTGGTGAGGGTATCAACAGGAAGAAACCAACTTGGCTTCGTCCTCAAATCTACCTGTCGCAGATGCATCTGTCCATGACAAGGCTGGCAGGAGTGACCACCGCACAATCCTTGTGGAGACAAAGTCCTGTCTTGACATTGAGGATACCCTCCATAGTAATGTGTGACAATACCAATGTATTAAATGGGATAGATTTCGAACAGGTCTAGCGAGTCAAAACTGGACATCCATGAGGCGCTGTGGGCTGTTAGCAGCAGCAGGATTGTATTCAACCACAATCTGCAAACTCATGGCCCAACATATCCTCCACTCTACCATTACCATCAAGCCAGGGGATCAACTCTGGTTCAATGAAGAGTGCAGAACAACATGCTAGGAGCAGCACCAGGCATCCCTAAAAATGAGTCATCAACTTGGTGAAGCTACAACACAGGACTACCTGCATGGCAAACTGCATAAGAAGCATGCGATAGAGAGAGCTAAGCGATCCCACAATCAACAGATCAAATCTAAGCTCTGCAGTCCTGCCACATACAGTAATGAATGGTGGTGGACAATTAAGCAACTCACTGGAGGCAGCGTCTCCGCAAAAATCCCCGTCCTCAATGATGGGGGAGTCATTAATTTGAAAGATAAGGCTGAAGCATTTGCAACCATCTTCAGCCAGAAGTGCCAAGTGGCTGATCCATCTCAGACTCCTCCCGAGGTCCCCTGCATCATAGGTCTTCAGCCAATTTGATTCACTCCACATGATATCAAGAAACGGCTAAAGGTACTGGACACCACAAAGGCTGTGAGCCTTGGACATTCTGGCAATAGTACTGAAGACTTGTGCTCCAGAGCTAGCTGTGCCCCCAGCCAAGCTGTTCCAGGGCAGCCACAACACTAGCATCTACCAGTCTACATGGAAAATTGCCTGGGTATGTTCTGGTCACAAAAAGCAGGACAAATCCAGCCCAGTTAATTACCTCCCCATAATTCTACTCTTGATCATCAGCAAAATGATGGGAGGTGTCATTATCAAGCGGCATTTACTCAGCAATAACCTACTCACTGATGTTCAGTTTTGGTTCTCCCAAGGCCACTCAGCTCCTGACCTCATTACAGCCTTAGTTCAAACAGACAACAGAGCTGAACTCAAGGTGAGCCGAGAGCGACTGCCCTTAATGTCAAGGCAGCATTTGACCGAGTATGGCATCAAGGATCCCCCACCAAACTGGGGTCAATGGAAATCAGAGGGAATACTCTCCACTGGCTAGAGTCATACTTAACAAAAAGAAAAGTGAGAATTTAACCATCTCCCCTTACCATTGCCGAATCCCCACTATCAACACCCTGAGGTTACCATTGAGCAGAAACTGAACTGGACCAGCCATATAAATACATAGGACAGAAGAACAGGTCAAAGACTTGGAATTTGGCGGCGAGTAATTCACCTCCCGATTCTCCAAAGACTGTCCGTCATCTACAAGTGAAGAATGTGATGCAATGCTCTCCACTTGCCTGGATGAGTGCAGCTCCAACAACACTCAAGAAGCCAGGACAAAATAGACTGCTTGATTGGCACCCCATCCACCAGCTTCAGCATTCACTCCCTCCACCACTGACAGATAGTGGCAGCAATGTGTACCATCTACAAGATGCACTGCAGCAACTCACCAAGGCTCCTTTGATGGCACATACCAAACCCCCAACCTCTACCACCTAGAAGGATAAAGACAGCAGTATCTGGGACCACCACCACCTGCAGGTTCACCTCTAAGCCACACACCATCCTGACTTGGAGCCATTTTGTATTCCTTCACTGTTGCTGGGTACAAATCCTGAAACTCCCTTCCTAACAGCACTGCAGGTGTGCTTACACCACATGGACTGCAGAGGTTTAGGAAAGTGGCTCACCACCAACTTCAAGGGCAATTAGGGATGGCAATAAATGCTCGCCTGGACAATAATGCCCGCATTACAGGAGACAATTAAAAAAGCAGCTTCAACAGAAGTCTGAATGATGTGGTGGAAGCTCAGCCTGGAGTCATGCAATCGAGCTTGCTGCCGTCGGAGCTACAGATACCACTGTAGAAGTAGTTTACAGGGTGTCACAGAAGTTCAGCATTCCATCCTGCAATAGATTACTAAGACTGCTGAGGCGTGGAGGAGTAGCAACAGCTCCAAGGAGCATGAGCCTGCTGTCCTCTCAGGATAACCGCATTCATTCTCCCACTCTCACCGTGGCTATCAGCCCACACTGCTGCTTCCCATGCTGAGATGGTGTAGTCTGAAGTCAGGCCTTCTATTTCATCTGCACACATTTCCACTGAAAGCCAGCAACCTTCCACCAGTCATGCTGCAGCCACCGGGGGTTAGCACTGCATGACAACACAGAGAGGCAAAGGCACAGAGAAGACAGGGATCAAGGGAATGCACAAGGACGATTAGTTGGTGTTTGTGTGCATACAGCATTGGCTGATTTATAATTTTGGTTTGAAATGTTTATTTTTTGTTTACTTTTATTTTTGTATTATGGCCAAGCAGACAGAGGGAAGGTGTGGTACTTGGGTCAATAGGGAATTGTGGTTGTATGTACTGGTATCACAACTGAATGAGTTGTTCACAGACAGCCCAGGTAGGAAAGCATTCTGTGGGTTGCCTCCTCCCTTCCTCCTCCTCAGCTGTTCACCGTAAAGCTGCTGAGGGTTGTGCAGCAAACAGCAGGCCATGATCTTGACACCCACCCTGTTGAGAACTGCAAGGATCCTCCAGAGCTGTCCAGGCAGTGAAAGTGTTAGTCACAATAAGTGCTTATAGTTGAAGAATGAGTTCAAAGCTAGTCTTTTAGCTCAAGCTGGTTTATTCTCAAGACAGCTCTTCAATGTAGCAGACTCTCCCCCTCCCTTCCACACTGGAATGCTACAGCTGCACCCATTTATAGGTGAACCAATGGCCATCACCTGTTTTAACAAGCAGTTGTCTTAACAATGTAATTGCTATACAATGCGATTGCCAGTCAACAAAATTTGAACACTTCTTCAATTTCCACAGCTTTCATTCTACATTGCCAGCTTTTAGGTGGTTTCAAAAAAAAGTTTGAAATTTCTCACCCTGCAAAAACACAGCCTTTATATCGATCAATTTGCACTCCCAGGAATGATGCTAAAATAGCTAAGCTAAAAAAAAAATCAAGCTCACTTTCCCTGCAGTAGGGGACTCCACCCTGACATCTTGATCCCCAAGTCTTTCATCAAAGGCTCAGGCTACTTGTCTCACTTTAGGTGCTGTCAGGAAGTACCTCTCCTGTGCAGATCCACCTGTGTGATAAGACTGGCTGTCCCCAGTCAGGTATTTTAGTATATACCCCAAATTCTTTCCAACTCTTCTAGTTTGGCTTCCTTTGTCAGTTTATTTTCCAATTTATTAGCAGCTACTATAACCTCTCGGTCATAAGGGCTTACTTCTATTGATATTCCTAGCACGTTCTGTAGTCCTCGTTCTTGTCAAGCTATGACCTCCATCCACATTCCTCTCTTTCTGGACTACCGCAATATGATCTTTCCCGCATGCGATCAGAATTCCTTTCGCAAGTCCGCAATCTTTTCCTGGGGTCACGAAGAATTTCTGGTCCACTATCAGAACTCGCAATGCGCTTTCTGGCCTTCCACATCTTTACCTCACTTTGCCAATACAGGGTCTTATCTTCGGTCCTTTATCCTGCATATTTAACCAATATTTGTATTTGCCAGTATCCTTTCCTGCTCTCCCTATAATGGTGGCAACTCTCCACACAATTGCTCCTGGTATGTATGTTACCTTTGTTTCTACTTTGGGTAGTTGCCCTTTTGGACGAATAGCCTTATCCTGTGCTTCAGTGTTACTTTGTTCATCGTCAGTTGACTCTCTATCTGCCATATTCTGCTCCTCATAACTGACCAATATGTTTGGATGTGAAGTGCACGGTGCCTCTTCACTTTCTATGTCCTGTTCAGAACCCATAAGGGTATAGTTAGTGCCAATTACCTCAAAGAATGTACCCTAACAGTTTGATTCCGGTGTTGTACAATCACTACTTTTCCATCTCCGCCTATCACTTTGCCAGGGCATTTCCACTCTTTCCAGCCTTCTCTTTTGTAATCTACCATGCCTCCTTATCTAAACTGTATTGCCATTGGTGTTATGCACTGCCATAAGGCTCGCCGAATTTTCTCCAAAACCTCAGCTTTAATGAAAGCTTTTCTGCCTACATGCAAAGCATTCAGATGAGCAGAAACAATGGAGCTAATGCTCGTCCCTTCTAGAGCAGGGGGAAGCATCTGATAGCAATGAAGGCAACTTCAGCTTTCTTCCGTACACCAACTGGTACGGACTGTACCCCCCAACCGTTTGCAAGGAGTTCTCTGTGTGCACTGCCCATGCCAGCAGTGTTTGCAATTTGCAATCTGGTTGATCAGCCAATATTTTATGTAACATGTCGTCTATCACTGCATGGTTTCTCTTGCTCAGAGCGTTACTGAACTGACCTCAGCTGCAGTGTGCATATCTATGATGCTCAAATTTTTAAACGTCTCAAAATTCCTCATGAGCAAATTCCCCACCATTATCTGTCAGGAATTTCATTGGTGTTCCTAATCCTGTTCCCACCCATTTCTCCATGACCTTATCGACAATGGTCCGTTTGTCCTTACCATGTATTACAATGGATAGGCTAAATCTGGTCACCATTTCTATAAAGTGTAGCAAAAAAAAGACCCTATCCTTACCCCATACTTTTAAGCTCATTGCCACTGTATCATTAAATTCCCCGGCTACTGGTAAGCTCATAGCAGGGCCTGGTGTCTTGCGATATTTAATACAAATTTCACACCGAGCCCTGATTTGCTCAATAAAGGTAGTCGTATCCTTTATTAACCACTCCAACATCTCAGTAGAGCTTTCATACTCCTTGACCTTTCACCAGTTTGCCTCTGAGAGACTCCAGGTAGCAGTTAAGCCAATCCATCCCGTACACCATTGAAATTCAGCCATTGTCCAGAACTGCACAGTTGAATGAATCAACCATTAAGATACTCATCACTGGATCCAAACTCTCAGTGACCAACACAATTCCATCATGGTAGTCACCATCATCATTTTCAGCCCCAGAAGAATCCTTCGCATGGGTTACTTGAAAAACATGATTCTTTCACTGTGGGCAATTCATCGCATAATGATATTGAGAATCACACCAACACCACCGATAAACCATTCTCCGTGCATTTTTCAGGTTCAAACGCCGACATTCACCGTTCCAGACATGCTTTTTGTCACAATTCTCAAATTGGCTCAAGTTACGACCACTTTCAGACTGCCTATCAGTAACCCTGTGTTTGTACTGGAATCTTTATCTAATATTTGGTTGATATCGAAATTCAGCTGCCATAGAATCCTCCATCCTTTGTTTCAAGGCATAGTTGTTCGTATTTGCTAAGAAAGTGGGTGGGAACGACTGTTTTCCCAGAAATGTTTTTAGGGCAGCAGCCACTTGGTCTAGGAGAGAGTCTCTCCTACAGAATTGAACCCGTCAATACTAAAAGTTGATCGACATGTGAGGGATGTTTGCACAATCGAGTAACTTAAATGCAATACAGACTCTGGGATTTCAAGTTCAAATCTCTTCAATCTCTAATATAATTTATTTAAGTCCATAATATATTCCTCCATGGACTGATCATTGGTTTTCTTAAATCTATCAAAGGTTGACCATGCTTCATAAGCTTCCAATAAATCATCCTTTTTGTAAAACCTATTCAAAAACTATAACAGAAAGTCCAATTGCTCTTCATGATCCACGTTATTCCATGTTCCATTCTGAAAATACTTTACTCCTAATCTTACTTTTTGCTGGTAATGATAAAGCCAAAGCCATCCCTTGTTTCTTCTGGAGTATGAAGTAACCCGGGTCCATATCTCAACTTCAGTTTTCCATTGCTGATATGGTTCAGACTCAAAAAATTGGTGGATAGTCAAAACTCAAGATTTTGCACTGTCCTTCCGCCATTCTGTAACTTAAAGCATCAGCAGCAGTATGTTTCTTTTCCCTCAGAGGACTGAGACAAAAAAACTTCATATACAGCAATCAATCACCAAAGCTTAAAGTCCAACCTCTGCTCCCATGTTAGTCACAATAAGCGCTCATAGTTGAAGAATGAGTCCAAAGCTAGTCTTTTACCTCAAGCTGGATTATTCTCAAAACAGATCTTCAGTATACCAGACTCTCCCAGTCCCTTCCACACTGGAGTGCTACAGCTGTACCTATTTATAGGTGAACCAATACCCATTACCGGTTTCAACAAGCAGTTGTATTAACAATGTAATTGCTATACAATATGATTACCAGTCAACAAGATGACTGTTATTGAACCTTGACAATGTACTGATACATTGACAGATTCCCCTCTTTTTCTTATAAATTAAAGCTTTTGAAAAATTCATATAAACAATTACAAAGCAAAAAAAAAGTTATGACGGAATAGAAAACAAAGAAGCCCCACCTACTACATTCAATAATTTCTTGGAGTAGGCATCTCTTTTCGTAAAACAGTCCGATAATTGGTGACGAAAACAGAAACAGAAATACCTGGAAAAACTCAGCAGGTCTGGCAGCATCGGCGGAGAAGAGTACAGTTGACGTTTCGAGTCCTCATGACCCTTCAACAGAACCGATAATTGGTGACTTGTATCAACCCATCGTATCTTAGACAGTTCTCTTCTCTCTAACATTTCTTTTTATTCTCGCTAGATCTATTCTTAGCCTTTCTTCAGCTACATTTTTCATTGAATGAACATTATCCCAAAGAGACCGGTTATCAACATAGCACACTATGGGCAAACTTTTCTCACATTGTCCCTTATATAGAATTTCCATGAGTATACTGGATAAGTAGCCTCCCATATCTATCGCTTCTAGTAAGGCCAGTGTTTCAGCACACCGGTGGTCTGCTTTATCACATTTCGTGTGGCAGCAGGATTGTGCATCAGGGTCATGAGCCATTTTAGCTGTAGATTGTCATCGTTATCCACTAGGCACAGTTTAGTTTGTCATGATAACTCAAATGCAGATGGCATAGCTGGCTGCTGCAGAACGGAGGCATCATTTGCCATCTACAGTAACATATCAGCTGTACGTCGAGGGAGTGGAATCCCTTTCAGTTGTGGGATATCTCAATTGACATGTAATGTCTGCAAAGTGGTGTGCAAGCAATTAATGGCACCCTGCACCATGGGGAAGCATGTAATCCATGCAAAGCAGTGTGTTTGAACAGCAAATAGCAAAATGTTGGAAATATCTCCAACCTGGAAGGAGTCAGATGCATAAAAGTGCCACAACTACTGAGAAGGGTGTACTTGCCCTGCTCAGAGGCTGTAGTCTGACTGCAACAGGTGGTAGATTTCATTAAGAATATCTTTAGTGAAGCACAGACATTTCACACATTGTTTTTCAGTAGGATCAGGTAGGAAAATTATTTCCTGAACACCCCTGGTTGGATTTCACCTCATGTTGACAGCCTTTCTCCTTCTAGCAGTTTGTCCTGCTCTACGTATCCTCTGTTCATTCTGCAAGTCATGCTATATTCCAAGGGGAATGTCTATTAGTGCACTTATATCCGGTAGCAACTGGTTTGCACAGGAGTCTTGAAACCAGGATGAAATCCTTCAGCACCTGCCACAACACTCCCTGTAGATATTAACAAGTTTAAAAGAACTCTTGGAAATCAGTAAACACTTGTACAATTGTAGCAACAGTCTGCACAAATCATAACCTGTAAGTAGTCGATGTTCCCTTTAAATGATGTTGGCAGGGTGTCCTTCCTGCTGCTGAACATGTGTTCAGCCATGCGTGACTAAGAGACAGTTTTAGCTGTAGTGCTGAGCTCCAAAATGGCAATGTGGGTGTGAGGGCATGATCTGCCTGCTCTGCATGCTTGCAGCAGATGCTCAGTGTACATGCACTATTACCCTCACCAATGTGGTGGCTGGAGGGACTCCTACCAGAAGTATGCTCACACAGTTCAAACACCATTTTTGGAACACAAAGGTGACTTGATGCACACATTAGCTCACCCAAAATCTGCACCACTGACTTTTAAGCTGAAGCAGATGAGCATCTTGATTTACAGTTATTTTTAATTCATTCCTAGGACATGGGCGTCACTGGAAGGCCAGCATCTATTCTGCATCCTTAATTGTCTCAGAGATGTTCAGCAGCCTTCTTGAACTGCTGCAGTGCCTGTATTGAAAGGTACTTCCACACAGTGCTGTTTGTTGGGAGTTCCTGGATTTTGATCCAGTAATAGTAAGGAATGACAACAGATTTCCAAGTAAAGATGGTGTGTGACTTGGAGGGGAACTTGCTTTTTTAAAAAAATACATTAGTGGGATGTGGGCTTCGCTGCTGGTGGTTCCTATACATCTGCTGCCCTTGTCCTTTTAGACAGTAGAGGTCCCGAGTTTGGGAGTTTCTGCAGAGCATCTTGTAGAAGGGGCAAACTGCAGTCATGGTATGCCAATGGCTCCACTATTACCAGGAAGTAGTTGTTTATGGTGGTGGATGGGGTACCAATCAAGAGGGCTGTTTTGTCCTGAATGGTGTTGAGCTTGCGTGGTAGGTGCTGTGCTCATCCAGGCAAGGAGCACATTCTATCACACTCCTGACTTGTGCCTTGTTGATGGTGGAAAGGCTTTAGGAAATAGGAATGAGAGTCACTTCCTGCAGAATACCAAGCATCTGTCCTGCTCTTGTATTTGTATGGCTGGTCCAGTTAAGTTTCTGCACAAAGGTGATGCCCAGGATTATGGTGGGGGATTCGGCAATGATAATGCCATTGACTGACAAGGAGGTGTAGACACATTCTCTTCTTGGAGATGGACATCACCAGACACTCGTGTGGCACAAATGTTACTTG
This sequence comes from Cetorhinus maximus, assembly GCF_964194155.1. Lineage (NCBI taxonomy): Eukaryota > Metazoa > Chordata > Chondrichthyes > Lamniformes > Cetorhinidae > Cetorhinus > Cetorhinus maximus. The sequence continues at coordinate 44,744,113 of NC_135891.1, read as the reverse complement.
CTACTAATGAGGACAATCCTGAATGTTACCAATGTATTAAATTGAGGGGCAAAATTATATAAATCTGCACCCTAAACTAATATTTAATTTACAAAGGAAGCGGTGTGCGCAGATATTTATCTAAAAATAAATACAAACAATAAAGCAATTATGAATCTGTTATACTTATATACCTGATGCATATATTAATTTTTTTGTGACAGTTGTGATCAAGAACGTGTTGAAGTTCTATTGCCAAATCATTTTAAGTAGATAATGAGCAAAAAAAATGGTGACACTTATTCAGATGTGTAGATCATAGCATCACAGAGGAAATACAAGGTGCAGAGCAGACTGAAAGAAACAAAGGAAGGAATAGATATTTAATATTCCTGTTTACAGGAAAAGTAGGGAAGGAACAAAAGGAGGGGATATGCAGTATTGATACTGTTACAGCACGAAAAAGGGATGTAGTACTTGAAGGTTCAAAGATAGAATCTAATCAACTTGAATTAGGGAACAATACAGGAGCTATTACATGGTTGGGTGTATACAATAAGCCACCAAATAGTGGGAAAGATATAGACGAGCTAATCTGATGGCAAACTGAAAATAGATGTGAGAACTTTAAAGTATTGCAGTGATAATGAGGCATTCACCAAAATAGACTGGAAGAAGAACAGTGTAAAAGGGCAAAGAGTCAGAGGAACTCCTTAAGTGTGTACATAAGCTTTTTTGATCAGTATATTTCCAGCTCAATCTCAGATCCAATCTGAGGAATGAAGTGGGGTAAGAGGTTTAGAGAGTTATGGAAAAGAACTAGGAAATATTAGATGTGAAACAACACAACTGGAGGAGAGCTGATTTCATTGACTTGAAAAGGGATCTGACCCAGATGGATTGGAATCTAAGATTGGCAGGTATAATAGTAAATGAACAATGAGAGCCCTTCAAGGGGGAGATAGTTTGAGCACAGACTAGACACATCCCCCAAAGGGGAAAGGACATTCAAAGCTAGAGCTTCCTGGATATAGAGATTAAAATCAAGTAGAAAAAAGGAGGCTTACGATATCAGTCAGGTTCATAATTTGGTCGAGAACCAACCCAAATATGAAGAAAAGTACAGAGAAGAAATTAAAAAGGGAAGAGCAACAAAGAGGAGTGTATAAGAAGAGATAAAAGGCAACATAAAAAGGGACCCGAAAAGTCTATGATAAGCATCTTCTTTCAGCTTCCCCTATTTTACTTAGGATCACCACAATGCTGGTTGATCACTCTTCTCCATCACCTCCTGTCAGTCTCCCTTATTCCTCTTCCAATCTGACTGCATTTTAAGTCTCTCGCCACCGCATCTTTCCATCTGGTCTTGGGTCTTCCTCTTCTTCCTGGCAGTTCCAGCACCACGTTTCCTCTCTCTCCCTCCCTCCCTGCAACAGATACCACACCATTTCAATCTTTTCTTGGCTACTTTCTTCAATGCTCCACAAGCTTCACTGACCACCCAGTGAGTTGGTTCACAATTTTGTCCTTTCTTATTACTCCACAGATCCATCTTAGCTTTGCATCTCATTTGTACCCAGTCGTTGTTCTTCTCTTCTTGATGTTGCCCAGGTTTATATATATAGAAACGCTGGTCTCATAGCTGTCTTGGAGATTATTCCTTTCATTTTCAGTAATACTTTTCTATCACTTAACACTGCACTGCACTTCTTCCAATTACTCCAATCAGAGCTAGTCCACTGCTAAATTTCTATTCCCATACTTCAATTTCCTGCCACTACTGACCCCAGGTTCTTGAAACTACTCGTTGAGTCTTCACTCAATCTTTACACCTACACACTGATCCTCTTCCCTAGTTGTTGTGGTTGTTGGAGGTCAATCACCTCAATTCCAGGACATCACTGCAGGAGTTCCTCAGGGTAGTGTCCTCGACCCAGCCATTGTCGTCTGTTTCATCAATGGCCTTCCTTCCATCATAAGGTCAAAAGTGGGGATGTTTGCTGATGTTTGCACAATGTTCAGCACCATTCGCAGCTCCTCAGATACTGAAGCAGTCCATGTTCAAATGCAGCAAGACCTGGACAATATTTAGGCTTAGGCTGACAAGTGGCAAGTAACATCTGCTTCACAGAAGTGCCAGACAATGACCATCTTCAACAAGAGAGAATCCAATCATCGCCCTCTTGATGTTCAATGGCATCACCATTGCTGAATCCCCCACTAACAACATCCTGGGGGTTACCATTGACCAGAAACTGAACTGGACTAGCCATATAAATACTGTGGCTACAAGAGCAAGTCAAAGGCTAGGAATCCTGTGGTGAGTAACTCACCTCCTGATTCCCCAAAGCTTGTCCACCATCTACAAAACACAAGTCTGCAGTGTGATGGAATACTCTTCAATTGCCTAGATGAGTGCTGCTTCAACAACACTCAAGAAGCTCATCACCATCCAGGACAAAGCACCCCACTTGATTGGCACCCCATCCACAAACATTCACTCCCTCCAACATCAACGCACAGTTTGTACCATCTATAAGATGCACTTCAGGGACTCACCAAGGCTCCTTAGACAGCACCTTCCAAACTCACAACTGCTACCATCTAAAAGGACAAGAGCAGCAGATGCATGGGAACACCGCCACATGGAAGTTCCCCTCCAAGCCACACCATCCCAACTTAAAAATATATCACTGTTCCTTCACTGTCACTGGGTCAAAATCCTGGAACTCTCTTCCTAACAGCACTATGGGTGTACCTACACCACATGGACTGCAACAGTTCAAGGCGGCAGTTCACCACCACCTTCCCAAAGGCACTTAGGGATGGGCAATAAATGCTGGCTTAGCCAGTGACATCTACATCCTGTGAATGAATAAAAAAAACGTTGCTGCATAAACAAAGCAGCATAATGCATTTAGTACCATTCATTAAGTAGCCTTATTCTGAAGGCTTTTTTGTTCTTTCATCTTGGAGGTTTAAAAAAAAACTGATTTATAGCACTTAAAAAGAACAAGTTCATTTCCAAACTGTAAAGCATCCAAAGGGGAAATAAACCTTTGATTTATAAAACAAGGCGGTTGTTTTCCGCCAGCACATTTAAAACTTACAGAACAGAAATCTAACATGAAGTTTTAGTTTTATGCTGCAATGAGAGGTATTTTTAAGCCACACTGGCTGATTCACTGAGCAGTTTTACAAGAGTTAGTGAAAATTGTGTGTTTAATTACTGATTTCACTTTCAAATGAGACCATGCAATACAAGAAATTCAGAAAACACAAAATAATTTTGTTACTGAAATATAGAATCACACAGTGCAGAAGAGGCCCTTCAGCCCATCGAGTCTGCACCGACACATGAGAAACACCTGACCTACCAACCTAATCCCATTTACCAGCACTTGGCCCATAGCTTTGAATGTTATGATGTGCCAAGCGCTCATCCAGGTACTTTTTAAAGGATGTGAGGCAACCCGTCTCCACCACCCTCCCAGGCAGCGCATTCCAGACCGTCACCACCCTCTGGGGAAAAATTTTTTCCTCACATCCCCCCTAAACCTCCTGCCCCTCACCTTGAACTTGTGTCCCCCCCATGACTGACCCTTCAACTAAGGGGAACAGCTGCGCCCTATCCACCCTGTCCATGCCCCTCATAATCTTGTACACCTCGATCAGGTCATCCCTCAGTCTTCTCTGCTCCAACTAAAACAACCCAAGTCTATCCAATCTCTCTTCATAACTTAAACGTTTCATCCCAGGCAACATCCTGGTGAATCTCCTCTGCACCCGCTCCAGTACAATCACATCCTTCCTATAATGTGGCAACCAGAACTGCACACAGTACTCCAGCTGTGGCCTCACCAAGGTTCTATACAACTCCAACATGATCTCCCTACTTTTGTAACCTATGCCTCGATTGATAAAGGCAAGTGTCCCGTATGCCTTTTTCACCACCCCACTAACATGCCCCTCTGCATTCAGAGATCTATGGACACACATGCCAAGGTCCCTTTGTTCCTCAGAACTTCCAAGTGTCATGCCATCCATTGAATACTTCCTTGTCAAATTACTCCTTCCAAAGTGTATCACCTCACACTTTTCAGGGTTAAATTCCATCTGCCACTTATCTGCCCATTTGACCATCCCATCTATATCTGCCTGTAGCCCAAGACACTCAACCTCACTATTAACCACCCTGCCAATCTTTCTGTCATCCGCAAACTTACTAATCCTACTCTCCACATAGTCATCTATGTCGTTTATATAAATGACAAATAATAAACTAGTTAAGAATAGAATTGAGAGATTGATAAAAGCAAGTGAAAACAAAACTGAAGTGGAATTTATTGATCACCCTTTCCCAGTTTAATTTTATTCAAGGAGTTGCATCAAATGAATGTCATTCGTTTTCTATAGCTTTTTTTTGATTACCTTCCAGTAAAATGTTTTTCAAAGACTAAACATTCAGTGTCCATGAGGAAGTAGAGGTAGTTCTGTGAACCAGAGTTGGATATATATGTTACCAAAAAGGTGTAAATTAAGTACAGCATTAGGTTTAAACTGGGCTATTAATTGTTTAAAAAATGATAAATAGTGGTGATAAACAATTTCAGAGCTGAATTTAACACAAGTAGTGGGAAGGTAGTCAAGAATTGCTTTAATTACATCATAAAGCAATCCTCTGAAGATGTTAATCTTGAAACTGCAACAGCAATTGACGATGCATGCATGAAGTGGCATTGTAATTAAAACAAAGTTCACTGCAGAGTTACTACAATTGCTGTCGAGATGCAAAGTCTTTCTTCCACAGAATTGCAAATGCATTTTAAACCTGTCACAAACAATTAAGTTAATTCAATCTCGATGAAGTTTTGTATTTCTAGAATTATATAAAAGGAAAGTTCTAGCTACACTGGAACACCATCCTCCAAGAACTTTTGAGCATTTTCTGCTGAGAACTGAATTGAGTCATATCCTTAGGCTGCAAGAGAACAGACACATTTTAATGCTTAATATACATATATATTTTGGTTTACAATCATATTTCTCAGAAGCCAAGTTTAATGTAAATATTGCTTCCAGCCTGAAGGATTTTAGTGACCAATTTAAGTGCCAATTGGGTAGGAACAGACCATGATTGATTACAATAAGGATTTTTTCTTGACTATTCAAATTTAACTTACAGCATGCAGACACTGATGAGCCATCAGTCTAACCTTTTATTCCATTCTCCTGATTGATATAAATGTATTAGATAAAATCTGAAGCGATGAGTACTGCACAAAATGTCAACCACTACGCTTCTACTCTCCCGAAGTTAGCTTCCAGCATTTCAAGAGGTATAGCATAAAACAATCATTTCCCCTCGTCATTTACCAGCACTTTCTTCAAGTGTGTTACACTTAGGAATCTTAACCAACAATTTAAACACCAGGTGTTCTAATCATTTCATATCAATTAATATTTAGCTAGAAAAGGACAGAAAAACATGAATAAACCCAGTTACTACATTGTAGTATATACAAGTCTGCAAAGTGCAGAAACTACTTAATTTACTGTTTGTAACTAAAGAAAATAGCATTTTTCTTTCCCCATGTCCCTTCCTTGATTTTTCAAGTCAAAGGCTGGAACAATAAGCTATTTCTTTCTCCTTCTGCCCCAGTCACCATGAAGGAAAGGTTCAATTATATTCCCCCTAATTCAATTGAAAATGTGCGCTGCTATACAATCCTAGGATATAAACCTGAATTTAGTCAAAGTCTATTATTCTATTTAATTTTCTTACCTCTTCCTGAAGACACTGATTTTACCAGTGCACAAGCCAATCTTCTGAACCTCATTCAAGAGGCCAATTTGCTTATGTGCACCTGGACAGCAAGTGTCAACATGCCCTGTGAAACTCAAAAGCTGAACATGTCCCTGTTCTCTCATTGGAGGCCTCCAAGCACACTTTCCAGCAAAGGGTAATCTTGCTTTTTAGTTATGTCTAATATCAGGACCTTATCCTATTAAAGGACCAAAATGTATAGAGTTAAGTTTTTTCAGTAACCCATGCAGCAAAGAATTGTATTTTTAATGATTGATCCTCCAAGCATGCCTTGTGCTGTACATTTCTCCTGTATTTACTCTTGGTTCTGAAGAGGTTTGTCAAATATCTTCTTCCACTAAGATTCCCTGATCTGTTCTTACTGAACCAGCATTTCATGTCTGCAGGTAGTCACTTGCTTTTCTGAGCTACATAGCTTCAATAGCACTTAAATATGTTCCTTGCTTGCTGACTCATTTCTCTGTCACATTTCTACAGCTACCAGTGAATCTGTAGTACATCCTTTTCCCTAAACTCCAGAACGACTCAGTGTTATTTGTTCCTTCAATGCCTACAAAGTAGGAAAATGAAAAATGTAGTCAGGTTATTTGAATGGAAAACACAGCTTAAAAATACATTGAACAGTTTTAAAAACTTGGTAAAACAGTTCACAATTGTAATCCCACAAAAAAAGTCTTAACCAATTCAATATTTCTAAAAAAAATCCTATAATAGTGACAATAAGCAGACCATCTGGTCTAAACAGCATGAAACCTCCATCTAAAGAGAGAAATTTGATTTTTAACCTTGTACAAATTCATGGGAGGTCTTGTGGTGCAGTGGATAGCGCCCTGCCTCTGAGCCCGAAGCACTGGGTTCAAGTCCCACCCCAGGACCTGATGGTTAAGGAAGGTGCGCTCATAACACAGCCAAACAGGTTGATCATTAACCTGCAAATCTTTCCAACACACACCAATGGTAGAGGGGAAAAGATTGCTGCTCAGCCATGTGATAGAAAGAAAGCTGGAGCATCATTATCCATAACTCCAGACTACAATATGTAAAAGTGCATGTTGCCACAGAAATCCAGACTCCATGTGATCTATAACACACCACCACAAATTCATAAACTAAATACTACAGGTACTCAAAGAATGGGTTGCCATTTAATATCTTCTGCCTTCCACCCTATCAATGACCTTCTCTTTTGTTCTTTACTACCATTCCCCAGCCTCTGTACTTGCCTGAAGCCCGTTATATCTCTAACTTCTTTCAATTCTGACAAGTTATCGATCCGAAACATCAACTCTGTTTCTCCTTCCACTTATGCTGCCTGACCTGTTGAATACTTCTAACATTATGTTTTAATTATACAAATTCATGTGTGTGGAGGCATAAGGGAGCACATTTGAAATCACATGATCCTAACCTGTCTGTTGGAGACAGTTAAGTGAAGTTGCTCCACTCTATCCAAGTATGTCTCAGCCTCGAAGCTCCAAAAAGCACACCTTAGACTCTTGGCATCAGTAATTACTTCACCTTTCTAAGTGGTGTTGCGAATGCCAAATCAGTAGCATGTTGTAGGGCCCATGTCATATCTAGTATATGACTTAAAGGCAAATCCTGGAAGTGATGGTTGGTGCGCTAACCCACTCCAATCATTCCTTTCACCACTCCCCACAAAAGTTGGTGTACGAAACAAAACAGTTACTCAACTATTTAGAAAGTCCTATTAATTTGTTCCCACAAGGGTTAATTCATTAAATGTAGGGAAATGTCAACAAACCTATCCTTTGGCGCAGTTTGGATATAAATTTAATCTTTCAATTATTTTATGCAAAATTACAGGACTAATTCAAATATCTGTGACAAATTATGTATTCTCATACTCAAACAGTATGCATTTTACATTCTCGATCCATACTGTAGTCAATTATGACAGCGACCACCTCAATATCATAATGATAGTCATCATCTCATTCTATTTAGCAAACAAAATGTGAACTTAGTACTTCACAGTTTGGTCGAAGTTGTACTGGTTGCCTGAAGTATGATCTGGAATTAGGAAATGGTTAGATTGCCAGCTACAACAACATTAAGTATTTTCACAGTAATAAAAACGGAAAATGATGCAAAAACTAAGCAAGTCTGGCAGCATCTGTGGAAAGTGGAACAGAGTTAATGTTTTGAATTCAATATGACTCTTCAGAATCAGAGATAGGTAGAAATATGATGGATTTTATGCGGTTGAAAAATGGTGGGGGGGGACAGGTGAAGCAAAATAGGAGGAGAGATTAAATGACAAAAATGTCCCTCCCTGCTTTTTGAACAGCATAAAACCCATAAATACAGCAGGGAACAGTTAACTGCCAAGTTTTTGTTCAACTTTAAATTAGGTAGGTCAAGTCTGATTGGTCAAGGCATGGTCATGCGGAATGAACCAGGGAATGGCTGCCCCGCAAGCTTTTGTTTAGCTGAAAAAGGCGCAACACATGGACATGCTTCTTCTGCCTTAAAAGGACAGGGCCCTGTGTGTGAATATATGTGGCTCCTAGCATGTGTAAGTGAGCCACACTGCGAGCCTGACTGATGATCTTAAATTGGTAAAGGCAAAATGCAGCGGATGCTGGAAATCTGAAACAAAAACAAAAAATGCTGGAAAAACCCAGCAGGTCTAACAGCATCTGTGGAGAGAAAGACAGAGTTAATGTTTTGAGTCCATATGACTCTTCTTCAGAGCTAAAGGGCAGTAGAAATGTGGTGAAATATATACTGTTTAAGGGGGGCAGAACAGGTGAAGCTGGATAGAAGGCCAGCGATAGGTGGAGGCAAAGGAGGGATTGCAAAAGATGTCATAAACAAAATTTTGACCTTTTGTTCATGGCATCTTTTGCAATCTCTCCTTTGCCTCCACCTATCGTTGGCCTTCTATCCAGCTTCACTTGTTCCGCCCCCACCCCCTTAAACAGTATATATTTCACCACATTTCTACTGCCCTTTAGCTCTGAAGAAGAGCCAAATGGGCTTGGAACCTTAACTCGGTCTTTCTCTCCACAGACGCTGTTAGACCTGCTGAGTTTTTCCAGCAGTTTTTAATCTTAAATTGGTGTTCAGTGTAATTCTTAGCACAATCTGGATTGTTTAGCAAGCGTTGTCCAATCACAAAATCACAACTAATGTCAGACATTATATTTTGAGTTTTGCAAGCATGGGCTAGTGGGGTATGGTCAGTACTTTGTTACATTCTCCATGGCAATGCCTCTACCAGAGTCCACTTGCCCACCAAACAATGCTCTCTCCTCATGCGGTGTAAATTGGTGTTCCATTTACTGTTGGTAATCTTGCAATCTATCCTGATGAGTGTAAGACGAAAAGCTTAGATAGCATATCTCCTTTTTGAGCAATACTCAAGTTCTGTACTACCAAACAACTACTTTAGAACTCGAGGGTGTAGCCATTAAGTAGTGGGGGTCTCAGCTTTCAGTCCCTTAAATTTCTCTAAAGTAATTAATTTATGCAGGAAAAATGAATTAAAGTTCCTCACTCTTATAAGCCCCGTGGTTACCCTCATTTTGTGGGCACATTATAACAATTAGTGATGTGCAACAAATGCTGAACTTACCAGTGATACTCATATTGCTCAAGTGAAGGGAAAAAAACAGCCACAACCACTACAGAGTTGTCATCATTTCCACAAAGGATCAGAGCAAAGTTCTGTCACCCAAGTATTTGTATTGGCTAAGTGGTAGTACTCCTGCCTCAAACAAACAGCTATGGATCATACAGACTCGAAATGTTAACTCTGTTTCTCTCTCCAGAGATGCTTTCAGACTTGCTGGGTTTTTCTAGCATTTTCTGTTTTTATTTCATATTTCCAGCATCTGCAGTATTTTGCTTCTATTTTAGGTCATGGGTTGAAGCCTCATTTCAAAGAGGTCACTAGGTCGAGGATGGTCAGAAGTGTCAACTTGCAGATGAATCGTTAAACCCCAAGGTCCTGCCTGCTCTCGCAAATGCATGTAATTCGCGAGTGACAACCATACCTTCTAATTTTATTTGTAGTGTGCAGCTGACTTAATTTTGTTTGTGTGGCCATGCAGGTGCGGCAACTTAAAAGGACTGACATGCACAGCAACTTTTGGGTTGGCGTGGAACCATGTGTCATGAAGATATATTATGTCTATAATGTTATTGGAAATTATTTTTAAAAATAGAGTTCCAGTGGGGTTTTTGTCTATGTGTGTCTTAATTGGGTTAAAGCCTGCTAATCTGGGTGCTCTGAGCAGTTTTGAGGTGTTAATTAGATAAACATGGGTACGTTTAGAAACATAGATGTCAAGGGGGCAACTTGCATCTTTAAATAAACCATGGGTGAAGAATGGGTGAAGTCTTGTACCTAGCTAGAAGATGCCAGGCAGTGTGTTTATTTTTTCAGCTTACTAATAAAATTGGTGGAATCAAAGGATGTTATTGTTAGAAGAGGTAAAATTAAAAGCCTAATGATACAATGGAAAATTTACATTCAAAGAGAAAGATATGTATAAAGGAGAAAGGTGATTATATGCAAGGCAGAGGCATTTTAAGATTCAACAAGTGTGAGAAGCCTCAAGCTGCTGTCTGCAAGGACCCAGAACTGAAAGAAACTCATTTTGAATGTGACTGTCCAGGTTGTGCTTTGCCAGGTGTCTCTTTAAATCTATGAGATTTACTGCCACCTTAATGGGGGTGTAACTGAGTCAGATTAATTAGGGGATTTTTGTAATTATTATAGTAGTAATTTTGTAGACGTATGTATCCGTTTACAATCTTTGTATTAATAAATGTTTAATTTAGTTTTATAAAAACCCAAAACTTGGTGGGCTTATCACTGCTGAATTCAAAGTCTGTACCTCGAAACATATAAAATGTAAAAATGGGTTATGACAGTTGTTTCAAGTTTCCCTCAGGGGTTTGGACAACTCAGCCTTTACAATCTGGTGTATCATACTACCATGTAGTTTAGTGGGAACATTGGAGGCAATAGTAACTGTGCTCAACAGCTAAACAATACTTGAATGAGAATGGCACTGCAGTGCAAAGTTGAATTCATTGGAGGCCAAACAACAGCTCGAGTCATACCTGACCCAAAGATGTGCAACCAGTCATCACAGCCTCAGGGCAATTACAACAGGAGTTCCTCACTGAATTGTCCTTGATCCAACCATTTTTATCAGATCCATTAATAAGTTTCTGACCATCACAGCTTCAAGAGTAGGGCTGTTTGCTGAAGATTCAAGTGTTCAGCTCCATACACAATTCCCCATTTAATGAAGTTGCCCCTCAAAACAACAGGCAGGCAGCATTTATGTCATACAGGAGCCTAGCATTGATAATTTTGAACTAGAGAAAGTTCAGCCATCTTCCCTTGACCTTCAATGGCTCCCCCAAACAGCCCCCATCATTAACATCTTGGGGGTCAGCATTGACCAGAAGCTGAACTGGTCCAGTCATGACAATTCCATGTCTATGAGCAGGATTATGGCTGGATGGTCCGCAAGAAGTAGTTCACCTCCTGATACCGCAATGCCTTGCTATCATCAGCATGGCATAAGTCATGAATGTGATGGAATACTCACCACATGTCTGGAAAGGTGCAGCCACAGCAGTCAAAGTGCAACACCATCAATGATAGAGCAGTTTGTAATGGAGATCAGTGTTTTGACGATGGAGTCAATCACTGGTGCACTGTGGCTACCACCGTAATTCACTAAAAGCTGCAGTAATTCACTAAAAGTCACTTCAACAGAACATTTTTCCCCTGCAACATCAACCACCAAGAGGAATAAAAGCAGCAATGTTGTGAGCCCATCACCTCAAAGTTCAAACACCATCCTGACTCTGACATGTATCAATGTTTGTTGCTGGATCAGAATCTTGGAATTCCCCAACTAAAAACAATTGTAGAAACACCAAAATTACTGCAGCAGATCAAGAAGAAGGACACCCCACCACCATCTTAAGGCAACCAGGAATGAGCAATAAATATGACCTTACCCACGTCATTTGTATCTCAAGAACAAATCAAAAACAGAGAGAGAGAGAGAGAAAAGGTTCTTGGAGGATCCCAGGAAAATGTTGCAGGGTCCATGAGCTCCTTATAGTTGTTAGAGGTAGGGGTGCAGGGGAGAGGGGTTTAAGAAGGCAGTTTGTAATATAGAAAATAAGTTGAGTGTTATCTTTGTATTTTAGGGTAATCCAATAATGAAAGCAATATCTTAACTATATAAGGTTCTAGGATAATCCTAGAATACTAAGCAGTTTTATTAGGTGAAAGAAGGACCTGATAGTGTTTTAAGTGGTCCAGCCAAATCGGGCAGCGGATGGCTAAACCAGTCATCCACCACATCCTGCATCCCTTAGACTTCAGGGAGCAGAGGTAAGTACCGCACCAGAGAGAATGGCCAAAATAAGGGGAGAGTAATGGTCTTAATGGGGACTAGGACAAAGGTGGAGTTGAGGGTGTGGTTGAGTAAATCAGTAGCTGCAGAAATGTTGGGTCAAATGAAGGAGCAAAGACTAGATAGTTGGGATTTTGGAAGTGCAAATGTAAGTGATTTGGGAGGTTTTTCCAGGGACAGATAGTAAAGGAGGTAGGGTTGGGCTGTAGAAGTGTGACGTGGGTGATAAGCGATAGGAAGAAATGATCAAAGATGACCTTATCTGTAATTAATGATAGGACTAGCAAGACCACGTGAGATGGCAAGGTCAAGGAGGTGACTGTGAATATGGGTTGGAGAGTTTTTATGGAGGGAGCAATTTAGGGAAGATAAGAAGGCAGTGACTTCAAAACAGAGAACATGATGAGTTGATACAGAGGTTGAAATCACCAGGGATGAGAAGTCTTGTGTTCATGCTTAATTACAGAAATAAAATACAGTTTGTTGAACAGAACCACTTAAATGTGCATTTCTGCCTAATTACTGTGTTACAATAAAAAAGGCAAAATAATAAGGTGGGCCTGCATAATTCAAGGAAATCACATTTTATGAATGAGACTGCTGTTCACAAAATCTCCAAGCGCCTACATTTACCTGCAATATTTATTTGTAGTCTTGAAATGTATGTTGCTCTGGTGAAAAATTGAATTGGTCAATCTGAGATACTACATTCTTGGGCCACAAAATAAAAACTGGAAACAGTAATCTATTCCTATATTTAAAATCAATGAAACATGACTACAATGGTGCATTATTGGTCTAACACTCAAGATACGCCCAATAATGAAAGCAATATCTTAACTATAAAAGATAGGATATGTTTCCAATAAAGGGATAAGTCACAATAAGATAATTGCTCTCCTCTTTGAAAGAAAATATATGGCAAGAGTGACTTGAGCATTGGAAGACTCCGACTTTCTCAACCTGAAAACCGCCCAAGGGCATGGATCAGGAAACATGTCAGCAAGGAACTGCTTTATCCTGTTTTGGCTTGTTTTGTTAGGCCTTTGTGTCTAAAAATAAATTAAATATTTTACCTGCCTAAAAAGACGTTGCAATAGGCAACATAAAAAAGACTGTTTCTTTAATAAAGTTTGAAGCAAACTTTTTAGGGATTATATATGGCAACTATTAAGAATATTCAAACCATTTGACTTGATGGTGTTGATCTAGGCTAAACAATACAACCTACAAATACCAAAATAATCTCACCCCTTAAAACAACACTTTCCTTCTATTGAAACCACTGCGGAGATTTGCTAACACCACAATAATGTCAAGCAAACAACTGTTACCGAGGCAACACAATATGTCTTAAGGAGGCCCAGTGGTCCACAGTCAAATTTCTATCAGACAGACTGGCTCCCAGGAACCTGGTAGAAATTACCTTGCCATAAACTCAGGCTTCTAAAAGTGGCCTTCCACTTCTTCGAAGTCTTCAGATATACTTTAATGCCCTCAGTGTTAGTTTTCAATCTGAATTCTTTAAAAATAAATTAGCTCAGTCACAACCAAAAACAGATAAAGAGCTACATCTCTACGTTAATTCATTTAAGCATCTTTCCCTCTTTTCTAGGGATCTTATTTTATTCCCAACTCTGGCAAACTATGAAGGTACAAATTTGAGGTATCACCCAATCTGTTTGATAAATTCAACGATAGAAATAGCATCCCAGCCAACAGTCTGAGACCATACCGATGTAATAAGACCATTAGAGACCATAAGACATAGGAGCAGAAATTAGGCCATTCGGCCCATCGAGTCTGCTCCACCATTCAATTATGGCTGATAAGTTTCTCAACCCCATTCTCCCGCCTTCTCCCTGTAACCTTTGATCCCCTTACCAATCAAGAACCTATCTATCTCGGTCTTAAAAAGACTCAATGACCTGGCCTCCACAGCCTTCTGTAGCAATGAATTCTATTGATTCACCACTCTGGCTAAAGAAGTTTCTCCTCATCTCTGTTCTAAAAGGTCTTCCCTTTACTCTGAGGCTGTGCCCTCGGGTCCTAGTCTCTCCTACTAATGGAAACATCTTCCCCACGTCCACTCTATCCAGGCCTTTCAGTATTCTGTAAGTTTCAATCAGAATCACCCTTCTAAATTCCATCGAGTATAGACCCAGAGTCCTCAAACGTTCCTCATATGTAAAGCCTTTCATTCCTGGGATCATTCTCGTGAACCTCCTCTGGACCCTCTCCAGGGCCAGCACATCTTTCCTGAGATACAGGGCCCAAAATTGCTCACAATATTCTAAATGTGGTCTGACCAGAGCCTTATAAAGCCTCAGCAGCACATCAATCATATGAACACCAAAGGATACAACAGAAAGACTGCTTAGTCACATGAAAGGCAGCATTTACCATTTCGCAAGATTATTTTTTATTTTGAGAAGCATGCATGTACTTGCATGTTTACACATCCTGGTAAGAAAGAATTCTGATTCATTCAGCCTGTCCCACATAATTGTGATGTCTTGTGCATAATATACACTACCCCACCTTCCCAGGTAATAGTTCAGGCCTCTTACACACACTCACCAAGTATCTCAACATGCACCTGTTGACTAACAACCCTGCTGGCCCCCCAGAAGAAACTTTCAAGTTGGAACCTCCCTTCCCACACAAAGGTGGTATAAGCCTGCCTTCCTGCCTGAACTGATCCCAACTATTTCTAAAAAGACCCCCTCCCCAACAAGAATACAATTATTCCTCTCCCTCTCACCAAGATGGAAGTTAGTTCTGGCCCAACAAAACTTAAAATTGCCACTGTCCCGTCCTCTCCAATTCCATGTCCCCTTCCTCTGCAAAAGGAATAAACCATGGCTCGTTTTACCTTCATCACCGCCAAAATGATAACCAGGCTTGATGAATGCCACCTACTGCTCCACCATTGCTATTCATTTGTCTCCATCACCTTAGAAATTGACTAGTTAGTATATTAAATTCAGATAGGGTGCAAATTTCATTGGAACTTTAATGGGCAAACCCATTAGCCTGCTTGTAGTACCAGATACACCTGTAAGCATGTTAAAGTTTTTAATATCAAGCGTGACTCACCTTACCTGTTATAACTTCGCCCAGGCTGTGTGCCAAATGCAGTAGGAGTGATTGTACTACTAAGAGCTTTAAAGCCAATAAGACAAGGCCAAGTTCACATAGTAAATTAATGTCGGAATTATTCTGTATCTTTTAGATGCTAACAATCTGTGCACACCGTTCCACTCCCAGCAGTAGAACTGGGAACCTACTCAATTCCAATTTCAGTTAGAGTGCCCAAGCAATTTGACTTCATCTAATCATCAAAACCAGCATGTCCATTCAACCAAATGGCTTGACAAGTTTGTATTTCCAATACAATTTTTCTATAGCCTTCAAGCCTTCGACATCACACTCCAAAATGCTCAATCATCCCTAGCATTCCCAAGCAGAACCTTGGGTCTTGGCAGCTGGGCAGGACCATACCAACATATTCCTGTCCACTGAATGAGGGCAACTTGCACTTATATAGTGCCTTTCATGGCCACCAACATCTCAAAGTGCTTTACAGCCAATGAAGTACTTTGGAAAAATAGTCATTGTCATAATGTAGGAAATGTGGCAGCCAATTTGAACAAAGCAAGCTCCCATAGACAACAATGTGATAATCTGATAATCTTTATTGATGTTGGTTAAGGGATAACCATTGGCCAGGACGCCGGAAACAAAACCCCTGGTCTTATTGAAAATGCAATGGGATGTGCCCTCTAGAGAGGGCAAAACAGGGCTTCAACATCTCATGTGAAAGACAGCACTGCTGCAGTTCTACACCGGAGTTTCAGCCTTGCATTTAAGACTTGAGCACAAAATTCAATGTTGCGAATGCTTAACTCCCATTAAAGTCCCAACTTTGCCTCCACCTTTCCCTACACCCTCACCACCCCCACAGCCCAATGTATATTTTTGGACCCTACTATTTAAAGCAGTTGAAGTTAAATTCATTCCCCCAGTGGCAATAGTTATCATCAATGAACAAGCTCCAGAGTCCAGTTCAATGCATGACAGACTGTATAATTTACAAGCGTTTATTTCTGCTTTAACTCATTCTGTAATTGCTCAGGTAGAGAATGAAATAAAAGCACCATCTACTACGTTAATGTAGTTCATGAAGTAAAGAGGGGAGAAGGTAGAAACAAAGTTATTTCCCTATCAACTTTACTGGCATGCTATGTCTAGATAGCTAAGTGATTAAAGAATAAAGAGCATGTCATTTGGCCCAACCAGTCCATCTCATCATTTATGCTCTACTCAAGCCTCTTCCTGCCCTTACATTCAGTTATCAGCATGGCCTTCTATTGCCTTCTCCCTCAAAGTTTATCTAGCTTCGTCTTAAATAGGTAGACATTATTCACTTCAACCACTCCTGTGGTAGCGAGTTCCACATTCTCACCACTCAAGGAGGTAAAGTTTCTTCTGAATTCCCTACCTGATTTCTTGGTAACTCTCATATTTATGGCCTCTAGTTTCACTTTTCCCCACAAATGGAAATAATAGGTAATATCTACAAATGCTGGTACTTTCAGCAGCATGTTATGTACACACAATTCACATTGCAAAAGGCGAAAATTTTAAAGTGAAAAACAATCCACACTTCAATAAAAAGACCATTTAAAAAGTTGTGACTATTAAAATCTTGTTAGTACTAATACAATTGTAGTAACACTCCTAAAGTTATTTTCAATTTTTAAAAAAAGTTATAAAGAATGCAAAGTTGTGTCCATATGCTTCTCTACCCAAAAACTCATTTTTATTGAACATTGTTGTCTTTTTCCATGCTGTAAGAGTGAAATGTAGAGCTTTCCATTTCATTGAAGACATCTCCTCTTAATTAAATCAGTTCATTTCTTTTCCTTTTCTGCCACCTCCTAAAATCTCCAAGTCCAATTAAGAGAAAAATAGAATCAATTGTCCTTCCTTGCTTAAAGCAAAGAACACAAGAAATAGGAGGAATATCCCATACAGCCCCTTGAACCTGCTCAGCCATTCAATACACTGATGGCAGATCTGCTGCCTCAACTCCACTTTCCCATTTGCTCCCCATATCCCTTGATTTTCTGAAACACCAAAAGATCTGTACTTCAGCCTTAAATATACACAGCAGAGTGTCCATGCCACCCCACGCGCCCATGCCACCCCACGCGCGCACACCACCCCGCCCCCCCCGCACGCACACCTACCACTCCCCACCCCGGGTAGAGAATTCCAAAGACTCACAACCTTATGAAGAAATTTCTCATCTCAGTCCTAAATGATTTGCCCCTTATTCTGAGACTAAGCCCTCATTTTCTACATTCTCCAGCCAGGGGAAACATCCTCTCAGCATCTACCCTGTGGAGCCCTTTCAGAATCTTGTATGTTTGAATGCAATCACGTTTCGTTCTTCTAAACTTCAGAGAATTTAGACCAAATTTATTCAGCCTCTCATCGTAAGTCAACCTTCTCATCCCAGGAACCCCAAAACTGCACAGAGTACTTCGAAGTGTTGTCTCACCAAAGCCCTACATGATTGCAGCAGGAATCTTTTTTACTTTGATCTCCTTGCAACAAAGGCCAACATGCAATTTGCTTTCCTAATTGCTTGCTGTACCTGCACACTGAACATCAACAGTCACTCTGAATGTTAACATTTAGAAGTTTCACACTTTTTACAAAATATTCTGCTTTGCAATTCTGACTACCAAAGTGAATAACCTTAGACTTCCCAGATTATACTCCATCTTATTGCTTACTCACTTAATATGCCCATATCACTGTGTCCTCCTCACAGCTTATATTCCCACCGTGCTTCGTATAACCAAAAATTAGATAAATGTTTAAGTCCTTAATATCGATTGTAAATAACCGAGGTTCCAGCACTGATCCTATGGCACTCCACTACTTACTGCCTGCAAACAGCATTGAAAATGTGTTTTTTATCCCTATAGTAAAGCAGTGAACAATGGGGGAGAAGTCGAAGTCTTGGTTGGGAACACAAAGAGGTAAAGGATCACATGGACAGTTAGTTTGTGTGAAACACTCTTTGGCCTGGAATTAGAGGCTAAAAATGTAGATCGGGGTTTTTTTGCAGAAAGTCTCAAAGATAATATCAAAATCAAGCCCAATCGCCTGCCACCCCCTCCCTCCCTCACCCCCAGCCCCCTCCTCCCCACCCCCTCTCCCTTGCTGTATCGCCCCCACCCCCTCCCTCACCCTCTCCAACACGCGCACACAGAACGATATAGATGGGCTGGTAAGATGGGCAGAGCAGTGGCAAATGGAATTTAATCCTGAGAAGTGTGAGGTGATGCATTTTGGGAGGACTAACACAGCAAGGGAATACACAATGAATGGTAGGACCCTAGGATGTACAGAGGATCAGAGGGATCTTAGTGTATATGTCACTGGTTCCCATGTGGAGCATGACAACTGGATCCGCTCCCTCCCACTCCAAATTTGTCTCCAGCCACAAGGAAATGTATTTAACCCAGGCATCCGGTGGGCAACACAACTATCAGAGCTTCCAGTCACAGCTGCAGAGAACAGTATCTGTCTCACTGATTATACTGTCTCTTATCACTCCTACATTCCTCTTTGCTCGCCCCACTTGAAAGAGATCCTTCAACATGGTGCCATGGTCAGTCTGCTCATCCATCCTGCACCTTTTCTTCATCCAACCAGGTAGCAAGCACTCTGTACCTGTTGGACAAAGTCAGGGACAAAGGCTCCTCCAACATTACATGCTGATTCCCCTTTCCTGTCTGACTCAGTCACACCTCCTGTCCCTGACGACTGACCAACTCTAAAGTTCTACCTAGTTTAAGGTGTGACCGCCTCCTGGAATAAAGCGCCCAGGTAACTTTCCCCTTCCTTGATGTGACACAATGTCTGCAGCTCAGCCTCCATTAATTAAAATTTAATTAATAAATAATTATTTTGTGTCTCTAGTGCTGCCTGTGCTTATTAATTGCGAAATATCAAATTTCTCCATTATGAAATTGTTACTTGCTCTCACATATTAATTTTACAGGTCACAGTTGTAAATACTAAACATTACTGAACAGGGGGTATCTCTTGCTATTTTATGCTGGCTTGAGAAAAATCAACGTTTTTAATGATAGCTTCCATCTTAATCCAATGTATCATTTATTTCAGTTTCTGAACATTTAAAAGCACTTATCTTTCACTTTTTTTAAATTTTAAGTTCCTTGCTTGTGTGTGTGAATGCTTCAATGCGATTGCCAGCAAGCAGCCACTATTGTTGCTGCATGCCATGAGATCCCCTTGGCTTGGCGCCAGATTTAAACTGCCATCAGGATAGAAGTGTGCGCCACAGAGATTGCTAGATCGCAGTGCATAGCTTTCTTCAGGGTCCACAATGAGTGCTGTTGCTATACTGCTGACCTCAAAATATAACCCAATGTTTCATTACTTAACATTGCCCGTATTAAATGGCACTTGTCATTTGTCAGTTCATCTTAATAAATTATCACAATTTGTTTGTTCCACTTTCCAATATTGTTTTTAATCCCTCTCCAAAGTTTAGTAATAAACTTAGATGGCCTTATTTTAGTCCACAATTCCAAATCATTTGTCTATTGTAAATAACAACAAAAGCCTAAGCATCAAGCCCTCCTTTTACACCAACACAATTACCTTTCAGTTTGTCTGATTCTGCAACTTCTAATTGACTTTCTATACCCCTTTCAAGCAATCTCCTTTGCGGCACTACTAAAATATAACTATTTAAATTAAGAGCTGACCCAAGAGGTCAGTTTTTGTTCCACAAAATCGTGGCAGTGCAGGGGGCCATTCAGTCCATCGTGTCTGCACCGGCTCTCCAAATGAGCAATTCACTTAGTACCATTCTTTCCCCTTCTCCCCACCTGCACATTATTCCTTTTCAGATAAGAGTGTAATTCCCTGTTGAAGGCTTCAATTGAATCTGCCTCCTCCACACACTCAGGCAGTGATATTCCAGACCTTAACCACTTGCTACATGAAAATGTTTTTCCTCATGTCGCTTTTGTTTCTTTTGCTGATTGATTTAAATCTGTGCCCTCTCGTTCTTGATCCTTTCACAAGTGGGAACAGTTTCTCCCTATCCATTCTGTCCAGACCCCTTGTGATTTTGAATACCACTATCAAATCTTCTCTCAGCCTTCTTTTCTCCAAGGAAAAAAAAGTCCCAATTTCTCCAATCTATCTTTATAACAGAAGTTCCTCATCCCTGGACCTATCCTTGAGAATCTTTTCTGCACTCTCTTCACATCCTTCCTAAAGTGCAACATCCAGGACTGGAAGCAAAAACTATATTACCTTGTTCAAAAGCAGACAGGCTTCTTTTTTTCAAAAATCTCCAAGAACTTAATGAGAAGACATTCTAAAAAGGAGAGAATAATGTTCTACCAATACAGATAATAAGGCACAATTGGATTCTGATGAAAAGATCCTCAACCTGAAACATTCGGTCTGCTTCTCTCTCCAAAGATGCTGCCTAACCTGCCAAGTATTTCCAATATTTTCACATCAGGCAAATCATAGTTCCCATTGTTACATACTACACAGCAGATATCTCTTCTCATTCCGCAATCATTTGGTGCATTAAGTTCTGCTGAATAAAATGTTCTTAAATAAAAGCAGCAATTCATATGAATAACCACAGACCAAAACAAGATACAGGACTCTGCACACCATTCATTATCCCTGCAATTCTCACTGCAAAACAAGGTAGCTTAAATATTGTAGGTCATAAGGCTGCTGAGCTGATTAATAGATAAGACTGTTCTCAATGTTGGTTAGTTCTTGCAGATTGCTTGCAACAGTAGTTGAATCAAATGCTTAAGAATTTTTTTTGTCTCTCTCTCTCTCTCTCTCTCTAAACAAATATCCATTGCTGAAATACAGTTCCACTGAGGTCAACGGGTCACCAAAACATAGCCTTTGGTGGGCATTTTTTCCAGCGAGCCTGGGCTGAGTATTTGTAAACCATATTCAACTATAGATGGCAAACCCTAACCTATTCGTCCTTAAATTATTTATCTTAAATTTTCCAATAAGCAAAAGGTGAAAGGTTTATATGTATAACAATCCAAAGAGAGCCCAGGAAAGTTCATTATACGCATTTCCTTGTTAAGTACAGTGCCCTCCCAATATCTTTACTTGACAATTACCTACACAATGCTTTGCCTAACATACATTAATGATCATACACTAAAGCTTATAAATACGCTCAACTCTGAATTGAAATGAGTCAATTGAAAGGGATCAAGACAGATGGCTGATTATTTGAAATATATCACTGCTCCTTCACTGTCGCCAGGTCATAATCCTGGAACTCCCTCTCTAACAGCACTGTGGATGTACCTAAACCGCATGGACTGTAGCAGTTCAAGAAGGCAGCTCACCACCACCTTCTCAAGGGCAATTAGGGATGGACAATAAATGCTGGCCTAGCCAATGACGCCCACATCCCATGAATGAATAAAAAGATAATTCAGTTTGCATTAGCAGCTCACTGCAGTATTTATATCCAGTACATAAACGGGCCAGAGTCCTTTAGAATAGTGAGAGAAGGGTATGGAAATGTACTAGAGATTAATTAAGATACATCTAGAAACATAAAATTTACAGAAGCCGCCCATTTGGCCCATATTGTCTGTGCTAGTCAAACAGCAACTATACGGCTTAACTATACTTTCCAGCTCTTGATCCACAGCCCTGTAGGGTACATTGAAGTATTTTTAATGCAATTAGAATTTTTGTCTCTATCACCCTTTTAGGCAGCGAGCTCCAGGCCCCCACCACCCTCTGGGTAAAGACATTTCTCAACTCATTTCTAATCCTTCTACCAGTTACTTTACATCTATGCCCCTGGTTATTGATCTCTCTAAGGGAAATAGGTCATTCTTATCCACTTCACCTAGGCCCCTCAATTTTATACACCTCAATTTTCTACAGCTCAATTAAATCTTCCTTCAGCCTTGGCACAATGGCCTCCTTCTGTTGTGTAAGATTCTATGAATGTATATTATAACGCTGAATAACTTAAAAAGGAATGAGTTTTAAATTGTACAGAATAACTAATCTTAAGAATGCCACCTCATCATTTCTGGTGGACATAAACAGATAAGAGAAATAATTTACTACTTGTCCCTCTCCAGTAATGCTGGATAATTTTTAACTTTAGTCAGTAGCATAAAATGGTTAATATTAAATTGACTGCCTATCGTACGCCCCACCCAAGGTTACCTTTATCCCAGACAGTGAAGACCAAGTATGATCTTCAGGTATCACATAATTTGATCAGGGCACACAGATGCATAAATTACCATTTTAAAGTCCCACATTGTGTCCTTAATTTCATACAATATTTTGATTTTACCTTACAGCTAAATGGAAAGAACCACAGTAAATTGAGAATCAGGGAAGTAGAGTTGTAGTTTACGAATTTCTCTGCAGGTGCATGCTATGGGGCTCGGAGATGCAAACCTGAGGTGCCACAGTGCAATTGCAGTGAAGGTTTACACAGACAGTTTCCAATATAAACATGAACATAAGCTTTTAAAGAGTGAAAGACTTCCAACATGAAGTAAGATTTTTGTAGACAAGAGGTTCATGCAGGTGCAAGATAGTTCTAAAAAATATAATCAACCTGCCATACTTCATCAACATGCCAGTATTTTCTGAAAACTAAATTTTGTAATAAACTTTGCTATTAGTTATACAGGATATCAAGATTTATAAATTCAACATTTCAGTTTATAGAAATCTTGATCCAAACAAAATACATTTGGTAAACTGGTTAAACCTTTAAGCAAACTTCAGCTAAAACAAAATCTTCAGCTAAAAACAAAATCCACAAATACAATTTAGCACTATTACACATAATGAGGCACCGAGATGTGTCAAGTGTCAAATCACTGTATGAAAAGGAGCTTCCAAACTGCAAGCCAGATATCAAAAATTCATGCGTTTTATTAATGCAACACAACACACAAGCTCTGAAGGTATTAAAACCACTACATTATAAACAGTAACTTGGAAATTAAAAAGAACATCAGAAATAGGAACAATAGGCCATTCAGCCCCTCAAGCCTGCTACGCCATTCAGTACGGTCTTCTGTCTCAGTGCCACTTTCCCATTCACTCCCTATATCCCTTGATTCCCAGAGGGATCAAAAATCTATTGCAGCCTTAAATGTGTTCAATGATGAAGTATCCACAATCTTCTGGGGTAGAGAATATCAAAGGTTCACAACCCCGAGTGAAGAAATTTCTTCTCATCTCAGTCCTAATCAATCAGCCCCTTAACCAAAGCCTGTGCCCCCATATTCTAGATTCTCCAGCCAGTGGAAACAACCTCTGTCTACCCTGTTAAGTCCCTTCAGAATTTTGTTACGTTTCAATAAGGTCACCTCTCATTCTTCTAAACTCCAGAGAGCATAGGCCCAATTCACTCAGCCTCTCATTATAGGATAACCCTCTCATCCCAGGCACTAACCTAGTGAACGTTCGCTGTAATGCCTCTAAGGCAAGTATATCCTTCCTTAGATATATAGAAATCAAAACTGTGCACAGGTGTGATCTCACCAAAGCCCTGCATAATTGTAGCAAGACTTCCATATCCTTGTACAACATTCCCTTGGCAATAAAAGCAAACATGCTAGTTGTCTTCCTAATTGCTTGCTGTACCTGTGTGCTAACTTTGTGTTCCTTGTATCAGTACAACCAAGTTTCTCAAAGCATCAACATTTAGAAGTTTCATGCTTTAAAAATATTCTGCTTTTTTATTCTTACTACAACATAAAAATCTCACATTTCCCCACATTATACTCCATTTGTCACCTTGTTGCCTATTCACTTATCCTATCTATATCTCTGCAGCATTTTTGTGTCCTCCTCACATCTTACATTCCCACCTAGCTCTGTATCATCAGCAAACTTCAGTGCATTATTCTAAGTCCCTTCATCTGAGTCTTAATATAGATTGTAAATAGCCAAGGCCCCAGCACTGATCCTGTTTACCTTAGAATATTTAATTTTCCAATGTTGGTAACCATGCCTGTGTATTGGCAAGTAGATCTAAACCATTTATCTCTATTTGTGCCACTAGATCATCTATTTTATTGCAAATGTTTCATGCATTCAGGTAAAGCCTTTAATTTGATTTTTACTATTATTATTTACATGGACCAAATTCATCGGTGCACTATTAACATTAAACTCTCTATCCCTTTCCGTTCCACTCTGCTTGTCTTTGTCCAAATTGCTACACTGTTCTATTGTCTCAACTTTTCTCTTTAGGTTTCTAAATTTCCCTTCACTTGATAACCTGAAACATACACCACCTAAGACAAAAATTTTCAAAAGATTGACTTTGGTTTCTCATCAAATTTGCCTTTGTGATCATTAAATATCATAAAGATTCAAATTTCAAGTGCAATTGATTTAAACAAACTTCACATCCTCCCACTGATGATTTCCATGTCAGTAGTGCCTTACAGTAAAGCAGCCAACAACAACTGCAAGAAACTAAGTTATATACCAACCAGGTTAAGTATTTCAATAAAAACAGCAAGTTCTGAGATGCCAACTAAATTTAATCATCAAAGTCAACTGTGTTAACCAGAGTTCACGTTGATTTAGTGTATTAATTAGGACAAAATCATAACCTTCTGCCTTGGTTGCAATTGTGCATGCTTGACCCTCTTTATTTGACTATATTAAATGAGAAAAATTTGTTATTTTTTCTTTTGGGCCTGACTGCAGCATGTGTTACCAACTTGCCTCTGTAGATTAAGTCAGTAGGTATGGGCGATTCCCTGCGTCAGTCTGGCAGTAGAAGGAAAATGTAGTGATCTTCAGCTACTTATAGCTTTCAAAATATAGATCAGCATTAGTTCATTTACCTACTAAAGCCATTAGACAAGCCTTTATTTGAAGCCAAAGAATGCAAATAAGTGTCAGATAATTAACTTGTTCCTTCAAAAGTGACAAGGAAAGAGGAAGAATGATATAGACACAAGATATAAACAACATCCCCTCATTTTTTTTTTGTTTAGTGAGACCTACTCATTTAAGTGCGTGAGGGCTTTAAATTTTTTGTGCAACCAAGTACACTTGGTAACCTAAAGGGGTTGACTTGTGATCACCCTTGGGTAAGTTCTGGGTTGATGTGCGACTGAGTAGCTGAGAGAGAGCAATAATTGAACGTGACTGACTGTAATGACCATATTGAAATGATTGTGATATTCATTGATTGTATTCAAGCACCTCATGATCCATGTGTAAAAGTTGAATCTGATTGTACTTTTTGTGATGGCGATTTAGAAATGTTTTATAATGTTCTTTCAGATATTTTATGAATAAAGTATATTTTTCAAAAAAAAATTAACATGATGACAGACTGGCATGTAGAAAATAGGTACTGGCATTACAACAATTGTTGCAATTGTTGTCATAATACAAGTAATAGCTTTCTCTTACTAAATAGAGATCATCAGCTGAAAGTATTTAAATGTTAAACACAAACATCAGTCTTGACATTAGATGCAATATCCTATTTCAGTCAAAAAACTATATTCCAGTCTCAGAGGATCAATCTTTGTTCCTAACTTCAAATCTGTTTTGATCACACCAATTCCTTCTAGTGCTGCTAACATAAAACAGGCATGTACCTGAAGAGCCAATTTATAGTGGTTAACTAATGGCGCGCATTAATTTTCTTACCTTTTCTTTGTAGAAAGACCCTGAGCAGTGGGTTTGCTGTCTTAACTGCCTTCAGATAGTTGTCATCATTATTTATTGGCAACAAGTCTCCATGAATGTCCGCATAACCCACTAAAACATCAATGTTTGGAATTCTGTGGACATGCTGTAATAATCCATAAAACTCTTCAAATTTTCCAGGTTTGGATCGATCCAAGGAAAAGCGTCGAAATTCAGCCCCAAACTAAATGAGTGAAAGGAAAAAAATACTGAAGCATAGTTGCGTAATTTTGAACCATTTTAAGAAACTAATCTTTGGAATTCTGACAGAATACTAAAAAGAATGCAGTGCAAATCCCATAGGTCATGCTACAAAGAACATAATCTAATGGGTACAATCTTTACAGGGGTGCCTTATACTATACTAGTGAAAGATTGCCCATTTCCACCGGCTTCCCAAAGTTACAGTGGGAGATCAGGAGTACACCCAAGGAATTTAATGGAACATGTGTTTAGCCCATTTCCACTGACTTCCCAAAGTTACAGTGAGAGGTCGGGAGTACACCCAAGGAGTTTAATGGAACATGTGTTTAGGTAAAAGCATTAATCAAAAACTTGGCATTACCTGTCATACCAGTATTATTTCAAGTACTGTCTTTATCTCTATCAAACATATGCGTTGGATAGCAAATTTTTCTTAAGAAACAATCTGTTTATGGAAACTATCACGTGGCTTACACAAAAAAAGGTTTGAGGAAAAACAAGTGTGAGAAAAAGCTGTAACAATGTTTTAAAACTAAATTTGCACCCAAACTAAAGCACAGGCGTATACTGCCATACACTGTGCAAACAGAGGTTCTTTAGAAGTCACAGGAATGCACCACCTTACCCAGCCCTGGATAGAACTGTACTGAGTGGATCTAAACATTCTTACATTTTTCTGTGAGAAGCCAGAGAGAAGAAAATCTAGATAAGTATGTAAGTGAATAAATCCAGAAAAAATATAATCTTCTCTGCCAAGCTAAGAATTCTCTGGAATGGATAACACAAGATGACAGACTATGCAGAAATTACACTAAAATGAAATAGGATTTGGAATGTTCAATGAGGAGAAAATTTTACCAAATCCTGTCCTTGATAAACTCTGAGATAAAAATGACATACTCTCTTCATCCCGTGCTCCCTTAGCCATCAGTAAAATGTTTTACACAGCTAAGTGAAATGAAGAAACTAGAAAGTATAATGGGAACTATTGCTAAACAGTACACTTGATAGGATGCACCTCAGGAGGATGTAAAGAGTACATAATGCAACCATGGAAAATTTCTTAAAAGGGACAGCTTCTTTGATGTTAATTCTTCCCCACTATATGTGGAATTTGATTTCCTATATGCAAATTTGGTTCATATTTGGTTCATATATGCACACAGCAAGTGATGTTCTGCTGTTGGAGTACTACTGTATATAAATGCATATCTTTTTACAGGATGCTACAAAAAATCATACCCTGTTCACACTACTGTATATCAATAATCACAACCTTTTTTGGAATTCCAATATATACGGAAGCTGTAATTAGGATCAGCTGATTTGTTTGAAAACTATCACCCAAAGAATGTTTCCTACTTAAACCCTTTATTTCTCCCCACACTAACTTTAAGTAACTATGTTGGACAATGCCGATAGCAAAACAATACAACAATTAACAAGAGAACAGCACACTCAGTAGAGCACATACCTCTGCCACGCTGTGTTAATTCAACATTATTACAATTATGCAGCTCTACCTAGAGAATTTTCCCTGCCTGGCTGACACTAACTCAAAAACTGAAAAAAAGAAATCCTTTTATTAAGAGATTCCATCTCACTGAGGCGGCTTTAGGTCAATCCACATTCAACAACCTGCTCTGAAAATTTTGCTCACGTTTTGACAGGTGAGACAAATTTCACCACATCAATTGAGACAATCCACAACATTCTAAAACAAAACAGCCCACAATATCTTTAAAAAGTCAATTCACCATATCTCTGAATGTTAACGGATCCTTTAAAAATCCCAAGATCCGGATTCACATCTTCCCTAAAACTAATGTTCTTCCTTGGGCCATACCCTATCTGGGTACCAAGTTTTGCTGAAATCTCTCCATCAATTTTTGAGATATATTGTTTACAGATGAACAGACCAACAGGTTTGAAAACATTACCTCCACCCACCCTTAAGTAGTGGAGGTAAAGCCATAGAGTCCCTATATAACTGAGGAAGATATCCACAATTGTGAAGGCACTTCCTTTAAATATAAATATCCTCTCTTCATTCACTCTGTGACAAAAGAGGTAGAATTTTGATGTATGGAGAGCTAAGAAAAATACATTTTAAACATGGGTATCTCAGGAATTTCTGCCTTTAGATTACATAGCCAGGTTCCAAAAAATGGAGGCTGCTTCTTTAATATGTAGAAAAAGATAGATGTAGAAACCCCATCTGTGAGAATCAACTATGGCTGTTGATCACAGATTAATAAAGAGTTGTCTCTGATGAAGGCAGATGGATTAAAATGTTCACCTATGTAGTCCACCCACCCACCCCTCGCAGATCACTTGTCAATTGTCATTCGGCACTAACACAATCTAGTTGAAATGTAGAATACAACTGTTACAAATAAAAATGAAAGTTGCTGTAGTCCCAGAGGACCATAGGCTGCTCTCTCATTACAGACACACAATTGGTGGTGAGTTTAACCTGAGGGTCACAACACCTCAGCTGAGGTTGAGAAGGCCTTCACGGAATTGAACCTGCACTGTTGGCATCACTCTGCATCACAAACCAGCTGTCCAGCCAACTGAGCTAACGAACCCCCTACAACTGTTACAGACCATTATTCCGCTGTCTTATCAAAAAATAGCATTTTGTTTAACCTCTTAAAATGAAAGGTTTTAATTCAAAGGAGGGATAAATATCCCAGTTTGCCCATAGGCACCACAAAATCCAGGGTATTTGAAGTGCATGTATAGTATATCATGCATTGCAAGACTACATGAGACTTAGTAAAAGGCAGTTTATCTGGTTCATCTAAAGAAGTTGGGAATAGGACAAAAACCAAGAAAAAGCTAAAGTAACACTTTGAAGAGGGTAGATTAACCCCTTGAGAATTGTTTCCAATTATTGCTTCAATATTTTTACGTACAATTTCTTTTGCCAAGTCACTTAATAATTGTAAATACATTTTCATCATCAGCTGATGCTGCATTAATATATTTTCTATCTTCAACTTGACGAGAGATATATGGCATCTTACATCCTCAATGATTTGAGACTGTGATGAAAATCCAAGGCTACAGTCACTCTGGGCATCAGGAGATAAGATAAAGATTTAAGTGCACAGGATACGTGGTCTAATTAAGGAAGTTGTCATCAAGCCATTCGCTTGAGGAAAAAGTGTTGGACATGTAGTACAGTATATACAATGTCATTAGGCCAATGATCACTGATGCTGCATGATAAATCGGCCAAATTGCACTCAAATTACTGGTTCCACATCTTCTCACTCTCCCATTAAAATCTCCCCATTGAGAATTTTTGAGCCGATTACAATTTAATATGGTGAAGTAAGTCTGTTTTAATATTGCATTAATTCACAAAAAGAGATTCAAAAGCAAATTAGTGGAGAAATATGAAATCTGTGATGGACTGACAAAAATTCCCCAATTTATGCAATGTTGTGCGCCATGTGCAAACTATTTGTTATTTTTTTTGGCCAGTTCCTAACAACGCGGAATAGTTCAAATTCCCTTCCGATTTCAGATGAGCTTCCAGACAAATCCTTACGGGAACGCTCTCAGTATGATGAATCTGAGCTACATCACTAATTGCTTTGTGTTGGCATTTACAAGCTAGAAAAGTTTCTTATAAAGCGCTAAGGAAAAAAATGACATTGAACGCAATGAGCTGCACAATCAAAAACTTGTTACAACCGCTGGCAGTTTTCTGAAAGATCTTTATATCCTCATTACTTCCTTCTGCTGCGCTGTCACCTGTTCCAGCCCCCAGCAAAATCTGAACTGAGAAACAACCTACCACAAGCGACACATAAAATGTCCTGAAATCGCCATTTGAAACAGGCCTGTGTCTGACCGTCAGATTGAACCTTGGCCTCAGCAGCCTTGCTTGACAGATCCTGTGCCAACATCAGCCCGGGGGGGTGGCTGTGGGGACTAATCCCCCAACGGCTAGACTGGCAAAGCACGAAGCTCCCTCCTCCTTTCCCGAGACACTGCGCCTTACACACACACACACCTTGCTCTTCACCTCCACGGTTTCCAAGCTTTTGGACGACGTACGGTGATGAGTCTTGATCATTTTCGGAGAAACGTTTCTCGGCCGTTTCGGTGCCAGCTGCTCGTCCCTCCGTTCCCAAGGGCAGCGCTTCAGCCTCAGTGAAGTGGGGAGATGGCGGAGGGTGCTGGTGGTGGGGGAAAGGTGTGGAAAAAGTCCAAGACCAATCTCAGACCTGCGCCAAACTCCTCCCGTCCACTCACTCACTCCTCCACCTCCTGCAGCCGCTGTCCAATCGCCAAGTGCTCGGACTCGAGCTGGTTACCGGCGGCTGCGCGTGCCGAGCTCCTCCCCAGCGGCTCCAGCTCGGCCTCGCGCACCCTCCCCCTCCTAACGACCTGCAAACTCCGGACTTTGTTACCAGATGACGTCACTCGCCCCGGAAACCCAGCCTCGGTTTCACCTGTGTCTGTGTGTGCGCGCGCCTAACATCATCTCGAGCCAGCGCTCGCGATTCATTGTCCACCCACCCCTCGTGCATTTTTAAATGCGCGCGCCCTCGGCGGCGGTTAACAGCACCCCCCCACCCCACCTCGGGGATCCGAGGCGTCCTGGACGGTCTAGGTATGGGAAGTGCCTTTAGCAGCAGGTATCACATAGGCATCTGCTCTGAAATTCTGAAAATGATAGCTAGAGCAACATTTTATCAAGTTACAGGAAAGTTTTGAAACTTTTGCTATTCTGCATAGCCTAATTGTCCAAGCTTCACTGATAAATACGAGGAAACCTTAAATGAAAGGATAAGATTTAGATTAAATACAAACCTTTATGACATACAAAGATGCTAATTTCTAGTTACTAATTTAAGGATCTTTAGTCAGTGCTATGAATTTAATACATTGACTTGCTTTGTTCAATCAAATGGATGTGACTAAGTATCATTAAAATGAGTTTCACTGGCGATTTTAAGCTTTTTTCAGGTGTTTTCCTGTTTTGCTGTTCTCCAGACCCAATTCCTGCTAAACTGTTGACATTTAGCTTTCCTTGTCAATGCAGAGTTAGCGGATACTCTTAAAGGGAGGGAAATTAGAATATGAGAGTAAACTAGCAGAGATATAGAAATAGACATTTAAGAGTTTCTACAAAGAAAAAGAGTAGCTAAAGTAAATGTTGGTCCCTTCAATAGGAAACAAAAAAATTGGCAGAGACTTTGAACAAGCATTTTGTCTCTGTCTTCACGGTAGAAGACACTGAAAGCATCCCAAGAATAATAGAAAATCAAGGGGCAAAAATAGTGGGTGTGGTAGAATCTTAAAACAATTACTTTCACTAGAGAAAAAACACTAAGAAAACTAATGGGACTAAAGGTTAACAAGTCCTCTGGACCTGATGGCTTACACTCTACCTAGGGTCTTAAACGAAGTGGCTGCGGAGATAATGGATGCATTATAATGTATGTAATCATGTAATCATGCAAAATTCCCTAGATTCTGGAAAGGTCCCAATGGATTGGAAAAGAGCAAATGTACCACACCTATTCAAGAAAGGAGGGACATAGAAAGATGTGAACTATAGCCCAGTTAGCCTAACATGTCATTGGGAAAATGCTGGAATCCATTACTAAGAAAGTATTACAGGATATTTAACAAATGATAATACAATCAAGCAGAGTCAGCATGGTTTTATGAAAGGGAAATCATCTTTGACACTTTATTAGAGTTCTTTGAGGATGTAACAAACAGGGAGGAAAAGGGGAACCAGTAGATGTAGTGTATTTGGATTTTCAAAAAGCATTCAATAAGGTACCTCATAAAGGGTTACTACACAAGACGAGCTCATGATGTTGGGGGCTATATATTAGCATGGATAGAAGATTAACTATCTAACAGGAAACAGAGTTGGGATAAATAGCCATTTTCAGGTTGGCAAACTAACTAGTGGAGTGCCACAAAGATCAGTGCTGAGGCCTCAACTATTAATGATTTGGAAGGAATAGAGTGTATTGTAGCCAAATTTGCTGACAATACAAAGATAGGTTTGTTTGTTTCATAGCTTCACACTTACATTTTTCCCTTTTGGGGAATATCAGGGAAGTGTTAGAAGGATGATTATCAGCCTGTTGATAACTCTAAGCAGCCTGCCCCTTCATCAGCTGCTGATGTTGAGGTTGCAACCAGGCATACGTAAAATAAAAATTAAGAGGTATTGAGGGCACAATGGTGGCACAGGTGCTGAAATACTGTTTTAGTATGCGTATAAACGCATCGTATGTAGATATCACAATATGTTTTGTGCACGACTATTTTGTGCATTATGTGCATTTGTTGGGGCTTCCTCCTTTGGAAGGCAGATTGCACTGTCATGCTTCATGTTTGGAGTTGTTGCTGAATGAAGGGGACTAAGGGACATCTCACCCGTGTAGGCACAATGTAGCAGTGTGTCACTGTTTATTGGATGATAATATGTGTTACGTGATTTGTATCCTCAAGGCAATGTGATATGGCTGCACATACAGTATCTACTGGCCTCTCCAAAAATGATCTGCCAAGCAGATTGGCCCAGGCCTCTGACAAACGTGAGAAGTGATTGTGCAACCATGGCCTTGACAATGTGGGCAAGGAGCAGAGAGATGGCTCATGATAGCTTCATTGACTTGAGTGTCAGTGCAAAGTCATTGTCTTCGGGAGTTGGGGGGGGCGGTGGTGGTGATGGGGGAGTCATTTCTTTTCATCCAGTGTGAGAATGGTCCACTTCCCTTGATCTTCTAGGGGGTTGAGATGTGTGCAATGCCATAGCTCTGGACAAAGACTGGCAAAGGTTGGCACACAATCAGAACAGGCAAAGGTTTGCAGGCAAGGAAATGATGGTCAGGTAGGTGCATCATTTGTGGTCAAAATGATTGAAGATGAGGTTGTCCCTGACTGCCCTGGCATGTTTCTGCATGGCCCTGGTATCTGGGAGCTGGGAGAGCTGTCGCAAGATCTCTCCTCCTCCTCATATTCATATTCCTCCCCATCATACTCATCTGAGCAGCTGCGCTATGTCCTAAATTGGCAATTCTTCTTCCCTTTGCAATGCCACATTGTGCACAGCGCAGCAGATGATGACAACCCTGGACACCTTCTATGGTACGTATCGTAAAGTTCTGTTGAACTCGTCAAGGCATGGGAAGCGCATTTTGAGCAATCCTACACTCTGCTCTATGATTTTCCCTTGTTGAGCAATGTGCAGCGTCTTAATTCTCCTCTGCAAGGCTGTGGGAAAGACGTACAGGCATCATGAGCCAAATTCTGAAGGGATAGCACCTGTCACCCAGGATCCAACCCTGCACTTGGGCAGGGGCCTTAAAAAGCTGTGGCAATTAGGAGCTCCATATGAGGTATCTGTCAGGAGGGCTCTCTGCGAAACGAGCACACACCTGCATAATTTTATTCCGGTAGTCACAGACTACTTGAACGTTAGGGGAGTGATACCCTTCCGATTTACATATGCGGTTAGCTGTTCCCTAATGGCTATGTTCGTGCAGTGAATTGCACCCCATACCTATGGCAACCATGCAATGGCCCCAAAGCCAACTGCTCTATCAGCATTTGTTGAAAATCTGATGAATTAGTTGGCTCTTCTGATCAGGGCTTTGGTCACCCCCAAATGCACCTATGGCAGCCTGGGCAATGCCACACATGTCCCCTTGTGGAGCCCTGAAATGAGCTGCTGGTGTAGAAGCTTAGTGCCGCAGTTACCTTGAGGGCAACGGGTATGGGGTTCCCTTTAAAGCCATGGGGCTGCAGATCGTGTTGTGGGAGCATGCACAGATCAGTAACTGCCTCCTCAGAAAGCCTTAGCCGTGTCTGACATTGCTTCTCAAACACCTGGAGATAGTTGGTGCATGGGGAGGCGATGGCATAGTGGTATTGTTGCTGGACTAGTAATCCAGAGACCCAGGGTAATGCTCTGGGACCCAGGTTCTGCCACGGCAAATGGTGGAATTTGAATTCAATAAAAAACTGGAATTAAAAGTTTATTGATGACCATGAAACCATTGTTGATTGTTGTAAAAACCCATCTGGTTCACTAACGTCCTTTAGGGAAGGAAATCTGTTGTCCTTACCTGGTCTGGCCTACATGTGACTCCAGATCCACAGCAATGTGGTTGACTCTTAAATGCCCTCTGAAATGGGCACACAACATGCCACAACAAGCCACTCAGTTGTAACAAACTGC
Organism: Cetorhinus maximus; assembly: GCF_964194155.1. NCBI lineage: Eukaryota > Metazoa > Chordata > Chondrichthyes > Lamniformes > Cetorhinidae > Cetorhinus > Cetorhinus maximus. The sequence continues at coordinate 44,709,633 of NC_135891.1, read as the reverse complement.
TACAAAGTCACAAAAAAGGAATGAAACCGGACAGACCTCCCAGCATTGACCTAGCCACTGGAAACAACAACAGCAATCTCAACGCTATCGACCCTGCAAAGTCCTCCTTACTAATATCTGGGAGCTAGTGCCAAAATTGGGAGAGCTGTCTCTCAGACTAGTCAAGCAACAGCCTGATATAGTCATCCTCACGGAATCATAACTTACAGATAATGTCCCAGACACCAGCATCACCATCCCTGGATATGTCCTGTCTCACTGGCAGGATGGGCCCAGCAGATGTGGCAGCACTGTGGCATATAGTTGGGAGGGAGTTGCTCTGGGCTTGCTCAACATTAACATGAAGTCTCATAGCATCAGGTCAAACATGTACAAGGAACCTCCTGCTGATTACCACATACCGTCCTCCCTCAGCTGATGAATCAGTGCTCCTCCATGTTGAACATCACTTAGAGGAAGCACTGAGGGTGGCAAGGGTGTAGAATGTACTCTGGGTGGGGGACATCAATGTCCATCGCCTAGAGTGGCTCGGTAGCACCACTACTGACCGAAATGGCTGAGTCCTAAATGACATAGCTGCTAGACTGGGTCTGTGGCAGGTGGTGAGGGAACCAACAAGAGGGAAAAACATACTGGACCTCATCCTCACCAACCTGCCTGCTGCAGCTGCATCTGCCCATGACAGTATCGGTAGGAGTGACCACCACACAGTCGTTGTGGACACGAAGTCCCACCTTCACAATGAGGATGCCCTCCATTGTGTTGTGTGGCACTACCATCAAACAGATCTAGCAACTCAAGACTGGGCATTCATGAGGCTCTGTGGGCCATTAGCAGCAACAGAACTGTACACAAACACAATCTGTAACCTCATAGCCCAGCATATCCCCGACTCTACCATTACCATCAGGCCAGGGGATCAACCCTGGTTCAATGAAGAGTGCAGGTTGGCATGCCAGGAGCAGCACCAGGCACACCTAAAAATGAGGTGTCAACCTGGTGAAGCTATAACACAGGACTACTTGCATGCCAAACACCATAAGCAGCAAGTGATAGACAGGGCTAAGCGATCCCACAAGCAATGGATCAGATCTAAGCTCTGCAGTCCTGCCACATCCAGTCGTGAATAGTGGTGGACAACTAAATAACTCACTGAAGGAGGATGTTCCACAAATATCCCCATCTTCATTGATGCAGGAGCCCAGCACATCAGTGCAAAAGATAAGCATGAAACATTTGCCACAATCTTTAGCCAGAAGTGCCAAGTGGATGATCCATCACGGATGCCAGTGTTCAGCCAATTTGATTCACTCCACGTGATATCAAGAAACAGCTGAAGGCACTGGATACTGCAAAGGCTATGGGCCCTGACAATATTCCGGCAATAGTACTGAAGACTTGTGCTCCAGAACTTGCCATGCCCCTAGCCAAGCTGTTCCAGTACAGCTACAACACTGGCATCTACCTGGCTATGTGGAAAATTGCCCAGGTATGCCCTGTACACAAAAAAACAGGACAAATCCAACCCGGCCAATTACCGCCCCATCAGATTACTCTCGATCATCAGTAAAGTAATGGAAGGGGTCATCAACAGTGCTATCAAGCGACACTTGCTTAGCAATAATCTGCTCACTGATACCCAGTTTGAGTTCCGCCAGGGCCGCTCAGCTCCTGATCTCATTACATCCTTGGTTCAAACATGGACAAAGGAGCTGAACTCCCGAGGCGAGGTGAGGGTGACTGCCCTTGTTATCAAGGCAGCATTTGACTGAGTGTAGCATCAAGAAGCCCTAGCAAAACTGGAGTCAATGGGAATCAGGAAGAAAACTCTCCGGTGGTTGGAGTCATACCCAGCACAAAGGATAATGGTTGTGGTTGTTGGATGTCAGTCATCTCAGCTCCAGGACATCATTGCACAAGTTCCCCAGGGTAGTATCCTCGGCCCAACCGTCTTCACCTGCTTCATCAATAACCTTCCTTCCATCATAAGGTCAGAAGTGGTGATGTTCGCTGATTATTGAGCAATGTTCAGCACCATTCATGACCCCTCAGATACTGAAGCAGTCCGTGTCCAAATGCAGCAAGACCTGGACAATATCTAGGCTTGGGCTGACGTGACAAGTAACATTCGCGCCACACAAGTGTCAGGCAATAACCATCTCCAACAAGAGAGAATCCAACCATTGCCCCTTGATGTTCAATGGCATTACCATCACTGAATCCCCCACTATCAACATCTTGGGGGTTACCATTGACCAGAAACTGAACTGGACTAGCCATATAAATACTGTGGCTACAAGAGCAGGTCAGAGGCTAGGAATCCTGTGACGAGTAACTCACCTTCTGACTCCCAAAGCCTGTCCATGATCTACAAGGCACAAACTAGGAGTGTGATGGAATACTCCCCACTTGCCTGGATGAGTTCAGCTCCCACAACACTCAAGAAGCTTGACACCATCCAGGACAAAGCAGCCTGTTTGATTGGCATCACATCCACAAACATTCACTCTCTCCACCCCTAACGCATGGTAGCAGCAGTGTGTACCATCTACAAGATGCACTGCAGGAACTCACCAAAGCTCCTTAGACAGCACCTTCCAAACTCACGATTGCTACCATCTAGAAGGACAACGGCTGCAGATAGATGGGAACACCACCACCTGGAAGTTTCCCTCCAAGTCACTCACCATCCTGACTTGAAGATATATTGCTGTCCCTTCACTGTCGCTGGGTCAAAATCCTGGAACTCCCTTCCTAACAGCACTGTGGATGTACCTACTGCAGGGACTGCAGCAGTTCAAGAAGGCAGCTCATCACCACCTTCATAAGGGCAACTAGGGATGGGCAATAAATGCTGGCCCAGCCAGCGAAGCCCACATCCTGTGAATGAATAAAAAAAATGTCCTGAACACACGCTGATGCACCAATGTTCTTTGGCGATGAAAAAAGCCCTGGTTGGGTTCCTTCTTACTTCCCTCCCTCATGGCTGGTGCCGGCTGATAGCCTTCTGGCCTATGTTGCTCTGCAACCAAGGCTCTCCTCTGTCAAATCCTCTCCTCCAGTCGCCAAGGTTACAGAAAAGTTGGGTGTAGGAGACTTATTGCAGATCCACAAAGTGAACAGTGTGAAGGCAGGCAATGATATGAGCACCGCATGACATGACTTTCATTCCTAGAGCAGCTGCTGTTGATCAATGGAAATGCATAACCCTCCCATGGGCCACACCCAGAACTCCTCCCATCCTACAGTGGCCTCTCCCCATTAACAACTTGATTTCCTGCAAGATAAAAGTTTCCTAGGAGCACCTGATCCCCTGTGAGGTAAAAGTTTCTTAGCAGCCATATCAATGGATACTAACATTGCCACATGGCAGCTGGAGCCCATCCATTACCATTTTTCCTCTGTCACCCATGAGCTTCCTCCCATCTCCCTTGTCCCTTCCAACATCACCTTGCTCCTTCCCCCAATCATCCTGGAGCCTCCAACCATCTCACTTGACCTTGAGTCATTGAGCCTCGACCTTCAATATCTTACCCTTGACCCTCTGATCCTCATCCTTGACCTTCCTGTTAAGATCCTGGAGCCTCCCTCCACCACCTATGACCTGCCTTTTCTTTCCCTCAACTTTCCCTCAAGGACCATTGACCTAGCACCCTCCGGCCCTCTAGCTGGACCTGCCCTGCTTCAAACTTAATGTCCCTTCCCTGACTGTTGACCAACCATGTGCGGTACCGCTGCCTCCCTTGAACACACAGGATGAGACTGACGGACATTGCCCTATCAGCCTGGCTCCCTTTGGACACCTCCGCCCCTCCCCGGCCCCCAAACATGGAAGTACCTTGCCGTGCTGCTGTTTAAGAACCTGACCACCAACCCATTCCTCTGGCCTCCCCAACCGCTGTGCTATTTGAGGACCCAGCCACCACACTCTTCACCCCTCCACCTGTGACCAGACTGTCCAACTTCTCCCATTCCGCTCCATGGTGCTACTAAATTAGACAATGTGGCCAGCTGCAGCATTTCGAATATAATAAAAGGGTCATTACATTGTGGGAGCTTTTTATAAATACAGGGAAAAACTAAGCTTACAATTACTATTTAACAGCATTTATAAGGTTAACATAGGCTAACTTCTGCAAACGAGTTAACAGAGAATGCTGTGTTCACGGTTTTGTGCTAATATTAGGAAGGTGAATTGTTAAAGGCCAGGCAACAAATGGTTAAAAGTCAGACAAGAAATGTTTTTTGGAAAAACTCAGCAGGTGTGGCAGCATCGGTGGAGGAGAGCACAGTTGACGTTTCGAGTCTCATGATCCTTCAACAGAACTAAGTAAAAATAGGAAAGGGGTGAAATATAAGCTGGTTTAAGGGGGGGTGGTGTTGTTGGGACAAGCAGCCAGTAATAGGCTATTACTGGCTGCTTGTCCCAACAATCCCCCCCACCCCCCTTAAACCAGCTTATATTTCACCCCTTTCCTATTTTTACTTAGTTCTGTTGAAGGGTCATGAGACTCGAAACGTCAACTGTGCTCTCCTCCGCCGATGCTGCCAGACCTGCTGAGTTTTTCCAGGTGTTTCTGTTTCTGTTTTTGTTTTGGATTTTCAGCATCCGCAGTTTTTTGCTTTTATCTAAGAAATGTTTTTTTTACCAGTTGAGGCCTATTTAAGCAGGGTGTTCTTTAAGCTCAAGGCCATCGCTGCAGCCAGACAAGGAAGGGGGATAGCCTGGTCAGCTATCTGAACGGAGAATGGGCAAGGATGGATCGATCATCTGATCCTGTCTGTTTCTCAGGGAAACCAAGCAACCAAAGCACAAGGTGAGGAGTCACTGGTGTAAGTATTATTGAACTGTCTGTAACAGAAATCAAATAATAAAGTGCAGTTGTTTTGGACGAAGTCATGAGTTTTAGGTCATTGATATCCAGAGTAAATCTCTGAACCAAGGTGGTAGGAATAGCCTATAGGATTTTGGCGAGCCAGCCACGAAGTTGAAGGTTGAGAAATGGCTAAACTCAGGATGGAGGGTTTAGTGATGCGTATGTAGTCAAGAAATTATCTCTCAAAGAGAGATGGATCCAGATGATCTTACAGAGTAAGAATCCAGTGGACGAGGCGGACAAGTCGACCCAGAAGCCAAAAATAGAAAAGGCCATCTGGTTGATAGTATATCAAAAGAACCAAGCTATACAAATGAAAGAGATAGAACAACTGAAACATAAGCTAGAGGAAAGGAAAGGGAACCTATGTCAATAGGTTAATGAAGGGACTCAAGGAAGAATAGCAGGGGCAAGAAGAGGAGGTAGAAAAGCTTGAGGCAGAAAAGTAAAAGTGGTGTAGTCGGTTACAATTTGTGGAAAGCCAGTGCGTGAATAACTAAAGGCAGTGTGACTCATGGGCAGAAAAGGAATACAAACAGAGCTGCAAGGCGGAGGAAGCTGAAAGGCAGTATGCTGATCTGAGGGTTGACTGCCAGAGTTTGGTGGAGGAACATCAAGGACCTAGCAGATCACACGGAATGTCAGGACAAGACTGAGATGTTGAAAAGGGGATTACAGATAAAACAAGGGATAGTATATGCGATGGGGAGATGAGAAGTAGAGGAGGATACCGAGGAGGAGTCAGAGGATGAAGACAGGCAGATGACAAAGTATTCGAGCGTTTTCCACCATCCTGGAACCCAGGCGGATGACCGCCAATGGAGTCTATGCAGCAAGAATGTAGATTGCCCAATGGTCAATTGGACATGGAATTTGTTGTTCCATATACCCCTGATCAGTTGCGGGGTATTGCTGAAAAGATCCTGAATTTAAAAAAGGTAGGGATCCATATGGCCACTTATTAGAGAAGGGTCAGTTGGCTGTATTACATGGTCTGGATGATGATGAAAAGAAGAAAATGCTATTGTTCATATTAGGCAGCAGTCTCTTTGCCTCCCTCCCCATCGAGGCTAAGCGGGAAGGAGGGCGATATGCTGCCTTGCAGAACAATGTCTTAGCTGCCATGGGAACCGCTAGAGGGGAGCCCCCACAAGCCACTGGAAGGGGTTACACAGGGATCCACAGAATCGCCCAATGCCTACGCAGACTCATTCTGTGCCACCTATGATGCAGCACATGGGGGACCACCCCTGAATTGGGGTCAGTTACAGGATGCCCCTGAATCATTGGCTGAGGACCCTGATAGCCCATTCTTTGCCATACTTACAGGCAGCCTCCGAGAACTTTGATCCCAAAGCTGCCAACAACATAGGGGCAGAGTGTTCAGGAAAATTACCTTGAGGTTTGAAAGGTGCCAGTGGGATAAGAAAGCTGGGTCTGAGCAGAAGTAAAAAGGTAAGGTCTGTGAGGCCAAGAGTCCAGCTCCGAAGTCATGGAAACAGGAGGGAAAATTTAATAATAACGAGGTAATAATGGTAGTTTGGAATGTTATAACAGTAGACAAAAGGGACATTTTAAACGAGAGTATCAAAAGCCTGCGAAAGGGAGAAGGCCACCCCTGGAAAGGGGTAAACACCTGGACAAGGGAAGTTCTGAGATGGAGGAGTTGCGAAGGGAAATGGCAGAGTTAAAGGCCCATTTGGGGAAGGTCCCCTCCCAGGCATGAAGGGGCCACACCCATCCCGAGTACCTGTGCCCGATAATTTATGAAAAATGGGGAAGACCTTGTATCCCTATGAGTGTGAAGGGGAGAGTGGGTTGGTACCTGGTGGACACAGGAGCCTCCAGAACAGTGATCCATTCGACCATGCCACAAAAATTGCCCCGATCTCGTGGCATGGTTTTCCAGCTGGAAGGCTTCACAGGTGACTCAGCAATGGGAGCTGAATCTAAGCCATTGGGTCTAAGGGTGGGGCCCCTTGAGACGCAATGGGAGTGCGTATTAGCCAAATGGGGGGATCTGTTAAAAGAGTTTTGGGAGTGGACTGGTTGACAGCTCATTGTGCGGCCGTCAATATGGCCAACGACTGTCTGTGAGGAGAGGTGATGGAGGAACCGGGAATACTGATGATCCGTACCCAACAACAGAAGAGGAGTGGTTGGGGAGCTGCCGTGAAATCATATGACTTACAGGAGTTACTGATAAAGGTGCCTCAATTATATTGCAGCCACATCGCAGCAAAATGCGACAGCTTTTGTGATGCATAAGCATGATTGTGGGAGAATGTGGTGTAGGAAGGTGCAGATAGATGGAGAATCCATGAGTAAACTGCAAAAATAGTATCAGTTTCCAAAAGAAGTGGAAAGAGACCTAGATACAGCAGTAGGCTCTTTAGTAAAACAGGAGTACCACGCCCCGTTGCCACTAACATAAATTCACTCATATGTCCAGTCCGGAAGTCGGACAGATCCTGACGAATGACAGTGACCTTAAGGGTCTTGAACAAGAATGTACCAGCCTGCGCCCCCACAGTAGCAGATCTGATAGCGGCTATTCCCAGTGAAGCTCGAGTATTTACAATTCTTGACATAGTCAATGGGTTTTGGTCAATGCCAATTGGAAAAGGGGATCAGCATAAGTTTGCGTTCACTTTCAAGGGACAGCAGTAGACGTGGATGTGCTTACCGCAGGGGTTCCACAACAGTCTATCCATAATCAATGCATGGCACAAGGTTTGGAAGGCTTCAGTTCCCCCGACCAGTTTGTACAATATGTGGATGATTTGTTGCTGTTCTGTGAAACAGAGGAACAGCACCTGAGTCTTCTGAGTTATTACAACTACTAAGGGACATGGGACTGAAAGTAAATCCTAAAAAGGCACAGATAGGTCAGGAGCAAGTCCAATTCTTGGGACTCAGTATACGGCCAGGCGAGACAGCCATAGAGGAGGGAAAAAGGAAAGCCATGCAGGAACTCAAGTGACTCAGTGATGTTTTGGCTGTGTGATCATTTCTAGGACTCACCAGGAATTACCGAGAGCTCAAAGAAGGATATGCCGCCACAGCGCCCCCTCTCCTGAGATTGCTAAGGGAGTAGAGTAGGAACGGACAAAAGCATGTGAAAGTGCCTTTGTGCAATTGAAGGTGGATTTGCAGACTACCTCTGCCCTCGGGCCCATAAACCCCGAGAAAGATTTCACTTTGGAGGTGGTTGTTACGGACTTGAGCCTGAGTGTGCTCCTAATGCAGGAAGTACACGGATAGGCTAGACTGGTGGCATATGCTTCCAGGGTAATGTCGAAAAGGCACACTCGACTTGTGAACGACATCTGCTAGCCACCTTCTGGGTGGTAAAACACTTTGCAGTATACGCAGGTACCCGAAGCATCACCCTAACAACCCACCATACCCCGAACAGGTTACTCTTAGAAGGGAGAATTAAGGATGGCGCAGTCAGTAGTGCAAGGGTGGCAAGATGGGCCCTGTTATTAAATGGGATGGATCTGAAAGTGAAACCTTTGGCAGAGCTCAAGTTGGCAGGGAAAATGGACTATGAAGGGGAAACCCACATTTGCACAGTAGAAAGTGGCTGAGATAGGTAAAGGGGGCATGTGTGCAGGTATACATCCCGAGGGAAGGGATGCTTAAGTGGATGGGTCTAGCTCGGTGGTAGAGGGAGTGAGAAGGACTGGTTGCGGGATTTATGACCCCAATAGAGGGTCGTAAATCTACCATGAGTGCCCAGCAGGCTGAGTTGGCAGCAGTAATTCATTGACTCATAGATGTTTACAGTACAGAAGGAAGCCATTCGGCCCATCATGTCCGCGCCAGTCAACAAAGACCTGACAACACTAAACCTATTTTCCAATGCTTGGCCTGGGGTTAAATAAGTAACATATGTGGTCACCCATCCCTAAGAATTCTAATTATGTGAAAGGAAGCCTGGTGTGCCTGGTGAACAATCCAGAGCCAACCATGGACCATTGCTATTAGGAAGGAGCCAATCAGAAAGTGTGTACATGGCAGGACAAGAAGCAGAGGCCTATTTAAGCATGGTATTCGTTAAGCTCGAGGCCACCGCTGCTGCCAGACAAGGAAGGGGGATAGCCTGGTCAGCTATCTGAACAGAGAATGTACAAGGACGGATCAACCACCCAATCCTGTCTGTTTCTCGGGGAAACCAAGCAACTTAAGCATGGGGTGAGTAGTCACTGGCATAAGTATTATTGAACTGTCTGTAGCAGAAATCAAATAATAAAGTGCAGTTGTTTTTGGGGAAGTCGCGACTTTTGGGTCATTGATATCCAGAGTAAACCTCCAAACCCAGGTGGTAGGAATAGCCTACAACAACGACAAAACCTCAGCTCAGATTCAAAGATTGAACAACCTCACCTGGTGCAGGCCATTTATAAGCTGTCAGGAAACAGGAGGCACAAGTTTCCTGTGCACTGCTGACTTAATCTTGAAGGTAGGACTTAATTTGGTGGGCTTCCCATTTAATAAGTACTCATGGTATGAAAATGGTGGTTCCCGCCACTGGGTGGCATGTTTGCCCGCTCTGCCACTGACACACCGCCGTCTTTGTCTCACAAACTCAACCTGATGTTGAGAAACTGAGATTTTGGCTCCCACCTATAGGATAGCAGTATTTTTGTTTTAAATTTTTATTCATTGTAATATTAATACATGCATCGTGCACTACATGGCATAGTACAGGCAGGATGAAAATTGTACTAGGATAGTGTTGGGCTGAGCATTAACAATTAAATGATTATTTAAAATACAGCATCACTTTTTACTTCCTTGTGGCATTTAATAATTTACTTTATAAACTTTATACTGTCAGTCATCCAATTGCTAAAGTTATCTCAGGATGTGATTCCCTGCAAGAATGTTCTATCACCTGTGCCCGAAAAGCAAAGGAATGCTGGGCTAAAAGATTGTTTAGATCCATCTTCAGGCGCAGAATGGCCTACGTCCTCCTGAAGCCAGAGTTATGGGGCAGCAAGCTGAATTGGCTACTGGTATTGAAAATTGGATCTTGTATCATGTTGCTAGTATCGTTATGCATATTATATGATCTACATACTGCACATTCCAAGCATCATATGTAATGGCTTAATGCAACATCCAAAACAGCATACTTAAGTTAATGCATGCACATGCTGGAACCAACGTTCCTTCTAAGTTACAGCTGTGTAGTAACCCATAAGACCCCGTGCAGGCTGCGTACAAATCGGCTTCTTTAAGTTACCACGTGTGCACAGCTGGACAAAAAAAATTGAAAGGGCCCTGCACTTAAAGAAATACCCCACACACTCAAGAAAAAATTAGAGGGAACGCTGATTGGGACCAGAGAAAATTCAGAATTTTGCAAATGGGATCTGTCTTTTACCAACCCACTAATCCAAAAAGCTGGGTTTTAATTTGTGGAAAACAGTGAAAAAAAAGGTCAACTTTAAAGGTATTGTCCATGAAATATGAATTTTACAGAAGGAAAGAATTTGTATTTATCCATTGCTTATCATGGCTCCCAGAAATATCCCACATGCAATGAAAATTATGATATGTAGTTGCTCTTCATCCAATTTGCTTAAGTTTGAAATCATTTCCAGGAATGAAAACATTTTTAATTTAACACAAAAGAAATGCAGATACTGGAAATCTGAAATAAGAACAAAAACGCTGGAAAAACTCAGCAGACCAGGCAGCATCTGTGAGAGAAATTGAGTTAACATTTGAGGTCGATGACCTTTCATCAGAAGAAATATAGAAATGTAAGAGTTTTTAAATCAGTGGAAGGGAGCAGGGGGCAGGAAGAACAAAGGAGGTCTGGATGGAAGCCGGGGAGATTAAATAACAAAAGATTTCATGATGCAACAGCCAAAGCATGTGGTAATGGATATGTTGCTGTAAAAAGAGATATGTCAAAGCTTTTCATCTTGCACTCATCAGGACACTTCGCAAGATATCAATATAAGGGAAAAAACAACAAATTATGCTGTATGAGAAAGGAGTGCTGATTGGTTAACAAATGGACTCTGATTGGTAGAGGCATCACCATGGAGATTGGACCAGTTGATAGTGACTGACAGTTAACTGCCAGCATTTTTTGAAATTTAAACCAGGCAGCTTGACCTTGATTAGTCAAGACATTGCCCTGAGAAATGAGTCAGCGAATGGCTGTCACATATTTTGTCTAACTGAAACAGGCAAAATTTGTGTACATGTTCTTTCTGTCAATATATGTAGTTTCCAGTACACACAAATGCGTTGCACTGCGAGCCCGACTTTCAGTTTTGAATTGGTTGTCAGCATAATTCTTAGCACACTGAAGATAATTTAGCAAATGTTTTCCAATCGCGGAATCACATCTAATGTTGGGCACTGTGTTTTGAGTTTTGCAAGCATGGGTTGTTTGGGTACGGTCTGTACCTTGTCCATTGCGAACAGCGGCTGGGACATACTATTTGATACGATCCACCAGTCTTTGGAATGTATGGCCTACATACCTAGCATCACACTGGCACTGAAATTCACATGCCACCTTATTCATTTGTGTGATAGGCAGAACGTCTTTTTGGCAGCATCCTGTTAGTGGCGAATACCGCTTGTATCGCTGCTGCAAAGTAACAGCGTGAAACAGCTAGCTTCGCTTGTTGCTCAAATTTTTCAGATACCTTGCCCTTCCAGGGTAATCTGAGGTACACTGGGCACTTTTCAGGTCCAAAAGTGATGGCCTTATGCCCGTTCACAAGTTTGCATAATATACAGTGTGAAATGATCTGATCCAGGTTGCCATTATCCCGCAGAATGCTTTTGATGCACCCTATTTCAGCCTGAAGCTCGCATGGTGAGCAAATGGCTTGAGTCCTATTTATAAGGTTGCCGACAAGACCAATCTTATAACGCGTGGAACTGTAAGTATCCCAACGTGTATATTGACCAATGAAGGTAGGCTTGCGGTAGACTGTGGTAGAGAACACCCAGCAAATTTCTGAACTAGTACATTAAGGAAGGGGAATTCATTTGACTCCATTTCAAAGGTGAATTTGAGCACAGGATGGAGCCATTTAAAAGATGTAAGGAAATTATTACATGCATCTGCGAATTTAAATGTAGCAAATGTATCATCAGCATGTTGGAAATATGCTAGTGGTAGGAGGTTAGGTGTCATTCCACCGAAGACACATTTCTCATGGAACCCAACAAAGATGTTTGTGAGAGCTTGCCTAGAGGGGATTCTGTGTAACACCATCGACTTGGGCATACATGGTGTCATTATAACTGTTACAACCAGTTTTAAGCAAATTTTCAACATACACGCTGAATGATTCCTTCACATTTGTGAAGACCATACAGGACTTGCGTATCCATAGCAATCCTGTGTCCATGTGCTCTTTTGACATTGCTAGCCTATTCACCAATGTTCCACTTAAGGAAGCCATAGATATTTGCGCTGTAGCCCTATATCAGGGCAATCTAGACCCGCCACCATTTCATGAATCAGAATTCATTGAACTTATGAACTCAGCAACTCGCACAGACAAGTTCAGTTTTAATGACACCATATACGCCCAAATAGATGATGTTGCCGTGGGATCCCCTCTAGGTCCCACTCTCGCAAACATCTTTGTTGGGTTCCAGATGAAACACGTTCTTCAATGGAATAATACCCAACCTCCTACCCCTCATATATTTCCGATTTGCGGATGATACGTTCACTATATATAAATCCACCGCTGCATGTAATAATTTCCTTACATGTCTTAATGGGTTCTTTCCTGCATTCAAAGTCACCTTTGTAATGGAGCAATCAGCTGAACTCCCCTTCCTTGACGTACTAATTGAGAAGTCTGCCAGAAAGTTCTCTACCACAGTCTACCACAAGCCTACCTTCGCTGGTCAATATACACGTTAGGATTCTTACAGTTCCAAACGCTAAGAGATTGGTCTTATCGGCAACCGAGTAAATAGGACCTGAGCCATTTGCCTACCATGCAAGCTTGATGCCAAAATAGGGTGCATCAAAGGCATCCTTTGGGATAATGGCTACCTTGTTCAGATCATTTCACATTGTATGTCACGTAAACTCATGAACGGGCCTAAGGCCATCATTTTCAGATCTGAAAAGTGCCCAGTCTACCTAAGATTACTGTGGAAGGGCAAGGTATCGCAAACGTTTGAGCAACAAGTGAAGCTAGCTGTTTCACGCTGTTACTTTGCAATAGCAACATGAGATGTTGCTGTCAAGCTAAAAAGACTTTCTGCCTATCACACAAATGAGTAATGTGGTATATGAATTTCAGTGCCAGTGTGATGCTAGGTATGCAGGCCTATGTCCCAAAGACTGGTGGATCATATTAAACAGCATGTCCTAGCCCCTGTTCGCAATGGACAAGGTACAGACTATAGCCAACCATCCCATGCTTGTAAAACTCAAAACATAGTGTCCAACATTACATGTAATTCCACGATTGGACAACATTTACTAAATAATCCTCAGTGTGCTAAGAATTACACTGACAACCAATTTAAGATTGTCAGTTGAGCTCGCAGTGTGATGCATTTGCGTATACTGGAAGCTACATATATTAATACACAGAGCCCTGTTCTTTGCAGACAGAAATAAAATGTACACACATTGCACCTATTTCAGCTAAACAAAGTAAATGATAGCCATTCGCTGACTCATTCCTCAGGGCAATGCCTTGAACAATCAGGGTCAAGCTGCCTGGTTTAAGTTTCAAACAATGCTGGCAGTTAACTATCAGTTACCATCAACTAGTACATTTTCCATGGCAATGCCTCTCAATCAGAGTCCACTTGCAATCCTCTCTCATACAATATAAATTGTCGTTTTCCCCTTATATTGGTATCCTTGCAAAGTGTCCTGATGAGTGCAAGGCTTTGCCATGTTTCTTTTTTCAGCAATACTCAAGTTCTGTACTACCAAACAACTACTTATAATGGATATAGTAAAGAAACAAAGGTTTTGTCCAAATGAGGTGTGAATTGCTACTTAAAAACCATCTGAATGCAACATGAAGGGATGAGGAAAGAAACAAGGTGATGACCGACCAAGCCAAACAAAGAAAAGGAGAAAAGAAACATATAGAACAAGATGGAGCAGAGGTTATGATCTAAAGAACTCAATGTTGAGTCCAGAAGGTTGCACAGAGGAAAATTAACTGATCATGTTCTATAAACTATGGAATGGACTGGTAGGAATTGACAGAAACAAGTACCTGCTGCTCTCCAGCAATGTCAAAACACGAAGTTGTCATGTAAACAAACTCGGGGTCATGCGTGCAGACTGAATGCAGGTGTTCCGCAAGCAGTCACCCAGGCTACATTTGGTCTCCCCAGTGTAGAGGAAACCATGAACTGAGCAGCGAATACCAAATATAAATTGAAAGAAGTACAAGTAAGTTGCTGTTTCACTTGGAAGGAGTGTTTGGGGCCTTGGACAGTGAGAAGGGAGGATGTGAAAAGGCAAGTGTTGAATCTGCTACATTTACATGGGAAGGTGCCGTACGGAAGGGAGATGTTGTTAGGGGTGACCGAAGACTGAACCAGGGCTTCATGGAGGAATAGTCCCTATGGAATGCCGAAAGGGGAGGGCAGGGTCATTCAATAATTTTACTCATCCAGAACCTTTTAGGGATCTACTAGGTATGTGATCTCACTGACTGCATCTCATTATTGCATCACGGAATGACCAATGCCATGTTCAAGAGCACCGATGGCTATGTGCAGAAGACTTCTTTTTGTATTCAGAACTTTGTAGTGTATCTTGGCTTGCTGCATGCCTCACAGAATTCAGGGGATGTACTCCTTTGGAACTCACTGATTTAAATGTAAAGCACATCTAATTATGTGTGCAACACATGCATAAAATGCTAGATTTTTACTATGGGGTGGGAAACAGAAGTTGGAACCCACCCCCCAGGCAGAAACAGTAATGGGCCCCAAATTTCACAGGGACCACTCTTCACGGCTATGAAGAGGAGTTTGGAGTCAATTAATGGCCTCACAGGCAGTAAAGAAGGTGTGCCAATGTAAGCACGGGCCTGATTTAACATGACACGACAGCCATTACTGTGGCTGCCATTTCATTCCTGTTACTGCAGAGTGAACTATCACAGAAGACTTGGATTCCACAAAGTCTCAATAGAGCCAATGGCCCTGAACCTGAGTCAGGGAAGCCCATCAATTTTCAGACACGGACCTGGAGCTCATGCTGTGAGGGAGAGGAGGGAGGTCCTCTTCCAGAGGATGACAGGAGGAAACCATCTTTCCAGAGACAAAGCAGGCATGGATGGACGTTGCTGCCACAGTCAGCAGAAGAAGTGTGGTCCGACAAAGTTTGAAGACGTTCAATGACCTGATACCATGATACCTGATAAAGTGAGTTCTATCCCAATCCTCAGGACAGGTCTCTACATATTCAGCTTCCAGCAGACACACCAGCTGAGGATTCTCAGGATGCCTGCTGCCCCTGAACATTGGAGGGTGTGTACCCAGGCCACTTGCTGACCCCTCAAAATGACTCAAAGCCACAGTACTGCTGAGGATCCGTATCTAGTGATACATGCGCCTCCTAATGACTATGAGTATCTATCATTGGCCATGGAGAAAAGCAGTGATTTATCTTGCTTTCTTTTGTCCTTGCAGGAGAAACTGAGTTCCTTGGGATACTGCAGGGTCATGGGCTGAGAGTGGGAGAGTTCATCCAAGCCATGTGCACCACCATGGCTCAGGTCTTTGATCGCATGAGCTCCTCCATTGAGAGACTGGCCAACCTCATAGGGAACCATGCGCGACAGCATTTGGAGTGCATGGAGGAACTGCGCACTATCATACACAGAATGCATGCTACACTATGTAATCTAGAACAGGCAGTGGCGTTAGTGGGGCAGAGATGTTAGGAGGGGATGCCAGTTGTGCAATTATGCCCCTGCTGGTACTTTCCTCCAATCATCTAGGCTGCCAGCCAAGGGCTGATGATGTCACTGCGGAGGATGAGGATGGCCATCATCTTCATTGGCTTTCTTGGCCACTCTGACAGAGGGAGCACCTGTGCAGCAGAGCCCAGTGATGGAGGGTCCCTTGCAATGATGCAGGCGCAGCAGCATCTGGATGGCTGCCTCCATGACGAGGATGACTGCCACATGCATCACAGCCACAAGCCGAGACAAGTATCAGTCTGCCTCCACCTCCTTGAGGCCACAAGGGGAGAACCACATAAGAATGGCTGAGTGCAGAGCCCACTGTGCTGCATAGAGCACTGAATGAATCGCTGGGGTATCTTCTTCCTGCCACAAAAACACAAGAATATAAGAGATAGGAACAGTAGACCATATGGTCCGTTGAGCCTGCTCTGCCATTCAATATGGTCATGGCTGATCTCAGGTTTCCACTTTCTTGCCTGCTCCCCATTGCTGTTGATTCCCTCACAGACCAAAAAATTTGGCTATTCAAGCCTTAAAAGTAGTCAATGATGGAACATCCACAACCCCCTGGGGTAGAGAATTCCAAAGATTCACAACCCTTTGAGTGAAGTAGTTTTTCCTCATCTCAGTCCTAAATGATCAACTCCTTATCCTTAGACTGTACCCCCGTGTTCTAGAATTCCCAGCCAACAGAAACAACCTCTCAATATCTACCCTATCAAGCCTCTTCGGAATCTCTTAAATTTCAATGAGATCACCTCTCATTCTTCTAAATTCCAGAGAATATAGGCCCATTTACTCAGCCTCTCATCACAGGGTAATCCTCTCATCCCAGGTACCAATCTAGTGAACCTTCACTGTACTCCATTGCAAGTATATCCTTCTTTAAATATGGATACCAAAACCGCACACAGTATTCCAAGTGCGGTCTCACCAAAGCTCTGTACAATTGTAGCAATATTTCCTTATCCTTGTATTCCATTCCCCTTGCAGTAAAGGCCAATTTGCCATTTGCCTTCCTAATTGCTTCCTGCACCTGCGTGCTAACATTCCGAGTTATTTGTACAAACACATCCAAGTGTCTCTGAACATCAACATTGACATATTTCACGCCTTTTAAAAAATATTCTGCTTCTCTACTCTTACGACAAAAGTGAATAACCTTACATTTCCCCACATTATACTCCATCAGCCAACTTGTCCACTAACTTAACCTGTCAAGGGCGGAATTTTCCCAGCATTGCACTAAGTGCGTAGCAGGTGGGTAAATTGGAGTCCTACCCACCGACGAAAATGGCGGGTTTTCACACTGTATCATCCCAAGCCCGCCTCATTATTTATTCACTTCTGCGAAACACACCATTTCCACGGAGAACAGGCTCTCATTCACCCGCCCGCCATCAGCCCACTGTTGCATCACGCCGGCCGCCATCTTTAAAAGGCAGCTGCCAGCAAAGTGCTCATCACCATCAGCTCACCACCGCTGCCCGGGAGACATAGCCAGCAAAGGAAAAAAGACTGCAGCCCCCCGCTTCAACAACAGGTCCCTCAAGTGACTGCTGGATGCCGTGGAGGCTTGCCGAGATGTGCTCTACCCCTGAGCTGGCCGCAGGATGACAGCAAAGTCACCAACCCGGCTTGGGAGGCGGTGGCAGCGGTGGTCAGTGCAAACATCCTGCAGAGGAGGACAGCCACCCAGTGCCACAAAAGGGTGAATGATCTCCTCCGTTGCGCCAGGGTAAGTCACTCTTTTCATCACTCCCAACTCACACACTCACAAACCCATCATCACACATCCACAGGGCCGTCACTCACTGCCAGTGCAAGGGACATCACCATTCACTCTTTCACGAGCACTATCATTGTCCTCAGCCCATCTATGAGATCACCACCCACACAGGCCAGGCATACTTATCATCTGGCCTGGTAGGCATCCTGATACACCCTCCCAATTCCTATCCATGCAGGAAAAACTGGCACACAATAGGAGGGAAAGGTCGCAGACAGGTGGAGGGATGCCGGAGATCAAAGTTCTGACAGAATTCGAAAACAGAGCCGTCCAGCTGGCTGGCGATGGCCGGGACCGGACCCGTGCTGATGGTGAGGTCGGCGCAGCTGTACCAAGTGAGGATCCAGCAATGCAAATCCATCAGATAACAGCAAAATACTGCAGATGCTGGAAGAAGGGGATAAGGGTTTTTTTATCCCTGTTTTCAATATTCATTTTCATTTTACATTTTTATTTTTTATTCCCTTATTTTTATTTTTATTTATTTTCATTTTTATTAATTGTTTTATCCCCACCTTTTACCCTATTTTTAATCTTTTTTCCCACCACCTTCCCCTACCCCTACCCCACCCCCAAAAAGGGCCATTTGTCACTTGTTCATGTTGTTCTTTCCAGAGTGCGTACCCTTGTCCTGCTATTATCACATTCTGCTTTCTGACCTTAATGCCACCATCAGCACCTCCTTTAGCCAGTACCACTACCATTAACACACGCCCAGATCCGATTCTGTATGCTGCCACAGAGTGTCTAGTTAAGGTTAACGGGTCCCTGACGGCACCCCTTCACTTCGGAAGAGGAGTGTGTCAGGGCTGCCCCCTGTCTGGCCAATTGTATTCTATCTGCGTGGAGCTTTTCCTGCGTCTCTTGCGGTGGAGGTTGTAGGGATTGGATCTGCGTGGGCCAGGCATTGGGGTGGCCCTCTCAGCTTACGCCGATGACGTGCTTCTCATGTTCACCAACCCAGCTGACCTATGGAGGATGCGTGAGTGCCAGGAGGTCTACTCTGCCACGTCCTCTGCCAGGATCAACTGGGACAAGTGTTCTGGACTCCTGGTCGATCAGTGGCAGATGGATCCCCTACCCGAGGAGCTCAGGCCTTTCACCTGGAGCAGGACCAAGCTCCTCTATCTGGGAGGTAACCTCTGCCCTGCTGAGGAATCCTGGACGGCAAACTTGCAGGAGCTGGAGGCCAAAGTCACCATTTGCCTGCGGCGCTGGACAGGACTGCTCCAAGTGCTGTCCTACCGGTGTCGCGTTCTGGTCATAATCCAGCTGATAGTCGCCATGTTGTGGTACCGGCTGTTCACTTTGACCCCTCCCCCGGACTTTGTCACAAAAATCCAGAGAATGCTTGTCGACTTCTTCTGGGACAAAAGACTGCACTGGATCGCTGCTGAGGTTCTGAGTCTCCCACTTAGGGAGGGCGGTCAGGCGCTGGTGTGCCTGCGCACCGAGGTGGCGACTTTCCGCCTTCAGGCCCTGCAGCGATACCTTTACGTCGAGCCCCCTCCGAGATGGTGTGCACTGGTGACGTATTTCTTCCGCCAGGTTCACGGCCTGAATTATGACGTGCAGCTCCTGTTTGTAGACCAGAGGGGCCTTAGTGGCTCCTTGCAGGCATTGCCCATCTTTTACCAGGACCTGATCAAAGTCTGGAACATGGTCGTCTCGCAACGCAGCTCTCTGCCGTCAGGAGTAGCAGCTATCGTCAGAGAGCCGCTGCTCAGGAATCTGCCTCTCCACCCTTTACAGTGGCTGGTGGAGAGGAGGGCTGTGGCTGCTGGGGTGACCAGGACTGGGGACATGCTGGGTGACAGAGGAGTGGGCTAGATGCTACCACAGGAGTTGGTGCATCTGTGGACATACGGCTCGCGGCCAATGCCATTCAAGACCTTTGGACGGTCGTGCTTGGCCCCCATGTCATTCTGGGTCTCAAGGTGGTGCAGGTGTGCGGTGGTCTTCCATCCAAGCGTACCCATGTTCGGACGGAATTCCAAATTGGCCCCAAGCCCCGAACCCCCCCTTGGGAGTTAGTGCCCTGCAATCCGAGCCACCGTGTAGAAATGCCCTCCTTGCCCTTTAGCATGACACAGATGGGTTTCATCTATAGGCTTCTGCTGCACACCCTTCACTGCCTTGCCCTCACCCGCCACCCAGACATGCCCTGGTGTACCTTGTTGCCGTCCGGTAGCGGAGGTCTCCAGTGGGGGGCCCTCTATGGGGTGTCCTCCCACTTTCCATTGGGGACCTGGGGTGGAGGGTGTTGCATGCAGCAGTCCCATACATCCGTAGGTTGTGTCGGTTCACGGACTCCCAGGATACCTGCATCTTTTGCGGCCTTGCGAAGTCCATGGACCATGTCTATGTTAATTGTTGTAGACTGCACACCCTTTTCAGTTATTTAAAAGATCTGTACTGTTGTTTTGTTTGCACTTCAGCCCCATGCTCCTGATCTATGGGCACCCAGTGCGGAGGGGGGCTGGGAGGGAGTAGACCTCCTTGCGAACCTGCTCCTGAGCCTGGCCAAGTTGGCCATTAACAGGTCCAGGCAGGGGGCGATCGAGGGGGTCATCTGAGCTGACAGTCTGCTCCTCTTCTGCGGCTATGTTCGCGACCGGATGTCCCTGAAGAGAGAGCAGGTGGTGTCTGCCGGCACTGTCGAGGCCTTCCGTGCCCGGTGGGCACCGCAGGAACTGGGGTGTTTTATTAACCCTGTTAATCACATTTTGGTTTAATGTTTGTAAGTTTCCTTTAAATTTTGTCTTTGTTTTTGCAGTTTCGATTTATGGGGCTGCCTTTTACTTTGTCCTTAATTTTGTTAATTTTGTTTACATGGTTGACTCAAAAGAGTTACCATTAACACCCCTCTGCCCTTTTGTTCATGACATCTTTGGCAATCTCCCCTTTGCCCCCAGCTATCGCTGGCCTTCTCTCCTGCTCCACCCCCACTTAAACAGTATAAATTTCATCACATTTTTACTTCTCTTTAACTCTGAAGAAGAGTCCACTTTCTGATCCACAGCAGGCAGGGGCAGGGACTTACCAAGTCCCCGGCACTCGGAAGACTGCTGGAGACCAGAGCATTGCTGAGTCTGAGTCAGATGATGACCCTCCGGACTCGGTCATGTCACAGTTGCTAGAGCTGCAAAGGCAAGCTAGGGAACATCAGGAAGGGATGTCCGCTGCACTCCCCAGATTGCAAGGCATGATGGAGGAGTCTGTCCGTCTTTAGGCTGAGGTGATAGCACCAGCATTGCAATGCACTGAGGTCAACACTGGCAGGATGGCAGCTGCCATGGAGATTTTGGTCCAGGACGTCACTCCTGCACTGCTGCGTGGGCTTAACTCCATTGCTGATGCCATAGTTGGCCTCCAATAGTGTGTACACGAGAGGGGTGCTGGGCAGCTTGATCTCACTCCAGCTACCCCTTCCGCTCATGGAGTCAGCCAGTGGCCCCCAGGCACCCATAGGGAGGAGGATCAGCAGGCACGCACTCCTGGGCCATCCACCCAAGTGACTCGGGGAGTGACTGGCCCATCCGAATCCCATCTTCCTGTGACCTCCGCAGCTCCAGCTTCACAGGCCGAGGAGGGTGCCACAGCCACATGGCAGGACCCTGAAAGCAGGCCGAGGCCCACCAGTCTCAGCCCTCCAAAGTCTAAAGTCTATCACAGGCAGGGCATCACAGTCAGCAGGCTGCCTCCACCTCTGCTGCGGACGTCCATGGAGTACTGAGACATAGCAGCAGTTAGGCAAAAGTATTTGCACAGCCTGGCCACGGATGTTGATCACTTGTACATACTGTTCAATAAACTCCTAAGAATGTCCCCCTACCTGTGGCTCCTTGTTCTGATGAGCAGTGTTATTGTCACTCAGATGTGAACCCTTTCTGCAGAA
The DNA here is from genome assembly GCF_964194155.1 of Cetorhinus maximus. Lineage (NCBI taxonomy): Eukaryota > Metazoa > Chordata > Chondrichthyes > Lamniformes > Cetorhinidae > Cetorhinus > Cetorhinus maximus. The sequence goes on along the minus strand of NC_135891.1, from coordinate 44,688,114 downwards.
GATAAAAGGCAGGTGTCTCAGTCCAGGGCCTCTTCCCTGTGCTCTGTGCAGCCTTCCGACCACAGCGATGGCCCAGCCTCACACTCCCTGGAAACATTATTAATGCCTGTACCTTGGCAGTGCTGGTCATTGCTGCCAGAATGTAGTGGCCAAGCACCACAGAGTTCTCTCATTCTTTCTGTGTGCTATCAGCACCTTTTAAGGTGGGGCTGGCCCCTAACACACCAGCATCTGCGACCAATGATGCTGTGCACCAGCTCCTGAAGAGCTGAGGTGCTGAAGGTGGACACAGCATCAGTTGCATCTAAAGTTTCATGGCTGTCTCTCTGAGATGGCCCCGATCATGGGGCGTAAGTGAGCTTCCCTCGGCCAGACAGGAGTCAGACATTCTCAGAGGCCATGTGAAGATCTATGGAGTGTCCTCACTGCATGTTATCATCATCTCCTATGATCGAGCGACTATTTGGGGTTCCACTGCATCTCCATTGACAGGAGCATTCTCACAGAGGGTATTGGCACTGCCATAAGCCAGACTGGAGCCAAATGTTCACAGCTGCGATGTGAGGATCAATGGGGACACGTCACTGCATGTCTTCATCATCCTCCACAAGTATGGCAGCTATGAGGGCCTCCCGAGCACACCTGACTCATCTAGCCAGTGCGAGAGCCTCATCCCCGTCATCGTCACCACCGAGGACCCCCTCGCCCTCATCCCCGTCGGCATCCACCTCATCGGAGGAGACGTGCAGCTCCTCCATCTCCTCCTCAGTCAGCTCCTCTTTCTGCTGCAGCAGGTTGTAAAAGGCGCAGCAGACGACAACAATGTGTGACACTCTCTGAGGGCTGTATTGTAGGCCTCCACCAGACTGGTCCAGGGACATGAACCGCATATTCAGCATCCCGATGGTCTGCACCACCAAGTTGTGAGCTGCTGCATGAGCCTCATTATAGCGTCACTCTGCTGCAGTCTGAGTCCGCCGCACAGGTGTCATCAGCTATGGCCTCTTATCCCCAAGGAGCCAAACCTGCAGCCTCTGTGGACCCTATAAGATTGCAGGGATCTGCAAGCGACTCAGGATGTAGGCGTTGTGCACACTCCCTGGAAACTGTGCGCACACCTGCAGGATGCGTTTCTGGTGGTCGCATACCAGCTGCACTTTCAGTGAGTGGAAGCCCTTGCAGTTGATGAAGTCCACTGAGTGTAGCGATGGAGACCTGAGCGCCACATGAGTGCAGTCAATTGCACCCTGCACCTGTGGGAATCCCAAGATCAGGGCGAATCCAATGACCCTTGCATTCTGACTGTCCTGGTCCCAGGTGAAATGCACAAAGTTGTGTGCCATGGAGAAGATGGCATCCGCGACCTCTTGGATGCATTTATTGGTGGCGGATTGTGAAACCCCACAGAGATCACCTGTGGAGCCCTGAAAGAAGCCACTGGCATAGAAATTGAGAACCGCAGTCACTTTCACAGCCACTGGCAGTGGATGGCCTCCATGTCCCCTTGGCGCCAAGTCCTGCAGTAAGTGGCAGATGTGAACCACCAGGTCTCAAGACATGGACAGTCATCGGCGACACTGGTTCTCAGTCATCTGCAGGAATAGCAGGTGGTGTCTATACACACTGGGTGCCGCTAGGTGCCGACCAGCCATGGCTCGCTGTTGCTCCTGGGCACCGTGTGCAGGAGCCCCAGCTGCCCCTTCTTCATGAGGTTGCTGCTCCTACCTTTGCGCAGCCATGACCCTTAGTCACTCTCTCTTCAGTCTTCTACGGTCTCTGTAGGCCACCAGGCATACAGCTAGGTCACCAGGATCCATGATCCTGACATGGCCCTCCTGCAGCATGAAAAAGAGTGAGATGTGGTTATCATGGCTGTGCTTAGCACCTTTCCTGGCCCTGTGTGACAGCCCCTTAACCCTGCCCAGAGAGTGCTGGTCACCCTTTGGATAGCCAGCGATGCATGCGCTGCGTGGCTGCCCTGTCAATCTGCGACATGGAGGACACTGGTCCAAACCGGGATGCTGAGATTGAAAGGGGCTGTGAGCGCCTTCAGCAGTGACTGCTACATGGCCAGCATTGGCGAGAAGATTGTACAACTTGTACAGTCCAACTGCTCCGCCGTCCAATAAAGTGGTGGTGGACTCGAAGTCTGTGCCGGGGAGAGTTGGGGGTAATGTATGGAGCACTTGGTGGTCTTTTGGTGCCTCCAAGTTGCTTGCATGGGCGGGGCCGGCTAGGAGCCCTACCCCAATCATATTACTGTGGCAGCACCTGATCTGTCTCAGTTGCAGAGGCATGGTCAGTTTATACAGGTGTCCCTAATGCGTGGCCACTTCCCTCACTTACCCTGCCCCACCTTGATTGCCTGTGTGTGGGATGCAGCACCAGGGCAGGATGACCCTCCCTCCTGACCACCAACGGTCGCCTCTGAGGCTGGCCAGCACCTGCCCCTGGACACCTCCCACCCCCTCAGCATTGAACTCCGAGGATGGCCAGCACTTTGACTCTGGACACCGCACTACACTCCCCCCACAACCCCCTCCACAGTGGTCACCTCCGATGCTGGCCAGCACTTGCCCCTGGATACTGCACCCCCACCCCCACAGCAGTCGCCTCCGGGGCCAGACATCAGTTGCCTCGCCACCCCCCCCCCCCCCCCCCCCCCCCCCCCACCAGTGGCCCTTAGGTCTGTAAACAACGGGCGAGCTGTGGAGAATGCTGCTGCTCACTCACCTTAGTTCCCCCAAGGTGGCCGCCAAGTGCACATCACCTGCATGCTGTTGTGAAATACATCGGTGTGCCTTCCCGCCGACATGGATGGATGATACGGCAAGGATCCAAGAGCCTGATGGGATGGTCGTTTAATTATATGCTAGTGTATTACAATTAGCTCCCCACCGACCGATGGCAGGAATCGCGGCCCACGTCGTCGTGAAGCAGGTCGCGCTATATTTTCTGCGCATGCCACCTATCACGCCTACCGCCAGCTGGCTTGGAAAATTCCACCCTATATTTCTTTGCAGCCTTTCTATGTTCTCCTGACCTCTTACATTTCTACCTAGCTTTGTATCGTAAGCAAATTTTGATACATTACTCTGTTTCTTTGTAAATAACTGAGGCCCAGCACTGATCCTTGTGGCGCTCCACTAGTCAGTCTGCCAACTTGAGAATGACCCATTTAGGCCTACTCTTTGCATCCTGTCAGTTAACTAATCCTCTCTCCATGCTAATGTAATATGCCCAACTCCATGAGCTCTTATCTTGTCCATTAACTTTTCGTGTGATACCTCATTGAAATCCTTTTAGTCACTGTGCACTGCTTTCCTTTGTGAGCATGATGTAAATAATAAAACTTTAAGTGAGACTTATGAGCCTCCTTTTATTAATGGCAAGACAAGAAAAGTGGTATAAAGTGGTGAAGTTGAACAATGGTTCTTTTATTGTGATGGTGAAACCTCTGGGCAGATATGCATCCTTCATTGGCGTAAGAGTTCATATGTTCCAGGCTGTGTCCTCGATTGAAGTGTCAGCACAGGTATCTCAGGGTGCGTTCTATACCATGCCATTCGTCCTGGGTCAGAGGGGCCCAGTTGAAATGCTCCTGAATCAGATGATCTCTGACATTAATGACATCCTGACAAGACCTTCGAGCCCCGTGTCGGGACCTGCCATCTGCCTGTGCCACCTGAGCACCTCTGTGTTCTGCATCTTGCCTTTACACCTCCTCTTCCTCTTTCATGTCCTGCTCTTCCTCTTCCTCTAATGAGCTGTGTCCTTCCAGGGCCTCATTGCCCTCAAGGTCCACAACTCACTGGAGGGCCACATATGAACTGCGCAGCAGGCCACCACGATGAGGTAAGAGTCTTGCAGTTATGTACTGTTGGGCGCTACCTCACTGGTCCAGGCACCAAAAATGCACCTTGAGAAGCCAGATAGCCTTCTCAATGGTTATCCGAGTGAGCAGATGGCTTTGGCTGTATCACCTCATGCCTCTGACTAGGGCCCCATAGAGTACTGAAAAGCCATCTCTTCAAGGCATGTCCCTTATTCCCTAGAATCCATCCATGGACTTTGAGGGTTGGAGTGAAGAGCTGCAGCACCGGGAACTGTTAGATGATGAAGGAATCACAGTGACTGCCAGGAAAGCAAGTGTACACATTGAGGAAACTCTTATTTTAGTCACGGACCAGCTGAATGTGGAGGGAGTGGAAGCCCTTCCTGTTGATAAATCTGAGTGGTCAGTCATTGACTGCCGTGATTGGCACATGGGTGCAGTCGATGATGCACCTGGGGGAAATCCAGCAGTGGCAGCAAAACCCACTTCCCTCTGTGCCTGTGAGGTCCCATCAGTCATGACTTAAATATACTGTCCAGCTTTGGCAAAGAGAGCATCAGTGACTTGTGAGATGCAGTGGTGCGCTGCTGTTTTCAAGATGTCACCAAGATCCACACCTGATCCTTGGAAGGAGTCAGAAGTGAAGGAGTTCAAGGCCATAGTGACTTTGACAGCAATTGGCAGGGTATGGCAACCAATGTTGTGATGTCAGGAAAATATAATTTTATAATGTTATTGGTTTTAATTGTAAAGTAGTAATATAGGGGCCTGTGTCTATGGGTCTGTGTGTGCGTGTGTGTGTATGTGGGGTGGGGGGACTTAATTAAATTAAAGGCAGCTGGTCTGAAGGCTTTGATGTATCAGAAGACAAGCTGGGTTTGAAATGTTAAGTAGGTAAACATGGGAGAAGTTTTAGAATGTGAGGTGTAAGGGGAACATTTGCATTTTTAAATAAACCAGACTAGCTTGAATTCAAAAGAGGGGTGAAATGTTTCACCTAGCCAGGACAAGTTAAGAAACAGTTTGTTTAATTTTCCCAAAATTACTGGTGAAATTGGTACTATGATAAATTTTTATTATTAAAGAGGTAAAGTCCAAAGACATAGTGAAACAATGGGACTTTGCATTCAAAGGGGAAATCTGCATAAAGGAGATGAGGTTATGTATAGGAAAGAAGGCATTCTAAGATCTAACAAGTGTGAAAAATCTCCAGCATCTAAGCCTCAAGCTGCTGTCTAAAGAAACTGAAGTTAAGAAAACTCACTTTGACTTCGACTGTTCAGGTTATTGTGTTACTTTGCCTGGGTCTTTTAAAAAATGTGTTTTTATTGTTGCCTTAACAGAGGTGTAACTGGGAGTTAGATTAATTAGGGGATTTAGAAGTTATCATAGTAGTAATTTGTAGATCTTTGTACGTGTTTAAAATAATTTCTTCTATGAATAAAGGTTTAATTTAGTTTTGTAAGAAACCTATAAGACTTGGTGGTCTTATTACTACTGAATTCAAGGCACCCATCTCAAAATAGACAAATTGCAAAACAGTTGTGGCAGTTGTTTCAAGTTTCCCTCTGGGATTTGAGCAGCTTAGCCTTTACCATCTGCTGTGCCATAACAGTGAGGTGTGAAGTCTTCGGTGATGAGGGCATGGATGTTTGCGAACAGCTACTTGAACAGTCACTGTCTCCAGTGGCCCTGGTTCTTGGTCATCTCCAGGTAGCTCCATCTTCGGTGATAGATCCTATGCTGAGGGTATGGCCTTCATGTCCTTCCTTTATCCCTTTCCTCTCCCCTGCCATCTTGATGCTTGAGGCTCTGCCTTTCCTGTGGAGGGTGTTATTCCTCATTGCTACTGGACCCAAAATCAGAGGGTCATTCCCCCATTGCCAGCTGCAGCCTTACTTGTGCTCCGGTGGCCTCCCCCAATTGTGCTTGGCAGCCTTGCCCTATGCTGTTATGTCTAGCCTGGCCTGTGAGGCCCATGGCCCGTGAAAGAATAAAAAAGGATTCCCCTCGCCCTGCTTTAGTCAAATGTCTTTTCTAGCTCTAAGAAAATATGAAACAAACTACCTAACCAGACTAGTCATTGGCCAGCTTTAATTTGACCAGTTAAAAATTGCAGAATTTTTCACATATTCATATTTTAATTATTATATAATCCAATCCTGCCAACTCTAGAATAGGTTGTTCACAAAGGTTTTTCTTTTGAACAATGATTTCCAAACAGTGTTATTTTAATCTTTCTCCCATTTTGAGTGGCTGACAGTATAAAATATTGTTGATTTGAAAATCTTGGTTATGCACTAGTATTAGGAAATAGTGAATGTATTACTGAAATAACATGCTACACATGAAGAAAACATTGTACAGGTGCGGGAATTCATTGTACTTGATGAAAATATGCCAGTTCTTGGATGAGATTGTAATAAAATGCAAAATTCTCAAATTCATTTGTGGTTTAAATTTAAACTTTTCTCAGGAAACCCACATTTGCTCTAAGAGAAATTATCTCACTTAGAAGCACATTTCTCAATACCAGTTCAGTAAAATGAATAACAGCATCAAGCTCTTAAAACTGTATCAAGTACTGTTGCTTGCATCCTTCTTTCACAAATCTTGTCAATTTGCACAAAATTATAATATATATACCTAATGCCAGAGTGTAAATTTGTACATATATATATAATTTTAAATGTGTTGTATTGGGTGCTCAGAGAGGTGTGGTACCACTTGTCGTGCTCTGAGTTGTTCGCCCACTTTGGTCCCCATCTGACACCCAGCTCTCACTTGTGGCTCCTAGATGTTGCTTGCATGTGGAAAAGGCCACACAACGGGCAACTGCTTCAACAGGCTTGATAAACCAGGTGAGGGTAGCTGACAGGTTTCAAACTCTCGGTGAGTTTGGGATTTGCCTATTTCTAGTGTGCGAAGATTGTTCTGGCAGACTGGGCAGAAGACATTGCTTGATTGATTCAATGGTCAAAAGGTGGCCCAACATAGCGCTGTTGAGCACGAAGAGCATGACAAGGCACAAAAGACATCATGGTGATCTACTGCAGCCAAATAAGTCTTCAGTTGTAATGGTTCTCCGTGCTACTAAACTCAGGCTTCTACAGCCAAGAGAGTGGGATTGCTCCAGCACAACGGTTCTCCCACTTTAAAAGCATTCTCGCACAGGTTTTTGTCCAAACTCATCTTTGTTTCTTTATTTCAAAGCCCTGCAGTGATGGAGACATGGCGAATCGATAGGTGACCACTAGCGGTCGTAGTGTCAAACCTGCATGTAGGTGCCCCTTGGACTAGTGGCTGCTCAATTCTACCTGGGGCAGCAAAGGAGTTAAGCAACAACCAGGGTGACTGGGCAACCCTGTTTAGGATAGCACTGCCCACCCTTTGTGAGGGAGGGAGTTAGAAAAGGTATCCCGAACATTGCCTGTCGTACAAACGTCTGGCTAGCTTATCACAGCTGACAGATCATCCATTAAGCAGTCAAATACCATCAAAATCGAAGAAACAAAATGATTTATCATTGGAACTTGGAATTTTAGGACTCTACCAGACAGAAACAATAAACAAGACCTGAAAGAAGAACAGCTCTTATATCCAAAGAACTAGCACACTATCACATCGACATTGTGGCACTGAGTAAGAGAAGGCTTACTGATGAGGTCTTATTAAAGGAAGATGGAGGTGGCTACACTTTTTTCTGGAAAGGAAAAATAGAGAGTGAGGACAGGATTCATGGTGTAGGATTCACGATCAGATCATCTTTGATGAAAGACATTACTACTCTTCCTGTCGGGATCAACAAGTGCCTCATGAAGTTGTGTTTTCCGAACTTGATCGAACACGGCACGTGACCATCATCAGTGCCTACAAACCAACTCTCAACAGCCCCGAAGATGTGAAAGAACAGTGCTACGAGGATCTGGATCAATGTATTAAGTCCACGTATGTTAATGGTAAGCTTATGGTCCTGGGAGAATTCAATGTCTGTGTGGGGAAAGTCAGAGATAACTGAAAAGGAGTTCTAGGTAATCACAGGATTGGAAAACCTAACAGCAACGGCCTGTTACTCCTGAGCAAATGTGCTGAGCACAATCTTTGCATTACCAACACAACATTCAGACAAGTTGATAAGTACAAGACTACATGGATGCACCCAAGGTCAAAACAGTGGCATATGATCATCTACATCATTGTGCATCACAATGGGATCTCCAGGATGTACGAATTACCCATGCAATGCGAGGTACCGAATATTGGACAGATCACAGACTAATCAGAGCAATTCTTAACTTGCGAATTGCTCCAACTCAGTGCAAGCAACCAAAAGTCTTCAGAACTCCTTTCAATACGGCTGAACTGAGTAACATCACTTGCTACAACCAGTTTCAGAACACATTGACCAAAATCTCAAAGCTATCATACCCCTAGCTGGAGACAGTGTTGAGCAGTGGAGCAAATTTAAAGACATGGTCACTGAAACAGCAAACACTGTTCTTGGATGGAGGAAGCAAGTGCATTGGTTCGATGAAAATGACGCAACCATCGCTCAAATCCCTCAGGTCAAAAATAGAGCATATTTAGAGTGGCAGAATGATCCGCCCACCACCTCCAAAAGAGACAAGTTTTGACACCTGAAGTGCAAAATTCATAAAGAACTGCATGTGATGCAAGACAGATGGTGAGAAAGGAAAGCTCAAGAATTACAACAATATGCAGACTCCCACAGCTCAAAAAAGTTCTTCAGTTCTATCAAATCTGTATATGGACCTTCTAGGACAGACTCTGCACCATTGCTTTCGGCCGCTGAATCATCCTTGGTAAAAAAACCAGGCAGAAGTAAGAGACAGATGGGCAAAACACTTCAGTAACTTGCTGAACAGACCATTTACCATCAACTCCACAGCCCTCAACCAGATTCCTTAGCAATCAGTCCTTGATGAGTTTGACTTGCCTCCTTCTGTTGACGAGATCAAGAAAGCCAGTAAGCAGATGAATTCAGGCAAGGCTTCAGGAAAAGAGGGAATCCCAGTGGAAATTTTCAAAGTGGCAGGCCCTGACATGATAGAGATCATCCATGATATCCTCTTATGTGTTTGTAATGAAGAAAAGATGCAAAATGACTTTTGGAATGCCACAACTGTAGCTCTCTACAGAACAAAGGCAGCAAAGCAGAGTGTGGCAACTACAGAGGTATCTCACTTTAGTCCATAGTTGCTTACATCATCCTGAACAGACTTATCATTGTGGCAGAAATGAACCTACCTGAGGCTCAGTGTGACTTTTGACCAGGTTGCAGCACAATGGATATGATGTTCACTGTGAGACAAATCCAAGAAAAATGGCTTGAGTGGAACATGGCCCTTTACTTCATTTTTGCTGACCTCGCAAAGGCCTTTGACAGAGTCAACAGGGAGGCCTTCTGGACAAACCTAGAATGTTGTGTTTGCCCCAAAAAACTTGTCAAGATCATACAGCTGTTCTATGACAGAATGACGGACCAGGTCCTTTCAAATGGCAAATGATCAGCTCCGTTTGGGATCTCGAATGGATTGAAGCAGGGCTGCGGTTTAGCACCAGTCCTCTTTAACTTGTTCTTTACCTGTGTCCTTAGCCATGCTGTCAAGGATCTCGAAGAGGAAGTGTATCTCTGATATCGTCTTGATGGCTCACTCTTAGGCCAACAAAAGCCAAAACTTCTGAGGAACTCGTCCTTATCGCCCATAATTATGCCTTAATGTTTCACAAAACGAGAGATTTTCAGATCATGGTTAACAGATTTTCAGAGACTTCAAAGCTGTTTGGATTGACCATCAGTTTTGGAAAGACTGGGGTCCTATATCAGCCCTTGCCAAATTCCAGCATTGTTCAACCATATCTCTATCGATGATACAAAGCTGAAGAATATTGATACCTTAAAATACCTTGGAGCCATTATCTCCAACGACGGTTTGCTTGATATTGAGATATCAGCTAGGATCAACAAGGCGAACTAGGCACTCAAGGCTTTGCACCAGAATAGTAAACCACCATAGCATTAGACATCCATGAAGATCAAGATGTGCAGTGCTCTTGTCATTACATCCCTCCTGTGACTCTTGGACTTTATACCACAAACACATAAGGCAGTTTGAAAAATTTCCCTCGCTTACTCTTCACTCCATCATCGCCATCTGCAGGCAAGACAGGATCACAAACGTCAAAATATTAGACTGAGCCCAGACAAGTATTGAGGCAATGCTCCTGAGAGCTAATTGTGCTAGTAGGGCATGTAAGTAGAATGGCGGAGCATCGCATTCCGAGACAGCTGCTGTGTGGAGAGCTAGTGTCTAGCAAAAGAAACCAAGGTCGGTTGTACAAGCGCTACAAAGACATGCTTAAGGGAAATCTGAAGTGGTGTGGCATTAAGCCTAATGCGCTGAAAGAATCAGCATGAGAAGGCACTTGCTGGAGAACTCTGCTCCGTAGAGCTTCTGTCACCTTTGAAAACGATTGACATCAATGTCTTATTGCTACCCACGAACAATGTCATAGAGCAGCATCTGTCCATGGCACAACATATGAGTTCCAATGCCCCAGCTGTTTCTGATTCTGTGCATCCAGATTGGGACTACATAACCACTTCCGTGTTCATCGTTGACGAATCTGCACATTCATTATCTCCTTCAAAATCAAAGAACAACCATCATCATCATATATATAATATTATGTTGAAAGCTGTCATTTGGCCCTGGCACATTAAGATGATTAATTTTATATAAGGTCAGAAAGGAATGAGTTGTTTTATTTTGAGGTCTTAGGTGTGCAAAATGTACAACAGCTTAGAAAGTTTAGAAAGTAAGCTTTTAAGGCTCTTAAAAGCCTGATTGGCTTTCACAGTATTGAGAATTAAAATCTATCTTTTAATTATTGCTACACCTTCAACAATACTTCCCTCATGTTATTGTTGGTTTAAGAAACAATCTCCACCTCATCAATAGAACATGTTGAATTTCCACCATCTGTTGCAGTTGGATTGTCTGCTATGTAAGTTATAAATATAGGTTTCCTGGTTAATTATAGTTAGTTATCACTACTTTAGAATTATTGCTCCATTCTTGGCAATAATTTATATTTTGTTAGTAGTTTGAGTTGGCAAAATACATTTTGTAACCCTTTAATAAAATCCAGGAAAACATTAACTTAGACAAGCTTCAGGAAGTCGGCTATTTCCTAAATTGTTCAATCATTGTAGTAGTTGCTGGCGTGCAATATTTATAGATGTAACAAACTAATTATTACGTGACAATCTAAAATATACTGTGACGGCATTAATCCATCTCAAACTAAGCAATTCCTATAATTAATTGCCCTTCTTTCTATGGATCCAGACAGGTTGAAACTTGATGAGTTATGTGTGAATTTAGACCTCCTTCTGAAACAAGTGTGAAGTTGGCAGAGAGATCTGTGCCTCCTGCCTGAAACCCCAATGCAGCTCATCATTTGAGGAGGGCAGAAAACCTCCACACAAAACAGGTTGACAGGCTAGACCTGGTAGGGTGAGGGGAGATTACCCAGATTGGGATGAGCATGGGCGGAATCTTGTGGAGGTGATGGGAGTCCCGGCTGCTGGCTAAAGAGCCAGCAAGAGCACTGCCTCATCTCTTTTAGGGAAGTCTGCCGAATTAAGTGCCACTCAGGCATTTAATCAGGCCAGCAGTGGGCCTTCCCTAGGATCAAGAACGCCAGGGGTGAAAATCCCACCTACCAAGACCTGCCGGCCAATCAGAGATCTATTGAACAGCAGCACCACTGTGGAGGCAATTTCTGCAGCTGGTACTACACCCACCTGAGGCCAAAAAACATGGATGGGCCGAGGCATAGGTGAGTGTTGGCAGGGTGCAGTTTTTGGAGGAGAGGTGTTGGGGCGGTTGACAGCAAGGGCAGGGTGTGGCTGTCAGCGGGCCCACCCCTTTCCGATGCTGGGTTCTTCAATCCGGCAGCTTGCTACATAAAATTGCATAAGTAGACTTTGGCGTTAATGGAAAGGCCAAGGGGCTTTCCACCCACTTTCTAATTGGCAACCATCTTTATGTTTTGACATGAAAGTGCAGGCTGATAGTGGAAATTACTTCTTCTGTAGCTAAATTATTAAAAAGGAAATTTATGGAGAATGTTGGATGACTTCAGACCGTATAATATTAACACATCTTAAAATATAAGGAAATTCATTAGAATATGTTAAACAGCTACTGGTTAATAATGTAAAGTGCACCTTCATCCTACAATGTTGTCAGAAGAACATAAGTTTATGTATTCATTTACAGGATGTGGGCCAGCATTTATTGCCCATCCCCAATAGCCCTTGAGAAAGTGGCGTGACAACCGAGTGGCTTGCTAGGCCATTTCAGAGGACATTGCTGTGAGTCTGGAGTCACATACAGGTCTGACTGGGTAATGACAGCAGGTTTCCTTCCCTAAAGGACATTGATGAACCAGCTGGGTTTTTACAACATCTGGTAGTTTCATGGTCACTGATGCTAGCTTTTTATTCCAGATTTGTTTAATTAACTACATTTAAATTTCCCAACTGCTTTGGGATTTGAACTCATATCTCTTGATTATTAGCCCAGGTCTCTGTGTTACTGTCCAACATAGGCCATCTTGCCCATCCAGCTTGGTAATGGCACAAACCATGGACAATCTACTCTATTAGGAATCCTACTTGCTTTCCATTTTATCTGTTATGATCAGTTGAAGGGGGAGGGGCGGGGAAGGGAAGGGGGAGAGAGAGAGGCGGGGGAGTGGTAGGATGGCTACCCTTTTTTCCTGCAACATTTTTTTAAAAAGGGATATGTTTCCCAGTTCAGTGAGTGTTTAACTGTTTGTGTGCCATGACTGAATGAGACACAAACAAACAGGTTTTCTTGAGTTTTTTTTAAAAGAAGAGAATAGTATTTATTGTAATTAACCTGGTCTTAGAAAAATAATAAAAACACTCCAGTTTTATGCACATACACACTCAGGTTCACACCTACAAAAATATACTACGAAGTGGGAGGATAGATTAAATTATATTTTAAAAGTCCAATAAAGCTTGAAGTTACACAATTCTCATAGGTTGATGACTTGGGTGGATCCAGGCTGCGCTTGGTGGTCCTTCTGGTTTCAACATCCAGGAGGATGAAAGATGTAGACAGATAATTTATTTGTTCTTCTGGAGACCGTGGCTGCTGGATTGAGTTATTTAAAAAAATCTCTGCCTGCAGCACCACACAATAGTCAAACAGCAGATGGGGTTTGAGCTTGCAAGGTGAGGGAGCTTGCAATGGAGAGAGAGAGGGAGGATCAAAAGGTGGTCTTGCCACTTCAGCGTCTTTTCTGCTTCAGTCTCTGGCCTGGAGAGAACAGTTTCTTAAAACACAAAGGACAGTTAACTGGCTTGTCACATGATTCTCTCATCAATTGCCCAGTTACCCAAATGTGGTCATGGATAGTGTATTCAAGGTGGATGGTTTTGAGTTGATTAGATTATGGCTGGGTGAATTTCTTTCTCAGCCAGAGTTCATTGTCTGAGGTGATTACATCTAATGCATAGTCCCCACCCAGGTGGTTGTCTGGATGTTCTGTGAATGGATTTAGAAGATGATCCCATACACTATCCTTCAAGGTAATTGTCTCTTCTGGGGATTTCTAGACAGGTTGGCTCCATTTATTGGCTTTGGAATTTGCCTTGTATAATGAGGCAAATGTTCAGCCATCTTGAATCTAATGTTTCAAGTCACTGGAATGTTGCCTCAGTCTCTTTTAAAATTTAATCAGTGGTTTTCACCTCATAAATATATAAAGTCATATTTGACACGAACCAGTGCTTCATTACCTTAAGAGCAATACTCCCTATTCCTCAAAGTTAATTAAACAAAAGCTGATGAATATTTCTCTCTCCATACATCACTGCTGCTCAATTTTGTTTTTGTATCCATCAAGACAAATTTCTCATTTTTGCCCCTAGTCCCAGGAAGGTAGCAACCACATATGTAATTTTTCCAATGGACATATGCTTGACTAAATGGGCTTCTGGTGTCCACACAGTGTGCCAGTGATTGAAGTGGTGGTGGTTGCACAGATTGTTTCTACCACATCTCTCCAGTCAACTGTAATGTTGACTTAAGGGGCATCCTGCACTGCAACATATGCAAGTGAAAATCTTGGCAACCTTATTGCTACTGTCACTTCCAATGTTTCTGCTCCACCAGACATCTTGCAGAGCAGGGAGTTGTAAATGCAAAACTCTCCCAGGGTGCAGCATTTTGGAACTGTATTACCCTCCCTCCCAGGGATAGTAAGTCCAAAAGAGTGCTTTCTTTGGCTCCAAACCACTCCATGTGGCTGATGAGGATCTTGGAAGAAATAGCAGTGGGTTTGTGTTGATTTTAAATTGGCTGTCATTAGGATCACCTGACTGCATATTTGCCAATAAGTGGGGATTCTAGAAGGTTTTTATAGAAAAATAAAAAGAACAATAGGAATGTTTAAAGAGCTTGGAATATGACATTTACATTGGACAGACACTAGTAATTTCAGAGATGGATAAAAACAGATTAATGAGGAGAGGTGAGAGTGACTACCCTTGGCATCAAGGCAGCATTTGACCAAGTGTGGCATCAAGGAGCCCTAGCAAAACTGGAATCAATGGGAATCAGGGAGAAAATTCTCTGCTGGTTGGAGTAATACCTAGCACAAAGGAAGATGATTGTGGTTGTTGGAGGTCAATCATCTCAGTTCCCATGGCATTATGCAGGAGTTCCTCAGGGTAGTGTCCTAGACCCAACCATCTTCAGCTGCTTTGTCATTGACCTTTTTTGCTTCATAAGGTCAGAAGCGGGGATGTTCGCTGATGGGCATGCACAATCTTTAGCACCTCAGTGCCTCAGGCACTGAGGCAATCCATGTCCAAAGGCAGCAAGACCTGGACAATATCCAGGCTTGGGCTGACAAGTGGCAAGTAACATTTGCCTCACACAAGTGCCAGGCAATGACCGTCTCCAACAAAAGAGAATCTAACCATCACCTCTTCACATTCAATGGTATTATCATCGCTGAATCCCCCGCTATCAACATCCTGGGGGTTACCATGACCAGAAACTGAACTGGACTAGCCATATAAATACTGTAACTACAAGAGCTGGTCAGAGCTAGGAATCCTGCGGCAAGTAACTCACCTCCTGACTTCCCAATGCCAGTCCACCACCTACAAGGCACAGGTCAGGAATGTGATGGAATACTCTCCACTTACCTGGATGAGTGCAGCTCCAACAATATTCAAGAAGCTTGATACAATCCAGGACAAAGCAGACCACCTGATTTGCACCACATCCGCAAACATTCACTCCCTCCACTACCAATGCACAGTGGCAGCAGTGTGTACCATCAACAAGATGCACTGCAGGAACTCACCAAGGCTCCTTAGACAGCACCTTCCTAACCCTCGACCACTACCATCTAGAAGGACAAGGGCAGGAGACATATGGGAACACCATCACCTGGAAGTTCTCCTCCAAGCCACTCATCATCCTGACTTGGAAATATATTGCCATTCCTTCACTGTCACTGGGTCAAAATCCTGGAACTCCCTCCTTAACAGCACTGTGGGTGTACCCACACCACATTGACTGCAGTGGTTCAAGAAGGCAGCTCACAACATCTTCTCAAGGGCAATTAGGGATGGGCAATAAATGCTGGTCTAGCCAGTGATGCCCACATCACATGAATGAATCAAAAAAAAATTGCAGCAGTTAAGAAGTTTTGATACAATTTGATGCACAAGAGACATCCTCATTATAGCAATTCTAAAACATAATTGAGCATTCTGATTTCGTAATGTATTAGTAGAAATAATTGTGATTAAATGTAAAAAGTAAGGGGCATAGCTTACCTTATCATAATAAATCTAATGCTCCGAACACAGCAATGGGCAGCAGCAGATTGTATGGCGTCACTAATGGCACAGTACTGACAGAAGCTACTCAGCCACCAATCATTGGTTTGTTTTTAGGCTAGGAAAATAATTATCAAATGGTGCGTTTTTCAATTATTCATAAACAAGAGGTGCATTATACATACAGAATTTAACCAAGCGCGAGTCCAGATATTCATCCAGAGTCCTTCAAAGAGACCGGTAAGCATCATGGAATCTTTATTATGCTTTTTGCTGTTTTAGTTGGGTTTATATTTGTTGTTTACAGTATTCACAATTAATATGGAGCATATGTTTAATTGCATTGGAACACTTGCTGATAAAGCTACTTGGCTACTTGACTCATTTATGGAAAAACAACAGAATTCAAAGTTCCTGGACAAGCTAAGCATGTAGGGTGAATTTAAAACTTTAGGGGAAATTTTGCGAACTGACACCCAAATACACTGAATTACCTGGGCACTGTGATTATCAGAGAATGCTAGCAGAGTTGTTATGGATTTGGGAATGTGGAGGGGAGGGGTTGATGGAGGTCAGAGCGCAGGCCTACAAAGCAACCCTCCTGATCTTTGATTTAAATTGAGAGGAAAATCAGTTGGAGTTCCTTACGGCATGCATTCCAACCCACTCTATTTTTCAATACACCTGAGCAAGATCTAGTAAAATTTCCTCTCATCACTCTTTGGTATGACCAGATGTAAAATATCAGGTGCAATTTTGAAAAATATTACTCTCAAAGGAACTCAGCAAATAGCAACCAAGTAATATATTGGGATATAGCAGGATTTACAAACGTGTGGATTTCGAAAATTAAGGTATTTTGTTTAACACTGACTGTAATTAGAGAACTAGAGGACACAAGCAGAAAATTAATAAAGCTCAAGCCAGATCATCATTAAAGGAGTTATTTACCCCATCACAGTGCAATGGATATGTGGACTGAACTTTTAAAAGGTGTAAAAGGGAAAGTTATAAAAAATTTCTATACAAACGGTAATTAGAATATTGAATTATCTGCCACAAACCACTATTGAAGCCCAGTTCATAATTTTTTTCAAAAAAGAGAAATTGGATAATGTCTTGAAAAAGAGGAATAGTAAAGAGTATCTCAAGAGAATGAGATTAAACTTGATGGCCCATGGGGAGACAAACACCTGCACAGACTTGATGGGCTGAACAGCTGTTCTTGTGCTGTACTATGTTATGATGCTATGATACATATAAGGTTCCAGTAACACAGGAATTATTGTGGATAAATATTAGTTTAATAACACCATCTAAGGGAATAAGGATAAGAATAGTTTTAGATGATCTACAGAAAGTTAGCATTTTATATTGTACACAACACATATATGTGTGTGTGAATGTGTATGTGTGTGTGAATGTGTATGTCTATGTGACAGTACTCCTACTCTGGTCATATATGAAGAATTGACCACTTGGGGGGAATAGTTGAGGACCCCTGTTTCTTAGATTACCATTAACACCAGGACCAGAGGGGCAAGGGGAGGAAATCAGAAGAAATATTGGACAATATATTTTTTTTTAAATCAGCCCATTAGCAATAAATGTATTGGCTATTAATATGATTTGAACTTATTAAAATTATAATGTACATCAGTTTGTGACTCAAAGTGTAGAGGTTACTTTGTGATGTATTTATTTTGCGAGCGTGTTTGGACCCTCTTTTAAATGTTATTTTCTCCTTTTTGTTAATCTCCCAGGCCATACATCAGCTGGAACCAAAAATCCAAATAGGTTCCTACTTTCAGTCCTCTGTCAAGTCAACTTTGAACTGGTCACTAAAAGATGTGTCCTAATGGTAATTCTTATTCTAATTTTCCTTCCTCTCTCCACTGTGGGTAACTGCTTGTCTTACAGCAATGCTTCCCTAAAATTAAGATAGGAAAGTCTGCAGTGCAAAGGATCACTGGGGAAACTCACAGCCCACCATTCTGCTGACCAAATATTGGCCTTTAAATTTACCATATCACTCCAGCTATCTGCTGTACACCTTCTTTAAAAATTAACATTTATAATTCATACCCTTGGTACACTACTGAACAGGAAATCCTACTAGCACCAACATGTTGAAGTTGTGCAACAGCATTATACTTAATAAATTACTTACAACAGTTTATAACAATGCCCAGGTCTGTTCATTTTACCCTTAATTTCGCTCAAGGCATCAAGAAGATGTTTTATTTTAAACCAGTGCTAGTTGCACAACAGGCTATACTTGGAGCAGAATAAATTGAAATTCTTCAGAGGATTAAAATTTACAGGTCATTAGTGGAACAATACAAATATGTGTATGACATGAATTATTTGTTGTGTTTATTGCTTTCAGTGTGCACTTAGAACTGTTCAGATATTAAAATTTAATGATCTGACTTCTGGAACATAAAGCCATATCCTTTCAGAAACCTCATCAAACAATAACTCCAAATCAATATTTTCCTTTATTGAAGCCAAATGAGACTTACAGCTCCTATGTACAAAAATTACTTCAGCACTTTCTAAGCCAAGTTTTTAGTAGACCGCACATTACAGAGTAAAACTTTGCATAAACCCATCACAAATTTTGTATTCTGTGGGTTTCAAGTAGGTTTCTCAATGCTTACTGTATATTGTTCTTACAGCCTTGTTCAAAGTTTTAAATTATTTCTCAGTTTCATATTCTTATTGGGGAAAATATAAAAGCAGGGATGTTTTGGTACAGTTGAATAATCTTGTGATATACCTGGAAATAGAACCATAGAAAAGCTACGGTGCAGAAAGAGGCCATTCAGCCCATCATGTCTGTGCTGGCCAAAAAGAGAAAAAAAAAACTAGCCTCTCATTTTAATCCCATTTTCCAGCACCTGGTCCGTAGCCTTGCAGATTACAACACTTCATATGTCGATCTAGGTACCTTTTAAATGAATTGAGCATTTCAGCCTCAACCACCAACTTAAACAGTGAATTCCAGACGCCCTCTGAGTGAAAAAGTTTTTCCTCATGTCCCTTCTAATCCTTCTACCAATCACCTTAAATCTATGCCCCCTGGTAATTGACCCCTCAGCTAGGGGAAACAAGCCTTTCCTGTCTACCCTATCTAGGCCCTTCATAATTTTGTACACTTCAATTAGGTCACCCCTTAGCCTCCTCTGTTCTAAGGAAACCAACTCTAGCCTATCAAATCTCTTTCCATAGCTGCAATTTTCAAACCCTGGCAACATTCTTGTAAATTTCCTCTGCACTCTCTTCAGAGCAATTATATCCTTCCTGTAATGTGATGATCAGAACTGTACACAAAATTCCAGCTGTGGCCTAAACAGTGTTTTATACAGTTCCATCATTACATCCCTGCTTTTGTATCCAATACCTCGCCCAATAAAGGAAAGCATTCTATACGCTTTCTTAACCACCTTGTCCACCTTCAAGGAACTGTGGACATGCACTCCAAGGTCTCTCACTTCCTCAACCGCTTTCAATAACTTCCCGTTTATTGAGTATTCCCTTGCTTTGTTTGCCCTCCCCAAATGCATTACCTCACACTTTTCCAGATTGATTTCCATTTGCCACTTCTCTGCCCATTCAATCAAACCATTGATATTACTCTGGAGTCAACAGCTACCCTCTTCACTATCAACTACACGGCCAATTATAGTGTCATCTGCAAATTTCCCAATCAAGTTCCCACATTTAAGTCTAAATCATGAATATGTACAACAACAGCAAGGGCCCCAACACTGAGCCCTTGGATCACCACTGGAAACCGTTTTCCATTTGAAAAAACATCCATCAACCATTACCCTTTGTCTCCTACACTGAGCCAATTTTGGATCCAACCTGCCACCATCCCCTGTATCCCATAAGATCTCACTTTCCTGACCAGTCTGCCATGTGGGACCTTGTCAAATGCCTTACTCAAATCCACGTAGACAACATCCGCTGCACTACCCTCATTAATCATCCCTGTTACTTCCTCAAAAACTTCTATCAAGTTAGTAAGACACAATCTTCCCCTAACAAAACCATGCTGACTATCCCTGATCAATCCATGCCTTTCTAAGTGACAGTTTATCCTGTCTCTCAGAATTGTTTCTAATAATTTTCCCACCACTGAAGTCACACTGACCGGCCTATAATTTTCTGGTCTATCCCTCACACCCTTTTTAAATAATAGTACAACTTTCGCAGACCTCCAATCCTCTGCGACTTTGCTTGGACATAGTGAGGTTTGGAAAATGATCCTCAGAGCATCTGTTATTTTCTCCCTGGCTTCCTTCAACAGCCTGGGATACAATCCATCTGGCCCTGTTGATTTATCCACCTTCAAGAATGCCAGTCCCTCCAGTGCTTCCTCTCTCACTATGTTTATTATATCTAATATTTCACACTCCTTTTTAACTAGAATGTCTGCATCATCCCTCTCCTTAGTGAAGACAGAGACAAAATACTCATTGAGAATCCCGCCATCCTGACTTGGAAATACATTGCCATTCCTTCACTGTTGCTGGGTCAAAATCTTGGAACCCTCCCTGCACCACAGGGACTGCAGTGGTTCAAGCAGGCAGCTCACTACCACCTTCTCAAGGGCAATTAGGGATTGGCAATAAATGCTGGCCTAGCCAGCGATGCCCATATCCCTTAAAAATGAATTAAAAAAAAACATGTACAGGGCTGGGACAATGTCCCTGTAAACCGAGATGGGCCTCCTAACCGGCACTCCTCATATCTGTCACTATGTCAAGGAGGCAGCAGACCCAAAACTTGACTGCCCACATCTCACGGAGACAAAAATACGATGGGAGTGGAATGATGTGCTGAGGTTGGGAGTATAAAATTAGGAAATGGCATGACTCATGGTTCCTGAAGCTGAGGGGAAAATACTGGCCCCTTGTTTCAATGTCCTCAGTCCAGCTTCCACTCTGTTCACACCACTAAATTTGACCATATCAAATTTGCTAATGGTAACCTTCACCATTGTGACCATGTTGCAATCCCTTTTTATCCTTCTCATCCTCCCCAGAGTTCCATAGACTTGATCAAGCTATTCTGCTTCACTCCCTGGATTCCATTGTACAGTTCCATGGTCATGTGGCCACTGTATCTCAAGCAAAGGCTTCTCTTCCCATATCTGCATGTCACCTCTGCAATTTCCCAAGGATTCCTCTTAGGCACCCCATTCTTCCTCATCTGCACTCTGACCTTGGCGTTTTGATCATGAGCATGGGCTTTCATATGTATACAGTGAACACCCATCTGTACCTCGCCACCGTCAACCCTGTGCTGTCTATTTGTCGATCTCTGCAAACTCTTATTGTGGCCTCTAACTCTTTCTTTTGCATATTTCCATAAACCCCTTGACCTTGCTAACTCACTTCCCCCATTTTAAAAACCTTATGAAAATAGCTTTTTGAACCATGCTTTCAGTAACTTTGCCAAATTCTCCCTCAAAAACTTGATATAAGTTTCTTCGCTATTCTGTGAAGGGTCTTGGAGCTTTTTCTATGTTATAGGTGCAATATTACCTGAAGTTGTTGAAAGGTTCTCAGAGTGGCCTGTCCCATAAAGCTCTGTGGAGGTGTATAAACTTGTGAGGACATTGGAGGAGCATTTTAATATAATGGACTTAAGAAAAATTAAAATATGTATTTTAAAAGAAGGCTGAGGATTGTAAGAAGATCCATAGTGCAGGGAACAACTCTATGCCATTATATTTGTGGTGTAATCCACTGTTATAGACTATAACATAGCCTAGATGCATTAAGAAAGAAAAAACTTGTATTTGCATAGCACCTTTCACATCTCAATTGTCCCATAATGCTTTGCAGTCAGTTACTTTTGAAGTGTAGTCACTGTTATAGCAAGGTCCAAAAATAACGGTGAGATAGATGACTAATTATTCTATGTTTAATGATGTTATTGAAAGATAAACGTTAGCCAGGAGACTTGGCGAACTCTTTCATTGTTATGGTACCATGAAATCTTATACATTTACCTGAGTGGACAGGTAGAGCCTTGGATTAAAATTGCCTGAAAGACAACACTCCCTTGATACTACATTGAATTGTAAATTTTTTGCTCATGATTCTGGAATAAGGCTTGAACAGACAACCCTTTGACTCAGAGGCAAGATGGCTAACATTGATTTTAGCCTGGCACTACAGACAGACCACCAATTAGAGGTTAATTTATATATGGGATACTCATTATAGACTATTGGAATGAGATCATCAAGAAATCGGGTTCCTGGTAGTTCTTCAAGTGGATTTTGATTGATAAACTTCATGTATCAGACTTCTCATTTTCTTTAGCTTCTTGGCTTTGTCACTTTCACAACTCAATCTCTGGGTATTTCTTTCTTTCTAGAACTGGCAGAAAAATGTCAGTGTCATACTCCAGTATATTATGAATTTTCAGTCAATACTTTAAAATCATGTGAACACAGTTTATTACAATAGCCACTGCAAATCATGTGACCTTTTGGCTTCTGAGCTCCAGACAGTCCTGACTCTCAAGCAAATATCTAATTAAAAATGGACATTCACAGCCATCCAAAGAATTCACACATCCCTTTGCCTAAGGATTGTCCATCAACAGAAGAATTATAGCATTATAGCCAGCTCATCTTTCTGTTTCACCATGGACAAAAGAAACATCAAAACTCAATGTGTGTTAGACAAATGTGAATGGATTCCCATCAACCTCATTGTATTACGGTGGTCCCTCATCCAAACTAGACGGGGTGAATTTCCAAGTGCTGAATGATAACGCAGGATGTGTAATCAACACACTAGCCATTTTTGAAAAAAAAGACTTTGAATTTGTACAGGTCACATGGTGACAAAGCCATTTTATGGTCTACTTTATAAGTTCAGTAATAAGGTGCTTAGAGACCGAGATCCACCAGACAGCCATCAAATTAGCTACAAATCAACTAAGCAGCCAAGGTAATAAACAGCCACTTCCCAACCTGTTCCAACTTAAAGTTCGCAAGAGAACCGCCCTACTGGAAATTCGAATACAAGAAGCTTTGCAGCTTATTATAAATCCTCTGCTTTACAAGATCTTCACGTCAACCAAAGCATTAACTCATCTAAGAAACTGCATGCCTGCTATGAAAGAGACTGAGAGAATCATAAATTGTAATTGTATTTTTTTCCCTCATCTGTATCTAATCTTTGTGTGAGCGATAGTGTGGGTGAGTCGAGTGAGTGAGACGTCATGTTTTAAACCTCCAGGGTAAGTTGTGTGATAACAAATAACTTTCCTTATTTTTAAATTCACAAAATGCTTGCTGCTGGAACTATTTAAATTGAGACAATCACTCTGAGTGTAAGAAAGCACACACCCCCTCACATACAAAACACAATGATCACAGGCAGTAAGAAAACATAAATTCTGTCCATGACAGCAATAATTGTACATCAGTTTAAAAGTATATGGCAGTAAATTGTACTTATTGCAACACAGGTAAGGCTGCAAGATATACGTCTTCTTTGCTGTTGCAGGCAGAATTGATGTGTGTTTTCCTACTTTATGCTTTGCCACACTAAATGTATTTTCTCTCATCATTTCATGCAAACCCAAGAAATGAGTAAGGGGATCCCACACATTGTGGGATGGGAAAACTCAGGAAGATAAACCAGAACATATCAGTACATGAGCATTTATATGAACATCCATTTATTAGTAATGAATCTGAGAAGCATTTTTTCTATTTGATAGCATAAGTCATGCTAGTTCAATGTACTTACGGGTATAGACAGCATTGCAACCGCTGACAAACTGCTGCTTGGGATACAGAGGCTCCAGCTACATACACAGCCCACCCATACACTGTCTCCTGCACATTGAGGAATGCAGCTCACAGAGTCATAGTTAAGCTCACTAAAGACAGAACTGCTGTGGTTAAAATAAAACATGGGTTAATGAATAATGGTGATAAATTATAGGACATTGCTGAGGGTTCTGACTTATTGCAAGTGTTAGTTGTTTCAACAACAAAAACATCACGATCCTGATGGGGACTGATTACTGAACCCAATATTAAGAAAAATTTGGAAATCTCATTCACACGGTCCATGAGATTTTTTTCATAATTATACTGTGCCATCTTCATCTGATAATGCATATTGAACAGTTGTGGTAATTTTCTTTTCTTAAGTAATTCACTTTATTGAACGATCGGAAGTTATGGGAAAATCTGCAACATTCAGTTCCAGGAGCTGAAACTGATAACTTTGTGGCAAGGAGAAGGTCCTCGAAATTACACAAGGTTGCAACTGCAGATCAGTGATGCCTGTGCCTGGCTCTGGGGAGGAGTTGTTTCACAGCATGATTGATAATCTGTATGTTCCAGCTGCAAAAAAACCTAAATGCCGATCTATTCTTAAAACATTCACTAGGCACTGGGCCTCAGTAATCCAGATTTGTCTACTTTCTGGAAATAATTTACATAATCTCTAACCCTACTTTAGTCAGAACATAATTGGAATAAATGTCACTGATACATTCTGTTTATGTGTCTACACATACAATTTTGTATTAAAAATTAACTAGGGCACTGTACAATCAAAGAACACCTTCTAGTGTACAGTGAAATAGATTATCAGTCTGATGTACTTTAATTTATATTATTAAGGAAAACTTGAACATTTTTTCAACCTACCAATTATAAAGTACTTAGGGTTAGGTATGGCTTGAACAGATGCCATGACCTTATTGAATGGCGGAGCAGGCTAATGGGCCAAATGGTCTGCTCCTGTTCCTAGTTTTTATGTTCTAATGCAGAGTTAAGCCCTTTTATTGACCAGAATCTTCCGGTGCTGCCTGAAACAGAAAGCTTGGTGAGTGAGGGAACTTAATTTGGTGGGAGGCCAAAAATCAGCTTCCCAACAGCAGGATGAACTTTTGCAATTAAGTTCTTGGGACTTTAAAGGCAGATCGAGCCTCCCAACAAACAATGTATGGAAGTCCTTTTGTATGTATTAGCTTGTCATACATGCTCATTAAAAGGCCAACTCGCAGAATTAAGTTCCCCCTCCAAATTAAATTCCCCGCCAGTTCACATTTATAACTACATATAAGTGGCGTGCATCTGGTGAGGTTGACTTCTTCCAAGACTTTGAAGTGAGTAGCCGCTGCTTGGCCTTCTTGGGGATCGTTCAGAAATGTCAGCATCTTGATTGAGAGTGGGTGTCGGTAGGCCAAGCTGCGCGTTGGCTGGACAGGGGAGAGAGGACCAGTGGTGAAGGGTGGAGGGGAGACTGGACAGGGGAGAAAGGCTAAGTGGGGAAATGTGGAGCAGAGGCTGGACATGGGAGGGAGGGTTGGTGGGGAAGGGTGGAGCAGAGGCTGGACATGGGAGGGAGGGCTGGTGGGGAAGGGTGGAGCAGAGGCTGGACAGTGGAGGGAGAACAAGCAGGGAAGGATGATGTGGAGGCTAGACAAGGGAGGGGGACCAGCAGAGAAGGGTGGGAGGCTGTCCCGGGAAGGAAGACAGACGGTCTGGGGCTTGTTAGAAGGATGTCTGGGGAAGGAAGCTAGGCAGCACAGGGCATGCTAGAAGGGTGTCCGGGGAAGGAAGCCAGACTGTCTCAGGCATGTTAGAAGGGTTTTGGGGAAGGTAGACTGTCCGTGGCTGGTTTAGGAGGATAAGCATGTCATACATATCTTGGTCCCATTGTAGGGTGGTGGAAGGCCTCCCTGAACAGTGACCATCATAGAGAGACATGTCTAAAGGGCGTGGTCTGTGAGTTCAAGAATTTGCTCCTAAGGGCTTGAATGAGGGTCCAGACAGTCAAAGGAGAGAGTTGGATCAGGTAAGGTGGAAGTGCTAGGCTTATGTGGGGGGTAGTGGATAGTCTTGGGGTGGGGGAGGGTGCATTGTGGAAAGTCAGGTACAGCTGGCCTCGGTCAGGAGGGGCATGGGCACGTCAACAGTGATGGGAACAGGGGACCAGGAATGTTCACAAAAATGACAATTGGATCCGGGGTAATTGGGGCAAGGTGAATGGCTAGAGGAGGGAGAGGAATGACATGTGGTCATTGTGTAGGAGGATGGGGGAAACTTGGGGTAAAAGGGGGAGGGTAGAAGGTGCTTGACAGGCTGGCAAACCTCACACACACCATGCTGAAACTCTCAAGGTTGTTTCACAGTTTGTAAAACCTCTCAAGCATTCGATATGGGACGGACCTCAGAATGGGTAGGAGGATTAACACCTTGGGCAGAATCTTCTGGCTGGCGTGCGAGTGGCGAAGTCTGCACGCCAGCGCTTAAAATGTCGCGCGCGTCCCGACGTCAGTGCGCGGCATCGCGATATTTTGGTCGACGGACGCGCGCCCGCCATTAATTAAAGGCCTTGTTAAGGCCATTAACTCTCCAATTGACCAGGATTTTGACGGGCCCGCCCGAACTTCGGGTCGGCGCACGGGCCCAACAGGCAGGCGGGTAAGTGATTTTTTTTTACAAACCTCATCAAGTGGCGGGATGAGGTTTGATATCGGGTTTAAAACCTTTTACTAAAGTGTTTGTGTTCTTCACTAACATGTCCCATCTCATGTGACATTTTCACATGAGGGGGACATGTTAATGATTTTTAAATTTTTCTGTTTTTAGAGTTTCACAGAGTTTCAGCGATCTCCCTGAGGCAGCACTTTGCCTCAGGGAGATGTGCGCTCTTTCGCGCACATGCTCTGGCAGTTGGGGAATTTCCCCCCCCCCCCACCCGCACAGGAAGTGCATAGCGCTTCCCGTCGGGTGACACGCTGGGCGGGCCTTAATCGGCCCGCCCACTTAAAATGGCGGCAGGGCCCGATTCGGCGGCGGGGATCAGCTGCCTGCGCGCCCGCCCATCAAGGGCAAAATTCTGCCCCTTGTTTTTTGGGCAGAGCAAAGGAGCACCCTATTAATTATTAGCTTACTTTATGGAGAACCAGGTTGAGCTGAGCTTTGCTCTCAAGGTTCCAATGCCCAATAAACCAGCATTTCCCCATGACTAATGGGTCATATTCCAACGAGAACCCATTAAGGGCTGGAACTTTCATTCATTCAGTGCAATTTGGCATCTGCTGCTGTCGGGGGCAGCGACTAAGTGAGGGAGGGAGGTGAATGCCTCCGAGAGACACAGGCGGTGGACAGCAGCAAACTCCTGACTCCAAACCTCCATCCTCCCCAGTAAATGCTCATGGCTGACAAGGGCTCATTTCCTAAGTCTTTCTATGATGCCAAGGCAATGGTCTCTCCATAGAGTCTTGAGGGCAGTGGTTGCAATCCCTTTATGTGAGGTCTACTCCAGCCCTTGATAAGAAGATGAACAGGCCAAATAATTCTCCCCGTGAGGTCTCACAACTGCTTTAGTCAACTGCACACAAACCTCTTTAATCTTACACTCAATCCCTCTTGCAGTCAAGGTTAACTTGCCCATTGCCTCCTTACTTGCAGCATTCACGTGTATGGTAGCTCAAAATTACAAATCACCAAGGATGGTTGGTAATGATTGGACATGCCCAACATGGCATTCTCCTAACATGTGGGGAAGCCTCTGGTTTTCTATTGTTAAGAACACAGTGTCAAGCCTCACTCTTTCAACCCTGAAACTGCACCTACAGTGTCCCTTCACATTGCCTGTTTAACTCCTCTTGAAAATTCCTTGTATCCATCCACATCTCAAATCAGGCCAACAGCAGCAGGAAATGCAATGACCTCAATGAACACCCTGCGCACATATCTTTTTCAGAGGTCAAAAACATGGTGAGCAGCAGGTAGTGGATTGCATGATGCATGCCCAGGCTGCACACTCACAAATGATGGCCAGTGCTTAATCATGCAGGTGGGATTATTGAGTAATCACAATGTTGATAATGTGAAAGAAGTGTAGGAGTTCATTATCAGACTGGGGAACCAAAATCCACACCCTTGAATGCCCATGACCATTGAAGCAGTTTTCAGCAAGATGAGAATCCAGGACACTTTGAAACAGTGCAAATGAACATATATTTACAAGTGCCAAAACTATATACTATGATTGTACACCGATGCCATATGTGCCTTGAAAACTTCTCCATCTTTCTTTTCCTATTACCACGTCTAGGTGCAGCCTGACATCCACAGCTGAGGTGGAGGCAGCCCGCTGACTGCTATGCCTTGTTGACTGTGATGACTTTGGTGAGTATCCTCAGGTGGCCTGAGGCCTAAGGGTTTCCTGCACAAGTGCCGGTGCACCCTCCTTAGCCTGACCAACTGGAGGCAATGGGTCACTATCAGTGGGGAAGTTGAGCAGCAGAGGGGAAGTTAAGTGGCAGGGCATCCTTGGAGTGAATAAAGCTCCCAAGTTGCCTTGCAGGCGCTTCTCCTCCCAGTGGGTATGTGATGGCACCTCCCTGACTCCATGCGGAGAAGGGGCACCTGGATGGAGACCAAGGTACTCGGACCACTTTTGGCTAGCCACTGCTGCACTGCACCCATGGCTACTGCGATGGAGTGCAGGTCCAAGCGCATATCCAGCAGCCGCTGAATGTTCTGCTGGAGCTGAGGCTCCAAGGCGGCCACTACCTTTTCCATTGAGGCAGCTAAGCGCTCGCATGCCAGAGCCACAACAGAAGACAGAACATGTATGGACTCCTCCATCCTTCAATCCAGTGTGCACATGGCCTCTGGTACCTCTGCCTGATGTTCCCCTGTCAATCTCTGATCTTCATTAAATCTCTTATGGTTAAGTCCAGAGGCTTGTTATCTGCATGGATTTGAGCAGGGGCCTAGTCTGCAGTAGTCCTGCAAGCATCATAAACATCAGCTTTCACTTCCCCCATCAGCTGTGGACCCATGTCTGTGATGTGCTCACCAGATTGTGACCCCAAGCCTACTCTAGCATGTTCATCCACAGAGATGTCTGTGCTGGTGGAGGGTGCAGGTGAACACTGTGATGGTGCATCCTCTGAGGATTCTGAGGCATTATCCTCAGAGGTGGGGTTGGAGCTGGTTCTGCTGGTGGTCTCCCTTCTTTGCCTCTTCCTTGTCTTGCTGGTACCTGGAATGGAGAGAAGAAAGATTTAATGGATGCCTAAGTAGGCGCCCTTATTAAAACAATGTCTCACTCTGTCAGCGCATCTGACAACTGCAGACTGGAGGTATCTTCACCGGCTTCTTAGGAGAGTCCTATCTCACCATCAGTACAGGCACAGTCCTGCTCCTCCCCGGCTAGTTCTGTGGCCTCCTCCTTGAATGGGATGAGGATTCGAATATCCAGCAGGCCGCTGCCAGTCTTGGTCTGCTCCCCCTGATTGTGTGTATTCTCGTCCTGCAGACAAACAGAAGGATTGATTATAATATGGTTGCCTGAGCAGTTTAGGAGCATACATGCTTTTGCCAGCTACTGCGCCCTCCTCAGTAAATGATTAACAAGCAGGATGTCCTGCCACTGATAGAACATTGGGAGCTTGAAGTGGCTGGCACACTTATGAAAATATAATAATTTTCATAACATTGTGATTTATTGTAAAAGTGGGTTAATAGTGGGGTTTGGAATAGTTTCTCTGTGTGGATGTGTGCGTTGGGAGGTGAGGTTTAATCGAATTGGAGACAGCTGGTCTGGAGGTTTTGAGTTATCAAAAAGAAGCTAGGTTTGAAATGCTAGATACATAAACATGGCTGAAATTTTAGAATATGAGGTGTGAGGAAAATTTGCATTTTTAGATAAAGTAGAGTAGTTTGAATTTCAAAGAGATGATAGGATGTTACACCTACCTAAAAGAAATTAAGCCTAACAGTGTGTTATTTTTCCCAAAGGTTATTGATAATATGAGTACTATGAAAGATTTATATCATGAGAAAAGTAAAGTTGCAAAGACATATTGCAACAATAGAATTTACATTAAAAAGGGAGAAACATGTATAAAGGAGATGAGGCTATGTGTAAGAGGAGAAGGTATTTTAAGATCTAACAAATGTGAAAAGCCTCAAGCCTCTGTACATCAAATTGCTGTCTATAGGAACCGAAGCTGAGACAACTCACTTTGAATATCACTGTCCAGGTTATTGTGTGATTTTGCCTGGGTCTGTTTAAATCTATTTGTTTTTACTGTTGCCTTAACAGAGGTGTGACTGGGAGCCAGATTAATTAGGGGTTTTAGGAGTTATTATAGTAGTAATTTATAGATCTATATGTGTGCTTGAAATCTTTTCTTTTGTTAATAAATGTTTAATTTAGTTTTCTAAAAATCTCTGAAGTCATGGTAGTCTTATTTCTTCTGAATTTAGGGCACGCAACTTGAAATAAAATACAAATTGCAAAACAGTTGTGGCAGCTGTTTCAAGTTTCCCTCTGGGATTTGAGTAGCTCGGCATTTACCATCCACTGTGCCATAACATACACATTCAGTGCACATGTCCCATCTGCGGCTGAGTTCTGAAACCCAAACTCCTGTCTGAGAAACCTGTGCCCACTTATACTGCCTGATGCCCTTGTGAATCTCAATTTTCAGTGAGTAGACTGTGCCACTTAGTGTGCAGAGTGCAGCAAATCATTTAGCCTCTTCCGATGCTGCTGGGCTGTTCTCCTATGGGCCTCACAAGAGCTGACCTCTGCTGCGACTTCCGTCCAGGCTGTCCTGGTAAGATGGGAGAGCCTCCTGCTGCCGTCCCTGGGAAACAGCACCCCTTGCCTTTCCTGCATGGCCTGCACGGAGGTATCGCCGAACTATGGTGCCACATGTTGTCTTCTCTGGGACATTCTGGTTGATGCAGAATCTTGCATGACATCCAGACTGATGCACCTGGCTTGTAATAAGTGAATGGCTGTCTGGGTGCCCTTTAAATATGGCACCAGGACCTTCGACCCCGTGAGGTAATGGCAGGGATGGCGATATCCTGCCCGCCCCACCTCATTCGCCGTGCTGCTCGCGCGCATGAATATGTAATGAGCTGAACAACACGAGATCATGGGTGGCCCAGCCATCCCACTTCCACACGGGGGAAATCACTCTCACTTCCTCTCCCGCCACCAAACTCCAGAATGGAAGACTCCCCCCATTATGTCTAGCAATATGCCTTGTACTACTTTGTCTAATAATTATGCCATTGCAGTGTCAATGCCATGCGAGTGAAGATGCACAAACGTCTGTTCATTTGCACCTACAATGTTATAATTAACTGAGTGATTTTCTACCTGCCTCTAAAATTCAAATGCCACAGGCACTGGAAAAAAAAGAAACATCTATCCTTTTCATTTTCATCATGAAGTCATCCTTGCTTGTAATGTAAGCAAAATCTAAAATTATTCACTATTCATTGGGTGTCCAGAGTGTATCTTAAAGCAATTCTGAACAGCAGGATCTTGTAGACAAAATACAATTGACCACAATTTTTGAGTACTTCCAGTGCAGGCAAGACAAAATTAATGTTGACTGGATTGGCAAATAGATCAGATGCTGCCTATACCTGATAATGATACAATGAATGTGACTTTATTCCACTTGTGCAGCTCACAATGTATAATTCATTCATCACTTCATAAATTATTGAGTTTGCTTCACATGCAGAACAAAACCATATTCAACACCGTTCCCATGTAGTATCCCATTTATGGTTAACATGTTTTAAACATCTGACATAGATAAACTAAACAGTTTTTAATAATTTTGGTTCACAAATTTCACAAATGAAGAATCAGCCCACACTATAAAATCAGTAAATCTTTACATCAAGAGCTCAATTTTAACTGTTAGCAAAACCAACATTACCTCTAAGCTGTGCGGGTGCGTGGTCGTGCAAAAATTGGGGATGTGCTGTGCAAGGGATAAACAGGCTGCACAGCAATGGTAAAGGGACCATGCAGTGCATCAAATGAGCTGTGCACAGTGAAGGGAAATTAAGAAGATAGGAGGCCATTTGGCCCTTCAAGCCTGCTCCACCATTCAGTAAGATCATGGTTGATCTGGTTATGGTCTCAACTCCACTTTCCTGTCCAACCCCATAACCCTTGACTCCCTTTGTCTATCAAAAATCTATGTAACTCAGCCTTGAATAATTTCAATGACCTAGCCTCCAGTGCTTTCTGGGAAGAGAATTCTACGTATTAATGACCCTCAGAGGAAAGATTTCTCCTCAACTCCATCTGAATAAGGAGGCTTCTAATTCTTGAATGGTGTGTTGTAGGGTGTTGGATACCTTTCAGTTGGTCTTAATGCAGTCTTCACAGTCTCAAGTAGGTTAACTGTATGTATTTATTAACTACAAGAAATATGTAGATATGTAAAGTAAAACGCTCAAGTTAGGAACTTTCTCCATGCTTGCTTGTGCACATGTCTCTGTCCAACGCTAGACTGGCCCCTATGTGCAGGTCATCTATTCTCTTACATCACTGTGTGGCCAGTACTATACTCAGTCCCATGCTATATGTGCCAGACCCTTATACTACAGGGTGTCCCCTAGTTCTAGTCTCCCCCACAAGGAGATATTAGAGGAACACTGAGTGGGATGTTAATGGCCTCAAAGTGGCATTGATAATCTTATCACCCTGTTAATGCCAATGATCACCCGTTGCCACAAGGAGGTCTAACACAAATAAAATTGTTTTTCTTCATAGTGAATTTTGATGATAATGACCATACTTGAGTTTAAGTCAAATGAGAAGCTGAGGACTAAAGGTGCCGGTCGTGGACGTACCTTAATGACATAAAAGCAAAGATCTACAGAGACTTAGACCAATAATCCAGGTTACAGCCATGAAATGAC
The DNA here is from genome assembly GCF_964194155.1 of Cetorhinus maximus. Taxonomy (NCBI): domain Eukaryota; kingdom Metazoa; phylum Chordata; class Chondrichthyes; order Lamniformes; family Cetorhinidae; genus Cetorhinus; species Cetorhinus maximus. The sequence goes on along the minus strand of NC_135891.1, from coordinate 44,655,594 downwards.
ATATGCACTCATCTATGGAACTTAAGTTATATGAAAGTATACAAATGGAAATGTTCTCAAAAACAAACTCACATTGATTGAGGTTGACACATTTCCTGGAAATTTCTGTAATTTAGGTAAGGAAATTGAGTGCTTAAATGGTTATCATTAGGGTGAATAACAGATTTAGCAAACAATCTAAATTGACTCTCAGTTTTTTGTATTTTGTTCAATAGAGGGCAGTGTTTAACGTTCATTCCATGATCATCTCAGTCTGGGTTATTTGTTTTTTGGAATGGTTTTACAAATAATTCTGTTACCTTTTCTCACTTACTATATTCCATTGACAACCTAATGTATAGAAATATGCCACAATTTTAACAGTTTGCACTATGCGAAGAGAATGTACTTTTTCGATTTAGGGTGGAATCTTCCCAGATTTGCACTAAGTGTGGATGTGGGAGGGGGTGGTTGTGGGGGGGGAGGAAAAATAATGTTTTACCCGCTGGCTTTTCAGGCCGTATCATCCCAATCCTGCCTCATTAATCATGCATTCCCAGGGAACATGCTGTTTTGATGGCGGGCGGGCTCTCATTTGCCCGCCATGCCATCACCTTGCCGCTTCCTCACACTGGGCACCATATTTAAAGTGCAGCGGCGCACATATCTCTCAGTGCTTCCAGCCCAGGACTGCTGCAAGGCAAGAAAACTGCAGGACCCCCAGTTTAGTGATGCGTCCCACAAGCGCTTTTTGGATGCCTTGGAGGCCTGCCATGATGTCCTCTACCCTCGTTCTGGCCACAGGATGGGCAGCAACATCACCAATCTGACTTGGGAGGCAATGGCAGTGGTGGTTATTGCCAAAGCCCTGCAAAAGACGACAGCCACCCAGTGTTGTAAGACGATGAATGATCTCCTCTGTTCCGCCAGGGTAAGTCACTTTTCTCATCACACTCAACTCTCACAGTCACAAACCCATCACACATCCACAGGGATCTCACTCACTGCCAGTTCAAGGAACATCACCATTCACTCCCTCACACACACCGTCATGGTCCTCAGGCAGTCCATGGGACTACACACCACCCACACATGCCAGGCATACTTATCATCTGGCCTGGCAGGCCTCCCACTTATACTCTCCCCATCAGTATTCATGTAGGCCAAGCTGATGCACAACAAGAGGGAGACATCGCAGGCTGGTGGAGGAATGCCTGAAGTCAATGTTCTCCCAGCCTTTGAAAATCAAGTTATCCAGCTGGCGGGCGAAGACCTGAGCCGTTCCTGTGCTGATGGTGAGGTCGGCGGTGCCCTACCAAGTAAGAATCAGCAGTGCAACATCCATCAGGCAATCATGCTGTGAGTGATGTGTCCTGTTTCACAGGCCACTGGCATGCACTAATTATCTCACCTTGCTTTTGGAGGCACATCTGGGACATAGTCGAGGGAATCCATGACCTAGGGCCTCCTATCAAGCCCCGAAGATACGTTGGAAAAAGAGTCTGAAGGCACCCTCATTGATGACCTGTCACAGCGCTTACCCACATCCTCGACCAGTGCAGAGACACAAAACTCGGTGGGACCTAGTTCTAGAGTAGCCTCGGGCTCTCAATCTGTTGAGCAGATCGCACTGTCTGATCCATAGCAGGTGGCGGCAGGGACTTCCCAGGTTTCTGACACTCAGTACTGCTGGAGGCCAAAAATCTGCTGAGTTCAACTCAGATGATAAGCCTCTGGACTCAGTCATACCTCAGTTGCTGGAACTGCAAAGGCAAGCTCAGGAACATCAGGAAGGGATGTCCGCTGCGCTCCTCAGATTGCAAGGCACGATGGAGGAGTCCGTCCGTCTTCAGTCTGAGGTGATAGCACCAGTATCCCAATGCACCCAGGTCAACACTGGTAGGATGGCAGCCGCCATGGAGACCTTGGTCCAGGACATGAGTCCTGTATTGCTGCACGAGCTGAACTCCATCACTGACACCATAGATGGCCTCCAGTAGTATCAGCGTGAGAGGGGTGTGGGGCAGCTCAATCTCACTCCGGCTTCCCCTTCTCTTCAAGGAGTCAGCAAGGAGCCCTTGGCATCCACAAAGAGGAGGATCAGCAGGTGCAAGCCCTGGGGCCATCCACCCAGGTGACTCCGGGAGTGTTCGGCCCATCCGAATCCCCTCTTCCTCTGACCCCAGCAGCACCAGCTCTACAGGCTGAGGAGGCAGCCGCTGCCACCTATCAGGACTGCGAAAGCAGGCTGGGGCCCTCCATGTCTCAGCCCTACACAGGACATCTATCAAAGTCATCACAGACAGGGCATAGCAATCAGCAGGCTGCCTCCACCTCCGCTGTGGATGTCGGGGGAGCACCAACACGTAATGGCAGGGTTAGGAAGGTTAAGAAGATGTAGTTGCACAGCCTGGGCATGGGTGTTAATTATTTGTACAAAGTGTTCATTATTGTAAACAAACTCCCAAGAATGTCTCCCTGCCTGTGGCTCCTTATTCTGATAAGCAATGTTCGTGTCACTCAGATGTGAAACCTTGGTTTCCGCACAAGATAAAAGGCCCTCAGTCCAGGGCCTCTTCCCTGTGCTTTGTGCAGCTTTTAGACCAAAGTGATGGTCTGGCTTCACTCTCATTGGCCACATTACTGATGTCTGATGGTGCTTGTCATTGCTGCCAGAATGTCAAGGTCAGGCATCACAGAGTGCCAGTGTGATGGCCTCATCGCCATCATCGTTGCCTTTGAGGACCTCCTCACCTCATCCCCATTGACGTCCTCCTCATCGGAGAAGACGTGCACCTCCTCAATCTCCTCCTCAGCCAGCTCCTCCCCCTGCCGCAGCGCCAGGTTGTAAAGAGCGCAGCAGGCGACGACTATACATGACACCCTCTGTGGACTATATCGTAGGGCTTCACCAGAGTGGTTAAGGCACTGCAACATCATTTTCAGCATCTCGATGGTTTGCTCCACTAAGGTGCGAGCTGCAGCATGAGCCTTGCTGTACTTTGCTCTGCTACAGTCTGAGGCCGCTACACGTGTGTCATCAGCCACATCCTCTGCGGGTAGCCCTTGTCCCCGAGGAACCATCCCTGCAGCCTCTGTGAACCCTGGAAGAGGTCAGGGACCTGAGACCGTCTAAGAATGTAGGAGTTGTGGACACTGGAAACTGTGCTCAGACCTTTAGGATGCATTTGTGGTGGTTGCATACCAGCTGAACATTCAGCAAGTGGAAGTCCTTGCAGTTGACATAGTGCAATTGATGTGAATGCAGTTGATGGCACCCTGTACCTGTGGAACCCTGAAAGCAGCCACTGACATAAAAATTGAGAACCACGGTCACTTACACGGCCACTAGCAATGGATGCCCTCCATGTCTCTGTGGCACCAAATCTTGCAGCAGGTGGCAGATGTGATCGACCGGTTCCCTGGCCATGCGCAGTTTTCGGCAAAGCTGGTTCTCAGTCATCTGTAGGAATGAAAGGCAGCGTTGATAGACCCTGGGTCTATCTAGGCACCAACCAGCGACAGCTGGCTGTGGCTCTTCAGCGGCATGTGCAGTAGCCCCAGCCACCCCTTCTTCCTGAGGGTGCTACTCCGCCCTCTGCCCAGCCAGGCGCCTTGGTAGCTCTCTTCTCCTTCATCTCCACTCTCTGTATGCCATCAGGCCTACAGCTAGGTCCTGATGTACTCCTCCTGCAGGATGAAAGAGAGAGATGCGTGGGTTAGCCTGGGTGTCATAAGAACCCTTGGTTAAGTCTGAAGGCCCCTTAACACATCCCAGAGAGTGCTGGTCTCCACTTGGATGCTTGGAATTTAGTGCACTGCATGACTGCCTGAAACCCCAACCAGCTCCTCCCCACTCCACCTGACCGATTAGCGGCAGCTTCGGCCACTGTACTGCACACTGTGCTCTCAGCTCAGGAACAGGCATTCTCCTAACTCATACTGCAAGGCTGCACTGTTAGCTTGAACCAAGGGGGAGACTGGTCCAAACCTGAATGAGGACATTGCAACTGGTCCACGGCCAGCTTTCGCAAGGACATTGTGCAACATGCGTAGGCATCCAACTGTTCTGCAGTCCACTCAGACGTTCATTAGTTTGCAATCTGTGCCCGAGGAGTCAAAATCTCTGGGGCATTTGGTAGCACTTTCATGGCTCTGCGTTGCTTGAGTGGCCAGATAAGCTAGAAGCCCGACTCCAAGCATGTCAATGTGGCTGCGCCGGAACTGTTTCATCTGCGGAGGAATAGTCACTTTACACAAGGTTTCCCGAATGCATGGTCACTTCCTTCCACCCCTGCAGGGCAGCTCTTGCACCCCCACCCCCCAACTCGCCTCAACTGCAGGGCAGCTCTTGCCCCCCACCACAACCATCCAGGGGATGATTCTGGCGAGCTGGTCTTATAATGATATGCAGATGTATTATAATGAAGTTCCCGATGTCCAACGGCAGGAAACGCGGCCCGCCATTGACGGGCAGAGCGCACGATTGCAAACTAGTTTCATGACAGCGTGAACCCAATTTTTGGCTTTCTCGCCACTGCACACACCGTCAAACACACCTGATGCCAGTGGGCACGGAAAAGTCCACTCTTAGGGTATATGCAGCTGAGACAGTAACACACAGTAATATTTTGGAATATTAAATAAGATATAAACATATATATATATATATATATGAGCTAATATTATTTCCTGCTTCGTGGATAATCTATAACAGAATTATAAACTGAGTAGCATCTCCTTGCAGACAGAATTGTGCAGCCACAGTTTTTCCAGTGATGTCTCTGAATTTCTCTGAATCTGCGAGGCACATTGAGTACAAAGGAAACTGCATTATTGCACAACAGCTGCTAGTGGAAAACCCCATGTATCTTACCATAATATCTAGCTTAGTGCTTTGAAAGAAATTATCATTTAAAAGGGGATGGTAAATGAATGCAAAAATTCATTCAGTGTAAAAGAGCTCAGGCACTTAATTCTCACAAAAAAATCATGTGAATTTCCTACCTGACAAGAGACATTTGACTTGACATTTGTATATTTTCCTTTCAGTTCCAGCATTCATTTTGTAGGGTGAGCACTGGAATATATATATAGTAAAGATATTTCCCTCTACACTTACATTCTCTTTCAATGATTCCTAGCAACCTGTGTTAAAGCTATTTCCAACAATAACTTGTACAAGGGAGAATCAGATTTGAAAGTGTGGTAGTGTATTACTGCCTTACCAGTTTTACCATACATGGTACTTAAATAATAAGACATGCCAGTCTCTTCCCCCATGTTAAATTTGCATACTAGAATAAATCTGACAGTTATTATTATGAAGGCCATAATGGAACAGAGAAAAGGGACAGTAACATGTAACATCCCATCTCTAACTGCTCTGCATGGTTTGTGCTGCTGATCTTTGAGGCTGAGTGTAGGTACCTCCCACATTAAATGAAAATATATGACATGGAAGTGTTGTAATAATATCTATGTATCTTTTTTCGGTCACAATCCCAAAGTTCATTCTCGCTAGCCTAACCTACTCAGTTACTTAAAGGAGCAACCAGTGACCTTCATTAGAGATTTCAATTGTGTTTCTGGTTCTGTAGTTCTGTAGGGTCTAAGATATTTACAGGGTTGTTTTGAGGATACTATAGCTTCTCTTATCACTTTCTTTCATCACAGTAGGTGCCCCCTGGGAGTCCCTCTGCATGTGTTCTACTTAGGAGAAAAAAAGAGGATGATAATGGAAAGTGCATAGATGCCAGTGAAACAAGGCTACAGTACCAAAGGAGGGCTTCTTTATCTTGTTAACTACACCTATTGCTACAGCACAAATAATTTGACTAAATCAAGCAGCAATCCTCCACAAAGGTTGAGATTCAGCAAGATTGGAGTGACAGGTTTGGGCCACATTCAGGATGATCTTCAGCACACACCAGGGCGAGCATAATATTTCCACTGGCTGCAAAGGTCACTCTGAACTTTTTTTGCTTCTATCTCTTTACATGCTGGGAGTGGGGTCATGTACAAAAGAAGTCAGCCTGCATTCCACAGATACATTAATCAGGTGACTGATGCAATGTTTGCAAGAACAAGCTGTTACAGATTCCTTGGGCAAGAAGCAACAGCAACAAAGCCCTGGGATTCTTCCAAATAGCAGGATTTTCAAAATGTAATGCATAACTGATTGTACAAATACAGTCCTGCAACCATAATAGTGGGTCATATGTGAACCAGATCAATCAATATGCAGCTTGTACGTGACATCTGTGCAGGATAATTCTCTTCCTTGGCACCATTTATAATATATTCAATTTAAAGGAGTCCGCAGTGCACCCATTATTAAAGCATAACCAAAAATTGCAAGGATGGATCTGAGGAGACCAGGGCCAGAACTTTCTGGGTCCATTGGAGACAGGCTCGGAGCGGAAGTAGTGTATTCGGAGGACATCTTCATGTCGTTGGCAGATATTCCTGACAGCAGCTGACATGGCGGGAGGACATCATGGATAATTGCAAAGGGAAGGTGATTTAGCCAATTAATTGGCCAATTAATAGTAATTTAACAAACAGGACACAGCAACCCTGGAGCCTCTGAGCCTCACCCAGTGAAAGGAGGCAGCAAGCAAGTTGGAGCCCAGCAATGGCTTTCTCCGGCAGCCATCATAAGAACCAATATCGTGTGCCGGGGAGGGTGGAGCATATGGCAAACAAAGTCAGGAAGGGAGGGGAAAAACTGCAGGGTGCATTCCATCAGAGTCCCATCTGGGCAGTGCCACTTGAGCACAAGAAGGAAGGGTGGTGTTGCATTAGAGGCCTTGGAACTATGGGATGATCTGCCATAGGCCTCGTTCATTGGGCTTCACTCATCAGACCTCGAGACCTCTATTGAGGAGGAGAAGCAGCAGAGAGGGAGAGAGGTCTAGCCATAGACAATAGGGATCCTCAAGGACAAGAGGTGAGCCTGCCTTGGGATGGGGACGTGCGAGAAAAGGACAGAGGGACACACGAGCAGCATGCTGACAGCACAAGAGTCTCTCCTGCAGAGAGAGTCCACTGTCCGAGAGTCTGTCACTTACAAATGTTTCAGTGACAGGGTCTCTCCAGGGAGGCTGTCACTAATGTTTGCACCACACTGGAGGACGAGCTGAGCCCCATGGGAGGTGGTAGCCATGCAAATGGTAGCGGCGCTGAAGGTCACTGTGGCACTGAACTTCTACACCTCAGGATCGCTGCAGGATTGCCTGGAGATTTGTGTGATATCACATCAATACATCAAGGTGATGACTGATACTGTGTTCAAGAGATCCAGCAAGTATATGCATTTCTGAACTGATGCTGACAGTCAAGTTGAGAGAGCCATTGGGTTCAGGGCCATAGCTAGATTCTCCCAGGTGCGGAGTGTGATTGACTGCATGCATGTAGCCGTTAAGGCTCTCACAGACCAGACTGTGGCTATCATCAACAGGGAGGGCTCCTTCTCCCTCAATGTACAACTGGTCTGTGATCATCACAACCGGATCCTTCGGGTATGTTGACGGCTCCCAAGGAGGAGCCACAACACATGGACACTTTGGCAGTCCCAGGTGCCACAGCTATTCTGGCCCCCTGCATACCTTCGTGGGTGGATACTCGTAGATAAGGGCTATCCACTGAGGAAATGGCTACTAATGCCTGTGTTTACTTTGCCCAAACGTAGACATTTCCTGTGACGCTTACTACCTGTTGGATTCATACCAATAAACTCTAATCTTTTTGTAGTGCTGCTGTCAGCCCCTTCATTTACCATTCTATTGCTCTGCGCCCAGTTGCACATCGAACAGCGGCAGGGGTGAAACATTAACCACATGTGGCACGGTCCCTTGTGACCCACCCCGAGAGGCAGCCAGGGTATCATGAGTCCCATAGGGCTACAAAATATAGAAGGAGATGTAGCACTAGCCTTTTATTTAATGCAAGAAGAAATGCAAGCCTTCACAGTTTGGCACTGTATTCACCCGTGAATCCCAAGGGCAGCTAGGTACTCTTCTTAAATTTCTTACACTTGCTCCTCCGAGGTGCTCTCCCTGCACTTGCTGCTGAGGTGGAGGCAGGCTGCTGACCTAGCTGTCCTGTGGCTTGGGATGACTTTAGTGACTGCCCTGCAGCTGCCTGAGGCCTGGAGGGCCCTGTCATGCTGAAGTGCTCCAGTACAGGTGCAGCAGTAAGTGAGAGGTAAGTAAGTGAGGTACTGGTGTCACTGCCAAAGGGGCTGAATGGCCATGAGAGCCTGAGAAGAGCTCTTAGGTACATAGGGCTGCCGTTCTTCTTCCCTTGCAAAGCACATCCCTACTGACCTGAGGAGTAGGAGGACCTGGTGGAGACTCCAGGTGCTTTGTTCCCCCTCTTGCCTTGTCACTGCTGCATAGAGCTCATAGACGAGGCAATCACATGCAGGTCTGCATGCATCTCCGGCATCCACTGATTAGACTGCTGAACCTGGTTCTACATGAGGGTTGCTAATCTCTCAATGGAGGAAGCCAGATACATGGCAGCACTCATGGTCTGGATGGATTCCTCTATTGTCCACCGCATGTACATAGCCTCTGGAATCTCTATCAGATTTTTAAAAAATTTATTCATGGGGTGTGGGCTTCGATGGCTGGGCCAGCATTTATTGCCCATGCCTAGTTGCCTTTGAGAAGGTGGTGGTGAGCTGCCTTCTTCAACCGCTGCAGTCCATGTGTTGTGGATACACCCACAGTGCTGTTAGGAAGGGAGTTCCAGTGACAGTGAAGGAATGGCGATATATTTCCAAGTAGGGATGGTGAATGACTTGGAGGGGATCTTCTAGGTCGTGAGTACATCCCCACTTCTGACCTTATGATGGAAGGAAGGTCATTGATGAAGCAACTGAAGATGGTTGCGCTGAGGGCACTACTCTGAGGAACTCCTGCAGTGATGTCCTGGAGCCGAGATGACTGACCTCCAACAACCACAACCATCTTCCTTTGTGCTAGGTATGACTCCAACCAGCAGAGAGTTTTCCCCCTGATTTTCATTGACTCCAGTTTTGCTCGGGCTCCTTGATGCCACACTCTGTCAAATGCTGCCTTGATGTCAAGTGCAGTCATTCTCACCTCACCTTGGGAGTTCAGCTCTTTTGTCCATGTTTGAACCAAGGCTGTGATGAGGTCAGGAGCTGAGTAGCCCTGGCAGAACCCAAAGTGGGCGTCAGTGAGCAGGTTATTGCTAAGCAAGTGCCACTTGATAGCACTGTTGAAGACCCCTTCCATTACTTTACTGATGATGGAGAGTAGACTGATGGGGTGGTAATTCGCTGGATTGGATTTGTCCTACTTTTTGTGTACAGGACATACCTGGGCAATTTACCACATAGCTGGGTAGATGCCAGTGTTGTAGCTGTACTGGAACAGCTTGGCTAGGGATGTGGCAAGTTCTGGAGCACAAGTCTTCAGTATTATTGCCGGAATATTGTCAGGGCCCATATCCTTTGCAGCATCCAGTGCCTTCAGTTGGTTCTTGATATCACGTGGAGTGAATCGAATTGGCTGAAGACTGGCATCTGTGATGCTGGGGACCTCCGGAGGAGGCCGAGATGGATCATTCACTTGGCACTTCTGGCTGAAGGTTATAGCAAATGCTTCAGCCTTATCTTTTGCACCGATGTGCTGGGCTCCTCGATCATTGAGGATGGGGATATTTGTGGAGCCATCTCCTCCAGTGAGTTGTTTAATTGTCCACTACCATTCATGACTGGATGTGGCAGGACTGCAGAGCTTAGATCTGATCCATTGGTTGTGGGATCACTTAGCCCTGTCTATCTTTTGCTGCTTATGCTGTTTGGTATACAAGTAGTCCCATTTTATAGCTTCACCAGGTTGACACCTCATTTTTAGTTATGCCTGGTGCTGTTCCTGGCATGCCCTCCTGCATTCTTCATTGAACCAGGGTTGATCCCCTGGCTTGATGGTAATGGTGGAGTGGGGGATATGCCGGGTCATGAGGTTACAGATTGTGTTTGAGTACAATTCTGCTGCAGCTGATGGCCCACAGCGCCTCATGGATGCCCAGTCTTGAGTTGCTAGATCTGTTCAAAATCTATCCCATTTAGCATAGTGGCAGTGCCACACAACACGATGGAGGGTATCCTCAATGTGAAGATGTGACTTTGTCTCCACAACAATAGTGCGGTGGTCACTCTTACCAATACTGTCATGGACAGAGGTATCTGTGGCAGGTAGGGCGGTGAGGATGAGGTTTAGTATGTTTTTCCCTCTTGTTGGTTTCCTCACCACCTGCCACAGACCCAGTCATGTCCTTTAGGACTTAGCCATCTCGGTCAATAGCGGTGCTACTGAACCACTCTTCGTGGTTGACATTGAAGTCCCCCCACCCAGAGTACATCCTTTGCCACCCTCAATGCTTCCAAGTGGTGTTCAACATGGAGGAGCACTGATTCATCAGCTGAGGGAGGGCAGTACGTGATATTCAGCAGGAGGCTCCCTTCCTATATTTGACCTGATGCCATGAGATTTCATGGGGTCCAGAGTTGATGTTGAGGACTCCGAGGGAAACTCCCTCCCGCCTACTGCTGGGTCTGTCCTGTTGGTGGGACAGGAGATACCCAGGGATGGTGATGGTGGTGTCTGGGACATTATCTGTAAGGTATGATTCTGTGAGGATGACTATATCAGGCTGTTGCTTGACTAGTCTGAGAGACAGCTCTCCCAATTTTGGCAGATGTTAGTAAGGAGGACTTTGCAGGGTCGGCATTTGTCCTAGGCCGATGCTGGGTGGTCTGACCGGTTTCATTCCTTTTTTGTGACTTTGTAGTGGTTTGTTACAACTGAGTAGCTTGCTAGGGGCCTGGAGTCATATGTAGGCCAGACCAGGTAAGGACAACAGATTTCCTTTCCTTAAGGGCATTATTGACCAGATGGGTTTTTACAACAATTGACAATGGTTTCATGGTCATCATTAGCCTTTTAATTCCAGATTTTTATTGAATTCAAATTCCATCTTCCATGGCAGGATTTGAACCCGGGTCCCCAGAGCATTACCCTGGGTCTCTGGATCACTAGCCCAGCGACAACACCACTAAGCCATTGTCTCCCCCTTACCTAACACTTTAGCTCCAGCAATTGCCACTTATTCCTAAGGCACATCAATAGACTGGGGCTCAGCATGGGCCTTGCCTCCCACAGTTCTCCACCTCTTGATGACCTCAGCTGTCACAGCCTCATAAGCTATTCAGGTGAGTAAGTGGTATGCTCACCAGCTTGTGACCCTGAATGTAATTGTGAACTGGTCCCCGGGCAAGGTCCCCCAATTTGTTATGATCCCTGACGAGATACCCCCAATTGTTAACTTCCCAAATGGGACCTCAATTTGCTGTGCTCCTGGGTGAGGAGGAATGAGCTGGCTCCACTTCTTTACTCAACCTCCTCAGTTGGTCGCTAAAGCTAATATAAAAGGGATCCCTTCTCTCATGGATACCTCTTCCCAGTCCAAATGTATTTATGTTTAGAAGGAGTCAATTTAACCAGACCTTCTTGAATCAAAGAAAGAGTAAGTTTATTAGTTACTAGAAACCCAAGAAGAAAATAATAAAAACGCAACACACATACACACAAATCAGAAATTAGAAGTTTGAGTTCAAAAATAAAATTCAAAAAAAGATATACGAATCGGTCTTTGGCTTGTCCGTGAGGCATAGATACATAAGAACATAGGAACATAAGAAATAGGAGCAGGGGTAGGCCATTCAGCCCCTCAAGCCTGCCTCGCCATTCAATTAGATCATGGCCAGGCCTCAACACCTCTTTCATGCCAGCTTCTCATTGCCCTCAACTCCTCTATATTTCAAAAATATATCTACTTCCTCTTTAAATACTTTCAGTAATCTACTTTCCACAACTCTCTGGGGTGGAGAATTTCAGACACTCACTACCCTCTGAGAGAAGAAATTCCTTTGCGTCTCAATTTTAAATGAGTGTCCCCTTATTTTGTAACTATGTCCCTAGTTCGAAATTCCCCCACTAGTGGAAACACCTTCTCAACATCTACCCTGTCAAGCCCCCTCAGAATCTTGTACATTTCAATCAGATCACTTCTCATTCTTCTAAACTCTAGTGAATAAATGCCTAACCTGTTTAGCCCTTCTTGATAAGTCAACCCCTTCATCCCGGGAGTCAGTCTGTTGAATCTCTTCTGAATTACCTCCAATGCCAGTATATCCTTTCTTAAATACAGGGACCAAAACTGTACTCCAGGTGTGGCCTCACCAGCACCCTGTATAGTTGTAACAAGGCTTCCCTATTTTTAACTCCAACAGCCTAGCAATACAGGCCAAAGTTTCATTTGTCTTCTTAATTACTTGCTGCATCTACATGCTAACTTTTTGTGTTTCATGCACAAGAACACCCAGATCCCTCTGTGCTGTACTTTTTTGCAGTCTCTCTCCATTTAAATAATAGTCTGCCTTTTGATTCTTCTTACCAAAGTGCATGGCTTCATATTTTCCTACATTAAACTCCATCTGCCAAGTTTTTGCCCACTCACTCAAACTTTCCATATCCCCTTGCAGATTTCTTATGTCCTCATCACAACATGCCCTCCCACCTATTTTTGTATCTTCGGAAAATTTGGATACATTACACTCTGCCCCCTCTTCCAAGTCATTAATATCGATAGTAAATAATTGAGGCCCTAGGACTGATCTTTGTGGTACTCCACTAGTTACGTATTTCCAACCTGAAAAAGACAGATTAATCCCGAATCTCTGTCTTCTGTTGTTAACCAATCCTCAATCCATGCTAACACATTACCCCCAATACCATGAGCTCCTATCTTGTGCAATAACCTTTTATGTAGCACCTTATCGAATGTCTTCTGGAAATCCAAATATACTACATCTACCAGTTCCCCTTTACCAACTCTGCTTGTTATACCCTCAAAGAACTCTAGCAAATTTGTCAAACATGATTTCCATTTCACAAAACCATGTTGACTCTGTTTGATTGTGTTAAGTTTTTCTAAATGTCCTGCTATTTTTTCCTTAATAGTGGACTCTAGCATTTTCCCAACGACAGACGTTAGGCTGACTGGCCTATAGTTTCCTGCTTTTTGTTTCCCTCCCTTCTTGAACAGGGGCGTCGAATTAGCAGTTTTCCAATCCACTGGGACTCTCCTGGAATCCATTGAGTTCTGGAATATTTTGACCAATGCCTCCACTATCTCTGCAGCCACTTCCTTTAAAACCCTTGGATGCAGGTCATCAAGTCCTGGCAACTTGTCTGCCTTTAGTTCCATTAGTTTCTCAAATACTTTGTCGCTCGTGATAGAGACTGTTACAAGGTCTTTCTTCCCATTAGCTCCTTGCTTATCTGGTATCTTTGGGATGATTATAGTGTCCTCCACCATGAAGACCAATGCTAAATATTGTTTTAAATTATGATGAATTAAAGATGGCGAAACATTGTGGCTAAGTTGGGTGATTCTGGTAGAGCTGACTTTGGCAGTTGGTTTGGAGACACTTGGTTCTGCAGGTTAGTTGAAAAAGCTGTCCTATTTCCTTTATTAATTGTGGCTTTGCTGATTTACCTCCAGCAACAGTGGGAGAAAGAGAGCCTTTGTCTTCAAGCTGCAAAGTGGTGCCTAGTCAACCTCCCTCTGCTGTGACTCTCACTAGCACACAGGAACTAGAACACACATATCAGGTTTGCAGCTTTTTACCCCTTTCCTTGTGTATTTCTGGAGAAAAAAAACAAACATGTCTTTCGCCCAGAGTCTGTTTTCTTTCAACTCAGATCATTTCCACATTCTGAGATATAACTCAACAATATAACAACATAACTCAACTCTTTTTTCCCACCACCGTTCCCTCCCCCCACCCCATCCCCACAAGGGCCATCTGTCACTTGTTCATGTTGTTCTTTCCAGAGTGCTTACCCTTGTCCTACAATTATCACATTTTGCTTTCTGACCTTAATGCCACCATCAGCATCTCCTTTAGCCAATACTACTACCCCTTTGTCCTTTTGTCCATGACATCTCTGGCAATCTCTCCTTTGCCTCCACCTATCACTGGCCTTCTATCCAGCTTCACCTGTTCCACCCCCCTTAAATAGTATAAATTTCATCATATTTTTACTTCTCTTTAGCTCTGAAGAAGAGTCATAAGGACTCGAAATGTTAACTCAGTTCTTTTTTTTCTCCACAGATGCTGTTAGACCTGCTGAGTTTTTCTAGCATTTCCTGTTTTTGTAGGAGATGGCTCTGGATGTTTTGGTGAGATTTGGCAATCAGTCTTCATTGTCTCCACAACTACAGGAGATTAAAGTTCAGTCTTTGCATTTCATCTCTTCCTTTCAAGTGTCTCAGTCTCAAGTAAGCCTTGACATCTTTTTAGGTGCCATTCTATGGTCTCTTTGGACTAGTCAGTCAAGTATAATCCACACAGGAACTTTCCAGAAGGTGGTTACTTTACATCTTTTGTTCAGTGTCTTTGTTTGTATGTCTTTTTTAAAAAAAAATGTCTTCCTTAAAAAGTTCAATATGCCTGTGTTATGACCCAGCAGTTGGTAAAGCTGAGTTTTTTTAAAAATCCCAGAGGGAAAATTTAAACAACTGTCATAGCCTATATTTTTAAGTGGTATGTTTGAGATGCAGTTCAAAATTCAAGAATCAGACCATCAGTTCTTGAGACGTTTTATATTAAACTAAATGAAACATTTTATTAGGTTACAACATATTAAACACATACACAGCTACAAATTATTACTATCATAACTTTTAACAAATTCCCAGACTAATCTCCATGAAGGCAACAGCAACCCATAGATTTTTAAGTAGTCACCAGGCAAAGCATTTTCACCTTACAAATTAAAAATGAGGTTCCTTTCACTTTGGTTCCTTGCAGACTCAGTGGTAGGTTTACAGGCTTTGATCTTACATTGCCTTTGCCCTGCACTCAAAACTGCTGTCTGTTATATCCAGAATAGCTTATTCAATGTAAATTCTCATTGTATCACCAGCCCCTTTGAACTCCAACTCTTCTAACAATAAAACCTCTTTCATAGTACCAATTTTATTAGTAATATAAAGATTGCTTGGTCTCTGCTAGCTAGATGCCAGATTTCACCCCACTTCTCGAATACTCTATTCAACAAAATTCAAATGTACTCTACCTCTCTTACATCTCAAAACTAGTACACATCAAAGCACCCAGACTAACTGGCTTTAATCCAATTAAGACACACCCACAGACTAAACCTCTATTTTAAAATAAAAGTATTTTCCAATAATATTATATGCATTAATAGCTTCATGACACCTGTAAGTAATTTTGGGCTGTATCCACTGTTGTGACAACACATACCCACTGACATGAGAGTATCTGTGCTGATGGAGTGTGTGGAGGAATGAGGTGAAGTGCACCCTCTGAGATTCCTTCCTACTCAGAGGTGGGAAGCTGTCCACTGGTCACTGCAGTTCTCTGTTCTTCAGCCTCACCTACCTAAGAGAACAGATAGATAAAAGGATTATACACTTCCCATTGTGTCCTTCCATCCGCTCCTAGTGTTGAGCTTCATGTGTTCAATGGCATATATATACATGACTACATGTGTGCCTGATGTTCCTTTGTACATCTGCACTCAGCCACTCACTCTCTTAGGTTTGCACTCCTGTCTTGCCGTCAGCAATGGAATGGCCACCATGCTGCCCTGCCAGCTCTGAAGCCTCCTCCTTCATGGGGGTGAGTATGGCCATAATTAGAACCCCTCGGCTAGTCTTAGCCTGTTCCTTGAAGTTAGGAGCTGTCTTCTCCTGCAAGCAGAAAGATGAACACCATTAGTCTGCCCACCAAGGCAAGCACAATGCCTATGCTGGTGACAGCCCAGTGGTTCATTATGGGGGCAAATGAACATTGCGGGGGTCGGCAATCAAAGATGGGCGCCTCTCACTAAGATGCAGCCATGCCCCTCACAGGATATGTGCTGCCTGATCCCTTTACCACGAGTGGGTAGTCACTCCCTCTCCACCAAACTCACCCTCTTGTGTTGCCACATACAAAACCCAAAGAGAAAAGAGGCAGGGAGTACTCACCTTGCCAGAACAAATAAGCCATTGAATCACTTGTAACACTGGAACCAGGTTCTGGGGATGACTGTCCAGGCTTACTTGGTGTTGCTGGTCTCATCCTCCCATTCCTGGGGAAGAGGACCTCTCATTTTGTCCTTTGCAGCCTGCGGGGAGGCATTGCTAAACTGTGGGGCCACCCAGGGTCTTCCTCTTGCCATTCTCGCTGACGCTTTCCTTCCTTTCTTAAGTTTGCCAGAAAGTCCCTGTTCTATTGAGTGCTGGCAACCCCTTACATATGGTACCTCTCTGGTTGCTCCCTTGGTGATCAGCCCCCATGCCTCCCATTTCTACTTGGCTGGTTGCCAGAAGATCGCAGCAACCAGTCAATCCCTGCGCAAGCAGAAGCATCTCCTGCTTCTGGTCCCGATGGTGGGATCTGCAGCTTTGTTGCCAAATTCAGCCCCAGAACTCTGCGGTCTTGTCCCATGACCTGCTGTGGCACTGTGCAGCAGCAGTATGATGACATGTCCCTCTCCACTAGAGCTATCCCAGAGTATACCCAGCTATAGTGTCAGAAGGCATTATGATGTGCTGCTTGCTTTCTCCATAAGATGCTGCTCAATGACGAAGCTTCATTTGCTGTCATTGCTGCATTTGTTACAATGCAACAGTGACTATATTTCAAAATCATTTCACTGGTTGTAAATCGTCCTGTGACGCCATGAGTTTATTAAAAGGTGATTTATAAACGCAAGTGCTTTCTTTCACGTGGAGCTGTCAAAGTAACACACCACAAAACATTGATGAGGAATTGTCAGTAAGGAATCAGAACTTGCACTCACTAAAGTGTCTTTGCTTGCTATAAGAGCAGAGTTTTATGATTGTCACCATTTTTAATTACTCCATTGACTCTTTGCATGTTGCAACAGTCTTTTCTACATCTTTCCCGTGTTATAGGTTAAATCACTATCCTCATTGCACAACACCTGAATAATCTATAAGCCATATAATTCCTCTCAACTGCACATATATTTCCTACAACCATAGGTATGAAACAGTCCACATGCACTGCCACTCAACTGCCACCATGTTTTATTTGCCAAAGTGTGATGTTTTTCTAATTCCAGCACTGTGCTATCTTTATGCTTTCTCTTCGTAAATGTATATGTACATTGTGTTTCATTACCTAATTTTGTGCTTAGTTTTAATGCAACTTTTGTAGCTGGAGCCTGTGGTCCCTCAATTCAAGAAGGGAGAGAGGCAGAAAACAGGAAACTATAGGGCAGTTAACATGACGTCTCTCTGGGGAAGGTGTTAGAGTCGATCATTAAAGAGGTTATAGCTGGGTACTTAGAGAAACTCAAGATAATCAGAAAGAGTCAGCATGGTTTTGTGAAAGGGAAATCATGTTTAATCCATTTATTGGAGTTCTTCGAAGGAGTAACATATGCTGTGGATAAAGGGGAGCCTGTAGACGTGCTGCACTTGAATTTCCAGAAGACATTTGATAAGGTGCCACATCAAAAGTTATTGTGGAATATAAAAGTTCATGGTGTAAGGCAGTGAGCTTCATTATTTTTCAAGCAAGGGCCACTTTAGCAAAAAAACCTGCAATATGAGAGCCAAATCAATGGCTGAATTATTATTACTTACTACTCCTTCATGATGTAATATTACAGAGCAACACGTGTAACTAAAACAAAATCCACCTATTATACTTAAAAATAAATACACATGTACAATTTAAAAAATGCAGCATTTATAAAACAGGAACCAGGAAAATATAAGGAATTAAAAATGCACATATGCAAGTAAACTTTTTAAAAGCTGAATAATGCAAAACTTACTTTAAAAACTGGAAAATTCCTACATTGGTAAATGAAATAACTTTTATATTTTTAAACTTATATTTTATTTTAAAAGAATAATGTAACTTCCTACATACAGTACTTCCTGCCTACCACCAATCCTGCTTCCTGAATCTCCTTGCTCCCTGATCCTCCCGGTCACTGCAGATCCTCCTCCTCCCCAACTCTCAGCGTTGTGGTCTCTCCCCATCCCCAACCTTCAAGTTGTGGCCTCTTCCCTCTCTCTGACTCACCCTCTCGCAGAACCTCCCACTCCCTAACTCCCAAGAAGGCCAAAGCAGTGGCTCCTCACTTCAAAATCATGGAAGAAGCCAACCTCGTCAGGTGCACGCCACTTATATGCAATCGTAAATGTGAGCATTCTAATTTCTCGCTGGCGGGGAACTTAATTTGGAGGGGGAAGCTTGACCCACCTTTAAAGTCCCGAGAACATAATTGCAAAGTCCATCCCGCCGCCAGGGAACCAATTTTCTGCCTCAAGCCAATTTAAGTTCCTCCACCCACCAAGCTTCCTGCTGCTGGTGGGCCCAGAAAATTGTGACCTAGGTAAACTAAGAAAGTTCATTGTTACTTTTTTAAATTGTTCATGGGATGTGAGCACTACTGCCAAGACCAGCATTTGTTACCCATTCCTAATTGACCTTGAGAAGGTGCTGGTGAGCCACCATCTTGAACCTCTGCAGCCCACGCGGTGTAGGTCTAAAAACCATTTATTCACATCTCCTTTTCTATTAATCTTTGCACGCAGGAAGGAACATAATTAACAGTTAAACAATTTAAAAAGCTGCAAGGGTTTTTCAGTTTGAAAAGCAAAGTGCTTGAAATGCTCAGATTAATGATCTCTGAGGGTTTTTTTGTAGAAAATTCTTTGCAGCATTGATCTTAAAATCCTTTGTGTTCCAGCCAGTTTCCCATTTCAAGGCAACAGTGATGTCCCCTGAGAACATTGTATTCTTGAGAAAAAATTAAAGTCTGTGGCCTAGATTTTTCTCAGTACGTGTGTTGTGATTAAAACAAAGAGAAAATATGCTTTGCTGGTAAACCTACTGGTGGAGTAATTATCATTAGCTTATATTTTCTACTTCAACAAAGTCATCAAAGTCATCATGAACCTAGACAGGGCTGGATTTTTCTTCATTATATTGGCCCAAATTGAGCAGGATAATGAAAAATGAAGTAAAAGTGAACAAGGTGGTGTACTGCTGCATCCCTGTCCTTACCGCCATGGATCAGGTTTTTTCTTGCTCCAAAGGGTGGTAGTCAAACAATCCCGGATGGCTGTACAGCACATGAATGGTCAAACTTGTGTTTCTAAATTCCCTGACATCAGATATTTTAATGATGAATTTTCATGCCAGATATGAACTGCCAAATATTCAACATTGGAAAACATTACAATTAAAATCCATTAATATGAACATTAAACTTACAAGAATTTATGCTATTGAAGAACAAACATAACATTTGCTTTCTTGGCATACAGTCATAAACAATTGAACTGGCAGTTTTGAATAAAGATCATGGGTTGATTTGTTTGTTGTTTGCATTATTACAAAAATGTGGTTGTAATACATTCTATGCATTTTTCCACAATGCTCATTTTGGTAAAAATCCTGCTACCCCATAACCCTACCCCTACATTGGCATAATTTATTTTCTAGTGCAGGGGTAATGGAAAGGATAGAGATTGCCTTAATACACAAAGGGCGGAATTTGCCCAGAATGGCATTAGTGCGGTAGCGGGTGGGTAAAATGGAGTCCTAACCGCTGACGAAAATTTCGGGTTTTCACGCAGTATCATCCTGAACCTGCCTCATTATTTATTTACTCCCACGAAACACACCGTTTCCATGGCAAGTGGGCAGTCATTCACCCGCCCGCCATCACCCCACTGTTGCATCTCACCAGTCGCCATCTTTAAAAGGCAGCCGCCAGCAAAGCGCTCATCGCCACCAGCTCACCAGCGCTGCCCGGGGGACATGGCCAGCAAAGGAAAAAAGATTGCAGCCCCCCCACTTCAACGACAGGTCCCTTGAGTGACTGCTGGATGCTGTGGAGGCCCGCCGGAATGTTCTCTATCCTCGCTCTGGCCGTAGGATGGGCAACAAAGTCACCAACCCAGCTTGGGAGGTGGTGGTCAGCACAAACGCCCTACAGAGAAGGACAGCCACCCAGTGCTGCAAAAGGATGAATAATCTCCTCCATTGTTCCAGGGTATATCACTCTTTTCATCACTCCCAACTCACACTCACAAACACATCACACATCCACAGGGTCATCACTCACTGCCAGTGCAAGGGACATCACCATTCACTCTTTCACACACACCGTCATTGTCCTCATCCCATTCATGGGACCACTCACTACCCACACAGGCCAGGCATACTTGTCATGTGGCCCTGCAGGCATCCTGATACACTCTCCCCATCTCTATCCATGCAGGACAAACTGGCTTACAACAGGATGGAAAGGTCGCAGGTCGGAGGAGGGATGCTGGAGATCAAAGTTCTGATAAAATTCAAAAACAGAGCCATCTGGCTGGCAGGCGATGACTGGGACCAGTCCTGTGCTGACGGTGAGGTTGGCGCTGCTCTACCAAGTGAGGATCCAGCAGTGCAGCATCCATCAAACAACCATGCCGTGAGTGATGTGTCCTCTTTCACAGGCCACTGCCATGCACTAATTATCTCTCCTTGCTTTCGCAGACACTTCTGCCAAACAGCCGACAAAGTCCATGTTCCAAGGCTTCCAATCAAGCTCTGTAGAGATCTCTGAAGAGGCATCTGAAGGTACCCTCCCTGAAGTCCCGTCACAGCGCTCACCCACACCCTCCACCAGTGCAGAGACTTAGACCTCGGTGGGACCTAGCTTTAGAGTAGCCTTGGGATCACAATCTGGTGAGTATATCGCACCTCCACAGCAGGCAGAGGCAGGGGCTTCCCAGGTCCCTGGCAGCCGGAGGATTGTTGGAGGCCAGAATGTTCCTGAGTCAGATGACAAGGCTCTGGACTCAGTCGTGTCACAGTTGCTAGAGCTGCAAAGGCAAGCTCGGGAACATCCAATGCACTCCTCAGGTTGCAAGGCACGATGGAGGAGTCCGTCCGTCTTCAGGCTGAGGTGATACCGCCAGCATTGCAAAACACCGAGGTCAACACCGGCAGGATGGCGGCCGCCATGGAGACCTTGGTCCAGGATGTCACTCTTGCACTGCTGTGCGGGCTTAATTCCATTCCTGATGCCATAGTTGGCCTCCAGCAATATGTACGCAAGAGGGGTGTGGGGCAGCTCGATCTCACTCCAGCTACCCCTTCTGCTCAGCCAGGGGCCCTTGGGTACCCAGAGGGAGGAGGATCAGCAGGTGCACACTCTGGGGCCATCCACCCAGGTGACTCTGGGAGTGACCGGCCCATCCAAATCCCATCTTCTTGTGACCTCCACAGCTCCAGCTTCACAGGCTGAGGAGGGTGCCACTGCCACACAGCAGGACCTCGAAAGCAGGCTGCGGCCCTCCAAGTCTCAGCCCTTCAGAGGACGCCCGCCAAAGTCATCACAGACAGAGCATCACAGTCAGCAGGCTGCCTCCACCTCTGCTGTGAATGTCCGGGGAGCACCAAGATGTAGCAGCAGGGTTAGGAGAGTTAGGAAAAGTAGTTGCACAGCCTGGGCACAGGTATTAATCACTTGTACATACTGTTCACTATTGTCAATAAACTCCTAAGACTGTCTCCCTGCCTGTGGATCCTTGTTCTGATGAGCAGTGTTATTGTCACTCACATGTGAAACCTTTCTGCAGAAGATAAAAGGCAGGTTTCTCAGTCCAAGGCCTCTTCCCTGTGCTCTGTGCAGCTTCCAGACCACAGCGATGGTACAGCCTCACACTCACTGGAAACATTACTGACCCCTGCACCTCAGCAGTGCTGGTCATTGCTGCCAGAATGTAGTGGGCAGGCGCCACAGAGTTCTCTCATTCTCTCTGTGTGCTCTCAGTACCTTTAAGGTGGGGCTGACCCCCATCACACCAGCATTTGTGACCAATGATGCTGTGCACCAGCTCCTGAAGGGCTGAGGTGGGCACAGCATCAGGTGCGTCTAATGTTTCATGGTTGCATCTCTGAGATGGCCCTGGTCATGGAGGGCAAGTGAGCTGCTCTCGGCCAAACAGGAGTCAGACATTTTCAGAGGCTATGTGAAGATCTATGGAGTGTCCTCACTGCATGTTGTCATCATCCTCCTGTGATCAAGTGACTTTTAGGGCGTCCACTGCATCTCCAATACAGGAGCGTTCTCACAGAGGGTATTGGCGCTGCCATAAGCCAGACTGGAGTCAAACATTCATAACTGCGCTGGGAGGATCTACAGGGACACCTCACTGCATGTTGTTATCATCCTCCACAAATCTGGCACCTATGAGGGCCTCCCGAGCGTGCCTGACTCGTCTAGCCAGTGAGAGCCTCATCCCCGTCGTCGTCACCACCGAGGACCCCCTCAACCTCATCCCTGTCAGCCTCCTCCTCATTGGAGGAGATGTGCAGCTCCTCTAACTCCTTCTCAGCCAGCTCCTCTCCTTGTTGCAGCGCCAGGTTGCAAAAGGCGCAGCAGATGACAACGATGCATGACACCCTCTGTGGACTGTATTGCAGGGCTCCACCATACCGGTCCAGGCACCGGAACCTCATTTTCAGCATCCTGATTGTCTGCTCTACCAAGTTGTGAGCTGCTGCATGAGCCTCATTATATCTTTGCTCTGCTGCAATCTGAGGCCGCTGTACGGGTATCAGCAGCCACAGCCTCTGCAGATGGCCCTTGTCCCCAAGGAGCCAACTCTGCAGCCTCTGTGGACCCTGGAAGACTGCAGGGATTTGCGAGCGACTCAAGATGAATGCATCATTCATATTCCCTGGAAACTGTGTGCATACCTGCAGGATGCGTTTCTGGTGGTCACATACCAGCTGCATGTTCAGTGAGTGGAAGCCCTTGCAGTTGATGAAGTCCACTGAGTGTAGTGATGGAGACCTGAGTGCCACATGAGTGCTGTCAATTGCACCCTGCAACTGTGGGAATCCCAAGATCAGGGCAAATCCAATGGCTCTTGCATCCTGGCTGTCCCGGTCCCAGGCGAAATGCACAAGTTGTGTGCCATGGACAAGATGGCATCCGTGACCTCATGGATGCATTTGTGGATGGCGGATTGTGAAATCCCACAGAGGTCACCTGTGGAGCCTTGAAAGGAGTCACTGGCATATAAATTGAGAACCGCAGTCACTTTCACAGCCAGTAGCAGTGGATGGCCTCCATGGCCCCTTGGTGCCAAGTCCTGCAGTAAGTGGCAGATGTGAGCCACCAGGTCCCTAGACATGTGCAGTCGTTGGTGACACTGGTTCTTAGTCATCTGCAGGAATGGCAGGTGGTGTCTATAGACAGTGGGTATCGCTAGGCACCGACCAGCCATGACTCACTATTGCTCCTGGGCAGCGTGTGTGGGAGCCCCTGCTGCCCCTTCTTCATGAAGTTGCTACTCCTGCCTTTGTGCGGCCAGGAGCCTCAGTCACTCTCTTCTCTGGCTTCTATGGTCTCTGTAGGCTATCAGGCATACAGCTAGGTCACCAGGATCCATGATCCTGACATGGTCCTCCTGCAGCATAAAAGGGAGAGAGATGTGGTTATCATGGCTGTACTTAGCATCTTCCCTGGCCCTGTGTGACTGCTTCCCAGAGAGTGCTGGTCACCCCTCGGATGGCCAGAGATGAGTGCGCTGCATTGCTGCCCTGTCAACCTGCGACCTGGGGGACACTGGTCCAAATGGGGATGCTGAGATTGTAAAGGGCTGTCAGCACCTCCAGCAGTGACTGCTACATGGCCAGTGTTGGCGAGAAGATGGTGCAACGTATGCAGTCCAACTGCTCTACGGTCCAATAAATATGGTGGCGGACTGGAAGTTTGTGCCGGGGAGCGGGGTAGGCGGGGACGGGGAGGTGGCGGGTGGTGGTTGCAGACGGCTGGGTAAGGTATGGAGCGTTTGGTGACCCTTTGGTGGCTCTGCATTGCTTGCATAGGCGGACAGGCCAGGAGTCCGACCCCAATCATATCACTGTGGCTGAGCCTGATTTGTCTCAGTTGCAGAGGTATGGTCAGTTTATACTGCGTGGCCACTTCCCTAGCTCACCATGCCCCCCACCTCGATTGCCTGCACGCAGGATGCAGCGCCCGCAGCACTTGACTCCCCACCGGCCACCGCCACTGATAATGGTTGCCTCCGTGGCTGGCCAGCACTTGCCCCCAGACAACCCCTACGGCCCCCTCAGCAGTCGCCTCTGGGGCCAGGCATCAGTTGCCCCCACCTGTCAGCCCCCTGAGGCCTGTAAACAACAGGTGAGTTGTGGAGAATGTTGCTGCTCACTCACCTCAGTTCCCCCAAAGTGAAGGCTGTCAAGTGCACGTCGCCTGGGTGCTGCTGTGAAACATGTCGGCGTGTTTTCCCGCCAATGTGGATGGATGATACGCCGGGGTTCTAAGAGCCTGGAGGGATGGCCTTTTAATTATATGATGATGTATTACAATTAGCTCCCCGCCGACTGATGGCAGGAAACGCGGCCTGCCATCGGCGGGCTGAGCGGACGATCGCGACCTGCCTTCCCGCCGTCATTAAGCAGGTCACGCCATATCTTCCGCGCACGCCACCTATCATGCCCACTGCCAACAGGCTTGGAAAATTCTGCTCAATGTTTGATACTGTTAATTAAAAATTCTTGTTGCTCCTACCGTTATTCTACACATGCCACAGAGTGTTTACAGTGGGTGTGATAAGAAATCTGTTGTAGTAACAATATTAAAATTTATCCTTAAGCCTTGTTTTACACACATATATAGGAGTTCAGAAATACAAACTTACAATTATATAGCACTTTTAACATAGGAAAGTGTCCCAAGTGGCTTCACAGTGGGGGTAATCAGACAAACATTGACATCAAGGAGGAGAGACTGGTGGAGAGGTTTAAGGAGAGAATTCCAGAGCTCATGGCCTAGACGCTTGAATGTAAGCACAGGGTAATGGGTGAATGGGATGATTAAGATATAGGCAGGAGTTTAGGATGAGCTCTGCGTGGAAGATAGAAGGCTGTGTTAATAATCAAGCCTGGAGGTAACAAAAGCAGGGGTGAGTAGCATATGAGCTGAGTTGAGGTGGAGATGGGCATTGTTCCAGATGTGAAAATAGGCAGGCTCGGTTATGGAGAGGATTTCAGGTTGGAAACTCAACTCAGGGTCCAAAAGGATGCTGAGGTAGTAAATATTCTGGTTCAGTCTAAGATAGTGGCTAGGAAAGGACATGGAATCAGGTGCTGGATTTTTGGTGGGGGCCGAAGACAATGCCCATGGACTTCTCAATGATTAATTGAAGGATATTTTGGTTCATCAAGAGTTGAATGTTGGACAAGCAGATAACACAGAGGTGATGATGGGATTGAGAGATGTGGTGGTGGGACAGAGCTGGGTACCATTAACATATATATGGAACCTAAAGTTACACCTTCAGTTAATGTTGCCAAGGGCAGCACCTATTAGAGAAATAGGAGGGCGTCAAGAATAGATCCTTGGGGGATTCTATTGGTATCAGTGAGGGGACAAGAAGAGAAGATGTTGCAGGAGATTTTAGGAAGGAAGAAAGACAGATTTACATTTGTACAATGACCAAAGGGCATTCCAAAGCACTTTACAGCCAATGAAGTACTTTTGGAAGTGTAGTCACTATTATAATGTGGCAATCGATTTGGGTGCAGGAAGGTCCCACAAACAGAAATGTGATAATGACCATAATCTGTTTTTATGATGTTGATTGAGGGACCAAAATTGGCTAGGACACCAGGGATAACTCCCCTGCTCTTCTTCAAAATAGTGTCACAGGGTCTTTTTTATCTGCCTGAGAGGACAGCCAGGGCCTCAGTTTGACACCTCATCTGAAAGATGGTACCTCTAAAAGGGCAGTATGCCTTCAGTACTGCACATGCATGTCAGCTTTGCTTTTGTATCCAAGTCCAGGGGTTGGGTTTTACGGCTGCAAATTGGACAGTGCTGTTGAGCTTGTTAAAAAGGCAATCAGCTGCAATTTTTTCATTGCCTACTCCATTTTTCGCTAGCCACATGGGGACAATGTTGGGAGTAAGTTAGACCAGGTATAGGCAGCATAAGGGTGGATTTTAAGGCCTGCAAACAGGACCATGGCTGCATGTTGCAGCAGGGTCTGCTGCTGTAGGTGGCAGCATTTGCCTGTTGGTAAACTTCATTTGTTCAACTTTTATAGGCATAACAATTAAGGAGGGAGTGAGACGGAAGGGGACCTTTAAATTTGTGGCCAGAACTGACCCCTGATTCATGGCCTTCTTCTGCTGGAAGTCCTACCCCAGATGCCCGATTGGGTGCGGAGCCCCCCTTCACATCACTAGCTAGCCAGCCGACATTTGGTAGGGTGGGAACAGGACCGAGCTGACCATACACTTCCATTTCCACCTCTCTTACCCCACTGGAAATTGTAAAATCCAGCCCGTGAAGTGAGACTTGAACCCATAACCTTTTGATTTAGATGCGAGAGTGCAATCAACTGAGTCACAGCTAATACTCTGGGCTGGATTTTCAATCACCCGTGGGAGCGGGTCCAAAGCAGGCGCAGTTTAAAAGAGCACTCTCGAATGATGTGTCAGTCTTTTGAAGGCTCTATGATGCACTGCAAGTTTCAAAGGGAGGATGGGGAGAGTGGGAGAGCCAGCAACAAGCATGCCTCCAATTAACTGTTAAGCTGTTAAACCGGTTGAAGAGCTTGCTAATGGGCTGAAGAGGAACAGAATGAAATTTTCAAAGGTAAGAACAGGAAGAGCAAATGGTCTGGGGCATGTTAGTGCGTATCTGCTGGGAGCACAGCGGGGATTTATTATTCAATGTTGCTGCTGATTTAAATTCTTGATAGAAAGAAAAGTTAAACTGAGGTACTCATGTGGCACAAAGTTGTCAGCGCTTGAGCAGAGTGGATTAAGTACCTGATGGCGGAATGTTTGGGCACTTGTTTGGATCATGAGGCTGCTGGATCTCTGCTCTCCTGCCTGCTCCATTCCACAAGGCAATGGCAAGCCCAGTCACAACTGTCATCTGCCTTTGAGAATTGCCAGCCAGAGCCAACTCCCGCCTCCAGACAGAGCCCAGCACCACTAATTGGGCGTCAAACTCATCGCTGGCCCAATTAGGGCCTTTGCATATCAAAATATTGTTGGCAGTGACACTGATGCAGCGCAGGGTCAGGATCCGGAAATGATTCAGGCATCGGGTCGCTGAACTCGGATTGAAAATCCAGGCAAGTCAATAGCTATCACTGTATAGGTAAGAGCAGAACCAGGCAAATGCAGTCCCATTTAACTGGGCAAAAGGAGAGGCGATGGAGGAGGCTGGAGTGGTTGACAATGTCAAAGGTTACAGAACAGTTGAGAAGGATGAGGAGGGATAGCATATAGTAACAGAGGATGTTGTATGTGAATTTGATTAGGGCTATTTCAGTGCTGTGGCAGGAACGGTAGGTGGCAAACCTATTTGGGGAGGATGGAGTTGTGGGAAAAATGGGCATGGATATTGGAGACTCAATACATTTAAGGAATTTGGAAAGAAAGGGATGTTGGAGATGGGGCAGTAGGTTGAAAGGACAATGAGGTCAAGGATGGTTTTGAAAGGAAGGTGGACAGTACCTGAGGAGAGAAAGCTGTTTACAATGTCATGTAGCCTCAAGGCCAGGTTCAGAAGTTGGTAGTCAGCAGTTAGTGGGAATACAACAGAGAGAGCAGGGGATGGCTCTCATGGACAAAATTAACTCGGAGAGAGCCTGAAGGGAGACAAGATAGAAATTAAAGAATAATGCAGGCTCAGGCATAGGGCAGGTCTAAGACCTGAGGGAAAGGTTGGCTTGGTGGACAAGAATAATTGAGGGATCCAGTAGAGGCAGCTGAATGAATGGTCTCAGATCTTAATGACATACACGTTTGTGAGTTTCCTACACTTGTTGGAGATGATGGTAGAAGGAGCAGGTTAGAGGGTTCTAAGGAGATGGTTATTGTTACTTTCCAAGATAGTTCTAAAGTAGTGAGCAGTTTCAGCAGAAGAGAGCAGAGCCCGATTACTTGATGTTGTCCAGCCAGATCTGACGATGAATGGATTAACTAGTAATGTACCAAGTATGCCCAAGTCTGCACCATCGACAAAAGGGAATGGATTTGCAGGCTGTACCATGGGGACTGACCAATGTGGGAAAGGCATCAGAGGCAGGGGTGAGGGAGTGATGGTGAGTCCATGATGAAGCATTAATCCCTATCCATCAGCTGAATAAGAATAATCAGGAGAAATTGCTCCTCATCACACCTGCGTTTTGCACTTAAAAATAATTCCACTATATTAAACTTGCATGCCACAATATAGTTATAGGAAGCTACATGAAAAATAGAAATCAATTGCCATTTTTAATATTTCTGTAATCCAGTTTTGGGCCAAACTTGATAAACATCAGCAAAATCCACATTACTAACCATGTCAATAATTAAAGACAGAAGTCTATAAGAACAGACTGGCCTCACATTAAGTTATCTGAAACAATCTGGATCATTTACGGTTTTAACATTATCTGATTTTAATTAGAGAAATAAGATCAAAGAAAATAGAACAAAGTTTACTTAGATTGTTAACATTTTTAGCTCACAGGGTGTATTTGGCTTAGTTCAGCCAGACTAGGAAAGGGTGTAAATACTATATCAGTTATTCAGTTAAAAGGAACATTGCAGAGCAGACTTGTATGTAAAATTTTACATGCAAGAACAATACTACTCAAAACGTAATTTTACATCTCTGCAGATTGTGACAACAGTATCTTTATTTCTCCAGTCTCCAGTCTTTTTTTTTCTGAGCATGTGATTAACATTTGGTATAATTTAGAAAGAAAGATGTTATTGTTTTGTTAGTTACTGTAAGCCAACAAAGTGGATGATGTATCATTATATGAAATCGCAGTGCGGAGTTTTACCAGCGTCCTCAGTATGCTAAGAAATTTTATTAAATATCTAGATCAAGGGAGAAAATTCTATAACTGTACTAAGTTCATAGGTATGTAAACACACTTTCCTGCTGATGTAACTCTGGGCAGATAAATAAACTGAATAAACCTCAAGACGTGGAAACCGAGCTTTTAAGTCTTCCCGCAGAAAACTTAGGAGAAGTTGTTTGTGTTGGTCTTGGAACGAACGTCATTTGATAATGGTCCCACCCTTTCATTTGCTTATTGTAAATGATACAAGATGTACATCAAGGTAATGTTATTTGTTTTCTATATTAATATGTTTCATTTAGTTGCTATGTTATTTTTGAGGCCTGCGAAAATTTATTTTGCATCAAACCAAAAATAAAATACAAAGGGTGCATTTACAAAATGTTTCCGTGATCATGCGCATTTTTGTATTTAAAATATACAGCATTGGAAATGAACAGAACATTTTTGTAGATGTTATGTGAAAGATTAAAAAATGGCAAATGAGTTTAGTGATTATAGAGGTCATATTTATTTATCAGGCATGATGATGGAAAAGTTTAAATGTAATTTCTTATTTATCTGATAAGGTTAAACTTAATGGTGATAACCATGTTGTGAAAGGTTTGTCAATGTTGAGAGACTTCACAACTAAATTCTTCTATATGATGGCCATTGCGCCTGTGGTCAATTAAAAAAATTTGCTTAAGTAAACAACTTGCTTGTACAGCAACCTCAGTGCACCTACCCACAAATAAACAGTGAACTATATGGTACTAAATTAGTCTGAATATTACTGAAAAAAGAGACATGCTATTGAAGCCTTCTGTTTTGCACTCATCAGGACAGCTACACAAGATAAACCAACAATAAAGGGAACAACAATTTATACTGTATGAGAAGAGAGTGCCAATTGGTTGGCAAATGGACTCTGACTTGTCGAGGTGTTGCCATGAGAATGCAGCAGAGAGCAGTTAACCGCTGTTAACTGCCAAGCTTTTCAAATTCAAATCAGGCAGATTGACTCTGATTGGTCAAGGCTTCACCATGGAGAATGAACCAGGAAATGGTGATCCCCCAAGCTTTTGTTTAGTTGGAAAAGGTGTAACATGTGGACATGTTCCTTCTGTCTGCAAAGGCGTTGTGTGTGAATATATGTGGCCTCTAGCATGCATAAGTAAGCCACACTGCGAACCTGACTGATAATATTAAACTGGTTTTCAGTGTAATTCTTAGCACAATCAGGATAGTTTAGCAAATGTTGTCCAATTGCAGAATCACATATAATTTTGGACACTAAGTTTTGAGTTTTGCAAGGACAGGCTGGTTGTGTACAGTCAGCACTTTGCCTGTTGGGAGCAGGTGAAGGGACGTGCTGTTTGATATGATCCATCAGTCATTGGTATGTACAGCCTACATACCTGGCATCACACCGGCACAGAAGTTCATATACCACGTTACTTAGTTTTGTGATAAGCGGAACATCTTTTTGGCTTGACGGCAGCACCCTGTTAGCGAAGAATACCACTTGTGTTGCTTCTGCATAGCAACAGCGTGCAATGTTCCTCAAATTTCTGAGACACCTTACTCTTCCAGGGTAATCTGAGGTAGATTGGGCACTTTTTGGGGCTGAAAGTGGCAGCCTTAGGCCATTCATGAGTTTGCGTGATATATAGTGAACTATGATTTGATCAGGGTAGCCATCATCCCGCAGGTTGGCTTTGATGTGCCAGAAAGCTAACAGTTAACTATTCTTTGCTGCATTCTCCATGGCAACGCCTCTACCAATCAGAGGCCACTTGCCAACCAATCAGCACTCTCTTCTCATACTGTATAAATTGTTGTTCCCTTTACTGTTGGCTTATCTTGCATAACTGTCCTGATGAATGCAAAATGAAAAGCTTCGATGGCATGTCTTTTTTTTAGTAATACTCAAGTTCTGTACTACAAACTAATAGTTTGAATACATAATTAAGCTTTTACTTGATGTAAAATGTATGCTTGCGTTGATGAATTGATCTGAGACAAAAGGGCAAAGAAAAATTATTCAACACTAAGATAAGGCTGGCCACAACTGATATCCAGCTTGCATGGACTCCTATTCAATTAGCACCAAAACAGAAAGAAGCTGTGTTGCTTCTAGTGCTAGACAAGACTAACATTTTTGTGTCTTCAGCCACAACTGTGCAACCAAAATCTCAGATACTCCCTCCACCTTTCCTCTTGTTCCTCCAGCCATGGCACCATTAATAAGCAAAAAGATAACATGAGGTTGTAAAGTTATTATAATTAAAACAACTCTGATAACACAAGAAACCATGCACTGAAGTGTTTGCCGTTTACTGACATTTAGTTCAGTTTCAAAAATGATCTGATATAGCTTATAGGTTATTATCCTTTTGTTTTGTACTTGAAAGGGCTCCACAGATAGCCTTATGCTAGACAGCATCTATGAACAAGGGAAACTCATCAATCTCAAACCATTTTCTGTACCAGATTGCACTTGCTAATGATCTTTTTCCACTGACACAGCTTTCTTTGTCCTAGTATGGAAACAGGTAGTGTGCTAATTCTTGGCCAAGAAACTAACTTGACTAAATTGGCGCGCACAGGACAATCAAGACCAACAGTTTTAATGGAATCTTCCCTTGGGCAGCTAGAGTGCTCATCTGTTTTAGGCAATAGGCCTCTAGCTTATGTAAATTGATGTTAGGATCTTGGTTATATTTTCAGGGACATGAATTTATATTTTCAGTTGACTATGTGCTGGACATGCTCTGTGTCCTTGGCTTAAAAAAAAACCAAAATTAATGTGACAGTTGCTGACCGCTCCAAAAATGGCCAAAAGATTTTCTGGGATTTATTTTTGTGGAACCAGGAGAAGCAAGAGATCCAGGTATCTCCCTTTCCAAAAATTATTAACTGTTGCGCATTTTTGCATTTTGTGCTGTATATTCTCTCAGGATCAATATTATAAGTCCTCCTGTAAGAGGACATTACTTCTTTCACGACAAGAACTGAAGATTTTACTACCTAAGGACTAGTTAAATGATAAACATTCATCAGGGATTATGGCATAAAACTATTGCTGCATACATTGACTCTTGGACTTTCACATATGCTTCCATGTATATTTGCCTACATAAAAATATTGTAGGAAGACAAGGCACAATTTCAAACTCGCTAAGTGGTCTAGTTTACATAATATACTTGAATGAACAGATTATCACAGCTAGATTCATTAAATTCCTATGCTGTTTTTTATAACAGCAAAATACTTCAAAGCTATTAAAATAGAAATTTTGGAAGGAAGTTTGCATTGGACAATACCTTTTCAACAATTATACACAATAGAGAAATAAACCCGTGTTAAAATGTTGGAGATAAAGAGATCAACATCAGAAACAACAAATCAACATCAAAACTATACTGACACTTCTGTGAGGAATCACTGACCATTCTGTGCCTGAGTAGATAGTATGTTTATCACTGGGAGTAAATTTTCATCTTTACTGCTGGGCAGTAATCTGGTAGAGTAGAACCAATCCAATTTTCTTTCCATTCAAAGAATCATAGAATGATACCACACAGGAGGAGGCTATTTGGCCCATCATGCCTGTGCCAGCTCTTTGGTAGATGTATTCAATTAATCCCACTTCATCAGTAAAATATCTCCAGGAAGAATGGGGATGGAGGTGGAGGGGGGTGTGGGATGGGGGGAGGGGGAAAGGGAGGGGGAGGGGGAAAGGGAGGGGGGAGTCGGGGGGAGGGGGGAGGGGGAGGGAGTGGGGAAACTATTAACTGAAAACATATCCATTTTGTACGAAAAAAAAAATAGAAGAGTAAATATATATATCAAAATATAACAAATATATAATGAATTCAACAGGAAGTAAATCAGCTAAATAGTTGCATCATTCTGTGGTTTAAAATATTTACATAGTTGTTTGAGACAGTAAATCAAAGCTTCAATAGTAGAGACGATAAAGGACTAAATGGCCCACAACTTCCATTCCCTGGTGTGTCATCACAAAGATGCGTTGGGGAGCAGCCCCCACCACTTGAAGTCCGCACGTAAGGATTGCATGGCAATTGCCTGGGAAGTTCAAACTTCCGCTGTGCAATTGTCCTGCACTGAGAACTATCTGATACTGTGATTTAAATCGCAAACTTTGGATAGTTCCGACTGTCTTAAAGTAATAGTTAATGAGAAAATGTACTGACCCCTGACCCCTCCGCCATGGGGCTCCCATAAACCCACCGAACCCCCACAGGATCCCCAACTACCCTCCAGCAAGCCCCGACTGCCGTCCTCACCCACCAGCTACACCCCACCCCAACCACCCTCCCCACAACCTGAGTACATCCCCATCCCCCCGTCATGACCCCGTGACTATTTCCCCAATCCCCAACTGCCCTTCCCACCTCCCAACTGCACCCTCACCCACCCAACCGACTGCCCTCCCCACCCCCCAACTACAGTCTGGACTGCCGTCTCCACCACGCGACTACCTCCCCACCCCCCCAACTTCCCTCCCTACCCCTGACTACACCCCCACTCCCTGACCGCCCTCCCCATCCCTGACTACCTTGTATCAATAACATAATTACCCATATAAATCTGAGAAATATGGTCATAAGAAATAGGTGCAGAAGTAGGCCATTTGGCCCATCGAATCTGTGCTGCCACTCAATGGAGAATTTTGCCGTAAGCGAGCAGGGGCGGGGCCCACTCGCCTATGTGTAAAATGACGCGCGGTGATGTCGGGCGGGCGTCTCGATGTCACCGTGAGTCATTTAGATTTTCAGTTCGGCAGGTGCGCAGCTGAGTCGGCTGCGCGCCTGCCGAACTGTCAAAGGCCTATTAAGGCCATTTAAAACCTAATTAATTCAATTTAATGAGCTGCCCGTCCAACCTTAAGGTTGGCAGGCAGGCAAAGGGCCCAGGCGGCTTTTGCGTTTTTCATGAAACCTCATCCACGGGCAGGATGAGGTTTCGTGAAGTGTTTTAAAATGTAATTAAAATGTATACATTTATTTTTTGACATGTCCCAGCTCATGTGATAGTGTCACATGAGGGGACATGTTTTAAAAGTGTTAAAAACCTTTATTTAAAACTTTAGCACTGAAACAAATCTCCCTGAGGCACCTCCATGCCCTGGGGAGATCTCTGCGCTCTTTCACGATAGCCAAAAAGAGAAAAAAGAAACTAGCCGCTCATTTTAATCCCACTTTCCAATACCTGGTCTGTACCTTTGCAGGTTACAGCACTTCAGATACAGATACTTCAGATGTTGTTGCATACAGAGTTAGAGGCCTGTTATTCAGATGTTGCTTACCACCCACCTTTCTAGATCTTATCAGTCATTGAATCTTTTACAACATTGGACCCACATCCTCCTGGTGACTCGTCTACTGCTAACCTCTGTAGTCACCTCTATTTAGGTCCTTCTGATGTATTTAGGCAGATTTCTTTTATCTGATGCCAAGAACAGCACCTCTCACCTCAGTGACTGCTTTGGTTAACACCTCAAGAGAGGCGTCGAAGAACTTTGTGGCCACTCATGGATACCTGCCTATGCCAAATTTGGAGCTGTGTGAACCATCCTGCGGCATCTCCTCAGCAAATGGTCAACCTAGTCATGGCTGCCACTCATCTTTTCAAAGGGCCCTCGGTTTCCATGTCCCACCTACAGGCTGCTCCCAGTGCCGCTAATTGGGAGACAATCTTGCCCCCAGACCAATTATGCACCTTGCATTTAAAAATCACTTTGTGTCACTGATGCTGACGCGAAGCAAGGTTGAGACCTGGAAATGTTCAGGCATCAGGTTCCCGACCCTGGATTGAAAATCTAGTCCTTTGACTGTATAATAATGACGATCTAAATGGAATGTTGGGTGCAATTACAGATGTGCTTTCTAATGGCCATGAATTTGTTAGCCTAAATATGTCTGAGTCCCTGCATAAAGGGTGATGTACCAATCTAGAAATGATACCAATATCATGTTTTTTTATCAAACATAAGTTGCCTGTGGCACAAAGCTCTGCTTTATTAAAGACTATGCCATTGATAAATAGTCAAGGTTAACAGTGAACATTTTATACCTACCATCTGGCTATTTGGCTTCAATGGAAATGGTCAAATCAATGGAAGAAAGTGCTGAACATCAGAAAACTGCTCCTTCTGTTTACTCTAGATTCTAGGTGCACTATTGTCATTTTCGATGCAAAACCGTCAATATTCCAACTATGGACTCAACCACCTTTCTATGTGATTCTGCCAAAATTATGTAAGGCAAATACATAATGTATAATATCTTTGTTGAAACCTATCCTGAAAACTGTGCTCCCTGTGTAGAGTAACTAAAAAGCTTCTTGTTTCATCCAGTTTCATAGATTTTTGTCATTAGGGTTACCAGTTTTCTGGACACTTGTCTGACAGTACAGAGTACAAGCATTAATTCTTGTAGTTCACAGCTAGCTTTCAGTAATACAATTATATTAAACAAATACAAAATTCAACCACAATAGGCAAGACTAAATACAATACAAAATACAGTTAAAATAGTACAAAAATATCACCCACTCCTTAGGAGCTCATTCTGTTCAGAAAATAAACAGATATTCTACAGAATGTGCTACATATTTCTATGTAAAAATTTAGAATGAAGATTAAGTTCAAGGACTTGAGAATGAAGTCAAGTTTGATAACAACTGTAACTCTCTTAGCTAGAACAATCCAACCCAATGAAGAAAAGACCATCGACAATTTTACAGAAAAGCAGAGTGACATAATTATCTGCATCAAAAACAAAAATACCTGGAAAAACTCAGCAGGTCTGACAGCATCTGCGGAGAGGGATACAGTTAACGTTTCGAGTCCGAATGATGAAGAGTCATTTGGACCCGAAACGTTAACCGTATCCCTCTCCGCAGATGCTGTCAGACCTGTTGAGTTTTTCCAGGTATTTTTGTTTTTATTCTAGATTTCCAGCATCCGCAGTATTTTGCTTTTATAATTATTTGCATGTCAAGCTTCACCAATAGAGACAGGAGACCTCTGATCAACTGTCTGCCATAGATCCCTCTGCATCTCTCATAAAATAGAGGCCTTCTTTAATGACATCAGTGAATTAATTCAAATATGACTATAATATTAACAGATTGTCATGTTTGGAGACTAGCAATGCCAATGAAAACACAAACCAGGACATTATAGAGAGAGGGATGCTTTGCAATGAAACAATGGCCTCTCTGCTGGATCTTCTGAGACAACTGTTGTTAATTTTGAATTGGTCATGATGCATTTCAGTCTATATTTAAGAATATGAAGAGTTGGATACACAACATTAATTTACATCTGCATACATTCTATCTGCAAAAGCTGTCAATAATAATATTGTATCTCATCAGCAACAACTACAACTTGCATTTATATAGCGGCTATAAAATAGTAAAATGTCTCAAGGTGCTTCACATTACTTGGCTGCCAATATTGGATACATGGGACTGAATTTAATGGCCCTGACGGTGGCTCAATTCATCAGCTAGAAAGCAGGTGGCAAAACGGTGATGGCCATTTTTGGAAGCTCAAACAGGATTAAATCTCAATTAGGCAGTTTACTGCCTGGCACCAGGGCTTCTGTGCCTCTATGGGCAAAGAGACCACCTTCAAGAGCTGCAGGCCAGTCAGAGGATACTGCAAACCCCAAAGCAGCCACCATGGAAAAGATCTCAGAATTTAAGTGAATGGGTTGGACTCGCTGGAGTCAGTAAGGCAGGCCCCGGCGAGTGGGGAGGATGGTTGTTGTAGAGTGCAGGGTGGGCTCTTTCAGCAGAGGTGGCCCTTGCCACTGAGGTGGCCCTCTGTGGACCACAAGATACTTGATCAGGAAGGACTCCCGCCCCCAATCCCTAACTGCACCCTGAGCATGCAGGGAGGCCACCAGTTTATGCTGGGTGGCTTCCCCATATGCCGTATACTCTCCTCCCACCCCAATCACTACTAGAATACTACTTAATGGCCTCAATTGATGTCTGGGTGGGAAGACCATCCTCAATCTCCCCACCTCTGACTTAATCAGGGGGGTTTGGGAAGGCAACATGCTCTCTACCTCTCACCCTCCCTGCCGATTCTAAGGCCAGCACCAACCCCGCGCCCATGCCCCATCTTCGAGTCCACTCCCAGTGGGGTGGGGGATGGGTGGAGTTAAATTATGCCCATGGTGTTTTAGTGCTCAGATCCATCAGCTGCTATAGAGAGTCTATAGTGTAGATTCACCAGGATAATGCCATGGATAGGAAATCAAAGATATGGTATAGGCCTGTAATAGTGGGACTATTTCCATTGCAGCAGAGAAGTCTTAGAGAAGATTTTTTAGATGCATTAAAACAATAATGGGGATCTTGAGAGAGTGAATAGGGAAAGTTTTGTTTTGGTCTGGCTGACAAGAGGTCATCAAATGAAAATCATCACTTGAGTGCCGGGTGCAGGAAGGTGGGATTAGAAAGAGCACCTGGGGGTCCTCGGGCTGGCCTGGACAAGATGGGCCGGATGGCCTCCTTCTGTGCTGTAACTTTTCTATGGTTTCTATGAGAGAGTGAGCAGAGAAATTAGGATAAATTTACTTATACAAGGGGTTATTGGAGTTTAGAACATTTTCTCATTTAGGAATGACTAAGGTAAAGAACATTGCAGGTGAGAATTTCATTACCGTAGCGCCTCTTGAGACTCCGTTGGAGTAACTGAGCGCACTTTTCCTGATAAATGCTGCACCAGCAGTTGCTTCTGGCAGGGTTTATGTGGCCTGGCATCTTGTGAAAGGTATTCACAGAGGGAGGTAACCTGCATGCATCAGAAGCAAGCCATTCAGCGTTATCTTGACACTATACAGCCCTATTGGCTTGTGTGATGTTCATCCACAAAATTTGGACCATGCATACCCACCTAACAAATTCACATGCCATTCACAGAAGATAAAGCATTCAGCTGCAGGATGGGCCCTGCATTAGAGATACCTAAAATATCAGGCACCCACCTTGTTAGAAGAGCTCCTACTGTTGCAATATGTCTGAAAGTACCCTGAAGTGTTTTTGTCGGTGTTGTGTTGAGTTCCTGGATTTGATTGGGATTGTTTCTGCATACTCCCCGGGAGGGCAGAGATGTAGGTGACCTTCCACACAAAGGCTGCAACAGGTATGGAGGCTGCAGTTGCAGTGCCTTCGGGTCTGAATCATGGAACAGAGTCTGTGAAGAGGGCAAACTCTGCGCGATGCCCTCTGCCGAATTGGAGACAGATTACTCCATATTTCTTGATAGTGACAGCAGGCTATCTGTCAGGTCAATGCATCTCGGTGAGTGTGCCCATCAGGGTTCCCCTGTATGCTGCCCATTAAGGTCCTCATAGGGTCCTCTGCAGCAGACTCATCCATGATCTCACCCTGTGGTGAGCTGGCAAATTAATTATCCTTCATTCCTGGCTGCAGCCTACTCAAGCTTGGTGACTCACCATGTGATAAAGCTAACTCTATAATAGTCTATAAGCACTGACAGCCAATGGCAAGGTGTACCATTAAGAGACCTGCATGATTTAAAAACTATGTATGTAATCAGGCGCAGAGATAGACTCATAGAACAAACAAACGTGTTAATGCATGAAAGCAGCTGGTGTAAAATGGGTAACTTGAGTAACTCACAGTTACACATGATCGTGCATGCAAATGTGTCTTCTGTTCGTTGGGAAAAGGGGGGTGTTTGAATCTTTTGTTTGTTATGAAAAGGGGAATGTTTGGGTTTTGAAATGCCATAAGGCAGTCTCTCTGGAGGCTGCCATCTTGAGATAAGTTCAACAAAGACCTCTCACTGAGGAGACACTGATGGAGCACTGCAATCTTTAAACACAAAACAACCACTAAGGCCTTCAATGTTGCCTGCATGACCCTGAAGCCCCCTCTGTGCCCTAGCATTCTATTTTGGTTGTTTAGAATTGAAGCAATAATGTTCAGCAGAAGCTTCCTGTCATTCAGTGCAGCTTTCCTTTAAGAGGGACTAACTGCCTTTTAGGGAAAAATATTTTAAATAGAGATAGATATATAGCTATGAGAAAAAAAATACAGCTCAGTGAGAATAGTTTTGGATTTCTCAAGCAAAGAGCTGGCACAGATACAATTTGTGAATAGCCTGCCTCTATCCTGTAAACCTCTCAGGTTCCAAGGAAATTGAAATACAGTTAAATAAGAGCCATTTTTCCTTAAAGCTATTTGGAATAAAGTTGCAAATGAAGGCTGTAGTAATTTACCTTAAAAACACAAGTGTTCATTCTACTCTGGCACAGCACTGAATCTGGCTTCTGAAGAAATTTGAGTGTGTCCTCTTCTTGATAATGATTATTCTTTACAGTGAAAAAATTGTTTTTGTATTTATCTTTCTTCCATAAATTGTGACTCTAACCTGCAATGCACAGTACAAAAAAATGAGAAATTTTGTTAAGACCATTTTCCATCCATTTAAATTGTGCTCCAGATAAAGGACAATCAGAAAAGCAGCTGCCCACTTCACAGTTGCACCTTAAATTAGCTTTTTAGATGAAAATTCTTCACTCTGACTCCTCAAAAGCACGTGCAAGTCTAATGGTATTATCATTTTTGAACACTCTGTGCACTAAATTCAAATACAGGCGATGCTATGAAGGCCTACTTGACTTTCCGAGGGCAGGCTGAACCGCTGAACTCTACTTGCACAACTAGGACAGCATTCTTCAGGAAAATGGCTGTATACAGCTGCATCCTCTGCATGCACCTGAACGCATTGAGTCGGTGCTATCCTGATGTCATATAATCCAACCAGCTGATGGGACACCTGGATTTCAGATTTGGCAGTGCAGGTTCTGGTTATGTCTACATTGTTCATTCTTGAGTAAAGAAGCCTAAACCATCAAGGTGGGCCCAGCAGTAACATTATTGAAAGGGCTAGGTACCTGATTGCAGGTAAATTACATTTTTGGAACTTCTTCTATTGTTAAGCGTCTAAAAATACATCTGGAATAATTTTGGATGTGTTTTAGTGAGTTACTGCATTTGTCAGAGAATATTGCCACATCCTCCTAGGGATGGCAGCAGAGTAGAAGGCCTTTGCACGCAAAGGGTACAATGGCCGGGGGATGCAACAACTGTGCTTCTGGATCTCCAGAATAATATGGAAATGGAACAGAGGCTGTGGACGGGGCAAGTTCTGCGTTATGCCCTCTGCCAAGTTGATTTCAGACTCTGCCATGCTCTTTGACAGTGACAGTGGGCTGTCTGGCAGGCCAGCCAATGCACCCTGGGGGCTGAATAATATGCCGCATTTCAGTGGGTGGGACTCGCACCGGGAGGTGGGTGAATTTCTGACTCCCAATCCTGCCGTTGCTGCACACTGTATAAAATTGCTATTAGTCGATTGATGGCTTCAGGGTGGGTCTTGATGTCGCAACGTCAGAGGATTCATGTTCGCCCACTCAATCCGAGCAGGAGGGCGGGATGTCCGGCAACTGTAATCGTTGGCCGTCACCTGGAAGGAGGTTACGGTCACTCATTTAAAGGGCCACCTGGCATGGGGCAGTGTCAGGTGACCCTGCAAACGTGTAAAGGTAAAAGCCACAAGGAAGTGTTTTTTTTCCGAAAGATGGTCAGGCATTGTTTGAGGTAAGTGTTATTATTCTGTAAATGTGTTACATTCTGGAGACACTTTGAGTTGATTGTTGCCAGTGAACACAGGTGGCATTAAATCTGATCATGCACGTGATATTAAAATATTAAAATTCTTAAAATTGAGCAGCTTCTTAGTCCTAGCATATTTTCCTCCATAGAAGGCCGAGACAAGGGAGCGAGAGGCAGGGAAGAAGGGCCAGAACCACCCTGTGTCTTGATGATGAATCCCTCCTCCAGGCTGTGTCCACCAGGTGTGACATCCTTATGCCAGCTGACAGAAGAGGAGACCTCCCTTTATAACCCGACCAGCCTAGGAGGAGGTGGCCATGGAGGTCTGTAGTGTGGAGGTCATGCCTCAAAACTGGAGGCAACACAGGAAGAGGCTGAATGACCTCTTATGATCGGCAAGGGTGAGTAAATCCTCACTATGTATTATTGTGGAAGGAAGCTATAGGGAAGGCTCGAAAATACTGGAGCTTTGTGAGTACCTCTGAGGTTCAAGGCAACATTATGCACCAATGTCACTGTTCATGGCCCTGATGCCTCTGTGGAGGTGTCGTTTTGGCTCCAGGGTCGGGGGGGATAGTATGATCTGGAGACTGAATCTGAGTCGATGACTCGTATTCAGTCTCGGATGTCTCAACGCTCAAGAAGCTTGTCACCGTCCAGGACAAACCAGCCTGCTTGATTGGCACCACATCTACAAACATTCACCTCCCCCACCACCAACGCACAGCAGCAGCAGCATGTACCATCTACAAGATGCACAGCAGGAATTCACCAAGGCTCCTTCAACAGCACCTTCCAAACCCATGACCACTACCATCTAGAAGGGCAAGGGCAGCAGAAAGATGGGAACGCCACCACCTAGAAATTCCTCTCCAAGCCACTCACCATCCTGACTTGGAAATATATCGCCGTTCCTTCACTGTCGCTGGGTCAAAATCTTGGAACTCCCTTCCTAATAGCACTGTGGGTGTACCTACGCCACAGGGACTGCAGTGGTTCAAGAAGGCAGCTCACCACCACCTTCTCAAGGGCAACTAGGGATGGACAATAAATGCTAGCCCAGCCAGCAAAGCCCACATCCCATGAATGAAACTTACAGAATACTGAAAGGCCTGGATAGAGTGGACGTGGGGAAGATGTTTCCATTAGTAGGAGAGACTAGGACCCAAGGGCACAGCCTCAGAGTAAAGGGAAGACCTTTTAGAACAGAGATGAGGAGAAACCTCTTTAGCCAGAGAGTGGTGAATCTATGGAATTCATTGCCACAGAAGGCTGTGGAGGCCAGGTCATTGAGTGTATTTGAAACCGAGATAGATAGGTTCTTGATTGGTAAGGGGATCAAAGGTTACGGGGAGAACGCGGGAGAATGGGGTTGAGAAACTTATCAGCCATGATTGAATGGCGGAGCAGACTCGATGGGCCGAATGGCCTAATTTCTGCTCCTATGTCTTATGGTCTTATGGTCTTATGGAATGAATAAAAAAAAGATGATGAGCCTCTGGAGTCAGCCATGAGTGGCAGATGCTGGATGTCCAATGCAAGGTGATTTGGCGGATATACCAGAGGGGTTGCATGCTCTGGCCTGGACTGTGGAGGTGTCCATTCTGGCCATGTGTACTGTGATCCCCCAGTCTTCAAAGTGCCAACCTTGGACAGACTAGTGATTGTCCTGGAGGGCAAACTCACCATATTGCTGATGCAACTGTGGGTATGCACTGTGACCTACACACTATCACCCTGTTTCTGAGCTCAGGGCAACAGGGGGACTGGGAGCTTGGACATTGAGCCAACTCCTGGGGTCTCACAGGAGGGCATGGAGGGCCTATTGGTCATTTTGGCAGAGGATGAGTAGCTGTTGATACCATCTGGAAGCACCTCTCAGAGCACTTATGATGGGGGCAGCCTCTTCTACGTCCATTGCAATTGGCATAGTTGTCCCTGATTGCTGGGGCGACAGAAGCTACTCCCGCGACTGTGCAGGTGTCTTCTAACGTGGCGGGGCCCTCAAGGCCTCACCGCACAGAGGATGTCTGCCAAAGTCATCCAGGGCAAAGGGACAAGCAAATCAGCAGCCTCTCTCCAGTGCAGCAGCAAGCAAAAGGGCGCACTGCGCCGGAGCACAAGGAAAAGAATTAAGAAAACGCCACACTGGTGGTAAAGTGCATCACATGGGTGCATTTTGTAGATGTGATTGTGAGATGTGCCATAGGCAAGATGTTAATAATTTACTATTCTTCATGCAGAGGTTCATTTTATCTATAAGCACGCTAAAAATTTACTGGGAAAATATTGTTGACTTGTCAATAGTGAATCTTGGTCAAGATGCAACAATGCCTAGGGAATCGAAATGGTGAGTGTGATGACAGAACATTTCAGTGAGCTCACATTCCAGATGTAATGACATTGAGACACAGGCAGTACACACATCCCTGAGGCCGAGTATTCCTGACCTATTGGAACCTCCGTCTAATCAAGGCATCCCTTGTGTCATGGCCATCCATGCGCTCACATGCAGGACCTTGCACCTCTCCGTTGGGTGTTCCTTCACCTCCTCTTTGCCCTCATCATCGGAACAATGCTCGCTCTCTGGAGTCTCCTCTTCCTCCTGGCATCCCCTCTCTGAATGGCAAGATTATGGAGACTGCAGCACACAACAACCATCAGTAACACTCTGGATGGTGTCTACTGCAACGCTCCTCCTGATCTATTCAGGCATCGGAACCTCATCTTTAGCAGCCCAGTTGGCTGCTCGACTATGGCCCTGGTGGTTCCGTGGCTGTCATAATAGCTCCTCTCTGCGTCTGTTCTAGGAGCCCTCACTGACATCGTGAGCTATCTCTTCAAACATCATCCAGAAGCCAATTATTCAGAGCATCAGGCCCATTGAACAAGTGTGGCACCTGGCAGTTCCGGAGAATGTACGAGCCGTGGCTGCTACCCAGGTACTTTGTGTATACCGACATAATTTGTCTATTGTGGTCACAGACCAACTGGACATTTAAGGAGTGATAGCCCGTCTGTTAATGAATGTAGACGGCCAGCCTGCTGGAGCCTTTATGGTGACGCGAGTGCAGCCTATTTCTGTTGGCACCCTTGGGAAACCTACAATTGCCGCAAAGCCTCTGGCTCATTCTAGTTGACTGTGGCGGTCAATTGAAAATGCAATGTACTGACCTGCTCTTCAGGATAATGCAACTGTAAAGACCTTAATGCATTGGTGTGCAGCAGGTT
Organism: Cetorhinus maximus; assembly: GCF_964194155.1. NCBI lineage: Eukaryota > Metazoa > Chordata > Chondrichthyes > Lamniformes > Cetorhinidae > Cetorhinus > Cetorhinus maximus. Next base: position 44,611,694 of record NC_135891.1, on the reverse strand, counting down.
GCGTTATGCCACTGAGGTCTTCAAAGGCAGCCTGAAAGGATCCAGCGGCAAAGAAATTCAGCGCAACAGTCACCTCCACGGCCACTGGCATTGGGTAATTATGAGCGCAGATGGAAGCTATCTCACAGAGAGAGGTAACTGTGGCTCTGCAGAGTCTGAGTTTCCTCTGGCACTGTGTCTCAGACATCTGAAGGTAGCTCATTCTCTGCCTATACACTCAATTGGCAACATAAGTCCTTCTGCATCTCTGTTGCTGCAGCATTATGCCTACATCAGCTTCTTGCTCCAGCGCAGGTCTGCCACCCTCATGCACCACTAGTGCATCACCGTACCTGCCCTTCTTCCTCTTTTTCTCAATCTCCTCCTCCTCCCACAGAGACCACCGTGTTTTCACTACCAAGAAGGCTGAGGTACAGTCGAGGATCTAAATTTACCTTTCTGCACAAAAAAATGATGCCTCAAAACAGCAAACGTATCCCCTGGAAACACAGCTTTCAATATCAAATACTGGCAGCACTCACAATGGCTTGGAGGCCAAACTACAGACCCAGCTAGTGACTTTTAAGCCACCCTTACAATCTTTCTGTGAAAAAAACAAGATCCCCAACTGGCATGAGTCAGGACTTCTAAGCGTTTTATTGCTCCCTGCATGTTTTATTCCAGTCAGTTGTGAAATTAACAATTTTAAATAAGCAATTTAATTGAATTTGAATAAGGTTGGTGGGCTCCTGATTTCTAGGCCCGCCAGCCTCCCATATTATTGCGAGTGTGCATGGTGAGCTCAGGAATGCGACCCGACGTCATCGCGCATGATAATATGTCGGCGAAGGTGCGATACAGGCCCGTTTTTGCAGCATATTATTCTGCCCAAAATTTCAGTGTGCATGCCCATTCAGTGCTCTCAATGAGGTCCTCAACTGAGTCCCCTTCAGCTATACACAGGCAAATGAACTGTCTTTACACCTTGGCCTGGTTGCAGCCCACTTGTGTCTAGTAACACACAACGTGCTGATTCCAACTCTATACCAGCCTCCAGGCAAATGCAGCCCCAGTGGCTGAGTTGGTGGCTACAAATGCCATATCAAGTGACATGCTGGGTGGAATCATCCCAGATTTGCACAAAGTGCGGGAGCGGGTGGGAAAAAAGTCGTTTTACCCGCCAGCCACAACGACAGGTTTTCACACCGAATCATCCTATTTCCGGTGCGTCCTGCCTCATTAATAATGCATTCACAGGACACACACCGGATCGCTGTCAGTCAGGCTTGGATTTGCCCACCCTGCCGTGACCTCGGCACTTCCTCGCTTTGGGTGCCATATTTAAAGCGCACCAGAGCACAGCCTGCTTCATGTTTACAGACCAGGGCTGCTCCAGGCGACAGATGTCCCTGAAAGCAAAGAAGATGGCAGTCCCCATATTTAGTGATGTCTCTCTGGGGCACCTGCTGGACACAATGGAAGGTTGCCATGATGTTCTCTACCCCAGCTTTGGCCACAGGAGGTCCATCAGAGTCACCAATCCGGCCTGGGAGGTGGTGGTAGCGGCAGTCAGCACCACCGGAGCACAGAGGAGGTCAGCCATCCAGTGCAGGAAGAGGATGAACGCTCTCATGCATTCCGCCAGGGTAGGACATCCTCCTCATCACTCTCAACTCACACACTCACAAACCCATCACACATCCACAGGGATCTCACACCTCAAGGGACAACACCACTAACTCTCACACGCACCCTCACATCTCCATCAGGCTCATATCCTCTGGAGCTCACATCCAGATCCCGTCCATGTCTCTGCTCACCAAACAAACATTCCATGCAGTGCCATGTGTCCTGCTCACACTCTCTGCATCTGTTTTCATACAGGAGAAGCTGGCTCACAACAGCAGGGAGAGGACCCAGACTGGGGCTGGAGTGGCCCACATTAGGCCCCTCACTCACTTTGAGGAGTGTGCCATCGCACTGACTGGTGACGACATGGACCGTGACTGCGCAGACGGTGAGGTCGACGGTGAACCATGTGAGGATCCTGCACCACATCATCCCTCTCTCAACACAGCTATGAGTGCTCTCTTGCCTGCTTTTGACTCTGCTGCCATGCATCAATTATCTCCACTTCAGTTCACAGGGAGCTCTGCCAAGTGACTGACACCCTCAGCTAGTCAGTCCCTCAGCTCCATCTATGTCCCCACCTCCAGCCAAGAGGACACCCCCTCCATTGAAGAGCTGGGAATAAGCAGCCTGGAAACCCATCATAGCACTTATCCACACCCTCCACCAGCACAGAGACACACACCTTGGTGAGACCTAGATCTAGGGCTGGCTCGGGTTCGCAATCTGGTGGTCACTGCACGGACACATGTCCGCAGCACGGGGAGGCAAGTTCAGCCGAGCTCCTGGCACTCGGAGGACTGCTATGAAAAAGGCATCCTGGAGACTCAGCAGAAGGCGAGGGAACAACACGCAGAGCTGTTGGAAGCCCTCAACAGAATTGCGCGCAAGTCAGAGGAGTGCGTCTGCCTGCTCTCTGATGAAGTGGTGCCCACATGTTCACGCATGGAGAATGGCAGACGCCATGAGACCTTGGCCCAGTTGAATGCAGACCTGCACTCTAACACGGTAGCCATGGGTGAGTCCCTGCAGTGGCAACACGAGAGGGAAATGGGGCACCTCGATGTCCGTCCAGGTGCTCCTTCCCCTTTAGGAGTCAGGCCAGGGCCCTCGAGCACCTGAAGGGAGGAGGACACCCCTGGGTCATCCACTCAGTAACCTCAGAGGTTGTCCTTTCCCTCCAAGTCCCCTTTGTCTGGGACCCCCTCATCTCATCCTCTGTCACCGCCTAGAAAAGTTGCAAAATGCTGATCACAAGTGGTTGCATGGGTGAACACATTTTGTCACTTTATAATCTGAAAATATATTCACTTTCACTGAATAATGTGTAATGTTATCTTTCAGCTTCATTGGCAGGCTTCAAGAGTCTTCCCATTGCATCTCCCCCCCGCTAACAGTTCAGCTATACACAGCCAGCCTACAAGTGGGTCTAGAGGGAGAAGTGTGTGTGTGTGGCAGAGCCTTTTGGAGCTTCTTGCAAGCACTCTCCCATGCACATGGTACCTTCATCCATCACACTCACCTCACTGTCCCGAGCATTTTCAATGCTGCCTGCTGGGGTTCTCTTTCAGTTGTCCAGCTGAGCCGACCTGCATCTCCGCCCACACACTGATCACACTCCCATGCAGCACCTGTGCCTGTCCAACATGAGGCTCTATTCACTTTCGATTTTGAGAATGATGGTCGTAGTCAGACTTTTGCTCAACTCCCCTATCCTTTCCCCTCGCCCAGTCACTCATGTCCTATCAACCATCACTGTTGACCTCCCCTGCCATCACCTTCCACTTTCCCACTGTCACTTACCAACCCAAACCCTTTTCTTTTCAGGTTGCCCAGGTGAAACTGCACGTTCCCTACCTTCCCTCCTCCCCCTGGACGCCTTTCGCTCTGGACTCCCTACCCCCCTCCCAACCTCACCACTCCCGATGCCTTCATTCCCCCTTCCCAACGTCACTCCTCCCTCACCCCGCTCCCTGGTACACCTTCCTCTCCCAGTTAAACCTAGACTTTCCACTACCACCATCCCCCCTCTGGTACATCTTCCTCTCCCACTCACAGCTGGATCTTCCTCTCCCCGCCTCACCAGTCATCTGTAGCAGACGATGACCAAGACCATGATGTTCTGCAGCAGACCAGAGACATCAACAGAGACCTCCCACCTTCTGTGAGCTGCTTCTCAGCAGAGCCATGTCAAAGAGACTCCATCCAGCATGTGATGCATGTGTTCCTCCAGGGTCCAGTAGCTGTAGGGTTTCAGCATCTTCTGCTGCTCGGACGTCCACGATCTGCGCAAGGCCCTAACGGTAAGACCCGACTTCTGCACGTCACACACTTGTCCAGACATATTCTGGTCTGGGCTGGCGTGTTTTCCCACCGGCATAACGGAAAATCTGGCGTGGGGGGGACGATTCCGATTGGGCCTTACTTTGCATCTCATTAGCAGAATGCAAAGCGGGTTCACGCCAGCCTCCAGCGGGATTGGCGTTCTGCCATGGCGGACACCATTGGATGATACCGCTGTGCTTTCACACCGGCTGTGAAACCGATTTTTAGTTTTCTTGCCATATTGTCCCCTCCTGCCTGCCATGACGACTGATGCCAACGGAGCCGGAAAATTCCAGCTGATGTCCTAATCAATGCTTTTCTTTTTCTCTCGTTTCTCTTCTTGGGACTGCTGAGGCTGGGCAGGCAGCAATTCTTGGGTGTTAGAAAGATGGAGCTCAGGAGGAGAAGTTTATCTGAGGGAGGCAGGGTGGGGTGGGAAGCACAAGATCCATGGCCACACAATCAGCAGCTTGCTCATCAGGCCATATAGGAGGATGGCAATGTGCTGTCTGTTAAGAAGGGGCATAAGGCAGGGACATACTGTCATCCTCAATATTCTCAGTGACGTTGAATACTACAGGCCATATTGTAGCCAGCATCATGATGTGTCCTCTGCCAGGCTCAAGTAACCTGGGTGTTCTTGTCACCTGCCAGTTCTGCTCAGCTTCATTTTGTCTTGTCATTGTTGCTGGGGCCTTCTACTGTTTACTTTTGCTGGCAGTGTCAAGGAGCAGAAACAGTGTTGAAGGCACACCAGCTAACACCACAATCTTTTGGATGAGGTGAGTACATGAATTTTGTGTCTTTCCCATGTTGATCTGAAGAGTTGTGAGCTGGCTGAGAATCCAGAATATCGAGGCAGATGAATTTCTAGCCCATTATTCTTAAAGTTTCTTTTAAGGGTCTAATAGATGTTGTTTTTCCCTCCAAATTTCTGAAGCAATTTCCTGGAAGCACTGACTGAGGTATAGTCTCACAGGTGTCATCAGACCTCAGAAACCTTACCTAGGGTTGTCAAGGACATTCCAGAAATTAAAGATTCATCTCCAGGACACTTTTGCAAGCAGCCTGGAGGAAAATCATAAGGACATTAAAAAGTCTGTTGGAGTGACTTTCTCGTATATGCAGCACCTGATATTTCGTTTCATTGCAATCAATGGATTTAAATATCAGATGCTGTGTATATGTTTTATTCTCATTTTCTTTGAACAATTTAGTTAATAAAAATATTGGAGATAGGAAAGATATTGGAGATGAGACAGTGAAGAATCATTTAATTGGGTAACAAAAAGCATTCATTTTCTATTTGGCTTGAAATATCAGTGGGCCATAAGGATAGATACGATGCGCAATCAGTGATGGAGGCTTGGGGGTAGAGCGGTTAGAGGCATGAGGTCATGTGATCGAGCCTCCAGGATAACGTCTAACCAGAGTTTGCAACTCTAAGACCAAGTGGTTCGTCTTCATGTAAAATGATAAACAATGAATATTAGGAGATAAAGCAACTGTGATGGCAATCACAACCAAGCCCTTTCCCACAAAAACTAGATAACGATCAGAAATGGTAATCCTGCTTTAACCAAGAGACACAAAGAACATTTATAATTCTTATTGCTGCTTCAAATGAACTCAACCTGGCGCTGTCAGCTCATGCCCTTACCCAGTATTGCAGTAGGGGAGCTAGACATACATTTTTAAAAAGCTAACCCTAACTTTATGACAAGAACTTGTTTGGAAAACGCTATGGGGATAATTTTGGCAACTGAGGCTCTCTAGCAGTGAGTGCAGCAGCAATATCATGGATACAACACTGTAGCGGCAATTTTCCAAAGTGTGCTCACTGTTAACAAGACTCTGCACTTGAAGTAAAACCTCACACTATTACCCACAACATTCCCATAACAGATATATTTTAAAGAATAGTGTCCAAAATACTGAATTCCAGATATCCAAACAGACAGCCCCAGAACAAATCAGTAGGTTATATTTTTACATATATGCATATACTTCTAAAGTATATTGAAGAGTAATGTTTGCAGTAATTGTAATGATTTTCCTGAGCATCCCAGGTAAAAGAGAAAAATATAAGATCCAGTTAAAAATAAAAACAGATGTTTGATTAATGGCACGCAGCTGATAGCATACTGGAAACATTATACAGACTCAGCATACTGTTAATTTAAGAACTAGTTTAACAGTTCCAGAGTTAGCTCAACTGCACTGCAGGAAATAGGTGAAAAAACTAGAGCTTATACTCCATTCTGTACAGTAACAGAATGTTGAAACAGCAGCAGACCAGAAAGTTTACTTTTGTTAACAACTTTATAGTTGCTTCTTGGAATTTTTGTTTTTGATAACATTACTGATTACCACTTCTAAGATAAGCTTCTATCAGTAGCATGCATATTGCTGCCATACGTAGTTCTTGCAAACAGTATGAAAAAAACTACAGTGCATTAAGTCATATGTGACCTCAGAAGCAATCGACACCAAGACATTATACAGAGGTGAGCACAGCAATTTTTAAAAAGTGTGTCAAGAAGTGTAAATAGCTTGTGCATGAGACCTGTAAATTCTGTTTGGATGACAATTATTACTGTCTCAGTAACAGTTACTACACATTTATAACAATTGTTATTTTCTGTATAGTAAAAGAGGCTGGATTAATTGTGACATGAAACACTTTCTCAGGACAGAGTTTGACTGCAACCAATGATTGTTTCATAGTCTTGCACTCTAAATATCATTCAGCTCTTGAAGCTAGCCTGTACATTTTAGCTGCAGTATTTTATTCCATAAAATGCTCCCTGAAAACTTCAAATGCGTTTTTTTTTAACACAGCGTGTTATGATGACCTGCATAGCTCTTTTAAAGAGCCAGCAGACACAGTGGGTAGAATGGTCTCCTGAAAATTTTTATTATTCTAGGATTCTTTTCACTTGGTACTGTAAAATACTTATGACATTCCCAACACGTGTATGGACTTTTGTGATGGTGTTAATTTATGTTACTCCTTTACAGTACACTTGCAGCATAAAAGTTAATAATAATTTATGCAGTCTTCTGCACAGCACATTTATTCACTGTATTTAATCAGTAAAGGAGATGTGTGCCATTTATATCACTGCTATCCAGTATCCTTCTGAAATAGAAGATTACTACCAGTTCATTGGTCACCAATATTGCTTACCCTGCTCTCAAATATCAGCTCCTCTGTTTTGGTGTGCATACAATTTACTCAGCAAAACATCACAAGGTGATAATAAAACATACACCAACATTCACTACCAGATGTATGCAAATTGCTACTTTCTACTGTGTTTATTGTAGCTCAGTAAAGCAACCCCATGATAACATAAAATAAATGGAACTTTTTTTTATAATCTCTATGCTTTTAGGATGACTTTTTAACTAATAAAAGTAATTTGCCTCAGTTATAACATTGAGTGGGGTTTTCTGGCCCCACCCACCATCGGGATCGTCTGGTCCCGGCGAAAGTCAATAGACTTGTGGCAGGGCCGCTGCATCCCCCGTGCTGAAAATCCCAGCCATTGTATCATTATATTGGCTTAGCTAAGATTATCCTTGTCAGAGTTTTGATCAATCCAAAGAGCTTTTGCGTTTAGTTCATGTTGCATTGTGTATTGGAGAACCTATGATGGCTTGTGGGGAACAGTTGAGAATGCTTCAGAATTTTGTCACCGTACAAGGCTCAGTTCATGTAGTCTTCAGTGTAATGTGATGCTGCACTTGCAGCTGAATGTCCTGAGGACATGAAAGACACTATATCAATGCAGGTACTTTATTTTCTTCCATGATGCTTAAAACTGTTAGCTTTTGCGACAGTGAAAGGATTTGTGACATGAAAATTATATAATAATAAGATAGAAAGGCAAAAGTTTGTTGCTGTTATGATTGCATGATTCAGTTAACCTTATAAACTCTGAGAGGACAGGTTTTGCGATTTACAACATCAGCTGAACCACATGTTTATGTAACCTGGCTTATAACTTCCACTTAATACTCTTCAGGGATAATTAATTTTAATGAACAGAACACCATGCAGACAGTTTCACATTATACTGAAGACTATATGAACAGTGCCTTGTATGGGGACAAAATTCTGAAGCATTCTCAACTGTCCCCTCAAGCTATCATAGGTTCTTCATTACACAGTGCAACATGAACTAAACACAAAAGTTCTTTGGATTGATCAAAATTATGACAAGGATAATCTTAGCTAATCACACCAATCAGGCGGGCTGACAACCATGGCACAATTCCTGATCTGGTCCCACATTACATTGATCTCTGCTTAGGGGCATTACATTGATACACACCTAGTAATCTAGTTCACCTGCTTTACCTCATGCTAAACAATGCATTCAGTGTTACAAAATGTATATTGCAAAGCAGTTTGTTGTAAGAGTTTATTTGGTGTCTCACTAAGTGGTCTGGAAGCTTGTATGGTTGACTAATAAATGTTTATTGGTAACACATAACTACATACATCTCCAAGGTATAATGCTGACTAGGTACAAATCTATGCTGGCTTCTGCTAGAGTCCCTCCATACAACTCTGTCTCCTGCCTACTGTCATGTGTCTCTCTACATCATACTGTGGGCGGCACTGTTCTCTATTCCAAAATTAACCCTTGCTATGCTGAACACCCTTATACTACTCCCCTTCCCCAAGTCTTTATCCAACACATTTACAGTACAATCTTTCTTCACATGCTATCTCTTCTCCTCCTCAAGTCTCTGACTTAACAAGTTCAGATGGTCTGGAGGCTTGACAATTCTTCCAGACCTCAATCTTTCATGTTTGGAGGAGTGGTAAGCTCAGTTGCTTTGGGCAAGCTTTGTTGGCTTGGAGTTGATATCATAGTATTTCGTGTTTCTGGCACATTGTTGTCTCCATCTGATTCGCTTAAATGTTTAGAGGAGGTTCGCCTCAAGGGATGAAGAGGAGGCTCCTCCTGTTCCAGCATCATCTTGCTGCTGTGTGCTTCTACTATAAATTGCAGTTTCGTTGCCATATTGTTCCCAGGTTGTGTAACAGCAACCGTTGGAGCCTGAGGTTGAGGCTCATCATTCTGTTGCTAGTCATCAGGTGTCCTTCCGCTCAAAGTAAGGTGGTACTTATCTGAAGATTTGGTTGGTCTGACCAAAGAGGAGTTTCTGCCACCTGCAAAGGAGTTGGACAAACCAGATCTGCAAAAAGTGAAGACAATTTAGGGCTGAAGGCCCAGTCAAAAGTCTCACACTAGCGGACCTCTCGGGAACTTGTAGTTCATGTAGTTGACGACAGAGATTGTTTTGATGCCTTCTGCCATTTTGAGGAGGTTAAGGGCATCCCTGCTTAAGTGTGAAAAGGATTGGTTTTGGATGATGTACAAAATTTTGAATAATTGTTTGTGGCCTTACCAGAATGGGTCTAGGGTCATGCTTATAACCGGAAGTCAGATTCCTCCAGAGCCAAAGAATGGTCTGACTGTTGTTTGTAGTCAGAGGTCTTTCAGCCACCATTCCTTATCCAAGAAGACTGTAACACAAGCTTCCGTGTCTAATTTGAAATTAGCAAGGTGACCATTTACAGAGATATCAGCATTCCAAAAGGAGAATCTGGGATCCTTGATCTCACCCAAGAAGCATGGTTGGACTTCTTCCTGGTATGGTATCTCAATCTTGTGGACTGTTTTGGGATCCTCCACATATCTTGATGCCTTAGACTTGCACAGTTTTCCAAAGCACGCAGCCAGTTGCAGTAGGAACACTGCTTAGAATTGCTGGACATTGCTCTCACCTGTGAGGTCTTTTGGTTCCACAGCGCCTGCATGGTCTCCCACCATCTGTTTGGGTATTGTCTTCCCTGCCCTTTTGTTACTTTATGAGCTGGACAGTTGGGGTTGCTCTATACTATGGCTTAACCTCGCCACGTAAAATGGACCTATGTTGTTGGCGAATTTCAGACTGCCTGACTATTTGGATGGCCTCTCTTGAGACAGATCTTCTTTTGCCTGTAGTATGTCTGAAAGGGCATGATCAGCCATTTCAACGACTATTTGGTCTTGTATGAGCTCTGACTTTAATGTCATTATAGTCATAGCCTTCAGCTAATCTGTATAATTTGTTTATGAAAAAGTCAATGGATTCTCCAGGCTGTTGGACTTGCTTGTTGAACTTTGTTTGTTCTAATATTTTATTATTTCTTAAATTAAAGCAGGTAATGAAGGATTTCAGAACATCTTCAAACTTACATGAAGGTTCATTTATTCCTTGCTGCAATGATGCCACCTGCTATCAGACATACTGACTACAATAGTGTATTCACTTGTTCAGCTTCTGTCTTCTTATGTAACCCTGAAGCTATCATGTATCCTGAAAATCTTTTTCAGCAATGTCCCCAATTCTGCACCTGGTCTGCCCTTGTGTGAGACTAAATTGAACAGGTAGAGTTGATTTATTATCCATGGTTGTTTTTCAGCTCAGGGGAGTACAGCTTTAAATGCTGTTTCACTATTAAAGATAGTGCTGCAGTGACCGTTTTTTCAACGCTTCTTCCTGTGCTTGTTGGGTTGTGGCTGGCTCCTGCGGCAGTCATGGACCCAACCTCAAAGGGATTGATTACATGCATCATATTTTTCAATCAAAAATTTGGGCCCTTTAGAACGTTTTTGGGGTATTTTAGGGTGATTAAAAGGTGATCAATGGCTTTGGCAGAGTTTTTAAAACATCTTTTTTTCAACAGAGCTTGGCTGCCACGTGGTATGGTGCTGACTCTGAACCTGGGCTGGCTGCAATGATTAACGGAACGGGCTTCTCTGACTAATTAATGGCCTGAAAACTTTTAAAGGCTAGTTCAGTCTTAGAACTGAATTTTTACTCACCCTTGCTAGTTCCTTTGACTCTGCCATCGATGGGGATTCACAATGGATCCTCATGTGCTCCGGTGGAGTCCTTTAAATGTGCAGTGGATTTTTCTTCTGCCCTTCAGCCTCCATGTTTGCAATAGAGCTTTTTAGGTGATCTCCAGCTGTGTTTTTGGCTCATCTGCTCATCAGTCAAGTCACAATGATGTTCCTTTAGTTTTCCAGATTCTGGGGTCCTTCACCAGCTTCTTTGGTTCTAGGTTTGTTCATTGGCTGCCACTGTGTTGTAAGGGTTTGTTCGGTGTCTCACTAAGAGGACTGGAGGCTTGTATGGTTGAACATTAAGTTTTTATTGGTAACACATAACTAGATACATCTCCAAGGTATCTCCGTACAACTCTGTCTCCTGTCTACTGTCATATGTCTCTCTACATCATACTGTGCACGGTATTGTTTTCCAGTCCCACATTAACTCTTGCTATGCTGAACACCCTTATACTACACAGTTAAGAATGTACATAAGACAATTTGTTATATGATCCCACAAGCCCAGAAATTATAGAAAAAAGTATTCAGTATCTATCACCAATACTTGTTATAGTAATATATTACGCTATCGTACATGGAATCTGTTCTAACTGTAGGATTATCATTTAATCATAGAATCTTACAGCACAGAAGAAGTCCATTTGGGCCAACATGCCTATGCCAGCTCTTTGGAGGAGTAGTCATACTTAGTCCCACACCCTGCTTTGTGGCCATAACCCTGTAGGCCCTCATTCTCAAGTGCCTGTCCATCTCTCTTTAAAATTATTTCTGAAATCAGCTTTCATGATTTCATAGGCTTGATTGCTTTGCATTAGATATATAATAAATGTTTAAGAACGTATTGGGCAGAATTTTCCATTGTTGACTTTACAGAAGTCGGGATGTACCCATTCTTATTGACTCTGGCTAATCTTGTTGGATCTTCCAGGCTTTTCAGGTAAAGAGTTCCAGACCCTGACATCTTTCTAAATATAAAAATGTCTTCTCACCTCCCTTCCAGACCTTTTGCCAATGATTTTAACTCTTGACCTCTGGTTATTAAGCCACTTATATGAGGGAATAGTTTTTCTCTATCTGCTGTGCTCTAAAAAGATGTCTCGATCTCTTGAAAACCTTCTATCAGGTCATCACCTAACCAAGGAAAACAGTCCTTATTTTTCCAACTTCTTCTTATTGCAATTTTCACCAGTTTCAAAATTTACAGTTAGCTTTTTAAGGATCAATTTTTAGCATCCATAATTTTAAAAAATTCTTTAAAAGCTAGCCTGTTTTTTCTGCACAAGACAAACTAGTTTCCTACTGTAACTGAAGTGGTAAATTCTTTGGAAGTCATGTCAGTAATAGTTAGGTGTAATGTAATGAAATGCAAATGATAGAAACACATCATTTGATGTATTTTCCATTAATTCCCTCCTACCATTGCTGGCTGTGAGGGACGCCTATTTGTCCCCAATATCAAACATTGTTATGCATGGTGCAGGGGAGTATTTAAAACCAAAAAGACCAAAAACCCAATTGCAGGAGAAGTTAGCCTTTTGGAAGTTTGCCAGAACTGCTTTCTGCCAAGTATAACCACTTCCCCTTAAAAGCTGAATTAGCACTAGGTTTTCATACTCCCTTGTGGAAACTCCTAGCAGGAAGCTCAATACAGCCTGGAAACTCACTATACAAAGAAAGAAAGACTTGCATTTTTATAGCACTTTTCATGACCAACGAAGCACTTTACAACCAACAAAATACTACAACTGAACTTCCCCGCCCTGGGATGAAACCCCACGTCCCATCATTGACATAACTGGTCCTGTGACCTTCACCTCACCCAACTGGAAGCCAGTTGTCAACTAAGGCTAGTTTCCAGATGGGGAATTAATCAGTGACGCTATGCTTGTACTGTGCAGTTAAAACTCCACAACGTGATGGGGTATCCCAACTTCTGGATTTCCTGTGCCTTTTGGACCTCTACTGCATCAGGCAGGTGAGGTAAGTAAAAATTAAGCCCTTTGTGTGGGCTTTTACAAAGGGAGCTCAAACCGTTTGGTACTTTAGAAATTCTAGGCAGAGACCATGGGCTGAATTTTACCAGCTCTCAGATGATGGGCTGGAAGGTATGAAACCTCATAAATCAGCAACGGAAGGTGTTGGGAGGGGTGGAGGAGTCTTCCTGCTACCACAAGATGTTGTCAACAGTGGGAATGGGAGTGGTACAGCTGCCCACAGAATAGAGGCTGGCAGCCAATTAATGCAATTAATTGGCCATTTAATGGCCACTTCCTGCCTCTGTCAGCAGCAGGACGCACTCTCCAACTGCATGGAGAAATTGCCAGAGAAAGCATGGTGGCATCCCATTGGGTTCCTGAGGGTGAGAGGGGGGAACCTTCCTTTATGGCCACTCTATGACTCATGGACTGGCTCCACAGCAGAAATGGCCATACTCCGCAGCCTCGATGCTGCCACTGGAGTGTTCACATTAAAAAAATCTTCCCTGGCCTTCGAGGACGCAGTTACATGAAGGCGCCATTTCATTTTTCCTGCAGCCTCAGCTGTGGTCACCTCTATTGATGGCCCTGCCAAGGCTGCCAAGCTGCTGGTCCTCTGATTGGGCTGGCTGCTCTAAGAGGTGAGCTGCTGTTTTTAATTGGCTGTCACCAGTAAAACCCCCCACCCACTCTCCACTGCCACTGCCCACCTGCAGGACTTTTGGAAAAATCTAACACCCTATATCAATAGCTCTGACTGTCCCACAGGTGCTTGTTTTATATTTTTGTTGTAGGTGGGGAGGGCATAGCTTTACATTACAACGTTGCTACAGTTGATAAATACTTGATTGGGTTTGGTGCTCTTTGAGACATCTTGAGCTCATGGAAGTGCTATATAAATGCAAGTCTTTCTTGATTAATGGACATATCTTTGTTACTAGCACTGAGAGTTGTGCAAATCTGTTGGTCTCTGTTGGCCCTCACGCTTTTGAAGACCTCATGGTCTTTGTGGCACTCTGACTCATTTATTGAAAAAGGTGAAGTGATTATATGGTCCCTGATAATTACCTCAGTGGTTATCCACAGGAGCCTTGCGGGGACACCAGGAACTTCATTCTCCGATAGTTCACTTCTACAGTTAAGTTATAAATCCTGGGATGTCAGGTATGTCAGGATTAAGCAGCACTCATGGGGTGGGGGGAGGTGGTAGTGGTGGGGGTTGCATGGCATCAGAACAAAATATGTCATCGTTGGGCATGATCTGAGATAGTTGTTGGCTATATGTTACAACCTAGAAAGATATGCTTCCATCAGGAAGAAGTCATTTGTTTTGAAATAAAAGTAAAATACTGCGGATGCTGGAAATCTGAAATAAAAACACAAAATGCTGGTAAAACTCAGCAGGCCTGGCAGCATCTGTGGAGAGAGAAACAGAGTTAATGGGGAGAATCTTTCCTACGGCGGGGTGGGCATGCACGTGAAAGAGCACAGCAATCTCCCTGAGACACGGAGCTGCCTCAGGGAGATTGAATGGGTGACGAAACTTTTAAATAAATAAAGTAAAAATTTATTTAAACATGTCCCCTCATGTGACTGTGTCACATGAGCTGGGACATGTTTGCGAAGTCAAGAAAATTTATTTATTTTATACAAGCTTCATGCTACATTGCTGCTAAATCCCATCCGTGGATGAGGTTTCCTGAAAAATGTGAAGGCTGCTTGGGCTTTTCGCCTGCCCGCCAATCTTAAGGTTGGACGGGCAGAGTCGCTAACAACTTTAATTACTTTTTTAATGGCCCTAATAGGCCATTGACAGTTCGGCCGGCACGCAGCCGCCTCCGACATGTGCCCGCTGAATGAAATATCGAAATGACGCACGATGACGTTGGGACACACACCCGATGCCATCGTGCGTCATTTTACATGCGGCGTGTTGGGCCCACCCCCGCACATCGGTTTCAATATTCTGCCCAATGTTTCGATTCCATATGGCTCTTCTTCAGAGCTAAAGAGTTTTACCAGCATTTTCTGTTCTTACTTAATTTGTTCTGAAGTATGCCCTGTGTGGCTTTAAATCCCCCCATCGATGAGTGTAAGATTCGCTGGACACCTCATGACCATGGCTTCTGCATCACAGTTGGGTACTTCTGCCTGTTTGTTTCTGTGCCCATCTAGAACATTGTTTTGCTGTATTTGTTCATTTCATAGAATCATAGAATGGTTACAGCACAGAAGGAGGCCATTTGCCCTATCATGTCCATGCCAGCTCTTTATGAGAGCTACTCAGCTGGTCTCACTCTCCTGCCATTTCCGCATTGCCCTACAATTTGTTTTGTCTTCTCAATTCACTTTTAAAAGGCACGATTGAATCTGCCTCCAACACACTTTTAAGCAGTGCATTCCAGATCCTAGAGTTCAACAACTTCAGACAATGAATCTTCACCCCTTTTTATCCCCTTTTTAAAATTTATTTATATTTTTATCCACTTATTTTTATTTTTATTCCATTATTTATTGTTTTATCCCCTTTTTATCCCCCTTTTTAATCCCCTTTTCCATCCTTTTTCCTCAACCACTGCCCTGTACCCCCCACCCCACCACCAAAAGGGCCAGCTGTTGCTTGATCCATGTTGTTCTTTTACAGAGTGCTTATCCTTATTTTGCTGTTACCACATTCTGCTTCCTTACCTATATGCCGCATTCAGCACCTTCTTTAGCCCTTACCACTACCATTAACACTCCCTTTGTCTTTTTGTCCATGACATCTTTGTCAGTATCTCCTTAGCCCCCAACTATCGCTGGCCTTCTATCTAGCTTCACCTGCTCCATCCCCCTTAAACAGTATAAATTTAATCAAATTTCTACTTCCCTTTAGCTCTGAAGAAGGTCATACAAACTCGAAACATTAACTCTGTTTCTCTCTCTATAGATGCTGTCAGACCCGTTGAGTTTTTCCAGCATTTTCTGTTTTTATCTCAGATTTCCAGCATCCACAGTATTTTGCTTTTATCATTCCAGATCCTAACCACTTACATAAAAAGGTTTTCCCTCATGTTGTCATCTTTTGCTAATCACCTTAAATCATTGTCCTCTGATCATCAACTCCTCCACCAATGGGAAAGGTTTCTCCCTATCTACTCTATTCAGACCCCTTGTGATTTTGAACACCTCTTTCAAATATTCCTTCAACCTTCTCATCTCTAAGGAGAACAGCGCCTGCTTCACCAATCGATTCACGTAGCTGAAGTCTCTCACCTCTGGAACCATTCTCATAAATCTTTTCTGAACCCTGTGAAATGCCTTCACATCTTCCATAAAATGTGGTACCAAAATTAGACACAGGGCAGAATCATCCCAGATTTGCACAAAGTGCAGGAACGGGTGGGAAGAAAGTCATTTTACCCACCGGGTGCACTGGCGGGTTTTAGCGTCATATTGTCCCATTCCCACCTCATTAATTATGCAGCCACAGGAAACACACTGTCTCACTGGCGGGTGGCTTCCGATTTGCCCACCACACTGTTACCTCGCTGCTTCCTCACGAAGGACGCTATATTTAAACTGCGTGCACTCTTCTCAATGCTTGCAGCCCAGCACTGCGCTGATGAAGACATGGCCCCAAAGGCCAAGAAGAGTGCAGCCCTCAATTCAGTGACAGATCTCTGGACGCCTTCTGGATGCCTTGAAGTCCCGAGCAAAGTGCAGCCTGCCAGGTGTATGTCGCTTATGTGATGTTAGGAAACACGTTAGCATGTTTTCTGGCCGACGTGGGTGGACGATCCAGCGGGTGTGGGGGGTAGTGGGGTGGCGAGGTGTGCCTGGCAGGCTAGCAATATAATGATATACTGATGTATTACAATGAGGTTCCTGACGTCTGATGGCGGGAAATGCGGCCTGCCATTGGCGGGCGGAGTGGACGATTGCGATCTGGTTTCACAACATTATGAGCCCGATTTTTGGCCTTCTCACCCTATTGTCCGCTCACACCACCGAGCACGCCTAACTTTGGCGGGGAAGGAAAACCCCGGCCATAATTTTCACCTTGAGCATCAGCAGGGGCTATCTTACAACTTGCAGGCAGAAGGACACTTCTGGCAGGAAAGATTTTGCTCTTTATAGGAAGACTTTGATCTAGTGTCCATGAAAAAATTCCACCTGCAAAGAATCAAGTTTCATGAGGAGAATTCAACTTAAGTTAATAGAAATTATATTAATCACTTTAATAGTCCAGCCATGTCACATCTACCCTAGTGTACATTACCTGAATCCCTCCACCTGTCTACCCACTTTTAAAACATTCTTAAAATTCATCTAGTCAACTACCCTTTACTTCCCCTCTCAACTTTTGAACTATATCTTGGCTACAAATCCTTTCTTCTTTTGACCTATTCTTGCCTTCTGATTTTAAATGAAGGTAATTCCTTTAAGTAAAATGAAAGGCAGACTCAGTCCTCTTATTTTGCGTTTATTTCAATCTACTAGGATTACAATTTTTAGCAACAGGTTACAGTCAATTCTAGGCAAAAGACATTTGAATATTACCATAGCTTTAATCAAATCATCTCTTTTTACACATTAAAATCTCCTGTTTATTTTAACCCCTTGATTGGCTGTAAATTTGTGCGTTGCCATAATTTTTGAAAAATTCTTTCATGAGATGTGGGCATTGCTGGTTAGGCCAGTACTTATTGCCCATCCCTAATTGCCCTGGAGAAGGTGGTGGTGAGCTGCCTCCTTGAACCACTGCCGCCCATGTGGTGTAGATACACCCACAGTGCTGTTAGGGAGTGACTTCCAGGATTTTGACCCAGTGACAGTGGAGGAACGGCGATGTAGTTCCAAGATAGGATGGTGAGAGTTTGGAGGGAAACTTCCAGGTGATGGTGTTCCCATCTGTCTGCTGCCCTTGTCCTTCTAGATGTTAGTGCTCGTGAGTATGTAAGGTGCAGTCTAAGGAGGTCTGGTGAATTCCTGCAGTGCGTCTTGTAGATGGTACATACTGCTGCTACTGTGCGTCGGTGGTGGAGGGAGTGAATGTTTGTGGATGGGGTACCAGTCAAGCAGGCTTCTTTGCCCTGGATGGAGTCAGGCTTCTTGGAACTGCACTCATCCAGGCAAGTGGAGAGTATTCCATCACACTCCTGACTTGTGCCTTGTAGATGATGGACAGGCTTTGGGGAGTCAGGAGGTGACTTACCCACGGCAGAATTTCTAGCCTCTGACCTGCTTTTGTAGCCACAGTATTTTTATGGCTAGTCCAGTTCAGTTTCTGGTCAATGGTAACCCCCAGAATGTTGATGGTGGGGGATTCAGCCATGGTAATGTCATTGAATGTCAAGGGGCGATGGTTAAATTCTCTCTTGTTGGAGATGGTCATTACCTGGCACTTGTGTGGCGTGAATGTTACTTGCCACTTGTCAGCCCAAGCCTGGATATTGCCCAGATCTTGCTGCATTTGGACATGGACTGCTTCAGTATCTGAGGAGTCATGAGTGGTGCTGAACAACGTGCAATCATTAGCAAACATTGCCACTTTTAACCTTATGATGGAAGGAAGGTCATTGATGAAGCAGCTGAAGATAGTTGGGCCTAGGACACTATGCTGAGGAACTCCTGCAGTGATGTCCTGGAACTGAGATGATTCACCTCCAACAACCACAATCATCTTCCTTTGTGCTAGGTGTGACTCCAATCAACGGAGAGTTTTCCCCTGATTCCCATTGACCCCAGTTTTGCTAGGGTTCCTTGATGCCACACTCAGTCAAATGCTGCATTGATGTCGAGGGTAGTCACTCACACCTCACCTCTAGAATTCAGCTCTTTTTCCCATGCTTAAACCAAGGCTGTAATAAGGTCAGGAGCTGAGTGACCCTGCTGGAACCCAAACTGAGTGTCAGTGAGCAGGTTATTGCTACATAGATGCCGCATGATAGCACTGTTGACTTCACTTTACTGATGATGGAGATTAGACTGATGGGGCAGTAATTGGCTTTGTTTGATATCCTACCTTTTGTGCACAAGAGATATCTGTGCAACTTTCCACATTGCTGGGTAGATGCCAGTGTTGTAGCAGTACTGATACAGCTTGGCTAGGGGTGCGGCAGTTCTGGAGCACAACTCTTCAGTAATATTGCTGGAATATTGTCAGGGCCCATAGCCTTTGCAGTATCCAGTGTCTTCAGCCATTTCTTGATATCACATGGAGTGAATTGAATTGGCTGAAGACTGGCATCTGTGAATCTGGGGACCTCTGGAGATGTCGAGATAGATCATCCACTCGGCACTTCTGGCTGAAGATTGTTGCAAATGTTTCAGCCTTAGCTTTTGCACTGATGTGCTGGGTTCCCCCATCATTGAGGATGGGGATATTTATGGAGACCCTTCTCCAGCGAGTTGCTTAATTGTCCACCACCACTCACGACTGGATGTGGCAGGACTGCAGAGTTTAAATCTTATCCATTGGTTGTGGAGCCACTTAGCTCTTTCTATCAATTGCTGCTTATGCTGTTTGGCATGCAAGTAGTCCTGTGTTGCAGCTTCACCAGGTTGACATCTCATTTTTAGGTATGCCTGGTGCTGCTCCTGGCATGCTCTCTTGCATTCTTCATTGAACCAGGGTTGATCCTCTGGCTTGGTGGTAATGGTAGAGTGGGGGAATATGCCAGGCCATTAGGTTATAGGTTGTGGTTGAGTACAATTCTGCTGCTGCTGACGGCTCACAGCGCCTCATGGTTGCCCAATTTTGAGTTTCTAAATCTGTTTGAAATCTAGCCATTTAGCACAGTCATGGTGTCACAAAATGTGATGGAGGGTATCCTCAATGCAAAGACGGGACTTTGCCTCCACAACGACTGTTCGGTTGTCACTCCTAACGATACTGTCATGGACAACCGCATCTGTGGTAGGCAGGTTGTGAAGATGAGGTCAAGTATGTTTTTCCCTCTGGTTGGTTTCCTCACCAGCAGCTGCAGGCGCATTCTAGCAGCTATGTCCTTTAGGTCTGTATTAGTGCTACCAAGCCACTCTTGATGATGGACATTGAAATCCCCCATTCAGAGTATATTTTGTATCCTCAGTCCTTCCTCCAAGTGGTATTCAACATGGAGGAGTACTGATCAGCTGAAAGGGGTGACAATATGTGATCAGCAGCAGGAGGTTTCTTTGTCATGTTGACCTGATGCCATGAGACTTCATGTGGTCCAGAGTTGATGTTGTGGATTCCCAGGTCAGCTCCCTCCTGACTGTATACCACTGTGCCACCACCTCTGCTGGGCCTGTCCTGCTGGTGGGACAGTGATGTGGTGATGGTGGTGTGTTGGACATTGTCTGTAAGGTATGATTCTGTGAAATATGGCTATGTCAGGCTGTTTCTTGACTAGTCTGTGAGACAGCTCTCCCAATTTTGGCTCAGATACTAGTAAGGACGGTTTTGCAAGATCATTTCTGGTGCCAAGGTCAATGCCGGGTGGTCCATCTGGTTCCACTCCTTTTAGGCTTTTGATACAACTGAGTTGCTCGCTAGGCCATTTCAGAGTCCACCACATTGCTGTAGGCCGGACCAGGTAAGGACAACAGGTTTCCTTCCCTAAAGTGGCATTAGTGAACCAGATGAGTTTTTATAAGAATTGACAATGGTTTCATAGTCTTTATTGGACTTTTAATTCCAGATTTTTATTCACCATCTAACGTGGTGTGATTTGAACCCAGTTCCCAGAGCATTACCCTGGGCCTCTGGATTACTAGTCCTGTGACAATATCAATACGCCACCGCCTCCCCATGTATATGGTGCATCACTCTCTTTGCAATTTATGCTGCCTTCAGCAGTCTCAGTAGCTTCCAGTTTCGGCCTGTAGGATATGAGTTTTCAAGCTGCTACTTAATCAATTTCTGAGATGATCAGTGCCTTTATCATCTGTTAATTAAATCATGCATATATATCATATGTCTCCACTGTCCTGCTTATTTTTGACCTAATTGCTACCATGCCATGCCTCAACCCCATCAAATATTTTTAATGTTAAATATTCTATATAAAGCAAATTGTTGTAAATTATCAGAAGCAAGCCACTTAGCCAGTGCAACTTACTTCTATCCCCCCACACCCTACCTTTACAGGCAGTAAACAGAAAGAATGACAACTATAATGACATATGATAAACGTCTGAATTCCTTTCATCAATTTTACTCTTAATTGAATATTCAAAACTTTGAAAATGTAATCCTAGAAATAAAAACAAAAATGGCCACCAATAAGGGTTATTAATGTACTTTGCTTATTTTAATAAAAATCAGTAACATTTCTAAAGTAGTATTTACACTTGAGGGTAGGCCAATGACTTAATACTCGACAAAAAAAACTTAGCCAAAAGGGATACAATGCAACACAAAAAGGTAAAAAGAGAAAACGTGCTCATGGCAAATGGCTTGTTTCTGCATATGTTCAAGGTATAGTCTAGGGCCCTTTGACTGATGTAAGTCCTCATCTTAAAGTTGAACTTAGGAGAGTGATGTGTCCAATGAAATATGCAACAAGGAACGTACATAGGTCACAAAAATACTGACTTTTGCAATAATACCATTTATGTAGTTAACATTTCTTGTAACACATTTAAAATGACTTATAATCAACTTACTGATGTATCATCTATAAAGAATAGCACTCAGAAATATTACTGCATTCAGGCATTTTTATGGATGAATAGGTTCACAGTTATGAAGTGAATATCTTTGTGAATAGTCAATATGATCCAAATTAAAGATTTTGCCAATCACATCTATGTCTTAAGACTTTTTTCCGTTACAACTTATGTGGTCCATTTTCATCCAAAAATTTCCGATGAATCCCAACAGCACAGTAAAACCTGATATAAAAACAGTAAAACATGATATCTGGTTGTTAAGAGCTTCTGGAATAATCTGGCACATGTGACTCTTTTATTATGGGGTTGGCAGGAAATGGGTGAAGATTTCACAAGCAGAAGGAACATTTAGTCTTCCCTCAGTGGAACAGTATCAAAGGGCAGAGGTTAAATGTCAGTGTAAAGAATTTCTGCGGCAGAATTTTACGCTGGTGGGGTTTTACAGTCCTGCCAACGTCACTGGGCTTTTGAACGGCTCGCCGCATTTTCCGGCCCAGACCCCATCGCGATGGGGCTCGTGATGTTTTCTCGGTTTTTTTTATGGCAAGTGTACGATCTAATATTTAATTAGCTAGGAAGATTGCAGGTCAAATTTTCAATGGACTTTGAATTAGCTGACCTCAAGTGGGATAGTGGTGAGGGCATTTGGAGAAAATCAGCCAGTGTCCCCTTTCTTGTTCGTAATTGCTATCCAGTACCTCCAAAGTATATGTGCGGCGAGAAAAACACCAGGTTCAACTCTCATGCCTTCACACTCAAATAACTTACTGGGGAGAATTTTCTGCCCGTTGGGGGGATTAGACGGGAGTGGGTGCGGGCAGGCGTGCAGCTGATCACCGCCATTTTATGTGGGTGGGCCAATTAAGGCCCGCCCAACGTGACGCACACCTGGAGTCGCTGAGTGCTCCTTGTGTGGGCGGGGGGAGTAGGCTGAATCGGGGCCTGCGCTCTTTTGCGCATGTGCGTGAAAGAGCGCAGAAATCTTCCTGAGGCACAGAGTTGCCTCAGGGAGATTAGTTTGATTTTTAAAATTTTTAATAAAGAAAAAAAAAAATTTTTAGGACATGACCCCTCTTGTGACAGTGTCACATGAGCTGGGGCATGTCAATGAACTTTAATAAAAACTGTCATTCAATTTATAAACACTTCATGAAACTTCATCCCGCCTGTGGATGAGGTTTCATGATAAATGCGAAGGCCGCCTGGGCTCTTTGCCTGCCCACCAACCTTAAGATTGGACGGGCAGCTCAGTTAATTATTTGAATTGGTATTTAAATAGCCTTAATAGGCCTTTGACGGTTCAGCGGGCGGGCAGCTGACTCCGGTGTGCGCCCACCAAACTGGGGATCTGAATGATGCGCGGTGATGTCGGGATGTACGCCCGATGTCACCATGCGTCATTTTACGTGTCAGCAAGCGGGCCCCGCTTGCCGACCCGAAGATTCTGGCCACCGAAAAGTCTAGTCTTTCTTTTAATTTAGCAATTAACTAAATGTTGCTCTTTGGGTTGAGAGGAGTTTTATTCCAGCTTTAAAACAGGGGTATACAGGCTCTCTAAGCAGCTGCAGCTAATTAATTAGATAACTGCCTTAAACTGGTTTTCAGAAGCTTGAGTCAGAGAGCATAAAAACAGGCCTACTTCAGTGCTGCTTTAGAATGCTTAAGTTAAAGTTTGGTGAGTGAGTTCAGTGAAGAGGGGAAGGAATTGATCCTTTCTTTTTCTATCTTGTTTTAGCCTCCAGTAGCTGTTTCTTGCATTGCTACCGGGGAAGAAGCTGATTGGTGAGTAACTGGTAAGTTATTCTACTTATTTTAATTCTAATAAATAGTTTTAAAAGTAGTCATTTGGTAGTATAGAATTTGAGTATTACTGACAAAGGAGACATGTTGAAGCTTTTTGTCCTGCACTCATCTGGACACTTCACAAGAATACCAATATAAAGGGAAAACAGCAATTTATACTGTATGAGAGGAAAGTAGTGATTGGTTGGCAAGTGGGCTCTGATTGGTAGAGGCATTGCCATGGAGAATGCACCAATTGATGGTGACTGACTGTTAACTGCAGCATTGTTTGAAATTTAAACTGGGCAGTTTGACCCTGATTGGTCAAGGCATTGCCTGAGAAATGAGTCAACGAATGGCTCTCACTTATTTTGTTTAGCCGAACGGGCACAATGTGTGTAAATGTTCTTTCTGCCTGCAAAGAACAGGGCCCTGTGTATTAATCTATGTAGATTCCAGTACAAGCAAACGCAACACACTGAGCCTGACTAACAATTTTAAATTGGTTGTCAGGGTACTTTGCTAGTCTGTTGGGGAAGGTTTAAATTAACTTGTTGGGGGAGGGGGTGCAAATTGGAAGTAAGTAAAGATGGTAATGGGAAGTAGAAAAGTGGCAAGTGAAATTAGAAGGCAGGCAAAATGAAGGCATGCATCAACTGAACCTAGAAAGTGGAATAATGTCAGAAAGACAAAGTTAAGGGCACTCTACCTGAACGCATGCAGCATTTGCAACAAGGTAGATCATTTAAATGCACAAATAGAGGTAAATGGGTATGATCTAATTGCCATTACGGCAACTTGGCTGCCGGGTGACCAAGACTGTGAGCTGAACATTCTAGGATATTTGACATTTAGGAAGAACAGGTAAAAAGGAAAAGATGGTGTTGCACTGATAATAAGGTGATCAGTACATTAGCAAGGGAGGATCTCAGATCAGAAGAACAAAATGTGGACTCTATTTGGGTGGAGCTAATAAACAGCAAGGGGCAACAAACATTGGTAGGAGTTGTTTTTAGGCCACAAAACAGTAGTGGTAATGTGGGTCATGGTATTAATCAGGAGATTAGAGAATGGGTAATCCAGTAACCATGGGTGACTTCAATCTGCATATAGACTGGGTAAAGCTAATAAGTACTAATGCTGTGGAAAACTAGTTTCTGGAGTGTGTTAGGGACGGTTTTCTAGAGTAGTATGTTGAGGAACCGACTACAGAACAGGCTAATTTTGATCTAGTATTACATAACAAGAAAAGGCTAATTAATAATCTTGTTGTAAAATAATCTCTAGGGATGAGTGACCATAATATGATAGAATTTTACATTATGCTTGAAAGGGAAGTAGTTCAATCTGAAGCCAGGGTGTTAAATTTGAACAAAAGAAATTTTGAAGGTATGAGGGGCAAATTGGCTGAGGTGGATTGGGAAACTACATTAAAAGGTATGACTGTACAAAGGCAATGGATAGTCTTTAAAGAATTATTACATAGTTTACAGCAATTGTACATTTCTTCAAGGTACAAAAACCCAAAAAGAAAAGTTATCAACCCTGGCTAACAAAGGAACTTAAGGATTGTTTAATATTAAAAGGAAAGTCCTACAAGTTGCTGGAAATAGTAGTAAACCTGAGGATTGGGAGCATTTTAGAATACAACAAAGGTGGACTAAGAAATTGATTAGGAAAGGGAGAATAGAATACGAATGTAAGCTAGCAAAAAACACAAACAGGTTGTGAAAGCTTCTATAGGTACGTAAAAAGGAAATGTTTGGCTAAATATTGGTCCATTACAGGCAAAGAATTTATAATGGGGAAGAGAGAAATAGCAGAGAAGCTAGATGATTACTTTGTGTTTGTCTCCAATGAGGAAGATACAAGAAATTTCCCAGAATTAGAGATCCCAGGCACTAGGGGAAATGAGGAATTGAAGGAAATTTGTATTAGTAAGAAGGTTGTATTGAAAAAATTAATGGGACTGGAGGTTGTTAAGTCCCCGGGACCTGATATTCTACATCCCAGAGAGTTGAAAGAGGTAGCTATGGAGATAGTGGATGCTTTGATGATCATCTTCCAAAATCCCATAGATTCTGGGATGGTTCCTGCAGATTGAAAGGTAGCAAATGTTGCTCCACTATTTAAGAAGGGAGGAAGAGGGAAAAGAGGAAACTACAGACCTGGTAGCCTTATATCAGTAGTAGGGGAAATGCTAGAATCTATTATAAAGGATGTGATAAATGGGCACTTGGATAATAATGATCTGATTTGGCATAGTCAACATGGGTTTCTGAATGGGAAATCATGTTTAAGAACCTGTTGGAGTCTTTTGAGGATGTTACTAACAGAATTGACAAAGGGGTGGGGGGTCAGTGGATGTAGTATACTTGGATTTTCAGAAGGCTTTTGACAAAGTCCCCCACAGGAGTTTGGTGAGCAAAATTAAAACACATGGGATAGGAGGTAATGTATTGGCATAGATTAAGGGTTGGTTAACAGGCAAAAAATGGAGTAGGAATAAATGGGTCATTTTCACGTTAGCAGGCTGTGACTAGTGGGGTACTGCAGGGATCAGTACTTGGGGTGCCAGCTATTCATAATATATATCAATGATTTGGCTGTGGGGACCAAATGTAATATTTCCAAGTCTGCAGATGACACAAAGCTAGGTGGGAATATTTGTTGTAAGGAAGATGCAAAGTGGCTTCAAGAGGACTTGGACAGATTTAGTGAATGGGCAAGAACATGGCAGATGCAAAATAATGTGGAAAAATATCATGTTACCACTTTGGCAAGAGGAACAGATGCGCAGAGTATTTCTTAAATTCTAAGAGATTACAAAGTGTAGATGCACAAAGGGACTTGAGTGTCCTCGTCAATAAGTCACTGAAGGCTAACATGCAGGTGCAGCAGGCAATTAGGAAAGCTAATGATATGTTGGCCTTTATCACAAAAGAATTTGAATACAGGAGTAGCGAAGTCTTGCTTCAATTATGTGGAACCTTGATTAGACCGCATCTGGAGTACCGTGTGCAGTTTTGGTCCCCTTATTTTAGGAGGGATATTATTACAATAGAGGGAATTTAATGAAGGTTCACCAGACTTGTTCTGAGGATGACGGGACTGTCCTACGAAGAGAGATTGGAGAAACTGGGCCTGTATTCTCTAGAGTTTCGAAGAATGAGAGGTGATCTCATTAAAACCTACAAAATACTTAAAGGGATAGACAGGGTAGATGCAGGTAAGACATTTCCCCTGGTTGTGGAATCTAGAACCAGGGGACACAATTTCAAAATAAGGGGGAAGCCACTTAGAACTGAGATGAGGAGAATATTTTTTAGTCGGAGGGTTGTGAATCTTTGGAATTCTCTACTACAGAACGCTGTGGAAGCTCAGTTATTGAATATGTTTGAAGTAGATATTGACAGGTTTCTAAATGCCAATGACGTAAAGGGGTATGGGGATAGTGTGGGAAAAAGGCATTAAAGTGGAACATCAGCCATGATCATATTGAATGGTGGAGCAGGCTCAATGGGCTGAATAGCCTGCTCCTGTTCCTATGATACTAACTGCTTAGGCTCACACAGGAAAAACAGCTACTTGGGAGAATTACTGGAAAATAATAGCATCTGTGGAACCACACCCAGTGCTTTCAGGAGAGAAAGGTGGGAAAATGATTTACAAATTTACTTAATGGGCTGTATTTGCATGCTCCCACTAGGTATGGTTTTGATGGGGGGTACACATAAAATACGGTGGTGCCCACCCCACCACGTTCCCACCCACCCCCAAGCTCACCCCCATAATACAGGGATGGGTGGGTGGATAATACGCTGCCCACACCTTAAAACATTTGGCATGGACAGTCGGGCAGGAGTGGGCAGCCCAATTTTAAAAAAAGTAAATTCTTCAAAGAGCAGGAAAGAAGGGGGTTTCTATCTTTGGGGCTGCTGTTTGCAGATTGGGAAGGGGGAACACAGAGATAGAACCCCCCCCTTTCTTCCTACCTGCCTCAGCCTTAAACAAACCACCCCCCTACCCCTCTTCCTAACCTGCCCAAACCCTCCCCGACCAAGAACCCGGACTTATCTGTTTCTGGGAATCCTTTGCTCCTTCTTGTTCCCTGTTGCAGTCCAAGTAGCTCCCACTAATACACTCTTGGCACTGCTTGGACTGATGGAGCTGCCAACCGATCAGCTTGGCTAGCAGATCCTGAGGGCTGGACATCCTTCCCAGTGAGGGGCAGAAGCCCCACTTAATTGGCCCTTGTTTAGCCTGGCTTGGAATGGGCCCCTACCATAACATCCAGCCTAATGTCTCTAAATGGAAACACCAAATATCTGTTGGATCATGTATTTTTGCTAATGATTGATATATATAGTTTCATCTTGCCCACAAAGTTCTCATAACCTGCCAGGACTCACTTTCTGTGTATTCGAGATAGCAGAAGTTACATTATACCACTTCGGTCCGGAAGGCATATTGCTGTGGGAACACCATGGCCACACTAGCACCTTGTTATTTAATTTTCATATAAGATGCTACATCTAGCACAATTATTATACTCCTTTTTGACTTAAAATAGTTTTTCATGGTTCATTGATATGTTTTGCTGTTCTGTTGTGAATGTGTTTCCAGAAGTATTTCCAGTAATAAACAGAAATGTAGACACAAGGGTTAGTGCAAATGCCTCACAAAATACACCACATTGTTTATATTTTAGAGAACTCAGTAATGTTATTGGTGACAATATGGCGTTGCTGTGGTTATTTTCAACTTCATCACCTGGGTGATAATCTTGCAGAATGGATCACCCTACTGTTGTAGAACCTGTCTAACTTTTATCCCATTGAAGTCAATAGGTTGACTATCAGGCGGGCAATCCACTCCTCCAGTTTACATCGCCCAACCACTCAAACTGAAGATTACCCCAATTGTTCTTTATTTAATGTCAGTCCGCTGTTGTCACTGGTAAAATTTGAGAAGTAATGTAAATTAGAAATATTTTTTCTTGCCACTATACATCCACTTTCTGATTAAAATGTTAAGGTATCCTGGGCCCTCGTATTTGCCATGTATATTGAAATCTATGATTATTAAACACCAATTTGAGTTTAAGCAGAATAAACTGTAACTACCAGTTTTTCTTTTCCACAATACGGAGCATCTGGTTTCCATGTATCTCTTCATCTTCTGGCCTGAATGAGAACTGACAAAACTTAATCTTGTTGAATTTGGTATATTTGAGTAACTGGTAGCCTTTGAACTTCAACTGACGGTTTGATCAAAAAGCATTTATGAACTAACTGGAAACAGATAGGGTTGCCTCTGTCACTAAGTTGATATAATACCTGTGCATTACATTTCTTATCTTCTGTATCACTATGTCAATGAATACTCCAGACAAATGGCTGAGTGAACCCCGATCCTAAAATGGCTTGAATTGGATTAGCTCATTTCATTTACATAAGGCTTTGACCTGCAGTGCAGGTACAGTTTTTGGACTGACCTATCCCTCTAAAAATGGAAGAATCCATACCATAATTTTGTTTATTCCATCAGTGCTGGATGAATAGACACTAGCTGTGACTACAGCAACAATAACCATCAAATATCAGGATTTGTTTTCTTTGACAAGATTAACCCTAAATTACCAAAATTAAGACCTAAAAAGAAACAGTTTTACATAAAAATAACCTATAAGCACTTTATCTGTGTCGACCCATTGTCCCCGTTCTTCTTTGTTACTCTTCCTATCTTGCCGTTCATATTTTTTATAATTTTTTTTTCTAGGAATTACGCTTAATGCTGACTTTTTCCTTTTCTCTAACTTTAAAATCCTAATTTATCTTTTCTATTTGGTAGTAATTTCAAAAAGCCTTTGTTTTATTAAATAACAGCTGCAAAACTGTTCTTTTAGCTAACCAAATGGTTAAGTTGAAGCTCAAATGGCAAAGACGTAAAAATTGACTTGGTCCAGTATCAACTTTTGATATGGTTTTTCCCATATCGAAAAGGAAATGGATGACAGTGAACACGTAATCTCATTGATATCTTAGAAAAAGAGTAAATATAGAAATAAAATCTCACCTGAAGTATGTTAAGTGTTAAAGACATATAACTTGGATAAGAAGAGTAAACAGGAATGAATGGCATAAAAATGATATAGCATATTGAAGCACCAAAAATGATTTCAAGAAATGATGGGACTTGTATTGTGTACCTCACTCCACTGATTTCCCGCCCTCAGATTAAGACCCAGGGACACACCACCCAATTGCCCCTTTGAAGAAATGCATAGGCTGAGCAGCTGACAGCAAGAGAACAGATGAGGGATATGAGGTAATAGAATAAACGGGTGGGAAAGAGGGTCTAACCAGCTTGAAAAAAAAACAATAATATGGTTTCATTTTAATATACATAAAATCTTAAAAATTAAAGGAAGCACATTCTCCAACAAGCTTTTGTTGCAAACTATGACTTCATCAATTCATGTATTACATAATGAACTATCTAATCAAAGAAAATATTTCACTGTGAACTTTTGTTCAGTAAGCAGTAAATTTACATTGTGAGGATTTATTGTACCTCTACCCTTAACAGCTGTGAAACACAGATGTTTTCTTAATAGTCTATCTATGGTCTGGATTTGGCTATATATTTCTTGATCCACTTATTCAATTCAAACCCTTCAGGGACTTCTAAGTCTGTAACAGTTATTGCCTGAAGCAATTAAATCTCAGCCCCAAAAACTGCACAAAAATTGTAAATTGCATTTACAAAAGTCTTTTATATATTCAGCAAACTTAAAACTAATATTGAACGCTTTGATGTTTAAAGCACTAAATTTCCATTTTTTTTACACATACATTCTAAAATTGTAAAACAGAAAAGCTTCCTGAGAAGCTTCAATATTCTTTTCTATATCTTTATTGGCATAATTAATTTTAATGAATGTGATTTTCAGGTGTAAATCCTAAAATGCCCAAATCAAAGAATGTTATATCTTCTAAGATAAAAGCAGAATACTGCGGATGCTGGAAATCTGAAACAAAAACAAAAAAAGCTGGGAAAACTCAGCAGGTCTGACAGCATCTGTGAAGAGGAAGACAGAGTTAACATTTCGAGTCTGAATGACTCTTCATCAGAATTCTGTGAACGTTAACTCTGTCTTCATCTCCACAGATGCTGTCAGACCTGCTGAGTTTTTCCAGCTATTTTTGTGTTTTGTGAATGTTATATCTTCGATGGGGAGCTAGGTAGGGTAAGTTCCCAGCACCGCCATATTCATGATAGCATTGCTGTTTGCTGCAATCCAAGTTGACAAATCGTTTTTAGTCATTTTAATCATATAACGTCCTAATAACAAACTAAAAATACATTGCTATCACTTGATGTGACTGGCCACCCAGTAACATCTCCATGTTGGCAATCATGTCATTGCATCCTTGTGCATTCATAATTGTGGTTAAGTGTCTCAGCAGACAATAGCTCCCTTTGATATGGGAAACTTGTGCTGGATATTGAATTGCCTGAATATCAACTATAGATGAACTTTCAATAAAGCTGAAGTACACCACAAAATCTTTTGACATATCTGTACCATCACTAAGTTTGCCTATTTCCACCTCAATACTATTGCCTGACTCCACCACTGCTTCAGCTCATCCATTGTGGAAACCCTCATCCATGTGTTTGTTACTGCTATATTTGACCACTCAAATGCTCTCCTAGCCAGTCTCCCATTTTCCACGCATCTTACACTTAAGCTTATCCAAAACTCTGCTATCCGTGTCTTAACTCATACCAAGTCTCGTTCACCTATCACCATAATGCTTGCTGACCTACATTGGCTCCCAGTTAAGTAATGCTTTGGTTTTAAAATTCACGGCCAGAATATTGCCGTCGACGTGCAGGGGCGGGCCCAACACGCAAGATGATGCCGGGCGTGCGCCCTGACGTCATCGCGCATCATTTCAATTTTGCGTGCATGCCTGCCTGAGGTGGCTGCATGCCCGCCAAACTGTTTAAGGCCATTAAGGAAGTAATTTATGTCATTAACACCGCTACCTATCCAATGTTAAGGTTGGCGGGCAGGCGAAGAACCCAAGCAGCTTTCGCGTTTTCCAAGAAACCTCATCCACGGGCGGAATGAGGCTTCCTGAAGGTTTTATAAAATTAATAAATAAGTTTGGCAAACTTGACAAATGTGTCCCGGCTCATGTGAAACTGTCACGTGAGGGGACATGTTTACATGTTTATATAATTTTTTACTTGAATTTTAAAAACATTTATTGTCTATTCAATCTCTGCGCTGTATCGTGCACATGCGCAGAGCCCAACATTCCCCGCTCCCGCCCCCCCCCACCCCTCGCCCGCACAGGTAGCACTGAGCACTACGGAATTGCCCACCCATGTAAAATGGTGGCATGCAACCGTCTCCAACTGCTCCCACCCAGCCCAGACATAGATAAGATTCAGCCCCACATCTCTGTTTTCAAATCCCTCCATGGCATCACCCTCCCCATCTCTGTAACCTCCTTCACACCTATAACCCTCCAAGTTATCTGCCTTTTATAGATCCCCGATTTTTATTGCTCCACCATAGGCAGCTCTGCCTTCAGCTACCACAGCCCTTATGCTCTGGAATTCCCTTCTTAAACCTCTCTACCCCTCTTTCCTTCTTTAAGATGCTCCTTAAAGCCTATATCTTTGACCAAGCTTTTGGTTACCTGCCCTAATATCTGCATGATGTCAAATTTTGTTGATAATGCTCCTGAAGCATCTTGGGACATTTTATGAAGTTAAAGGTGCTATGTAAATGCAAGTTGTTGTTTTTATTCCATTTAGTTTAACATTACCTCATGTTGAGGACATGGAATATGTACACTGAAAACCAATGCCAGCATGAAGAGACACTGAATGAAATTCTCTTTTGGTACCAAAACTATATATCTGTTAAATATGTAGCAGGAAATTCTTTTAGAATGAATTGTTGAATCTCATGGTTCAGATGATGGTTGCAAACCACTGGAGCTTTGCTTCCATAGCTTTTAATGTTTTTTTTGATTCCTTGATTTCTAACTTATGCATTATTTTGTAATTCAGCATCAAAGAGAACCTGGAATCCTGCAAGGCCTGCCAATGGCAGTAAATGCTGCAATGGTGGCAAAAACCTCCATATCAAAGAAAACTTACTAGATTCCCAATAGAATTACTGACAGTCATACACACTTTGGGGTGAGTAGATGAACAAACTCTTTCCTTTGTTATTACTGTTTATGATATAATCCAATCTGTGATTTTTTTTTTCCTTTATTCTTTCATGGGAGGTGGGCGTCACTGGCAAGGCCAGCAATTGTGCCAATCCCTCATTGCACTTGAACTGAGTGGCTTGCTAGGCCATTTCAGAGGATGGTTGAGTCAACCACGTTTCTGTGGGTCTGGAGTCATCTGTAGGCCAGACCATGTAAGGATGGCAGAGTTGCTTCCCTATAGGTGCATTAATGAACCAGATGGGCTTTTATGACAATCGATGATAATTTCATGGTCACCATTACTGAGACTAATTTTATAATCCAGATTCCTTAACTGCATTCAGATTTCACCAGCTGCCAAGGTGGGATTTGAATCCATGTCCCCAGAACATTACCTGGGTCTGTGGGTTATTAGTCCAGCCATTACCACTATGCCGCCATCTCCCCTCACCATTAGCAAGTTACTGTTTAGCAAACCTGCCACCCATTCAATTTCCTTCCTGGAATCCTTTCTTTAATCTACACGCAATATTGAGTGTATTAGTTATTAATAATGTAGAAGGCTGAGAATTTGAAAATCTAGACAATTGCCCATCCTACAGCCCGTCAGTTAAAATCACCATAATTCTCTTAAATATGTGCATTACAACTTTATTCAGGGCGTTCTTCTATATACTTTCCACTTTCAAAATGCAAATTGATTAATTTAAATACAGGGAAAGAAAGAAGTATTCATTTTTCCTCTAACATTACATCATATGCGTCTTGGATGTATTACTTAAAGAAAAGGAATGATTATGAGATAAGAGAGGAAGGGTAAGGTTACCAGGCAGGGCATTTGGGAATTTCATTGTGGATTGTATTTTCATAAACTGGCTTTGTGTGCCAAAACAACCACTGAGGTCAAGTTCTCAGAAGTCTTTCTTTCTGTGGGGAGCCAGATAGCGACCCATGCTTATCCCAACCTTCCCACAACTGGATTAAATCACAAGACCAATAACAATATGACATCAATTACTGAATAATGTTAGTAAATATAATTGTATAATAGTAGTTGTGACTGACTAAAATAATTTTATTGCATATTGTTTGGAGTTTTTTTGTCTTTCTGCATTAAACAGATTAATCCTTGAAAACAATCCAACTGTATCATAATCAATATAAGTTTTCAATAAATGGACATTACAACACATCAATATGTCAAATCCATTTTATTTTAATAGTTTGAGCTATAGCTAATGTAGTTCAAGCTATTGGATGTTGGCGAAGAAGTTATATTTTAAGCTTTTAAAAC
Source organism: Cetorhinus maximus (assembly GCF_964194155.1). Lineage (NCBI taxonomy): Eukaryota > Metazoa > Chordata > Chondrichthyes > Lamniformes > Cetorhinidae > Cetorhinus > Cetorhinus maximus. The sequence goes on along the minus strand of NC_135891.1, from coordinate 44,577,904 downwards.
CATACGTGTCCATGTTTTTGTATGGATAATAGCACTCACCATTATAATGCAGAAAAATAGACAGCAACTTCTGGTGTCCACATATGTGCCATTCAATATGGAAATCTGAAGGCTGCTGTTTGGAATACCTTGCTCCTCCACAAACTGTGCTGTAACTGTCCTCACCGATAGATTTGACACTGAAATCACTGTAATGTTGTGAACTCACGTTGTTTCACTCTCTATACCTATTTAACTCCTATTTTTATTTCCTGCTTTATACCTCCTGATATAGATTCCATGGGGGAGAAATTTATTTGCCTGGTACTGTTTGTAATGATTTTCCCCTGGCTTGCTTTGGGTGCAGACAGCACTGTAGGTCACTACCTGTGCAGCCCTCACCATTATCTTGAATGATATTAATGGAGAATGTGGTGTGGGTCATGCACATAGTGGCCCGGGGTGCTAGCTGCACCCAGGAAAATCAAGGTAAGTCTGTTTAACACCAGTACAGGCAGCGCTATATGAACAAATTTCTCCCCACTCTTTCTATTTCAATAAAGATTCTTCACTCTGATTGGCTAAAAGACCTTGCTGTTCTTGGCCTGCTCACAGACAGTACAGTTGCCCTGTAGAGGGGCCTGGTTGGAGTAAATTTCTGCTCAAATGTCAAGAAAACTTTATGGGCATCTGTCAGTGAGGTGATGGGAGAGCAAGTTCTACCATGCTGACAGCAAAATCTGGGCTGTGGTAATTCAGTTCCTCTGCAATTTATAAGAGCAAGATACCGGGGATGTTGGAAATCTGAAATAAAAACAGAAAGTGCTGGAAAAACTCAGCAGGCCTGGCAGCATTTGTGGAGAGAGAAACAGTTAAGAGCCTCGATTTTCACCAAATCGGATGACTTGGTAGCCCTTTAAAAATGGTGGGCAGGTCCCAATTCTGAGTTTCCTGACCCCATTCCCGGGCTGTGATTTTTGGGAGTGTCTTTAAAGGGTCAGGCAGGCTCCTGTCAAAAGCCCGCATACAGCACTCCCAACCTGCTAGCTCCATTGCGGAAGCAGGCATCTCCTACTCTTCTGCAATTTTCAAAAAGTCATCAACCCTAGTCTGCAGGAGGGGACATTTTAAAAAGTATGCTCATGCCTCCTATGCCAAGTTATGCCCCCTCATGATCCTATGCCAAGTTCTGCCCTTCCACCTACCCCCTGAGGTTCCTTATGCTCCCTCTGTCAAGTTTTGCCCATCCACCCACCCCCTCAGACCCCTCATGCCACCTATGTACCTCTACCCATCCCCTATGGTTCCTCATGCCCCCTATGTTAACCTATGGCACTTCCATGTCCATTGACCACCTGTATACTTTCTAGAGTTTAACTACCAATATGCATTTGTTTGAAAATATAATAGTGCTTTATATTGCTGTATCACTATATTCTAGTGACTATAGTCTTCAAGAGAAATGTTGGGCAGGATTCTCTGCCTGTCGGGCGGGCCAGCTAGTCGCGGGTGCGGGGCCAATCGCCGCCTGTGATCTGCTGTGTGCTACCATTTTACGTGGGTGGGCCAATTAAGGCCAGCTCAATGTGACGCACGGCCGGTAGCACTCAATGCTACCTGTGCAGGCAGGGGGAGGAGGGAGAGTCACATGCATGAAAGAGCACAGAAATCTCCCTGAGACATGGAGCTGCCTCGGAGATTAGGTTCATATTGAAATATTTAAATAAAGAAAGGTTAAAATTATTTAGACATGTCCCTTCATGTGACAATGTCACCTGAGCTGGGACATGTTTATGAATTATTACAAAAATATTAATTTCATAAAACCTTCAGGAAACCTCTTTCCGCCCATGGATGAGGTTTCCTGAAAAATGCAAAGGCCACTTGGGCTCTTCGCCTGTCCACCAACCTGAAAGTTGAACGGGCAGAGTTGATAATTACTTCAATTGGTTTTTTAATGGCCTTAACAGGCCTTTGACAGTTTGACAGGCGCGCAACTGCCTCCAGTGCACAACCACTGAACGAAAGATCTGAATTACGCGCGGTGACATCGAGATGCACGCCCGACGTCACTGCACGTCATTTTACACGTCGGTGTGCGGGGACCACCCCTGCATGCCAACGTGAAAATTCTGGCTATTGCGTATATTTCTTCCCTCCTGAATAAAAAAAGGAGAATGCACTATCAGTATTTTGTGTATTGCAATTCCAAACCTTATTTTTATTCTTTCATGGGATGTAGGTATCTATAGTTAGTTCCATTATCTCAAAGCTTCTTTCTAACAGAGAGCTAGGGGTCATTGTTCAGGCAGTCATTAAACCCTGAACTTCACATTAAATGCATAACCCCTGCTTCTCCTATTAATTCAATGTTATTGACCCCTAAACTATTAAGTAAGCAATGTTTATGATGTGCAGTAGGTCATACTGACTATCACTGCATGTTCATGATGGGAGTTAACATTATAACATGATAATGATTGTTTGTGACAATGCTTAAAATATTTATTAGACATTCCTCTGCATGTTTTTTTAGTGGAGGCACTGATCCATTTAGACTAAATTACTAATGCAGCTAGTGAATAAAACCACATATAAATGTGTTAAACATATGTGCAAGAGAACTATTTTAAGCTTATACCCTAGCTGGTGAGACCCAGCATGCAGGCATATAAATGTAACTTTCCCAAGGCCTTGTGCTGCTGGTGAACCCTTGTACACACTGAGTGCCTTTTGGAATTTGCAGGCACCTTTTTTTCTGATAAGTGCTGCTTGCATGCAAGGTCCCACCATAGTGGTGGGACCACATGCAATTTGTCCTGTGAAATCATTCTAATTTTGTTCTTTTCTACCTGCTCAATAATACCATACACTAAGTGAGAAAGTGGCCTACAGCCACCTCTCTTCTCCCATCATACTTGAAGTTGCAAGTGAGTGACCAGGAATTTTGCTCATTGTCCCTGCTCTGCCAACCATTGTACATGACCCTCATTCAGTTCCTCCTTTTGACAATAATATGTTTGAAAATTAGAAACTCCATGCATAGTGAATTGTAACCTGTGCCCACATTCACATTGGAGTTATTGTTAGCATGCAAAATTACTAAAGCCTCCTCACATTTCCCCAAGATAAGCATTAGTTGAGGAGGCCCAATCATGTCATTTGAGCTCATTCTTCCAGAATGATGAACCCACCCCTTTTAACATCTCCCATTGAACAGTTAATAGTATCACCATTATGGTAACCAACTGTCTCTTGTAACAGAAATATTTTGCTTCCATTGCTTTACCCAGAATTCTAAGCCAGGTATTGACCACTCCTTGTGTGAAGAGCATCCAAATGCCAGAACTACATCTGCACTTCCTGTTTGACCTTCTAGTCCCTTGTACTACTGTGAAGGTTAACTTGAAGCAATGCCTGGATTTGACCTTTTCTAAACTGACAATATATACCAATATACAATTGCAAGTTTCTGCGACGCTTTCACTGATGAAATCATACACAGTATTATAAAACCATGTTTTATATTGAAAATGACTTTATTTAATGAGTGGGCCAAAACCACAGGATAAGTTTAAAAAGACTAACAACAGCATTTAAAAGTGAACTAAACAGAAGTTCTTAAGATGGCTGAATATTTCCATAACTTTTGTAATTTGCAAGGTGAAGGTATCAGAAAGGAGCCATGCCTGTCTGAAATTGGCCCACAAGAGACAATGAACTTAAATGAGTGTAAATGACCCAACCCCTAAACGGCTCACACATATCCAAACATAATCTGTTATTGAGATGGGATACAGACCAAGCCGTTAAACTTTATCACTTTGGACAATTGACCCCAGCTGAGAAGAGGACTCCACTGGCCATGTAATCTAATCACTGGACCTGTCAGAAGGTTCCCCAGCTTGCTGTAATTACATTTGTTAACTGGCCAGTTTGTGAATGGAGGTCATGTGATAGCAAGCTAGCACTTTGTATTTAAAAAAACTCCTTTACCAGAGCCAGTCAGAGACCAGGAAGACCTTGGCCTGAATTTTCAGATTGGCAGATCGGCAGGGCTGGGATCAACCGGGAAACGGACCACTCACTGTGATCGGCTCCCGACTGTGTTTTCACGCTGGCTGACCAATTAATGGCCAGCCAGCGTGAAGCATGCGCAGAAAAGCTCAGCACTGTCGGGTTGGGGCGGGAGGAGGGTGGGTGATGACATCAACACGGGCATGGGCTAGCGCTAAGAGAAAGCTCCCTGAAAGTAGAGGGCTGCCTCAGAGAGCTGCAGACCCAAAAACCATTAAATAAAGTTCTCAAAATCGGAAAAAAAGTGACCAAGCATCACAATCAGGCACCTGAACATATAGCTGATAAAAATGCTGTCCATTGATTTTTATTTTAATTTTATTTAATAATGGAAATCTCATCCCACCCTTGGATGAGGTTTGATGAAAATGTAAAGGCCGCCTGGCTGATTCACCCGTCTGCCAACCATAAGGTTGGATGGGCCACGAAAAATCGGAGACAATTGTGCCGTTAGTGGGTTTAATTGCCCTCTTAATTGTTGGTAGGCACACTTCTGATTTTTGCCCGCGCCCACTGAGTGAAATATTGCATAAGCGCAGGATGACATCAGGACGCTTGCCTGATGTCTTCTCGTGCAATTTTACGCCCAATCGAGTTGGGTGCACATGCGCCTTCGGGACATAAAATTCTGCCCGTTGAGTAGGTAATGGCAAGAAGAGCATTTGTAGCCCCTCTCTCTCTCTCGGCATTCTGAAAGCTTGTGCCCTGCCTGTATCTGACCGGTCAAATACCACAGGCTGCGTCTACAACATAAAGCAAGCAGATGCTGACTCTAGAAGAAAAGACAGAGATCATCCATCAAGTATTGAAATTGTCCTTACGCTGAATCCTAAAGGACATGGCTGTGAGACTGGGTCTGTGGCAGGTAATGAGGGAACCAACAAGAGGGAAAAACACACTTGACCTCATCCTCACCAACCTGCCTGCTGCAGATGCATCTGTCCATGACAGTATTGGTAGGAGTGACCACCACACAGTCCTCGTGGAGACGAAGTCCCGTCTGCACATTGAGGATACCCTCCATCGTGTTGCGTGGCACCAACAGCGTGATAAATGGAATAGATTTCAAACAGATCTAGCAACTTGAGGCTGGGCAACCATGAGGTGCTGTGGGCTGTTTGCAGCAGCAGATTTGTACTCAACCACAATCTGCAACCTCATGGCCTGGCATATCCCCCACTCTACCATTACCACCAAGCCAGGAGATCAGCTCTGGTTCAATGAAGAGTGCAGGAGGGTATGCCAGGAGCAGCACCAGGTATACCTAAAAATGAGGTGGCAACCTGGTGAAGCTGTAGCACAGGACTACTTGTATGCCAAACAGTATAAGAGCTAAGTGATTCCACAATCAATGGATCAGATCCAAGCTCTGCAGTCCTGCCATATCCAGTCATGATTGATGGTCGACACTTAAACAACTCACTGAAGAAGGAGGTTCCACAAATATCTCCAACCTCAATGATAGGGGTGCCCAGCATCACAGATGCCAGTCTTCAGCCAATTTGATTCAGTCCACGTGATATCAAGAAACGGTTGAAGACACTAGATATTGCAAAGGCTATGGGCCCTGACAATATTTCGGCAATAGTACTGAAGACTTGTGCTCCAGAACTTGATGGACCCCTAGCTAAGATGTTTCACTAGAGCTACAACACTGGCATCTACCCAGCAATGCGGAAAATTGCCCAGATGTGTTTTGTACATAAAAAGCAGGACAAATCCAACACGGCCAATTACCACCCCATCAGTATACGTGCCATCATCAGTTAAGTGATGGAAGGGGTTATAAACAGTGCTATCAAGTGGCACTTGCTTAGCAATAGCCTGCTCACTGACGCTCAGGTTGGGTCCACCAGGGCCACTTACTCCTCACCTCATTACAGCCTTGGTTCAAACATGGACAAAACAGCTGAACACCAGAGGTGAGTGACTGACTGCCCTTGACATCAAAACAGCATTTGACTGATGTGGCATCAAGGAGCCCTAGCAAAACTGGGGTCAGTGGGAATCAAGGGGGAAAACTCTCCACCAGTTGCAGTCATACCCAGAACAAAGGAAGAGGTTGTAGTTGTAGGAGGTCATTCATCTCAGTTCCAGGACATCACTGCACGAGTTCCTCAGGGTAGTGTCCTAGGCCCAACCACCTTCAGCTGCTTCATCAATAACCTTCCTTCCATCATATGGTCAGAAATGGGGATGTTCGCTGATGATTGCACAATGTTCAGTACCATCCATGTCCAAATGCAGCAAGACCTGGACAATATCCAGGCTTAGGCTGTCAAGTGGCAAGTAACTTTTGCATCACATAAGTGCCAGGCAATGACCATCTCCAACAAGAGAGATTCTGACCATCACTCCTTGATGTTCAATGGCATTACTATCGTTGATTCCCCTACTATCAACATCCTGGAGGTTATCATTGACCAGAAACTGAACTGGACTAGCCTAATGAACACTGTAGCTACAAGGTCAGAGGCAAGGAATTCTGTCGTGAGTAACTCACCTCCTGACTCCCCAAAGCCTGCCCATCATCTACAAAGCACATGTCAGGAGTGTGATGGAATACTCCCCACTTGCCTGGATGAGTGCAGCTCCAACAACATTCAAGAAGCTTGACACCGTTCAGGACAAAGCAACCCGTTGATTGGCACCACATCCACATTCACTCCCTCCACCAAGGACATACATTGGCAGCAGCGTATACCATCTACACGATGCACTGCAGGAACTCACCAAGTCTCCTTAGACAGCACCTTCCAAACCCACGACCACCACCATCCAGAACGACAAGGGAAGCAGACAGATGGGAACACCACCGCCTGGAAGTTCCACTCTGAGCCACTCACTTTCCTGACTTGGAACTTTATCACAGTTCCTTCACTGTCGCTGGGTCAAAATCTTCGAATTCCCTCCTTAACAGCATTGTGGGAGTATCTACAACACATGAACTGCAGTGTTCAAGGAGGCAGCTCACTACCTCAAGGGCAATTAGCAATGGGCAATAAATTCTGGCCTAGCCAGCAACGCCCACATCCCATGAACGAATAAAAAAACCCATCCAATGCATCAACCTACAAGATCCGTACATGATTGACTTTCTTTCTGGACACTCTTAAACAGTTTAACCTGTCCTCCCACTTGTAACTGACTTTGGGTATGTGAGAATCTCTTGATGCATGTGTGAGTTTGAGTTGGTGTTTTTATTATTTTTTATAGATGAAATGTTAAGCACAATAAATACTATATCCTTTTCTTTTAAAACTTACACAAAATCTGAGTGTGTTTCTTTTACAGTCACAACACTTAAACTATTAAACATTCACTGAGTTGGTAAAGGAGCCTTTAGGGAAGAGTGACCATAATATGATGAAATTTTACATAAAGTTTGAAAATCCAAAACTAGGGTCTTAAATCTAAACAAAGGAAACTACGAAGGTATGGGCAAGTTAGCAGTAGTAAATTGATAAACTACATTAAAGGGTATAATGGTAGATAGAAAATAGCTAGAATTTAAAGAATTATTACATGATTTACAACACATTTACATTTCTTTAATGCACAAAGATCTAGCAGGAAAAGTGATTCAACCATGGCTAGCAAGAGAAGTTAAGGGTTGTATTAGTTCTCAAAAAAAGTAGTAAGTCCGAGGATTGGGAGCATTTTAGAATTCAGCAAAGGAGGACAAAGAAACTGATAAAGAAATAAAAAATAGAATATGAAAATAAACTAGTGAGAAACTTAAAAACGGACTTTAAAAGCTTCTATAGGTATATAAAAAGGAAAAGAGTAGCAAAGACAAATGTGGACCCATTACAGGTCACAGACAGGAGAATTTAAAATGGGGATAAAGGAAATGGCAGAGAAACTAAACAATTTCTCTGGCCTGGATTTTCATTCTTGAAGCCGATAGGGGGAGTTGGGAAAATTCCCAGCTTGGTCAGCCCGCCTCAGGACAAAGTGCTTGCAAAGGCCAAGCAGTTGCATGCAGTTCTGGAATCCGCATTATATGAAGGATGTGATTGCACTAGAGAGAGTGCAGAGGAGATTTACCAGGATGTTGCCTGAGCTGGAGAGTTTTAGATATGATAAGAGATTGAATAGACTGGGGTTATTTTCCCTGGAGCTGAGGAGATTGAGGGGGGACATGATTGAGGTGTATAAAATTATGAGGGGCATAGATAGGGTAGACAGGAAGTTACTTTTCCCCTTGGTGGAGGGATCAATAACCAGGGGGCATAGATTTAAGGTAAGGGGCAGGAGGTTTAGAGGGGATGTGAGGAAGAATTTTTTTCACCCAGAGCATGGTGGGAATCTGGAACTCATTGCCTGAAAGGGTGGCAGAGGCAGAAACCCTCATAGCATTTAAGAAGTATTTGGATGTGCACTTGTGTTGCCATGGCATACAAGGCTATGGGCCTAGTGCTGGAAAATGGGATTAGAATAGTTAGGTAAAAGCAAAATACTGCGGATGCTGGAAATCTGAAACAAAACAAAAATAACTGGAAAAACTCAGCAGGTCTGACAGCATCTGCGGAGAGGAATACAATTAAGTTTTGAGTCTGTTCGAGTTCTGATGAAGAGTCATACGGACTCGAAACGTTAACTGTATTCCTCTCCGCAGTTGCTGTCAGAACTGCTGAGTTTTTCCAGCTATTTTTGTTAGAATAGTTATGTACTTGTTTGACCGGTGCAGACTTGACGGGCCAAAGGGCCTTTTTCTGTGCTGTAGACCTCTATGACTCTATGACTCTAAACATAATGAGACCTGTCTGAGAACCCAGCTATTGCAACGCAATAACACTTGCACCCCAGAGGAAACATTATTTGGTTGACAGCTCAGGCTCTCTGACCTCTGTGGTCAATTTCATGATGTTTGTTGACACAGGTTAGGTGGTTTCAAGGGTTTGTGGTTTGTGGCTTTTAAATCTTCAAAGGGTCTGGATGATTGATACTTTTATTAGCTTGCAGTCCAGACTTTTTTTTCAAACATAGGAGAAAGTTATCAATTGATTACTTTTTTGTTTACACATCCCACTATGCACTATGGGGTTCATTGGCTCTGGGAGTGTACAATGGGTCAATGGGCATGGAAGTGCCATAGCTTGGCATGGGGGGAGGAGGGTCCTGAGGGGCTAGAAGGAAAGGCAGAGCTTGGCATAGGGGCCATGAGAGGACATAGAATGTGGGTGGAATGGCAGAGCTTGGCTTTGAAGTCATGAGGGGATATAGGGTGTGGATGGAAGGACAGATCTTGGCATAGAGGGCATGAGAGGACTTGGAGGTGGGTGGGGGAGGGGTGCAACCTGGCATAGGAGGAATGAGGGGGACCGTTTGAACTTACTTTTTAAAAGGTCCCCTCATGCAGACTAGGGTTCAAAACTCTTCTAAGGGGCCACGAAATATAAATCTTTAAAAACCGGGCTACACTCCATGGGTATTGTGGAGGAGTAGGACATGCCTATCTCCACAATGGAGCCGGCCAAGTCGAGAGTGCCGAATGCGGGCATTTGACGGGAACCAGTCCGCACCCTTTAAAGGCACTCCCAAAAATTAGGCAGCCCAGGACTGGGGTTGGGAATCCCAGAGTTGGGACCTGCCTGCCATTTTTAAAGGGCTCCGGAGTCAACTCAACTTGGTGAAAATCCAGGCCAAAGTCACTAATAGCAGAGTAGACATGGCTTGGGAGAAGAAGCTTGAAAGTGGTGTACCAGCCTCCAATCTGTGTCAACCACTGGGGGGGGGGGGGTGGGGTTGAGATTAAAGCCTCGTGGAATGGGGTGAAGAGGAGTACAGGAGGAATAGGAATAGAGACTGACAAAGAGGAAGCCAAAAGGAGAGGAGGGGTAAAGAACAAAAGGATGGAGAGTGAGGGGAAGAGAACGCAAAGGGAACAAGAAGGATGTGGAAGGAGTTGGTGGGAAGCAAGGTGGAAGGAGGTGGAGTGGGAAGGAAAAAGAGGGGAGGCAGAGAAATGCCAGTGCTCATCCATGGGTTCTCTATACCCTTTAATCATTTAATTCTCAATATTTTTGAAGTCTAAAGTTAATTGAAACCAAGCTGAAGCATGTAAACAATAGTGAAAAGTTCTTGTTATAGAGTTTATTGCTATTTCACCAGATTGTAGATTATGCCTGCACAAAAAAATTGAATTAAATTCATTTAGTAGTGTCATTAATGTTTTAGTGCTTCATTCTTGCGTTATGATATTCAGTTTACTGTATCCTGAAGAATGAATTGAGTTCTCATTTAGAAATGGAAAATGATTGCATTTCTCTCCCTCCCTGATTAAATCATAACTTCAGCTCTGTTTGGGTAAGGTAATTAGGAACATAGGAATGTAGGAGCAGGAGTAGGCCATTCAGCCCATTGAGCCTGCTCTGCCACTCAGTACAATCATGGCTGATCGTCCTCTTAAATGCCTTTTTCTCACACTATCCCCATTTCCCTTTATGTCATTGGTATTTAGAAATCTGTCAATCTCTGCTTTAATAACAGGTGTAATTACAATTAATAATTATTTCTGTAAAGCAGAGTATAAGGGCAAATTCAGCGACGTGACAGCAGGACTGCACCCATGCTTTTGGAGAGCACACAATTAGGTCAACACAACACAAATAATAATCAGTTGAGATAACTGGAGCTGTTTTGTCAACACAACAGTCAACAATCAGGGATAATTAGAGGTTACTTGAATCAAAATTCACCTTTTTTTCAAGAATAAGCTCAGTTACATTGAGAAAATTCATTAGTGGCAATTTGCAACTGATACCCAAATCAGCTATGAAGTAGATGGGACACCCACACACTCATTTGAAACAAATGAAATGAGAATAAACCATTTTGTGGTTTGTGCCTCATTACCACAGAAAGGGTAGCAAGATTTTTATGTGACTTTTAAATTTTGTGAGACAAGTTGAACAGAAATCTTTCATAGATTAATTGGACTGATATAATGGGACGGAGGCGGGGTGGTGGGTGGATGGCTCGCCCCTCCCCCACCCCCAACACCCCCCGAAGCAAAGTTTGCGTGGACCCCACACCAACCCATCCTGCAGCGTAAACGGGGGCCAAATGGGACTTCCGCCCCTCACTTGGGAGGAAGTCCCGCCCTCAGGAGCTGCCAGTCAATTGGATTGGACAGCGCCAGCAGTCTTGGCAGCACCAAGAGCACATTAGTGGGCTCTGCAGGGACTGCAATGAGGAACAAGAAGAAGGAGCAATGGATCCCCGGAAACAGGTAAGTTCGGGGTCTTGGTCAGGAAGGGTTTGGGCAGGTCAGGAAGGGGGCCAGGCGTGTGTGGGCGGTGGGTTTAAGGCTGGGGTGGGTTGGAAGGGGGTGTTGGTTTATCCCAAGGGGGCCAACCCCTCCCCCTGACTTGCAAAATGCAGTCCACGAAGATAGAATCCCCCCTTCCTTCCTGCCCTTTGAAGAATTTATTTAAAAATAGGGTTGCCCACTCTTGCCTGACTGCCCACGCCAAATGTTTTCTGGCATGGACAGCATATTAGCAGGGTCAATTGGCTTGGTAACAAACCTAATTGATCCTGGATTACCTATTTAAATATGGTGGGTGGGCTGCTGATTTTGGCACCTGCCCAGGCACCTGCCAACACACCCCCACCCCCCCCACTGTATTATGGGGGTGATCTTGGGGGTGAGCAGGAAGATGATGAGGTGGGCATCCATCCTATTTTACGTGCCCGCCCAGCTGAAAACATGCCCAGCAGCGCATGTAAACTCCAGCCCATAGAATCTAAACAGCACAGAACAAAGCCATTTGGCCCATCTTGCCTGTGCTGGCTCTTAGAAAGAGCTGACTAATTTAGCCCTATATCCCAACCTTTTCCTCACAACCATAGGAATTTGTCCTTAAGGATGCATGTCAATTGGCTTTTGAAAATCCCTATGGAATCTGCTTTCACCACTTGTTCAGATTATCTATTTCAGTTCTTAACAACCCTCAGTGTGAAAAAAAAGTTCTTATTTCCCTCCAAGTTCTTTTGTCAATTATTTTAAATCTGTGATCTTTGCCATTTGCTAGCAAATGTTCTATCAAAACCATTCATAATTTTGAATACCTCCATTAGATCTTGCCTTAACCTTTTCTGTTTTAAGGAGAATAATCCAAGATTCTCCAATCTATCCGCAAAACTAAAGTTCTTCATCCTAGTATCATCTAAGTAAACCTCCGCCATACTCTCTCCAAGGGCTTGACATCCTTTCACAGAAATGCACTCAATACTTGAGCTGAGGCCTACCAATTTGAAAAGTTTTAGCATGACTTCCTTGTTTTTGTATTCAGTGACTCCAACCTTACTATTCATTTTCTCAATTGCCTTATTGACTTGCCCTGCTACTTTCAAAGATTTTTGAATATGCACCCCCAGATCCCTATGTTCTGGCACCCCCCTCAAGATGGTACAATTTATATTATACTGGCTCTCCATGTGGTTCTTCCCAAAATGCATCACTTTCCACATTAAATTGCATCAGCTATGTGTCCACCCATTTCTTCAGTCTGTCCACACCCTCCTGAAGCCTGCTATTATCCAACTCACTATTTCCTATGTCAACAAGTTTGTGTCATCCGCGAACTTTGATATTGTACTCTCTTTATCCAAGCCTAGGCCATTTAGAAATAAGAAAAGCAATGGTCCTATTTCTGACCCCTGGAGCACTCCATTGCATACTTCTCCTCATTCAGGAAAACACCTGTTTACCACTACTCTTTGTCCCCTATCCTTAGCCAAATATGTACTCAAATTACCACTATTCATTTAATCCCTTGAACTTCTATTTTCCAAATAACTCTGTTATGTGTACTCTAGTAAATGCCTTTTGAAAGGCCATATATACAACTTGTATGACATTGCCTTCAGCAACTCTCTTTGTTACTTCATTAAAGAACTCAATCAAGTTTCATGGATACAATTGGCCACAAATCTGTGCTGGCTGTAGTTTATTAATCCATGCTTCTCTAAGTAAGAATTCACCTTCTTCTTGACAATGGTTTCTAGTAGCTTTCCTGGACTGACTGGTTTGTAGTTACCAAGTAACCCTCTACCCTTCTTTGAACAGAGTTGTATTCCTCCATTCCTCTGAGCTTCTGTTATCTTCGCCCTTGCTTGAATCAGCAACTTATGCATCGCATAATCCTTTTACTTTATATATCTTTACAAAAGATTTTTGGGTTCCTTTTTATATTAGTCTTTTTTCATACTCTTTCCTTGCCCGTCTTCTACAGTTTCCCCTGCACTCTGTATTCTGCCAGGTTTTCTATTGTATTCTGTACCTGACAATTGTCATAAACCTTTTCCTGTTTTAACTCAACCTTTATTCCCTGCCATCCAGAGAGCTCTAGCTCTGGATGCTCCATCTTTCCTCCTTATAGGAATGTGCTTGTTTTGTACCCAAACTGTCTCTGTCTTGAAGACTTGCCATTACGCATTTACTGTTTTTCTGGCCAATCTGTTTTTCCAGCCCATCTGTGCTAGCTACCTTCTCAAATCACTGAATTTGGCTCTCTTTGAGTATTTTCAGCTTTGATTTTTTTCTGTCTCTTTCAACTACTTTAAACCAAATTATATCTTGCTCACTATTAATGAGGTGTTCTCCCACTGAGATACACTCCACTTTCCTACGTCATTCTTCAGAGCTAGATTGTGTTGCTTCCTTTCTCATTGGGCTAGAAACATACTGATTAAGAAAGTTCTCCAGTACACATTTTAGGAATTATTCACCCTCCTTGCTTTTAATACTTCTTCCCCTAACTTGTGCTTGCAGCTCATCATGCTTATTTGCAACACTTCTTGCATTGACACATTACACATTCTAGCACCATGCTAGTCAGATTTGCTTTCCTCCTCCAATTAGTTCCTGTTCTTTCTACACTACCTTTTATTCTGTTTGCCCCTCCTAGGGCAGAATTTTGCCCTCGTTGGGCGGAGGCGGGCGAGAGTGGTCAGGAAGCCGACCATCGCCCGTGATCGAGGCTGGACCGCTAGCCCTCCAATCTTAAGGTTCATTTGAATTGACAACTGACCCATTTTCCAGTGTAAATGGGATGGGTGACAATTAGAAATCATTCTTATTGTCTCCTTCTGAACATTTATAGAATACAAAAGACACAAATATGTAATTAGTAATATATCTTTTTTTCTCATGAAACACACAAGATAGGTCTTTTTAAAATAAATGCACGCAATCTCTCTATTCAATATGAGCTTTACCTGAAAAGAGCTTTTGATTTTTTTTCCTGTAGCTATTCTTTACATAACTAAAAAATATTATAGAGCATAATATGCCTGCAACTAGAGATAAAAATATTCTTTAATATAGCTTAGAATGATGCCACATTGTACATGCTCAGATAGCACAATTCAAATTCAGCTCACCATTTCAAAGCAGCAAAAATGTCAACATCCAAGCCCATTTTTTAGGAAGAGGTTGATAGGTTCAAATTAAAACTTTAATGAAGGCTTTAAGAGACACTACTGACAATTGAATAGATAGATTTGATTGTATTACTGTGTTCTGAAATATACATTTGTAATTTAGCTTAAACCTATTTTTAGGCACTGTAAATTTTGGTTACAGGGCTACAAATGGCAGTTGAAAAAGGTTTTCAGAAAGCATTTTGAGTGAATTGTGGTAACCCAGTGCTCAGATTGTGTAGCCCAATATCCAAATTATGCAACGAGAGTGACCACTGTATGTGACCAAAGCGAATAATAGATTTTTAGGAAAAAGTTGACAAAAAAGTGTGACAAACGTGACAATAGGAAGTGAGGCTATGCAAACAGGGTAAATAACAATCGAGGTACATTCCCATCAGGGGGAAAGTTAGGACAAACAAATCCAGAGCACCCTGGATGATGACAGTGATAGAGGGCAAGATAAAGGAGAAAAGCCATGCTATGACATATGAAACGTAACTGCATGTATTGTCCCTCTCTCCTGTCAATTGTGGGTCATGTGATGTACTGCGGGGGCTTTGATGAGTGAGCTCTTAGTGCAGGCAATCTGGGGGGGGTGAGGCCTTTTGGATGAGGCATCAGATCTAGGTGCAAGCACTCCTAAATGTCTCTGTAATAAAGTTTTACTGTTTCTTTACGAATCCTGTCTGCTCCATTGAGCCATCACACCACAGATGGATGAGATACATCCAAGGACACTAGGGGAAGCAAGCTTCTTTCTGCCTTAGGGACAGCAGTGGTGCCAAAGGACTGGAGAATTGCAAATGTCACAGCTTTGTTCCAAAAAATGTATAAGGATAAGCTTCGCAACTACAGGACAGTCAGTTTAACCTCAGTGGTAGGAAAGCTTTTACAAACGATAATTTAGGGCAAAATTAATAGTTATTTGGAGAAAAGTGGATGAATTAAGGAAAGCCAACACTGTTTTGCTAAGGGCCACTTTGTTTAACTGACTTACTTAAGATTTTTGTTAAAGTAATAGAAGGGTCATACGGTTGATGTGTCGTACATGGACTTGCAAAAGACATTTGATAAAGTACCAAGATAGAGGCTTGTCAGAAAGGTTGAAGCCATTGGAATAAAAGGGACAGTGGCAGCATGGATATAAAATTGACTCAGCAACAGATAACAGAGAGTAGTGGTGAACAGTTGTTTTTCAGACTGGGAGAAGATATATAGTGGGGTTCCCCAGGCGTCAGTGTTAGGACCAGTGCTTTTCTTGACCTAGACTTTAGTATAAAGAGCACAATTTCAAAATTTGCAGATGACACCAAACTAGGAAATATTGTGAACTATGAGGAGGATAGTGATAAACTTTAACAGGGGTGGTGGAATGGACAGACAAGTAGTAGACAGGGCCTGGAAAAGGAGGGTGTGGGCAGTGCCAAACACCAGGGCCTGTGGGCTAGGGGGACCAGGGCTGCTGTTGGAAACAGCATGTAGACTGCAGAGCAGACCTGACAGACCAACTTTAAAAAAAAATCAGAACCATCAGCCTGACAGTTCTGACTTTTAAAAAATTGGTCTTTGAGGTCAGTTTCACTGACTGTAGCTGCGATTAGGAGCTGCTGCTGCTTCCGACCTTTGGGCAGGTTTGTGGTTCTGATTTTTTTTTGAAAATCCCGCCAAAAACCATGAAGCTGCCCAAAGGTCGGAAGCAACAACAGTTCCTGTTTGCAGCTCCTGACAGAAGAGTGCTCTCGGTTGAACATCTGCTTGAAAAATAGTGAGTCTTTATAATCATTGTAGCATTTTAGAGCTAATTGGATAATTGGATGCTGTGTGTGTGTGTGTGTGTGGGGTGGGGGGGGGGGGGGGGGAGGTGGGGGGGGGCGGGGGGGAGGTGGGGGGGGGGTGGGGGGGGGGGTGGGGGTGGGGAGGGGGGTGGTGCGGTGGGGGCAGCAGGGATTGGGATTGGGGTAGGGTGCTATGGTGGATTGTTTGGCATGTGGGGGGGTTGTCCAGGGGGCAGGGATGTGGTGGCAGGGGCATGGTTGGTGGGGTGGTGGGTGGTGAGTGATGGGAGAGTGGTAGGTGGTGGGGGGCAGGAGCATGGTGGGTTTGGTGGGGGTGCAGGAGTGAAGGGGTGGTGGGTGGGTAGAGGTGAGGTGGTGGGTGGGGTGAAGGGGTGGTGGGGTGCAGGAGGTGGGGTGTTGGGGTGAGGGGGTCTGGGAATGGGCGGGTGGTGGTGAGCAGGGGTGGTGGATGTGGTAGGGGGTGGTGGGGTGAGAGGAGGGTTGAGAGGTTGAAAATGTTGGGGAGCTGGGGTAAGAAATGGGCTGAGGAAGTGGAATATATGGTGGAGCAGGGTGTGATGGTGGGTTGGTGGAGGTGGTGGTTGGGGTGGAGGGTGAATTGGGAGGGTCACTTTTAAGGTTTGATACCACAAAATTAAATACTGTACACTTCTCAAAATTCTCTTTTGAATTTAAACCAGCATATAAATAGCAATCTAAATTTTCATTATGCTCTAAAGTAGACACAATTCTGATGACATGCTGTGTTAATGTACCAGAGACTTGAGAATCTTGGGCCTCATCAAAATAAATGTAAGAAACTAAAAACTGGGATTGATGAAAAACAGGGTGTTGACTCACTTTCATCCATTTTATTCTTGCAAAGTCTGGAAATGAAATCCATATTTGTGACTAGGAGATTACTTAAAGAAAGGTTTTGCAGATCTCTACTCCATTCTAGGTTCAACCCAGATAGTCTGTAAATTCAGTGTACAACACAATTTGTATGACAGTTTCTGGGTGAAGGGGAAACAATCCAGTTCTTGTGTTAAGGCCATCCTGAAGTTTTGTACCATGTATCATTCTTCTCTGAAAAGTTCAGATCAACAATTCAATCTACATTTTCCTGAGCTGCTGGTAGATGTCTGATTTTCAAATCATGGGGATATAGTCATTAGCGTAAAAAGGACAGATGCCATTAATAGTATATTGTGGGCTTTGCATGAGAAGTCAGAATGGTAATGTTTGATTAGCTACAGAGTTGAATTGTTTTGTAAATGTAGTGATTTCTTTGTAGCCACTTTCTTAATATCAGTTGGCCACTATGTGATGAATTATCCTTAGAGAATCAGCATTGGGCCTTCAATTTCATTGCTACAGTGACTCTACTTACTGTATGCAGGTGTAATGAAACAAAGACAAAACCTACATTTATACAACATTTTTCACAATATCCCAAATCGCTTTACAGCCAATTAAGTACTTTTGAGTTGAAGTCATTGGTATAATGTAGGCAATGTTATCAAATGGTGGAGCAGGCTCGAGGGGCCAAATAGGTTACTCCTGCACCTAATGCATATGTTCATATGTTCGTATGTAATTTGGATGGATGAGATTAGCTGGGCTAAATGGCCTTTGTCATCCATGATTATCTTGTGAACAGAGGGTGGAATAATGGCTGGAGTTCTGTTTATTTTGTTGCTAATGGAAGTTCAATGAGCAGGCTTTCTGCGGTGAAATTATTAGGATAGGAGTGCGTTAACTACTCAGTTACATGTTTTACACTGCACATGATTCTCAAGAGTCTTTTCCACTGACTTCAATCTTGTCCTTTTGTCTACTTACCCTTTATCCCATTCTATCTTGGTGCTTTTATAAAGTTTTTAAGATATTGAAATATTGTGATAAAATTGTGTTGCAGAGTAGATATTGAAAATATATAGTAATGAGAAGCAGCAATCAGCAACGTGTTCAGACTTGCTGATCAAAAAAACACAGATACAATTGTAAACCATGTAGTCTTTATCCTTTGCCTCTGAAAAGTTGTGTCACACAGAGACACTTGAGGGCTCTAATGCTTCTCACTGACAGTGAAGATCTATATTGTTTAATCATTCTACTTTGTTGCTCAGGAGTCATTGGATCTTTCTACCCTGTGAAATTACTGATAAAATTGAATCCACTTGTACCCCTTGTATGAAATAATTATATCTACAGAATCAAAAAGATCTTGTGCAGTTTATCTGGGTTGCAAGTATTGAATCTTTCCTCCAAATATGAATTTACTGTCATTGTGTCCACATGGTGCAAGGTGCAGAACATGTTAGTGAGGACTGAGGCAGTCACGGAAATCAGTGCTGTTGCCTGCACAGTGTTATAAATAACTAATGGGATATTTTCCTGTCAAATTAACAATATTGCACGATGCTGTTAATAAAATTTGCACTCTCTGGTTTGTTTATTGTCATGGTGGGTTCACCTATAGGGCACACACAAACTAAAACTGCATTATATCGTTGCTGCTCTTAACACATGCTGCATATATAATCGGATGATATTTGTAACCAGGTGCCAACAACGGACCTTTCTGTGATTGTTTGGTGAATTGATTGGTGAATCTTGGAAGGGGAAAAAATATCATAAATGATTGAAGGGGAGGGAATAAAGGGCCCAGAAACAGGAGAAGCACTGAGATCCATGATTTCTCACCGTGGCCCTGGTAGCGGATGAAATTTAATGCAAATAAATGTTAAGTGATTCATTTTCATAGGAAAAATGAGGAGGGACAAAATAAAATAAAGGTTACAATTCTAAAGGGGCTGCAGGAGCAGAGGGGCCTGGGGTTATATGTGAACAAATCATTGAAGATGATAGGGCAGGTTGAGAAAGGGGTTAATAAAGCATAGAGATCCTGGGCTTTATAAATAGGGACATGCGAACAGACGGGCGCATACCTGACACGATCGTTGCCTGTGCGATTTTGCACTCATCGCACGGGCAAAACAGGCAGATGGGCAGCCCACTTTTTGTAAAACCTCAACCAAGGGTGGGGTAAAAATGGTCAGCAGCATTGCCTGTGTGAATAGTGAAGAGTTTAGGAGATAGTTTGCTGCTGGTTGCTTATTTGAACTTGACAGCTTCATCTCTGTGCGGGGCTTCATTCTTAGCATTTCCAGGCTTCTTTTCAGCACTTGTTGGTGTTTCCAAGGCCCCCAGAGAATTTTGACCGTGTGGACCCTTCCAGGTATCAAGACAGCCTTCTGTAATCCTGTTAATAGGGATTGTGCTCTCTGCTGGTGGGACCTCCTCTGAAGAGGAAGAGAGGGGCAGAAGGGACAGGAGGCCAGGTGTCCCAATGCAGCTTCCAGGGGAGCGACCTGTGGGAGGAGAAGCGCAGGCACAAGGGGCACAGGGCCAGCAGGCAGTCCAAGGCATAAGGGGCCGCAGGACATGCCACTATTCTGCTGCCAGTGTTTACAGGCAACGATGCAGCTACCCAATATGTCTGAGGTGCAATGCCGAAGGAGACTCCGCCTCTCTGGGGCGGCTGTGACCTCCATTTGTTAGATGATCGGCCCTGAGATCACCTCCTGTGTGGGTGGACACCCCATGCCAGTGGCTCTGAAGGTCACAGTGACCTTAACGTCTATGCGTCCGGCTCTTTCCAGGGCTCAGTGGGGGATCTTTGTGGAGTGTCCCAATCAGCTGTCCATAGTTGCGTGAAGCTGGTGACTGAAACTCTGTTCAGATGGGTAATGACATTTATTCATTTCTGTACAGACAAAGCCAGCCAGGCTGAGTGAGCCAGAGGCTTTTCAGCGATTGCTGGGTTCCTCAGCACCCAGGGTGCAATCGACTGCACACATGTGGCCATCAAGGCACCAGCGGGTCAGTCGGGTGCCTTCGTCAACAGGAAGGGGTTCCACTCAATGAACGTGCAGATAGTTTGCAGATTCTGCAAGTCTGTGCACGCTACCCTGGAAGCTCCCATGACGCTTCTATCCTCAGACACTCCCAGATCCCAAGGCTGCAGCCCGACTGGATGGATGGCTGCTGGGTGACAAGGGCTATCCGTTCAAAAGGTGGCTTATGATGCCCCTCCTACCACCCAAGAACAAAGGCAGAGCAATGTTATAATAGGAGCCATGCCTCCACCAGTGGGGTGATGGAGAGGATCATAGGTCTTTTGAATTTGTGCTTCTAATGGCTGGACTGTTCAGGGGAAGTTATGATGAACCTGCACAAAACCCTGGTTCCAACTCAACTGGAGTATTGTGTCCAATTTTGAGCACCACACTTTAAGAAGGATGTGAAGGCAATAGAGAGTGTGCAGGAAAGGTACACAAGAACGGTTCCAGGGATGAAGGATTTCAGTTACGTATATAGATTGGAGATCCTGGGATGTTTTCCTTGGAGAAGAGAAGATTAAAAGGAGATATTATACCGGTTTTCAAGTTATGAGGGGTCTGGGCTGAGTAGATAGGGAAAAACTGTTCTCGTTGGTAGAAGGGTCGAGAATGAGAGGGCACCAATTTAAGATGATTGTCAAAAGAAGCAACAGTGACATGAGGAAAATATTTTTACTCAGTGTGTGGTCAGGACTCAAAATGCTCTGCCTGAGATTGTGGTAGAGGCAAATTCAATAGAGTCTTAAAAGAGAAAATTGGATAATTATCTAAAATGAAAATATCTGCAGGGCTATGGGGAAATGTGGAGGAGCGGGACGAGGTGAAGTTGCTGTTGCAGAGAACCAGCACAGTCACGACGGGCTGATTGGTCTCCTTCTGTGCTGTAACTATTCTATGATTCTATGATCTAAAGCAGTATTCTTCATTGCAAGGCCCGTGAGACAGTGGCGGCTCCCATTAATGCTAATTGCAGCTTCCCAACCCAGTGGTGTAGTGCTGCTGGAGCAGAGCTCCAGCACCTCTAACCAGCGCCCGGAGAGCAGAGTGTGGCAGAGCAGAGTGCTAGGGTCCCGGGGAGGAGAAGCTGGCTGCTAGGTCCGGGACCTCGGAAAGGAGAGGCTGGCTGCGAGTTCCAGGAGTGGAACACTGCGGAGCAGAGCCCCAGGTGGTAGGCGGGAGTGGGGAGGAAGAGGCTGACTGCTGAATGTGTGTGTGGGAGTGAGAGAGAGAGAGAGTGTGTGCGTGTGTGTTTGTGTGTGTGAGTGAATGTGCGTGTGTGGGAGTGTGTGAGAGAGTGAGTATGTGAATGTGTGGGAGTAAGTGAGTGTGTGTGTGGGAGTGAGAGAGTGAGTGAGTGTGTGTTTGTTTGGCAGTGAGAGAGTGAGTGAGTGTATGTGTATGTGTGGGAGTGAGTGAGTGTGTGTGGGATGGTGAGAGACTGACTGAGTGAGTGAGTGTGTGTGGGAATGAGTGTGTGTGTGTGTGGGAATGAGAGTGAGTGAATGTGTGTGGGGGAGTGAGAGAGTGAGTGAGTGTATGTGTATGTGGAAGTGAGTGAGTGTGTGTGGGAGATCCGTTTGTATCCAGGAAATGGGCCTGCTCCTTCAGGAGTGAGCCAATCCTGTCAGCGGCCTCCACTCGAGGAGGCACCACCTGGCATTTCGATACAGTTGGCTACTGGAAGTGTTCAAGGGACGGCTGCAGGAGTCAAGACACATTGCATCTGAAATTAACAGCTCAGCACAATTAATTAACACAATGTAAAAACAGTTATCACGCAAGGAATTCAATAAAAAAATTATAAGGCATTAGCTTAATTGTATTTAATTTGTCTGGTATTAATTCAGATTGCTCACGCCATGGCTTTCTGGAGTACCAAAATATTGAACATATTACATTGCGTTGCAGTTTCATTACTTACTGTGAATGAGATTTTGATCTCGGATAGTCGCTGTGGGGAGGTGCTAGGGACTGCCTTACATGGAGAAAAATTGTAGAAATTATCACCTTGGACTATTGTTATGCATCTTCTAATGTTCAAGTCAATGTTATATTAATGGCGGAGGTGGTGGAGTCGGGTAGTCTACTTCAGCAGTAAATTAGCATTATCAAGAAAAGCCCCCTCAGTCCCCTTTCCTATCACTCTCTCACTGAAGTGCTTGGTCTCAAGAGACTGGGGAGAAAATAAAGGGATTTGCGGTTCTCACAGGAAAGAATGCAGCTTTGTTTATTTGGGAACTGGTTTCTCATTGCCTCCCCTGAAAACAAAGTGCATAGACTACCACTCAGTTACAGAATCATTTCCTGCTACTAGGTCTGCAACTTTTAATTAAAAAACAAAATTAAAAAATATACAAGTACTCTTGAAAACTCTTCCCTTTTCAAATATTTCTTGAGTTCGCACTATTGTTTTAATACTGAAAATTCATTGGCATAAAGGGGAGAGAGATCTTTCCTTCCCTCTCCTTTCTGACCAATGAACGTGTCTTCGTGGTAGTCATCATGCATTTTCCATTCTTGCTAGTACTGAACTGTAGATCAAATGGCTCCAAGTGGTTGGTTTCAGTATTGCTTTTGGAAGGATCTGGGACCAGAGCAGATAAGCCTCACCCTCATTCCCAACATAGCAAATGGAGAAGTGAAAAATAAATAAGCAATTAAAAAGGACTCCTGCAAATTAAATCAGTAGTCGCTCGCATGTTATGTAGAAGAAGGTCCTATCATGGAAAATAAAATAAATATTTAATCCGTTGTCTTAAATTTAACATTATGATTAAAAAGAAAACATCAGCAATCTAAATTGAACATTTTATTAGCCTTCATAAATATGAGGAATCAAAGACCCTTTTAGCAGCAACACACTGACATTTAAACTTATTGTGAATTGTAAAAAAGTGGACCCTAAATTACATTTATTTCATTTTGTGACAAGATACATTAATAGTGAACATAGCAGGTGAGAAATTGGGATCATTTGTTCCTGTTGTTCGAATGTTTTGATGGCCTTTTGAACTCCAAAATAGTGTCTGCAGCAGGTGTGCACGTGTGTGGGACGAACTGCATCAGGTGCGAATTTAGTGAGGGCATTAGCGTGTACACAGTGAATGTCTTCTATGTTGGATAGACAGATCATTACATCAGTCTGCGTGCAACACTGATTTGACACCAGTGGTGCTATTTTGGAACTCAGTACTCCAGCTAATACCTTCTCTTAATGTTGCACAGCTGCACACACATTAAGCAGTAGGAAGGAACCCCACCAGCACTATTTAAAGGAATCATTCAAATGCTAACAGGCGAGTTGCTGGTTGATTTCTTCTGGCAGTTGTTAAGATTCAACGAGTATTTGGTGCTATCTATAGTTATTTCAAGTTGCAAAGAAGGATTAGACCATCTTCAATGGTATCCTGCCCCTCACTGCAGCTTCAGCAGCCGCATTCCCAATAGTAGTGAGCACCATTTCCTCCACAGTTGTTAGGACATACAGCTGTCCCTCCAGTTACTCCTGCTGCCTCCAGTTGTGCACCGCCTTGACCTGCAAGAGAAATGTAAGTATGGCAATGAGTATGGTGCAATCTGTTTAGCTGATGATCGAGGATAGGCTGATGGGGCAGTAATCGGCCGGTTTGGATTTGTCCAACTTTTTGTGTACAGGACATACCTGGGCAATTTTCCACATAACCGGGCAGATGCCAGTGTTGTAGCTGTACTGGAACAGCTTGGCTAGGGGCATGGCAAGTTCTGGAGCACAAGTCTTCAGTATTATTGCCGGAATATTGTCAGGGCCCATAGCCTTTGCACTATCCAGTGCCTTCAGCCGTTTCTTGATATCACGTGGAGTTAATTGAATTGGCTGAAGAATGGCATCTGTGATGTTGGGAACTCTGGAGGAGGCCGAGATGGATCATCCACTCAGCACTTCTGGCTGAAGATTGTAGCAAATGCTTCAGCCTTATGTTTTGTACTGAAGTGCTGGACTCCCCCATCATTGAGGATGCGGATATTTGTAGAGCCTCATCCTCCAGCGAGTTGTTTAATTGTCCACCACCATGCATGACTGGATGTGGCAGGACTGCAGAGCTTAGATCTGATCCATTGGTTGTGGGATTGCTTAGCTCTGTCTATCACTTGCTGATTATGCTGTTTGGCAAGCAAGTAGTCCTGTCTTATAGCTTCACCAGATTGACACCTCATTTTTTTTAAGTATGCCCGGTGCTGCTCCTGGCATGCCCTCATTCATTCCTCATTGAACCAGGATTGATCCCCCTGGCTTGATGATAATGGTAGAGTGGGGAATATGCTGGGCCACGAGGTTACAGATTGTGGGTGAGTACAGTTCTGCTGCTGCTAATAGCCCACAGCACTTTATGGATGCTGAGTCTTGAGGCACGACACGATGGAGGGTACCCTCAATATGAAGGCGGGACTTTGTCTCCACAACGACTGTGTGGTGGTCACTTCTGTCATATTGTCATGGACAGATGCATCTGCGGCAGGCAGGTTGGTGAGGATGAGGTCAGGTATTGGTTCCCTCACCACCTGCCGCAGGCCCATTCTAGCAGCTATGTCCTTTAGGACTTGGCCATCTCAGTCAGTAGTGATGCTACCGAGCCACTCTTGGTGATGGACATTGAAATCCCCCACCCAGAGTTCTGCGCCCTCATTGCTTCCTCCAAGTGATGTTCAACATGGAGGCACACTGATGCGTCAGCTGAGGGAGGGTGGTATATGTTAATCAGCAGGAGTTTTCCTTGCCCATGTTTGACCTGATGCCATGAGACTTCATGGGGTCTGGAGTCTCCGTTGAGGACTCCTAAGGCAATTCCCTCCCAACAGTATACCACTGTGCCGCCACCTCTGCTGGGTCTGTCCTGCCAATGGGACAGGAGTCACATGTCGGCCAGACCAGGTAAGGACGGCAGATTTCCTTCCCTAAAGGACATTAGTGAACCAGAGGAAGAGCAGACCCTGGAGATGGCATGTGAACATGGAACCTCATTTTGAGCAGGCCTCTTGTCTTCTAAGTGATTGCCCTTGTGGAGGCATGACTGCAGTTGTAGCTCTCCTCAGCAGGTGTTCTTAGGTGTCTGAGCAGTGTCACCAGCCACCTTTTGAGTGGGTATCCTTTGTCCCCTAGCAGCCAGCTGTCTACACGTGCTGGGACTATGAAGAACCTTGACACCTGGAAGTGACACAAGGTGTATGCATCATGGCAGCTTCCAGGATACCTTTTACAAACCTGCAGGATCTCGTGATTGTGGTCACAAAACATCTGAATATTCAGAGAGTGAAACCCCTTACAATTCATAAAGGCACCCAGCTACCCCACAGGTACCTTAATGGGCACATGTGTGCAGTCAAAGGCTCCCTGGATTCTTGGAAATCCTGCTATTGCAGTGAAACCTCTGGCTTGCACAGCTTGGCTGACATCGTCTATTTTGTATTGAATGAAGGTGTTCACCCTTCGGAATAATGCATCTATCACCAACTTGATGCAGCTGTGCACAGCACATTGTGACACTCCGCAGAGATCTTCCACTGACCCCTGGAATGAACTAGTTTCACCTTCAGAGCCACTGGTATTGGGTGGCCACCAGCACAATTTGAGGCTATCTCAGGGCTGATCATGTCACACAGAGAGGTGACTGTTTCTCTGGAGAAGCGGAACCTTCTTCAACACTGTACCTCTATCATGACCAGGTAGCTGGATCGGTGCTTGTAAACTTTACCAAGCTGGTTATCGGTGCCATCTCCTGACCCTTCTTCCTTGCAACCCCTGCTGGCCCTTGACCCCTTCTGGCTGTGCCTCTCAGTCCCAAGGTCAGACTCTAGCATGGTGCCTGTGAGCAACTGGCCTCCTCTCCCTTCTTGCCCCCTCCTTTTTTCTGAGGAGGTCCCACCAACAGAGTACACAATAACCATGTCAGACTTGATGTTTGCACAGGTTTCAGCAATGAAGTGGCCTGTCTGCAGAAAGCCTCTGTAAAATATTTAACCCTCCTAGAATAATCCAGATGAACAGAAATATTCCAAAAATAAACTATAATCCACATACTCCCAACTCACTTCAATGCTCCTAACTCCTCACCTCTCTAAAATCTTCTGAGCCTTTTATCCCACCCTGGATGTAGAATGATTGAAAAATGTGAAGGCTGTCTGGCTGATTGACCTGTGCGCTGAGAATATAAGTGCATAGGCCATGAAAAATCATGGCGTATTGCTCTTTAAATCGCCTTAATTGGCCCTTGGGTGCATTGCCAACTTTTCTGTGTGCCTGCCAACCGAAATATCACAATGCGGAGCGATGACATCGGGAATCCCTCCCAATGTCGTCACGTCCCATTTCGCAATGCATTGTGAATGTCACACGCCCGCACCGCAGACATTAAATTCAGGCCCTGGAGTATTGTGTACAATTTTGGTCCATTACCTAAGGAATGATATACTTGCCCTAGAAGGTTAGGATTGGGGGTTGGGGAGTGGGCGGTGAAACAAAGGTTCACTATATTGAATGCTGGGATGAGACACCTGTTCTATGAGGAGAGATTGAGTAGAATGAACATATTTCCTCTGAAATTTAGATTAAAATTTAGAAATTAAATTTAGAAGAATGAGGGGCGATCTTATTGAAACACAAAGTGCGGAATCGTCCCAGAATTGCACGCAGTGTGGTAGCAGGCTTGAAAAATGACGTTTTACCCATTGGCTGCAATGGCAGTTTTTGCACCATATCATCTGCTTCCCGCATCTTTAATTATGCAGCCACAGGAAACATGCTGTCTCGCCAATAGGCGGCCTCTGAATTGCCCGCCACACCGTTACCTCACTGTTTCCTCACTCCGGGTGCCATATCTAAACTGCAGCTGCCCACACAGTTCTTAATGCTTGCAGCCCAAGACTGCTCAAGTGAAGACATGGCCCTGAAAGCCAAGAAGAGTTCAGTGACCAGTCAACTGGAATGCCTTTGGAGGCCCACCCTGATATCCTCCAACCCTGCTCTGTGCACAGGAGATCCAGCAACCTCACCACTCCGGCTTGGGAGGCAGTGGTGGTCAGTGCCAATGCTGCACAGAAGAGGTTGGCCATCTAGTGCAGAAAGAGGATGAATGATCTCATCCATGCCACCAGGGTAAGGCAACCATCTCATCACTCTAAACTCACATACTCAAAGCATCACACATTCTCCGGCATCTCACTCACTGCCAGCTCATGGGACATCACCACCCTTTCTCACATACACACCCTCACATGTCCATCTGGCCTCATCTCCTCTGAAGACTGCCTTCTCAGCCCTCACCATCTTGCGGTCACTTGCACAGATCAACATCTGCCCCCACACATATCCTGGGAAACCCCCCTTCCCCAGTCCAGCCCTCACCCTGCAGCCTCTTCCCTTGCCTGAGGCCATTTTACCCGCTTCCCCAAGCAAGTCCTAACCCTGCAGCCATTGAAAAGTCATCCCCGCCTTTTGGCTAGTCTGGTAGGTAGAGACCTGCCTGTGAGCCCTCCTAAAAGTGATGTGGTGCTGCCTGTTAAGCCTGGCGCTGATGACTGTGAGTGCTGCCCGAAGCAAGATAGACAAACAAACCTCGAAGTCCCGAGTGAAGTGCAGCTCGCCAGGTGTACGTCGCTTATGTACAGTTGTGAAACACATCGGTGTAATGCCTGGATGATCCAGTGTGGGGGAATGATTCCGATGAGCAGGGCTTATAATGAGATGCTAAGAAATTAGGTTCCTGGTATATTGTGGCAGGAAACGTGGCCCACCGTTGACGGGAGGAGCAGATGA
Organism: Cetorhinus maximus; assembly: GCF_964194155.1. Lineage (NCBI taxonomy): Eukaryota > Metazoa > Chordata > Chondrichthyes > Lamniformes > Cetorhinidae > Cetorhinus > Cetorhinus maximus. The sequence goes on along the minus strand of NC_135891.1, from coordinate 44,549,939 downwards.
TCTCAAACTGGTTTCATGACGGCGTAAAACTAAGTTTTGGCCTTCTCACCATATTGTTCGCTCAAGCTGCCAAACATGCCGGCCACCAATGGGACCAGAAAATTCAGGCCATAACATTCTTAGAAAACTCAACAGGGTGGATGCAAAAAGGCTGTTCACCCTGGCTAGAGAACTAAGGGTCATAAGGGGAGGCATTGGCCTGAATCTTCGGCTTGGCGAGTGGGGGTGGGGCCCGCTCGCCAAGGCCTAAAATTACGTGCGGTGACATTAGGCGGGCATCCTGATGTCACCACTTCAGTTCAGCGGGCGCGCAGCCGACTTGGCCTCGGTCAAAGGCCGATTAAGGCTATTTAAATATCAATTAAACTATTAAACTGAGCTGCCTGTCCAACCTTAAGGTTGGCGGGCAGGCCAAGAGCCCAGGCGGCCTTTGTATTTTTCATGGAATCTCGTCCACGGGCGGGATGAGATTTCATGAAGGGTTTATAAATTAAATAAATTTTTTCTTTGATGTTCATTGACAAGCCCCATGTCATGTGACACTGTCACATGAGGGGAAATGTCTTAAAATTTTTTCTTTTCTTTATTAAAATTTTGGGAACTTAAACTAATCTCCCTCAGGCATGAAAGAGCACAGGCTCTGACTCAGGGAACCAACCCCCCCAGAGGGAACGCTCAGCGCTTCCAGGTGCACGTCACGCTGGGCGGGTCTTAATTGGCCCACTCACGTAAAATGGCGTCACGGACCCGATCGGGGGCGCTGATCGGGTCTACGCCCATCCCTGCACAACCCCCCCCGACGGGGGGAAAATTCTCCCCATTCAGTCACAAAGTATGCTACAAAGACTTATGTCAATCCTTCGGGGGCAGGCAGCTGTCTGCCTTTGGGAATTGATGTTGTCTGTATATTGTCATTTCCCGAACAAATTTCATCCCCCATATACTCAGAATAGGGGATCGGCCATTTAGAATGGAGATGAGAAAATAAAATACTCATTCAGAGGGTTGTGAATCTTTGGAACTTTCTCAAGGACAACTAGAGATGGGTAATAAATGCTGGACTAGCCAGCGAAACCCACATCCTGTGAATGAATTTTTTTAAAAGCCCGGAAGGTTGTGGATGTTCAGTCGTTGAGTACATTCAAGACTAAAATTGATGGATTTTTGGGTACTAAGGGATATGGGGATAGGCCAGTGAATTAGAGTTGATGTAGAAGTTCAGATTTTGTTGAATGGTGGTGCAGATTCAATGGGCTACTCTTGCTTCTGTTTCTTATGTTCTCATGGTACCAAAATGATGGTGGTCTTATACTATTTACCTGATGGGATATGAATTACAGTGCGCTGTTTGCATGGATACAAAAGCTAAACAGACAGTGGATTAGAATGTACCCAATACAATCTCTGTATTAGATGTTCATCTAAAGTTTGGGATTCATCAGCTGCAGTCAACACAAAAGTGAAAAAAACGAAAAATGTAGCTAATTGTCAGGGCTGTAATCCCATCACATATTTGTCAAGATTTCATATTTATGAAACAGTTTCTACCAAGCTATCTTACACTGGAATGCAATGTTCCTAGCAAACATCATCAATGGCACACTGCCAGTTGGAGTAATTTACCAATGGGAATTGAAAAGTTAACAGTTTGTGTTAAGCTTCATCATAAGTAACTCTCACAGGGGATCTCAGGGTTCAGAGGCAAAGAGTTTACAACAGTCCAGGAAAGAAAGACGACAAAGGCTAGTCAAGTCAGGAAATGCTGAAGTAATTAAATCAATGTGACAAACTGGATAAACAAAATAGGCGATTTATAAATTCTGAAGAGTCAACTAAATCCTCAGATACCAGTCGCTCAAGCTTTGGTATTTCTACCGGTAAGATGGAGTGATTTCTGTTTTTTTAAGCATGGTGGATCTTGATCTGAATGAATGTGTTTCAAAACTTGGAATGTTTGAAGAATTCTTGCTATGTCTAACAATGTGACTCTAATTGATCAAAATCTGATGTTCCATTATAGTCCACCAACCAAGAGAAAGCTTGTTAGCTTTAAGAGAAACCAGTGGCATTATACTGTCCTACTGCTATACTAAAGTACAGTACCTAGAGTTGTGTGTACAGCTCTCTGTTTAAATGAACAAAAGCCAATGCTTTCTGCTCCCGCTTTCTGTTTGCGTACAAGTCCTGTTTCCAGACAAACTGGAAGATTTGCATAAGTTGTAAATGTGTAATTTGAGTTCACACGATGCAGTTGTCTAAACAATATTGCATTATTTATTTGTGGAATGCAAACGCTCACCTCTTAACCCCAAGATTTGAGTAGATTGCAAAGCACACCATTTATGTCAGAGTGGCATAAATGAGTGATATGAACCTCCTATCATTTAGCTGACAAAAAAAATCTCAGCATGTGTATCTAGGTGGTAAAATAAGATCAATCAGCACTTGGGAAGCCCTCAGCCGGGAGGTTTGCATTCTGTTGGAAGCACAGTTTGCAGTGAACATGGACTGACAGGACTGGCTTTTATCATGTATTGCTGTTATGCCTTTGCAACGGCAACCCTTGCCACAGCCTGTTGCTTGGATACAAAAAGCTGACAGTACGTGGCCTGAGGTCTTTTAACTCAGACTTGCAGAACATTCAGGATTCCTCAGAAACAGGCTTTAATAAGTACAAATCAAACCCAGAATTTTAGCATTTCAGGACCAGAATAAAATTTTGTAGAGGAGGAAACATCAATGGTCAATTCTTTGGTCAATTCTTTTTCTCTTAAAACTTTATTTTTAGAATCATTTGACCCCCCAATTATGAATTTTTGGCATAATACCTGTTAGGTTATGATTAATATAAATTAATATGGTAAAGAACAGTATGATGGGCACAGAGGACACAGAACTCTTGAACTGCATTCAAGAGAACTTTTTTAGCCAGCATGTAACAAGCCAAACGAGAGGGGGCGCAATTCTAGATTTAGTCTTAGGAAATGAAATTGGGCAAGTGGATGAAGTAGCAGTTGGGGTCCTTTTTGGAGATGGTAACCATAATATAGTTAGATTTAGCATTATTGTGGAAAAGGACAAAGATAGAACAGGAGTCAAAGTTCTAATTTGGGGAAAGACAAATTTTACAAAACTGAGAGGTGAGCTGGCGAGAAAGGACTGGATACAACTGCTGAAGGGAAAACAATGTCAAATTAGTGGGAAGCATTCTAAAGCAAGATTCTACGGGCACAGTGTAGACATGTCCCCACAAAGAAAAAGGGTGGTACTACCAAATCTAGAGCCCCCTGGTTATCCAGAAGCTTACAGGCCAAGATAAAGTAGAAAAAGAAAGCTTATGACAGTCACAAAAAGCTTAATACTGTAGAAAGCCTTGAAAGTACAGGGGCAAAGTAAAATTGGAAATTAGGAAAGCAAAGAGAGGATACGATGAAATATTGGCAGATAAAATCAAAGAAAACCCAAAGATGTTTTACCAGTGCTTTAAGAGCAAGAGAATAGCTAAGGACAAGGTAGGGCCTATCAGAGATGTACATGGTAACTTGTGTGCTGATGGTGAAGATGTGGGCAGGGTTCTCAATGAGTACTTTGTCCCTGTCTTCACACAAGGCCCCACATGGCAGACTGGTCAAAAAAGTGAAATCCCATAGGATACAGGGGAAGGTAACGAGTTGGATCCAAAATTGGCTCAGTGACAGGCAAGAAAGGGTAATGGTTGATGGATGTTTATGCGAATGGAAAGCAGTTTCCAGTGGTTTTCCACAGGGCTCAATGTTGTGGCCCTTGCTGTTTGTTGTATATATTCATGATTTGGACTTAAATGTGGGAGGCATGATTGGAAAATTTGCAGGTGACAGAAAAACTGGCTGTGTAGTCAATAGTGAAGAGGATAGTTGTTGTCTCTAGAATTATATCAATGGTTTGGTTGTGTGGGCGGAAAAGTGGCAAATAGAATTCAATCTGGAGAAGTGTGAGGTAATGCATTTGGGGAGGGAAAACAAAGCTAGGGAATACTCAGTAAATGGAAGGATATTGAGAGAGTAGAGGAAGTGAGAGACCTTGGAGTGCATGTCCACAGGTCCCTGAAGGTGACAGGACATGTGGATAAGGTGGTAAAGATGGCATATGGAATGTTTTCGTTTATTGGATGAGGTATTGAATACAAAAACAGGATGTAATGATGGAACTGTATATAATGCTGATTAGGCCACAGCTGGAATTTTGTGTACAGTTCTGGTCTCCACATTACAGGAAGGACATAATTGCTCTGGAGATAGTACAGCGGAGATTTACAAGAATATTGCCAGGGATTGAAAATTGTAGCTATGAGGAAAGATTGGCTAGGCTGGGGTATGTTTTCCTTGGAACCGAGGAGGCCGAGGGGTGACCTGATTGAGGTGTACAAGATTATGAGGGGCCTAGATAGAGAAGACAAGGATGCCCTGTTTCCCCTGGCGGAGGGGAATATTACAGGGGACACAGATTTAAGGCGATTGGTAGAAGGATTAAAGGAGACTTGAGGAAAAACTTCTTCACTCAGAGCATGATGGGCGACTGGAATTCACTGCCTAAATTGGTGGTTGAGGATGAAACTCTCAACTCATTTGAAAAATACCTGGATCTGCATCTGAAGTGCTTTAACCTGCAAGTCTACGGACCAGGTGCTGGAAAGTGGGATTAAAATGAGCGGCTGGTTTCTTTTTATTTTTGTCATCCTTGGCCGGCGCAGGAACTTGAACTGAATGGCCTCTTTCTGTGCCGTAAATTTTCTATTGTTCTATCAATTAGAGGAATCCATCCTAAGAAAAAGCATTAATACATTAGAAGATCTGACCTGTCATATCTGATTCAATTGGTTTTGTCATTTTAGGTTAATAGGGCATATTTATAGGGGGAGAAGTAATTCCTTTGGTCTCCATTCAACCTCAATGCACCTAGAATTATTTCAAGTTTAGGTGATATAATTTCATCAATGTACTTAAGCTCTTTATAATCAAATTATTCACCAGTTCAAAACTGAGTTCTTCAAATGTATTTTGTGACTTATTTCTTGTACTTTTAAAAAATACAAGTAACTTCATGTAAGAGATTTTGATTTTACTAAAGTAGCTAGGCAGTGTTTAATTATTAGATACAATGGCTGGGATTTACCACTCTGGGCCTAAGTCCCATGGCAGGGGCAGGAAGTCGGAGGGACTCCTGTCACAGAGCGTAGCAGGTAAACTCGCCAAATTGTGCGATGTCTAGCACATTAATTACGCAGCCGGGGGTTTGATGCCGAATCATGTGGCGGGGCGGGCAGGAAGTCGCACGCCACGCAGTCATATCTGGGCACCATATTTAAAAGCCATCCAGACATTCATTCATGCATCACGCAAAGACTCTGCAAGACAGCCATGTCTTCTAGGAAGCTGAAGACACCAGCCCCACACTTCAGCAGCACTTCAATGGAGACTCTACTGCAGGCCTTAGAGGACAGTAGGGATGTCCTCTTTCCCAGGGATGAGAGGAGGATGGCCACCCGTCTCACCAGACCTGCCTGGGAGGAGGTTGCCAGGGTGGCCAATGCCCCGTCCCTACAGAGGAGGACCGCCTGCAGTGCAGAAAGTGAATGAATGACCTAATCTGTGCCGCCAGGGTAAATGAACCCTCTACTCCCCATTCTCACCTCACTGAATGGGTACTGGAATGTGGGAATTAATGGCAAGGCCAGCATCTGTGCTGCCCATGCATAAAAGCCCTTTGCAAGGTGCTGGGGTGCTGTCTCATAGTCCTACTGCAGTCCATATGGTCTGCTGGTAGGGAGGCAACAGCAGGTTGCTGACCCAGCCACACTGAAGGCGCAAATTGTTTGAGGGGGTGAGTGGGGGGGTCGGGGGGGGCGGGTGTTGGCATAGGGGGAAACTTGCAGATGCTCCTGATGCCATACCTCTGTTGTCCTTGTCCTTTTAGCTGCTAGAGCTTGCAGGTCTGGAGGGTGCTGCCGAAGTACCTTTGGGTACTAGCTGCAGTGCATCTTTCATATGGCGCACACAGTTGCCAGTGGGTTGGAGGTAGAGGGACTCAATGTTGAGGGCACTGGATGGGTGTCAATCGAATGGCCTGTGTTGTCCTACATGGTCTCTAGCTTCCTCAGTGCTGTTGGAGCAACGCTTATCCAGGCAAGTGGACAGAATTGCCTCAAACCCCAAATTGTGCCTTGCACATGGTGGACAGGCTTTGGGGACTCACAAGGTCACTCATTATACACCAGATTAGCAGCATACGACCTGCACCTGCATCAGAAGTGCTCACAAACCATCTTCTATCTTTACACAGGAGAAGACAGGTGCAAAGGGAGAAGACGGGAGGGGGCATGCCCGAAATCCTCGTACAGTATGAACAGCGGGCTTGGCCAGGGAGGAAAGTGACCCTGCCTGTGGTGATGGCGAGGCCAGCTTCGCCCAGCCATCCAGTGAGGAAGCATGCTTAATCTCTGCAACTCTCAAAACCCAAGGGTGAGGCTCTGTACAATGTAGGAGGAAGCCTAAGCAGTCACTCATTCTCTCCTCTTTCCATTACAGGTGCCAGCAGAAAGAGAGTGAGGCCAGACCCTGTGCCTGAAATCAGCCCCAGCCCACAGAGGACCTTGGAAGAGGACGGGGATGATGAATTCTCTCCGCTAGACCCGTCACAACATTCACCTGCACCCTCCACCAGCTCAGAGACACACACCTTGGTGGGTCATGGATCTAGTTTAGGCTGGGCCTCATACACTGGTGGTGGTGTCCTGGACATGTGTCCACAGCAAGAGGAGACAGTGACAGCCAATGTCTCTGGCACTTAGAGGACTGCTGGAGAAAAGGCCTCTGCTAAGTCCGAGTCTGAGATGGGAGTGGTCATGGAGAAGATTCTGGAGATGCAGCAAGACATGGGGAACATCAGGCAGAGGTGTCAGAGGCCCTCAACAGAGTGGCATGTGAGGCGGAGGAGTCCGGCGGCCTGCTCTCTGATGTAGTAGTACCGACATGTGAGCACTTCGAGGCCTCCATGGGAAGGATGGCGGATGCCATGGAGAACCTGGTCCAGCAGAATGCCCAGTTTTTGCTGGAGATGCGCTCAGACCTGCACTCCTTCACTGTAGCCATGGGTGAGGTCTCCCAGTGGCTACGCGACAGAAGGGTGGGGCACCTCGACCTCCGTCCAGGTGCCCCTTCTGCCCGAGGGGCAGGGAAGGGTCCTCGGGCACACAAGGGAAGAGGAGCTTTAGGTGGATACCTCTGGAGCCTCCACACAAGACTCTCTGAGGGTGTCCAGACATTCCGAGCACCCTCTGTCAGTGACCCCCATCAGCTCCAACCTCTGGGACCGCTGAGGCTGCACCTGCCCCAGAGCAGGACACCCAAAGATGGCTGGGGCCCTCCAGGCCTTGTGCTTGCAGAGGCCACCTGCCAAAGTCATTGGAGACAACGGGGTGTAGTGGTCTGCAGGCTGCCTCCTCCACCTCTGCTGTGGACGTCAGGGAAGCACCTAGACATAGTGGTAGGGTAAGGAAAATTAAGAGGTTCTAAGTTCATTTTGGTAGCACTGGTATACAAGCATTGTAAATAGTTGTTGCACCTTTGTAAATATATGAATCATTGCACTTCACAGAGGTCTGTTGGGTTTTTCTTGCTGCTACCTGTGTTAGTGCCTATGTACACCCGCATCCCCCTTGTCAAGGGGCTGAGCCAGGCTGGGTCTGTCCCTCTCACTCCTGCCTGTGCATGGAAGCATTGATCTTGGCCAAGGCCCTTGCAAGTCATATGCGAGAAGCCTCCCAGGCACACTGTTCCCTTTCCCTCCACTGCCTTTCTGTGTCTATAGAAAGACATTTCCCTTGTCAGGACAGCTTATTAGGGTTCCCCTTCAGTTGTCCAGTTGAGCTGACCTTCAGTTCTGCCCACTTGAAAACTGTCCTCCCAACCAGAATTTCTTGAGCTGGACATTGAGGGTATGGACCAGTGCTGTGCCTTAGCATCAGGATGGTGTGCATGAGCTTTCAAATCGTATCCAACGCCTTTCACCCTCCTCCTGTAACCCACACCGTCCCCCCACCGCCATTGGCCTCCCCCAGTGTTACCTTCACCCTCCCAATTGTCACCCTTGAACCCCTCCCACACCACCCCATCACCCTGCAGCCCACCACTGTAACACTTCAACCGCTTTCCCTCCCTGATGAGCCCATGCCTGTTACGGTCCCCATGTCCACCCTTATCCTTTCCATCCCTAGGATCTGTGCACACCTCCATGTCCCCTCTAGCCACTCAAATCGGCCCTTTACCTGCCTCAGATGGACCCTGACCCCCGCCCCCACCCCCACTCACCCTACCACATCCCACTACTCCCTCTAACACTGTGCCCTCCCACCACCAGTACCCTCGGTTTGCCCCTAAGATTCCTCCATTGACACCACACATCCCTCCCTCTGAACAATCCCCCCACTGCTCACTGTCTCCTGCTTTCCCCCCGTTACTGTCTCCTGCTTTACCCCCGTCACTGTCCCCTGCTTTCCCATGGCCCCTGCACTACTGTGGTTCCTTCACCCTCCCAACCCAGCTTGCAAGGCTCCATGGTTGCATCAACCCCCTCCCTCTGGCCTTCTCCCAACTACTTTCACCCCCCATCATGTTCCAGCACCCCCATCCTATCTGCCCTCCCCCGTCTCATGTTCCAGGAGCCCCACCTTGTCTACTCTCTCCACCCCTTGTGTTCCAGCACAGACCCTCCCCCCCTCCACCACCCTCCACTTGTCATGCAGCTTCCACCAAGTGGACCAGGCTGTACCTTACCAATAAATCCTTGCCATCTCATTGCCATGTTGGCACATTGGTCCGATCGTGTTTCAGACCAGTGTGAAATCCAGCTGATATGCCGGGGGTGCTGCGAGATGGGGGGGTGGGGGGGGGGGGTGGTGGGGGCCAGGGGTGGGGTGGTGATTGTGTGTAGAATTCTGATCAGCTGCTCAGTTAAATTCCATTAATTATATGCAAAATGGGTTCCCAACAACCTTCCGCGGGAATGGCAACCTGCCATTATCCTGCCGCGATGGTCAGAACTGCAAGTTTCTGTTGTCATTTCCAGCCACCGGGAGCCCAATTTTTTTTTCATCCAGTCATACTATCTGTCCCTGTCATGTCACAAACTCCACCGCTGGTGGGGGGGGAACAATCCTTGTCGATATAATGTATTTACCTTATCTCAATTTTACTCATTCCTCCTCTTGCAAAAAGAGGTAGGCTCAATCTTGAGGGAAAGCCAAAGTACAAATGTTGGACAAGGACAAGGCCTCCCAAGTTTTAATTTCTTTTTACATAACGCTTAGAATTTCTTTACTCAGAGAGCGGTTAGAATATGGTGCTTAATACTGGCAGAAGTGGCTGAGGCAAATAGCTTAGATGATTTCAGATGGAAACCAGGCTGACAAAAAAGGGAATAGAAAGATGTGTTGAAAGGATGAGATGAGACAGATGGGGTGCAGGGGGGATCTCAATGTAGAGTGTAAATACTATTTGGGCTGAATGGCCTGTTTCTATGCTGTGTATTCTATGTAAAATATCATTTAGTTATAAGTTGCAAAAATCAAAAATCTAATGCAGTCATTGAATCAAATACTATTAACAATAGACTGCAGTAGTTTAAGGCAGCAGCTCACCACCACTTTCTCAAGGGCAAATGGGGATGGGCCATAAATGCTGGCTTAGCCAGCCATGCCCATGAATAAATGAAGAAAAAAAGAAGTTTGACCAAGAAAATAATAAAAATGTTGCCTGTGGTGAAATCCAATGGTGAGATTAAATAATGCCAAGCAGTGTTAGAGTCAAATAGTCACTTGGAGAATCTGATCCTGATGTGAGTTACATTTGCATTGATTACTGGATTTTGGACATCATGTAGTTATTGACAATGGAATTTTTCTTGCCAGTTTAATGGATGGGCAACGGCTACATAACAGTTTGTGATTTAACATTCTGAGTGAATGTACCGAGATTCTAAAATGTTATATTTATTTCTCATTCGTTAATTTTGTTGTATTTAATGGGCAGTCATATGTTGTGAATTTATTCTGGACCTAGTCTTAGGTTCAAGTAAATGGGGTCTTCTTCTCTAACAGAGCAAAACCTAAACTGAATATGGTTATGCTGATCTTTTTAAGAAGGGAAATAAAAGCAAGTAATATTTTCAGCATATGATACACCATTGGTTTATTTTTTGGGGGCAAATGAATATTAAAGCAGGTGAGAGATCTCAAACCAGCAAAGCCTTATCACTTAAAGAATAATATTAGAAAAATGTCTGTTGCACTTATAGACCACAAGCTTAGGAAAGGTTACAATAGGCAATGTGCTTCCTTTGGCACTGAGCTGCACAAACCAGGAAGATCCCAGCTTTGATGCCTCAAATGTAAAATTCAGTTCCGCAGTGCCAATGAGGGCACTACCACTGCAAGTGTGCCCAAAAGCATTTCTGCCATTTTGAGCCTTGTATAAGGCCTGTTAATGCACTCTCTTAAAAACTCCCATCTAAATATATATCAGCTGCACTAGGGATCCCACTGATGCTACTTAAAGGGATCAGCATGGGACTTCCAGGTGAGGTGCTTTTGCAGAGTGGGTGGAAGTACTATGTTGTTGGAGGAGATCCGAAAACATGTTGGAGTCAGGAGGGAGTACTGAAGTATTTTACCAATGCTTGCAGTGGAGTTTGAAGGTCTGTCAGTATTATTTATTATTTAGCATGTGCATAGTCACAGAGCCAAGCAATAGCTTTGTCAGTGGCTAGATGGAGTTCTTTAAGCCTGTCTTCATATTCAGTTAGTGGACACTCCTCAACAATATTTGGATTGCATCACAGCTGCAGCCTGGATGATGTTGGTGACTCCACTGAAGCTGGGTGGCTGCACAGAGGCCTTGGCCGGTCCGGAAATGGTTTAAAAGGGTCCACTGTCACCATGGGAGATCTAAGACAAGTAGACAAGCAGTAGGGTCTACGACGAGAAAGTGATTTCTGGTAGATGTTTTCCCCAGTTAATCCTCCTGCCATAGGTCCTCGGCTGTTGCTCCTCAATATGGTGGATCTAATCATATGGATTGGCATGAGGGAAGGTATGCTGCTGGTAGGTTGAGGAGATTGGGTTGGGGTAGACCTTCTCCAGTAGCTTGCCTGCTGCAATTACCCTCCTGATATAGGTAGGGGGCATGGGGGCAATGTCGCTCAGGACTTGGAGCAAGGGCAGGTGAGTTGGTCAAAGAGCATCTATGATGATGCGCATTGTTGAGTTGAGTTGCACATTGATAAGTTTGGTGTGGGAAGATTGGTACCACACTGTGGCACAGTATTCTGTAGTTGAGTATGTGATGGCAAGAGCAGAGGTTCTTAGGGTCTTGGCCTGTGATCTCCATGGGGTACAAGTCAGTTTGCGGGTTTTAATTTTTTTCTGCAGTCTTGATGAGGTGCTGTCTGTACGGAAGGTTTCTGTCAAGAGTGGCAGGATGGGGATCATGCTTCAGTGTCTGGCCATCCAGGGTGATGCTCAGTTTCCTCTTAACACTGGCATTGTGTCTGTTTGCAAAATAAGTTTGCCATCACTAATGGAGTTTATAGTTGCTGTCCTTCCTCGACTGCAGCACAACAGGTGACGGAGGAGATGTTGTGTGTAGGAGGAGCAGGAGCAGTGTCTCAGGCTGCTACAATTCACCGGGGAGGTAGGTACTGAGCTGTGCCTCCATCACCAGGACCTGCAGCCAGAGGGCAAGGATGGTGCTGCCAGTAGCCATGAAGATCATAGTTTCTACACAAGCAGATACTTTTTTTTAATCATTCATGGGATGTGGCATCGCTGGCTAGGCCAGCATTTATTGCCCATCCCTAATTTCCCTTGCACAGAGGGCATTTTTTAGAGTCAACCACATTGCTGTGGGTCTGGAGTCACATGTAGGCAAAACCAGGTAAGGACAGCAGATTTCCTTCCCTAAAGGACATTAGTGAACCAGATGGGTTTTTACAACAATCACAATGGTTTCATGGTCATCATTAGATGTTTTTTTATTGGGTTCAAATTCCACCATCTGCTATGGTGGAATTCAAACTCAGGTCCCCAGAGCATTACTGGGTCTCTGTCCAGCAACAATATCACCACATCATCACCCCCACCCCCGTAGTTACCATTGGCAACATATCACAGATCATTGTGCATTGCTGTATTAGGGAGGTGACAAAGGATCTAAATGCACATGGTTCTGCAGATGCGACCCATTAATGGGGAGATGTACCACAATTCCTTAATGTGCAGTTGCTGTGCAACCATGCATAGAACATCAGATCAGTGAATGCCCGCTATCGTGGCAACAGCCACAGCATTTTCTTCCTGTGCCAGTCAACTGCACCTGCCACCATGAAGAACCAGAGGCTATTGCCAAGTGACAAAGGCTACCTACTCTACTTATAGCCCTTCACCACCCAAACATGTGTGAACAGAACGTTTACAATAGATATGCTGTCACCAGGAATGCTGTAGAGTAGACATCCGGCATTCTAAAACAACTTTTCTACTATCCGGACTGATTGGGTGAAGCCCTCCACAATTTGCTGGAACATGTCTTCAAATTTATGGTGGTCTATTGCAACCTACACAAACTTGCTGCCATGAGGGTGCAGCCTTGCCACTAGGCCTCAGGCAGAGACCTGGGAGGAGAAAGAAGAAGAAGAAGGAGGGAGGCATCTGGGATCGGGTCCCGTTTGCTCTGGATGGCTGTCTGTGAGCCAATACTCAGACTCCGATTTCCCAAAAATCTCATCCCCACTTTACTGTTGTTCCACAATTTCCCAGTTGCCATCCTTCTGCTACAGATCATCACAGCATCCCCTTGGCCAAAATCCTGAAATAAAAGACACTGCAAAAAAACCATTCCATAACATCTTTGTCCAACAACACTTTCAATAATGCATGCAAAATTAACTACCATAGATGTCGGTGTGTAAGTCAACCTTTGAAGCCTTGAAAAATCCCTCCAAAATTGGGGGTCAGCTTATATGCTGAGTATAAAAGTGGACCACAGGTGTGGGTATGGATGGTACCCACCTTTGTCGTTTGCCATGCAGGGTTTGCTCTGTTTGGGCAAATCTTAAATTTCTGCACACGTTCACAACCCAGCCTGTATCACCTGATTGATCTCTTGCGCGCAGTTATAAGGTACTGGTAAGTAAAACATCCATTTGTGAGGTGAGAAATTGAGGCTGACTACTAATGCAAACATGTCGTGGCTGTAAAGAGGGATTGAATTATATGCCGAGCGTATGCAAAAGCATGGTTTTATCGCCAATAAGATGGGGTTGCCTTACGCTGAGTCGATTTATAACCCATGATCTATATTCACCCTTGTCCATTTCTTTATTGCTTGTCTTGCAGGCTCCTTTGCTTGTCCTAATGCTCCTAAGCAATGCTAAGCTAACGGCTGCAGCATGACTGGGAAAATGCTGCTGGGGGAGACTTTGGATGACCTTGTAGGATGCCCTCGAGCAGCTCTTGGCCTTGAGAGCCCAGCGTCAGATTGCACCATCTAAACATGGGTGACAGCGTCTGGGCTGTCATCCTGACAGGTAACAGCAAAGGCACTGGCAAATTGGCAGTGGCAGAAGCACTATTGCTGTCATCCTGAGAGAGGACAGCAAGTTGTGCGTCATGGAGCCACTTGCACTCCCTCGGGGTGGCGCCTCATCAATCACAGTAATCTGCTGGAGCACAGATTGCTGCATTGCTGTGAGAACTTGCGTGCCCTTTGAGGATTGGCGTTTGTAGCCACGGTGGTAGCAGTCTGAGACTGCATGGCACCAAGCTGGGCTTGCATGGCAACGAGAATGGATCTCATGACCTCAGTCTGAGCTTCCACTGCTGCAATAAGATGTTACAAGGCATCTACTTGTGCTGCAATGGAAGCTGAAACATAAGCTGCCAGACACTGCATAAAGGCTGGGTCTTTAAGTGCTGTCATGGAGTTGGCCACAGTTCCAGGCTGGAAAAGTTGGACTCCAAGCTCTGTGCAAAGCCCTGCGCCAAGTTGGAGCTGACAACAGGCTTTGTGTCGGGCCTGCCAACGCACTAAGCATTTCTGTGTGCATTTCTAGAACATACTCCTATACGCCACCCCATCAAAGGCCTCATTTGAATCCGTTGTAGTAGAACTTGTGCATGACCTCGTCCTCCAGGGAGCTGGCTCACATACTAGGGGAGGCAATGGCGTTGTGGTATTGTCGCTGGACTAGTAATCCAGAGCCCCAGAGTAAAGCTCTGGGGACCTGGGTTTGAATACTGCCATGGCAGATGGTGGAATTTGAATTCAATAAAAAAAAATCTGGAATTAAAAGTCTAATGATGACCATGAAACCATTGTCGATTGTTGTTAAAAACCCATCTGGTTCACTAATCTGCCAGCTTACATGTGACTCCAGACCCACAGCAATGTGGTTGACTCTTAAAAACCCTCTGAACAAGGGCAATTAGGGATGGGCAATAAGTGCTGGCTACAGCCCACTTATCCATGGTGACTCAGTACGAGCTAATCCTGCCTCCATATTGCCCTCTGAAATATGCACAGTGCCAGTGCTGAGTTGGTGACTGCATGTGTCAGATCAAGATAGGATGTTTCATCATCAGATGTCCATCCTTGTTTGCGTCCTCAACAGTGAAGTGGAAGGTTGAGTATCTGAAAGCAGAAAATCAGAAAGGGGGATTGGGATGAAGGAAGGAAGGGAGGTTGGTGGAAAGTAAGAGGTTCATGGTCACAACATCTGTAACTTACACTTCATGTCTAGTAATGGGATGAGGTGAAGTGGGATTTGAGAAGATACATAATGTGGGAACATATCAGCTACCTCAATGTACTTGGCAACACTGGACCAATGGTCTCAGTCACAGCCAGCCCTAAAATACAGAGCAATGTCTCCTCTAAGGGTCTCAAATGATGTGGCATGCCTGCTTTGTGTGACCTTGTCCTGCAAGAAATAGGAAAAAATGTCAGTGAGTGTACTGCAATATGTCTGGGTGCCTGTCAGAGCTGCATTGCTGGAAGAATATGGAAGCTACAAGCTAAGGCTATGATGTTTCCAGTGATTGTAAATGTGTGAGGATGAGGTGGAGCGTCTGAATGTTCACCATGAATCCTAATTGCTGATCGATGGGGCTGTGGTGCATTAAACAGCATGAAAGGTTGGCAATGGGGTGGTTAGGGGATGTCATTGGAAGATGTATTCACTGAGCTTGACCACTCATGTAAGGGAGTTGAACTTTTTCTGGTTCTGCAGCCAGTTTCTTGGAGCTAGGCTTCAGGAATTCACCTCCCTGGCCACCTACAGCCATTCCTTTTGCAAGGTATGCTTTGAGGGCCACCGGCAGAATCATAACTGCTCTGTTCCTTTCGACCTCCTGACCTAAGGCCTCCAGTACTGCATCAGAGACCTTGGGAACCCTCTTTCTCTGATCTATTGCTCCATTGGTAGTTTTCTTCCTTCCCTCAAAGACTTCAGCTGTTGCAGCCTGAATGCACTTCCCCTTTCAGAGGGGCAAGCTGCCTTCAAGAAGTGCAGGCTAGCTGTAAATCATGCTAGCCATGCACGGAGGTGGGCCCCCTGCTGAACATGCAGCCAGTTAGCAGCACCACAATCATTGATTTGAACAGGCAGCACAAAGTTTGCTTACAGCTTACATCACCTCGACTGGGTACAGGGTAATCACATATTACGATTCCCATATCTGCTAATGGGCCTAAACAAATTTTTAGCCCTTGATCATTATCGGCTTAGCTAAATTTAATTGGTCAAGAGTAAGGATCATATATTGGCCTTGGTTCTTGGGCTAGTGAGGCTAAAAAATGCTTAATTTTTAAAATTGATTTCTGCTGGAAAATCCATATATGACAATATTAGGGTTGGACAGAAATGGGATTATCTATGATATGCCCCCGTGGTTGAACAGTTTATCTATATTTACTGTCTATGCTTACATCTGAAGAATAACCATTTGGCCAAGCTACTAGGAGGCTGCTGATGTCCCATTCGTGCTAGCAAGAGGAAATGGCAGAAAAGTTGGTTCAACTTATGTCAACTTCCCAGGGGCAGACAACTCTGTTGGTTGCTACCTATGCAGCCTACAAAGGTTTTCTCATTGACATTACCTGAAGAATTCTGTGTGGCCTGAGCGGGTAGTGGTCTGCGGTGCTGTCTGGCCACCCCACTCCAACTTCCTTCCCCCCACCCCACCACCCCCCACTCCTCTCCCCCCGCCCCCCCCCTCATTGCATTTTAAAGATAAAGGAAAATTGGAAGGAAGAATTGATTATAATAAATGCTGTTAATGAAACATTGGATGAACAGTATTCAACTTTAAAAAGTCAGCAGTAAAGGAGTTAAAACTTCACTGAGTTTAAAATTCAGCCCAGAATGTCTCCCACTGAATTGAACAGAATGCAATGTCATTATAAATTTCAGCACATGAGAGCAAAATGATAGTATGCCAAAAGATCTCAGACAGCAAAGCCAAAGCCTTGTTCAATTGGAGGATGTTG
Organism: Cetorhinus maximus; assembly: GCF_964194155.1. Lineage (NCBI taxonomy): Eukaryota > Metazoa > Chordata > Chondrichthyes > Lamniformes > Cetorhinidae > Cetorhinus > Cetorhinus maximus. The sequence goes on along the minus strand of NC_135891.1, from coordinate 44,533,362 downwards.
TGTGGAAAATCACACATGGTCCCTTTGGGCAGTATTTGTTTCTGGACCCCATGAATGTAATCACAAATAGGGCACTGACCAGGGGGCAGAGTGCATCAATTTTCAATGTTCATTATCCAGAGTTAAATTATAAACACATTCTTCATACACGCGTTTATGATTTTCCTACAAATAGCAAACAGGAAATCTTCCCTCCGGGAATCAGATATTTAACCAGTTGGCAGGTCATAATGTGTGAATACATTTACTTTCCTCTTATAAATACTGCTTTTTAAAGGTGCCTTGTCATCCTGGTAGCGCATGCTCCAGATTATCTGTTCAGTAATTACATGAAATATTGTGGCCCATGTTAAAAATTCAGGTTCAGTTGATCCCTGTGCTAAACTTGCATTCTCATGTCAAAGACAATAGATGCCCAAATCTCAAAGCTTGGAACAATTCAGCTTACTTGGCTCTTCCAAGGGATCAGTAGTTCACTGGATTCAATTAGGAAATTGGACTGTATTCGTAACTACCATAAATCATTAGAATAAAGATACCTCGATATTCCAAGATCTCACAGTTGTGAAATTTCCTCAACATTCCCGTCTTCTTACAATCCATAGGTATTTAAAACCAAGTTCACATCACCAATCCACAATGTAATTTATCTACTCTTTTCCTATTCTACTCAACCTTCATTGTATTCTGGACTCTGATCTCAGCCCTTGTCCAAACTTTCAATTTTAAAAAATCGCGAGTATATTTCAATATATAAGCACTATTTTGGCATTATAGGAAGTTAAGTAAGAATACAACAACTGCCTATACCATATTCCTTACTGAGTATAAGTCACCAAGATTCATATAAAAAAGGTAACTTGATACAAAAGATTTTTTCAAGAATGCTTGTATTTTATAAAGCTATGATAAATATACATATGCATATCATGATGCCGAGTATACTTGTCAGTTGAAGTTGCCTGTACACTATGTACAGTGTAGAAAGGATGTAATGTGAGAGGGTTGGGAATGTTTAACAAGGGTCCTTTAGGGTTGGCTGGATCAAGGGTTTATCAAAGGTCATGCATACATGGTACTGTAATGGGCCTTGCAGGGATGGGCCATTGCCACAAAAGGCATTTTAAAGTGCGTACTATAAAAACACATAAATTGTAATGTGACCACAGTGCAGTGTGGTATCCCTGGATTTTTATGTTGTTGAGCCTCTAATAGCTGTCAGTTCAACCTGTGGGTTTTAGCAATTAGATGGAACAGCTGTGATTGCATAGTTTTCATTTACTTGACCATAATAAATTATTAACCACCTTCTCCTGAGTGACAGGAACAAAATTTAAAAATGTTCTATTCTTTGTTGAAGAAAACTGGACCTTATCAACAGAAGTTTTAAAAGCAACAAGTTTTTAAAAAAAGTAAATTTTTAGTTTTGATTTCCTGACAACTCTGGAACCAATCACTCAGTTGTTAAAATCCCATTATTCTGAGAGGAGGGTTCTAAGCAAATGTGGAGTGTGCATCTAAATTTACTCCATATGGCAATAATCTTACCTGCCAAGAAAGAGAAGCAGATCTCCAAAAGCTTACTGTTCAGTTTGTTCTAAGTAAAACTCAAGACTGACATTGCTGACTGACATCAGGTATGTGGCTGCCAAATAGAATTCTGTTCTGTCCATTTAGTTAGAATGGTTACAACAGGTATTTTCTGATCATGTATGTTTGTAAAACTTCTTTGTGTGTCAGACAGTAAAACTGTGCAGTGCAATAACCAAGGTTGTGGATCTAACATGGGAACTCAAAAATGCCCTTGCAGAATATAATACATGTTTTGCTTTATTTTCAAGCTATTTCAATATTCAACTAGGCTTTTACTCTCATATCACACACCATTCCTGGCCAAAAGGATAGACTTGCAACTTGTTTCCAGGTCTCTGCCTGTGCTAATGGGAGGTGTACAAGGAAGTCTGTGGCTGAGTCTATGTTGGATTTTCTCTCTCCCAATGATGATGCCTGCCCCCCCATCATGATACAACTGCACACCCATGTTTCTTAGAATGGATGAAAATATTCTAAGAAGCTTAACAAAGAGGGAGGGTTTGTTGCCAAACCATGCATTTTTCCTGCTCCTATTCCTTCAGATTCAGGCAGGAGCAGCTAGTCTGGCTTCCATGTGATTGGAGCAAGCAGGGGCATTTTTAACAGATTAATAAGAATACAAAGAGAAAATTAATTCCAACTGAGGTCGGACAGAAACAGATGTATAGCAGTGAGTAAAAGCTGTGGGACAACAACAATCTCAGAAGTTCAAAGATTTGAAGAAAGCATGCAGGAGCTTTGTTTTTAAATGTGAAATATTTTATAACCTGAGCAGCAGAGACTGATTTGGGGTAGGGGAGAGAAAGAAATGCGACAGCAAAGCTGAGAATGCCAGGAACTAAATGGAAAGGGCGTATGCCAGTATATTTTGTTTACGGTATGGCCTTGCTGCTCCGAAGTTTTCATCCTGGCAATGATTGTGGATTTGTGTGTAATAGTGGTACGATTTGGATCAGCCAAGGATTTTCTCTCCTTTTAGCCAAATAGCTCTCAGCCAGTTGGATGTGAGTTTGGGTACTCGCCATGTAGGGAATCAAGGAGGGTGGACAAGAACAGAAATTATTTGCAAACATTCCATAACCCAGATGATTTGTACCCTTCTCCAAAAGGTTGCTTGAGGTCTGTAACTTATAGTAAATGACCAAATAGTCCTATAAATGAATATTCTGTCTTTTAGACATTAATTGATGGCATGCTCACTGGTTTAGTGACAGTATCTCACTGTGCTAATATTGCATGGATATATTAAAAGGAAAAATAACTAAAGTTTCCAAGAAACTGATATACATGTAACCTGTAACTTCAGATGCAACTCTTAGTGTGTCCAAACATACTGGGGCACATTATCAACTTGCTGCCTGGACATAAACTGATGTCACTGGTTGACCATCTCTTATAAAAAAACTCCTGATTATCATCTCCATTGAAATCAATGGCAAAAAAGGACAGCTTCTATAATGAATGTGTGATCCACAATGTTGGTTTTATGCCTGAGCTACAAGCTGAGAACCTAACCCACTTTAATGTGCTTTTCATTTGGGATGTGCTGCAATACTCGAATCTCTTGCAGATTGTTTAAATCAATATCTGCTTAAGATTGTCTGTTTCTCGGCTACAGGTAGGCATTATCAATCTGGTCTAATTAGTTCAAGCAAGAAGAGCTCTCTTGCAGGTTTTTAACTTATTCTTATCGAGGCCAAAACCATTTCAAGGCGGCACCCCCTTAGTATACTGTCCAGGATTCCAGGGACTCCCATCTCCCAAAAGTCTGAAGCCGATCGAATGGGCACCAAAATAAAAATTCAGCCAATAGATGTCACCAAGTGTTAAAGACAGAAAATATGATCTGGAAGCTGTGCGGACTGCCTTATACAAACTGCACAATGGTATTAATGTAAGTAAGATGGACATATCCAAGCTGCTTGGTTGAATATAATGGTTTACAACAGTCACCCTATTTACACTGATCCTTTAAGCCTCCTGATGATTAGTTTGACTGCATTTAGTGCCAGTCTTGAACACCATTTTCCCTGTTGTAGCACTTCAAACAGAAGCCGATCCTATGGGCACAAGCTCCAGTTTCTCTGCTCTATTAGGTCTTAAAAAGACTATTATATACATTTAGAAATGACTTTTTGCATTCTGTCAAAATTGGAAGTTCATTTATTTATGCTGCGGAAGACATGTTAAATAAAAAAAAAATTCAGTTCTTTTATCTTGACACTGGAAACGTGTTCAAATCTGGATGAAAACATGATGCGTGCTAAAGTTGATATTCCCCACCAACTTCATGCTATCTGCTGTTTTAAATGATTTCAGTGTCTTGTCAGTGAGAACCCTGCTGTTGATTGGCTAGATGCCTGAGTAGGGGACCAATATTTTGAATGGCTAGTACTAGTTAAAGCTAGCTTACACTGTTTAAAGCTAATTTGCATATTTAAAAGAAGATGCATTGTGGCTTGAGCAGGTTCTGGCAGTTGTGCTGGAAGTGTTTCAGACTTGTGGAACATTGAATAATTGCAAAACATGGGAGAGAGTGGGGTTAAAGGTTTTTGGGTGCGGTACTGGAGGCCTTGTTGGAGGAGCTGCAAAGGTGACGGGATGTCCTGTATCTGCAGTCAGCCAAGAAGCCCAATGCATACTCAGAAGGCAGTGTAAGCAGATGGCCATGGAGATCAATATCAAGAGTCAAGCGCCAAACACCTGATGGAGTGCCGCAAGAAACTCAATGACCTCAGATAAGTGGTCATGGTCAGTGAATGCATCTACAAATGTCATAACTGACCAACTACACCACTAGCCTCAAAAACTGCTCATTTCAGGATATCCCCATCGCCCACCAACAACTTCTATCAATCAAGACTCATACCTGACAGTCATATGCTTCCTCCTCCTTCTCATACTCCTGAGCTCTGTTGTCATAAAATTACTAGAGCAGTGGTTTTCAACATTTTTTTGGTTAAGGAACCCTATAATATGTTGTAAAATTCTGTGGAACCCCAACCCTCTCTACCTCCTCCCCTCCCACCATATATATATTATAAAACAAAAATGAAAACAAAGTAAAACACTATTGAATGAATGAATGAATATTTTTAATTAAATGTAAGAACAATACATCCTGAAAAATTGAAAAATTTGGTGAATTTTCAAAAAACCTGAAAATGGCATGGAACCCATTACGGCTGCTCAGGAAAGCTTTGGGTTCCGGGGAACCCTGGTTGAAAAAACCTGCTGTATGTAGCTGATGATCCCTTTAAATTGCACTGCTGGGCTGCCTTTCTAGCTGCCGAATGCATATTCAGCCTAGGTTAAGGAAGGGCACGAGCAGGAGATTTGAGCTCCAAAATGGCACCGTTGACTTCAAAATCAGCATTGCATGATGCTTAACATCAGGATCTGACTGCTCTGCATACTACCGGCGGTCGTTCACATGTACATGCGCTAAATCCCTCACCAATATGGCATCTGAAGTGTCTCACCTGAAAATGCGGATGCCATTTTGGACACCTAGTGGCACCTATAGCCTAAACAACAGGTACTACTGATCTCAATTTTACTCCTTTTAATGCTAAACGACCCTATCTTTAGCTCTCACACTTTTCTATATTTTCTTGCACAGACTTTCACTGATTGTTTGTTTGTGTCTCAAATTATCTTACTGTTGTTATAAGCAAAGTATAATTTTTAAGCTGAACATATATATATGTGTGTGTTAAGAAAGGTAAAATGGTTTCAGTTCCATTTAGGTTATTTGTGTCTTGGTGCCTGGGAACCTGGATAGACTCCTGACTAAAAGGTCAGGTCTTTTGGATTTGTTTGTATATATACATTTTAAGTGAGGTTTTACAACCCTGAAGTTAAAGAGATGGGTCAAAAGGCGTTAAAATTTAGTGATCCTGGAAAAAAGGCACAAAGTACAAAAAACTTTACTGTTGCCTAGAGACAGTGGGCCAGGGACACAAATACAAAAAAAGACAGGAGTTGAGAGGGAGAGAATTCAGTGTATGTCAGAGAGAGGACAGCAATTTTAAGCTCTCTGATAAGAAAGATTACAGGGCCCTTAGGGGTAGTAGTTGACTGAATAGTCACTTACAGAACTCAGTAAAGTGATCAATTTAGCAGAGGTGCTACTGGATGACTAAGTTTAGGGAACTAATTTGTTTGCTAAACAATGAGTTTAGAGTGCAGCTTTTGGGAGTCTTGGGGAGAGATACAAATTGGGTGAAAAGCATCCAGTAAATGCTCAGGAATTCACTGAAAGAAAGCCGTTTGCAACTGTGCTAATCCCAAGTGAGAAGCCTTTGTATCAAGCTAGTGGTAACTCTTCACTGGTTATGCGTCTGTAAAAATGTTGCTGGGGTAAAGAAAGACTGTGAATTTGAATCATCTTCTTGTGTTTGTATTGAGATCTTTCCAACTTCTTTTTGTCTGGTGCAATATAGTTCACTTTTCTTGTGAGTAAGTATTTTATCCTTTGTATTAAAAATTCATCAGCAGACTCCTGTGAATTTGTTCAGAGACTTACTGCCACAGTTTTTCAAATAAAAGGTTAGGATCTATCAAGCCAGGTTTCACTCTGGGATCTGACTTGTCCAGTATTAACATCAGCTGGGATTGTAACACTGTGTACTTGCAGAGGTGAGCTATCAACCTATTTATCTGTCTATCTGTGGGTATCAGTAAGCTCAGCTGGCTAGATGGCTAGAGTGCGTTGTGTAATAATGCCAACAGCATGGGTTCAATCCCTGTACTGGCTGTGGTAGTTTATGGAGGCCTATTTCCTTGTCATGGCCCATGATTGATATGAAGTGGTACCCTTAAAGCTATGTAACTTTAGTTATTGTCTGTCTCTAGTGAACAGAGATGCCTATGGTCCTTCATGGATTATGGCTAATTAACCTCTACAAAAATGGGCAATTTTTATTGATGCCATTTTTGGTACTATCCATCACAACCAAAATTTTGAAAATCTTTATAATAACTGTATCTCATACCGAAGGATCAATTTACTTGTAAAATATTTGGTGGATTTATACTTTGAAAAAAATTGTGAGCATGGATCAGCCTAAAACAGTCAGATGTTAAACTACGCTTCCAACTGAATTTAGTCACACAATTTTAATCTCCCCAAATGCAGGAATGAAACCAGAGTGACTGGCCTTGACATCATTTGTCTGAGTGTGGCATCAAGGAGCCCTGGCAATTCTGGAGTCAATGGGAATCAGGGGAAAACTCTCCACTGGTTGGAGTCATACCTAGCATGAAGGAAGATGGTTGTGGTTATTGGAGATCCATCGTCTCATCCCAGGACATCATTGGAGGAGCTCCTCATGGTAGTGTCCTCGGCCCAACCATCTTCAGCTGCTTCATCAATGACCTTCCTTCCAGCATAAGGTCAGAAGTGGGGATGTTTGCTGATGATTGCATAATGTTCAGCACCATTTGCGACTCCTCAGATACTGAAGCAGTCCATGTCCAAATGCAGCAAAACTTGGATAATATCCAGGCTATGGCTGACAAGTGGCAAGTAACATTCGTGCCACACAAGTGCCAGGCAATGACCGTTTCCAACAAGAGAGTATCTAACCATCTCCCCTTGACATTCAGTGGCATTACCATTGCTGAATCCCCCACCATCAACACTGGAAACTGAACTGGACTAACCATATAAATACTGTGGCTACAAGAGCAGGTCGGAGGCTAGGAATCTTGCGGCGAGTAACTCAGCTCCTAACTCCCCAAAGCCTACAAGGCACAAGTCAGGAGTGTGATAGAATACTCTCCACTTGCCTGGATGAGTGCAGCTCCAACAAACTTCTTGAGTATTGACACCATCCAGGACAGAGCAGCCTGTTTGATTGGCGCCTAATCCACAAACGTTCACTCCCTCCACCACCAACGCACTATGGCAGCAGAATGTGTCATCTACAAGATGCACTGCAGGAACTTACCAAGGCTCCTTAGATAGCACCTTCCAAACCCATGACTGCTACCAACTAGAAGGACAAGGGCAGCAGATAGATGGAACACCAGCACCTGGAAGTCCCCTTCCAAGCCACTCACCACCCTGACTTGGAACTATATCACAGTTCCTTCACTGTCGCCGGGTCAAAATCCTGGAACTCCCTTCCTAACAGGACTTTGGGTATACCTATGTCATATGGACTGCAGTGGTTCAAGAAGGCAGCTCACCACCACCTTCTCAAGAGCAGTTAGGAATAGGCAATAAATGCTGGCCGTGCCAGCGATGCCCACATCCTATGAATGAATTTTTAAAAATCTTCTTCAGCAATTCTTAGTTAATTCACAGTCAATTTACACAATGGTCTAAGGCTGTGTTTCATATTACATGACCAAAACAGAATGAGAGTAATTACTGCACAGGGAATGAGTAAATGCACATTAACATTTCTATTACGTAAAAGATGATGTAGGCAACATGGAATGCTTCAACTACAACAGTATACATTTATTTAAGTCTACTCATGCTGGCAACATCAATACCTGTTCAAAACCAGTTCCTCCAATGCTTCAGCAGTCTTTAAAAATGATTTAAAAGACCTCAAGATTAAGTGAGTTGCGAAACAAATAAACAATGCCATGGGATAGGGAATGGATCAAGAAGCTAATGGATGAATACTAGCAGAAGACCATTTCAGTTCTTGCAGCTGTTGGTATATCAATGGAAATATGCAAAATATTTTCACTTCTTATTACTAATACCACTGGTATACTACTAAGCCTATTTGTGTTACATGGGTACATTTAGTTGTACTAATAATGATGGTATGAGCTAGAAAGGTTGTTCAGGGTGAAGGAGGAATTGATATAGTGTATTCAATGAAAGATGTTAAAAATATAAAACACAATGGCTGTGAGAGCGCCAGATTACTCATGGCATTCAAGTGTCCAGATGTTTCCAGATAAAAAAGGAGTCCTACTGGACTGTTGGAATGCAGGCCCTCCCCCACAATTCCCCACATTATTTCTTCCCAATCTCAGCCAGCTCATCAGATGAGGCAGTATTTGAAGCCAAGGCAATTTCTCTCAAGAAGGGACATAGCTTAGGAGCAAACCAATCTCACAAATCTTCCTGTGCTTATTTGATGGGTGGATGTTACACTTATGCCTTTAAAATATGCTTTCTCTTTCAGCAGTTGCACCAGCCACCCAATGAATGAATTGGGCCCCTTGACATCATTGAATCATAAATGGTTACAGCACAGGAGACCATTTGGGCTATTGTGTCTGTGGTGGCTCTCTGCAAGAGCAGTTCACCTAGTGTCACTCCCCCACCTTTTCCCCATAGCGCTGCAAACTTTTCCTCTTTAGATAATGATCCAATCAAAGCCACAATTGAATCTGCCTCCACCACACTCTCAAGCAGTGCATTCCAAATCCTAACCACTCTCTGATTAAAAAAAAAAAGTTTTTCCTCACATTGGCAAAAAAAGCAATGACAATCAGCTTAAATCGGTGTCCTTTCGTTTTCAATCCTTTGATCAATGGAAACGGTTTCTCCCAATCTACTTGGTCTAGACCCAGAAATATAAGTCTGTCTACATCACTGCCCACCGCAGAGCTAACAAATCATTTATTTTATACAAGAGAAAAATACTGTGGATGTTGGAAATCTGAAATAAAAATGGTAAATGTTGGAAATACTCAGCCGGTCTGGCAGCATCTGTGAAGAGAGAAACAGAGTTAATGTTTCAGATTAGTGGCTCTTCTTCAAAACTGGGAATGTTTAGAAATGTTAACAGAAATGGCGGTGGGTGGGGTTGAGGTGGTGGGGGGGCAGCAGGAGAGAACAAACAGAAAGGCCTGTGATATGGTAGAAGGCAGGAGATTAAATGATAAAATGGATGACATTGATAGGCAAAAGAAGATAGTAGTGGGACATGTATAGAAGCAAAAGATATGTCTAGAGGAGGTGTAAATGGGAAGGCAGAATCACCAGCAATGGCTGCTGTCCAATAAAAATGGGCAGAAGTAATAATCTGAAATTGTTGAACTGAATGCAGATTCCAGAAGGCTGTAAAGTGCCTAGTCGAAAAATGAGGAGCTATTCCTTGAGTTTATGCTAACAACACAAGAAATATGAGCAGGAGTGGACTATGCGGCCCATTGAGCCTGCTCTACCACTCAGTATTGTCATTGCTGATATTGATCTTCAACGCCAATTTTCACCCACTTCCCATATCCCTCGATTCCCTGAGAGGTCAAAAATCTGTCTATCACAGCCTTAAATACAGTCGACGACTGTACCCCAATTCTCCATTGGGGTAGAGAATTCCAAAGATTTACAACCCTTTGAATGAAGTAATTTCTCCTCATCTCAGTCCTAAATGATCAGCCCCTTATCCTGAGACTGTGCCCCTGTGTTTTAGATTCCCTGACCAGCGGGAACAATCTCTCAGTATCTGGTCTATCAAGCCTCTTGAGAATCTTGTATATTTCATTGAGATCGCCTCTCATTCTTCTAAACTCCAGAGAGTAGAGGCCAAATTTACTCAGCTTCTCATTGTAGGACAACCCCCTCATCCCAGAGACCAATTTAATGAATCTTCGCTGTACTGCCTCCAATGCAAGTATATCCTTTCTTAAATGTGGAGACCAAAACTGCACACAGTATTCCAGATGTGGTCTCACACAAACCCAGTACAATTGTGGCAAGACTTCTTTATTCCGGTACTTCAATCCCCTTGCAATAAAGGCCAACTTGCCATTTGCCTTCCTAATTGCTTGATGTACTTACATGCTAACAATCTGAGTTCCTTGTATGAGCACACCCATATCTTTTTGAACGCCAACATTTACAAGTTTCACAACTTGTAAAAAATATTCTGCTTTTCTATTTTCTGATCAAAGTAATTTCACACTTCCACACATTATACTGCATCTGTCTTCTTGTTGCCTACTCACTTAACCTGTCTATATCGCTTTGCAGCCTTTCTGTGTCCTCCCCACGGCTTACATTTCCACTTAGCTTTGTATCACCAGCAAACTAAGTTACTTTACTCTGTCTTTTCATCTAAGTGATTAATATAGATTGTAAATAGCTGAGGCCCCAACACTGATCCTTGCGGCACTCCACTAGTCACAGCCTCCCAACTTGAAAATGCCCTGTTTATGCCCAATCTCTGCCTTCTGACATGAACCAATCCACTACCCATGCTAACATATTACCCCCAACTCCATGAGCCCTTATTTTGCCTATTAACCTTTTGTGTGACACCTTATCGAATGCCTTTTGGAAATCCAGGCATCTATTGGTTCCTCTTTATCTACCCTAATAGTTATATCCTCAGGATTTCGCTTTTGTAAAACCACGTTGCCTTATTTTAATCATACTGTACTTTTCTAAGTGCATTGTTAAGACTTCCTTAAAACTAGATTTCAGAATTTTCCCAATGACTGATGTTAGGCTAACTGGCCCGTAGTTTCCTGTTTTCTCTCTCCCTCCTTGCTTGAAAAACAGTGTTACATTCGCCAAATTCCAATCTGATAGGACCATTCCTGAATCTAAGGAATTTTGGAAAATTATAGCTAGCGCATCCATTAGCTCTGGAGCTATGTCTTTTAGAACACACGGGTGTAGGTAATCAGTGCCCCAGAGATTTGTTGGATTTGAGTCCCCTAATTTTATCCAATACTTTTTCTCTGCGGATATTAATTACCTTAATTTCCTCATTCTTTTTGGTCCCTAGGTTACCATTGCTTCATTGGAACAGTGTAGGAGGCTGAGGACAGAAAGGCCAGAGTGTGTGTGGAGTGGAGAATTAAAGTGACTGGTGACTGGAAACTCAGGGTCACCCTTGAGAACTGAATGGAAGTGTTCTGCAAAGTGATCACCCAATCTGCATTTGGTCACCCCATTTTAGAGGAGAATGCATCATGAGCAGTGGCTAAGAACATAAGAAATAGAAGTAAGAGTAGACCTCATGACCCTTTAATTGAGCCTGCTCTGTCTTCAGTAAGATCATGGCTGATCTGATCTCAGTCTGAATTCTACTTTGCTGCCTGTTCCCCAGAAATTCAAGAAGCTGTCTATCCCAACCTTGAATATATTCAAAGACAGCCTCCAAAGCTCTCTTGGGTAAAGAATTCCAAAGATTCATGACCCTCTGAGGGAAGGAATTTCTTCTCATCTCTGTATTAAATGGATGACTCCTTATTTTGAAACTGTGCTTGCCAGTTCTAGATTCTCCCCTGGAGTCCCCTTCTCACCTCATTAATTATATAGTCACAGGAAACATGCTGCCTCACTGGTAGGCAGCCTCTGATTTGTCTGCCACGCCGTTAACCTCACCGCTTCCTCGTGCAGGGCACCATATTTAAACAGCAGCTGAGCACACACTTCTCAACGCTTGCAGCCCAGGAGGGTGCCAGTGAAGACATGGCCCCAAAAGCCAAGAAGAGTGCAGCCCTACCGATTCAGTGACACATCACTGGGACACTTTCTAGACGCTGTGGAGGCCTGCTGCGATGCCCTCTACCCCTGCTCTGGCCTTCCCCCCATTTGTCTGCTCACGCCTGTCATGATGCCTGACACCATGGGGAAGGAAAATTCCACCCATCCTTTCAGCATCTACACTGTCAAGCCCCTTCAAAATCTTATATGTTTAAATAAGATGACCTTGCATTCTTCTAAAGTGCAATGGGTGTAGATCCAACCTGCTCAACCTTTCCTCATAAGACAACCCCTTCATCCCAGGAATCAACCTAGTGAACCTTCTCTGAACTATTTCCAATGCAAGTGTAACAAGACCAAAATAATATACAGTACTCGAGATGTAGTCTCACCAATGCCCTGTATAACTGTAGCAAGACTTCCCCACATTTATATTCCTCCCACCTTGCAATGAAGGGCAGTATTCAATCTGCCTTTCTAATGACTTGCTGTACCTGTCAGTAACATGCTAACATTTTGTGTTTCATGTATGAGGACATGCAGAACCTTCTTCATCACAGAATTCTGTAGTTTCTCTCAATTTAAATAATATTTTGTTTTTCTATTCTTCCTACCAAGTGGATAACCTCACATTTCCCACATTATACGCCTCCCAATGTTTTGCCAACTCACTTAATCTTATCCCTTTGCAGACTCTGTATCCTCCTCACAACTTGCTTTGCCACCTATCTTGGTATCGTCATCAAATTTGGATACAGTACATTTAATCCCTTCATCCAAGTCATTAATATAGATTGTAAATAGTTGAGGCCTCAGCATTGATCCAGTGATACCCTACTAGTTACAGTTTGGCAACCTGAAAATGATCCATTTATCCCGACTCTCTATTTTCTGTTAGTCAGTTAATGCTCTGTCCATGCTAATATGTTACCCCGAATCCCATAAACTTCCATCTTGGGCAGAATTTTGCCACCGGTGAGCAGGGGGCGGGGCCCGCTTGCCGACATGTAAAATGATGCTGGATGACGTCGGGCGGAGCCATATGGATTTTTATGACAATCGATGATAGTTTCATGGTCACTATAATGGAGACCAACTTTCAATTCCAGGTATTTTTTAAATTTAATTTAATTTAAATTCCATCAGCTGCCATGGCAGGATTTGAACCCATGCCCCCAGAGCATTAGCCTCAGTTATCTTATGAACCAACATTTACTTTAGCTACTCACTTTCTTTTTATTTACTCATAGAAGCTCTTACTATCTGTTCTTATATTTCATGCTAGCTTTGTTTCATAATCTATTTGTTCCCTCTTTATTATTTTTAGTCATCCTTTCCTGGTTTCTAATATTTTCTCAATCTTCTGGTCCACTACGCATGTTCACAATATTGTAAGCCTTTTCTTTCAGTTTGAAACCATCCTTAGCATCCTTATTTAGCCACAGATGGTTCATCCTTCTCATAGCCTTTCTTTCTCAATGCAATATATATTTTTTGAGAATTATGAAATACCTCCTTAAAATATCTGCCACTGCTAATCTACCATTTTATATATTAATCTATTTCCACAGTTCACTTTAGCCAACTCTGTCCTCATACATTTGTAATTGCCTTTATTTATGTTTCAAACATGAGTTTTAGACCCAAGTTTCTCAACTTCAAACTAAAAGCGAAATTCCGCTCGTTATGATCACTCTTCCCTAGAGGATCCTTTACTATGTGATCATTGATTAATTCTGCCTCATTACACATTGTTAGATCTAAAATAGCCAGCTTTCTGCATGGTTCCACAACATGTTGTTCTAAGGATGCACTCGAATACACTCTATGAACTCATCCTCAAGGCTATCTTTGCCATTTTGATGTATCCAATCTATATGAAAATTAAAGTCCATTACGATTATTGCAGTACCTTTCTTATAACTCCCCATTATTTATTGATTTATAGTCCATCCCACAGAGTAACTACTGTTAGGAGGCCTATAAACTATTCCCAACAGTGACTTTTTTCCCTTGCCATGCCTTATCTCCACCTAAACACATTATGCATCATGATCTCCTAAACCAAGGTGATTTTTCACTACTGTACTTGTCTCATCTTTTATTAATAAAGCTACCCATCTCTTTTTCCTTTCTATCTATTCTTCCAAATGTCAGGTAGTCCTGAATATTCAGTTCCCAGCCTTGGTCACCTCACAACCATGTCTCTAATGGCCATCAGATCATATTCATTTATTTCTATTTGTGCCATCTATTCATTTATGAATGCTGCATGTTTTCAGATAAAGAGCCTTTAATTTTATGTTTTAACTTTTTTTCCTCTATTCTGACCATTTTTGCTGGTGCAATCTTATGTTTGAATGCTCTGTCCCTTCCTGGCACACTCTGGTTATATTACTCATATCACTACCCTGCACAATTGCCTTGTCCTTTCATTTAATTTTTAAAATTTCCCTTCACTTGAACCTTCTCCCCCACTAATTAGTTTAATGGCCTATCTATAGCCCTAGTTATATGATTCACCAGGATACTGCTGCCAACATGGTTCAAGTGAAGTCTATCCCATTGGAACAGTTCCCTCTTTCCCCAATATTGGTTCCAGTGCCCCATGAATGTGCCCCATGAATGTGCCCCATGAATTGAAACCCATTTCACTCAACCCAATCTTTTCATCACGCATTCCATTCTCTGATCTTATTGAGCCTATGCCAATTTGCTTGTTGTTCAGGTAGTAATACCTTAGTGCTTCTGCTTTATAATTTAGCCCCCAGCTGCTCGTACTCCCTCAGTAGAACCTTATTTTTAGATAAATCTATGCTGTTGGTACCTGTGCAGGCCATGACAATTGGATCTTTCCCCTCCTACTTTAAGTTCCTCTCCAGCACCGAGGAAATGCCCTTAAACTTGACACCAGGCAGGCAACACAGCCTTTCGGACACAGGCTCGCCACTGCAGAGAACAGTATCCATCCCCCTAACTATGCTGTCCCCTACCATTACTACATTTCTTTTTACTTCCCCAACTTGAATGGTTCCCTGTACCATGGTGCCCATCATTCCTGCAGTCCCTACTCTTGTCCACACGGGCTGCAAGAATCTCGTATTGCTGGACGAGTGCAATGGCTGAGCCTCCTCCAATGCTACCTTCTGGATCCCCTTACCTGCCTCACTCATAATCACACCCTCCTGTCCCTGATCATGGACCAAATCTGAAGTACTTAACCTCAGGTTTGTGATTATCTCCTGGAACAAAGTTTCCAGGTAACTTTCTCCCTCTTTGATGAATCAGAGTGTCTGAAGCTCAGACTCCAGCTTGTCAACTCTGAGCCGAAGGTGCAATTGTTGTAGATCACACTGGTCTCTAGTGAATTTTATTTAACTGATTAGGCTTACAAGTTTTAAAATATCATTCAGTTGTCAACTTATAGTTTTTAATCTAGGTAATAACCTTGTTCAATTTATTGCATTTGTTTATATACTTTCGATCTTTACTGTAACTTAGTCCCATTTTAAAACTATTTGTTTGTATTTATTTGTAATATATCAAGCAGCACCTCTGATCCCCACCCCACTAACTTCTCACACTCACCAAATTCCCTTACACTCTGGTGAAATCTGCACTCAGGTGAAGCTGCTCTGTACTAATACACTTTTTATAAATTCACTTACAGTTTTACTTATCCTGATGAATTCTTTAACTTGCTGGATTTTAGTTAAAACCAATGCCTAGTTTAGAAAGGAAAAGAAAAGAGAAATACTCACCAATCAATCAATTACTGGCTTTTCTGTGGCGTCACACTAAGACCGTTCTCCCTGTTTTTGTTGAACTCTTGATATGAAAGCGTTCTATCCACTACTGCTGCTACTCCCAACCAGCTTGGTCTGGGCCTTGAGCCTCAGGCTTTATTGAAATGTTGCCAGTTCCCTCACAAGTCCATCCACCCTTGAATACAGTATACTAAATTGAAATAAGTGCAAGCAAGTCTTGGGATGCAACACCTGTCCTTTTATGTCCTCCCTTCTCACTGTCCAAGGCTCCAAGCACTCCTTCCAGTTTAAACTGCAATTTGTTAGTACTTCTTTAAGCACACGTACTGCATAAAGGTGAATAAAATGGGTTTCATTAACTCTGGCCAGGATTTTCCTGTCGGCGAGCCAGGGGCAGGGCCCGCTCGCCAACGCGTAAAATGACGCGCGGTGACATCGGGCAGAACCCCCAATGTCACCGTGCCCCATTTATATTTTCAGGTAGGTGGGGGCTCAGCAAAATCAGCTGTGCACCCGCCGACCTGTCAATGGCCAATTGAGGCCATCGACAGTATCATTTAAGTAATTAGTGGACCTGCCCGTCCAACCTTAAGGTTGGCGGGCAGGCCGGGAGTCCTGGCAGGCATTAGAAAAAGCATGAAACCTCATCCACGGGCAGGATGAGGTTTCATGTAGGTTTTGAAAAATGTAATTAAAGTGTTTTTAAATGTTATTGGACGTGTCCCAACTCATGTGACAGTGTCACATGAGGGGATATGTCAGGGAATTTTTTTTTTTCTATTTTTAATATTTTTCATTGTGCAGCCGATCTCCCTGAGGCAGCTCTTCAACTTCCCCCCCAACGGGGGGAAAATTCTACCTTCTGTCTTTCCCTCCACAGATGCTGTCAGACCTGCTGAGTTTTTACAGCAATTTTTGTTTTTGTTTCAGACTTCCAGCATCTGCAGTATTTTGCTTTTATCTTAGTGAAAAAAATGGGGTTCCCTTATTCCACAGGCATCAAAGCTGTATAAACTCTCATAGGAAAGCTTAACTGAAAGGAACAAGCTATTTACAGTGAATGTTCATGGCGATGCTCCAGATCCTTGCTGCTGCCCTGCTCTCTCTCTCTTTCTCTCTCTCTGTCTCTTTCCCCCAAGAGGCTTTTCAGACTCAGGGATGCTGTCAGTCAGTCTGACTCAAATTCCCCTTCCTGCTCTAGCCACAATCAGAGGCTTCAAACTGCCCTATTCATGGCCTTGTCTCTCACCACACTACAACTCACAAGTCCTAGACTTGTCCTTGCTGCTTTCTCCCTCACCTCATGGCATCTGACTCCACCCCTCAGCTTGCCAAAGACACTGCTCCCTGCAGGGAGGGGCCCACAGGGGCGACCAGTTCCCCTGCTTGGTGCTCTCCCGCACCATCACCACTGGCTGGCAGAGGCCCCATTACATTTCAATTCATTGAAAAGCAAGCATTCAACATAGTTTAAGCACTATTGACACATTAAACTTCCACCAGATACAAAACCTTTAGTTACAAAGTTAGATGACAGCCTTTCTGTAAATCACAGAATCACAGAATCTCACAGTGCAGAAGAGGCCCTTCGGCCCATCGAGTCTGCACCGACAAGTGAGAAACACCTGACTTACCTACCTAATCCCATTTACCAGCACTTGGCCTATAACCTTGAATGTTATGACGTGCCAAGTGCTCATCCAGGTACTTTTTAAAGGATGTGAGGCAACCTGCCTCCACCACCCTCCTAGGCAATGCATTCCAGACTGTCACCACCCTCTGGGTAAAAAAGTTTTTCCTCACATCCCCCCCTAAACCTCCTGCCCCTCACCTTGAACTTATGTCCCCTTGTGACTGACCCTTCATCCAAGGGGAACAGTTGCTCCCTATCCACCCTGTCCATGCCCCTCATAATCTTGTACACCTTGATCAGGTCGCCCCTCAGTCTTTTCTGCTCCAACAAAAACAACCCAAGTCTATCCAACCTCTCTTCATAGCTTAAATGTTCCATCTCAGGCAACATCCTGGTGAATCTCCTCTGCACCCCCTCCAGTGCAATCACATCCTTCCTATAATGTGGTGACCAGAACTGCACACAGTACTCCAGCTGTGGCCTCACCAAGGTTCTATACAACTCCAACATGACCTCCCAACTTTTGTAATCTATGCCTTGATTGATAAAAGCGAATGTCCCATATGCCTTTTTCATCACCCCACTAACAGGCCCCTCCGCTTTCAGAGATCTGTCGTAACATTTGTCATAACATTTGATGCTTCATTCTAACTGTTCCTGCCATGGCTCAGTAGGTAACATTTTCACCTGTGAGTCAGAAGTTGGTGAATTTATATCACAATCCAGAGACTTGAGCACAAAAGGCTAGACCGACACTTTGGTTGTACTGAGGGAGCGTTGCACTGTTGAAAATGCTGCTTCGAATGAGATGTTGAACGGAGGCTCTGTCTGTTCCAGCAAGTTGATATAAAACATTCCATAGTGCTATTTTGAAGAAGAGTAGGGAAATTATCCTAGTATCCTGGCCAAACAACGTCACTTAAAAAAAATAATTTATCTGGACATTATCATATTGCTGTTTGTGGGAGCTTACTGTTTGTAAATGGCTGCTGCTTTTCCTACATTGCAACAGTGACTATACTTTATTGACTGTAAAGAGCTTTGGGGCATCCAGATGTCATGAAAGGCATGATATAAATGCAAGTTTTTTTGTTTTTTTAAACCAATGTCCCCAGTAAAGAAGTTTGAAGATAGTGACCGGTCAACCACTAGAGTAGTGACAAAATGGAGAACATTGAAGGGATACCATCCTCTCAATATTCCTATTGCAATTTTTTTGTATTCATACCAAAAATAATAGTAATAAACTTTTGATAAAACACAACAATGTATTGAAGATGACATCATATGGGAAACATTTCTACACTGTAAGAGTCCTGAGACTTTGAAAGTCACTCATAGGCCAGGATGTTCCGCTCCCATTGGCAGCGGGTGGGCGTGTGCGGACAATATGGCGAGAAGGCCAAAGATCAGTTTTATGCCGTTGTGAAACTTTGTGATCGTCCACTCCACCCGTCAATGGTGGGCAATGTTTCCCGCTGCCACATATCAGGAACCTAGGGCAACATTTTCCCCCAGTCGGTGGGGGGGTTGTGCGGGAGCGGGCGCGAGCGGGCGGGCTCCTGATCGGTGCCCCTGGTCGGGGGCATGTTGCCATTTTACGTGGGCAGGCCAATTAAGGCCCACCTAGCGTGACGTCCGCTCGGAAGTGCTGTGCGCTCCCTATGTGGGCGAGGGGGGGGATTCCCTGAGCTGGGAGTGCACTCTTTCGCACATGCGCGCGAAGGAGTGCACAGATCTCCCTGAGGCAAAGTGCTGCCTCAGGGAGATCGGCTCAAGATTCAAACTTTCATCAAAGGCAGAAAAAAAAAATCCCTGACATGTCCCCTCATGTAACACTGTCACATGAGCTGGGACATGTCAATTTCTTTTATTTAGACATTTGATACAAATTTTAATACTTTCATGAATCCTCATCCTGTCCGTGGATGAGGTTTCATGTTTTTCCTGAAGGCCGCCTGCACTCTTCGCCTGCCCGCCAACCTTAAGGTTGGATAGGCAGGTCCATTAATAGGTTTAATTACTTTTTTAATGGCCTTAATAGGCCTTTGACCTGGCCCCCGCTCACCAACTGGAAGACACAGCCCCTAATCTCAACACGCTAGCATCTCATTATAAGCCTTACCCGCTGAAATCATCCCCCCCACAATGGATCATCCGGGTACGTCGACATGATTGCATGCTAACATGTTTCACAACTGTACATAAGTGATGTGCACCTAGTGAGCTTCACTTTGCTTGGGACTTGGGGATTTGTTTGCCTACCTTGCTTCGGGCAGCACTCGCAGTCATCAGGCTTTACAGGCAGCACCACGTAACATCACTCACGGGTAAGTCTCTACTTACCAGACCAGCTGGAGTGAGGGATGGCTTTTCAGTGGTTGCAAGCCTAAGGCTTGCTTGGAGAAGAGGGAGAAGTGGCCCCAGGCAAGGGAAGAGTCTGCAGAGTGAGGGCTGTACTGTGGAATGGGGATATTCCAGGTTGTGTGTGGGGGCACATGTTGATCTGTGTAAGTGGCATCAAGATGTTGAGGGCTGAGGAGGCAGTCTCCAGAGGAGATGAGGCCAGATGGGCATGTGAGGGTATGTGTATGAGAATGGGCGGTAATGTCCCTTGAGCTGGCAGTGGGTGAAATGCCAATGAATACAAACATACGAATTAAGAGCAGGAGTAGGGGACTTGGCCCCTCAAGCCTGTGCCACCATTCAATAAGATCATGGCTGATCAGATTTTAACCTCATATTCCTGCCTACCTCCAATAACCTTTCACCCCCTTGCTTATCAAGCATCGATCTACCTCTGCCTTAAAGATATTTATGGATTCTGCCTCAACCACCTTTTGAGGAAGAGAATTCCAAAGTCAAGGATGTGTGATAGCCTTTTGAGTGTGTGAGTTTAGAGTGATGAGCTAGTTGCCTTACACTGATGGCACGGATGAGATCATTCATCCTCTTTCTGCACTAGATGGCCAACCTCATCTGTGCAGCATTGGTACTGACCACCACTGCCACGCCTCCCAATCCAGAGTGGTGAGATTGCTGGACCTCCTGTAGCCAGAGCAGGGTTGGAGGACATCATGGTGGGCCCCCAAAAGGCATTCCAGTGATGGGTCACTGAACTCTCCTTGACTTTCAAAGCCATGTTTTCACTGGAGCAGCCCTGGGCTGCAAGCATTGAGAACTGTATGGGCGGCTACAATTTAGATGTGGCACCCAGAGTGAGGAAATGGCGAGGTAATGCTGTTGCAGGCGATTCAGAGGTTGCCTGCCAGCAAGACAGCGTGTTTCCTGTGGTTGCATAATTAAAGAGGCGGGAAGTGGATGATATGGCATGAAAAACTGCCAATGAGGCCAGCGGGTAAAATGTCTTTTCTCACGCCCGGTACTGCACTTAGTGCAATTCTAGGACGATTCCGCCATAGTTTTCCTTTTACTCCTTTCACTATAATTCTTAATCCAATATATATTATATACATGGCTTTTACATGCATAAGCAATAACTTGGATTGTAGACGTATAAATTGACATGATGCACATTGTGGCAATGACCTGAAGCCCTCTAGCACTGGTTTTATTGGCTCCAGTCAGTGTCTGTAAATAGCTTCATATTCAGAAGGACCAGATCCAATCTTTACATAAACAGAGTTGTTTACTTTTAACACTTAACCTTGGAGGTTCAACTATTACTCCACAGTTCCTCAAGTAGGCCTTCCTACTTTATTTCTTCTCTTCCATCTTGCTCAGATTTTGTTGCATTATTTCTGATTCAAGGGCGGCCAGGTTTCCTCCTCTTCTGGTAATGTCAGATAGGCTCAGTTGGTAGCATTCATGCCTTGGAATCAGAAGGCTGTGGATTTTGTTGTAATATGCCTTTAATAGATAACAGCATGCCATTGTAGTATAAGGGTGTTTGGCAGAGCAAGGGTTAATGTGGGACTGGAGAACAGTACTGTCCATGGTTTGATGTAAAGAATCATATGATAGTAGACTGTGTGGTAGAGTCTGGAAGGAGCCAGCATGGAGGCAACACCCATAGGTGGCAGTACCTTGGATATGTATGGGTTACCAACAAATAGTTTATGTTCAACCATATAAACCCCTAGACCTCTTAGTGAGGCACCAAACTTATACAACAGATTTCACCCCCACTGCAGACTTGATTATTTTAATTTAACTTAAATGACATTTCAGTGCAGTGATGAGTGAGTGCTACATTATCAGAGATGTCATCTTAAATTTGTCATCACAGTAACATCACTTCTAAATAATCCATTGTGCTTAAAATCCTTTGAGATGTCCTGAGAATGTGATAAAGTGCTATATAAATGCAAGTTCTTTCTTCATTCTTGAACATCTGTGAACATTGTATGTTTTCTTACTGTCAGAAATAATTCCCCTTGGGGAATGTATCCTATGTTTGATTGTTGTTCTCACCAGACCATCTGCACTTGGGAATTTCCTATTCAGCAATATCACTGGACTTTTGTTGAGAACCGTATAATCTTGTCCAGCGTGAGGCATCATACTTGGGCACAGGGTGATTGGACGTCTTTGCCCACACAGTGACCTATTGGCCAGAATTTTACGCCTTGCGGACGGGTGTACACCCGACCTGATCAGGTGTAAAATAGCGCGAGAAGACGTTGCGTGAGCATCCCGACGTCATCCCGCACGGGCGCAATCTTCAGGTCAGCGAGCGCGGGCACGTGTGGGCATCACAGCCGTGCCTGCCATCAATTAAAAAGCCACTTAAGGTCATTAAAAAGGCAATTGTTGACGATTTTACATTGCCCATGTGATTTCGCATTCGTCGCACAGGCAAAACAGGCAGGTGGGCAGCCCACATTTGCAAAACCTCATCCAAGGGTGGGATAAAAAGGGTCAGCAACATTGCTAGTGTGAGTAGTGAAGAGTTTAGGAGATAGTTTGCTGCTGGTTGCTTATTTAAACTTGACAGTTTCATCTCTGTTCTGAGCTTCATTCTTAGTATTTCTAGGCTTCATTTCAGGACTCCTTGGTGTCTCCAAGGCCCCCGGAGCATTTTGACTGTGTGGAGCCTTCCAGGTATCAGACAGCCTTCTCTTACCCTGGTAATGGGGACTGTACTCTCCTCTGGAGGCACCTCCTCTGAGGAGGAAGAGAGGGGCAGAAGGGAGAGGAGGCCAGGTATCCCAATGCAGCTTTGAGGGGAGTGACCTATGGGAGGAGAGGAGCAGGCACAAAGGGTGCAGGGCCAGCAGGTAGTCCAAGGTGTAAGTGGCCGCAGAAGACGCCACTATCCTGCTGCCAGGGTTAACAGGCAGCGATGCAGCTATCTCAAGTTGTCCGAGGTGCAATGCTGAAGGAGGTTCCCCCTCTCCAGGGAGACTATGACCTCCATTTGTCAGATGATTGGGCCTGAGATCACTTCCAACTGTGTGGGTGGAAACCCCATGCTGTTGGCGCTGAAGGTCACAGTGGTCCTCAACTTCTATGCCTCTGGCTCTTTCTAGGGGACAGTGGGGGATCTTTGTGGAGTGTCCCAATCAGCTGTCCACAGTTGTGTCAAGCTGGTGACAGAAGATCTATTCAGGCGAGTAATTACATTTATTCATTTCTGTACGGTCGAGGCCAGCCAGGCTAAGTGAGCCAAATTGCTGGGTTCCCCAGCATCCAAGGTGCAATCGACTGCACACATGTGGCCATCAAGGTGCCAGCAGGTCAGCCGGGCGTCTTCGTCAACAGGAAGGGATTCCACTCCATGAACGTGCAGATAGTGTGTGGTCACTGGACACAGATTATGCAAATCTGTGCACACTACCCTGGCAGCTCCCATGATGCTTATATCCTCAGACACTTCCAGGTGCCAAGACTGTTCAGTGCTCCAGCCTGACTGGATGGATGGCTGCTGGGTGACAAGGGCTATCCGTTATAAAGGTGTCTTATGACGCCTCTCCGCCATCCAAGAACAGAGGCAGAGCAGCATTATAATAGGAGTCATGCCTCCATAAGGGTGGTGATAGAGAGGGCCATAGGTCTCCTGAAGATGCACCTCCATGTGGGAGCACCACAATACCCCCAGAGTGGGTGCCACTGATGGTTGTTGCATGCTGCACTCTCCACAATCTGGCGCTGACAAGGGGGCACCCATTGGAAGAGGGGGATTTTCACGCAGTTCCACAGGACACAGAGGATGAATCCAGTATTCAGTCAGAAGAGGAGCATGGTGAGGAGAACGCTGAGGGCATGGAGGCAGACCTCTGTACCTTCAGGGATGCAGGGACACCAGGGACGCCTTGATCCAACGCTCCTTCATCTAGGCTGCCAAAGATCTGCTTCCACGTCATGCCAGGGCTGCCGTCTCCATCTCGAATGTCTGAAATGATCCTTTCATTTGAACCCAAAGTCCACTCAATGTCTGTGCAATAAAGTTTAGAGCCACCCATGTCCAGCGTTACATACTGGCGTACAACACACCAAAAAATATAAAAGGTGAAGCATACTCAGGCCAATACGACAAAAACAAAATCTAATTTTGACAATGCAAACAAATTAACATAACCTTCTCTGATCTTCATCCCCAGACCAGTAAACATAAACAAAACATTACTCAACAGAAGATCACCCATGACCAGACCCTCTTGTGCTCATGGTGCCTTAAACCTAAGATTGTGAGTGCTACGTCTTGGTGCCCTGCCTCCCCCTCCCACCCTCACTGGCACCGGCATTGGAGGCTGCCCGCTGACTCTAGTGTTTTGTTGGTCTTGATGATCTTGACGGTTGTCCTCTGGCCAGTGGAGCCTGTGCTGGCCCCGCCTGGGAGGGAGTGGCCAGTGCCACGCCTTTCAATTCCCCAGGCATTGCAGCCCCATCAGATGCCACAGTCACTGGCAGAGGGGCAGAGGAGCTGCTGCAGTCATCTAGAGTGCTCTGAGAGGAGCCCACAGAGACAACAGGCAGCTCTTGCGTCATTGTGAGCTCGGTTTGGACCTCCCTGCTCAGCACAGTGCTTATGCTTCACATGGACTCCTCCACAACAGAAACCATGGCATGCAGACCCTCATGGATCTCTGCCGGGTCCTCCTACACAGCCCGTTGACATCCAGCATCTGCTGCCTAATGGACGACTCCAGAGGCTCATCATCTGTCTTCGACTCAGCATTGTCCTGGTCTCCAGCAGTCCTCTAACTGCCGGCACCCTGGGCACTCTGCCTCCACCTGCTCCACTAATGAGTATGAAGTACCCTCATTGCTGTGCTCTGACATTCTAGCCGACAATCTAACGCCCCCCTGAGGTGCTGGTACCTGTGCTGGTGCCTGGTTCAGAGAGCGGGTGTGACGCAGGTGCATGTGAATCCTGGCAGTCCTCTGGCGTCAGGGGTGGCTCTTCGGGGTCCTGTGATTGAGTGTGTGCTGGTGAATCTAAGGTAGAACAATAACATGACATTAGTTTAAGTCATCACACTGTCACTGTGCATGCTAGGCACCCTGGTGAGACAATGGAGATCTGCATCATGGTGCCATCGTCTTTCAGTGATCAATAGGGACTCCAGTTTTGAGGTTCCCATCAATGATGAGGCTACAGAAGAATGTTGGCACCATCCAAAACTCTCACCTCTGTGCACTGCACTCTTCATCTGATACCCCAGCCTCTCCATGGCTGGTTGATTGAGGTGCGTGGTGCCTCTCCAGCTCCAAGGCTTCCTGCCTGAATCTGGTTAGGATTAGAAGGTTTTGGGGGCCTCCACCCATCCATGGCCTTTCAATGTTGTTATTTGTTTTCTTCTCCTGAAAGGACAGATGAGCGTGGATTAATCCACTCTCTACTTGCAGCGCCATTGCAGTCTGGCCAACCCCACCTGAGGAACACATTGCAGGGTACATCTGAATCATGGCCCTTGAGCTGCAAGGCACTCAGTCCAAGAAGCCAGGGCTCACCCCCTTGGCCAGCTCTGGTGTCATTGACAGTTGGCGCTCAGACTCTAACACCTCTGAGCTCCACGGGGGGGTCAGCCAGACCTTAATACTTCAACTCACTGATCCAAGTCCAACACGGTACTCACCCTTGCTGAGCACAGCAGGTCATTGAGACTTTTGTGGCACTGCACCAGTGTGCGCTGCACAACGTCGTGGCTGCTGACCTACGCTGTTACTTCCTCCCAAGTTCTTTTTGTCAGGTGCCGTGGCCTCCTCCTTCCATCTGAGGTCAAGGGTGTCCCTGCTAGCAGCCACCTCCTCCAAGGGCACCGCAAGGCACTTGTCCGAAAACTGGGGTGCTGGGTGCCCACCCGACCTGCCCTCCCACCTGAAGTCTCCAGTAGCACTTGAGGCCATAGCCTCGGTGTTCAGAACGCTGCAACTATGTTCCTCCCTGCCAACCTTCAAGGAACTGCCTGTGCCATTTTTAAACTGCGTGCCGGGTCGCCATTAGACCCGGCGGCCAACAGGCCCCTGCCCCTGTCCGGCCCTCCCCAACCATTGGGAAGACGAGTTTCACGTTGGGCAGGCCTTAATTGGTAAGCCAGCATGAAACCGCGGTTGAGGGGTGATCATGGGCCTGCTGATCGCACGCGCCCGCCAAGGGTAAAATTCAGGCCATTCATTTCAATTGTGCCATTGTGCAGTTGCTGGGTAAAGGATCAGCAACTCTCACACAAAACAAAATATATTTATAGTGAATTTTATTTTAACATTATTTTCTATTCCAGTAGGGTTGCTTCACTTGCTGTATGAAAACTGAAAGAGTCCCATATGACCATTAAGTTCCCTCCAGCTTAATTTGTTGAAGGAGAAAAGGTGAGATGAGGGAACAGGGCTCTATCTGAAATAAAAGCAGAAAATGCTGGAGTAACTCAGCAACAGTTAACACTTTGAGTTCTTCAGAGCTCTGAAGAAGAGTCATACGGACTCGGAATGTTAACTGTTTCTCTCTCCACAGATGCTGCCAGACCTGCTGAGTTTTTCCAGCATTTTCTGTTTTTATTCCAGATTTCCAGCATACACAGTAGTTTGCTTTTATCTTAAGACTCAATCTGAGTTCTGTCAATACCCCACAATTAGTTCATTGTCACCATTGCCTTAGTGGGGCCGTTGGCATTATCTTGACTCTTCTCTGGCTTTCACCAAGCCTCTCTCAGTCCATGTTTCAATGTTATCCACCCAGCCGATTTTTCTTCTTCCTCTTCTGTTTTTACCCTCAATTTCACATTCAAAATGTTGCCAGGACCCTGCTATTAGACAGGCTGTAAATGGAGGTTCGGTTAGCCATCTACATGTGTATCCCAGATGCAAGGGTAAGGTGAAAAGAAGGCAGGCTGCAAATGGGCCTAATGCCGTAACATGAGCAATATTACTGTACGAGAGTTATAAAATCTGGTGTTCTCCTACTCTGTCTGCGGTGACTTAATACAACAACATGGGCATGATTAGTTTATGGGAATTGTTCAACATTTCCACATTAAGGAACGTCAATGTCTAGGAATCAATGTCATTTGTTTAAGGAAGAATTTGCATCTGTCATAGCTCTGATGTTCCATGTGTTCCAGTTGTGTTTGTTTCTCTGTGGGATTCAACTTTCAGATACTTCCCAGAAGTCACTGTAAAAATGCTTAACTGTGGGGAGTGAAGACATGCCTTCCCAACGTTGACAAAAGCAGGAAGAGCATTTAATAACCTTCAATTAATATGTAATTCTAAAAATACAATATATTATTTACATAACTTCTTCTAAGTTTTACCAACTCGAAAATTTCTTCCCTTGCCCATGACCCAAGGAATAGATCATCTGTTAATGTGCTGCCTCATATCTGATGAATTTTTCTTACCTATCTATAGGAATTGTATCAAAATCCCTGGGAATAATGTCTGTGAAACTGCACTTTGCCTCTCCTGCTGATTCTAGTGGGGTCAACCGCAGCCGTTCATTTGCTGGCTTTGGTTCATTGCAAAGCAGAAGAACCCAGTAAGTATTATAGAAGCTTATCCAAGTGTGAATACATTGTGTTAATTTATGTAATAACTGATCAATTTTCTAATGAATAGAAAATTAAAAAGGAAAATCAAATCAATTATTTTTTTCTTCCCAAGCAACACAACTGGATTCTCCACAAAAGTGCAAATTGGTTTCATCAAATGTGCTGTGCTATCAGCTTGCAGGAAGCACACCCCTGTTATAATGTCTTGATTAATGCCATTGTCCCCTCTTCCTGAGGTGTTATTCATCACCTCCAGTCAGCATTCCACTAGTAACCCAACTGATGGGTGACAATGCTTAACAAAGCAAGGGACTGAGCAGGTGACTTGCATCCATGGCTCTAAAGTTCACTGTTTTTTGATCAGGAATCAAGCCTAGTGTCAATGAGTTGTTTTATTATTTGCATGAAAAATGTTAGATTGTTTGTTAGCCACATTAAAAAGTGCATAATATAGGAAAGATGATTGGGGCCATGCTGTAACACAGATGGATCAAACGGGGAGTTTTGATGATGTCAAAGCCCATGAGCGTGATGTTCAAATGAGATGATGAAGCCAGCAAAACCCCTCAATCACAATACAGGAGCCCACCTTTGATTTTACGTGATTTGTGTATTTACATTTATGGTTTGATGGTAAAAGTTGAGAGTTTATACATGCAAACACTCATACATTTAGGAGGAAGCTGGATAAAAGAGAAAGAAATATGGCTATAGGGAGATAAACTAAATAGAATGGAAAGAGGTTTATGTGGAGCATAAGCCCTGGTATGAGCCTGTTTCTGTGTTGTAAATTCTATGTATAATATTAAAATATTAAAAACTCTGTTTCTTCATCCTGCAAATGTATGGTGGTAGTTAGTGCAGATACATTAAGGTTATGGCTCTGAAATTCCGCAGGTGGTTTCCCAGTCTTCTGCAGTAATGGCAAGATACTAGCAGAAAATCCATAAACAAAATGTTACTGGTTAAAAACAGCCTTACTCAGACTTCTGAAACCCTAGTCCATGTTTTTATCATCTTGAAGCTAAAGGATATCCTAGCCAGCTTCCCTGCTGCAACCCCTTGGCATTATTTGCACAAAGTCCTAAACTTCCATTGCTCCCATCCTCCCAAAATGTAAAGAAATGGCAGTATACACTCAGTAGGAGTGATGGTAATAGGAAGGCTTTGCAGGATGTGGTTGAACAGAGAAATACAAGGGATCAAATGTATAATTCCATGGAAGTGTAGGTAGGTGAGGCTATTGCAAAAAAAAAAGAGCCTTTTGAGTCTTATATTAGGAACATTGATTACAAGGGTAAGGGCAGAATTTTATGCCTCGCAGGTGGTTGCGCGCCCGACCTGATTGGTTGTAAAATCGCATGAGATGATATTGGGTGAGCGTCTCGATGTTATCCCACACGCGCAGAATCTTCAGGTCAATGGGCACGCGTGGGTGTTGGAGCTGTACCCTCCATCAATTAAAAGGCCACTTAAGGTCATTAAAAACCCATTTGATCCCAGATTTATGATGCCCATGCTATTTCACGCTCGTCACACAGGCAAAATGGCCAGGTGGGCAGCCCACTCTTTGCAAAACTTCATCCAAGGGCAGGATAAAAAGTGTCAGCAGCATTGCCAGTGTGAGTAGTGAGGAGTTTAGGAAATAGTTTGCTGCTGGCTGCTTATTTAAACTTGACAGCTTCATCTCTGTTCTGAGCTTCATTCTTAGCATTTCCAGGCCTCATTTAAGGACTCATTGGCGTCTCCAAAGCCCCTGGAGAATTTTGATCGTGTGGACCCTTCCAGGTATCAGACAGCCTTCTGTAACCCTGGTAATGGGGATTGTGGTCTCTGCTGGAGACACCTCCTCTGAGGAGGAAGAGAGGGGCAGAAGGAAGTGAAGGCCAGGTGTCCCAGTGCAGCTTCCAGGGGAGTGACCTGTGGCAGGAGAGGTGCAGACATAAGGACACAAGGCTAGCAGAAACTCCAAGGTTTAAGTGGCCGCAGAAGATGCCACTAACCTGCTGCCAGGGTTTACAGGCAGCAATACAGCTGCCTCAATATGTCCGAGGTGCAATACCGAAGGAGGCTCCGCCTTTCCGGGGAGAGTGTGATCTCCATTTGTCAGATGATTGGGCCTGAAATCACCTCCAACTGTGTGGGCGGAAACCCCATGCCAGTGGTTCTGAAGGTCACAGGGCCCTCAACTTCTATGCCTCCGGCTTTCTCCAGGGGTCAGCGAGGGATCTTTGTGGAGTGTCCCAATCAGCTGTCCACAGTTGTGTCAAGCTGGTGACTGAAACTCTGTTCAGGCGGGTAATGACATTTAATCATTTCCGTACGGACAAGGTTAGCCAGTCTGTGCGAGCCAGAGGGTTTGCAGCGATTGCTGGGTTCCCCGCATCCAGGGTGCCATCGACTGCACACATGTGGCCATCAAGGTGCCAGCGGGTCAGTCGGGTGCCTTTATCAACAGGAAGGGATTCCACCCCATGAACGGCCAGATAGTTTGTGACAACAAGGCTCAGATGCCGCATGACTGTGCAAGGTATCCTGGCAGCTCCCATGACGCATATATCATCAGACACTCACAGATGCCAAGGCTCTTCAGTGCTCCAGCCCAGCTCAGTGGGTGGCTGCTGGGTGTCAAGGGCTATCCATTGAAAATATGGCTTTGACTGCTCTCCACCACCCAAGAACAGTGGCAGAGCAGCATTATAATAAGAGTCATGCCTCCACAAGTGCTGTGATAGAGAGGACCATGGGTCTTCTGAAGATGCACTTCCAATGCCTGGATTGTTCATGGGGAGCACTACAATATCCCCCAGAGCGATGTCACTGATAGTAGTTGCATGCTGCGCTCTCCGCAATCTGGCACTGGCAATGGGGGACCCACTGGAGGAAGAGGATCTTGACGCAGCTCCACAGCCACAGAGGATAAATCCAGCAGTTATTCAGAAGAGGAGCACAGTGAGGAGAACGCTGAGGGCATGGAGGCAGACCTCTGCATCCCTCAGGGAGGCAGGGACACAAGGGTCACCTTTATCCAGCGCTCCTTCAGCTAGGCTACAAAAGATCAGCTTCAACCCTAAGCCAGGGTTGCCACCTCCATCCCGGATGTCTGAAATGACTCATTCATTTGAACCCAAAGTCCACTCAGTGCCTGTGCAATAAAGTTTAGAGCCACTCATGTTCAGCATTACATACAGGCATATCCTGCACCCAAAAAAATAAATAAATAAAATACTCAGGCTATTATGACAAAAGAAAAAATTATATAACTTTCACACTCAAATCAAATTAACATCACCATCTCTGGTGTTTATGCTCACACCAGTAAACATATAAACAAAACATTTCAGAACAGAAGATCACCTGTGACCAGTCCCTCTTGTGCTCATGGTGCCTTAAACTTACGTTTGTGAGTGCTGCGTCTTGATGCTCCCCTCTTGCTGGCAGCAGCATTGGAGACAGCCTGCTGGCTCTGCTGTCTAGTTGGCCTTGATGACCTTGGCAGTTGTCCTTTGGCCAGTGAAGTCTGTGCTGGGCCCGCCTGGGAGGGAGCGGCCGGTGCCACGGCTGGCATCTCCCCCGTCCATCGCAGCCTCATCAGATGCCATGTTTACTGGCAGAGGAGTGGAACAGTTGCTGCCGTATTCCGAAGCGCCCTGAGAGGAGCCCGCAGAAATGACAGGCAGCTTGTGTGCCAAAGTGCGGTCGTTCTAGACCTCCCTGCCCGCGATTGATGGACGGGCACCTAGCTGAGATACTGGGTGCCGCATCCATCTCCCACACTGACACTGACCACCTGAGGTCATTGCCTGTGTGAGGGCTTGCAGGTCCGAGTGCAACCCCAGGAACCCCTGATTCTGTCACTGGAGCTGTCTTTCCATGAGAGTCGCCACTCTCACAATGGAGGAGGCAGTGCGCTTGGCTATGAGGGTCAACGCAGTGCTTATGCTCCACCTGGATTCCTCCACAACAGGGACCATGATACACAGACCCTCATGGATCTCCGCCAGATCCTCCCGCACATCCCGCTGGACATCCAACATCTGCCACCTAATGGATGACTCCAGAGGGTCAACATCTGCCTTAGAATAAGCACCCCCCTGGTCTCCAGCAGCCCTGGACACTCTCTGCCTCCGTCTGCTCCTCAAGGGATTGTAAAGTGCCCTCACTGCTGTGCACTAACATTCTTGCTGCTGATCTAATGCCCACTGAGGTGCTGGTATCTGAGCTGGTGCGTGGTTCAGAGAGCAGGTGCATCTGAAGCCCGGCGGTCCTCGGGCATCAGGGGTGGCTCTTTGGTGTCCAGCAAATGAGTGCGTGCCGGTGAATCTAAGGGAGAACAATGACATGTCATTTGTTAAAATCATCACACTGTCACTGTGCATGCCAGGCATCCTAATGAGACAATGGAGATCTGCATCATGGTGCCATCGTCTTTCAATGATCAATGGGGACTCCAAGTTTGAGGCTCCCATCAATGAAGAGACTACACAAGAATGTTTGCACAATCCAAAACTCTCACCTCTGTGCACTGCATTCTCACCTTTGTCAGAAATCCTTACCTCTCCACAACCAGCTGAGCGAGGCGGGGTTGACGGTTCTCCAACTCCAAGGCATCCAGATTAAATCTTGTCTTGATGAGGATGTTTGGGGGCCTCCGCCTGCCCTTGACCTCTCTATATTGTTGTGGCTTCTCTTTTCCTGAAGGGACAGAGGAGCATTGATTAGTCCGCACTCTACCTGCAGCGCCATTGCAGCCTAGCCAACCCACCTGAGGAACACCTTGCAGGGCACATCTGAGTCATGGCCCTCAAGCCACAAGGCACTCAGTCCAAGCAACCAGGGCTCGCCCCCTTGACCAGCTCCAGCATCATTAACAGTTGGCACTCAGACTCTAACGCCCCTGAGCTCCACGGCGGGGACTGCCAGTCCTTAACACTTCTCCACACTGATCTATGCCAACACAGTACTCACCCTTGCCGAGTGCAACATGTTATTAAACCTTTAGCGGCACTGCACCCATGTGCACCGCACAACATTGCGGCTGCTGAGCTCGGCTGCCACCTCGCCGACCACTCTTGGGCCCGACGATCCCATGTGCCCGCCAAGGGTAAAATTCAGGCCTTAGGAGGTAATGACAATTTGAATCACTTGTTGATTAGGACACAGATAAAGTGCCCCTTTAAGGGCAGCCCTTTATGGAAAAAATATTAAAATCATAAAGCGTGTGCAGCATAGGTTTACCAGAATTATATCAGGGTTGGGGAACTGTAATTAAAAGGAGAGACTTAAGATATTAGGATTATTTCTATTGGACAGAGAAGGCTTAGAGGATGGTTAATACAAGATTTTAAAATTAGGAAGAGTTTTTATAGGGTAAGTAGGAAAGGACTATTTCCCCTAGTTGGGGAGTCAGTGACAAGGAGTTACACGATGGGGAGAAAGATTAGCATAAATTATTTTATACAGAGCATTATTGAAACATGAAGTGCTAGCCACAAGAAATCATTGAGGCAGGCACCATAGTATCTTTTACATGAAAATTAGTTAAATATTTGTAGCAGAGGAGGATAAACAATAATGATTAGAGCATGGGTACAACTAGTTTTAGATTGCTCCAGCATACAGTGGACATTAGCACAATGAGCCAAATGGCCTCCTTCAGTGCTGTAACTTTTATGGGTTTCTATGGTCTGTATATTTTCCAAGCTGCACTGGTCATACATACTCCAGTAAGTTGACTATAAAATTATTGCTTTCAAATACAGGCCTTATCCGCCAGTCCTCCATCCATACATCTATCCTTTACTCCTCTAACACTGGCTCCTCTTTGCCCCTAATCTCTGCTTCACCTGCTACAATAATTTATAACTTTCTGCCCAGTCAACTCTTCATTGCAACCTTCCTCTCTGATTATAAAAACTTCCTTAAAACCTTTCTGTTGAAGAGTACCTTTGGTTCCACACCCACAATCCTCCTACTTTTCTCTTTTCCCTGCTGCTCCTTAATTACTGAATTAAGCTGCAAATGTTAAGTACTTTAAGAATCCTCTTGCACATGAAGACCTTATGGAGATGCAGGTTGCTGTATTTAGCCAATTTAATCCCCACTGATTCTTGCTGGGATATACATTCTGGCAGTCCAGTGCTTATCAAAAAGTGATGAGTTATCAAATCTGTCAAGGAATCAATGAATATGGAGTGATGGTGGGAATGTGGGGTGGAATTGTCCCAGATTAGTACTAAGTGCGTAGTGCATTTTAGCCATCAACCACAATGGCTGTTTTTCACGCCGTATCGTCCCAAACCCATAACAGTCATTATGCATTCCCCGGAAACATGCTGTTTCCATGGCGGGCGGGCTCTTATTCACCCGCCTCACCATCATCTCGCCATTTCATCTCACCGGGTACCATATTTA
Source organism: Cetorhinus maximus (assembly GCF_964194155.1). Lineage (NCBI taxonomy): Eukaryota > Metazoa > Chordata > Chondrichthyes > Lamniformes > Cetorhinidae > Cetorhinus > Cetorhinus maximus. The sequence goes on along the minus strand of NC_135891.1, from coordinate 44,499,585 downwards.
AGGTCCAGCCATGTGCACACCTCTCAGTGCTTCCAGCCCATGACTGCTGCACGAAGACAGGATGGCCCCGAAAGGCAAAAAGATCAGCCCCCAGGTTCAATGACGTGTCCCTTGAGCGCCTTTTGGGTGCATTGGAGGCTCGCCATGATGTCCTCTACCCTTGTTCTGGCCGCAGGATGGGCAGCAACCTCGCTAATCTGCCTTGGGAGGCGGTGGCTGTGGTGGTCAGAACCAACACTCTGCAAAAGAGGACAGCTACCCAGTTCCACAAGAGGATGAATGATCTCCTCCATTCCACTAGGGTAAGTAAGGGTAATGTAATTGCGTAATAAGTGTAGGAAATAGTGTGAGATGGGTTATTAAAATGAAGCTGTCTTTCAGAATTATGACAGTTCATTTTTTGATAAGGAGGGGGGATGTCATGAAGCTATTAATGTATATAATATTTTAGAAAATATTTTTCTTTTAAAATAGAGGCTTAGTTTGCAGGTATGTCTTAACTGGATTAAATCAGCTAGTCTGGGTGCTTTGATGTATTAGTTTGAGATGTAGACAGAGACATAGCGTGCATTTGCATTTTTTGAATAGAGCATTCAAGAAATGGGGTGAAAACTTGACATCAATCTAGCAGATATTAATCCATATGTTTATATTACTAATAAAATTAGTATTATGAAAGGGCTTTCATTGTTAAAAGGTGAAGTGCAAAGAGGTAGTTAATCCAATGAGAATTAACATTCAATGGAGCTGGTAGGTATAACTTCAGTAGTTTTCGGGTGTGCAGGCAGAGGCAATGTAAGATCAAAAGGCAGCTGCAAGCCTTCAACTGGCTCCACAGTGGAAAAAACCTCATTTTCAATTCGTACGGTGAAAATGCTTTGCCTGGTGTTTTGGTTAAGTCTATAGATTGTTGTTGCCTTAATGGAGATTAGTTTGGGAATTTGTTAAAAGTTGTGATAGTAGTAATTTTTAACCATGTGTATATACTTTAACCTGTGTAATTATAAAATGTTTCATTTAGTTTTAACGTAAAACCTTGAGAACTAGTGGCCTGATTCCTGAGTTTAGAGTCGCATCTTAAATATAACACTTAAAATTATTGATTATGACAGTTGTTTAAAGTTTCCCTCTGGGATTTTTAAATAACTCCACTTTAACAACTGCATCGGTCATAACAATCGGTCATAACAATAATCATTCTCAACTCACACACTCTCAAATCCATCACACATCCACTCTCTGCCAATTCAAGGGACATCATAATTCACTCTCTTATACACACCTTCATTGTCCTCATCCCATCCATGGGATCACTCACCACCCACACACGCCAGGCATACTTATCATCTGGCATCCAGCTTACAGTCTCTCCATCTCTATTTAAGCAGGAAAAGCTGGCACACAACAAGGTGGAGAGGTCGCTTACTGGTGGAGGAATGCCCAAAATCAAGATCCTCACGGACTTTGAAAACAGAGCAATCAAGCTGGCCGACGAGGATCTGGACCATTCCTGTGCTGACGGTGAGGTCGGCAGTGCTCTACCAAGTGAGGATCCAGCAGTGCAACATCTATCAGACAACCATGCTATGAGTGATGTGTCCTCTTTCACAGGCCACTGCCATGCACTAATTATTTCTCCTTGCTTCTGCAGGCACAAGTGCCAAACAGCCGACGGAATCCACGACCCAGGGCCTCCAACCAAGCCCCGAAGAAGCCTCTGTAGAGGAATCTGGAGACACCCTCCTTGAAGTCCCGTCACAGCACTCGTCCACACCCTCCACTAGCACAGAGACACACACCTCGGTGGGATCTAGCTGTCAGCTGCACTCCTCAAATTGCACGATGGAGGAGTCTGTCTGCCTTTTAGGCGGAGGTGATAGCACCTGCATGCCAACATACCAACGTCAACACTGGTAGGGTGGCAGCCGACATGGAGACCTTGTCCAGGAATTTGCTCCTGCACTGCTGTGCGGGCTCAACTCCATCGTTGAAGCCATAGTTAGCCTCCAACAGTGTGTATGCGAGAGAGATGTGGGGCAGCTGGATCTCACTCCAGCTACCCCTTCTCCTCCAGGAGTCAGCCAGGAGCCCTTGGGCACCCATAGGGAGGAGGATCAGCAGGTGCACACCCCAGGACCATCACCCAGGTGACTCCGGGAGTGTCCAGCCCATCCAAATCCTCTCTTCCTGTGACCCCAGCAGCTCCAGATCCACAGCTCAAGGAGGGTGCCACTGCTACAAAGCAAGTCCCTGAAAGCAGGCTGGGGCACCTGCCAAGGTCATCACAGACAAGGCATAGCAGCGAGCAGGCTGCCTCCACCTCCGCTGTGGATGTCCGGGGTGCAACAAGACGTCGTGGCAAGGTTAGGAAGTTTAAGAAGATGTAGCTGCATAGCCTAGGCACGGGTGTTAATCACTTGTACATAATGTTCAATATTGTTAATAAACTCCCAAGAATATCTCCCTGCCTATGGCTCCTTGTTCTGATGAGCAGTATTTGTGTCATTCAGCTGTGAAGCCTTTCTGCACAAGGTAAAGGCAGGTGTCTCAGTCCAGGGCCTCTTCCCTGTGCTTTGTGCAGCCTCCAGACCAAAGTGATGGTCTGGCCTCACATTCCCTGGACACATTACTGATGCCTACACCTCGATGGTGCTTGTCATTGCTGCCAGAATGTCGTATGCTGGCATCACAGAGTTTTGTCATTCTCTCAGTGTGCTCTCAGCACCTTTAAAGTGGGGCTGGCCCCCATCTCTTCAACATCTGTGACCAGTGACGCTGTGCTCCTGAAGGGCTCAGGTGCTGAAGTCAGATAAAGGATCAGATGCTTTTAAAGGTTCACAGCTGCGTCTCTATGATATGAGAGCTGCCCTCGGGCAGACAGGAGTCAGACATTCTCAGACGCTATGTGAAGGTCTATGGAGTGTCCTCACTGCAGGTCGTCATCATCCTCCTGCAATCGAGCGACTATTAGGGCCTCCACTGCATCTCCATGACAGGAGCATTCTCACAGAGGGTATTCGCACTACCATAAGCCGGACTGGAGTCAAAGGTTCATACATGCAATGTGAGGATCTTATTGTGTCTTCTCACTGCATGTTGTCATCATCCTCTACAAATGTAGCAGCTATGGGGTCTCCTGAGTGCGTCTGCCTCGTCTATCCAGTATGATGGCCTCATTGCCGTCATTGACGCCTTCATGGACCTCCTCAGCGTCATCACTGTCCACATCCTCCTCATCGGAGGTGACCTCCAGCTCCTGCATCTCCTCCTCAGCCAGCTCCTCTCCCCATTGCAGCACCAGGTTGTAAAGTACACAACAGGCGACGACGATGCGTGACACCCTCTATGGACTATATTGCAGGGCTCTACTAGACCGGCCCAGGCACCGGAATTTCATTTTCTGCATCCCGGTGGTTTGCTTCACCAAGTTGCGAGTTGCAGCGTGAGCCTCATTATACCGTCGCTTTGCTGCAGTCTGAGGCCGTTGCACGGGTGTCATCAGCCATATCCTCTGCGGGTAGCCCTTGTCCCAGAGGAGCCATCCCTGCAGCTTCTGTGGATCCTGGAAGACGTCAGGGATCTGTGACTGATTGAGAATGTAGGTCTCGTGGACACTCCCTGGGAACCATGCGCAGACCTACAGGATGTGTTGATGATCGTTGCACACCAGCTGCACATTCAGCGAATGGAAGCCCTTGCGGTTGACATAGTTGACTGTGTGTTGTGGTGGAGATCTGAGGGTCACATAAGTGCAGTCAATGGCAGCCTGTACCTGTGGGAAACCCGGGATCTGGGCAAATCCAATCACTCTTGCATCCTGGCTCTCCTGGTCCCGGGAGAATTGCACAAATTTGTGTACCCTTGTGAAGATGGCGTCTGTGACCTCATGGATGCATTTGTGGATGGAGGCTTGTGATATCCCATGGAGGTGACCTGTGGAGCCCTGAAAGGAGCCACTGGCATAGAAATTGAGCGCTGCTGTCATTTTCACGGTCACTGGCAGTGGATGCCCTCCATGCCCATGCGGTGCCAAATCCACAGTAGTTGGCAGATGTGACTGACCAGTTCCCTAGAGATGCGCAGTCTTTGGTGACACTGGTTCTCGGTCATCTGCAGGAATGAAAGGCAGCATCTATAGATCCTGGGTCTAGCGAGGCGCCGACCAACAATGCCTCACTGTGGCTCTTCTGCGGGGTGTGTGGGAGCCCCAGCTGCCCCTTCTTTCAAAGGGTGCTGCTCCTCCCTCTGTGCAGCCAGGCACTTCAGTCATTTTTTTCTCTGTTGTCTTTGTTCTCTTTACGCCACGAGTTCACCAAGCTCCATGATCCTGATGTACTCCTCCTGCAGGATAAAAGAGAGAGATGCTTGGGTTAGCATGGGTGTACTAAGAACTTCTCTTGGTTCAGTCTGAAGGCCCCTTAACGCATCCTGGAGAATGCTGGCTTCTACTTGGATGGCCAGAGAGTAGTGTGCTGCATGGCTTCCCGAAACCCCAACCACCTCCGCCCCACTCCACCTGGCCGATTGACTGCAGCCTCGTCCATTGGACTGCATGCTGTGCTCTCAGCTCAGGCGCAGGCATTCTCCTAACCCACATTGCAAGGCTGCACTGTTAGCTTGAACCATCGGAGAGACTTGTCCAAACTGGGGTGATGATATTGCAAGGGGCTGTGAATGCCTCCAGCAATGACTGCTCCATGGTTAGCATTAACAAGGAGGTGTACAACATGCCCAGTCGCCCAGCTGTTCTGCGGTCCACTAAAATGCTCATTAGTTTGCTGTCTGTGTCTGAGGGGTGGAAAGCTCTGGAGCACTTGGTGGAACTTTGATGCCTCTGCATTGCTTGAGTTGGCAGATAAACTGGAGGCCCAACTGCAATCATATCATTGTGACTGCATCTGAACTGTCTCAGCTGCAGGGGAAGGTGTCCCCAATGCATGGCCGCTTCCCTCATCCACCCACCTCCAACTCCCCCATGTGCCTGTGCACTACTTCAACCTCAGGGCAGCCATTGCACCCCACCCCACCAAAGTCACCTCCTCATTGCCCCTCCTCCCCCAAACGAAGTCGTCTCAACAGCAGGGCAGCCTTTGTAACCCCTCCCCCCACAACACGCCTCAACAGCAAAGCAGCCTTTGCCCCCACTCCCCCAAACAAAGTCGCCTCAAATGTAGGGCAGCCTTTGTCACCCCTTCCCCCACAACACACTTCAACCTTGAAGTCCAACAGGCATCCCTCGTAAGCACTCCGCAATGTTACTGTGTACTAACCTCTGAGTTCCCCTCAAAGTGCAGCTCGCCAAGTGCATGTGTTTTATATGATGTTGTGAAACGCGTCGGCGTGCAATCACACCCATGTGGGAGGACGATCCAATGGGGAGCGATGAGTCTGATGGACTAGCCGTGTAATGATATGCTGATGTATTGCAATGAGGTTTCCGACGTCCAATGGCGGGAAACAGGCCCGCCATCGATGGGCTGAGTGGACAATGACAAATTGGTTTTATGACGTCGTGAAAACGATTTTTGGCCTTCTCGCCATATTGTCAGCTCACGTCACCGAATACGCCCGACGCCAGCAGGCACGGATGATTTTGCCCGTGGAGGTAAGGCACAAGATCAGCGATGATCTTATTGAATGGCAGAGCAGGCTTAAGGGGCCATATGGTCGACACCTGCTTCCATTTCTTATGTCCTTTTGTTCTGGGTTATGAATGTTGGCAGATGATTAACTTATGTAGGATATCATAGCTGACCCTAATTTAGAACTTGCTGACAGCCATACATTTACCATTAGGGATTACTAGACAGTGATCAATATCACAGATCTTGGCTGCTTTTTCCTCTTCCCAACCAAACCGTACTAAGTGTAATTGCAACAACCAAACTGCTGAGCTGTATGAGATTGGTTAGTTCAGCACATATTGATAACCAAGCCAGGCACTTTCTAGTGTGCATGTTTTAGTGTTGTACTGGGTAGTGCCTCCACCCATTAAATCACTGAAGTAGTCAGGTCTGGGTTTTAAAAAATAATCTCTTAATTTGTAGTTTACTGATTTCAGGAAGATTTACTAGTGCCAAAATTAAAAGACTGAGGAGTGATACAGAATGACTTTACGTGATGTGACTCAAAAATCATTGAAATTTAAATAAGAAAAATAAGAATCTCTCGAATTTGTTTTAAAGGATGTAAGGGGTGGTGGTGTGTGTGTCAGCTTCACCTCTGACTTCTCAGCAGTTTGAATCGCTCCCACTCCCTGGGTTCTAGACCTTGGACTTATTTGGGGGTTGTGACAAAGTGCAGCAGACAACTGGTTTTGGTGCAAGAAAAAAAATTGAGTTTACTGAAGTCACAAATGAATTTATAACAGGATTACACTGAGATTATACAGACCTACAAAGTACACTTAGTTAAGAATGGGGAACACACGGCATAACGAGGGAAAATCATGCTACTAATCCCCTTACCCTTGTCCCACCCCCAGAACCTAACTACATTGAACTAGGAGAGGTCAGGGATCATGCTCACCAACCAGGGTTCCTTGACAGTTTGAAATCCAGCCAGGTAAGCCGGTTGCAGTTTTGGAGTACGCTCTTTGTGTCCTCTGGGGCCTGCCGTCCCCACGTGGTCCTGGTCTGTGGAATCTGCGAAGGTTCTTCAGTTGGGTGGAGGGCACAGTTGTGGATGGTCGATCTTGGTGGAGGGCTGCGGTTGCGGCCTTGTTGTCTTCGGTTGAGCCTGCCACCCCATGCCCCTCGCCGTAATGTTGCCTGTGGGCCTGCAAACCTCCAGATCTCCTCCCTGCTTGGCTCAGCTCCCAGCTTAAACTTAGCTTCAACCGCTCCCTGTCCAACTCTGCGTTCAAAATTGCTCACCCTTCTGTGTCACTGCCCAAAAACTGCTCACTTCAGATCTCCTGGCCCAGTTATACGGTTTTTTTCATATTTCTTATCTCAATCCAAATCAAGGTTAGTTCTTTGTTTGATTTTGGTAGGCTTCCTCAGGTGATTGTTGTCTCGTTGTTTTAATGGGTTCGCATGATGTTTATCATTGTCTTCCTGCCCCGTAACTAGTCTTGAACTGAAAGCCATTGTATGTGTGGAGTATTGATGGGTTCGCATAATTTCATTGATTGTGGTCTTCCTGCCCCCATAGTTAGTAGCAATTATTTATGCAAGATTTTGATGGGCTTTAGTTTCGTGTTGATTGTTTTAAAGGGAAGAATGCGTATTCTGTCTCCTCTCGTTGTCTGTTTTCAGGTAAAAGTCCAAAAGTCATATCCTTGTTGATGATATGAAAAATTTGGGAATTTTGAGAACCCTTCAAGGAATACATGCATTTGTACAGCGTTTACTAACAAACCCCAGGATAATTGCAGATGCTTCACATAAAGTGAAGTGCAGTGAGTATTATATGGTAAATGTTTGCCAGCATTTTGTGTTAAGACCATAAGACATAGGAGCACAAATTAGGCCATTCGGCCCATCGAGTCTGCTCCGCCATTCAATCATGGCTGATAAGTTTCTCAATCCCATTCTCCCACCTTCTCCCCGTAACCGTTGATCCCCTTACCAATCAAGAACCTATCTATCTCGGTCTTAAATATACTCAATGACCTGGCCTCCACAGTCTTCTGTGGCAATGAATTCCATAGATTCACCACTCTCTGGCTAAAGAAGTTTCTCCTCATCTCTGTTCTAAAAGGTCTTCCCTTTACTCTGAGGCCGTGCCCTTGGGTCCTAATCTCTCCTACTAATGGAAACATCTTCCCCACGTCCACTCTATCCAGGCCTTTCAGTATTCTGTAAGTTTCAATCAGATCCCCCCTCATTCTTCTAAACTCCATCGAGTATAGACCCAGAGTCCTCAAATGTTCCTCATATGTTAAGCCTTTCATTCCTGGGATCATTCTCATGAACCTCCTCTGGACCCTCTCCAGGGCCAGCACATCCTTCCTGAGATACGGGGCCCAAAATTGCTCACAATATTCTAAATGTGGTCTGACCAGAGCCTTAAAAAGCCTCAGCAGCACATCCCTGCTTTTATATTCTAGTCCTCTCGAAATAAATGCCAACATTGCATTTGCCTTCCTAACTACCGACTCAACCTGCAAGTTAACCTTAAGAGAATCCTGGACTAGAACTCCCAAGTCCCTTTGCACTCCAGATTTCTGAGTTCTCTCTCCATTTAGAAAATAGCCTATGCCTCTATTCTTCCTACCAAAGTGCATGACCTCACACTTCCCCACGTTGTGTTCCATCTGCCAGTTCTTTGCCCATTCTCCTAACCTGTCCAAATCCTCATGCTTCAAGCTTCATGTTAAGCAAGGTCCCACAAGGCCAATGAGGTGAATGACCAAAAATACATGTTTATTCTGGTGTTGTTTGAGTGGGGGATGCAGGCTGGAAAACCAGGAAAACACTAGTATCTTTGTCTTATAATTTCATGGGATCTTTATCATGCAACTGAAGCATGAGGATAGGAAATCACTGGCACAGGTCAACAGGTCCTCTCTTTAATGTTTCACTGAAAAGGGTAACACCAGTGACAATGGCCTGAACTTTACCAATTGGGAAGATGGCCTGAGGGCAGGCAGAAATCCGGTCGGTGGCATGCATGGGTGGGTGGCATGGGGTTTTGCCAGCAACAACCAATTAAGGGTCTGTAGGCAGGAGAGCTGGACAGTTTCTTTTTATTCATTCTTGGAATGTGAGCATCACTGGCTGGGCCAACATTTATTGCCCATCCTCAATTGCCCTTGAGAAGGTGGTAGTGGGCCGCCTTCATGAACTGCTGCAGCCCATGTGATGCAGGAACACCCACAGTGCTATTAGGGAGGGGGTTCCAGGATTTTGAGCCAGCGACAGTAAATATAGTTTCATGTAAGGAAGGTCTGCCGCCCTTGTCCTTCTAGATGGAGAGCTCGTGGGTTTGGAAGGTGCTGTTGGAGGAGGCTTAGCGAGTTGCAGCAGTGCATGTTATAGGTGGTAAGCACTGCTGCCACTTTGCGCCAGTGGTGAAGGAAGTGAATGTCTAAGGAGGATGGGGTGTGGATCAAGCAGCCTGCTTTGTCTTGGATGGTATTGAGCTTCTTCAGTGCTGTTGGACAAGTGGAGGGTATTCTATCACACTCATGACTTGTGCCTTACAGATTGCAGACATGTTTGGGGACTCAGGAGATGAGTTACTTGAAGCAGAGTTCACAGCCTCTGACTTGCTAATGTAGCCACAGTATTTATATAGTTGGTCCAGTTAAATTTCTGGTCAATGGTAACCCCCTAATTAATAGAGGTGGGCAGGTCCTCATCCAGGCAGCTTGTACACAGCTGCCATTTTCAAAGGCACATGTACAGCAGTCAGGTGGGTTGGAAATAGAGGCAAGTAGGAGATGGGGGGTGGGGGGACAGCACAGCAAAGAAGGCAGCAGAGCAATGACAAGGTCCCACGTGGCAGATTGGTCAGGAAAGTAAAAGCCCATGGGATTCAGGGTAATGTGGCAAACTGGATAAAAGGTTGGCTTTGTAACAGGAAACAAAGGGTAATGGTCGATGGATGCCCTTACGAATGGAAAGTTGTCTCAAGTGGTGTTCCACAGGTCTCGGTGTTGGGACCCTTGCTGTTTATGTTATATATTAATGATTTGGACGTGAACGTGGGGGGCACGATTGGGAAATTTGCAGATGACACAAAGATTGGCCGAGTAGTGGATAGTGTAGAGGATAGCCATAATCTCCAAAACGATATAGATGGGTTGGTGGAATGGGCGGTAAAGTGGCAGATGGATTTTAACATAGAGAAGTGTGAGGTCATACATTTAGGGAGGTCAAACAGTTACAGGGATTACAAAATAAATGGGAATATACTAAGAAGGGCAGATTAAGTGAGAGATCTTGGCGTACAAGTACACAGGTCCCTGAAGGCAGCAGTTCAAGTAGACAAGGTTGTAAAGAAGGCATATGGAATGCTCTACTTTATAGGATATAATGTTGGAATTGTATAAAACACTGGTGAGGCCACAACTGGAGTATTGTGTGCAGTTCTGGTCACCACATTACAGGAAGGACATAATAGCTTTGGAGAGAGTGCAGAGGAGGTTTACAAGAATGTTGCCAGGGTTGGAAAAGTGTAGCTACAAGGAGAGATTGGATAGGTTGGGGTTATTCTCCTTAGAACAAAGAAGGCTGAGAAGTGACTTGATTGAGGTGTACAAAATTATGAGGGGAATAGATAGAGTGGACAGGATAAAATTGTTTCCCTTGATGGAGAATTCTAGAACCAGGGGGCATAGATTCAAGATAAGTGTCAGAAGGTGTAGGGGGGAAATGAGGAAGAACTTTTTTATGCAGAGGGTAGTGGGTGTCTGGAATTCACTGCCCAAGTTGGTGGTAGAGGCAGAAACTTTAAATTCTTTTAAAAAGTACCTGGATCTGCACCTGAAGTGCTGTAAGCTGCAGGGCTATGGGCCGGTGCAGGAGGGTGGGATTAGAAAAGGCACCTGGGTGTCCTCGGGCTGGCATGGAAAAGATGGGCTGAATGGCCTCCTTCTGTGCTGTAACTTTTCTATGGTTCTATGGTTCTATATCAGAATGAGAAGGGTCGCTCCATGATTCATGATACCTCTCTGGAGGCACTTTTGCAAACAGTCAAAGGAGATTGGTCCTGTTTCCAGCAGATGGGAGGAGGAGGCCAGCATGTCTCACCCAGAAGGCATGGCTGGAAGTGGCAGACACCATAAGCAGCAGAAGGGTTGTTGCAAGAAACTGGATCCAGTGCAGGAATAGATTTGATCACTGCTGCAGTCTGGAAAGGTGAGTGGCATTTAGAATTGCAAACTAGAAGCCCAGCATGAATTAAAAGACATTCCAGAAATGTAAAGCCAGGCATTGGGGCAACATGCATGAGGCAACATCCGGCACCAATGTCCACTTGAGGCACCCAGTTCACCAGCACTCGAACCCCATCATCAGTCATGGGTGAATTATGCATTAAGGTGGCTGAATTGTCACCTCACTATACCATCCCAAGCGGTGTTGTATGAACGTTTGCAGTGCCTCATAGTGACCATGTGCCCTGAGACAGGATTGGCACTGCATATGTCGATGCTTTCAGATGAAGCCCACTCAGATGCTAGGGAGCATCAATAAACCTGAAATGGGGTGCCTTTCATCGCTTTGGTGACACCAATGGAGGAAGAGGTCATGGAGATTGGATGGGTCATTAAGGGTGATGGAGGTGTGGAAGCTATAAAGATTGAATGAAGCAATGGTTATGTCCAATATTTCCTCGACCATGTATGACCTGTGGCACCTGTGTGGACCTTAACTGGAAGCTCTGAACAAGGTGATGCAGCAGGGATTGGTTGAAGGAGCAGCTGTTTCACTTAAATCATGTCTCTCTAGCAAGTGCAGCAACAGAAGAGGAGAAGACCAGGGCTTCGGCTACACTGGAAAGCTCACAGGATGTAACATCATCTCAAGATATTGCATCACTTCATTTCAGCACAGCGTCCGCCAGTGCAGATACATTCACGTCAGTGGGTTTTGTTGCACTATATGGTAGGCACTGCACAGATGCGCAGGAGGAGGTTACAGCAGCAGTAACAGTTGTGGTCACTTCCCTTCAGAGAAGCGAGGAGATGCCCAGTGATACTCAGCTTCACGCAGAAAGTGAGCCTCAGATGTCGTTAACAGAGCAGCAGATGGTTTAGCTGCAGCATCAAATGTGTGAAAAGCTACCAGAGTTTCTAGAGACAGTCGAAGGAGGAGCCCATCCATACCACGACTGGTTTAATATCTCTGGAATGTGAATGCATGGCATCATCCACTTAGAGAGTAGCGACAAGCATGGAGAGTCACATGAAACATAGCACTGAATGGATGCAAGTGGTGCTTACAAACCTCCATAGAATGGACTCATCTATGAAGTGATGGGTTGATGATATCAGCCAGTCAAGCTGGACCATTCTAGACAACTAGAAGAGTGCATGTAGGACCTGAAAAGCTGAGGAGGGGCTGGTTGAAGGCCGTGGAAACCCCTCTCAAGGCATTTCTAACGATGAAGACAGATCTTTGCCCCTTTGACGGTGATACCAATGCTGTATGTTGGTCTGATGGCTGAGGCAGCCTATGCATAGATGTAAGGGGCCCTGAATGTGATGGGCCCCAGTAGGGCTCAGGCATCTAGGGGCTACAAGCCACAGCATTGTGAAATCTTTCTTCATTTAATCTATCCTGCCCTCCACTATATCACAGTCCTTCCTTTTTGTTCTTCTTCCTATCTTCCTCACTTTACTTGCTCAAAATATGTTACATTTCAAATATTTTCCAGCTCTGATGAAAGATCATAGGCCTGAAACATTAAGGCCCAGATTGCCCAGTCTCCTGATAGTTGGATACAGGACGCACCCCGGAAGATGTATTACAGGACTGCTTGAAAGTACCAACACAAGAACTTTGTGGGAATTGCCAAGGAAGTTTGAACTTCCAATGGGCAATTCCCCTGCTCCCTGGGATCCTTGGAAGAAGTCTCCAACTCTGAACTAGAATTGGAGACTTTGGATGGTTCAGACTTACTTAGCTGGATAGTTACCCAGGAAATGTTAGGCAGGAAAAAAAACTAATCTAACACCCGGTTAACTAGAATTGGCCACTCAATCACTCACTGATCCTCCGCCCCCACCCCCATTAAAATATGCGGTGTAAAATTTTGCTTAATGATTACTCCAGGAAGCACTTTGGAATGTTTAACTACTTTAAAGGAGCTATATAAATGCAAGTAATTGTTGATACGGAAAGGTGCGACTGAGGGAATACTATTTCAGTTTTTAAGTTAAAGAGACTTTATGGTTTATTAAACTTTTTGAGGATTAATCAAGATTGGCAGAAGCAAGTGGTAGTGTTTCATCGCGAATGGAAAATGGTAGTGATGCGCCATATAGCAGTACCTTGGTGAAGTAAGAGAGAAAAAAGAATCAAACTGTGGCGTCACAGGAAGGCTGTGAGTTGATTAGCCAGTGAATATTGTGGCTTTCCCTTTCTCCAAAGTTAAGATGTTAGCCTAAGGAGCTGGGAAATTAGATGGAGAAATGACAGGGCTCCTAGACTGCACATCCTGTTCCAAGTGGGATCTCCAGGACATCTCCTGTGTCTTAGGTAATCATATATCCAGGAAGTGTGTCAGCTCCAGCAGCTTGAGCTACATAGGTAAAAAGAGGCATGTGGTCCTGCAGACAGAATTTAAGGGGCTAGGTAGGAAATTAGCAGGCAGGACCTCAAAAGTATTAATCTCCAGATTACTGTCAGTACCACGTGCAAGTGAATAAAGAAATAAAAGGATAGAGTAGATGAATGTGTGGCTGGAGAAATGGTGTAGGAAGGAGGGCTTTGGATTATTTGGATGTTGGTATCAGATCTGGGGGAGAAGGGACCTGTACAGGCCGGAGAGGTTGCACCTAAACAGAGCCAGGACCAATTTCCTTCTGGGGCGATTTGCTGGTGCTATTGGGGAGGGTTCAAACTAACTTTTAAAAAAAGCAAAATACTGCGGATGCTGGAAACCTGAAATAAAAACAGAAAGTACTGGAAAAGTTCAGCAGGTCTGGCAGCATCTGTGGAGAGGAAAATGGAGTTAACATTTTGAGTCCAGTATGACTCTTCTTCGGAATGTGAAGTTAACTCTGTTGCTCTCTCCACAATTGCTGCCAGACTTGCTGAGCTTTTCCAGCATTTACTGTTTTTATTATTTAAACTAACTTGGCAGGGGAGTGGGAACCAGGAGATAATATTAGAGAGGGATACCAAGGCCGGGATTTTCCCTGACATCAGCAAAGTCTGATATCGGGCGGGAAAATTTTACCTGCTAATGGCAATAGCGGAATTTCATCCCATATCTTGTGGAACATTGTGAAAAAAATCAGAGCACGGGTTTTACATTGGATTGCTGGAGTGTGGATTGCTGAGTTGCAGATGCAGATAGCTACGTGGAAATAAGGTGTTGTGATAACATAGATCTGGCTCAAAGAAGGACAGGACTGGGTATTAAATATTCCTGGATACAAGGTGTTCAGGAAAGATAGGAAAATAAGGAAAAGAGTAGTATTAGCAATATTGATTAAGGAGAACACTGCAGTGCTGGAGGGAGAGGATGTCCAGAAGGGTCAATGACTGAATCTATTTGGCGAGAGCAAAGGATTAGCACAGGTGCAATTACATTGTTTGGTGTAGTCTACAGGCCACCAACTAGTGGGAAAGAAGTAGGGGAACAAATTTGCAAGGAAATTACAGAGAAGTGCAAGAATTATATATAGTTATAACGGGGGCCTTTAATTATCTGAATAGAGACTGCAAGGGAAGAAGCGTAAAGGGCAGAGAGGGGCAAGAGTTCCTAGAATGTGTTCGGGGAAATTTCCATATCAGTATGATTCCAGTCCAATAAGAAAAGGGGCATTGCTGGACCTTGTTCTTGGAAATGAGGTGGACTGAGTGGATTAAGCGTCAGTACAGAAATATTTTGTGTTCAATGCTCATTGTATCATAAGATTTAGGTTGGCTATGGAAAAGGTAAAGGAACAATCCAAAGTAAGAATAATTAACTGGGGAAAGTCAACTTCAATGGAGTAAGAATGGATTTGTCCCAGATAAATTGGAATCAAAGATTAGCAGGCAAAATTGTAACTGAATAATGAACTGCCTTTAAAGAAGTGTTTTGGTCGGAAGAACACAGAAAGATAATATAAATGAAAGGGTACAATTTGAAAGGGGTCCAGGGGCAGAGGGACCTGGATGTATATTTGCAAAAATCATTGAAGGTAGTAGGTCAAGAGCAATTAATAAAGCATATGCATCCTGGAGTAGAGTATAAAAGCAAGAAAGTTATGTTAAGCCTGCATAAAACACTGGTTCGACATCAACTCAAAAGAGAATTACCTGAAAAGGAAAAATTTGCAGTGCTTCAGGGAAAAGGCAGTGGAATGGTACTACGTGAATTGCTCCTTTCGAGGGTCAGCACTGACACGACTGGTGGAATAGCCTCCTTCTGTGCTGCAACCATTCTATGATTCTCAAGGTCTGGGAGGTAGGGGTGCAAAACACCTGGGCCTGTGCTTTAGCGGGGCCTAGGCTGATTGGAGAAGGTGGTGGTGAGCTGCCTTCTTGAATCACTGCAGTCCATGTGATGTAGTTACACTCACAGTGTACCTGGGATTGTCTATGCACCAGATTGGCAGTATCCAAAGCAACCTATCTGGCACATAGACCACCCCAGGTACACTTTGGGTGTACCTACATCACATGAACACATGAACTGCAGCGGTTCAAGAAGGCAGCTCACCACCACCTTCTCAAGGGCAACTAGGGATGGGCAATAAATGCCTAGCCAGCGAAGCCCACATCCCGTGAATGAATTTTTTAAAAAATTGACAGGCCCCTCAGCCAATGATACAACAGCAATCATTGGCTGAGTAAGATGTGCCAGTTCCCAAGTCCCTCCTTTCTTGCTCACTTCATGGACTGTTCTGTTTGGGAGTTGTCAGGTGCTGCTTTCTTCATTAACCTGGCTGGAGGCTGCTGGAGTGCGAGGTAAGGTAAAGTACCTAATGCCTCTGTGTTTAGCTTGTGCCCACAAGGCCTCTCCTCTGAGTCCTCCCTCGAACCCATGATGTCTGTGTGTGGTCCCTGGCCCCTCCAAACCTCACCTTAGTCCCTCCAGTCAGATAGCAAATTCACAAAATGTCAACTGTGTAGAATGATAAACATTAGAGGGTGTGGCTCTGGACCTAGCTTTTCCTCTCGACCTCTTCTTCGAGTCAATGGTGCCTGTGGCTCTGGCTTTCCCTGCTGCCCTCTCCTCCTTCCCTCAAGCCAATAGTGCCTGTGGCACTGCCCTGGCCCTTCCCTTCCTGACCTCTCCTCTGAGTCCTCCTTCAGTTGATGGTGTCTGGGGCCCCTGGCCCTTCTCGAGCTTTCGTTATTCCCTCGACAATGGTGTAGCCCAGGCCCTGGCTTCCCCTGTGTGGATAGAAATAGTACATTATTGCAGGTATGTTGGCTGGTGCTAGTTTTCTGGAAAGTATTGCTATTTTTTAAACTTGAAAGTGAAACCAGGAGTCATGCGCCAATAGAATATGTCACTGTTAGTTCAAGATATTAACATTTGTACATAGAATTTTTGTTTGCAGTGCTTGTAAGTTTCAAATCTTTTGGATGTTGCTGTCTGAATATTACATAGGGACAGATTCAAAGAAGCAGAGCTGGTTGCATAATATGAATGACCAGGTAGACGTAAAAAATTTCATGACATTATTTTGAAGAAGATCTGGGGAGTCCTTCCTGGTGTCCTGGCTAATATTTATCCTTCAATCGGCATCATAAAAATAGATTAGTTGGTGATTATCGTGTTGTAGTTTGTGGACATTTGCTATGTGCAAATTGGCTTCCACATTACAATAGTGACTACACTTCAAAAATGTTCAAAACTGGCTGTAAAGCACTTTGAGGTGTCTGGTTGCTGTGAAAGGCATGATATATGCGCAAATCTTTTTTCCTTCACTGAGGGTGGGTGTGGGGTGGAATCCCCAAATATTATCTAATTTACCGAGAAACATAAGAATGGAGACTGCGTAGTTTGCTTTTGGTGTGCTGAATTCCTCTAATGTTTATCATTCTACACAGTTGACATTGTGTGTAATTGCCTGACAAAGCTGTGGTTGTAAAGTGTATCATACTGAAACCGAAGCTACCAATGGGTTTTATAAATAGAGGCATATAGTACAAAAGTGAATAAGTTTTGCTAAACCTAAATAAAACAGTTCAGCCCCATTGTGACTATGGTTCCCAATTTTGGGCACCTGAAGGATGTGAGGGAGGCGGATTAAAGAGGGGGGTGGGATAAGGGGCCTGGAAACAGGAGAAGTACCAGGGCCCATGATTTCTCTCCCTGGTCCTATGATTCTATGACTCTATGATTTTCCACTGCAAACATCTTGGTATTTATATTTCACTATTGGAGATGTGAAGGAGCAGCATCCAGTCCAGTGATGAAATAGGAGAAATGTTAATTTTTTTTCTCAATAGCTCCTCCACAATAGCGTACATTCAACATATCTCTAGTAAATTTAAATAAATGTGGGTCAGACATCATTACTCTCCATGTGGGAGAACAATTAACTTGGAGGCTGCCTTTGGAAAACTGGGGCGATAAATGTAACAGCCAAAGGACAATCCAACTTGTAGAGCTGTTTTGATTCTGAAAAACAAGATTGTTTACTGTTACTTAGTTTCTAAAAGGACATTTTACAAGGAAGCGTGGATTTCTTTTTAAGCAGAACCATGTCAACAGACCAGAAAATCCATGAGGCATTTTTTTAATATAGTTTACTAAAGAAATCTTAATGTTGAAGAATTTCTGGATGTGATGCAAAGACTACAATCCTCAAAGAAATGATTCATGGAAATAATATGCCTTGTAACCCTTTAAGTTCTAAATTTTTTTCCCAGTGTTCAAAATATGCATATGCTTCCAATCAGATAGCAAATTCACAAAATGTCAACTGTGTCGAATGATAAACATTAGAGGAATTCAGCACACCAAAAGCAAACTACACAGTCTCCGTTTTTATGTTTCCCGGTAAATTAGATTATATTTGGGAATTCCACCCCACACCCACCATCAGTGAAGGAAAAAAGACTTGCGCTTATATCATGCCTTTCACGGCAATCAGACACCTCAAAGTGCTTTACAGCCAGTTTTGAACACTTTTGAAGTGTAGTCATTATTGTAATGTGGAAGCCAATTTGCACATAGCAAACTTCCACAAACTACAACACGATAATCACCAACTAATCTATTTTTATGAGCGATTGAGGGATAAATATTAGCCAGGACACCAGGAAGAACTCCCCAGATCTTCTTCAAAATAATGTCATGAGATTTGTTATGTCTATGTGCAAGAACAGACAGGATTTTGGTTTACCATTGCACTTAAAAGACAGTGCAGCACTCCCTCAGTACTTTGTGCAGCAGGGAAGGTCAAATGGCACTGTGATTAACCATGTCACTTAATTGGGAAAAAAATGAAATTAGACAATGGCATCTATTCATTACTAATTCAGCTAAGTAATTCAGGTTAAACATGTTGATACTGCTGGACATGCTAAACAGACTGTGGATTATTTTGCATATGCATATTTTGAACACTGGGGAAAAAATTTAGAACTTAAAGGGTTACAAGGCATATTATTTCCATGAACCATTTCTTTGAGGACTGTAGTCTTTGCATCACATCCAGAAATTCTGCAACACTAAGAATATAGTTAAATTGTTAACATATATTTAAAATGAATTAACAATGCTACAATTTTCTTTTGCAGTCTTTCTTCTGGCGGTAGAAGTTCTCCAAGGTTAAGATTGCTGTCAGTAAAATCAACAAAGAGGCATGTCACTTCACAAAAAAACTCCAGTAGTTTGGAGCCACAGCCTAACCGAGTGGAGAAAATATGCAAATCATTGCGGAAAGGTCTAAAGTAAGAATCTATATAAATTGTACTATGACACAAAATAACCAAGTAAAGTACAACTTACTCCATTTGGCATTAGTCATATATCTATGCTATAGTGCTATTTAATTAAATTAGCCAAAGTGCTAACCCTTATAGTGAACACTTAAGATGTCATACATGACAACCATCAAATTTTCAGGCTCACATCAGCATTTTGGCGGTATTCATTATGTCAATGTTTGCAACAATAGGCAACATAGACTGAACTACTCTTACTCTTCTAGTGCACCAGGTTTTTCTATCTTTGCAATGGTACATCAAACACCAATGACAGCTATTATATCCTCTGCAAAACACATCTAGGAATTCCCCTGAGAACATAAACACATACAGGCTGCATTATCTGTCATTAAGGCTAGGACGGGCATTTAGAGGGTAAAGCACAGCATTAGCCACTGACAATTAGTGAGATCAAATGAGCAGAGGTTGGAAGAATGGATGATGGTTTAAAGGAGAAAGGAGAAGAAGCTGGAAGCAGTGCTTTGGAGTGAGCGATGAAGGCGAAAGGCTTGAACTGGAGGAGTGGAAGATGAATAGCAGGTTTACTGGATTGGGGGGAGTGGGCAGTGGGGGAAGTACTGCTTAAATTCAGAAGGGAAAAGTTGAAGAATGTTAGTATAAGCTGAGGAATAGGAGAAGTGAAAGGTGGGGAATGGAGTGAGGTACTGGGTCTCTGTGAATTAGGTCCAGGAAGACTAGATACCTTTGTAAACTTGGACAATGAATGTGGGGAGATTGGATGTGAGCAAGTTACTGTCGAGGTAATATGATGGTCAGATTGAGGCTCTGTTATAGTGCAAATGTCACTCTGATTTTCCTTTTCTAAGTTATATAAAAAAGGCAATTATGAAGTATAAAGCTACTTAAAATTTTCCAGAATATATAATTTGTAAGGGCAAAATTCAAAATTTCCATGGGCATCCTTAATAATGTGTTGATGGACAAAATTTTCCATTCTAGAGACTAAGGAAGGTGGCTGGGGGTTGGGGGGTGGTTGGGGGGGTGTTAGGGGGGAGCCGGTGGGGTGGGAGATTGGCATGATTCCCGCTGGGTGGCGGAGCTGACTTTCACGCCTGATTTTCTGCTTTTCAGCTCATTATTGATGCATCAATGAGAAGCACATCGAATCTCATGGCATGGCGGGCAGTAATTCATCCGTCTTGCCATTACTTCATGGGGACAAAGGTCCTGGCACTGTGTTTAAATAGCACCCACACAGACATTCACTCACTGCAGGCCAAGTGGGTTGAATGTCTTCATTACCATGGCGACCAAATGAAACAAACCCTCGGCTCCATGGTTCAGCAAGGCCTCCCTGGGGATTCACCTCCAGGCCATCCAGGAATGGCAGGTGGTCCTCTTTCCAAGGGATGGGAGCAGGAGGTCCTCCCACCTGACTACGCTGGCTTACAAGGAGGTCAGTGTCCCTGACCAACAGAAAAGGACCACCCTGCAGTGTAGGAAGAGAATGAATGGTCTGATGCACTCCATCAGGGTAAGTGAAACTTCTAATCACTCCAAACTCACACTCTCACAAGGGTATCAAGCAGTCTAAGGGTTCAAGTCCACAGCGATGTCACACACTACCAGCAGATGGGACATCAGCACTGATTGCCTGACAACCACTTTAAGGTCCCCATCTCATGTAAGATGCTGCACAAACGGCATCTTAATCCCTTGCTGGGGAGGGCTCAGCACACACAGCAGGCATGCATTCTTCTGAAATGCTCTTTCATCTGTGCTGTTCACAGTCAATCCATCTGTCTTTATGCAGGACAAGAATGCCCACAACCAACTGGAGAGAGTGAAGACTGGAGGGGGAACCCTAGAGCTCAGGATACTCTCCTCCCATGAGGAGCAAGCAGCAGGATTCATTGGAGAGGGTAGGGATTGCTCCTACGGAGAAGGCCTCCCGCAACAAGCCCATGAGGCTCCATCTAGTATACATCGACAACAGGGGGACAATGACTGTGAATGACCTATTATGTTGGAGCCTGCCTAGTCAATCACTAATTATCTCTTCTCTTTATTCCTGCCACCAGCAAGAAAAGGAAGAGGAAGAGTTCCAGCAAGTGCCACAGCCCCAGCCGCCAGTGCACTTCAGATAAGAAGGCAGAGAAGGCATCTAATGAAGGTCCGTCACTGTGTTCACCTGCATCCTCTACCAGCACAGATACAAGCACCTCGGTGGGTCCCAGTTCTAGAATAGGCTCGGGGTCACAATCATGGACACTTGTCTGGAGCAGGCGGAGGCAGTGACAGCTGAGGTCTCTGACACTCAGAGGACTTCTGGAGACCAGGCTCCTGCAGAGTCTGAGTCCAATGATGAGCCTCTGCAATTGGCCCTTAGAGAAATGTTGGAGATGTAAAGGCAGGCAGGGGAACATCAGGGAGAGTTGTCAGAGGCCATCCTGGAATGAAGGATGGAGGAGTCCGTCCACATTCTGTCTGATGTCGTGGCTCCAGCATGCGAGCACATCAAAGTCTCCATGGGAATGGTGGCGGCCGCCTTGGAGACCCAGGTCCAGAGTTTTCTGCCGGATTTGTGCTCAGATCTGCACACCATCACTCTAGCTATGGGTGCATTTCAGTAGTGGCTAGTAAAGAGGGCAATGGGGCACCTTAGCCTCCCTCTAGCTACCCCTTCTCCTCAAGAAGCTTGGGAGGATTGCTCAGGCACCCAAAGGGAGGAGGAGTGCTAGCCAGACACCCTGGGAGAACCTACCCTGGACACTCCAAGCATGTCCTGCCACTCCAAATTCCCTCTACCTGTCACCCCAAGGTCAGGCTGAGGAGGGCCCACCTGTCCTGAGCAGGAGGCCTTTTGCAGACCGGAGCCCTCCAGTCCTCAGGCCTCCAGAGGACGTCTGCCAAAGTCATCTCAGACAATAGAACATAGCAGTCAACAGGCTGCCTCCACCTCTGCTGTGGATGTTGGGGCTGTACCTAGACGTAATGCTAGAGTTAGGAAAATTTAGTAGTTTTGAATGCATATTGATGGCATGGGTGTTTGTTCACTGTGCATAATATCCACTATTGTAAATATATTTCACACTTATCACTCCCCAAGTCTCAGGTATTGAATGGATAATCGATGTGATGCAAGGTTCCGCCTTCATGCAAGGGTACAAATTGAAGCTCCCGATTATCTCCCATCTTGTCCCTTCATTTCAATTAGCCTCACTCAATCTCATGACAGTGAATCGCCTTTAGTTCCACATCAGCAATCAGCAACATGAACAAAGGCACTTCCTATATGAAAATGATGGCTGGACAATATTCTTGTAACCCTTGCATTTCAGGCAGACATTATGGGCAGAATTTTTAGGTCGGCGGGCGGGCGTATGCCTGACCCAATTGGATGCGAAATCTCGCGAGATGATGTCGGGCGAGCATCCCAACATCATCTCGCGCTCGCGCAATATTTTGGCCGGTGAGCGTGCGCAAAAGTCGGGAGCACGCCTGCCGACAATTAAGAGGCCAATTAAATTAAATAAAGTTGCAATTGTCTTTAATTTTATGTTGCCCGTCCAACCTTACAGTGGAGGACAGGCGAATTGGCCAGGAGGTCTTTGCATTTTTCTTCGAAACTCATCTACAGGTGGGATGAGGTTTCAGTTATTAAATGAAATAAAAATAAAAATCTATGGACAGAATTTTCATAATGTATATGTTGAGGTGGCTGATTATGATGCTTGCACATTTTTTCCCTGATTTTAAAAACTTTTCATGTCTTCAGCACCCTGAGGCAGCTCTCTGCCTTCAGGGAGCTTTCTGTCAGCGTTCGCCCGCACTGACATCAGTACCCGCCCTCTTCCAACCCCAACCCCAGCAGCGTTGAGCTTCTCAATGCATGTTTCACGCTGGTTGGCCGTTAATTGCGGTCAGAGGCCGATCGTGTTCGGCGATCCGTTTCCCAGCCACTCCTGGGCCTGCCAACCGCAGTCACCGCCGACCTAAAAGTTCAGGCGTATGTGACCTCATGAGAATTGTTCATCAAGGTTGGTGATTATCCTGATGCTGTCGCATTGAAGTCTGTAGCTTATGGGTGTTATAAGTATTTGTTGTGACCAACCTTGGAGTCTTTTCACCCAAATGTACTTTGCAATGGCGTTTATTTTGTGACTGTGAGGTTTTGTTTAAAGTTGTGTTCATCGTCAAGCACCATAGCCTTTCATGCCTCGCTGCAGCATATTTTTGATTCTGTGTTTAAGGCTGAACGTTAATCCTTTAATAGCCCCCATTTTCCCCATTCATGATGCTGAGTGATACAAGTTGGTTCCACTAGGTCCATTTGAAATATCTGCTAGGCAGGAATGAGTGCGTGATGTGAGAGGTGTGTGCTTATCCTGTGAGGATCATAACAAAGAACAATGAAAAGTACAGCACAGGAACAGGCCCTTCGGCCCTCCAAGCCTGCCCCGATCATATTGCCCGTCAACTAAAACATTTTGCACTTCCGGGGTCCGTATCCCTCTATTTCCCTCCTATTCATGTATTTGTCAAGCTGCCTCTTAAACACCACTATCGTACCTGCTTCCACCACCTCCTCTGGCAGCGAATTCCAGACACTCACTACCCTTTGCGTAAAAAACTTATCCCGCACATCTCCTCTATAGTTTTCTCCTCTCACCTTAAATCTATGTCCCCTAGTAATTGACTCTTCCACCCTGGGAAAAAGCTTCTGACTATCTACTCTGTCCATGCAACTCATAATTTTGTAAACTTCTATCAAGTCGCCCCTCAATCTCCGTCGCTCTAGTGAGAACAATCCGAGTTTCTCCAACCTCTCTTCATAGCTAATAACCTCCAGACCAGGCAGCATCCTGGTAAACCTCCTCTCCAGCCTCTCCAATGCCTCCATATCCTTCTGGTATTGTGGTGGCCAGAATTGCACGCAATATTCCAAGTGTGGCCTAACCAAGGTTCTATACAGCTGCAGCATGACTTCCCAGCTTTTATACTCAATACCCCTGCCAATGAAGGCAAGCATGCCATATGCCTTCCTGACTACCTTATCCACCTGTGTTGCCACTTTCGGTGACCTATGGACCTGTACACCCAGATCTCTCTGCCCATCAATGCACTTAAGGGTTCTGCCTTAGTTTGCTTCCGAATGGCTGAGTAGTGGTGCTTCACAAAATCCCTCTTGAGGTCACAGAACTCAAATCGATATGTAATTCATGGCATGACTGTGCACTCATTGGCTTATTGTTCCTAGAAATGAGTGGCCTTTGTGAAATGGACAATGTTGAGGACTATAATGGTATGAAAGCGATGCTCCGGAGTATCTCCTGAGTGCACAGCAGTTTTAATGAAGGGAATGTGTTATCACTGACCGCTGTGTCAAAACTGACTGGGCCACATCTCTCCCAAATGCCTAGGCAATGCAGGATGTTCATTTGGCAGGCTTCTGATGAATGTAGGGTTCCTTCACTGTCGCTGGGTCAAAATCCTGGAACTCCCTTCCTAACAGCACAGTGGCTGTACCTACACCACATGGACTGCAGTGGTTCAAGAAGGCAGCTCACCACCACCTTCTCAGGGGCAACTAGGGATGGGCAATAAATGCTGGCCCAGCCAGCAAAGCCCACATCCCGTGAATGAATTTTTAAAAAGTGTTTGTCAATAATCACACAATGGTCCTGCTGACCCATTCTCTGTGAGGACAATGCTAATTTAGCATTGACGCAAAGCTGAGAGTTGTCATGTGACAGATCACTGTGTCCTGATGTCCGATGGCATCTTGGGGCTTAATATCAAGATGCAGCCTCTGCATTAATCATGCACGAAAGCTGATGTTTGGAGAGATGTTGCTATCTGGCTGTAGCACCCCCTTGAAACGGTCAAGCGCTAACCATCGACGAATATTTTTCATCTTAGACCTGCCTTGCTAAGCTGCTGTCATGCAGGCATGAGTGCATCTATGTGTGCAACAGCATTTCATCCCCTTGAAGAATGCCATGGCCACTGACCTGTCGAAGCCATGGCTAAAAGAACTGCATTATGTGCAGTTAAGGATGTGGACATGTGGAGTGCCAAGCACATTCCACAGCAGCCACATGGCCCATAGGCTATTGCACCTTCCAAAGATGAGCCAATCATTAGGGCTGAAGGTGAGTTATGGTTCCTCAGTGATCATTATGAGATTGTTGACCTTTCATGACATGTTAAAGACGGCAATGAAGGTGTTGGCCTGTCCCCTGCATCAAAGCATGAAGAGAACTGCGCTTATAACAACTTGTCTTCATCTTACTCTTCATAAAATCTTGTAGTTATGAGGCTGTCATGGGCACGTATTCTGCCTCGTGCCCATGAAATGGCATCCTTATGTGGTTCATCTGGATCCTCACTCTCTTCAGATTCATCCCCTTCAAAGTCCTCCTCATCTGAGGAGACATCAAGCCTGTGGAAAATTGTCCCCCCTTTACAGCGTTAGGTTGTGCAGGGCACAACAAGTAACGATGATGTGGGACATGCTCTGTTGTGAGCATTGGAGAACCCTGCTTGAGCAGTCCAAACATCTGAAATGCATCTTTAAGAGGCCAAAAGTGTGCTCTGTTAAGGACCTTGTGGCTGAATGTGCAGCATTGTATCTCTCCTCAGATGCACTTGTGGAAGACAAATGGATGTCATCAGCCATGTCTTCAAGGGGTTATCCCTTATCACCAATCCTCTAAGCACCAAGCTCCATCAAATATCTCTGGCACTTGGAGTGACTCAAAATGTATGAGTCGTATGAGTCCCCTGGGTACCTAGCACAAACACGCCTGATCTGCTTTCTGTGATCACAAATTAGCTGGACGTTCAGAGAGTGAAATCCTTTTCTATTAATGAATGTCACAGGCTGCTGCCAGGGAGCTCTCAAGGCTACATGTGTACAGTCGATGGCACCCTGCACTTGTGGAAAGCCTGAGGTCGCAGCGAATCCCACAGCTCTGACAGCCTGGTTTGCTTCAACCGTGTGGAGCTGCATGTAATGTGAACGTTATTGAAAAGGGCATCTGTCACCTCCCTTATGCATTTGTGTATAATCATGAGATTCCACAAAGGTCCCCAGTGCAGCCCTGGAAAAATCTGCAGGCAAAAAAGTTCAGAGCAGCCTTCAAGTTTGTGTGTTGTCAGTTCTTCACAGAGAATGTGGCAGTTATGAACTACCATATCCCTAGATAAGCAAAGGGGTCTGTGATGTTGTCTTTCACTCATCTCCATGTATGAACTGCATCTTCTGTAAACCATTGGTCACACCAAACGTCTTCATGGATTTGGCCTTACCTTGTCAGCATATGGGTCTTCCTAGGACTCCGCTGGCTCTTGTTCCTCAGGGTGACTGCCTTCCCTGTGTTGTGCCAATCAGCGACGGTCTCTTCCTTTGCTCATTCTAATCAAAGCTATCAAGAAGGCAGTATTGCCTGCAGCCTGCGTTCTCCACTCTTCCTTTGTATCTGTGAACGGATGCAATTGAATAATTAGTGGTAGTTCCTGTGGAATGGTTTCCCTCCATATACAAGGCGGGAATGCTGTCTCCAGCCCTTGACTTTCCCTTAATCTGCATATTGCATACCAAGGCCACCCCTTGCAGGATGATAACATCCTGGAGGACAACAGGTGTCTGATCTTTCCCCTCAGACCTGACTGCACATTCATAACGAGAGTCTTAATTCAGGTCAAAAGACCCAAGTCCTAGGAACCACAGTCAGCCTTGTGTTGGTTGGACTACAGTGGCCTTGAAAGTAACTATGAAAACCCAGTCCTTGCACTTATGGCCTGACTGCAACTATGGTACCTTGAATGCCATGATCAGTGCACTGGGAAAATGGAGGTTTGTAGGGCCCATGCTGCCTCTGTGCAGCAGATGTGGCCATTGATTTTTTGACCCTGCATCCATTCTGATCTGCCTCTGTAAGGATCAGATGCCAATGAAGACCCTGTGCATCTCAGCACCTAAACGTAATGGATTCTCTCCTGAATGCATGCCATTAGTAAAGGAACCAAGTTCATTCACCGTGCATTAGACCCTTGTGTCCAGCACTCAGCTGAGGCATATTCTCCTGGTTTGAGCAGGACAGTTATAGGCTGCCCTTGGGTCAGCCAAGATTTGCTCTGCTGATCTCCTCCCACACACCCTGAGACTCCTTCCCAAACGATTTTTTTTTTCCTAGCTTGTTTTTCAAAACTCCTTCATTGTAAGGTGAGCTTGAAAATGGTGTTGCTGACCTTAGTCTGGGAGATCAGCTTCCAACCTCCCCCTATCACCCACCAAGTCTCCCCCATCCTCCTTGATCCTCACTGGCTCCTAATTTCCTTTACTCCTAACACTACCCAGGTTCCCCCGTTAACCTTGCACCCATCATTATCCATGGGAATATTCCTGTTCTTTCCCCTGGACCTTTTGAATGTTGATGTGCCCATGCACTTTGTAGACCTGACTCCTCCCCTTCTCAAGGCCACATGCACCCTGACTTTCCAGGACCCACCTCCCCCCCCCCCCACCCCCACCACCCATCAGGCCATTCAATACCCCCCCATGACGTTTCAGCTGCCAACTTACAGGATACAGATGTTCCCCCTTACGTGACTGTGCCCTCAGTCTCACAGTACCATGACTCTAACTCCCGGGACCAAATTCCTCAGGTGACTGACCATGCCCTGCCCACCATACTGTGCATGACCATTACTGCCCGGAGAGGCCTTCCTCCGCCCAAGACCGGGAACAAGACATGCGTGCCATGTAGAGCGCTCTAACATGGCCCACACAGCCCAAGGCCAGTCTTTCCAATATGCACCCAACAGCGTGGCCTCAGCCCCAGGACAGTATTGGACTCTTCCTCGGACAGTCTTATAAATCTTGCCCAGGGCAATCTTTCACTACTCCACTCAGCTACTTGACCACCCCCTAGTTCTGCCTCTGACCTCCCCCTTCCTTCCTGTGTTTCACAACCTACCCCCCAACTTTGGCCTTCCTCTGTTTTCCCCCTCTCCTCCAGTGGTCCACAACATCACCCTAGTTCTCTATCTGTCTTCCCTCTCCTCACCCGTGTTCAATAATCTATCCCCCTGACTTCGGCCTTCCTCTGTCTTCCCCCTCCCCTCCCATTTCCACAACCACTCTCACACCCCAGTCCTGCCTCCATCTCCCCCACAACTACTGATATTGCCTCCCGTGAACAGCCTTGGCACAGCTTGTGACACAGGCACCCAAAATCTCGCAGCTACATTCTTCAAGCATCTATGTACCTCAAAGTCATTAATGAACTGAACCTCACCAGGTACACACCACTCATATGCAGTCGGGAAAGAGACCATTCTAATTATCTGCTGGTGGGGTGCTCAGTTTGGAGAGGGAGTGTAATTCCGTTGAGTTGGCCTGTCAGTGAGCATTCTTGAGATGCAAATTAATACAAATGTAGTTCCCGACATAGATCAGTGGGAAACGCAACTTGCCTTTAACCCACCATCAAAGTCGGGAGGACAAAACTCCAAACTAATTTCCCACTGGCAGGAAAATGACTTTTCCCATCATGCCAAATTTAATGTCCCCACCCGCCACGATTTTCCCTATTGACTATCATGTACTTTTGCTTTCTTTTCCCTTCCTCTGATATAGGTGGCTGAATGTTATGTAGACCCACTTCTTAAATTATAACGCCTGTTTACCTTCTTCCAGGCCAATGCATTTAATTGTTGTGTCAGCATTTAGAAGGGATATTTAAAACAAAACTTGCATTATATAACACTATTCACATTTTCAAAGCACTTTGCAGGCAATCCAGAACAAAAAAAAAGTAAAAACTGGAAAATAACAATACTGTTCCGAACTGGTTTTTCCTTCTGGGATTTGAGTGCTTTTGAATTATAGTCACTGGAATGCAGGAAATGCACCGCCACTTTTCATAAAGCGAGCTCTCACAAACAGCAAGGTGAAAATGACCAGACAGTCTATTTTAATGATGTTGGTTGAGGGTTAAATGTAGGCTGTCAAATAGTTTCCCCCTACTCTTCTTGGAAATAGTGCTATGGGGTCTTTTATATTCACCTTAGATAACAGATGGGGCCTTGGTTTTTTTTATACATTCATGGAATGTGGGTGTCACTGGCTAGGCCAGCATTTATTGCCTGCCCCTAATTGTTCTTGAGAAGGTGGTGGTCAGCTGCCTTCTTGACCGCTGCAGTCCATGTAGTGTAGGTACACCCACAGTGATATTAGGGAGTTCCAGGATTTTGACCCAGCGACAGTGAAGGAATGGCGATATATTTCCAAGTCAGGGGGTGAGTGCCTTCAGGGGAACTTCCAGGTGAAACTTCCATATGTCCGCTGCCCTTGTCCTTCTAGATGGTAGCAGTGGTGGGTTTGGAAGGTGCTGTCTAAGGAGCCTTGATGAGTTCCTGCAGTGCATTTTGTGGATGGAACACACTGCTGCTACTGTGCGTCGGTGGTGGAGGGAGTGAATGTTTGTGGATGGTGTCATTGCCATGGTGTCAAGCTTCTTGAGTGTTGTGGGAGCTGCACTCTTCCAGGCAAGTGGGGAGTATTCCATCACACTCCTGACTTGTGCCTTGTAGATGTTGGGCAGGCTTTGGAGAGTCAGGAGGTGAGTTACTCGTCACAGGATTCCTAGGGCAGAATCATGCCAGACTTTGAAAAAGTGCGGGAGTGGGTGGGAAAAAAGTTGTTTTATCCGTCAGCCATAATGGCGGGTTTGTGCACTGTATCGTCCCATTCCCGGCGCATCCCACCTCATTAATAATGCATTCATGGGAAACACTCCGGATTGTTGGCAGGCAGGCTCAGATTTGCTCATCCCGCCATGACCACAGTGCTTCCTCCCCCTGGGTGCCATGTTTAAAACGCATCAGACACGTGCCTACTTCATGGCTATAGACCAGGACTGCGACAGTCGACAGATAGCCCTGAAAGCAAAGAAAGTGGCTGCCCCCAAATTTAGTGACGCCTCTCTGGGGCACCTGCTGGGTGCAGTGGAAGGTCACTGTGATATCCTCTAACCCTCTCTTGCTGCAGGAGGTCCACCAGAGTCACCGATCTGGCCTGGGAGACAGTGGTAGCAGTTGTCAGCCATCCAGTACAGGAAGAGGATGGATGCTCTCATCTGTTCCACCAGGATAAGTCAACCACCTTATCACACTCAACTCACAAACCCATCGCACATCCACAGGGATCTCAACCTTCAAGAGACAACACCGCTAACTCTCACACACACCCTCACATTTCCATCAGGGTCATATCCTCCGGAGCTCGCATCCTCATCCCGTCCATGGTTCCGCTCACCACACAAACATTCCACACAGTGCCATGTGTCCTGTTCACACACTCCTCATCTGTTTTCATGCAGGAGAAGCCTGCTCATATCAGCAGGGAGGGGTCCCAGACCATGGGGTCAAGTGGCCTACATTAGGTCCTTCACTCACTTTGAGGAGGATATCATCGCGCTGGCTGGTGGGGACCGTGGTGGTACCGTGCCTGCGACGACAGTGAGGTCGGTGGCAAACATCCACATGAGGATCCTGCACCACTTCATCCCTCTTTCAATGCAACTGTTGAGTGCTCTCTCTCCTTTTGATTCTGCTGAAATGCACTGATTATCTCTACTTTGGTTCACAGGGAGCTCTGCCAAGCGACCAACACCTTCAGCCAGCCATGCCCTCAGCTCTTTCCAGGTCCTCACCTCCAGCCAAAAGGACATCTCCTCCATAGAAGAGCTGGAAATAAGCAGCCTGGAAGATCCATCACAGCACTTACCCACACCCTGCACCAGCACAGAGACACACACCTCGGTGGGACATAGATCTAATGCAGGGTTGGGTTCACAGTGTGGTGGTCACTGCACGGGCACGTATCCACAGCTGGAGGAAGCAGGTTCAGCCAAGCTCCCGGGTACTCGGAGGATTACTGGGGAAGAGGCATCTGCAAGGTCCGAGTCAAATGACGAACCTCTGGATTCGGCCTTCCAACTCATCGTGGAGAGTCAGCAGAAGGCTTCAACAGGCATGTGAGTCGAAGGAGTACGTCCCCCTGCTCTCTGATGAAGTGGTGCCCACATGTGCGCATGTGGAATTCTCCATGGGAAGGACGGCAGATGCCGTGGGGACCCTAGTCCAGTAGAAAGCAGAATTGCATGCACACCTGTACTCGCATTGTGGTAGCCATGGTGAGTTCCTGCAGTGGCAATGTGAGAGGGAAACATACACCATAATGCTCCTCCAGGTGTTCCTTCCCCTCAAGGAGTCAGGCTAGTGTGCTCTGGCAACTGAAGGGAGGAGAAACGGCATCCACCCAGGAATCTCAGAGGCTGTCCACTCCCTCTGAGTCCTGTGCCTGTGACCCCAGCAACTTCGACCTCTGTCACCGCAGAGAGAGCAGCTGGCCCACTGGAGGACAACCAAAGCAAGCTGAGGCCTGAGCTCTCCAGAGGATGCATGCCAAATTTAAAAGAGGCAACAGGGCCAACCATTGCACAGACTGACTCCACCCCTGCTGTGAATGTCAGGGCAGCACCCAGAAGAAGTGGTAGGCCTAGAAAAGTTAAGAAATTCTGTTCACAAGTAGTTGCACGAGTGAACACATTTTGTCACTTTATAATCTGAAAATATATTCACTTTCACTGAATAATGTGTCATGCTGTCTTTCAGCTTCATTGGTAGGCTCTGTGAGTCCTCCCCCTGCATCTCTCCCACTAGCAGTTCAGCTGCATGTAACTAGTCCACAAGTGACCCTGGAGGGAGAACAGTGAGTGTGGCAGGGCCTCATGCAAGCACTCTCCCACTCATGCAAAGCCTTCATCCATCACACTCATCTCACTGTCCCGAGCATTTTCAATGCTGCCTGCTGGGGTTCCCTTTCAGTTGTCCATCTGAGCCGACCTGCATCTCTGCCCACCCACTGATCACACTCCCATGCAGCACCTGTGCCCGTCCAACACGAGGCTCCACCCACTTTCAATTTCAACAACGATGGTCGTCAAGTTTTTGATCAGCTCCCCCCTCCTTTCCTCTCCCCCCTTTCCTCTCCCCCAGTCACCCATGTCCTTTCCCCCATCACTGTGGACGCCCCCTGCCACCACCTTCCACCTCCCCACTGTCACCCGCCAACCTGAACCCCTGTCTTTCCAGGATGTCCAGGTGAAGGTGTACATTCCCTACCTTCCTAAGAATCCCATCACCTTCAACATTGACCTCCCCAACCTTCTCCTTCCCAACCCCAGGATCCGTGTTTGCCTCCGAGTCCCCACCAACCACTCTTGCCATCCCTTCTGCTGCTACCGCGCACCCCCACCCTCCCATCCTTTCAGCTCCCTCTGCCCTATCTCATATTCACCATTCCCTCCTACCAGGCCCACCCTCAGTTTGCTCCTCAGGAGGCACTCATTGACTCCACTGACCCCCCTTGCACATTCACTTGGACTTCCCCCCCACTTTACTCCCTCCTCTACCCTTACTCCCTCCTTCCCTGAACACCTTCCCTCCTCTGAGCTCCCTCCTACCCCTGGACACCTTCTTCCTCTCTGAACACCCTTACACCTTCCTCCCCGTTACACCTACCTCCCCACTTGCCCCCGTTACATCCTCCTCCATCCCCATACACCCTTCTTCCCCCTCCAAACCTTACCCCCCTGATGCCTTCGCCACCCCCCCCACCAACCCCCTCGCAACCTTACCCCTGCCCCGACACCTTCATCTCCCCCTCAAATCTCAGCCCCCAGCCCGATACACCTTCCGCTCCTGCTCACACCTAGACCTTCCTCCCCCACCCCCCTGGTACACTCCCCTCCCCTACCTCGCCGATCATCCATAGCAGCACATGGCCAAGACCATGATGTTCGGAATCAGACCCAAGACATCCATGGAGACCTCCCAACTTCTGGTTTGCGGTGGAGCCACATTCATGAGAATCTAGCCAACATGCGATGCACATGTTCCTCCAGGGTCCGGTAGTTGTAGGGCTCCAGCACCTTCTGCTCCTTAGATGTCCGCGATCTGAGCAAGGCCCTAATGCGAAGTCCTGACTTCTGCACATCACACTTGTCCAAATGTGTTCTGTGCCAGTGTGCTTTCCTGCCGGCATGACAGTAAACCTGATGTGGGGAGGGGTGCGATTCCGGCTGGGCCTTACCTTGCATCCCATTGGCAGGATGCAAATCAGGTTCATGGCGGCCTACTTCGCGATCCGCCAAGCGGACACCATTGAATGATCCCGCAGTGCTTCACGCTGGCGTGAAACCGATTTTTGGCCTTCTTGCCATACTGTCCCCCGCTGCGTGCCATGACGCCCGATGCCAACGACTAGCCTCTGACCTGCTCTTGTAGCCACAATATTTATATAGCTAGCCCAGTTCAGTTTCTGGTCAATGGGAACCTCCAGGTTGTTGATAGTGGGGGATTCAGTGATGTTAATGCCATTGAATGTTAAGGGGTGATGGTTAGGTTCTCTCTTGTTGGAGATGGTCATTGGCTGACATTTGTGTGGCACGAATGTTACTTTCCACTTGCCAGCCAAAGCCTGGATATTGTCCAGGTCTTGACGCATTTGGACATGGACTGCATCAGTATCTGAGGAATCATGAATGTGCTGAAGATTGTGCAATCATCAGTGAACACCCCCACTTCTGATAGAATGAAGGTCATTAATGAAGCAGCTGAGGATGCTTGGGCCTAGGACACTACCCTGAGGAACTCCTGCAGTGATGTCCTGGAACTGAGATGATTGACCTCCATCAACCACAACCATCTTCCTTTGTGCTAGGTAGGACTCCAACCAGCAGAGAGTTTCCCCCCGATTCGCATTGATTCCAGTTTTGATAGGGCTCCTTGATGCCACACTTGGTCAAATGCACATTGATGTCAAGGGCAGTCAATCTCACCTCACCTTTGGAGTTCAGCTCTTTTGTCCATGTTTGAACCAAGGCTGTAATGAGATCAGGAGCTGAGTAGCCCTGGCAAAACCCAAACTGAGCATCAGTGAGCAGGTTATTGCTAAGCAAGTGCTGCTTGAAAGCACTGTTGATGACCCCTTCCATCACTTTACTAATGATCGAGAGTAGACTGATGGGGCGGTAATTGGACAGGCTGTATTTGTCCTGCTTTTTGTGTACAGGACACACCTGGGCAATTTTCCACATTTGCCAGGTAGATGCCAGTGTTATAGCTGTACTGGAACAACATGGCTAGGGGTGTGGCAACGTCTGGAGCACAAGTTTTCAGTACTATTGCCGGAATATTGTCAGGACCCATAGCCTTTGCAGTATCCAGTGCCTGCAACTGTTTCTTGTGGAGTGAATCGAATTGGCTGAAGACTGGCATCTGTGATGCTGGGGACCTCCGGAGGAGGCCGAGATGGATCATCCACTCAGCACTTCTGGATGAAGTTTGTTGCAAATGCTTCAGCCTTATCTTTAGCACTGATATGCTGGGCTCCCCCATCATTGAGGATAGGAATATTTGTAGAACCTCCTCCTCCAGTGAGTTGTTTAATTGTCCACCACCATTCATGACAGGTTGTGGCAGGACTGCAGAGCTTAGATCTCATCCGTTGGTTGTGGAATTGCTTAGCTCTGTCTATCACTTGCTGCTTATGCCATTTGGCACGCAAGTCATTCTGTGTTGTAGCTTCACCAGGTTGACATCTCATTTTAGGTATGCCTGGTGCTGCTCCTGGCATGCCCTCCTGCAATCCTCATTGAACCAGGGTTGATCCTCTTGCTTGGTGGTAATGGTAGAGTCGGGGATATGCCGGGCCATGACATTACAGATTGTGGTTGAGTACAATTCTGCTGCTGCTGATGGTCCACAGTGCCTCATGGATACCCAGTTCTGACTTGCAAGATCTGTTTGAAATCTATCCCATTTAGCACTGTGGTAGTGCCACACAACACGATAGAGGGTATCCTCATTGTGAAGATGGGGCTTATTTCCACAAGGACTGTGCAGTGGTCACTCCTACTGATACTGCCATGGACAGATGCAACTGTGACAGGCAGGTTGGTGAGCATGAAGTCAATTATGTTTGTCCCTCACAACCTGTCGCAGACCCTGTCTAGCAGCTATGTCCTTTAGGACTCGGCCAACTCAATCAGTAGTGGTGCTACCAAGCCACTGCTGGTGATGGACATTGAAGTCCCCCAACCAGAGTACATTCTACACCCTTGCCACCTTCAGTGCCTCCTCCAAGTGGTGTTCAACATGGAGGCGTACTGATTCATCAGCTGAGGGGTTGTAATCAGCTGGAGGTTTCCTTGTCCGTGTTTGACCTGATGCCATGAGGTAGAGTCAATGTTGAGGACTCCCAGGGCAACCGTAAACTGTCCCGATTCTATACCACTATGCCACTACCTCTGCTGACAGGACTGGACATACCCAGGGATGGTGATGGTGGTGTCTAGGACGTTATTTGAAAGGTATGATTCTGTGAAGATGACAATGTCAGGCTGTTGCTTGACTAGTCTGTGAGACAGCTCTCCCAATTTTGGCACAAGCTCCCAGATGTTAGTGAGGGAGACTTTGCAGGGTCAACAGGGCTGTGTGTCATTTCGAGTGCCTCGGTCGATGCCGAGTGGTCCATCTTGTTTTATTCCTTATTGGCTTGCAACATACAACTGAGTGGCTTATAGGCCATTTCAGAGAGCAGATAGGAGTCTAGAGCAGTTAGGAGTCTAGAGTAACTTATAGGCCAGACCAGGTAAGGACAGCAGATTTCCTTTCCTAAAGGGCTATAGTGAACCAGGTGGGTTTTGATGACAACCGACAATGGTTTCATGGTTATCATTAGACTTTTAATTCCAGATTCTTATTGAATTAAAATTTTACCATCTGCCATGGTGGGATTTGAACCCAAGTCCCCAGAGCATTTGCCTGGGTCTATGGATTACTCTCCCAATGAAAGTACTACTACTCTACCGCCTCCCCCACCTTGTCTGAAATATTGCACCTTCTTTGGTACTGCACTAAAATAATGCCATATATTTTGTTTCTGGAGCAGGAATTAAATTCATGATCTTCTAACTCAGAAATGAGAGTATCAACTGCACCATAGTTGGCACTGCCCATTTTACTAGGTAGATACTCCTCCCCAGATCAGATGTCTATGAATAATCAGAGGTTGAACCCCAGAGGTGTGAATTAAGCTTTGCAATAGACAGCCTTAATTAAGTTTAGCTTGCTCAAGTGCAAGTTCAGCCATCCATTCCTGATATGATATTTGAGCTGGGACAGATCACAGCTTTTACATGAATCAAACTTCTCTGGAAACACCCTTTGTGGCAACAACTGGCCCCTAGTGCAGAGAACAGACATGAGGCAAAACGTGTCCGCAGGAAAACACTAGGTTTTTGTGGATTAACAGCTGTTTTTATTTTTATTTTATTGCAGTGAATATCTTGAAGTTCATCAAAATGAATTAGATTTGCTAACCATGCAACAGAAAGACATGAAAAGAAACTCCAGACTGGTATGTAGAAAAATAGCACAATTAGTGTGCATTTAATGTGGCTTTGGAGTGAAACAGGAAGCTTTTGGTTGCACTTTTCCACCATTTCTGATTACCTGCTTTTTGATCGCTTGATGGAATTTCAAAAAACTGATAGCATTAAAGCAGCATAAACTATGAGCCGGATTTACATGTAGGGGCGGGAATCAGGAGTCGGGACGATTTCCGCTTCCCATTCCCACCTCTGTGTTGGGACTCCTGGAAGGTGGGATTTCTGTAGAGTAAAGAATTAACATCAGAAACACACATAATGCTGACGTAACAATGATGTCAGATCACCATGACTGAGAAGTAAGATATCTGGAAGGAGGAAAAGCTCCAACCTGCTGTAGAGGCCCAAATGTGTAAATACTTGCTGTAAGTAATGAGTAATGGGGTGAGCAGAAAGTCATCGTCGAAGTGAGGGTCCATTTGTGGTCTGAGCCCAACCAGTTAGCCTGGCAACTGCAAGAGGTGATTAGGATTCAAAGCAGAAAATGCTGGAAATAGTCAAGTGGTTTTCCATCCTCTGTGGAGAGTCAAACAGAGTTAAGGGGCAGAATATGACTCTTTTTCTGAACATGTTATTTATAAGGGACATGTGTGCTCAGGTGTTATTTCCACCCTGTCAAGGGTCCTGAATGAGACACCGATGGCACAACCGTCCACAGAATGAAAAAACATTCTCTCACCTGCTGCTGCTCCACTGTTTCAGTGCCCACTATAGATGCTGCCTTCTTCACAGAGTGCTGTCACCAAACATGGATTTCTTGGAAGCTGCCACCAACCCAATGCCTTTAAATGGGTGGCCGTGACCAACTTCCGATTCATACCCTAACCCTGTTCCCACCGAACGTCCCATCCTACATACCTGTTTGAGCGTGGCGCCACCTTTCCCAGCGCTAATTGGCCGGCCTTCCCTCCGGGCAGCCACTAATTGGCCAACTGACGCTTGATTTGCTATGCTGGAAAGGCAGGTGCAGGAGCAGGCAGACCACACACTTCCCATTCCACCTCCTTCACCCTGCAGGAAACTGCTCATTAGAAATCCAGCCAATTAACATCTACAACATTGTGATCCTGCCAAGTCAAGGTTTTCAAAATCTTAAGATTAGCATTCCTCATTAATGTAAATAAGTTAATATTAGTTTGGTGTGATTCATGTTTTGTTAAACAATGCTTTGGGTTGCTACTGATTGTATTTATTAAACTCTAGTCCATAATCTATCGTTGGGTTCTGCTTGTTCTACTTTGGAAGTACTTAAATATTGATGTTTTGGTTTATAATATTATTAATGGATTTGTTTTTTCCTCCAGAAACCAGAATGAAAATAAAGTACTTACTGTGCTTTTGTTCAAGAACCAGCACAACAATTTAATTCAGTAGTTCTGTATTGGTTAATGGACGAGCATATAATTTCTTTGCAAGATAGTTTAACAGTTATTGCATATAGGCTAACAAGAGTATTAAAAAAGGCCACAAATAATTTTTATGCAAATATATTAACCTGTATGCTACCAAAGGATCACTACTCTCCATAAAATTATTATTCTTGTGAGAAATTTGCTTGTAGTATTGTGGATAGAGAAAACATTATTATTTTGTAGACCTATTTCCAGCACATGAATGATAAATTTTATGAATGTCATCCATTATGTTTAAGCTCCATCACAAATTCCATACCTTCACCATTGAGTCCAGCCCCCTCATTGGCCACTGTCTCAGGCAGAATCAGACTGTTCACAAACTTGGAATTCTATTTGACCTGAATTGCACTTTTAAAACTATATGTTCTTTCTATTACCAAGACAGTCCACTTCTTTCTGTATTGTTGCCCAACTTTCCTATTATCTCAGCCCATATGCTATTGAAACCAACACCCAGATTCTTGTAATCTTTCAACTCAATAACTGAATGTTCTCCTGGTCAACCAGCCACCTTCCATCCTTCATAAAATTCAACTTATCCAAAATTCTGCTGCCCAAATCTTATTCTGTATTAAGCCCTGCTTGCTCATCACCCTATCCTCATTGACCTACATTATTTCCTTTCTCACAATGCCTCAAGTCTTAAATTTTTGTCCTCATCTTTAATTACATCCATGGCCTTCCTAACGTTCTGCAGCATCCTCCTCAAAAACTCTATGGCATTGGATTTTATGCTCCCCGACCAACTGGTTTGAAGGCAGGGGTGGGAAGGCATATAAAATCCAGCGGGTGGCCTTCCTGCCCACTACCTGCCCACCTCTGACCTGTCTGAAACTTTGCAGGGGGTGGGGGGAAGACAGTGAGCATCCCACCCACCCTTGGGCCATTTAAGGGCCTCATCTGCCTCTGCTGGTATTTGATCCATGGGGGAGGTCCATGTCATTCAGGAAGCTTGGCAACTTTAACTGCGCAGGCTGATGTTGGGCAAGGAGGGGGGACCTTCTCTACAGGTCCCCTGGGTCCATCGGAAATACCCCCTCACCCCAGGCTCTTGAACCTGGCTCCCCACTTCTCCTCACCTCCTCATTGAGACCTCTGAACCTGGACTTCCTGAGCTCCTCAGTGTGGTGAGTCTGCCTGTAGCCCCAGCAGTGGACACCACTCCAGGCTGGCACTGCTGGGACTATAGAGTTGCCAGCTATCCAATTAGTTGGCAGCTCTCTAAGGTGGAACTTCCTCCTAAGACAGGGGATTGCTGTAAAGCAATTATCGCTGCTTTCAACATAAAAATGTGGTGGGGCTGCCATAGGGATTCAGAGCGGGCTCCCCCCTGACATTTTAGCTCAGGGTGGGGCGGGGGGTGGGGAATGGGAGGGTTGGTGTCGAGGTAGGGGACCTTGGCTGGCACCCAGTGAAGTCTAGCCCTATGTTCCTCAGGCTTTGCCTTTTTTTTCCATTTCAGCCTCCTTTCATGCCACCATTGGTAGTCATTCCTTCAGGTTACGCTTTCTGGAATTGACTCCTTCAATCCCTCAGTCTCTCTGCTGCCCCATCCTCTACTAAGATCCTCTGTAAAATGCAGTTTTGACTATCCTTTTAGTTGCCACTTAAATCTCTCCTTATTTGGCTCAGCATACATTTTCCTTACAGCTCTGTGAAGAACTTTGGGATGTCTTTCCACATTATTAGGTTATTTAAATGCTCAATGCTGATGGTGAGATGGCGTTATCAAGCCTTAGCTTGGCAACTGTGGTTCCAAACCACTTGAACATAATAGTTGCACATTGTATTAATTAGAGTGCATTATGGGAGGGGTGGAAATAGTTTGCAATAAATCTTTCTAGTTCATTGTGCTTATGATTTACTTCTGTAGCACTTTGGAAGAAAATCCAGTAACATACTATCACAAATGTGTCTGTTGTTTGAAAAGATAGAATACTAATAATTATATTCCTTATATTCCAGGCTTTTTTATATGACCTAGATAAGGTAAGCATGCATTCAATATATATGGGAAGGGATTTTCAATTTCCACCTAAATCGGGCATGAAGCAGGGTTATTGGCTGCTCAGCCTGCCAAAGCTAGTGTCAAGAGGCCTACAATATTCTCACACTCTGGCATCATTTGGAAGGATGCTGGAAAGCTGTAAGTGCCAAATGGTTGGGTAATTGACCCGGTTCCACCCAAAGTTGCGTGGTAGGTCTAGCCTGGGAAGATGGGGGAAGCCAATCCTGGAGGGGATTGAGCAGGTTCCTGTAGCAGACCACAATATTTTTGTGGAGCCAGCAGGAACAATGCAATATCTCATGGCCCAACAAAAATTCTACCCCACCAAAAAATATTTCTGGCCCTTTCTTGAGCACTGGTTAGATTGTTCACTGCCTGAAAATTGCAAATGGAACACCCTGTTCAGTCACAATATTAGCATGGAAACCATGGCAAGTTTCTGCTTGAGAATTACCTTTTACAATGGAGTTTTCACATTTTTAAAGTCAAATCCATCATTGTGCAGAGGCAAAGTGGTACTATATTGACTTCTTGCCTCTGGAAGATGAGAGTGGTATTTAATGGAGGCTACAGGGGTCTCACCCACCAGCTGGAGAGCCATTGAGAGCCCTGCATTGCCTTTTTTAGAGAAGGCCCGCCAAGTTAAGTGCCGCTCAGGCAATTAACAGGACAGTGGTGGGCTATCCCAGGATCAAGGACCCTGGGGCTGAAAGTCCGCTTGTCGAGAGCTGCCAGTTAACCTTGGTCTGGTAGTTCTATTGAACGGCAGTGCCACTGGGGAGGTGGTGGCTGTTGCCATGTACGGCACCTACCCGAGGCCTTGCATCAATGGTGGATCCCGGGGTATGGGTGACCACTGGTGGGATGAGGGTCACGGGAAAAGACAAGGTGGGG
The DNA here is from genome assembly GCF_964194155.1 of Cetorhinus maximus. Taxonomy (NCBI): domain Eukaryota; kingdom Metazoa; phylum Chordata; class Chondrichthyes; order Lamniformes; family Cetorhinidae; genus Cetorhinus; species Cetorhinus maximus. The sequence goes on along the minus strand of NC_135891.1, from coordinate 44,459,225 downwards.
GTGACAGCAAGGGCAGAGAGGTGGCTCTCAGCGGGCACTCCTTTCCTGATGCTGGGACCCTTGATCAGCACTGAGTGCCTTTGAATGAGGGACCAGCCCCCCACCTGGAGCCAGCAAGCAATCCCGCACTGGTTTGCTTGTGATGCTTCCCACATGGTGAGCCCCCTGCCAATTGCTGGGTTAATACCAGTGGCGATAAGAGGAGCCCTTAAGTGGACATTAATTGTCCACTTAAGGGCCGCAGTGTGGCTGGGTGGAAAGGCTGTCCATGGGCCTTCCCGACACGGGCTTAATTGGGGTGGAGATAGGAAGACAGTAAGGTCCCCACGCTCCACCTGATCAAATGGGTCCACCATCAAACTTGCCATGGGGGAAGGCATTAAATTCCTCCCTGTGTATCGACCAAATTTTATTCAGCACTGTTTTGGTTACTCTTTGCCTGAAAATTGCTAATGGATCTTACAACTCACGTAGGACCTGACTTATTTATACAACAGCCTCCCATCCATAATTGGTGGGTGTGTTGCTTGCCAATTTAGAAGCCTACCTGAAAATTACATCAAAGGAGCCAGATGTCAATGGGCTAGCCAAGCTGCCTTCCCCACCTCCAATTTTCAACTGCATGGAGTTTGTTTCATGAACACATGGCAAATAATGGACTGAAAAAGGCAAGAAACAGCTGGCCAGCAGTTTAAATTCTTAGTGGTGACTTTTGAGGGCAGCATATATACTATTTGTATGGATATAGAATCAGCATTAATTATGTGTTTTCGTCACTCATCAATGTGATCCTTTTTCAGCAAATTAGGACCACTGAGAGATACATCAGGAAACTGGAGTTTCACATTAGCAGGGTAAGAATTTGCAGCTCACAAATAACAAAATCATTGTTTGTCTTTTTTCTAATTAAAAGGGGGAAATTCAAGTGGCTTCAGATGGAAAATAAAAGCAGTTGTCTTGGATAACTCATTTGGCTTTCTCCTAACTGCTGCTTCACATGAGTTTTTCAGTGAAATATAATGTATTGAGGGCAATTGGTTTAACTTAATAAATTATAAAGTCACTTGAGTTCATTGAATTAAGTGCAGATTTTTGAAATGTGAAAAAGAAATAAAAAACTTTTGTTGCACAAATACTTGGAAAGCAGTCACAAACTGCAGTTGTTAAGTACAATATGCAGTTTTTTTTACATCAAACCATGTAACCTTTGCTCTATTGGCCACGTAATAAATCTAAAATCTGTGACATTTTTTACTATCCTGTTTAAAAACATTGAACCATGACACATTGAAATGTTTTGCTGGGCTGATTTTCCATAATACCCAGGAACAGCCTGTCCTGTCACACTATTGCCATGGAAACCATGGCAGTATTTTATAGCATGACCTTTACAATGGAGTTTTCATATTATTAAAGTTAAATCTATCATGGTTTAAAGGCTAAGTGCTACAATACTGACTTCGTGCCTCTGGAAGTTGAGTATCTACTTCAGTCCCAAATTTTCTCAGTGGCTTACATATCATTCCAGAACAGAACTTTCTGACTAGGCTGTTCATAGTACTGAGCTTGTGCAAAAAATTCCCCACAAGGTGAAAATACTCTTTTACAACTACAGCATGAGTGTCCCTTAATGCCTTGAGAAATGGCCTAGGAAACCATCTGGTATAAAAATAATCACTACAAGGGGCTGAAACATTCTCAGGGGGACTAGACATGGGCAATAAATTCAGCATCACCCATGTCCAGAGTACAACTAGAAAAATACTATTTAATATGTCAACAAATAATTATGTTTAACGGTTTCCAACGGTTTGAGATTTCCAGGAACAATTATCATAAGAACATAAGAAAAAAGTGCAGGAGAAGATAATACAGCCATTCAAGATTGGTCTGCCATTCATGATTGATCTTAGGCTTCAACTCCATTTCCCGCCTGCTCCCCAGATCCCTTGATTCCCTGAGACACCAAAAATTTGTCTACCTCAACCTTAAATATATGATGGGACATCCACAACCCTCTGGGGTCGAGAATACCAAAGATTCACAACCCTTTGGATGAAAAAATTTCACCACATCTCAGTCCTAAACGATCAACTCCTTATCCTGAAACTGTGCCCCCGTGTTCTAGATTGCCCAGCAAGTGGAAACACCATCTGAGTATCTACTCTGTCCAAGCCCCTTCATGATCTTTAATGTTTCAATGAAATCACCTCTTATTATTCTAAACTCCAGAGAATATAAACCCACTTTACTTAGCCTCCCATCATTGGACAACCCTCTCATCCCAGACCCAATCTAGTGAACCTTCACGGTACTGCCTCCAATGTAATATGTATAAAACACTATTTTAAAGCTTTTGCTAAGAGTATATATTTGTTAGATACTATTTGGCTAAACTTTTACCTGTGGGTATAATATAATTTCTGTATTCTGCTGATACCCAAATATTTTTTTCTACCTTCAGCCGCCACACTTCCCAAATAATAGTTTTATTCATTTGAACAAAAAATTACAAGTTACTATAGGTTAGAATTACATTACTCTTAGATAATCTAAATTGAAGAACTTATACAGTGAGACATGCATCACTGTTGGATGGGGTTACTAGTTGCAGGTTCAGGCTATTTCTACATTACTGGATGGACAGTAAAAAAGACTGAATGGAATATTGGAATGGTGTCCAATACTTACAGAAGATGAGAGATCAGAAAAAAGCTAAAGATACCTTCAAGTTTCAGAGCTAGAATGATTACATGGTTGCAGAAAGTGGGGAGATAACTCTCAGTAGTTTCCTAACTCCATGTGCAATCTGTGAATTACTTGCTCTGCTTTACAAATATTCCACTTGTTCTTTGTCTATATGCTTGTTATGGAGTTTGCCAGATCATAAGCTTTTGGGCCCATGCTTCCTGTGTCAACTCTTTGAAAGAGCCATTCAATTAGTCGTGCTCCTTCTCTCTTTTCCATAGCCCTGCAAAGCTTTCCGTTTAAATATATATTCAAATCACTTTTGAAAGTTATTATTAAATTTGCTTCCACTACACTTTCAGGCAGTGTATTCCAGAACATCATAACTTGCTGTGTAGAAAAATTCTCCTCATCTCCCCTCTGGTTTTTTTGCCAATTATCTTAAATCTGTGTCCTCTGGCTACCAATCCTTCTGCCATTAATGAAAACAGCCTCCCCTTACTTGCTCGATAAAACCCCTCATAATTTTGAGCATATTCATTAAATCTCCATTTAACTTTCTCTGCTGTACAGAAAACAATCTCAACTTCTCTGGTCCCTCCACCAGAAATAGCACAATGAGCATTTTTTATATCGTGATTTTTTTTAATGATCTGGAACACACTGCCTGTGAGGATGCTGAAATAGATTCACTAGTAACTTTCAAAAGAGCATTAGATATATACTTGAAAAGGAAGCATTTATAGCACCAAGGTCAAGGAGCAGGGAATTGTGTCTAGTTGAATAGTTGTGTCAAAGAGCCAGCAAAAGCAGTTCAGTCCCAGGGTATCACTGCGGGAGTCATCAGCATAGTGTCCCAGGCCCAACCATCTTCAGCTGCTTCATCAGTGACATTCCCTTCCAACATTAGGTCAGAAGTTGGGAATGTTCGCTGATGATAGCACAGTGTTCAGTACCATTCACAACTCCTCATACATTGAAGGACTCTGTGCCCACATGCAGAAAAACTTGGACAACATTCAGGCTTGGGCTGATAAGTTCGCGCCACACAAGTGCCAGGCAATGACCACCTCCAACAAGAGAAAATATAACTATCTCCCCTTGAAGAACACTTGCTGAATCCCCCACCATCAACATCCTGAGGGTTACCATTGACCAGAAACTTAACTGGAACGACCATATAAATATTGCAGCTAGAAGAGCAGGTCAGAGGCTGGGGAAATCTGTGGTGAGTAACTCACCTCCTGAGTCCTTAAAGCCTCTCCGTCATTTACAAGGTACAAGTCAGGAGTGTGATGGAATATTGCCCACTTGCCTGGAACAACAGTCAAGAATCTCAACACCATCCAGGACAGATTGGCACCACATTCATCAACTTAAACATTCACTCCCTCCACTACCAGTGCACAGTAGCAGCAGGGTACATCATCTACAAGATGCGCTCCAGCAACTCACCAAACCTCCTTCAGCAGCACCTTCCAAAAACATGCCCTCTACCTCCTAGAAGAACAAGGGGAGCAGAGGTACGGGAACACCACCACCTCTGCAAGTTCCCATCCAAGTCATACAGTATCCTGAATTGGCATTATATTGCCACTCCTTTACTGTCACTGGGTCAAAATTCTAGGATCCCGTAACAGCATTGTGAGGGTACCTACATCACATAAACTGCAGTGGTTCACGAAGGCAGCTCACCACCATCTTTTCAAGGGCAATTAGGGCTGGGCAATAAATGCTGGCCTTGTCAGTGATGCCATAATCTTTCGAATGAATAAATAAAATGATGGACTGAATGGCCTGCTTCTGTGCTGTATGATTCTATCATTTTAAACTTTACATTTTGTAAATGGAGAAATGATTTAAAGTTTGTGGAAATATAAATTGCTTTGGAAGGAAATCTTTCTAGATAGGGTTTTACTTACAGAAATTGGTATTTGAATCCTTCAATCTTATTGTTGTAATCAATTATCATCCAGATAGAAGAACTATATGAATCCTACTTCATCCAATGGCGGCTACGTAATGGCGCAAACAACATGAAGCAAGCTTACTCTGTGTCTCCTACTACCAAAGGATCACGGGAAACATTGATAGAGATCAACAGAAACTACAGGGAATGTACAGAGGTATTCCATCATTGTACTTTATACCTTCATTTATGCTTTTACTTGTCAGCTCTGAACATGGTAAAAATAGGCTCTGATTTATCTATTTATTTAGCAGGTTATAACTAGGTTAAATTTTGTGCATATAAATTAATCTATTGCTTTTTGTCAGCTTAATGTCTTTTCTAATTCAGTTTATGAGAAATTTTAAAATAAGGTTTTTAGGAGCGATAAAGGAAATGCTACAAAACCTAAAATAGCTCAATTGTTCGTTTCTTATTTTAAGTATTAATGTCAAAATTCTGACAATTGGGTTACTGACATCCAAGGACATTTCAATGGTTTGAGCCTGAGGTTCCTCGTAAAATAATTGATTGCCTCAATTACAAAAGCTTTCAGAGCCATTGTTAGGAATGTAACAAATTTTACCTGTTTTTAAACAATAAAAATTGCCTTCTAAAGGCAATGTCAATAATCATTGTATCTTTACTTCACAACAAATAGGAGCGCTTTTAACCATTGTAACTAAGAACAGTGTATATGGGTCAAATAGGAGAGCAATAGAGAGGATTTTAATGAGACCAATGAAGGACAGGAGAAGAATTTGGCCCAGATCTTCCGGTCAGTAGCCACTCACTCACATATTCATTCACATACTCACTCAATCACCCACTCACCCATTCACTAATCCACTGAAAGACTTGAGAGCTTTACAAACTTAACTGAATATGGCAACTGCTGTCGTGAAAAGGAGGTGTGTCCACTCTTCATCTGTCTTTTCTTGTGCTTGCTGGTCTTCTCCTTGGATATCTGTGGCTACAAGGGCAGGTCAGGGGTAGAGAATTCTGCAGTGAATATGTCACCTCCTGACTCCCCAAATCCTGTCCACATCTACAAGCCACATCTTGGCTGTGATGGAACATTCCCCACCTGCCTGGATGAGTGTAGCTCCAAAAACACTCAAGGAGCTTGACACAATCCAGGAGGAAGCAGTTCACTTGATTGGCACCCCATCCACCACCACCTTAAGCATTCACTCCCTCCACAACGGATGCACAGTGGCTGCAGTGCGTACCATCTATAAGGTGCACTGCAGATACTCCCCAAGGCTCCTTTGACAGCACATTCCAAACTCGCAACCTCTACCATCTAGATGAACAAGGACAGCAGGTGCATTGGACCACCAGCACCTGCAATTTCCCCTCCACACACTATCCTGACTTGGAAGTATACCATCACTCTTTCACTATTGCCAAGTCAAAATTCTGTAAATCCTGTAGCAGGACATCTGTCATCTGTAATTTTTGCTCTGCCCAAAGGCAGATCCTTGGCTCATTGTCTGCTGATGCTTCATCCTGAGCCATTTTCTTGCCATTGCCCACCATTCACAGGGGCAGGGCAATGAGGCAGGTCCCAAGTCTACCTCAACTAGAATGGGATTGGAACCCACACTGTTAGCATTATTCTGAACCATACATTAGCTATCAAGCATACATCAGCTGAGTTAACTGGCCCTCCAAAGAACTTTTGGAAAATCATAATAACATCAAGAAGAGACAATATGGTTTTATGAAAGGGAAAACACATTTGACAAATCTGTTAGTGTTCTTTGAGGGTGTAACAAGCAGGGTGGATAAAGGAGAGCCAGTATGTGTCATGTATTTGGATTTCCAAAAGGCATTTGATAAGGTGCAACATAAAAGGTTACTGCACAAGCTAAGAACTTATGATGTTGGGGGTGATATATTAGCATGGATCAGGGATTGGCTAACTAGCAGGAAACAGTCAGGATAAATGGTCACTTTCAGGTGCTGGGGAATCAACTATGTTGATGACTTGGATGAAGGGACAGAGGGCAGAATTTCCTGGGTGACGTGTGGGGGGCAGGCCCCGCATGACAGCGTGTAAAATGAAACGCGGTGACATCAGGCAAGCATTGCGACATCACCGCGCGCCATCGCGATATTTCGTTGGGCGGATGCGAGATGAAGTGCAACACATAAACTTGAATGTCCAAACAAACGCTCATGACATTTATCTTAAACATACACATGCAGAACAAAGGAGCCACCCTCAGCCATGGTAACACATCTGATTTTTATTTTAAACATCAGAGGTTCTCTAAATTCCAAAATAAAACGTCAAACAATCCAAAAAAATTATATGGACCTAATCTCGGGCCAACACAAAAGCACCAGTGAGAAACCCGTCATGTGCCTAAGGTGCCTTATGCTTTAGTTTACGGGTGCTCTGTCTTGGTGCTGCCCTATCGCTTGGAGCACTGGATCCAGGTGCGCCGCATCACGCCATGGGAGCTCACCACCTCTGCCACCTCCTCCCAGGCACGTTTGTTCATGTGGGGGGGCCTCCTCCTCCCACCCTGGGGGACCAATACCTCCTGCCGTGCTGCCACTTCCTTGAGGAGGGCAGCAAGGCATTCACCTGAAAAGCGAGGGGCACGTTGGCCCCCCGCTGGCCTACCCTGCAGCCTGCCCTGCTCCTGTGGCAGACCCTGCAGCCTGCCCTGCACCTCTCTGCCCTTCCCTCCAGCTTGGCCTGCTCAGTCGACCCCCTGTGGTGTGACCTCGAATTAGCCGTTGTCACCAGCCTACAGGAGGCTGCCAGCCCTTCCTTTAAACAGGCTGCTGGGTCGCCATTGGACCTGGTGGTCTGTGCGCGCCAGCTGCCGACCGCATACTCCCGCTATCCATGGGAGTCGGCAAATATGTGGGCCCGCCCACGTAAAATGGCAGCGCGGACCCAATTATGGGCGCTGATCGGGTCTCCGCCCGTTCCAGCTCCGCCTGCACGACAGACAGAAAATTCTGCCCAAAATCTCTGACTTTCGACAATATTGGATCTCTGTTCGTCTAATTTCTAATTTGTTTCACAAACAGACAGGCAAAGAATCTAAGAAATTCAATAATAATTCTTATGGAATGGGAGTATTTACAATACTGTCTGGTAATGGGAGATGTCTGAGTGCATCTGCATTTGCAATGTGCAGGTCAGGGCGGTACATAAAAGTATACTCATAACGCAGATAATATCAAAGCCCAGTGTTATATTCTTGCTGATGCTATTGGTGGAATGGCCTTGTCCTCACTGAATAATCCTGTTAATAGTTTATGGTCTGACACAATGGTAAAATGTCGTCCATGTAGGTGCTGGTGAAACTTTGTTACACCGATACCACTGATAATCCTTCTTTTTCTAACTGAGAATAGCCCATTTCAGTTTGGGAAAGGGTTCGTTAGACATAGCAAGTGGGCTTTTCCGATCCATTTTCCATTTTGTGTTACTAAACGTCTCCTACTCCATAAGCAGAAGCATCACATGCTAACACCAGCTCTTTCGATAGGTTGTAGTGACCAATAAACACAATGAATGAAGCAATTTCTTTGCTGTCGCAAAGGTTTCTTCTTGTGCTGAACCCCGTGGCCAGTGATGGTTCATTTTTAGCAACGAGTGTGATGGTGCCAAAACAGTTGATAGGTTATGTAGGAAGCGGCTATAACAGTTGATCATATCCAGGAGTTCTGTTACATTGGATGGTGATGATGCATCTTTTATTGCCTGAACTTTATCCTCCACAGGATGCAAACCCCTGGCATCCACTCTGTGACCTAAATAAGTCACTTCTGATGCTTGAAATGTGCATTTTTCCCTCTTTAACTGTACAGCGGCTTCCATGAACCTTCTTAGTGCCTACTCCAGGTTGGCTAAGTGTTCAGACTTGATTAACCCAATGATGAGTACATCATCCAAATAAACAATCACTCTTGGAAGGCCTTGATGAAGACTCTTAATTGTTCTCTGAAAAATATTGCATGCTAACGCGACTCCAAAAGGTAGATGAGTGTATTGACAGAGGCCCTTGTGTGTGTTAATAGCCATGTATTCTCTCAACGTGCTATACAATTATAATTGTTGATAGGCATGGCACATATCTAATTTCGTATATGACTGACCTCCTGCCAGCTTGGCACATAAGTCATCTATCCTTGGAATGGGGTACTTCTGAAGTACCCCATTCTAAAGTTTTGCTACTTCGTTTACTGTCAACTTGTAGTCTCCACATATACGTATGGTCTGGTCAGGCTTGGCGACTGTAATTATGGGTGCTGCCCACTCAGAGAATTGGACGGACTGGATTACTCCTACGCTTTCTACCCTGCACAGCTCTGTGCCTCAGGGAGCTTTTCCTGCACGCATGCGCGAAGTTCCTCGCTTGCCCTCCTCCCCCCACACCCTAGCACAGGCAGCACTGAGCTCTGCAGCATGCATTTCATGCTGGGTGGGCCTTAATTGGCCCACCAGCGTGAGATCACGGTCGCAGCCCAATCGCGGGCAGCAGTCGGGCCCACTCACCTCTGCCGAGCACGCCCAACAAGCACCTGGCCCATGATTTTGACATCTGTTTTGTTGACGAATACTATTCATTAATAAGTAAAAATAGTGTATTGGCTACAAAAGAATAGTCTTAATGAATGAACCTTCTACTGCAGTATTATTCTTAGAGGGCACAGCACTGAATGGATTTGAAAAATATTGTATGACCATTTCTCACTTCAGAGCTCCTTCTGTGAATCACAGAAAACAAAACTGAAAGTAACTGGCTGACCTATAAAAGTTATAATTTTTTTTACTTTGTAGTAAAATTTAATATTTCAAATGCAGAATTGAAAGATTTCAACAGCAATATGCTTGGAATGATTCTTTCATCAATACCATGAAATCATTCCATTCTTTTTCTTCCTGCAGGATATGTGTGTGATTGAGAGAACATTAGAAATTCTCCTTGGGGAATTTCACATCAGAATGAAAGGTAACTTTTATTTGAATCAAACAAAATATTGCTTGAATAATAATTAAATCGGTCTTTTTTTTAAGAAAGTGGAATAGAATGTGAACGCATTTATAAATAGAATATTTATGGTCAGTGGGTGAACTTTAAGTGTTGTGATGGCCATCTTTTTATGTTAGCAGGAGATTAGAGAAAGGCAACATATAGTTATCATCTCTCTTTTGTTGCAAATATCTAGGTTATGATTCATATGCTTTAGAACAAACTTTTAGTTTTAGGAATTAAAGTTTAGCTGTAGAAAATTGGGGTATCTGATCGAGAAATGTAAAAGCAACCCTGAAGTAAATGCAATTCAAACTAGCTTAGAGTTTATTACACTTAAAAGGTTGGGTACGTTAACTTCAGAAGTTAACAGCTAGAAAAGTAAGATCATTAACAGCAGATGGGTTTACTTAGTTTTTTCAGTAAAGGATAAGTTATTTATGTGGTTTCCCAGAATTAAGGAAAGCTTTGGAATTAAATGGTAGCTAATTTATATTTCTATCTGGGATCAGGTAGTTAATTTATATTTCTATCTAGAATCAGGCCAAGTGTGTTGCCTTGCCATGGAGATGGGTGAAGCTTAGTGAGATTCTTTATTTTTGAGTTTATCTCTGTAAATTCAGTTAGGGCATAGCCAGCAGGCAAGACTGCTTGATTTATTTTTGAAAAACAGCTAAGAGATTTGGTCAGCTTCGGGTCTTATGTACCTAGTAGCTCTTTGGAAGTCAAGAGATAAAGCTAGACCTACAACTGAAGTAGAGTGAACATTAGATCTATTGTCCATGGTGCAGGCTGTGATTGTGAGCTAGTATTCAGTATAAGACAAAGTTGGTAAGGGGAAATACAGCTGGAAGATTTGTTTAGCTGGGAGCTAAAGGAAGAAATCTACAGTAATCCTCTCAGTGAAAGGCAGAGAAGCTCATTGTAGTTCTGGAAGTAATCAACTTGGTTGCAGTTTGAAACCATAGCAGTGAACTATTGAAAACCAAGAGTGTTTTCTGATGTTTTACGCCACTGCACAGGAGTCATAGGGAGGCCTGTGCTTGAACTGTGGAATCCAGAGTCGTGACATCGGTAAGGAAATTGGATGGTCACTTAGTCAAAAGTTAATGGAAAGACCCCAATGAAATCTTATAACTAGGTGAATAACTGGAACACTGAAGAGAAATCAGAGTGAATTCCGAAGAACAGTGATATACCTTTTGAGTTGGTCTAAGGATAAGTGAATGAACCTTAAAGGTTTCATCAGATAAGGGAGCTCTTGGAGGGAAATAGAAAATAGAACTGAGTTTATACCATGTCTTAAAAAGCTATAGTGTTGAGTTAACAGTGCTTACTTTGTTTAATTCCTATTGATATAAAATAATGCTTGTTTTTGTTAAAGAACATGAAATCATGTGGGTAGTTCTGTCGGTTAATTGCTAGGTGTTCGGATTTCTTCTTTAAATGTTAACGGTCCCTAACAGGATCGTAACATGTTTTGTTGGGTTTTTTTTTGGAAAAAGAACATATGACAGCAGTAACACTGTACAAAAGAAATGGGCAAACATTGAACCATTGGCTTGTCCATTTCTTGACTGACTGATGATCTTTATTAATCTTTAGTTACATCTCTATTGTCAGAAATTGGAGATAAGGGAGAATATACTCAGCAGGTAGAAAACCATGAATCCCCAGCTAGTAAAGAATTGGGGAAAGTCTCAGAGTAGGTCTGAATACTGTTATACCAATTATGGTGAAGTACATAGCCCTCCAGATAGGTGGATGTGGACGCCACTAGTGGAGGGATGGTCTAGGCCAGGGATCAGTTTTGCACAGCAAGGTGATGGGGGATTGGCACTCCTATGAATCTGGGGAAGCTCGGAAATATTTCCTAAAGTGGCCAAGAATCAGATGTTTTAGCTCCATGAGACAGTCAGACACAGGTGGTGTCATGTGGCCACCCCTGGTTTGTACCTTCATGATCCAACAAACTCTGACAGGGCCAGTGTTGGTGGGCACAGGCATGTGTGCTGCTGGCATCATGGCCCACACATTTACAGGATCACTATATTATCTGACAAATTTTTTCTCACTATTTCCGAACTTTGTACTTGCACACCCCTCAGCAGCAGCCCTTACTTACTATTAATAACCAAAGTCCTGAGATATTTTAAACCACCATAGCATCATCTTCATCTGTGATGGGACGGATCTTGTTCCATATCAGTGTATTTCTATATGTGGCTGCAAGTAATTCACGTGAAACATTTAAAACAATGGGCTGCACAGAGTCTGGAAGGAACTTCCATCTGATTGAGTCCCACAGCTCTATTCCCTTTCGAGGGATTTCAGGAGCTCAACTGCAATCTAATTCCAAAGGATTTTTTTTTTTGCTTTTTGACTAAATGTTTGGGCTTTGTGTGCCGCTTGATTGTGCAACTCATTTTGGTTGGTCTGCCCAACTGAACAAACATATTTGATATAAACTTAATTTTTGCTCTTTCAGTGGGCTTATAAAACAATATTAGGTCTCTGTTCACAGGTGCTGGATTCCCTCTTGACGAAAAAGCGTTTATAATCCATATCTGATAAGAATTGTGAAAAAGCCAGCAAGTTATATATTGCCAGGGACAGATTTCAGGCTTTCATACATTTTTTCTTAAATACAAAATCTACCTCCAACCAAAAGATCAAATACGTGAATTTAAAGCCTCTTTTTAAAAAGAACACAAGAACATCCTGTTTCACATAAAACAAACAAAATATTTTGTGAAATGTGTACACTGTTCAGTATTTGAGAATATTCTTATAAGTCCTGGCTGATACGCTTAGGACCCGATTTTAATTCTGTGTATAAGAATGGGTTTTGAGAAAGTTAAAACCTTGCCCTTCATACAGTCTATCTTTAATCCCAACATACTTGCGCAATTTAATAAACAAATAGGATGGCTTCCCTGAAACCACATTTCACTCATGGTCTTTATCTACATTTCTTTCTTTTGCTTCCTTTTCTGCCAGTTTTACCCCCTAACTCAACCGCTCCAAAATTCAAGGTATGGATTTACAGGCATTTGGTGTTCTCCCATACCTCATCCAAATAGTCATACTTCATACATCACCTTAGACAGTGTTGGAAAACAGTCAATTGTGGGAAGAATCACAGCCTAGTCAATCCCATCTTCACCTGACTTTCTACACAAGGACAGGCTTCCAACAGACAGGCTGGACACCAGTTAGGAGGAGGATTTCTGCCTAATTGCCCCCTTAGATATTGAAACCAAGTTTACTGGCCTAATTTACAACTGAGATGTGTTAACTCAGCTCTGGTATCTTGTTCTTTCATAAAATCATATTATTTCTTGTGGAGGGTGATTAAATAATTTTTCAGATTAATGAATTTATTTTTCTAAATGCCAACGTTAACCTTATTAGTGTCAGCTTTGGTTCTGAGGTGGCACTTTTGTCACTGAATCAGAAGGCTATGTGTGGGCAAACAGAGTGCAGCTGACTAACTGAGTGAAGACTTGGAATTTGCTGAGGGGGGTTTTAAGTGTTAACTTTGTTGTTAAATTTTCCTCTTAAAATCTAATCTAGTTTGCAATTAGCAGTAATTTGAAAGTACTGTGTAATCAGGCTAAGTTTTTTTCTTACAGTTTAGACAGGGTAAACTCACTCTCAGCTGTAGGAACTGGTGCAGCCAACTAACTGAGTGAAGACTTGGAGTTTGGTGAGAGGGGGAGTTTGGTAAAGGGGGAGAAGGAGTTGTTCATTTCCTCTCTCTATCTTTCTCACTCCATAGAAATTGGTTCTTGCTCTACTACAGGGAAAGCAGTTAGCTGTTTGGGGAGTATCTGGTAAGTGGGTGAGTTCTATTCTATCCCTAAGGTTTAAAATAGTACACAATTTGGTGGTAAAGTTAATAAAATATATAAGAAAGCAACATAAATAAGTGATTAATATAATTGAGTAATTATTTAAAACACATTAAGGGTGGCAGGGCAAGTGATGTGTCAAGACTGTGGGAGCTCCTGGATAACTTTGTGATCCAGGGCAAACATGTCTTCAGTAAGTGTTTGCGGCTTGAGGAACTTCGGCTCAGAGTCATTGAGCTGGAGGCTGAGCTGCAGACTCTGCGACACATCAGGGAGGGGGAAAGTCACCTGGATGCTTTAGACCAGGAGGCAGTCACACCACTTAGGATAGGGTCTTCTGATTTGGTCACTGGCCAGTGCAGGAGGGTGTGACTATGAGTGAGGCAGGTAAAGGGACCCAGAGGGCAGGAGTGTGAGCCTCTGCAATTGCCCAACAGGTTTGAGGTTTTCTCAGCTTGTTTGGATGAGAGTGGGGGCTGCAAGCCTATACTCGCTAGAGTTTAGAAGGATGAGAGGAGATCTAATTGAGGTATATAAGATGCTAAAGGGGATAGACAAAGTAGACGTGGAGTGGATGTTTCCCCTTCTGGGGCATTCTAGAATGAGAGGCCATAGTTTTAGGCTAAGGGGTGGTAGATTTAAATCAGAGATGAGGAGGAATTACTTTTCTCAAACGGTCGTGAATCTGTGGAATTCACTACCTCAGAGTGCAGTGATGCTGGGACGCTGAATAAAGTTAAGGAGGAGATAGACAGATTTTTAATTAGTAATAGGTTGAAAGGTTATGAGGAGGGGGTGGGAAATTGGAGTTGAGACTGAAATGAGATCAGTCATGATCGTAATGAATGGCAGGGCAGGCTTGAGGGGCTAAATTGCCTACTCCTGCTCCTTCGTTCTTAAGTTCTATGTTCTTATGAGCAAACTGACCATGGCACCGTGATACAGGAAGCCATCCAAGTGGGGGGAGCAAAAAGAAATTTAGTGGTAGTAGATGACAGTATAGTAAGGGGGATTGACACTGTTCTCTGTAACAAAGAGCGAGAGACCAGATGGCTTTGTTGCCTGCCCAGTGCCAGTGTTTGGGACATCTGCTCAAGGCTGGAGAGGAACCTGCAGTGGGAGGGGGAGGATCCAGTGGTTTTGGTCTGTGTAAGTACCAACAACATAGGCAGGATGAAGAAGAAGGCTCTGCATAGTCATTATGATGAGCTAGGCACCAAATTAAGAAGCAGAACCTCAAAGGTTCTGGATTATTACCTGAGCCATGTGCAAATTGGCATAGGACAAATAAGATTAGATAAATTAATGCATGGCTCAAAGACTGGTATGGGAGAAGTGAGTTCCATTTTGTGGGGCACTGGCACCAGTATTGGGGAAAGTGGGATCTGTACCGTTGGGACGGTCTACACCGGAACTGTGCTGAAGCTGTTGTCATTGCGAGCTGCCCAACTAGGGAAGTATAGAGGGTTTTAAACTGAATAGTGGGAGCAAGGGATCAAATTTGAGAAGGTGGTAAACCAAGGAGTAGAGACAAGGCAAGAGAAACAGGTATTAATATGGGAAATGATAAAGAGACTGTGACAGGAAGGGACAGAGTACAAATCTAAGAGTAAATCAGCAGATAAGGCTAGACGCTACAACAATAATAGAAGGAGAAAACTAAAGACTCTGTACCTAAATGCATGTAGCATTTGAAATAAAATGATGAACTGATAGCGCAAATAGACAGAAATAAGTACGATCTAATAGCCATTACAGAGACATGGCTACCGGATGACATAGATTGGGACCTGAAAATTGAAGGGTATGTGACATTTAGGAAGGACAGGAAGTTAGGAAAAGGTGGCTCTGTTAATTAATGATGGCATTGGTACATTAGAGAGGGATGACCTAAGTTCATGAAACCAGGATGTAGAGCAGTTTGGGTTGAGATGAAGAATGATAAAGGCAAGAAGTCACTTGTGGGAGTGGTGTACAGGCCCCCTAATTGTAACTACACAGTAGGACAGTGTATAAAAGAAGAGATAGTGGGAGCTTGCCAGAAAGGTACAGCAATAATCATGGGTAATTTTAATTTGCATATAGACTGAAAAAATCAAAGGGGCAAACGTAGAGTAGATGAGGATTTCATAGTGTTTTCAGGATAGTTTCTTAGAATGGCACATTCTGGAGCCAACCAGACAGCAGGTTATACTAGGCCTGGTATTGTGCAACGAGATAGGATTAATTGATGACCTCCTAGTGAAGGCACCCCTAGGTAGAAGTGATCATAATATGATTGAATTTTACATTCATTTTGAGGGAGAAACAAGTGCGTCCAAGACTAGTGTTTTAAACTTAAATAAGGGCAATTATGAAGGCATGTAAACAGAGCTAGCTAAAGTGAACTGGCAAATGAGGTTAAGGGATATGTCAATAGGAGTTCAGTGGCAGACATTTAAAGGGATATTTCAGAACACACAGAATATATACATTCCAATGAGAAAGAAAAAATCCAAGGGGAGGGAGGAACTAAAAAAGTTAAAGACAGTATCAAACTTAAAGAAAAAGCATATAATTACACAAAGACGGATGGCAGGTCAGAAGATTGGAAAGAATATAAAGAACAGTAAAGAACGACAAAAAGATTAAGAAGGAGGGAAAAGTAGTATAAGAGAAAGCTAGCTAGTAATATAAAGATGGATGGTATGAGTTTCTATAGATATTTAAATAAGAAAAGAGTTATCAAAGTGAACATTGGTCCTATAGAAAGTGCGTCCGAGGAATTGATAATGGAAAGTTAGGAGATGACAGATGAATTAAACAGGTATTTTGCTTCGGCCTTCAATACAGAAGGCACAAGTAACATTCCAGAAATAGCTGTAAATCAGGAAATGGAAGGGAGGGAGGAACTCACGAAAATTACAATCACCAGGGAAGTGGTATTGAGCAAATTGTTGGGGCTGCGGGCTGACGATCTCCAGGTCCAGATGGACTTCACACTAAGGTCTTGAAAGAAGTGGCTAGTGAGATAGTTGATGCACTGGTTTTAATTTTCCCAAATTCCCTAGATTCGGGGAAGGTTCCATTAGATTGGAAAATAGCAAATATAACTCCTTTATTCAAAAATGGAGGGAGAGAGAAAGCAGGAAACTACAGGCCAGTTAGCCTAACATCTGTCATAGGGAATGTGTTAAAAGCTATTATTAAAGATGTTATAACAGGGCACTTCGAAAAATTCAAGGCAATCAGGCAGAGTCAACATGATTTTGTAAAAGGGAAGTCATGTTTAACCAATTTATTGGAGTTCTTTGAAGAACCACATGTCACAGAATCACACAGTGCAGAAGAGGCCTTTCAGCCCATCGAGTCTGCACCGACACGTGAGAAACACCTGACCTACTGCCTAATCCCATTTACCAGCACTTGGCCCAAAGCCTTGAATGTTATGATGTGCCAAGTGCTCATCCAGGTACTTTTTTAAAGGATGTGAGGCAACCCACCTCCACCACCCTCCCAGGCAGCGCATTCCAGACCGTCACCACCCTCTGGGTAAAAAAGTTTTTCCTCACATCCCCCCAAAACGTGCCCCTCACCTTGAACTTGTGTCCCCCCTGACCCTTCAACTAAGGGGAACAGCTGCTCCCTATCCACCCTGTCCATGCCCCTCATATCTTGTACACCTCGATCAGGTCACCCCTCAGTCTTCTCTGCTCCAACAAAAATAACCCAAGTCTATCCAACCTCTCTTCATAACTTAAATGTTTCATCCCAGGCAACATCCTGGTGAATTGCCTCTGCACCCCCTCCAGTGCAATCACATCCTTCCTATAATGTGGTGACCAGAACTGCACACAGTACTCCAGCTGTGGCCTCACCAAGGTTCTATACAACTCCAACATGACCTCCCTACTTTTGTAATCTATGCCTCGATTGATAAAGGCAAGTGTCCCAAATGCCTTTTTCAACACCCCACTAACATGCCCCTCTGCCCTCAGAGATCTATGGACACATAGGCCAAGGTCCCGCTGTTCCTCAGAAGTTCCTAGAGTTATGCCACTCATTGACTACTTCCTTGTCAAATTACTCCTTCCAAAGTGTATCACCTCACACTTTTCAGGGTTAAATTCCATCTGTCACTTCTCTGCCCATTTGACCATCCCATCTATATCTTCCTGTAGCCCAAGACACTCAGCCTCACTGTTAACCACCCGCCCAATCTTTGTGTCATCTGCAAACTTACAAATCCTACCCCCCGCCCCCCCCCCCCGCCTCAACATAGTCATCTATGTCGTTTATATAAATGACGAATAATAGGGGACCCAGCACAGATCCCTGTGGTTCACCACTGGACACGGGCTTCCAGTCACTAAAGCAACCTTCTGTCATCGCCCTCTGCCTCCTACAACTAAGCCAATTTTGAATCCACCTTATCAAATTACCCTGTATCCCATGTGCATTTGCCTTCTTTATAAGTCTCCCATGTTGGACCTTGTCAAAGGCTTTGTTGAAATCCACATAAACTACATCAACTACACTACCCTCATCTACACACCTGGTCACCTCCTCAAAAAATTCAATCAAGTTTGTTAGGCATGACCTCCCTCTGACAAAGCCATACTGACTATCCCTGATCAAACCTTGCCTCTCCAAGTGGAGATAGATTCTCTCCTTCAGAATTTCTCCAATAGTTTCCCTACCACTGACATGAGAATCACTGGTCTGTAGTTCCCTGGCTTATCTCTACAACTCTTCTTAAATAGCGGAACCACTTTAGCTGTTCACCAGTCCTCTGGCACCTCCCCCGTGGCCAGAGAGGAATTAAAAATTTGGGTCAGAGCCCCTGCGATCTCCCCCCTTGCCTCCCTCAGCAGTCTGGGACACAAATCATCCAGACCTGGATATTTGTCCACTTTTAAGCCTGCCAACACCTCCAATACCTTGTCACTCCCTATATCAATTTGCTCAAGAACCTCGCAGTCCCTCTCCCCGAGTTCCATACCTTCATCCTCATTCTCTTGGGTGAAGACAGATGTGAAGTACTCGTTCAACACTCTACATGTGCTGTGGATAAAGGAGAACCAGTGGATAAACTGTACTTAGATTTCCAGAAGGCATTTGATAAAATGCTACATCAAAGTTATTGCAGAAAACAAAAGCTCATGGTGTGGGGGGGTAACATATTGGCATGGATAGAAGATTGGCTAGCTAACAGGGAGCAGAGAGCTGGCATAAATGGGTCTTTTTCTGGTTGGCAGGATGTGACGAGTGGTGTGCTACAGGGATCAGTGCTGGGGCCTCAAACTTTTACAATTTATATAAATGACTTGGATGAAGGGACCGAAGGAATGGTTGCTAAATTTGCTGATGACACAAAGATAGGTAGGACAGTAAATTGTGAGGAGGATGTATGGAGACTACGAAGCGACATAAATAGTTTAAGTGAGTGGGCAAAGATCTGGCAAATGTAGTATAATGTGGGCAAATGTAAAATCGTTCATTTTGGCAGGAAGAATAAAATAGAAGCTTATTATCTAAATGGTGAGGCAATGCAGAGCTCTGAGATTCAGAGGGATCTGGGTGTCCTAGTGCTTGAATCACAGAAGGTTGGTATGCAGGTACAGCAGGTAATTAGGAAAGCTGATAGAATGCTATCATTTATTGTGAGGGGAATTGATTACAAAAGTTATGTTTCAGTTGTACAGGGCATTGGTGAGACCACATCTGGAGTATTGTGTACAGTACTGGTCCCCTTATTTAAAGATGTAAATGCATTAGAAATAGTTCAGAGAAGGTTTACTTGGCTAATATCAGGAATGAGCAGGTTGTATTATGAGGAAAGGCTGGACAGGTTAGGCTTGTATCCACTGGAATTCAGAAGAGTAAGAGGCGACTTAATTGAAATCTTTAAGATCCTGAAGGGCCTTAACAGGGTGGATGTGGAGAGGATGTTTCCTCTTGTGGGAGAATCTAGAACTAGGGGTCACTGTTTAAAAATAAGGGGTCGCTCATTTAAGACAGAGACGAGGAGAATTTTTTTTCTCTCGGAGGGTTGAGTGTCTTTGGAATTCTCTTCCTCAAAAGGTGGTGAAAGTAGAATCTTTGAATATTTTTAAGACAGAGCTAGATAGATTCTTGGTTACCGAGGGGGTGAAAGGTTATAAAGGTTAGTCAGGAATGTAGGGTTGAGGTTACATTCCGATCAGCCTTGATCTTGTTGAATGGCAGAGCAGACTCGAGGGGCCAAGTGGCCTACTCCTACTCCTAATTCGTATGTTCATAAGTTCATATGTACTCTCTTTTGAATGGGACTGTAGTGAGGCCCAGCCTGATCTCTCAATGACCTGTAAAAGATCCCATTCAAACAAGTGCGGAGGCGCTCTCCTGGTGTCTTGGCCAATATTTAACCCTCAACCAGTATCACTAAAAAAGACTATCTATTCACACACTTCATTCCTGTTTATGGGACCCTGCCATGCACAAATTGGCTGCCATGTTGCTTCATTGCAACAGTGAATACACTTTAAAAGTATTTCATTGACTTTAAAGAACTTTTGGATGTTCAGATGTCGTGAATGTTGTGGAAATGGAAATCTGTCATTATTTTGTTAACTGTGGTAGTAAATGGCGATACACACATTGGTTTATCTAGCAAAAATGTGATTGGAAATTAATCTGAATACTAACTGCCTTCCTCCTGTGAATTTTTAGGTTTGATTGGTTTTGCTCGTTTATGCCCAGGAGATCATTATGCGGTAAGTTTTATTCCATCATGCATCCATTATATTTTGTCCATGGGCAGAATTTTCTGTTTGACGTAAAATGACGCGCGGTGACATCGAGTGAGCATCCCGATGTCACTGCGCGCCATCGCGATATTTCGCAGGGCGGGCATGTGATGAAGTTTGACGCACGCCCGCCATTAATTAACGGGCTAGTTAAGGCCCTTAATTCATCAATCGACAGTGATTTTCAGGCGCCAGTACGATCTTCGGGTTGGCGCACGGGCGCAACAGGCAGGCAGGTAAGAGACTTTTCTATTAACCTGATCCACGAGCGGGATAAGAGGGCTCATTGGGGTTGTCAATATGGTCTGTGAAGTATTTATTGGAAAAAGTTTTTTAAACTTGCCTGTGTGATCTGCAGCAGTTCAGAACAAATTCCAGCAGCTTTCTGTGTACTTTGAACCTTCAGGTCAGCATTCTGCAGCCAGGAATCTTTATCGGACCTGCAGCTTTCCGGAGGCCTCCCCTTAGCCTGGGTATGGGTTCTGACATGTCCACTGAAGGGGAAGGGAGGGCTAGAATGAGGAGGAGGCCAGGAGTACACATTCAGCCTCCAGGGGAGTACAGGCACAGGCGCAAGGGGCGCAGAACCAAGAGGTAGTCCAAGTTGGAAGGGGCCGCAGAAGACGCCACTGTCCTGCTGCCAGGGTATACAGGCGGCGATGCAGCTCCCTCAATATGACTGAGGTTCAGTGCCAAAGGAGGCTCCGACTGTCAAGGGAAACAGTCAACTGCATCTGTCAGATGATTGGCCCTGAGATCTCCCCTAACTGTATGCACAGACACCTCATGCCAGTGGCTCTGGAGGTCACAGTTGCCCTCAACTTCTATGCCTCTGGCTCCTTCCAAGGCTCGGTGGGTGATCTTTGCGGTGTCTTCCAATCAGCTGTCCACACTTGTGTCAAGCAGGTCACAGACGCTCTGTTCAGGGGTGCATTGACCTTCATCCACTTCTGCTGGGACCAGGCAAACCAGGCACAGCGAGCCAGAGGCTTCGAGGCCATTGCTGGCTTCCCCCACGTCCAGGGTGCAATAGACTGCACACATGTGGCCATCAAGGCGCCAGCAGGTGAGCTCGGTGCCTTTGTCAACAGGAAGGGCTTCCACTCCATGAACGTGCAGATAGTGTGTGATCACAGGATGCTGATTCTACAAGTCTGTGCCAGGTACCCAGGCAGCTCCCATGACGCCTACATCCTCAGACACTCCCAGGTTCCGGGGCTCTTCAGTGCTCCGGCTCGGCTTGATGGCTGGCTGCTGAGTGACAAGGGCTATCCCCTCAGAAGGTGGCTCATGATGCCTCTCCGCCATCCAAGAACAGAAGCTGAGCAGTGCTACAATAGGAGCCACGCCTCCACAAGGGCTGTGATGGAGAGAGCCATCAGTCTTCTCAAGATGTGCTTCTGATGCCTGGACCACTCAGGGGGCGCACTCCAATACCCCCCAGATGGTGTGATGGTGATAGTGGTTGCATGTTGCGCCCTACGTAATCTTGCACTGGAAAGGGGGATGCAGTGGACGATGAAGACATTGACGCAGTGGATGCGGCTGCACACGATGAGTCCAGCACTGATTCTGAGGATGAGCACGCACAGGGAATTGCTGAGGGGATAGACACTGACCCAGGACTACACCAAGGAGGCAGGGACACCCAGGAGGCTTTAATCCAATGAACCTTCAGCTAGCACACCACAAATGGATCAGCAGGACCAGCCTTGCCTGGCGCATCCATACTCGGCACCTAAGTGCTAAATCTGCCAGGGCATCAGCAGGAACTAAGGGCTTTGGACATAAACTTGAATGTCCAAACAAGCACTCATGACATTCATCTTAAACATACAAATGCAGAACAAAGGAGCCACCCTCAGCCAAGGTAACACATCTAATTTTTATTTTAAACATCAGATGTTCTCACAAATCCAAAACAAAACATTAAGCAAGCAGAAAAAAATTATAAGGACCTAATCTCAGGCCAACGCAAAAGCACCAGTGAGAAACCCGTGGTGTGCCTAGGGTGCCTTACGTTTCTGTTTGCGGGTGCTAAGTCTTGGTGCTGCCCCATCACTCAGAGTGGCTTCTGAGACAGCCTGCTGACTCTGCAGTCCTGTTGGCCTCGAGTACCTTGGTAGTCATCCTCTGGCCTGTGGAGCCTGTGCTGGCCCCGCCTGGGAGGGATCTGCCAGTTGCACAGCTGGCATCTCCCCAGGCGTCGCAGCCTCACTGGATGAAACAGTCACTGGGAGAGGGGCGGAGCAGCTGGTGCCCTCATCCGTAGCGCCATGAGAGGAGCCCACAGATATGACAGGGAGCTGCTGCACCGATGTGAGGTCGCCTCAGACCTCCCTGCTCACCGTGGATGGATGGGCAACGAGCTGGAAAGCTTGAAGCCCACACCATCTCCCACATTGGCACTGACCAGCTGTGGCCACTGGCGCTGTGAGGGCTTGCAGGTCCGAGCGTCACCCCAGGAGAACCTGATTGTTCTCCTGGAGGCGCCTCTCCACAGGAGTCGCCACTCTTTCCATGGAGGAAGCATGACGCTCTGCAATGAGGCTCATTGCTTCACTGATGCTCCATGTGGACTCCTCCACCATGGACAGCAAGCGAAGCACAGCCTCATGTATCACTCCCAGATGCCCCTGCACACTTGGCCGCATTTCCTGCAGCTGCTGCATTGCAGGCGACTCCAGAGGCACATCATCACGCACTGACTGAGCATGTGCCTGGTCCCCTGCAGTCCTCCGACTGCTGGCGCCATTGACCCTCTGTCTCTGCCAGCTCCTCCAGCGATTGTGAAGTGCCCTCTCCACTGTGCCCCGGGACACTAGACGATGTTCCAATGCCCACCAAGGTGCTAGTATCTGCGCTGGTGCCTGCCTCGCAGAAATGGTGTGATGCAGGTGACACTTGAGGGCCCTCAGATGTGAGAGGGGGCATCTGCAATTCCTCCTGGCGGCCATGCTCTGATGATGCTGAAATGAACAACAAGGATAGTGGATCAGTTAGCGTGCACACAGTGACATACTTCATCTCTTTCCCCCGGCTCATTGTGCGCTTAACCTTCCAGAGCAAATGGACACGAACATTGGTGGGGTGGCAAATAGTGAGGCTGATAGCCTTACATTACAGGCGGATATAGACAGGCTGGTCCGATGGGCTGATGAATGCCAAATGGAATGTAATGTGGATAAGTGTGAGGTCATGCACTTGGGCAGGACAAACAAGGCACAGGAATACATGATGAATGATAGGACCGTGGGAAGTAACAAGGATCAGAGAGACCTTGCTGTGCATGTCGACAGATCCCTTAAGGTAGCGGGACAGGAACATAAGGCATTTAAGAAGGCAGAAGCCATACTTGCCTTTATTAGCCGAGGCATAGAAAATAGGAGCAGGGAGGTAATGTTCCAAGTACAGAAAACGTTGGCTAGGCCACAGCTATAGTTCTGCGTGCAGTTCTGAAATGTGCTTCACGGGAGGGATGTGATTGGAGTGGAGAGAGTGCAGAGGTCATTGACCAGGATGCTGGCTGGGCTGGAGAGTTTGACTTATGAAGAGAGATAGCATAGACTGGGGTTATTTCCCCTAAAGCAGAGGAAATTGAGGGGTGACATGACTGAGGTGTGTAAACTTATGAGGGGCATAGATAGGGTCGACAGAAAGGAACTTTTCCCCTTGGCAGAGGGATCAGTAACCAGGTGGCATAGATTTAAGGTAAAGGGGCGTGAGGTTGACAGGGGATGTGATGAGCAACTTTTGCACACAGTGGGTGTTGGGAATGTGGGATGCACTGCCTGAAAGGGTGGTGGATGCAGAAACCCTCCTAACATGTAATAAGTAGTTGGATGTGCAGTTGCGATGCCATGGCATACAAGGCCATGGGCATTGTGCTGGGAAATGGGATTAGAAGACTTAGGAACGTGTTTAATGCGAGCATCCTTGAAGGGCCAAAGGGCCTTTTATCTATGATCCACACCTCTGACTCTAGCATTCTGTGACCGAGCAATGTTGCAACGATAACAAATTAAACAATCATCAGTGCTATGAATGTTGGGAGGACATTGCAAATCTCACTGTTGGCCTCAAATACCTGGTCATTCCACCCCAGCCTCACCGACACCAATTGACCTGGGTGCATGGCACCACTCAAGCTCCAGGGCCTCCTGTTTGAAGAGGCTTAACATGAGGAGGTGAGCCTGGCCGCCTCCAGTCCTCGCACACACCGACGTATTATGAGTATTCTTCTCCTGAAAAACAGAGAAGACCATTCATTGCAGCTAATCGCACATGGACTCTGCACATGCACGCCGCACCCCAACCGCAGTGGGCCATGTCAGGCCTCTAGTGCCTCCTCTCCCCGCTACTGCTGATCAGTCACACAAAGATAGTACACCTGCTCCCAACACCACCAACGGTCATCTTGGACACATTCTGCATACATAACTTTAGAAAACATGCGGTTTCTTTGTTCCCATAGCAAGGAAGCACAACTATGTGCAACGTTGAGGGCAGCAGATGGTTCTTGGCCACGACACCTTGAGGCTCCCCTTCCACCACCTCATCACTGTGAATAGAACATGTGTTGGAGTTCTGAGTATGCACCTAGCTGCATCTCCTGCAGGTTGCCCCCAGACTAGTCATGTGTGACTAAGTGCAACACATGGTGTGGGGGAGAGCTCATCTCCTCATGAACCACTCAGTACCCATGCTTAGATCAGCCTATCTGCTTGCCCACCCAGCGTAGGAGAAATGCCCAATATGATTCAATACAGTCACGACAGTAAGACTTGTGGGGGGGCCTCGAAGGCTAAGGCTACCTGCTGGGTTAAATGCCCAATGACAACATGGCACTCACCCTTCCAGAGCACAACAAATCGTTGTGGCGCTTATGGCACTGGATCCGGGTGTGCCACACCACGTCACGGGAGCTCACCACCTCCTCCACCTCCTCCCAGGCACATTTGGTCATGTGGTGGGGAGGCCTCCTCCTCCCATCCTGGGGGCCCAACACCTCCCACCGTTCTGGCACCTCCTCTAGGAAGGCAGCAAGGCATTCATCTGAGAAGCGAATGGCACATTGGCCCCCCTGCAGCCTGCCCTGCTCCTGTGGCCTACCCTGCAGCCTGCCCTGCTCCTGTGGCAGACCCTGCAGCCTGGCCTGCTCCTCTGCCCTTCCCTCCAGCGTGCCCTGCTCAGCCGACCCCCTGTGGTGTGACCTTGAAGTGGCCAATGTGAGCAGCCATACAGGAGGCTGCCAGGCCTTCCTTTAAACAGACTGCCGGGTCACCATTGGACCCAGCGGTCTGTGCACACCCACCACCACCCGCACATTCCCGCTATCCATGGGAGTTGGCAAATACGTTGGGCGGGCCTTAATTGTGCCGCCTGTGTAAAATGGTGGCATGGGCCCAATCGCTGGCGCCGATCGGGTCCACGCCCACCTGTGCCTGCTCCAGCTCCGCCCGCCCAACAGGCAGAAAATTCTGCCCCATGATTTATCCTTTCCCAGAATTTCACTAATAATTTCTTTTTACTAAAGCAGCAACAGATAAAGGTAAAACGCATGTAATAAAAATCCCTTTGGTCAGAGGCCTTTTCTATAGTTGTAATTTTGGATGTGACTTTGACAAATTGAAGTTTTTTTAAACTGTAGGTCCCTGTATTTCTGTAGCCTAAAGGTAGGTTCTTTTAAGAAGCCACACTCAAAATAGCTCCTCCAACTGAATGGGAGAAATTTTAATTTCCCATTTAAAAAATTCTCATCCTTGTTTTCAAATCCCTTCCGTGGTCTCGCCCCTCCCTAACTCCGTAATATCCTTCAGCTCTACAAGCCTCTAAGATATCCACATTTTCCAATTCTCGCTTCTTGAGCATCCCGGATTGCTTGACCATTGGCAGCTGTGCCTCCAGCTGCCAAGACCCTAAGCTCTAGAATTCCATTCCTAAACCTCTTTGCCTCTCTACCACTCCTTCCTCCTTTGAGATGCTCCTTAAAACCTATCTCTTTGATCAAGCTTTTGAGCATCTGCTCTAACATCACATTATGGGTCTATACTCGATGGAGTTTAGAAGGATGAGGGGGGATCTGATTGAAACTTACAGAATACTGAAAGGCCTGGATAGAGTGGCCATGGGGAAGATGTTTCCATTAGTTGGAGAGACTAGGCCCGAGGGCACAGTGTCAGAGTAAAGGGAAGACCTTTTAGAACAGAGATGAGGAGAAACTTCTTTAGCCAGAGAGTGGTGAATCTATGGAATTCATTGCCACAGAAGGCTGTGGAGGCCAGGTCATTGAGTGTATTTAAGACCGAGATAGATAGGTTCTTGATTGGTATGGGGATCAAAGGTTACGGGGAGAAGGCGGGAGAATGGGGTTGAGAAACTTATCAGCCATGATTGAATGGCGGAGCAGACTCGATGGGCCAAAGGGCCTAATTTCTGCTCCTATATCTTATGGTCTTATGGTCTTAGGTGACTCAATGTCAAATTTTGTTTGATAACACTTTGTGAAGCACCATGGAACATTTTACTATATTAAAGGTGCTATATAACACAATTGTTTTTGCTGTTGAATGACTTTTGTTCTTTTAATTCTGTATGAAGTGCAAAAAGTAGAGGTGATTATTAACAGGCATGTGTCCCTAGGAAAGTAAGCACACCCAAGGCTTACAAATAGTTAACATGGAGCACTGGACTATTACTTCTGGCATAATATAAACAGGATAGCCCTCGCCCTGGCAACAACAGGGGACCTGTTGGCATGCTTTTGTATATATGTTTTGCAGCTTGCTTTTCGTTGTTTGAGTTAAGTGCCTTTGTTTTGCAAATAATCTTCTCAAGGTGAGAATTTATTTCAAAGCGTATTGCAAGTTGTAGCTTTTGGATAAATTGAATCCTAGTGATGCCCTATTAAGTGATGGCTTTTAACTAGCTCCAACAGATGAAGAAGCAAGGTGCAACTCTGTAAAGATGTTTTATGGGTTTGATTAGAGAGCCAGGTAGAGGGGTTTGTGGGCTTCGGGGCAAATGCAGTCTTCCCACAAGTGCTGTGATCGATTAAACACATGTGGTAATCAAAGTTCCATGGTACCGACCTACGGCCTTTATTAACAGGAAGGGATTCCACCCTATCAACGTCCAAGTGGTGTGCAACCACCAAAGACATATACTTCAGGTGTGCGCTCAGTTCTTAGGCAACACTCACATGCATTTATACTTCCCAACACCCGATGCAAGAGTAATGTAGATTCATGCAAGAGAGATCCATGACTCCTTTATTCACAATCAATTCCAGCAGGCATGATGCCGTTGTTGAACTCTCTGCATTATACCTCAATCCCTACACATCAGTTACCTCTACATCTCATCACAATCACTACTCACCAGGTCCGTCATCAAGTTACTCCCATGTTAACTAACACAACCACGGAGAAGGCAATACTCCACCTTCTCCCATACAGACTTGCAGATGATTGTGCAAACATTCACATAGCAATTGAGGAAAAAACATTAACACCATACAACACACAGGAATAAAGGAAACAACACTATTTAATTACACATAACTAGAAACTATCATATAAAGTTTAACCATCCGTGCCACCCTGGTGTACCAATGTACCTTTCTCATGTGTTAACAAATGCTGCAACGTGATGCGAGCCTGACAGCTGAGGAGGAGGCTGGCTGCTGAGTGTGATGCCCCATTGCCTGAAATGCCCTTGGACTGTCCTGGCATGCTGTGGGGCTCCTGCACAGCTGCAGGTGCATCCTCTGAGCCTGCAACTACTGGAGGCACTGGGATCATTAGCAAAGGGGTTAAGATGTGATTGATCACCCTTGAAGCGCCTTGAGAGGGCCTCTCAGGCGCAGCATGCTAGTGCACCTCCTTCCTCTCGGTACTTCCCTGTCTACTGGAGGAGGAGGGGCACCTGAAGGGGAGTCCAGGCACCTTGTTCCCCTCTCACCTGGCCATTGCTGCATAGAGTTCATGGCCAGAGTGATGGTATGCAGGTACGAGCACATATCTGGCATCCACTGAGTGGTCTGCTGAATCTGGCCCTCCATGATGGTCACCAGCCTCTCCATGGAGGGAGTCATGCACTCATGCATCAGAGATCTGGCACAACTCATGGCCTGGACGAACTCATCCATCATCCATGTATGGCTTCCCTGACTGTTGCTGCAGCTCCAGAAGGTTAGATGCGGCCATCACCAGAGGCCTTTCATCAGCCTGGGGCTCACCGTAGGCCTGAACTCCAACATTGCTCCAACTGTCAGGACCCTTCATCACAGCCTTCATCAGCTGCTACAGCACGCCTGTAATGTGCTCACCAGTACGTGACTCTGATTCTAAACGTGACCGAGGTGAATGTGTCTACACTGGTGGAGGGTGCTGGGTAAAGTTTTGATGTTGCCACCTCTGAGGCTTCAGCACCCTTCTTCTCAGAGGCGAACAGCAGAATCCTGAATGATGCAGCAGGTTGTCCCTCCAGTCCCCGAAAATCTGCACTGGAGAACAAAAACAGTTAGGTTTACGGTGTTCACATTCCCTCTTCCCATCTCTCTCATTCCAAATCTCCTTTCTGCCCTCTGGTTAACACCAAGCTTGGGGCTTCTTCATTATTTTCTCTCTGCGTCCCTGCTTCTCAATCTACCCTGCCCTTCGGCCAGTTCCACAGCCTCCTTGCCTGCTGGTGTGAGGATCTAATGTCCGACTCTCCACCACTCATCTTTGAATGTGCTCTGGTGTTGTGGACCATTTTCCCCTGCAGACGGAATGGGAGAATGAGTCTCCACTCAATGGACAGCTGGCATTCCTCTGTTACATAATAAGGCCTCCCAATTGTCTCATCCACACTTAAACTGTCATGGGACTTGGAGGACACTGACACCTTTGGTAGGAAGAACAAGGAGAATAATTACAATTACCGTGGATAGACTGAAGACGCTGGGATTGTTTTCATTAGGGATGACGAAATTAAAAGGAGAATTGATATACATGTTTGAAACTCATGAAGGTTTTAGATAGAGTAAGTAATGAGAAACTTTCCAATGGCTGAAATGTCAATAATCAAAGGGTACAATTTAAGATGATCAGCAAAAGAACCAGAGGCGGTGAACACAGTTTCATTAATAGCTTTCAAAAGAGAATTGGATAAATACTCAAAGGAGAAAACTTGCAGGAATATGGGGAGGGAGCTGGAGTTAGACTAACTGGATTGGTCTTTGAAAGAACCAGCGCAGACTTGGTGCAGGAGTTTTAACCTACTCATCTGCCAAGGAGAACAGTCCTAACTTTCTTTCAATGTCTCCTCATAACTGAAGTCTCTCATCCCCAGCAATATGTTGGTAAACTTTCCCTGTCCTGTTTCTTAGGCCGTTCTTTCTTGCCTGAAGTGTGGTGACCAGAAATGTCCACAGTACTCCAGCTAAGGCCTAACTAGAGATTAATTTTAAAATTCTAGAACATATGAACTAAGAGCAGTAGGCCATTCAGCCCCTCGAGCCTGCCATTCAATAAGATCATGACTGATCTGACTGTAGCCTTAACTGCACTTTCCTTCCTATTCCCTATACACTTTTACTCCCACTAGCACAATCTCTTTATTTTTATATTCTATTTATAAACCCAAGTAACCTTCACATCCTCCACTTCCGTTTTAAAGACAGATGTGAGGCACTCATTTAATGCTTTATCTATGTCGTCAGACTCTACATTAAAATTTGTCCTTGGGTCTTTAATAGCCCATATTTTTCCCTAGTCAGTTGCTTACACTTTATATCTTTATAAAACATTTTAGAATTCAACTTATGTTGTCTGGTAATCTTTTCTCGTAACCTCTCTATGCCTCCTATATTAGCTTTTTCAATTCCCTCTGGTACATACCGTAATCTTCCTGATTATTAACTGAATCTCTCTCCTGACATTCATAATCATCTTTTTTCTGTTTTATTTTAACTCTGACTTACACTGGCTCAATGACTGCTCACCTCCTGATGGTTTAATTTATTTTGAGACTACATTCCATTGGCTTCCCAAGGCTGTACTCCAGAACTGACTCACATGCACAACTCCAGCTCTTCAGCCATGCCATACCGAACATCACTGTTCCAAAGGGTGACATTTACCCTAACAACCTGCAGCCGAGTCACTGACCTTCTGCTGCCTTTTTAGCTCTCCAGGGCTTCTTCTGAGCCCTTACCACCTGGAGCCTGCCAACAACAGCACTTTTGCTGCCTGGAGCCTCTTTCTTTGCTCCTCTCCCCACTGGTTTCTCTCCCCAGTGGTTCCTTCCAGTGATCTTCTCCCAGTGGCTCCTTCCCTGACGGTCTCCTTCTCTGGGTCCTCTCTCTCTGGGACCTTTTCTCTGGATTCCCCCTCTCTGGCTTCCCTCTCTCAATCCTGGGACACCCTGTGTTATGGTGCTAAACCTGGGAATGGTGATCCTTGTTTTCTGGCCATGCAGGCGCACTCCCGGTGTACCCAGTGACCTAGCCCTTTAACTGGAAAAAAAAACAAACTAGACGGTGCATGTGCAGCCTGTCACCCTGCCACACACCATGCATGCTTGGAACTTTTGGGTCTGCCGGAAAATGGAGTCCTTGGCCCTCACCCGGATTAAAGTAAATTCTTGATTCTTAATAATATATAGTGACTTTAATATAATGAAATGTCCCAAACATTTCACAGAAGCATTGTAAGTCTAAGAATGGCACTGAGTCACATAAGAAAATATTAGGTCATTGGATTAAAAGCTTGGACAAAGAAATAGGTTTTAAGGAGCTTCTTAAAGGAGGAAAGCAAGGTGGCAAGGTGGAGAGGTGTAAGGAGGATATTACAGAACTTGGGGCTTAGGCCACAATAGCTTCAATCATCCCAATACTTAATCGGGGGAAATTTATGCTCCTCTAATACTGGATGTCAGATAAGCATGTCTGATAATTTAGCAATAGTGGAGGAGTCGAGAGAGGTGTGAGGCAGAGCTGGATGCCATCATTGTACACGTGAAAACTAATGCTGTCTGAGGTATTAATATAGGATATGGATGGTGGTTCTGAACAGATAATCTATCAATTTTGATCCAGATTGGTTGATTTCATAGGGGTCCATCAGGTGCCGAATCAGCGGAAAGCAGCCCAAGGCGTTAATTGTTTGCAGCTGTCACATCAATTACATTCACCTTTATCATTGTCAAAGTTTGGCCACCCATTTAATATTGATGAAGGCCATTGACCTATAATAATGATATGAGATGCAATCATCTGTTCTCTTTAGTTTCTGTGGGTTTACTTGTCTGAGAAAGCAGTCTAATGTCAGTACTGCAGCCAGCAGCTAGAAAGTTCTATGTTTACGTTTTGTCAGCCAACAGAAGGTCTGAGCTATTTTTCAAACAATAGCCAGTAGAAAGTGTGCGGTATCTATTATTTTATATATTGAGGACAGTAATGCTGTTTGTTGCAAAAGGAACTAGAGAAATAGGCAGAACAGACAGAACAAGCTATTACTCAGTCACAATGCTCTTAAGCTGAACTAAAAATGAGACTAATTTATATAGTTTTTAAGTTTTGTGGAAGTACATATGCATATTTCTTCCAACAATGTATTTGTGACTGAATTATCTGACCTCCATTCATGCAACACATTCTAATGGTGACAAATCTTGTGTCTTACCTGACTTTGTTCCAAGAAAATAAAGCTGTGAGATTGCTTTTCAAGATGACTTCTTCAACTGTACAATTATTTATTCAGCACTGGGAGCATAACCTAATTTTTCTTCATTGTAAGTGAGATTTCTGATGGGTCATTCATTAAACAGAGATATCTTCTAAATAATAAAAGCTTTATTACAAATACCTGAATCCCAATGAGTGAATGCAAATTAGAGGAAACCAGGGAACTTTAAATGTATGTGTGAGGCTTTTGTGCTATATGGCATTTCCTCACATTCAGACGGATATTTGCACTTTTTTAATTAACCCAAATCATCATATAGGTTCCTGCACTCATATTTGGAGCGCTCTGGCATCTGAAAGGGAAGTGTATTCTCGTGGAAGACTAGATACTAAGCAAGATAAGAACTCTATAAAATATGACTTGGTGTTCTGGGCATTGCTGATAAGTGAGGGATCTGTGCTCACATCATTGTATGCCATATTTGGTTCTTGGAGAACCTTGGATACAAATGTGGATATTCTGTGATGGTCATAAATTGAGGACTCAATTTTGGAATCAACAGAGGTCTAGGTGAGCACAATTTTCTAGGTAGCCTACATAAACCCAGATGCCAGTTGAAAATTACCTAGCCAAAAAATAAGAGTTAATAGAGAGCCAAAATGGCTGCAATATGAACCCTAATAGAATTGGTTTTCAAACCAACTTCAATCGCTAATATATGTTATACATATGTTAAAAACATATGAAATAGGATTAACTAATTCCAAATACCAGCATGAGAGATTTTGTTTATTGACACTATGGGCAGAATTTTTCCCTTGTCGAGTGGGTGCGCGCCCAACCCGAACGAGAGTAAAATAGTGCGCGATGATGTCGGGCAAGCGTCCCAACGTCATCGCTCACTCTTGCAATATTTCGCTTGGTGGGTGCGCGCAAGAGACAGCAGTGCGCCGGCGGACAATTAAGAGGCCTATTAAGGCCCTTAATCAATTAATTAAATCATATTTTTCGCTGCACGTCGAACCGTTCGGTTGGCGGGCGGGCGAAAAGGACAAGTGCCCTTTGTATTTTTTGAGGAAACCTCATCCACAGGCAGGATGAGGTTTCCGATGTTAATGAAAAATAAAATAAAAATGTTTAAATTTCAATTATAACATGTCCCTAGCATGAGGGGACATGTTTACCTTATTTTTTAAATCTTTATTTGTAATGTTATAAATCTTCAGCTCCCTGAGGCAGCTCTGTGCTTTCAGGGAGCTTTCAGTGCACACACCTGGGCGCATGCGCATAATTCTGTGCCCGCCCCACCCCAGCAGCGCTGAGCATTGCAGCACACAATTCACGATGGCTGGCCATTAATTGGCCTCAGCATGAAATCGCGGTCAGAGCCCAATCGCGGGCAGTGGTCGGTTTTGCAGCTGCTCCCAGGCCCGTACAGCCGATGAGGTAAAAATCCTGCCCAATGTTGTTGGATGAGCAATGCCCTACATGATATCCTAAGATGGGATGCCTAGTGGACGGGTTAATTCCTGAATTTGAGTGTAAGATTAGACGCCTTACCTGGGAAATAAAATTTCTTATGTAGCTGAAGAGTGTCCTTAGCAAAAGGCAGGATGCTTGAACATGTGTATTGTAGAGTCATTACATCATTATTACAATTATGGTCACTGCCCCTGTTTAAGTCTTCTGCATTCCCAACAGCACTGAGTGAAATAAAGAATTGTGCAAGGAACTTATTTATCAAGGATGCTTCAGACAATCTTGCACACAGACAAGTTAGTTATCCAGATAGAGGTACCTGACATGTGGTGTATTTATTGATGGACTCTTTGTATTTACCCTTGCTGCCAATGGCAGGTTGAATAGCAATACATTGAATCTGTAGTTTTGTCTTCTGAAACTGAACAAAAAGAATTTCAATGGTACTGTCAAAATGTAAAGTAGAATGATGCACTTTTCAGGTCCTAGGTGGCTAAACAATCCCCAAACACACTCTCTGAATAATCTTTGGATTCCAGTGTTCAAAAAAGATAAGGACTTGAAAGGAGAACTATCTGACTGGCAATAGCCAAGGTACAGACATAGGATTGGTTACTCTCAGGTGCTCAGAAGATGTTGAGTTCAATGGTTTGTTTCATCTGTGTTTGATTATGCTAGCCTGGTAACTGATCTTTGTGCACTGCATGATTGCTTAAACCTGTAGGTGTAGCTAGTGACTTAAGTACTGACACCACACTGAGTATGTTCCAGAAAGGATCTGGGATTCTCTGCAAAGAATATGTGTGTGTTGAAACTACTGTAAATTCTGAGATTATTCTGTAACTAAACTGTTGGATTTAGATTTAGAGTCATCACTGCATTGCTCTGAGATAAACAAGATATACAGAAACCTGATTAATACATAACAGATCACACTGCCTGAGAAAATAATTACACTTTTGATGAAGGGATGGTTGTGACAGTCCATTGCAACTAGGCCAATTTAAGGCCTGGAAGCATAGCTGAATCAAAGAATTTCTCCTCGGAAGATTTCCCATAGAGATTAGCATCTTGCAGAACTGGAGTTCACTTTGTGGTGATTGGAAATAAACTGGAAGGGA
The DNA here is from genome assembly GCF_964194155.1 of Cetorhinus maximus. Lineage (NCBI taxonomy): Eukaryota > Metazoa > Chordata > Chondrichthyes > Lamniformes > Cetorhinidae > Cetorhinus > Cetorhinus maximus. The sequence goes on along the minus strand of NC_135891.1, from coordinate 44,424,690 downwards.
TGCAGATTTGAACGGATACGACAAACAACTGGTTTAGCCATTCACCACCAGATTTAACTGGACCATATAAAGCACTAATGGGTCCTGCTCTGGTCTGAAAAAACTGCTCAGGATTCTACTACAAGCCATCTTCTTAAACCCTTCTTTCTCATCTCCCTCACCTCCAACAAGTGTGAGGAGCTCTCTGGGGTGGGGAATTACAAAAAACACAAGAAATAGGAGCAACAGGAGTAGGCCATTTTGTACCTCAAGCCTGCTCCGCCAATCAATAACTGATTGTGGCCTTAACCCCTCTTTCTTGCCTGACCCCATGATCCTTCACTCCCTTATAGATCAAAAATCTATCTAACTCAGCTTTTAATATATTCAATGAATCGGCCTCCATGGATTTTTTGTGACCAAGACTGAGGCCATCTGATCAACAACCCCTGCCACTTCTCTCCCGTCCCATAACTACCAGGCCCAACTTTCTTTAAGGCTCCCCTCTGCCCTAGCCCTAGACTTGTATCTTTCTCTAGTTTCTCTCCTATCCTTTGTCATGCCCTCTCCAAGCTTATCTTGTCTGTGAGACTCCAATTCCCTTGATCCTAATCCCACTAAGATGCTGATCAGCCAACTTCCTTTCCTCGCTCCTATGATAAAATGATAATTGTTTATTGGTGTTCTCACCTTAAGTTCTCCTTCAAATCTGCTGTCATTATCTCTCTCCTCAAAAAAAACCCTTGACCCTTCCATCCTTGCAAACAACCACTGCATATCCAATCTCTCTTTCCCCTCCAAAGTCTTTGAACATGTTGTCGTCTCCTGACTTTGTGCCCATCTTTCCAGGAACTCAATGGCCTGAATTTTACGCTTCCCTGCCAGCAGGTCTGTAGGCGAAGGGGGAGTGGGTGAGCGCAAAATTCCTTGGATGGGCGTTCCAGTGGGTTCCTGCCTGCCCTGCCCTCTGCAGTTTCACGCTGGGGCAGTCGAGGCCTAGGACAGCCCACCTACCCTTGCCCCAATCGAGGCCTTTAAATGGCCAATTAGTGACTGCTTAAGGGCCATCTCCCACCCACCCCAATTTTTAGGCTGGCGAGAGAAGTTCCCGGGCATGGGGGAAGCCCAAAAATAATCGGGTTCAGGCCTTGGATGGAAGGGGGGTTGCGTCTCCATCAGCACCCTCTTTTAACTTCAGGCATGCCCCCTTCATTCCAGTAACTGCAGGACCTCACTCTGCCCTAGCCTCTCCCCTGGCACCCCAAACTACCACTGCTTGCTGTTTATGCTGTTTGGCACGCAAATAGTTTGGTGCTGTAGCTTCACTAGGTTGACGCCACGATTTTGGTTTTGTCTGGTGCCCTCCTTCATTGAACCAGGGTTGATCCCCTGGCTTGGTGGTATGGTAGAGTCGGGGATATGCCTGGCCATGAAGTTGCCAATTGTTTGAGTGCAATTCTGCTGCTGCTAATGACCCACAGTGCCGCATGGTCTTCCAGTCTTGAGTTACTCGAGATGTTTGAAATCTATCCCATTTAGAAATTTGATAGTGTCACACACATGATGGAGGGTATCCTCAATGTGAAGAGGGGACTTAATCTCCACAAGGACTGTGCAGTGATCACTCCTGCCATGGACAGATGCACCTGCGGCAAGCAGGTTGGTGAGGATGAGGTCAAGTATGTTTTTCCCTCTTGGTTCCCTCACGACTTGCCGCAGACCCAGTCTAGCAGTTATGTCCTTTAGGATTCTGCCCGCTTGGTCTGTAGTGGTACGACCAAGCCAGTCTTGGTGATGGACATTGAAGTCCCCCACCCAGAGTACATCGTGTGCACTTGCCACCCTCAGTGCTTCCTCCAAGTGGTGTTCAACATGGAGGAGCACTGATTCATCAACTGAGAGGGGGCAGTACAAGGCAATCAGTGGGAGGTTTCCTTGTCCATGTTTGACATGATGCCATGGACTTCATGTGTTGTGGACTCCCAGGACAACTCATTCCTGACTGTATACCACTGTGCCACCACCTCTGCTGGGCCTGTCCTGCCAGTGGGGCAGGACATACCCAGAGATGGTGATGATTTCTGGGACACTGTGTGTAATGTATGATTCCTTGAGTATGATTATGTCAGGCTGTTGCTTCACTAGTCTGTGGGACAGCTCTCCCAATTTTGGCATCAGCCCCCAAATGTTAGTAAAGGAGGAGTTTGCAGGGTCGACAGGGCTGAGTTTGCTGTTGTCATTCCTGGTACCTAGGTTGATGCCGGGTGGTCCGTCTGGTTTCATTCCTTAGCAGCTTGATACAACTGAGTGGTTTACTAGATCATTTCAGAGGGCACCTAAGAGTCAACTACATTGCTATGGATCTGGAGTCACATTTAGGCCAGAAGCTGCAGTGGACAGGACTGGGACTGCATGCTAGGTAAGGACAGCAGATTTCCTTCCCTAAAGGACATTAGTGAACCAGATGGGTTTTTACGACAATCGACAATGGTTTCATGGTCATCATTAGATTTTTAATTCCAGATTTTTACTGATTGAATTTAAATCTGTTGTGTTGGGATTAGAGCCTGGGTCCCCATAGCATTACCTTGGGTCTCTGGATTACTGATCCAGTGACAATACCTCTGTGCCCCTCGATCCCCGCCAGGAATCCCACGTCTTTAGGCTCTGGGCACTGCATGCAATCCCAGTCCTGTCCACTGAGCTTCTGGCACTGCAGAAATTAGAGAAACTCTCCAAGGCAGGATTTCCTCCTGACTGAGGGGCACAAGTCCTGCCTGCAGCCAATTAACACTTGTTGGAGTGTGAAATCGCTGCGGGGCAGACAGTGTCAGATGGCGGGAAGGGAAACCCCACCATCCTAAAAATCCTGGCCTATATTTGAATGTCTGCATTCAAATTTCTGTCCCTGCACAGTACCGAAACAACTCTTATCAAAGTCCGAAATTACATATGATGTGACTGTGACAAAGGCAAACTGCTTCTTTTCTTTCTCAACCTGTCTGCAGCCTTTGTCACAGCTGATCACATCATCCTCCTTCAATGAGTAACTCACCTCCTGACTCCCCCAAGCCTGTCCACCATCTACAAGGCACAAGTCAGGAGTGTGATGGAATACTCTCTGCTTGCCTGGACGAGTGCAGCTCCAACAACACTCAAGAAGCTTGACACCATCCAGGACAAAGCAGCCCACTTGATTAGCTCCCCTTCCACAAACGTTCACTCCCTTCACCACCGACGCACAGTGGCAGCATTGTGTACCATCTACAAGATGCACTGCAGGAATTCACCAAGGCTCCTTTGACAGCACCTTCCAAACTCATGACCACTACCATCTAGACAGACAAGGGCAGCAGATACATGGGAAGTTCCCCTCCAAGCCACTCACTATCCTGACTTGGAAATACATCACCATTTCTTCACTGTTATTTGGTCAAAATCCTGGAACTCCCTTCCTAACAGCGCTGTGGGTGTACCTACCCTACAGGGTCTGGAGTGGTTCAAGACAACAGCTCACCATCACCTTCTCCAGGGCAATTAGGGATGGGCAATAAGTGCTGGCCTAGCCAGCGAGGCCCACAACCCGTAAATGAATTTTAAAAATGCCTCTTCACCATCATCTAGCTGGGTGGGAACTGCATTTGCCTGGCCCTATTCTCATCTATCTAAAAGTAGCCAGAGATTTGTCATGAAATACTTCTCTTCTCATTCTCACACAGTTACCTCTGATGTCTCCCAAAAATCTATCCTCATATTTCTCATATACATACTGCCCCTCAATGACATAATCTGAAAACATGCCAGTTTCCACATGTAAGCTGACAGCTGTACCTCACCACCTCTCTCAATCCCTCCACTGTCTCTAAATGTCAAATTGCTTGCCTGACATCCAATACTGAATGAGCAGAATTTTTTTCCAAATTCTGCTCCCTCTCCACCCACTCCATCCCTCTCCCTCACAACCGTCTGAGGCCGAACTGGATTGTTTGCAACCTCATTTTCATAGTTGGCTCTGAGATGAGCTTTCGACTACATATCTGCACCATCACTTACATTGCCCACTTCCATCTCCATAACATCGGCTGACTCTGTCCTTGCCTCAGCTGTTCTGCTGCTGAAACCCTCATGCATGCATTTGTTACCTCCAGACTTGATTTTTCTAATGGACTCTCTGCTGCCTGTGTCCATTCGCATATCATCCCTATGCTCGCCAACCTACCCTGGTCTCCGGTTAAGCAACAGCTTAATTTTAAAATTCTCATCCTTGTATTCAAATTCCTTCATGGCCTCACCCCACTAACTCTGTAATCTCTTCCAGCCCTGCAATCCTCCAAGATACCTGCATTCATCTAATTTCAACATATTGAGCATTCCCAATTTTAATTGCTCCAACACTGCCTTCAGCTGCCTCAGCTCTAAGCTTTGGAATTCCCTCCCTAAACCTCTCTACCTCGCATTCCGCTTTAAGAAACTCCTAAAGCCTTCCTCTTTGACCGAGCCTTTGATCATCTGACCTATTAACTTCTTATGTGGTTCTGTATCATATTTTGGTTTATAATGCATCCGCAGAAGTGCCTTGAGACGTTTTATTACGTTAACAGCGGTATATAAATACAAGTTGAAACAAAAATAAGAAATGCTGGAAGAACTCAGCAAGTTTGACAGCATCTATGGAGAGAAAGTCAGAGTTAACGTTTTGAGTCCATATGACTCTTCTTCAGAGCTAAAGAGAAGTTGAAATGTGGTGAAATATATACTGTTTAAGGGAGGGGGAACAGGTGAAGCTGGATAGAAGGCCAGCAATAGATGGAGGCAAAGGAGAGGTTTCGAAAGATGTCATAAACAAAAGTTCAAAGGGTTGTTAATAGTGGTGGTGCTGGCTAAAGGAGGCGCTAACGGTGACATTAAGAATGAAAAGCAGAATGTGATAATGACAGGACCAGGGTAAGCACTCTGGAAAGTGATGGATGGCCCTAGTGGGGGTAGGGTGGGGGGAGGGGACAATGGTGGGAAAAAAGATCAAAAAGGCTAAAAGCTGGGGATAAAACAATGAATAAAAATGGAAATAACTTTAAAAAAAATAATAATAATGAAAATAAGTGGGGGGAAATAAATAAGTAAATCAAAATAAAAAAATAAAAATGAATATAGAAAAAAAGGAGGGGATCAAAAAGGGGTGGGAATGGAGGAGATAGTTCATGATCTCAAGTTTTGAACTCAATGTTAAGTCCAGAAAGCTGTAAAGTGCCTAATCGGAAGATGAGGTGTTATTCTTCCAGTTTGCATTGAGCTTCACTGGAACATTGCAGCAGACCAAGGACAGACATGTGGGCATGAGAGCAGGCTGGGGAGTTGAAATGGCAAGCGACAGGAATGTCTGGGTCATGTTTGAGGACAGACCGAAGGTGTTCCGCAAAGCGGTCACCCAGTCTGCGTTTGGTCTCTCCAATATAGAGGAGACCACATTGGGAGCAGTGAATGCAGTAGACCAAATTGAGGGGAGTGCAAGTGAAGCGCTGCTTCACCTGAAAGGATTGTTTGGGCCCTTGGATGGTGAGGGGGGAAAGTAATAGGGGCAGGTGTTGCACATTCTGCGATTGCATGGGAAGGTGCCGTGGGAGGGGGTTGAGGTGATGGAGGAGTGGACCAGGGTGTCCCGGAAGAATGGTCCCTACGGAATGCCGGTGGGGGGTGGGGTGGGGTGGTGGTGGGGGAGTGGGGTGGGGTGGGGTAAAGAGAAAATGTGTTTGGTAGTGGCATCATGCTGGAGTTGACAAAAATGATGGAGGATGATCCTTTGAATTGCAGAGGCTGGTGGGGTGAAAAGTGAGGACAAGGGGGACACTATCATGGCTCTGGGAGGGAGAGGAAGGTGTGAGGGCAGAAGCGCGGGAGATGAGTCAGACACAGTTGAGGGCCCTGTCAGCCACCGTGGGTGGGAAACCTCAATTAAGGAAGAAGGAAAACATGTCAGGAGCACTGTTTTGGAAAGTGACATCATTGGAACAGATGCAACGGAGGCGAAGGAACTGAGAGAATGGGATGGAGTCCTTACAGGAAGCAGGGTGTGGGGAGCTGTAGTCAAGGTAGCTGTGGGAGTCGGTGGGCTTGTAATGAATATTGGTGTACAGTCTATCACCAGAATTGAGACAGAGAGATCAAGGAAGGGAAACCAACTTCATGCAAGTGGTTCATGGAGTCATTATTTCTGGCCTGAGAGAATTTTTCTGCACCAAGTAGCGTTGAGGAGCTTGTAGTATTGGATAGTACTGATGAATTCCATGATATGCTAGGCCTCAAGGACTTGGTGACAAATGTATTAATCATGTACCCTACATTTTGAAGGATGAGCATTCATATTTTTTAGGCTTCTCCAGGTGATTTCTTTGTAAATCAAGTTAGGTGAAGAACTCTTTCCTGGTAGATGTACTGAGAAAACCTGAAGCACGTTTGTGTGCTAAAAGTTTTCTTTTGGTCTAGTTTTGGCTTGTTGACCATTCATTCGCAATTCATAACGAAGTCAGCTGGAATTTTATACCAAGCTTAACCTCGTACTAATACTGGAAATTTTGTCTGGTTGTCTGTAAAGCTTGAAGAAAGAACCAAGCTATTTTCAAACAAAAATGGACTTTGTGGTTTGTACAGTTATTTTCAAATTTAGCCAACAGAATACAGAAGGTCACGGTAACTGTTTTTCAGGGATATTTAAAGAACTGTAGTTACATGAATCTTGAATTCTGTTTGGAGTTCTAAAGAGAAGTACAAGTAGAGAGTCTATATCCATTGTATCAAACAAATTTGTTTGATAACTTAAAATTAAAATGAGACCTGAAGTTGAAATGCTCTATTGCTTTTCAAGAAAGGGGAAGAGATCCTATAGAGGTATCAGATAATTTCAGGCACTAATAGCAATTAATAGAAAAGGTTATCCAGGGTTTGTTGCCAAAAGCTGACTGATACATCATGGCTTAAGTAAATACCCTTAAAGGCACTGGAACTTGGGACTCCCTTATAAAATGATGTAAAAGACAGGCTGAAGAAAGCTGGAGTAAATTGAGTTACTCAAAGATCTAGAAACAGACATTTGAAATTGGACTAGGTTACAGTCCTTTAAACATTCTATCCCTTCAGCAAGGGTTAAAGAAGGCATTTCATGTCAGTTTCACTGTTTATTATGACGACCTGAAGGACAAAACAGCTGGCTGTTTTTTTATCCCCCCACCAACCCTTACTCTTCAAAGAACATTCTGATCTAGCAAACAATCTAAGAGAAGAAAACCTACTTTACTTATCTAACAGTAAGATCCAAGATTTGAGGTATGTGACTGTTACTGGGTCACAATGGACACAATACTGCAGCTGAAGGGAAATGAAGTGATGCTCAGGCACATTGCGAACCACAAATCATGCATCCAGCTGATGTTGGCAACATCATGTGTTGAGCATGTGACTCTGAAGGACCAATAGGAAACAGACTCTTGTGTATGAAGAATGTGGAATGAAGAAGCTACAAGGACAAGATTGCAAGATGATGATTTAAAAAGCAAGTTTATCTTGCAGAACAGAAATTTAAATTTAAATGTTTCTTTCAATTCTGTTTATTCTACCATTCCTCATTTGTTAACCCAGAGATGCATATGTTGTGTGCCAGCAGTACTGAAGGCTTGCCAAAAGCAATCTGACACCATAGACTGTGGGTCAGTTAGCAGGGGGTGTTCAAATGTGTTGGAACAATATGCGTAAAGAGGAACCCATCTCCTTGAATTAATAAGTATGTGGAGGAGGTGGAATTTTCCATTCATGCGAAAGCAGTTAAGTAAGAACATGCTCAACCCACGTATGTTTTCAAATTGAATTGAATATTTACTTGATTAAAAAATTCTAATATAATGCTTATTTTATGTAAAATGAAGGAAACTAAAAAGCTCTCTTGTTTATTTTGTGTGCTTCCATTCAGGCCCTTCTGTAGTTCAGTTCTTGTTTAAGATGATGTAATAGAATTTTAGTCCCTAATTTCCTTCCTTCTGAAGCGCTCCTCATTGGAATATAATTCCACAGGTACTAGGCGTCGTCCTACACCTCACTCAACTGACCATTATTTAAATATGTCATCATCTGACACATACATATTGTTATATTGCTCAGAAGATTTAGCTCCATTGTATCAATATTTTCAGCGCTATGTGTGACATTTAGGGTACCAAATGGCACCTGTACCATGAGTGGTACAGATGCCATCCAGGCATCTTCAGGAACTAGCCATACTAGGTGCCATGTTGGTGAGGGCATTGACAGGAGTGTTATAAATAGGTTGTGATGTCAGTCTGTCTGTCATGCTGATTTTATGCAGCGATGGCATTTTTGACCTCAACACTCCAGCTAATGCCCTCCCTTAAACGCACACTGCTGAACATGTGTTCACCAGTAGGAAGAATTCCTCCACCACCAATACTGTTTAAAGAAATCATAAACTGCTTTCAGGTTAGCTGCTCATTGAGGTCTACAGGCTGCTGCTGAGTTGTAGAAGTGCTGTAAGTTTTCCACTACTACACAAAGTTGGTAAAATTTGCAGAGAGTAGTGTAACATGTAGTGAAGGCCTTGCTTTTCACTTCAAGGTTTTGTGCAAATCACTTGTTCCCAGTCATGGGACTCCATTGGCCTGTAGCATGACAGGAAGACTGAGCAGAGGCAACATAGAGGAAGGCAAGCTTCTCAAAAAGGGAGGAGGAGGAGGTGATCGGATCTCAGCAACAGGTCATATACACCCAGGGTCATCAGGGAAAAAGTCTCTTACCTCAACCTCAGCAAAGAACAGCAAGGCCTCCGCTTTACAAAGGAGTGCCCCCAAAACCCTGCAACCTTAGAGTACGGCTAGGACAGTCCTACAGTTGGCTGTGAAGGTGATTGTGGCCATGAATTTCTCTGTGTCAGGATCTTTCCAGGCTGAAGCAGGTGACATCTCTAACGTCTTGCAGTTCACTGCCTACTGCTGTGTCAGGGAGGTCACTGATGCATTGTATGCTAGGAGGAAGGATTATATTGCATTCATAGACACAGGGTGTACATGGATTCACCAGGTTAGTAAACTTTCCATGCTGCAGGGTGCCATTGCCCACAAATTGCTTTGCAGGCGTTGCATCTAAATGCAGAGAACCACTCCCCGAGTGTGCAGTTGGTGTGTGACCGTGCTCAGCACATCATGCAGCTAAAATACTCAGTACCCTAGCAATAGTCTTGATGCCTTTATCCTCCGCCGGTCTGCTGTACTATCAGTATTTGAGCCACCACCTCAACCCCAGAGAGTCATGACTGGGCAGTAATAACTATCCAGTTACCACCTGGCTCATGATTCTGGTGCACAACCCAGCAACATATGGGCAGCATGCACATAATGAAAGCCATGCTGCCACGCAAAATGTCATCTGTAGACAATTAGGGTGAAAAGGCAATGCTTCCACTACCTGGACCATTTGGGAGAAGCCCTGCAGTACTCACAAGAGTATGTGTCATGATTCATTATGGTCTGCTGCATCCCGCACAAACATACCATCATGAGGACACAGCAATGCCACCAGCTATATGCTGACCAGCTAAAGAGGATGAGGAAGATAGGAGGAGGCAAGCAATACATCCCTCCCAGCTGGCTGTCTGTGATCAGCTCATCAGACTGAGGTACCAGTGAACACAGCCCCAATTGCCCATTCGACTGTCCGACACCTTACCTGTCCTCTGTTACTGACCATCACAATGCCTTGTTGGCCAGAATGCTGAAATAAAAACCACTGCAAAACAAACATTCTGAACCAACATTATCAAGCAAGCCATCCAATATTTCATAGAAAAGTCAACTAATTACTCTCATGCATTCCCTTTGTATCTGCCTTCTGTGTGCTTTTGCCTGGCCTATGCAGTATTACCTGCACTGCAGCATGGCTAGTGGAAGGCTGCTAGCTTTCAATGGAGAAAATTGCAGATGATCTGTAAGGAGGCAACAAGCAGTCCTGGCCTTAGATCACCTGGCTTCAAACTGTACCACATTGACCTGGGCAGCAGCAGTCTGGGTTGGTTGGTGGACTGGCAACTTCAAGGACAGTGGTGGAGTGGCAGTGGTGGAAAGATTAATGCTGCCATCCTGAAGATGGACAGGGGGTTCATGCTCCATGGAGCTACTCGCCGCTCCCTGGGATAATGCCTCAGCAATCCCACTATGGACAGATTGCTGGACTGCTGTATAGCCTTGCAAGTTTCTTTGAGCATTGGTATTCACAACCTGCATGACAGTAAACTGCACTTGCATGGCGGCAGCTGCGATTGCATAACTTCAGTCTGAGCATCCATTGCAGCGAGCAAATATTGGGTGATTTCTGCTTATGCTGCAATGGAAGCTAAGGCATTGACCATCAGGTACATTGTAGGGTCCACAATTGCACTCATGAAGTTGGCTACCACTTCCATGCTGGGCTCCAAGCTCTGCATAAAGCCCTGTCCAAGTTGATGCCAGACTCCTCCATCTCCTTAACAGTGACAGTGGCTTTTTGGCAGGCTTACCAACATAGCAAGCATTTCAATGTGCATGCCCATCAGCCTTTTCATGTATGTCATCCTGTCAGAGTACTCATCTAAGTCCTTTGCAGCAAAACTCAAGTGTGATTTCACCCTCTGTGGGGCTCGCAGCTGTGTTACTCTTGTCCCTTGGTTGCAGGCCACATGTGCCTGGAAACTCACCACATGCAGATCTTGTCTCTATGTTATCCTCCAAAGTACATGCAGTGTGAGTATCTGAGCTGGTGACTGCTTCATCATCATCAATCTCTCTTTTTTGCTCTCACATTCCTACACCACTGCCTAGAAGTTTTTGGGTGTCAAAAAGGATAAAGGCATAAGAATGTTGGAGAAGTGGTGGGGAGAAACAAGAGACTCGAAGCTATCTACTAAAGTATGCATGGTGTCTGTATCTAAGCTGGTAGCTACAAGTGTAGAGAGTGCCAGTATTACTACTTATTTCTGTTGTCATGACGACAGGAAACTGTGACTGAGTGAGATCTACCTACAACTTCACCAGCTAACCGTAGACACATTAAATGGTTTAAAGAAGACCTGTTTTTTAAATAATGCAAGAAAAGACACATCAAAAAATGGCTGCAATGAGTCTCCTGATGTCCAATAATGTAAGTTGACCACTTCTCTGGAAAGTTTCTAAATTAATTGCACTGTCAACCTGTTTCATGGAATATCACACCTCGGGGTGTGTCAAGGTCCAGTTCAAACAGGGAAGGCATTAAAAATGCAAAGTGCTGGACTTTGATCAGCTGTAGATCTATCAAGACAATGGGAACTACTAACTAGCCAGATACTCATCAGACATTCAAAATCCCCTGTGGAGGATGAAAAAAAGTTTCAGAAATGAAGAGATAAAAAAAAAATGGGATTACTCATTCTGCAACAATGACTATAAGACATGCTAATCAAACTCCTTCCTGGGAATATATAGACAGGAATTTTTAAAACTGGTTCTGCCGAACAGAATCAGGAAGAAGGGGAAAGAAACATCACAGACATCTGAAAACACTTCTGGAAGACAGTAATAAAGATATCTGTCTATCTCTGTCTTTCTCTGAAGCTAAAAGAGTGTCTTCAACAAAGTGCAGACCTGAACCAAGTCAGCACCAGAATTCTACAGGAAACCAACTAACTTCAAATGGCTGCAATGTTAAACAATCTATGCCTCAAAGACAAGCAAAGGACTTAATCATATATTCTTTTAACTTTTATTGGATATTAACTTTCTTACTTCTAATATCTGGTGTGTGTGTTATCGTGCCTTTATTATTTTTTCTCAGGCATAGTAACTGATACACTTACTCTCTCTTTGACTCAAGAAAATGTAGTTTGATTGGCTCCTTGTTAACAAATGAATACAGTTGGATTGGAAAAGGCATTTACGAGAAAAAGAAATTTGAAAACCTTTGTTGCAAACAACTGAGGAGGCGGAGTAGAAGGAGAGCCAGCTCACTCCTTCTCACCCGGTCGTAAAATTGTCTACCTGCTCTTCCCACTCTTTCTCTTACACTACTGCCTGGTCAGGTGGCACTTCTTGGATACCTGAAGAGAAAGAGACACAATGGTAGGTTGTGTTGAGAAGACAGGGCGAAACCATCTGCAATTTGCAAATCAGAAGAGGGACAAGCAGAAGTGTGATGTGAGAAGAGCATCATTCAGCTCTGCCACTGGCTATGGCCTCAATCATCACAGTGCCAATGATGGCAAGTACCGTCTACCCAATGGGAGTGAGGACATAATCTTGCCTGCATCCTGTCATTTAAGTGTTGCTGCCTTGGTTGTACACCACCTTGTCCTGCAAGAAAGAGTGTTCCGATCATGTGAGGAGGGGTGAAATGACTCCTTTATTCTACCAGTCCAGGTCTGACTGTAACAAGGTTTTTTGTGAATTCATAAGGATGAAGATATTTATTCAGTGCCTGTGCTTAACCATTTACATGCTGATTGCAAAGAAACCAGTCTGGCAGACATTCTTGAGTTTAAAACATAAAGGGGTTAGTTTCTATTGAGCTAAAAACCCACCCAGGAAAAGATATAAAGATATTTTAAAAAGTAAACCTACATCCTAACCTACGTAATACGCATGCACAATAATGCAAAAATACAAGGTTTACACTAGCAAGTTATTTTTTGGCCAAATTTAATTTTTATGCTAAAAGGTAAAAAATAGAGAATTCACTGTTTGAGTCCTTCGTTTGAGTCATGGCTGAAGCAGGATTTTTCAGTGGTCTTGAAATTTCAGTGAAACTAAAGCCCAAGAAACTGCAATTTCTGGAGACAGTCTCTTTTTTAAACATAATAAATTTTTTCCAGATGTCGATGATTTTTGCACCTTATGTTCCTTTTGTTTACAAATTCTCTATCTCTGTGCTGGATTTAAAACTGTAATTGAGAAAGGGTTTTGAACTTGAGAGAGAAATGGTTACTGCTCCATTGGCAGATTTCTTCCAGGCTTCTGCTTAGCAGCTTGTATGTTGTTATAAAAGATATTCAGAAATGGTCATTCTAGACACATGACCTCTCCATAACAATTTCAGAAGGCAATTCATTAGCTCAAGCTTGGACAGATGGTGGCTATTGTTTTATGGCCTAGGTGATTAGATTCTGTTATGTCTCAGCCATTAACTCCTGAATGATCCATCCACCATCCTGATGACACCTTCATAAAGCTATTGTCCTGGTAGACTTTCTGTCTCCTCTTGAGAGGTAGCTTTATAGAAATACAAATGGTGAAATCCAGAACAGTTTCAGTAAATCTTTTGAAGTAGTTCTTGACATCAGCAGATGTGGAATTCCATAAGAAGTTGTCTTCATGTGTCTTAATTGTAATCACACTGGAACCTTCCAGAAACTGGTCAACTTATAATACCAGACATCAGGTGACTTGTGGCAGCTATCTTAAGTCAGTGTCTTTTCTTGCTTTATAAAAGTCCTTTTTAAGCAGTTCAATATATGTTTGATCAGCCACTGAAGTGCGTCAGTGAATGGGGTGCAATGAGTTTGGGTGATGTGGTTGTCATGGTGAATAGCTGGCACTATGTGCAAGGTGTGTGATCTGTTGGTGTGAAGGTTGCAATGGTGCTAATTGTGAGTGTGAGGTGAAGTTATAATTGTGAGATGTGACTTGTGATTGATGGAGACTGTTGGTAGTTGAGTTCATGGGGGTGTGATGCACTGAGCAGTGGTGTGAGGCTGATGGTGAATTTGGTGGAATGTGATATTTGAAGATGAATTCACTAACCGTGATCACTTGTGTGAGATTGTTGAATTTTTCAGCACTTCATCCAAGTTGTTGGGGCTTGGCTCCTGTCATGGATGGGCCTGGGTATTCTGCTGCCTTTGCCATCTTAAAGTTTATCTGGAGGACCTCCTGGAACCCTGTGTTTTGAGGGTCTCACCCTGTCTTTCCACTTCCTGCACCTAGGCTATATTGGAGAAACTTGGAACTTCCTCTATGCCATGCTATGCCACTCCTGTGTCTTTCCCAGGTCAAAGTCACTTCAACAATAAATTCTGCTCCAGCCAAAATGCACCTCCCCTTTAAGAGTTGTAGGCCTTGTTTAGGTAGTGCAGACTAGCATGAACTCATTCTAGCCTCTTGATTTTGCATCCCCTACTCAGGTCTGCAGTTACTCAACAGAGTGCTTACTGTGGTGGCATACTGCAATCATGTTAATCAGTAGGCAGCACAAAATTTGTGTGCTGTCTGCATTGAAATGCTAAGGTGTTCATTAACTGTGCATCTCAACCCTTGCACCCATTTTTGGACTTAATCCAACTTTTCCCCCATTAATGTTCAGGAATGGGGGCCTGGTTCATTTTCTGCTGGTTGACTCAAATGTACTCAGGCCAATTGTAAGACCTCTATTATTTCTCTGGCTGATGTCAGCTAATTTAGTGCAGGCTGAAGAATAAAACCTAGACTTTCGTAATCTGGCTATTCTAGAATAATGGGTTAATAGTTATGGTAATGAGATAGTGAAAGAAAAGAGGCCGTTGTAGCAACAAGTGACCTGTTGGAAGATGAGGCCCTAGAGATTGGTATGCTCTTTGAATCTACTGTCAAAGCATTTGAAATCTGTGTTGCCTTTTTTGAGGAGTCAGTTGTGTTTGCTGTCAAAGAGCTGAATTTGTATATTTTACCCACTGAACCCACAAATGAGGTGCATTATATATCGCTAGCTGACCAGTGAGCTGTCCAGGGAGAATAAAATGCTTAATTCCAAGGTGGATCATATCACTAGAGTGAAGGGACAGTCTATTAGGTTGTGTGAAAATAACTTGACGCCCACTCTTCCATATTGTCAGCAAGTCATCTTTCCACTAAAGTCATCCTTCAGTGCAGAAGCAGAGGCCAAAACTACAGAGCTTCTACAGCTGAAGAGTCCCATACGGGAATTTCATCTAGATTCAGTTCTGGATATTCATTCCATTGTTAAAGATAGTTTAGTCTTACCTTCTTATGCTGACACTGTCATCTCATTGCCTACAACGGAGCAGCCTTGCGCTGAAGCAAGTGTGGCAATGTTACCACCACCTGCAGAAAGTGAAAGTAGTATCCTAAGTGTAGTAGGGAGGACTCATTTTTTTATATTCTGCCATGTGTACAGGATTTTTGTCATTCTTCTTCTCATCTTTCAGATTTGTTCAAATCTCAGATATTGAATACCTTTTCCATCCTCAATGCAGCAGTGGATGATACAGCTGTGTAATTCTTCGTCAAACTTGAAGATGCTTCATCCTCTCAGGCCTTTCTCCAGTTTGCTAAGATGTAGCAGGAGATTCCAAAGAGAGTGCTAGTTTGCTCTCTTCCTGTTCAAGAGAGCGTGATTGTCTATGTCCTGAAGTCTTCTTTCTTGAATCAGTCTTCTATTGAAAAGGTTTTACAACCCTTACAGTTCAGTAGTTGTGGAAAGCTGGTATTGCACTTTGCCAACGTCTTTGTTTGCTAGGGAAAAGATGGGTGACCACATACGTCCACAATGCCCTCCCAGAGAGCCAAGAACACTGTGGGATATTGAAGCCCTTTATGACATTGACTTGGCGGTGGGGGGAGCGGGGGTGCATGGTGGGAAGGGTAGGAGTTGGATAAAATCTATAACAGTACAGGAGTTTATAGAAGTTTGAAAATGTAATGTAAATAGTTTAAGATAGTTATGAAAAAAATTGAGATTATACTTGGGGAGAGATGTAGAATAGTGGGTTAATAATTATAGTAATGAGATAGTGATGTGTACCATGACGTAACAATTACATCAGCAGTTATGTGCAAAAGACTGAGAAGGTAAGATGGAATAGTCTGCACAAGAGGGAGATGTACTTAACCTTGAAGCTTATTGTGCATTATAGTGTTAATAAAGAAGTTTTTGAAGAAACCTACTGGAGTTAGACCTCAGTCACTCATAAGTATTGGGAAACCTTCCGAATACAGATCAAGCCACAAGTTACCCGAAGAGAAATCCAAATACTATTTAAAATGAAAACCAAACCACAAACTAGGTAGCTGAGCTACATCCTGGAGAAACTTGCTAAGCTATTGGAGATCCTGTTCTAGAATTTCTATCCTATAATGTGTTAACTGTAATGCTTTTTGGTTTAAATTATCTCATACAAGCAACATATAACTGTCCAAAATTGTGCAATGAGTAGTTATAATCAAACTTCTGTTTGAATTTTGAAGTGAAAACTCTGTGCCTCAATATAAGGTCATGTTCTGAAAAAAAACTACTCACTTTATTTTTATACAGGTGTTCATTAAGTATGGTCGACAGAGGTGGAAGTTAAAAGGAAAGATTGATGCTGATGACAGACAAACATGGGATGAAGAAGGAATGGCCTTCCTACCTCACATTAATGAAGATATTGAAATAAAGGTGTTTAATTGTAAATTTACAGAAGAGTGCTTTTACTGTAAATTTTAATTGAAATATGCATTAAGTGTGAGTATTAAGTATTCCTAGGTTAGATGTAGCAGGGACCAGATAGAGATAAAACTCCCTCTGTTTCTACCAATAAATTTCTTTAATCCCTGCCAGATTAATGTTCATATTACACCTGTAAGAATGTGTACATTTACCCGATCACTCATTCCTATAATCACTCGAGGCCAATTTTAAGTGAGTTGAGTAACTGATCACACGTAATCTATTATAGAAATCACGAGTGTAGTGAAAAGTGCCTCTGAGGTGAGGAAAGAAAATTTGGAAGGGCAATTATGCTTATATTTATGCATGGATCCAAATTCATTAGAAACTGGATTGAGATTATCCAAATCTATTGCATATCTCGTTAGTGTACCTTTCAACCAATTATTTGAAATAGTTGGGGTCAATTTTAATCATATTTGTTTCTTTTAGAAATTTTTCAAAAGCACAAGGTTGGGTTTATTTATCCCTAGAAAACCATTAGCCTTTTAGCAACTAGTCAAGAGCTTAAATTTCCAGGGATTCCTTCGAAATGTCAAAATGTTATGATGCCATATAGGCCAAATTATTTTCCAAATAGTAGATAGTTCCTTATAATTATGGAACTGTACACAATATCACATAAACAGGGTGTACTAAATGAGGCAACACGATTAGTTATCACAAAATAAACATACGAAAGTTGAATGAGGATACAATATATTAATACAGCATTGTGACCACTAACCACATTTTTGATTTTAGGCAGTAAGGCCTTGATTACAGTGTGACTTTTGAAATTACTATCTGTGAAAACAACCCTAAGTAATTAGCAATTACTAATGAGTAATGAGGTTGCTAAATGATCTACTGACTTCAATGTTGCACTTAGATGGATATTTGTGACTTTTATCAAACAACTCCTTTGCACAGATGTTTCTATGCTGTGGCAAGTAATCGCAGTGCTCAATTTAGTGTCTAGCTCTTTTACATGATGTTTGTTAGACTCTATGAAGACACATGTTCATTATGGTATTACCAATTATTAAAGTGCAGGTGAAATCTGGGTATATATGAATTTGTCTGGTAATCTCAACTTTAATGTCAGGGTTGTCTGTATCACTGCTTCGAATCTCACATTAGGATTTCCAATTCAGTATATGTTCTAGATAATCAAAATATTCCAGAATTGGGGATTTCCCAGATATGAGCAATAAACCAGGTATGACAAGCACTCTATCTGACAGTTTAGATGTCACATGGATGTGTGCAGGAGCACAACTTTCAAGAACCAACTATGTTATCAGTTAGTCTTTTTTTTTGTATTTCCATTTATCTGTTGCTGCTCTGTTTCATTTCTTATGATAATTGCAGATTATACTTGGTCTTCACTTGCATCTCTAATTAGTGCTAAGAGACACCCACAAATCTTATTTAAGATGTGCAAAATTAAGAAAGCATGTAATAAGGGCCTGTAATTTTTACTTTAAAATCCTATTGGCTGCTTTGAACCTAACAGGCCCAAAAATCCTCTTAATAACTTACTAACTCTTAATAACTTATTAACTCTTAATTACTAACTCTTAATTACTTAGCTCCTGCTCGCCACCTCTCCCAGTCGCTGCTTCCCTCCCACTCCCTGACCCTCCCATTTGCCACTTCCATCCTGCCTGCTGTTTTGCACCTGCTCCCTGACCCTCCCATTTCTGCTTCCCTCCCACTCCCAACCCTCCTGCTCGCCGCTTCCCTCTGACCACTGCCCCCCTCCATTCATGACTTCTACTCACTTCCTGCCCCACCAGCTCCTGTCTTTTCCACTGCCCACTTCCTCTCCCGAACCTTCCCTGTGAGCAAGGGCCTGGAAGAGGGGTGGAGAAATGGAGGAAGTTAGAAGAGCTGTGAGTGGGAGGAGCCAGTGGAAGGGTCAGAGAGTAAGAAGAAGAGGTGAGTGGGAGGGTTGGAGAGCAGGAGGGAAGCAGTGAGCAGGAAGGTTAGGGTGCGGGATGGAAGCAGCAAGTTGGAGTGTTGGAGAGTGGGAGCGAAGTGGTAAGTGAGAGGGTCGGGGTGCAGTAGGGAAGCTGTGAACGGGAAGGTCAAGGAGGGAAGCAGCGAGTCATGAGAGGCAGCAACTGGAAGAGTTGGGGAGAGATGGTGTATGGGAGCGTCGAGAGAGGTGTGGGCGGGAGGGTCGGAGAGGCGGTGAGCGGGAGGGTCGGAGAGGCGGTGAGCGGGAGGATCAGGAGAGGCGGTGAGCGGGAGGATCAGGAGAGGCGGTGAGCGGGAGGGTCAGGGAGGCGGCGAGCGAGAGGGTCGGGGAGAGGCGGTGGGCGGGAGGGTCGGGGAGAGGCAGCGAGTGGAGGGTCAGGAAGATGTGGCGAGTCGGAGGATCGTGGAGACATGGCGAGCAGGAGGTTTAGGGTGAGGTGGCGAGCTGGAAGGTCGGAGTGAGGTGCTGAGCTGGAAGATTGGGGCGGGGCAGCAAAGCAAAGTTCTTTTTTAAAAAAGACTGAGCATGCTCTGCACTAAAATGAAAGTAGTGGCAGCTATTGGGGAACGTCCTTAATTTACCAACCACAGAAAAATGAGAACACGCCATTAGAAAGTGCTTTAAATGGGGGTTACAAGAAAACAAGTTCACAACTTTTGCCAGACCTAATATGTTGTATGTAAATTCAAACAATTCTTTTAATTTTATAATCTTATTTTTCTGATTCATTCTATAGGGTTGTGGAAGAGGTCACTTAAACAGAATTTTCTCTCTATAGGTAGCTGAAATGAAAGGACTGATGACTGTTTTGGTTGGAACAGTGACTTGCGAAAGCGCGGATTTCTTCTCTGCACAACCTCAGATAATGATTGTGGATATTACTGACTTAGGCACTATGAAACTTCAGCTGGAAATCACGTGGGAGTAAGTATTGATGTAATATGTCTAAAGGGAACGTGGTGCTTCAATATACCAGATTACAGTTTGGATTTAGAATGCTAAATTATGGATAAACTTTTATATGTGACCAGTGCAGTCTAATTTGTCCACACTTGGTACTCTTATCTTAGCAATAATATCTACTTTTCTGTTATGGAATTGTATTCAAAAATGTTATTGCACGAGAAGTTCGTGCTGATAATTGACTTACGGTTTCACCTTTAGTGGGGATATCCTGCCAAGGAACCTGAGCTGTGTGCAGACAGAAATACAACACATCAGATCTGTAGTCTTGAGTCTCAAGCATTCTGTGGACTTGAACTATTTATCATAGCAACATTAATGCATTAACAGCCCAGTGTCATTTTCATTTATTCCTTCTATAAACAGGAAAATCCTGTTTGCAAACCAACTGTTTTACTAAACGTTGGCTTACGCATAATAATATACAGGTTTCAGGTTGTGGGTTGGAGTAAATATTTAATTCTGTTGCAAGCTGTGGCTCAAATCATTCAAATAATTACTTACATATGTTCTAGGAAAAGCAACCGACTATTAAAAATAAAAATGTAGGCACACACACAATCCACACCACAATACGGCTAAATGGTTCTTTCATTTATACATTTTACGTAATAAAGTTTGAAACATTAAGTATTTGTGTATTTCACGCAGGAACACAAACATATGTACACAAATTCGGAGAAGTAGCAAGGGTTTTGCATCATTCACAAATGTATATCATTTCCATTCATTAATAGTCCTGATACATATTTTCTAATAAATAAGTTAACCTAGTATATGTACCATTTTAAACCACTTCAAATTGATGTGCTGATTGTGAAAGGATATGTTATCTCCATCACATGAAGTTCAATTAAGATTAGGAAAAAAATTTCTCTATACCATCAATTCTAAAATTTAATTATTAGTTGTACTCCCATCCAAGTGAATATTCTACATCAACTAAGACACTGTCCCTCGTAGAATTTCTCCACTATCAGAGTACATTGTAACCTCTCTGGTCTGGAATGCTTGGGACCAAGCCATTTCTGGATTTCAGAATTTTCTGGATTATAGAATGACATTGGATTACATAACCACCACAAGTATATGACCCAGAAAATACTGTAGTTATAAATACTTAACTGAAACATAAAACAGTGATAAAATATTACAATGCAGAGATAAAAATTATTTTACTTATCCAAATACCCTATCTTCTATGTTTCTGTTCACAAAGTACTGTACTGAAATGATGCTTGGCCATGATTTTCCAAAATTCCTTATATTCTGCAATACTTACAGCAGATTGGAACTTAGCAAATGCAACACTGCTATTCAAGAAGGGAGAGAGAGAAAACAAGGAATTATAGGCAGTTAGCCTGACATCAGTCATCGAGAAAATGCTGTAATCTATTATTAGACAGGTCTTAACAATATACTTAGAAAATCATAGTATAAACAGGCAAAGTCAACATGGTATTACAAAAGGCAAATCACATTTGACAAATTTGTTAGAATTTTTGGAGGATGTAACAAGTAAAGTTGATAAAGGGAAACCTGTAGATCTAATATACCTAGATTTCCAAAAGATAAGGTGCCACAGGAAAGGTTAATAGGCAAGATAAAGGCTCATGAGGTTCGGGGTAATATATTAGCATGGTTAGAGGATTGGTTAACTGACAGGAAGCAACGACTAAACATAAATGGAGCATTTTCAAATTGGCAGGCTGTGACTAGTGGAATGCCGCAATCATCAATGCTGGGACCTTAGCTATTTACAATCTATATTTATGACTTAGTGAAAGAAACAGAGAGTAATGTATCTAGGTTTTCTGATGGTACAAAGCTAGGTGGAAATATAACTTGTGAGGAGAACAGAGAGGCTGCAAAGAGATATAGGCAGGTTAAATGAGTGGGCAGCAAGATGGCAGGTGGCACATAATGTGGGGAAGTGTGAGATTATTCACTTTGGTCATAAGAATAGCAAATCAGAACATTTTTTAAGAAGTGTGAAGCTTGTAAATGTTAATGTTCAAAGAGACCTGGATATACTCATACAAGGAACTCAAAGTTAGCATGCAGATACAGCAAGCAATTATGAAGGAAAATGGCGTGTTGACCTTTATTGCAAGGGGATTGGAATAAAAGGAATAAAGAATTCTTATACTATTGTGCAGGGCTTTGGTGAGACCACATCTGGAATATTATGCACGGTTTTGGTCTCCATATTTGAGGGAAGGATATACTTGCATTGGAGACAGTACAGTGAAGGTTCACTAGATTGATCCCTGGAATGAGAGGGTTGTCCTGTGATGTGAGGCTGATTAAATTGGGTCTATACTCTCCAGAGTTTGGAAGAATGAAAGGTGATCTCATTGAAATATAGAAAATTCTGAAGGAGCTTGACAGGGTAGACAATTGTTTCCGCTGGCTGGGGAATCTAGAACTTGGGGGCACAGTCTTAGGACAAGGAATAAATCATTTGGGACTGAGATGAGGAGAAATTTCTTCACTCAAAGAGTTGTGACCCTAGATTGTGGATGCTCCATTGTTACGACCGGCCCCCAGGCGAGGTTGCCCCAATCTATTATGCTCCCAGACGAGGTACCCCAAATTGTTATGTTCCCAGGTGAGGAGAACTGGCTCCCTTTCTTTATTCAACCTCCTCATTTGGTCACAACACAATTAATTTGAAAAGGACCCCTTCCCTTGTGGATACCTTTTCCCAGTCCAAATGTATTTATGTTTTAAAAGGGGCCAATTTAACCAGGCATTGTTGAGTTAAAGAAAGAGTAAGTTTATTAGTTACTAAAACGTGAGAAAAGTAATAAAAATGCAACACATATACACATAGATTTGAAATGAGAACTGAGTCCGAAAATAACAGTTAAAGATATATAAATCAGCCCTTTGGCTTGTCTGTAAGGAGTAGATGGTGAAACGTTGTGGCCATTAAGTTGAGGTGATTCCAGTAGTACTGACTTTGGTAGTTGAGCAGTTGGTTTGGAGAGTCTTGGTTCTGCAGGCTAGCTGAAAGGAGTTTCCTATATCCTTTTCAACTGTGGCTCTGCTGACTTGTGACTTGCTTCCAGCAATCAGAGAGAGAGATTTTTTTACCTGCAAGCACAGGGATGCCCAGCTGGTGTTCTTCAGCACATACCTTCACAGCACATACACACCAGAACAGAACACCAGACTAGCACACAGGACTAGGGTAGCAGTTGGCTTTTTTAAGCCCCTTTCTTTGTGTATTCCTGAAAGGGAAAAAACAAACGTGCCTTTCATCCAGATTTGTTTTCTTTTCAACTCAGTTCATGTTCACAATCTGGGGTATAACTCAACAGGAGGTAGTTTCAGATGAGATGGGTAATGATTTTCCATTAACTCCACAGCCACAGGAAATTACAGTTCAGTTTGCTTTGCATCTTTTCCTCTGAAATGCCTTTGCCTGGGTTCAGCCAGGGTCACCCAGCTCCTGACCTCATTACAGCCTTAGTTCAAATATGGACAGAAGAGCTGAACTCCAGAAGTGAGGTGAAAGCGACTGGCCTTGACATCAAGGCAGCATTTGACCAAGTGTGGCATCAGGGAGCACTAGAAAAATCGGAGTCAATGGGAATCGGGGGGGAAATTCTCCGCTGGTTGGAGTCATACCGAGCACAAAGGAAGATAGTTGTGGTTGCTGGAAGTCACTCATCTCAGTTCCAGCACATCACTGCAGGAGTTCCTCAGGGTAGTGTCCTAGGTCTACCCGTCTTCAGCTGCTTTATCAATAACCTTCCTTCCATCATAAGGTAGAAGTGGGGATGTTCGCTGATGATTGCAGATGATTGCACAATGCTCAGCACCATTCTTGACTCCTCAGACACTGAAGCAGTCCATGTCCAGTCCATGTCCAAATGCAGCAAGATCTGAACAATAGCCAGGCTTTGGCTGACAAGTGGCAAGTAACATTCACGCCACACAAGTGCCAGACAATGATCATCTCCAACAAGAGAGAATCTGACCATCGCCCCTTGACATTCAATAGCATTACCATCGCTGAATTCCCCACTATCAACATCCTGGGGGTTCCCATTGACCAGAAATTGATCTGGACTAGCCATATAATTACTCCTGGCTAACAGAATAGGTCAGAGGCTGGGAATCTTGCGGCGAGTAACTCATCTCCTGATTCCCCAAAGCCTATTCACCATATACAAGGCACAGGTCAGGAGTGTGATGAATACTCTCCACTTGCCTGGATGAGTGCAGCTCCATCAACACTCAGGCTTGACACCATCCAGGACAAAGCAGCCTGCTTGACTGGCACCCATCAACAAAAAACATTCCTCCCTCCACCACCAACACACAGTGGCAGCATTGTGTACCATCTATAAGATGCCCTGCAAGAACTCACCAAGACTCAACAGCACCTTCCAAGCCCACAACTGCTACCATCTAAAAGGACAAGGCAGCAGGTAGATGTGAACACCACCGCCTGGAAGTTCCCCTCCAAGCCACTCATCATCCTGACTTGGAAATATATTGCCATTTCTTCACTGTTATTGGGTCAAAATCCTGGAACTTCCTCCCTAACTGCACTGTGGGTGTACCCACACCACATGGACAGTAGCGGTTCAAGAAGGCAGCTCACCACCCCCTACTCAAGGGCAGTTAGGGATGGTTAATAAATGCTGCCCTAGCCAGCAATTCCCACCTCACGAATGAATAAACAAAACCATTGGACTATAGCATGACTGGGAGTATCAGCAGAGATGACACAGAGCATGACAAGCTGCTGAAAGGGAGGAGGAAAAGGGCTCTGATCAAGAGTCCCTGTCAGCCCAGAGTGTTTAGGGATCAATTCTCTGACTGCGCCTCAGCAAAGAGCAGTGCGTCTTTGCTGAAATCTTCCATCTGCTGCAGCCTCAGAGCAGGGCGAGGATAACATTGCCAGTGGCTCTGAAGATGATCCCCTGCAAGGAATCTTTATGTATCTGCTTCTTCCAGGCTGGAGCATGTGCTATTTGCAGCATCCCCCAGTTCACAATTTCTTGTTGCATAAGGGAGGTCACTGAAACTCTTTACTCCAAGAGAGTTGAATATATTTCATTTCTCATGCCAGAGAGAAGCAGGTGGAGCAAGTAAGTGACATTGCGAGGTTTGCAGGCTTTCCCATGGCACATCCTGGCCCTCAGGACTAAACTGCTGGCATTGACTGCTACTCCTCTCTGGTCCCACCGCTTTCTCAAAGGTTTTCTGGAGAGCTTCCTGGCCCCTGTAGATAGATGACATCTCTCCTGCTCCCATCTCCTGGAGCCCTTTTTCTCTTCCTTGTGTCTTTTTCAGGCCAAATTCTGCCTTGCAATAACTTCCAGCACCTGCTCCAGCCAAAATGCATCACCCCTTTTAAAAAGTGCAGGCTAGCTTTAAGCAATGCAAGTTAACTTGAACTCATAATAGCCTCTCACAATAATGCACTCGCTATTCAGGTGTCTAGCTATTCAACAGTGTGTTTACTACTGGCTGAAAGCTATATTTAAATGAGCAGGCATGTGCTGCCTACACTGGAAACATCAGGAGCACATTAATCCTGTATTGCTACCCCAGCTGCACCTGTTTTCTGGTGTTATCAAATTTCACTATCAGTGAGGGCTTCTCACCCATTACAAGCATTGAATATTGCTTAATTTCAGCTAATTTCTTGTTCTTGTGATGCCGTGATGTAATTCTTCCATAGGGATTGTTCTCACACACATAGCGCTGGATAGAGCCAGCGGGAGCCCTGCCTCACCTCCTTTGGGAAGACATGCCAAGAGCTGCCACTCAATCAGAGACCTGCACCCCTATAGAATGGCAATGCCACCAGGGAGGTGGTGGCTGCTGCCGCTACAACACCTACCATAGGCCTAGGATTGACACTGGATCCCAGGCCAGAGGTGAGTGATTGGCAGGTGGGGCTGGGTGGCGGGCGAAGCTCATGAGGTGGGGGTGTCGCAGGAGAGGGGAGAGCAGTCATCAGCAAGGGCGTGGGGGTGTCTCTCTTTGGCCACCCCCACTACCCCCCTTTCTGATGCCTAGTCCCTCGATTAGACACTGAGTGCCCTTGAAAGAGGGACCTCCCAGGGAAGCCCACAAGCAAACATACAGGGTTTGCTTATTGTGTTTCCTGCATAGCTAGCCCCCTGCTTGCCACTGAGTTAATACCAGCAGCGGTGAGATTAGGCTCTTAGTGGGCATTAATTGTCCACTTAAGGGCCTCAATTGGCGGCAGGGTGGGAAGGCCGTCCATGGACCTTCCTGCCATGGACCACCACCCTTCCACCTGATTACATGCTCCCCCACCGTCAAAATTCATCACAGGGAGGGCATTAAATTCTGCCCATAAATTCTCAGATTTCACTTTTGAGCATAGGAAAAATCTAACATCTAAAACATCACATATAATTTCACATCATTACTGAAAAATGAAGGATTACATTACCTCGGTAATTACAGATAGGCTACATTGTCTGACAGTTCTCATCATTGGTACCTTGGGTAATTGTAATGGTAATTTGCAGTAGGCAGCCTTTGCTGTATTCTCTCTCTGGTTTGCTTCCTTTCTGGTGAGCTGCATCTCAGGTTCTTGCCAAACTCACATTCAAATCTTCATTCTTTACGAACTAGCTTTATTTTGTCATTGTATTTGATTTTAATGTAAGTTTTTTTGATGTTTAATTTTTTTCTGTACCGATGTAATTTATTATCACTAACTTTCACATTGATTTTGCTTATTGCCAGTTTTATTTTTCATTCTTTCAAATTGGATTGGATTAATCAAAATGGGGCCAGGAATCTGAGGCCTGGATAGATTTCTTGCACCTCAACTGCGTCAACTCACATGACGCTATTTTTAAATGTAAGTTCTGTAATTGGGCTAGAGGCAAGCTCAACACCCAATTAGTGGCACTGAGGGTCTCAAAGATGTGGGACCTGTTTCTGCAGTGCACCAACGGAAATGGCAGATGGCAGATCCTGGGAGGACCAGCAGCATAAAAACTTGGGAAAGTGTCTACATAATCATATTAGGGGTATTGCGCATGGTCAGGAGCAAGGTCCCCCAAGGTCCAATAATTTTCATGTTCATAAAAAAAAACTTTTGCTTTGCCTCATTTTGAACCTGACAGCTGTGCACTAATGTACAGCAGGCTTCTCGAGTTCACCGGAAGCCCTTTTGAAAATTGGGGTCCTGACCTCCACATTCCCCTTAACGATCTCCTAAATGAGCTGAAATGGGACGTTAATTGGAGGCGACCGGGCTGCCCCCACCTTCCCCCTCACTCGCCCCCCCACCTTCCCCCTCACTCACCCCCCACCCTGCGCTCCGTCCCATTGATCTTACTTAGCAAATTGAAGTGCACCCTGGAGGTGTTGTGATCCAGAGAGACCCTCTGGGACCCCAAGTTTTAAATTGCACCTCATCCCAAACGCCGCCCCCACCCCCCCCCCCCCCCTCCACCCACCTCCCGCACCCACAGCATGTCAAAATCTGGCCCCTTATGCTTATACCTCTCCTCATAATTCTCTCAGCTGCTTCCTGTCACTATCTGCCAGCTATACTCCCTCATAGTGTTCCATGCTTCCTTTTGACCCCCTCAATATCTGGTATTTCTTTCTCCCTGGTCTTCTGTTTGATGATCTTTTTCTTGCTGTTCCTCCCCACCTTCCTGTTAAACATTCCTCAATTCCTACCATGTGCTAGACTTAACCTTTCAGTCACTAATTAGTATTTAGACTTGATATTCCAAGTGAGAAGTTTACTTGCTATCGGTATCTCTAGCTTTTGCCAGGTTC
Organism: Cetorhinus maximus; assembly: GCF_964194155.1. Lineage (NCBI taxonomy): Eukaryota > Metazoa > Chordata > Chondrichthyes > Lamniformes > Cetorhinidae > Cetorhinus > Cetorhinus maximus. Next base: position 44,397,497 of record NC_135891.1, on the reverse strand, counting down.
GGGATGGAACCGTGGCTGTAACTTTTCTCTGTTGTTATTGAAAATTCATTGAAAAGTCTTAACAACCCCTACTGCCACCTCAGGAGACAGAGTAATTGATAAAAGAAGCTATTTTAAAAACTTGACTTTGTGTCTATTTCACATTTACAAACACTTTGGGCAGCCTGCTTAAAAACATGACTGTTCAAAACCAGATGGCCGATAACTCTACATATTATAAATTCAAGCAATGCTTTCGGCTTGGAGTGTGGTGTGCATTTGCACCAGTGGAATGTGGTGTGAAGTTCTGGATCTGAGATTTGCTTCTGCAATTTTCAGTGTGTTATGTAACTGATCTCATACACTCTAAAAGCTGTGTGGAGTAAAAGGTGCCTTTTAGGGGAGGGAAGAGAGTACATAACACACATGGCTTTTATGCAGCGCTTAGTGACTGACTCTAGAATGGAACTGGCAGAGGCTTGACTACCTGCCAGACAGTTAGGAACTATGGCCTGAATTTTCACCCTCGAGGCAGGTAGTGGGAGTTGAGAAAATTCCCGGTTCGATCCGCCCACCTCAGGAGAAAGTGCCTGCAAAGGTTGGGGGGGTGCAGCTGTGGGCTGGAGTCGGACCAGCCAACCTGGGAAAAAGTTTGGAGGCAGCTGCAGGGGCTGCTGGGTGCCAAGGCGGGCTGTTTAAAAGGCCCACTCAATACAGTGGGACTTCATCCCAGTTAAAATAAAAACATGAAGGCTCTCCAGCCCTCTCCCCTCACCGCCCAAAAACTCTCCATGCCCATCCATGCCACCTCATGCTGCCACCAATCCCCTATGGTCTCTCATGCCAAGCTGTGCCACTCCACCCATCCCCATAGGCCCTCACAGCCCCAATGCCAAGCTATGCCCTTCCACTCATCCCCTATGGCCCCTCATACCTCCTATGGCACCCTCATTATGTATGTGCGGCTGAGAGCTCAGACAACCATTACTCTTGTTGAAACAGCTGCACCCCAGAGAAAACATTGCTTAATTTACAACTCAGGCTCTATGATCACTGCAGTCAATTTCACAATGTGTACATACACAAGGTCACGGGTTTGTGTTTTTTGTTATTGATACTTTAAAGGGTTTGGATAATTGATACTTTTATAGATTTCTAGTGGATTAACTTTTTTTAACATAGTAGAAAGTTATGAATGAGTTACCATTATAAAGCTTTTTTTTACACATAATACTGTCAATATAGGGTTCATTGGTTCTATGCAGTGTATAGTGGGTCAATGGGCATGTAAGTGTCATTGCTTGGCATTGGGTGTATGAGGGGCCATAGCGAGAGGATGGAAGAGCATAGCTTGGCATGGGGACATGAGGGGCCATGGGGGTTAGGTAGGGGGCTTACCTTGGCAAAGGTGGCATGAGGAGGACTTTTTGAACTTTTTTTTTTAAAAGGTCCCTTCATGCAGCCTGGGGTTCGCAACTCCACTGAGGGACCGTGAACAGTGACTCTTTAAAAACCAGGCCCGACTCCATGATTATTGTGGAGGAATAGGTCATGCCTATCTCCACAACGGAGGCAATCATGTCGGGAGTGCCAGATACGGGCTTTTGACAGGAACCAGCCGACATCATTTAAAGGCATTCCCGAAAATCAGACAGCCTGGGAAAGGGGCCGGGAGTCCCACTATCGGGAATGACCCGCCATTTTTAAAGGGCCCCTGAGGCATCCCGACTTGGTGAAAATCCAGGCCCATGTTAAGCAGAAGTGGGAAGTGCTAAAAGGAAAGAGAATATAAATAAATATATTTTTAATATGTTACAAACCTAGTAATGTCAATTAAACTGCAATGGCTGTAAACAATGGAACCTGTGAATAGCTGAAATCATAACACATTTGGCTGGCAGATGACACCATTGCTCTCTGCTGGGAGTTAAACCTGCGTGACCTATATGAAATGATTGTTTTAATTCTTTGAGTCCAGGTCATTCTGTACATGTTTGTTTAGGCATCCCCCTAAAACTGTATCGTTCCAGTGGGATTTGCGTTTTCTTCTGTAGCCAATGTCAACTAATTTGAAGCAGATCTGTATACTCCTGTCCAAAATCTGAAAGCTAAATCCTTTATCCTCGATGTCCCAACAGTACCTGAAATTTTGAAAGTTTATTTGCACTATATGTTAGAAAAAAAATCTGTATACTTTTTTGATTAAGCTTTTTTTGGGCCCTATAATTTTTTTGTCCTCCTGCACTGTGTAAAATTACCTAGTACTGAAGATAGTGATCTGTTCCCAGGCCTCTTTCAACGTTATTATTAAAGTGCTTGCTAGGAAATGCATAATCGCACTCTAGAACTATTTACCTGCGTGGAACAGCCAACACTTTGCTCTGTATCTTCCCTTCAATAGTACAATCAAGATTGGGAACTCAATGAATTGTCTTTGTTGTAATGGGTCATTATTTATTATTTATAAGCATTAGCATCTGAAAATCTGGTTCTCAACTGGGATTGAAGTGAAATTCGTTTTCTGAAAAGAGACTTAAAATTACTTCTCAAATTTTATTTTGCACTCCTATCAACTAGATCATCTAGCGAATTTACTTTAAAATCATCATTCTCATTTTTAAATTCCTCTATGGCCTTGCTGCTTTTCCCAGGTTTGCACTAAGTGCGGTAGCGGGCAGGTAAAACAATGTTTTACCCGCCGGCCATGATGGCGGGTTTTCATGCCGTATCGTCCTGAGCCCACCTTATTATTTATGCACGCCTGGGAAACACACTGTTTCCATGGTGGGTGGGCTCTCATTTGCCTGCTGCCGCATCATGCTGGGCACCATGTTTAAAGTCCAGCCGCAAGCTCACCACTGAAGACATGGCCAGCAAAGGAAAAAAGGCCGCAGCCCCCGCTTCAACGATGGGTCCCTCAAGCAACTGCTGGATGCAGTGGAGGCCCTCCGGGATGTCCTGTACCCCTGCTGTGGCCGTAGGATAGGCAACAACTGAACAATCCAGCTTGGGAGGTGGTGGCAGCGGTGGTCAGTGCAAACATCCTGCAGAGGAGGACCGCCACCCAGTGCCGCAAAAGGATGAATGATCCCCTCCGTTCAGCCAGGTTAAGTCACTCTTCTCATCACTCACAACTCACACACTCGCAAACCCATCACACGTCCACAGGGCCCTCACTCACTGCCAGTTCAAGGGACATCACCATTCACTCTCTCAGACCCACAGTCATTGTCCTCATCCCGTCCATGGGACTAATCACCACCCACACAGGCCAGGTATACATATCATCATTTCTGTTGAAGAGTCATGCGGACGGCTGCACCCTTTACAACCTGGAGATTGTACAACGTGTACAGTCCCACTGCTCCGCCGTCCAGTAAAGTGGTCGCAGACTCGCAGTCTGTGTCAGGAGAGGGGGCAGGGAGTTGGGGGGGGCGGGGTGCGGTGCAGGTAAGGTCTGGAACGCTTGGTGGCACTTTGGTGCCTCTGCGTTACTTGCATGGGTGAGCAGGGCAGGAGCCCGACCCCAATCATTTCACTGTGGCTGCGTCTGATCTGTCTCTGTTACAGAGGCATGGTCAGTTTATATAGGTGTCCCTAATGCATGGATACTTCCCTCGCTTACCCTGACCCCCGTCTCGATTTCTTGTGTGTAGGATCCAATGCTAGGGCAGTAGTTACCCTGCCCCCGCCCCCACCCCCAGTCTCCACCCCCCAGCCCCCACCGACAACAGTCGCCTCCGAGACTGAGTAGCAGTTGCCCCTGGACACCCCTCCCACCCCCGCTGCCCCCCCCCCCCCTTCAACAACGGTCACCTCTGAGGCTGGGCAGCAGTTGCCCCTGGACGCCAACCCCCCACAGCCCCCCGATAATAGTCGCCTTCGTGGCACAATGGCACTTCACCCTGGTGCCCCTGAAGCCTGCAAAGCAACAGGCGACCCTGGTGAGCTCTGCGGGACGGTGCTGTTCACTCACCTCCAGTTCCCTGAAAGTGAAGGCCGCCAAGTGCACGTTGCCTGTGTGCTGTTGTGAAACATGTCGATGTGCTTTCCCGCTGACGTCGACGGACGATCCGATGGAGGAGGGAGCGACTGAGACTCCTGGCCGTGCAAAGAGCCTGGCGGGATGACCTTTTAAAGATACGTTGATGTATTACGATGAGCTCCCCGATGACCATTGACAGGCTGAGCGGACGATCACAACCTGCATTCCCGCTGTCATGAAACCAATTGCGCCATATTGTCCATGCACACCACCTATCACGCCCGCTGCCAGCAGGCACGGAAAATTCTGTCCTTTATCCTTCACATCCCTGCATCATGATCCCTCGGCACTCCTGTGAAGCCTCTTGGAATTTTTTTAAATGTTAATTTGGCTATAAAGGTAAATTGTTGGGGAAATTTATATCTTTTCTATAACAATTTACAGTTAGAGAATGGTATGTTGTCATCGTATGTAGAAACATTGCACATAAATAAAAATATTTAAGCTGATGTTGGATGCTTACAATGCATAACTAACTTCAGAGGATGTAAAGTGACTGTTGTTAGGGCCCTTGCATTTAAAAAAAAACAAAAATGATGTAAAATTGATAAATTTTTAGGCTTTAGATCCTAATACATCTTTTAAACTTTCCCTAATTATATTCAGACTCACCCAGAACAATTTAGAATACCAAGCAATCTAACTAAGAATGTATACACAAAATATGACACTATGGCCAGCATTTAAATGCTGGAAGATAGAGGTTGCAATCAAATATTATCCTTTATTACGAGAGGGATTGAACATAAAAGTAAGGATGTTATTTTTCAGTTATACAGGGCATTGGTGAGACCGCACCTCGAATACTGTGTACAGTTTTAGTCTCCTTATTTAAGGAAGGATGTAAATGCTTTGGAGACGGTTCAGAGGAGGTTTACTAGATTGATACCTGGAATGAGTGGGTTGTCTTATGAGGAAAGGTTGGACAGACTGGGCATGTTTCCACTGAAGTTTAGAAGAGTGAGGGGTGATTTAATTGAAGTATACAAGATCCTGAACGGCCTTGACAAGGTGGACATCGAAAGGATGTTTCCTCTTGTGGGCAAGTCCAGAACTAGGGGCACTGTTTTAAAATTAGGAGTCACCCTTTTAGGAATTAGATGAGGAGAAATCTTTTCTCTGAGGGTTGTGTGACTTTGGAATTCTCTGCCTCAGAAGATGGTGGAAGTGGGGTCATTGAATATTTTTAAGGCAGAGGTAGATAGATTCCTGTCAGGCAACAGGATCAAAGATTATCGGGGTTAGATGGCAATGTGGAAATCGTAACACAAGAAGATCAGCCACGATCTTATTGAATGGCGGAGCAGGCTCAAGGGGCCAAATGGTCTACTCCTGTTCCTATCTCTTATTTCTTATGTTCTTATGTAATTGGCATTAGCTATTCTTTATTTGTTAAATTCAGCTTTGTCAAATTGAATCTGAACTACTTTTTCACTTTTAAATAAGCCTCCTCAAAATGTATTGATATATCATGCCAAGGAAACACAAATATATTCAATTGAAAACCAAAAAACTCTGTAAGAAAGACCCATATGTTGCTCACTCAGGAAGTTAAGGATAGTATTTGTTTATCAAGCCTCAAGATTGGGATTGATTTAGAAACCAGAAAAGGAATGCAAAAAAGGTTCATAAAAAGGGAAATAAACAGAATATGAGAGTAAATTAGCTAAAAACAGATTGGAAGAGCTTTTATAAATATATAAAAAGGAAGAGAGTAAATAAAGTAAACGTTGGTCACTTAGAAGCAGAAACAGGAGAAATTTTCATGGGGAAATTAAGAAATGGGAGTCATCGAACAAGTATTTTGTGTCTGCCTTCACTGTAGAAGACAAAAATTACATTCCAGAAATAGAGGGTAACCTAGGAATTAAAAAGAGTAAAGAAATTAAGGTAATTAATATCAGGAAAGAAAAAGTATTGGAGAAACTCAAGCGCCTAAAATCCGACAAATCCCCACGGCCTACATCCTAGGGTTCCATAAGGGACAGTTGCAGAGATAGTGGATGCACTAGCTATGATTTTCCAAAATTCCTTTGATTCAGGAACAGTTCTATCAGATTGGAAGTTGGCAAACATAACACCACTTTTCAAGAAAGAAGGGCAGAGAAAACAGGGAACTACAAGCTAGTTAGCCTAACATCAGTCATTGGGAATGCTGCAATTTATCAAGGAAGTCTTAACAATGTATTTAGAAAAGTATAGTATGATTAGGACAAGTCAAAATTGTTTCACAAAAGGGAAATCCTGTTTGACAAATTTTGAGAGTTTTTTGAAGGTATAACTAGTGGGGTAGATAAAGGGGAACCAATAGATGTAGTATACCTGGATTTCCAAAAGGCATTCGATAAGGTGCCACACAAAAGGTTAATAGGAAAATAGGACTCTTGGAGTTGGGGGTAATATATTAGCAGGGTTAGAAGATTGGTTAACAGACAAGAAGCAGAGAGTGAGTATAAATGGGCCATTTTCAAGTTGGCAGGGTGTGACTTGTTAAGTAACACAAGGATCAATGCAACAGCCTCAGCTATTTACAATCCATATTAATGGCTTAGATGAAGAGACAGAGAGTAATGTAACTAAGTTTGCTGATGATACAAAGCTAGGTGGCAAGGTAAGCTGTGGGGAGGACACAGAGAGGCTATAAGGAGATATAGACAGGTTAAGTAAGTGGGAAACAAGATGGTAGATGGAGTATAATGTGGGGAAGTATGAAGTTATTCACTTTGGTTGGAAGAAAGAAAAGCAGAATTTTTTATTAAAGGCGTGAAACTTGTAGATGTTGATATTCACAGAGACTTGGACGTGGCCCAACAAGTAATGCATGCAATTAGGAAGTTAAATGGCATGCTGTCCTTTGCTGCAGGGGTTTGGAGTACAGGAATAAAGAAGGCTTGCTACAATTGTATAGGGCTTTGGTGAGAACACATCTGGAATACTGTGTGCAGTTTTGGTCTTCATATTTAAGGAAAGATATACTTGGAGGCAGTGCAGCAAAGGTTCACTAAATTGGTCCCTGGAAGAGTGGGTTGTGCTATGATGAGAGGCTGAATAAATTGGGTCTATATTCTCTGGAATTTAGAAGAATGAGAGGCGATTTCACTGAAACAAACATGATTTGGAAGGGGCTTGATAAGATGGATGCTGAGATATTGTTTCTACTGGTTGGGGAATCTAAAACATGGGGGCACAGTCTCAGGATAAGGGGCCAGCCATTTAGGACTGAGATGAGGAGAAATTACTTCACTCAAGTAGTTGTGAATCTTTGGAATTGTCTACCCCAGAGGGTTGTGAAGGCTCCAATACTGAATACATTTAAGGCTGGGATAAACAGATGTTTGGTCTCCTATGGAATCAAAGGATATGAGGAGCAGGTGGGAAAGTGGATTTGAAGGCCATGATCAGCCATGATTGTACTGAATGATAGAGCAAGCTCAATCATATGCTACTATTTCTTGTGTTTTTCTGTTCTTTGGTCACTTCCCCTAAATTATGTCTCTCCAATGGCTGATGTTTGGCCTTCCATTTTGTCCTGTGTCAAACACCTTCAGTCATTAACTACATTAGCGTGTTAAATAAAAGCAAGTTGTTGTTAAGTATTCAACACAGTGTTTAAAAAAAAACTCTCTACTAGCTGACATTGGTTTTACTAGCGCATGAGTTTTAAAGCAGGCCCATAAGCACATTGTGGGAGAAATAATGGCCTCAAAATTTACAGCAAAGTGTGGAGGGAGCAGGGAGGAGTGAATGAAAAATCCTGAAATGCAGGACCTCATATGATTTTTTTTTCCCCCTGTTTCTGAGCTAGGTTGAGATGCTGGCTGACTGTCAGGTGGGAAAGTCTGTGGTAAAAGGCCATAGTCGGGGATTGGAGAGAGGTGGAGGGTTGGAGCACGTTGGGTGGTGTTGTGGGTGTATCACAGACCGGCCTAGCGATTGAGGCATTTAGGGAGGGTGGGAGGTGAGGAGTGCTCAGCAGATCACAGATAAGGAAAACAATGGAGGCAGGTTAGCTTGGAGTAGCCAGAGGGGGAGGAAATGTCTACTCCTTGCCCAGAGGCAGTGCTTGGAAAGGCATTTACAATAGTGACATAAGAACAGGAGTAAGCTACTTAACCCCTCGAGCCCGATCAACGAAATCATGACTGATCTGCAACTTATCTGCTGGATTCCAACCCTGAGAAATCTAAAAAGATGAAATCTAAAATGTTGCTGAAAATGAGACAGACAGTCCCATTAACATATTTATTTATTTTTTATTCTTTCACAAGACATGGGCATTGCAGGCAAGGCCAGCATTTTTATTGCCCACCCCTAATTGCCCTTGAGAATGTGATGAGCCACCTTCTTGAACTGCTGCGGTTCATGTGGTGGTGGTACACGCTCAGTGCCATTTGGGAGGGAGTTCCAGGATTTTGAGTCAATGGTAGTGAAGGAACAGAGATATAATTATATGTCAGGATAATATGTGGCTTGGAGGGGAACTTGCAGGTGGTGGTGTTCTGCCGCCCTTATCCTTCTAGGCAGTAGAGGTCACAGGTTTGAAAGGTGCTGTTGAAGGAGCCTTGGTGAGTTGCTGCAGTGTATCTTGTAGATGGTACACACTGCTGCCTCTGTGCATCGGTGGTGGAGGGAGTGGATATTGGAGGTGGTGGATAGGGTGCCAATGAAGCGGGCTGCGTTGTCCTGGATGGTGTTGAGTATCTTGAGTGTTGATGGAGCTGCACTCATCTGGGCAAGTGGAGAGTATCCCATCACACTCCTGACTTGTGCCTTATAGATGGTGGACAGGCTTTGGGGAGTCAGGAGGTGAGTTACTCTCTGCAGAATTCCAAGCCTCTGACCTGCTCTTGTAGCCACAGCATTTCCATGGCTGGGACAATTCAGTTGCTGGTCAATTGTAACCCCCAGGATGTTGATTGTGGGGGATTCGGCGATGATAATGCAATTGAATGTCAAGGGGGGATGGTTGGATTCTTGTTGGAAATGGTCATTGCCTGACCCTACGTGGCACAAATGTTAATTGCCACGTATCAGCCCAAGTCTGAATGTTGTCCAGGTCTTAGTGCACATGGGCAAGGACTGTTTCAGTATCTGAGGAGTCGCAAGTGGTGCTGAACATTGTGCAATCATCAGTGAACATCCCCACTTCTGACCTTATGATGGAAGGAAGGCCATTGATGAAGCAGCTGAAAATGGTTGGGCCTAGGACACTACCCTGAGGAGCTCCTGCAGTGATGTGCTGCAGCTGAGATGATTGACCTCCGACCTCCAACAACCACAATCACTTTTCTCTTTGCTAAGTATGACTTCAACCAGTGGAGAGTTTTCCCTCGATTTCCATTGACTCAAGTTTTGCTAGTGCTCCTTGATGCCACACTCGGTCAAATGCTGCCTTGATGCCAAGGGCAGTCACTCTCACCTCTTCTTGAATTCAGCTCTTTTGTCCATGTTTGGACTAAGGTTGTAAGGAGGTCAGGAGTTGAATAGCCCTGATGGAACCCTGGCGGAATTACTGACCTACCTCTTAACAACGGGTTTCTTGCTACCTCACAGCCACTGTTTGTGGGGGTGTTCGGGTTGAGTTTAAGGGATTTTTAACATTATAGCCCTTCCCTTCTCCCATCCATCCTGGGGCGGGGGCGGGGGGCGGAGGGGGGGGGGCGGTTGCGGTTGGTTAGGCGGGTGGCATTAGGATTCCCCTCAATGAATCTTAGAACTTAGACATATTTCATAGTTAAAAAATATTGCTAAGACATTTTCCTTAGGTTCATCCAAGTTGCACCTAAAAGTCAGACTGAAATAACATTGCTTTTAATTTATTTCTGCTTTGCAACAGAGTATTCAGTCCTGTGTGAGTACAAACAACACAACTAGCAATAGCCTTTATATTGTAAACTCTTTTTCTGTGTAATGTAAAAGTACCCCTTTTCTCTATATCTGATACAGCTTCTCAAATTGAGTTCCAGATCAATATTGCCACCTTTAGGTAACATCCTGTTATAACAGCATCTCATGCATAAAGTTTATTGAATCGAAGTTTCATTTTAAGCAATATCAGCAACTGATATGCAATAATGTAACACCTATATGATATAAAAAGCAATGTTGCAAAAAAATTCACTGAGACATGCTACTCTTCAAGTTTTCTTGTATTAAAATGGCACTGATTATCTTTAGGCTGGAATCATTACTGTGCTGATTATGAATTAATAGTGTGGGGATATGATGCACTGTGAGGACAGGCGTTCAGAGGTCTTTTCTTATGTCCTGAATTCCACTCTGAAGATTGAATGGAGGATGAAAATTTTTTGTACATGCAATTGGAAAATTGGAACAAGTCTTTAAAACAGCATCCATTTTTCATGATTGCTACAAGACCGGCTATTCACAGCACAATCTGTGAGTTCCTGATTGTAAGTTCTACCTATCCAGTATTAGACTAAGGAGAAAATGGTAACCTCAAGGTACATTCTGGGAACTATACAAGAGTTAAAGTGGGCCAAGGCGGTGAAGTTCTTGTCTGACTCTCTACCTATAGTACTGCTTCTTCAAAAATGGTTAACAAAAATGAGAGCACATGAATTTGGAGGTAATGTATTGACATGGGTAGGGAATTGGTTAAGAGACAGGAGATAAGTATGTGTACTACGATTGGCGGGATGTGCCTCTCTCATCCCCTCTGCCATTGACCCCATTGCTTCCAGTAAGCGATGCTGTGGAGGATGTCTCTGCACCAGCGCAGGAGACCCCCAGTAGACTGGGGCCCTCAAGACCTCAGACCTTCAGAGGATGTCTGCCTGGTCATCAAAGATAATGGCACAGTGCAGTGAGCAGACTGCCTCCACCTCAGCTGCTGATGTTGGAGTTGCACCAAAGCATACAGGGCATAACAGAAAACTTAAGATTTTATGAGAGCACAAAGGTAGCATAGGTGTGTTTAAAAATGAAAAAGTTCAATTTGTCGCATGTAAACATTGTACATTATATTGCTTTCACTTTATTCATGTGTGCATCATCATTTATTGGGGCCAGCTTAGTTAGAAAGCTGAATGTGATAGCACACCTCATAGTTGGCACCCATTGATGGCTACAGGGGAGTTAGGCATATTTCCTTGATTGTGGAGGAAACAGTGTTGTGTGTTTGCATTCAGTCTTTCTTGAATGTTCATGTCAGTGTCCAGTTTTGCACTTACCTGTCTGTGGGACATGGCTGCACATGCAGGCTCACCTGGCCCTCCCTTATATGTAGTGTCAGGGAGATTGTCTGAGATACTCTCAATGGGGAATAATTAAACTCTTGTAACTCTTTTGAGTCAAAACAAATAAACTAAATTAACAAATCAAGGGACAAATTAAAAGGCAGCCCCTTAAAGGGAAACTGCAAAAACAAAAGACAAAATTTAAAGGAAACTTGCAAACATTAAACCAAAATGTGATTAAGAGGGTCAATAAAACACCCCACTCCCTGTGGCGCCCACCAAGCATGGAAGGTCTCGACGGTGCCAGCGGACACCATGTGCTCCCTTTCCAGGGACACCCAGCTGCGAATGTAGCTCGAAAGAGAGGCAGACAGTCGAGTCAGACGACTCCCTCAATCACCCGCAGCCTGGATCTGTTAATGGCCAACTTGGCCAGGCCCAGGAGCAGGTTCACGAGGAGGTCCTCCAGGCCCCCCTCAAATTAAACTCTTGTAGGTGCATTTGAAGCCCTGTAATGACGATGCACAATCTGAATTCTCAGTCATGGGAGGCTGAAAGATGTGTGTCCAAGTGCGAAACACCACTGGCATGGGTTTCCCACCAAATCAATATGGCTGCAGGTCTTGCTGCAGGATCCCACGTATCTCTGTGACTGCTCCCCAGGACAGCCTCAGACATCTCTGGTATTACCTGTCCGACATTTGCAGTTCCTGAAGATGTGGTGATGCTCCAGTGCCCATCTTCTATGATGCCTTCTCTGGATGTCTGCCTCCTGGCCAGCTGCCTGCTGCTGGCCTTGAAGCCGCAGTTGTTGGCCAATGACAGCACTCCTTTGTCACATTCTCTCTTCCTGCTCCTGAGCTTGCAAGAATATTGGGTGTTTCAGACTCAGAGAAAATCCATCAATAGTTTAGCTCTGAAGAAGGGTCATATGGACTTGAAACATTAACTCTGTTTCTCTCTCCACAGATTCTGTCAGACCTACTGAGTTTTTCCAATATTTTCTGTTTTTATTTCAGATTTCCAGCATCCACACTATTTTGCTTTTATCCATCAATAGTTAACTGTGTTAAAAAGACAGGCAATGATATGAGCAGAAAAACAAAAAACTACTGCGGATGCTGGAAATCCAAAACAAAAACAGAATTACCTGGAAAAACTCAGCAGGTCTGGCAGCATCGGCGGAGAAGAAAAGAGTCAACGTTTCGAGTCCTCATGACCCTTCAGCAGAACTGAGTATAGTTAGGAGAGGGGTGAAATGTAAGCTGGTTTAAGGTGGTGGGGTTGGGCGGGGGGTGGGGCGGGGGGGGGGTGGTTGTAGGGACAAGCAAGCAGTGATAGGAGCAGATAATTAAAAGATGTCACAGACATCTGTGCAATGAGATTTTCCAATCCACACATAGGCTACAAACAAAACTCCTCCCAACCTCCACATTGGCCTTCTCCCACTTGGACCTGGACTCCTGCCAGCTTCACCATCAGTTTGCAGAAATGGCCAGTTACAGAACAAGAATCACCTTCCACCTGGAACTCATCACTCTCCATCCTCCCTCTATCACCTTTGAGTTTGAGCCCATTACCCTTGACCCTCCGAACATCACTGTGCACCTTCCCTCTGTCACCCTTGAACCTCCCACCATCACCTTTGACCCTGTGACAGTGACAGTGGACATGTTGTCTCTCCCCTTGACTTTACCCCCTTCACTGTGGGCATTCCTTCACTGATCCTAAAACGTATCCTTGCAATCCCTTGATGCCTTCTGCAGCTCAACCTGCCATCGGGAAACTGAGGTTTCAGCTCCCGCCTAATTAAGTCACCCTGCCCAGCAGGTTTCCTGCTTTCACAGGCCCCATTAAATACTGCCAAAGGTGTGAGAGATCACAGACTTATGACAGGTACAAATTATAATCACACATGTAATGCACAAATGTGACATTCTACAACACTGCTCACAAGCAGTGCCAGTGGTATTTAGCTACTAATTTGGCCTGTTCCTTTAAAGCCACTGTACTAAATAGGTAAATCAAGGTAACTGGAGGTGGTCATAAAAAGCTGAGGTCATTGAAATAGAAATTACAACAGATGATAAACTTTAGGGCCCAGTGCAATGACCAACAACCTTTAATTTTTAAGATTACTTTGCAACTGTATCAAAGTTTGACATTTTGAAGCGTGTTTCTAATTAGCATAAAGATATTTAATACTTGTGGCAATGCATCTCCTGTGGCATTGCTCATGGTGAATTTGATGACACGAAACCAGGTCAGAATGTAAGTTGTGAGGAGGATGCAAGGAGGCTTCAAGCGGACTTGGACAGGCTAATTGAATGGACAAGAACATGGCGGATGGTATATAATGTGAATAAGTGTGAAGTTATCCACTTTGGTAGAAAAAAACAAAGTCAGAATATTTCTTAAATGGTGAGAGGTTGGGAAGTGTTGGTGTTCAAAGGGACCTGCGTGTCCTTGTTCACGAGTCACCAAAAGCTAGCGTGCAGGGACAACAAACAAAAAGGAAGGCAAATAATATGTTGGCCTTCGTTACAATGGGATTTGAGTACAGAAGTAAAGATGTGTTGCTGGAATTGTGTAGAGCCTTAGTGAGGCCGCACCTGGAATATTGTGTATGGTTTTGGTCTCCTCACCTAAGGAAGGATGTACTTGCCATAGTGGGAATGCAATAAAGGTTCACCAGACCAATCCCTGATGGGATTGTCTTATGAAGAGAGATTGAGGAAACTGGGCCTGCATTCTCTAGACTTTCGAAGAATGAGAGGTGATCTCAATGAGACTTTAAAAATTCTTACAGAGCATGACAAGGTGGATGTAGATATGATGTCTCCTCTGGCTGCTGAGTCTAGAACCAAAGGACATAATCTCAGAACAAGGGGTAGGCCATGTAAGACTGAGATGAGGAGGAATTTCTTCACTGAGGGTGGTGAATCTTTGGAATTCTCTACCCAAAAGGGCTGTGGAAGTATCAAGCATGTTCAAGGCAGAAATCGATAGATTTCTGAGATTAATGACGTCAAGGGATATGGAGGTAAAGTGGGAAAGTGGCATTGAGGTAGATGATCAACCATAATCTAATTGAATAGCAGAGCAGCCTTGATGGGCTGAATGACTACTCCTGTTCCTATGTTACGAAACAGAGTCTGTCCCATTTTATCACAATGTGTTGTGAGTCAATTCACAGTGAAACACATTGCCACATTCAGCTCGTAGCCTGCCCTTGGGCCTCTATCAATGTTGTTCTTTGTTTTGTTTTTTTGTTTGCTGTGAGATGCATAAAAAAGGCTCAAGTTGAATTACAATCTGTTTCTTTCCTTTCCTGTTAAGCCTACCCATTTCTCAATCCTCCCCCTTTCAATGGATAGGCTTTAAGTGGGAACTAACTATGCTGGGGATATGGTGTATGTTGATTTAACCTCAATGTGGAGCTGATTACTGATGGATTCAACAAATGAAAAAATAAATCTTTAGTGGATTCCATAAAGTTATTTTCTCATAAATGTGGTAAAAGTTCTAAAGCATACTATAATTTTTGTCAGGCTATCTTGTAGTTAGTCTGAGGCAGCAGAATCAGTTGAGAAGTTGTTTTACAAAAACTCTTTTTTTGTGGTGTCACCTTTTTCATGCTTGACAGATTTTTTAGAGTTCTTTGAGGATGTAAAAATCAGGATGGATAAAGGGCAACCAGTAGACGTAGTGTATTTGGATTTCCAAAAGACATTTGATAATTGCCACATTAAAGGTTAGGTGACATTTTAGCATGGAAGAGAGGGTTGACTAACAGGAAACAGTCGGCATAAATGGATTATTTTCAAGTTGGCAAACTAACTAATGGAGTGCCACAGGGATCGGAGCTGGGGCTTCAACTATTTACTATCTATATTAATGATTTGGATGCAGGGACCAGCTGCATTGTAACTGAATTTGCAGATGATACAAAGATAGGTAGGAAAGCAAGTGTTAAGGAGGATACAAAGAGTCTGCAAAGGGATATAGATAGGTTAAATGAATGGACAAAAATTTGGCAGATGGAGCATAACGTGAGAAAGTGTGAGGTTGTCCACCTTGGCAGGAAGAATAGAAAACCAGAATATTTAAATGGAGAGGAACTGCAGAATGCTGCAGTGCAAAGGGATCTGGTGTCCTTATACATGAATCACATGTTAGCATTCAGGTACAGCAAGTAATTAAGAAGTGTTAGGAAATAGAGATAGTTTAAGTAAATTATATTTGTATTTGTGGGTGTTAGAAATAAGTTCTAGCTTTAAAGTTTAAGTTTGACTTGTAATTGTGTGCTAAGAAAAGGTAAAGTTGAGTTTTAGTTTCACTTTAAAAGGTGCTTGCATTTCTAATGTTTTTTTACAACTGTTGAAGAGAAGTTAAAACAAACATGAGTAGAAAAAATTGTGCTGTTGCCTAGCAGCAAGGGTCCAGACAGGCAGCCCTACCCCCGAAGCCCCCACCCCACACTCACACATACACATACACACACACACAACAGGCAGAGCAATTGAAAGCAGCTTGAGTTCAGTTTGGAAGAAGGTGTCAGGAAAGACAGGTCATGAAAAGGGACAGATGTCAGGTTCCAAACTATGGAAGAAATTCCCCAAAAGAGTGCAGCAGGAGAAAGTCCCATGAAGACCTTCTAGTCAAAGGAGAGACAGGAACCTGGAAAAGGCCCTGTTAAGTGAAGGTAAGAGTGAGGGTCAGAGGAAGGCTCTAAGCTTTAAGCTTAAAGGAAGAAAAACTGCAGGAAGCAGATTTAAAGTGAGAAGCCAGAAGGTCCAAAGAGATGGCTGGATGTATGTAACCCTTTCCTATGAACGTATGAGGCAGTGGTGTACTGTTGACAGCTGAGCCAGTGAGAGAGTGTGTGGAAGAAAGCGTGAATGTATGTGGTGACCCAGGGGAAGAGGAACATTGGAAGGACAGTTCGAAACTCTGGAGGTGGACCATTGCACAAGGCATTTGAGAGAAGGCATCGGTTTGGGAGAAAATTCTAAAGCGAGTTCTTGGAGAGTAGAGATTGGAAATGCTCATGTGAAAGACGGAGTTCAGTGAGATTGTTTGGCTCACAGTGTGAAAAGTATCTGGGAGGAGCCGATGAGAGATTCATAGCATCTGTTTGGAGTGGAATCTGTCACTTGGGGCAGAATTTTCGGGCTGTCGGGGATGTGGAGCGGGAGCGGGCACTGGCCTGATTGCTACCCGCAATCGGGTCCACGCCACCATTTTACGTGGGCGGGCCTTAACTGGCTCGCCCAGCGTGAATCGTGGCTCCTGAGGACAGTGGAAATGGGTGGGCGGCGGCAGGTCCGCAATGACCGCTGTGTCCAATGGTGACCCAGTGACCTGTTTTAAAAAGTTGCTGCAGCCTTTCAAAGGCTGTGAAACACGGCCAGTGGAAGGGCTCCCCAGAGCGCTGCTGGTGAGCAGGCCAGGCAGGAGGGTAGGGCAGGGGGGCATTGTGCTCCTCGTTTTTCCAATGATTGCCTTGCTCCCCCATCCTCGAGGAGGTGGCAGCACGGTGGGAGGCCTTCGTGCCCCAGGATGGGAGGAGGAGGCTTCCCCACATGACCAAATGTGCCTGGGAGGAGGTGGCAGAGGTGGTGAGCTCCCGCGACGTGGTGCGGTGCACCTGGGTCCAGTGTCGCAAGTGCTTCAATGACTTTTTGCGCTCAGGAAGGATGAGTACCACATTGGCATTGGTCAGTTAACCCAGCAGGTAGGCTTTCCCCCCTGGTGCCCCCAAGTCTGAGTGTAGTGACTGCATTGAATCATTGAAGGCATGTGTCCTTCCCTGGGTGGGCCAGCACATATTGCCCATGCCAAGGTCACCCTGAGAGGGTGGTGAAGAGATGGGTTCTGCCCCCCACAGCATGTCACCATGGCTGAGGGTGCCTCTTTGCTTCTGCAGGTGGATGGTTTCCAATAATGTAATGAGTGCTTTGTGGGACATTCAGCTTTATTAACAAGGACCTTAGTTAATGTTCCTAACCTGGCAGATTTTGCGCTTAGGTATCGAGTATGGAGCTTACAGCCCAGGCTCGTCCTGGAGATCCATATGTGGTATGCTAGCTGAAGGTTCGTTGGATTAAATCCTCCCGGGTGTCCCTGCCTCCCTGGAGTATGCCCAGGTCAACGTCTACCTCCTGAGCATTTCCCTTTGCGTGCTCATCCTCGGACTCATTGCTGGACTCATCGTGTGCAGCCGCAGCCACTGCATCGACGTCTTCATCATCCACTGCGTCCCCCCTTTCCAGCACAAGATTGTGGAGAGCGCAGCATGCAACCACTATCAGCGACATACGATCTGGGGGGTACTGGAGTGCGCCCCCTGACCAGTCCAGGCATCGGAAGGGCTTCTTGAGAAGACCAATGGCTCTTTCCATCACAGCCCTTGTGGAGGCGTGGCTCCTATTGTAGTGCTGCTCAGCTTCTGTTCTTGGATGGCAGAGAGGCGCTATGAGCCACCTTCTGAGGGGATAGCCCTTGTCACCCGGCAGCCATCCATCCAGCCGGGCCGGAGTACTGAAGAGCCCTGGCACCTGGGAGTGTCTGAGGATGTAGGCATCGTAGGAGCTGCCTGGGTACCTTGTACAGACTTGTAGAATCAGCATCCTGTGATCACACACTATCTGCACGTTCATGGAGTGGAAGCCCTTCCTGTTGACGAAGGCACCGGGCTCACCTGCTGGCACCTTGATGGCCACATGTGTACAGTCTATTGCACCCTGGACGCGGGGGAAGCCAGCAATGGCCACGAAGCCTCTGGCTCGCTGTGTCTGGCTTGCCTGGTCCCAACGGTAGTGGATGAAGGTCAATGCACGCCTGAACAGAACGTCTGTAACCTGCTTGATACAAGTGTGAACAGCTGATTGTGAGACACCGCAAAGATCACCCACTGAGCCCTGGAAGGAGCCAGAGGCATAGAAGTTGAGGGCAGCTGTGACCTTTAGAACCACTGGCTTGGGGTGTCCACCCACACAGTTCGCGGAGATCTCAGGCCCAATCATCTAACAGATATAGTTGACCGTCTCCCTTGAGAGACGGAGTCTCCTTCGGCACTGCACCTCAGACATATTGAG
The DNA here is from genome assembly GCF_964194155.1 of Cetorhinus maximus. Taxonomy (NCBI): domain Eukaryota; kingdom Metazoa; phylum Chordata; class Chondrichthyes; order Lamniformes; family Cetorhinidae; genus Cetorhinus; species Cetorhinus maximus. The sequence goes on along the minus strand of NC_135891.1, from coordinate 44,379,174 downwards.
GTAGCTGCTTCGTTGCCTGTATACCCTGGCAGCAGGATAGTGGCGTCTTCTGTGGCCCCTTCCACCTTGGGCTACCTCTTGGTCCTGCACCCCTTCTGCCTGCACCTGACCTCCCAAAGGTGGCTCCCCTGGAGGCTGAATGTGTACTGCTGGCCTCCTCCCCCTTCTAGCCCTCCCTTCCTTCTCAGAGGAGGTGCCTCCAGTGGAGAATTCAGCTTCCATTCCCAGGCTAAGGGAAGGCTTCCTGAAATATGCAGGCCCAAAAGAGATTCCTCACTGCAGAGTGCTGACCGGAAGATTGAGTCCAGACCAAGCGGCTGGTATGCGATTTGAAGTATTGCAGATCACACAGGCAAGTATCAGTAACTTTGAAACATCAATATTTGACAGAACACATTCACGACTCCACTGAGCCCTCTTATCCCGCCCGTGGTTGAGGTTAATACAATGTGTCCTACCTGCCTGCCATTTGCGCCTGTGCGCTGACCTGAAGATTGCACGGGTGCTGAAAAATCGCCATCGATTGGCACCTCTAGGGCCTTAAGTGGCCCGTTAATTAATGGCAGGCATGCGTCAGAATCAGCACGCGCCCACCCAACGAAATATCGTGATGGCGCGCGGTGACGTCACACGCCAACGAGAAAATTCTGCCCTTGGTTTCAGAGTGTGATGCACCTGGCCACAAGTCGCCAATTTGTTTACATGGACTGTGTACTTACTGTGAACATTAGAGTATAAGATAGTTTTTGTAACTTGTGTTATCTTTACAAATCTGTATATATCTGTAAAGGTACAATTGTGGGTGAAGGAGTAATGTAATATAGTTCATCTTTTCATGTTAAATAAATGTTTTATTCTTTTGTTAAAAGTTCATCAGTTAGGGAGGCATAGTGGTATTGTCTCTGGACTAGTAAGAGAGACCCAGGGTAATGCGCTGGGGACCTGGGTTCAAAGCCCGCCACAGCAGATGGAATTTGAATTCAATAAAAATCTGGAATTAAAAGTCTAACGATGACTGTGAAACCATTGGCGATTTTTGTAAAAACCCATCTGGTTCCCTTATGTCCTTTAGGGAAGGAAATCTGTCATCCTGACCTGGTCTGGCCTACATATGACTCCAGACCCACAGCAATGTGGTTGACTCTTAAATGACCTAGCAAGCCACTCAGTTGTATTAAACTGCTATATGTCACAAAAAGGAATGAAACTGGACAGACCACCTGGCATTGACCTAGGCGCCAGAAATTACAAGGGCAATATCAACCCTGTCGACCCTGCAAAGTCCTCCTTAGTAACATCTGGGGGCTAGTGCCAAAATTGGGAGAGCTGTCTCTCAGGCTAGTCAAGCAACAGCCTGACATAGTCATCCCCACGGAATCATGCCTTACAGATAATGTTCCTGACACCATCATCACCATCCCTGGGTATGTCCTGTCCCACCAGCAGGACAGACCCAGCAGAGGTCGCAGCACAGTGGTATACAGTAGAGAGGGAATTGGCATGGGAGTCCTCAACATCGACTCCGGACCCCATGAAGTCTCATGGCATCAGGTCGAACATGGGCAAAGAAACTTCCTGCTGATTACCACGTACTGCCCTCCCTCAGCTGATGAATCAGTGTTCCTCCATGTTGAATACCACTTGGAGGAAGCACTGAGGGTGGCAGGAGCGCAGAATGTACTCTGGGTGCGGGACTTCAAAGTCCATCACCAAGAGTGGCTCAGTAGCACCACTACTGACCGAGCTGGCCAAGTCCTAAATGACATAGCTGCTACACTGCACCTGCAACAGGTGGTGAGGGAACCAACAAGAGGGAAAAACATACTTGACCTTATCCTCACCAACCTGCCTGCAGCAGATGCATCTGTCCATGACAGTATCAGTAGGAGTGACTACTACACAGTCGTTGTGGAGACGATGTCCTGCCTTCACATTGAGGATACCCTCCATCGTGTTGTGTGGCGCTACCACCATGCTAAAAGGGATAGATTCCGAACAGATCTAGCAACTAAAGACTGGGCATTCATGAGGCGCTGTGGACCATCAGCATCAGCAGAATTGTACTCAAACACAATCTGTAACCTCATGGCCTGGCATATCCCCCACTCTACCATTACTATCAATCCAGGGATCAACCCTGGTTCAATGAAGAGTGCAGGAGGGCATGCCAGGAGCAGGACCAGGCATACCTAAAAATGAAGTGTCAACCTAGTGAAGGTATAACACAGGACTACTTGCATGCCAAACATTATAAGCAGCAAGTGATAGACAGAGCTATGCAATCCCACAACCAATGGATCAGATCTAAACTCTACAGTCAAACAGGCTCCATTTTCATTGAAACAAGGACCTTATCCCTCAGTGTGGGAGTTAAAAATCTTTAAAGAGGTTGTAAATGCTCTTGAAAGGTAGACTAGATCTGTAGAACTGTCAAGCTATCAAGTTATTTAAATGGTCAGTCCTTTACAAATGGAAGAAAACTGCCTCCCTGTGTCTGTGATAGTTGGAAAACATCTATTCTAGCAGTTTCAATAGCTGTTTGTAAACATAGCCATAAGTGCTATCATCATAGCATTATTAATGCCTTGTTACTTACCACAACCTACCATCATCATAGTGGGGCATTGTACATTCACAGTTTTACAGCTCAAAGAGGGTATTAAAAAAAAAGCTATCTTTGATGTGGAGTTATGAATACAAATGTTTGCTTTTATAAGGGATAAAGTACTGGAGGGGATTTCAATATATTGAATGGGCTTTCATGAATGGGAGTGTTATTTTGTATAGTGAACACTGTAATAGATATTTAGAACTTTATTTTATTTCATCTCAGCATGGCTCCTGATGTCCGCCTATACTGGGTGAGTTGGCATGGAGGGTATAAGGGCATAGGGTGGTGGGTGGGGGGCATGGGTTGTCATGAGTTTGGCACTAAGTTGGCATAGGGCTATAAGGGGACATGGGGATGGGTGGAGGTTCATGAGTTGGCATGCATTGGCATGGAGAATGGGTGGGGGGATGTAGGAGTGAGGGCTAGAGGGCCTAATGTTTAACAAAACAACTGGGATGAAATTTCAGAGAATCTAGGTAGGCCTTTTAAACTGCCCTCCTCAGCAGTTAGCAGCTCCCACAGCTGGCCTGATTTCATCCTGCAGTTGCCACTGCCCCAATGAAAATCATGCCATTCAGGGCATTTTTTTCCTGAGGCGGGTCCACTAAGCTGGGAAATTTCCTGACTCAAGCTATCCACCTTGGAGTGAAAATCCAGTCCTATATGACAAAATTAAATATTTTCTTTTTCAGCAATATCATACAGAAACCTAACTCAAGTTTTTGTGTTTCAATACCTGCTTTTAATTTCTCTCCTACCCTTTGCTTTGTCACAGTCCATTTGATAATGATGAAGTTTCAGTAACATCTGGATCTATCACCAAATTCTCTTTGCCAAGTAGGAAAGGTTCTGTGAATAACTGGACACCTCCCAGCACCCCGAGCTTCAGGGACAAGTTCTTCTCTGTGAGTATCTCAACGTGAATGTGTCATATTGCAATGAGCAATGCACTTCTATAACTTTAGGCAGTCAAGATAATAAATTAAAGTTAATCCTAACAGGAAATAACTGCCAGGTGTTGACTCTTAATTGTAGGGCGTATGATATAATCTTGTATTGACATGCCTCATGTTGACATGCCCAGTATAAAATAGCACAGATTGCGAAAGAGAATATCTAGTAACTGTATATGCTTCAATAATTTAATTTGGTTATATCTTAATACTGTCATGATGAAAGGACATATTAATCCTCTATTTTCTATTCTGTTGCAAGCAGCACATTGGACCAGAGGATACACTGCCTCTATTATGCCATGAAACAAAAGGAACTTTTATCTTTAGTCATTTAGGAAATGGATACCACAATACACATTTGTCATCAGTGCCGGAGAATGAGAAATTTTACAATTACGCAAATATAGATAAACAAGGAAACAGTCACTTTACTGATGACACATTAGCTGTCCAAGAGTCATCTATGGAATTATCCCATAACTTGCAAGGAGCTGTCTCTACGGAAAGGACTGTGCAATCACCATATGTAGAATCAAGATATCCAAATCAAAAAGAATTTCAAAGAGATTCAATACATGCCAGACAATTTCAAAGTTGTTCAGCAATGGCAAAATCTGCTTTGCATGTCGGACCACACCAGAGGCTTCAGCAGCCAACTAGGAAATCTGCTGAATGGGACTCAACAGGCCACGTCAGGAATGTGGATCTTACCAAACCATTAGGTCCACAGAGAACTATGACAGTATTCAATACACATAGAAATAGCACTTCAATGTCTTCTGGAAAGAATATAAGGACAGATTTTATTTCAGTAAATATAGGAACCATACTACAAGAAATACTGACTATTCTAAGGACGGATCAAAAAAACTATAAGGAACTTCAAAGCCTAGAGCAGCAGGTTCTGCACTTCAGAGATATTCTGAAGGTATGTTGCTAGTGTTTCTCCAACAATTATCTTAATTTTTACATCCCCAAGTTGAAGCTGGTATTTTAATATTTTTCAGGGAAAATACAGGTTGGAAAATATTTTAATGTTCAATAAAAATACAAATTAGTGCCCCTTTTAATGAAAAATATTATTACGGACCGGGGAGAGATCTGGGATAATTGTCCTCCTTTTTCCCACCTCGTGACTGACTGCGACAAGATTTATTTTAGAGGAGTGTTTTAACCCCTTGAGTGATGTGACTTTTAAGAACAGATGCAAAATTGGCTTTCTTGTAAGTTTAAATCAAAAGAAAGGTAAATGTTTATTTTCACAGCACCCAAAGTGTAATCACAACAAACAGCCACCCCTTATTCACATAAGACACTGATACACACACACACACACACACACGAAAAGATGATTTCAAGAAATGTAGCATGTATTTGTATTTTTAAAGTCCCGACAGTCAATATTACCCTAATTCTTTAGGAGGGTTGTTGCAAGTGTTGCAGGCCTGAAAATTCTTTTTTGGTTCACTGAGAGAAAAATGCATGTTGATGGTCTCTGATAATAAATCATAATGGCTTCATCCAGGCAACAGCTGGTTTCTGGATTTTCTAGCCAAAGTTGTGGTGGAGCCCCTATAATAAATTATAATCCACTGTTACAAGGAAATCTCCATTGCTCTGCCTGAAGTAAATTTTCAAGGTAGGGTTCTTTCCTTTTTAGGATAAGATCTCTCCCTTCTGAGGTCCTTGTCCCAGGCTTTTCTCTGGTATGTTTTTAGAATAATAAGATATTTGCTACCTCAAGTCAGTTTCTGTCATGTGACCACAGAATCAATATTCCTTTTATCCACAAACGATTTGATGGCATAAGTTATTACCACACGATGGGGAAAGAATGACAGCCATTCACACCTTCTAGTGATAAACCCTTCAAACATATCTTTGTGGGATTTCAACTTTGCAAACACCAAGCCTGGGGCAACTATTATATCTCTGCTTCTGTAAACATCCAGACAATAGTAACTGTTAATTCCACAAGAGATATGTTGCATCCTGATGTTTCTTCAATAGAAGGTCCCCCCAAAAGGTAATTTACATTTTAATGACTTTCCAGAGAAAGGTCCAGACATGAGTTAGTCCTAGTCTGTGCAGAAACCACAAAAGGGTCACCTGACTTCCCCTGGTGTCCATTTTGTCAAGGTAAATTGTCCATATTCCATACTCCTTTTAAAAAGCAAAAATGTCTACCATTTTCATACATTCTCAGGCGAATGATGTGAGCATAATAATACTAAATAGCAAATAAAATTTCATCAACCATTTCAGACTCAGAATTTCTGAATTAATGTCAGTGTGATCACAAAATATTATTAAGGGTCTTTTTTAAAAAATTATATTTAGTCAAGAAACTTGATGTAAGAGCAGAATCACACTTGGAAACAAATCACTAAAATTGGGTCAATCTGAGTACACCTTGCTGCGAGCAAGTGACTGCCATCTGTGGCTGAGAACACATCTGTCCATCAACCAGAAGCATCAAGTCCCCTGGAAGTATAATGGTGCAGTATGTCAAATAGTCAGCTTTGTGGTTTGAGTGGAGAACAAGGAAATGTATTTGCTTTCCTTGGTGATTCCATGGGTTGATCAGTCACAAACATAAAAGATAAGAGAAAGAAAAAAGATAAGTAGGGTGGAATGAGTGATCAGGGAAGAATTTGCAGTGTTGGAAAGAGAGGTTGTCCTTGAGGGGGCATGGAGAGAAACCATTTTGGCAGAGTTGAGAAACGAGAAGGCTGTGATCACACTACTTAGTGTATTCTATAGGTCTCAAATAGTGAGAGAGAGAGATAGAGGAACAAATCTGCAGGGAAATCACAGAGATGTCCAAGAACTATACAGTGGTAATACTGGGGGACTTTAACATTATCCATTTGGGTAATTAAAGTAAAGGTTAAGGAGGGGGAGGAATTTTCTGAAATGTGTTTAGGAGAACTTCCTTTATTAGTATGTTCTTGGCCCAACCAGAAAGGAGGCGAGGCATCATTGGACCTGGTTTTGGGAAATGAGGTGGCCAATTGGACCAAGAGTCTGTAGGGGAACATTTCAGTGATAATCATACCAAGTTTAGTTTGATAATGGAGAAGAGCAAGGAACAAACTAATATAAAACTTCTAAATTGTAAGAGGGCTAATTTCAATGCAATGAGAAGTGATCTAGCCAGGGTAAAATGTAGCCGGAGACTGACAGGAAAAACTGTATTGGAACAATTAGTGATTTTTAATGAACAGGTGCTTCAGGTACAGGCTAGGTATATTCAAGCAAGGGCAAAAGGTAAGGGAGCCAAAAACAGGCCTCCTTGGATGACAAAGACGATAGACGTTGTGATGAAACAAAAAAGAAGGTTGTTTGATGCATGCCAGGTGAATTGTTGAAGTGTGAACCAGGTCAAATACAAGAGGTTGAGAAGGGAGGTGAAGGGGAAAATAAGATTAGCAAAGAGAGAGTATGAGAATAGAATGGCAGTCAACATAAAACGGAACCCAAAAATCTTCTATCAGCATGTAAATAGTAAGTGGGTAGTAAGAGTGTGGAGTGGGTCCTATTAGGGACAAAGAAGGCGATATACTTAAAGGCGCAGGGAAAGGCTTAAATACTTAATGAATTCTTTGTATCAGTGTTTATTAAGGATGAGAAATCTGACAAAATATCAGTGGAAATGGAGATAGTGGAGGCAATGTGGTGGGGGTGGAGATAGCAGAAGGGCTTGCCATATTCTTTCAATCTTCCCCAGATATGGGGGCAGTGCCAGACGACTGGAGAGTAGCAAATGTCACACCCTTATTCAAGAAAGGGTGTAAAGGCAGTCCTAACAACTGCAGGACAGTTAGTCTAACATCAATGATAGTAAGGTTTAATCAGCAAAAAAAAAATCAACAGGCACTTGGAGAGGTTGGAGTTAATTAGGGAGAGCCAGCACAGATTTGTAAAAGGTAGATCATGCTGGACTAATCTAATTGGATTTTTGATGAAGTAACAGAAAAGATTGATGAAGAAAATACAGTGGATGTTGTTTATATGGAATTTAAGGAAGTGTGTGACAAGGTATTACACAAAATTGAGGCTTATGGGATAGGAGGGTCAGTGTCCAATTGGATAAAAAATTGGCTTAAGGACAGAAAACAGCGATTCATGGTAGATGGTTGCTTTGGAATGGGTGCTGCAGATTGAAGGGTAGCAAATGTAACCCCACTATTAAGGCAAGGAGGGAGAGAGAAAACGTGGAACTACGGACCTGTTCGCCTGACATCAGTAATAGGGAAAATGCTAGAATCTATTATAAAGGATATGATAACTGTACACAGGAAATAATGGTAAGATTGGGCAGAGTCATCATGCGTTTATGAAAGGAAAATCATGTCTGACAAACTTGTTGCCGTTTTTGTGAGCATGTACTAGCAGAATAGATAGAGGAAACCAGTGGATGTGGTGTATTTGGATTTCAGAAGGCTTTCAATAAGGTCACACACAAGAGATTAGTAAACAACATTAAAGCAAATGGGATTGGGGGTAATATATTGACATGGATTGAAAAATGGTTAATGGACAGAAAACAGTAGAAATAAACAGGTCATTCTCAGGTTGGCAGGTTGTGACGAATGAGGAATCACAAGGACGAGTGCTTGGACCCCATATTCACAATCTATATCAATGATTTGGATTTGAGGACCAAATGTAATATTTCCAAGTTTTCTGATGATATAAAATTAGATGGGAATGTGAATTGTGAGGAGGATGCAAAGAGGCTGCAAGGGGGGAAGTGAATGGGGGAAGGATATGGCAGATGGAATATAATGTGGAAAAATGTGAAGTTATCCACTTTGGTAGGAAAACAGAAATGCGGCTTATTTCTTAAATGGTGAGAGATTGGGAAGTGTTGGTGTCCAAAAGGATCTGGGTGTCCTTGTTTATGAGTCACTGAATGCTAACATGCAAGTGCAGCAAGCAATTAGGAAGCCAAATGGTATGTTGGCTTTTACTGCAAGAGGATTTGAGTACAGGAGGAAAAAAGTGTTGATGCAGTTATATAGAGTCTTGACGAGACTGCATCAGGAGTGTTGAGCGCAATTTTGGTCTCCTTACCTAAGGAAGGATATACTTGCCATAGAGGTAATGCAATGAAGGTTCACCAGACTGTTTCCTGGGATGGCAGGATTGCCCTAGGAGGAGCGATTGAGGAGACTGGGCCTGTATTCTCAAGAGTTTAGAAGAATTGAAAGATGATCTCATTGAAACATACAAAATTCTTACAGGGCTCTACAGGGTAAATGCAGGAACAATGTTTCTCCTGGCTGAGGTGCGGGTTGCGGTGGTATCTAGAACTAAGGGACACAATCTCAGAATAAGGGGTAGGTCATTTAGGACTGAGATGAGGAGGAATTTCTTCACTCAAAGCAGTGAATCTTTGGAATTCTCTACCCAGATGGCTATGGAGGCTCAGTCATCAAGTATGTGGAAGTCAGATATCAATAGGTTTCTAGACATTAAAGACATCAAGGGATATAGGGATTGTGCATGAGAAAGGCTTTAAGGTAGAAGATTAGCCATGACCTAGTTGAGTGGTGGAGCAGGCTTGAGGGGCCAAATGGCCTACTCCTGCTTCTATTTCCTATGTTCCTTTTCCCCCAAGGATGGGTGCTAGGAACACTGCTTTTCTTTGCTATATATGAATGACTTCAATCTTGGAAGTAATATTTCAAAATTTGCTGATGAGGAGTGGCAAACTGTGAGGATGATATGAATTGCCTGCGATAGGACATAGATAGGCTACCAGACTGGGCATACAAGTGGCAGATAGAATTTAATACAGAGAAGTGTGAGGTGATGCATTTCAGCTGAAGGGATAGGGGGAATTAAATTTGCAGGGCTATGGGGATTGAGCCTGACTAGAGAGCTTGCGGGGAACCAATGGGCCAAATGGCCTCCTCCTGTGCCATATGACTCAAATGATTTAACACTCAATATTTGTAGGTGGTCAATGCTGGAAGGTGAGAGTGACTGCCCTTGACATCAAGGCAGCACGTTAGCTTCATGTATTTAACTTGAGTTTTGTAGACTGTTAAAGAACTGAATCAAGGTCTGTCCTGATACACTTCTAAAGATGACACATGGAAATGTGGCATCAAGGAGCCCGAGCAAAACTGGAGTCAATGGGAATCAGGGGGAAAACTGTCTGCTAGCTGGAGCCACACCTAGCACAAAGGAAAATGGTTGTGGTTGTTGGAGGTCAGTCCTCTCAGCTCTAGGACATCACTGCAGGAGTTCCTCAGGGTAGTGTCCTCGGCCCAACCATCTTCAGCTGCTTCATTAATGACCTTCCTTCCATTTTAAGGTCAGCAGTGGCGATGTGCAATCATCAACGAACAATGTTCAACACCATTCGCGACTCCTCAGATACTGAAGTAGTCCGTGTCCAAATGCAGCAAGACCTGGACAATATCCAGGCTTGGGCTGACAAGTGGCAAGTAACATTCACGCCACGCAAGTGTCGGGCAATGACCATCTCCAACAAGAGAGAATCCAACCCTCGCCCCTTGATGTTCAGTGGCATTACCATCACTGAATCCCCACTACCAACATCCTGAGGGTTACCATTGACCAGAAACTGAACTGGACTAGCCATATAAATACTGTGGCTACAAGAGCAGGTCAGAGGCTAGGAATCGTGTGACGAGTAACTCACCTCCTGACTCCCCAAAGCCTGTCCACCATCTACAAGGCACAAATCAGGAGTGTGATGGAATAATCCCCACTTGCCTGGATGAGTACAGCTCCCACAACACTCAAGAAACTTGACACCGTCCAGGACAAAGCAGTCCACTTGATTGGCACCACATCCACAAACATTCATTCCCTCCACCATCGATGCACAGTAGCAGCAGTGTGTATCATCTACAAGATGCACTGCAGGAATTCACCAAGGCTCCTTAAACAGCACCTTCCAAACCCATGACCGCTCCCATCTAGAAGGACAAGGTCTCACCATCCTGACTTGGAAATATATCGCCGTTACTTCACTGTCGTTGGGTCAAAATCCTGGAACTCCCTTCCTAACAGCACTGTGGGTGTACCTAAACCACATGGACTGCAGCAGTTCAAGAAGGCAGCTCACCACCACCTTCTCAAGGCAACTAGGGATGGGCAATAAATGCTGGCCCAGCCAGCGAAGTCCACATCCCGAGAATGAATTTTTTTAAAAAGCCTGTGCTTTAGCCTATGGAACTGGGCTCAGTTTCAACTGTGTGAATGCCCACTTTATACAACTGATGTTGAAATTGATTAATCATCTTCTTGGCCATATCAATAAGTGTGATTACATTTTCTAGCAAGTCCATCTCATCTCAGTTAATATGATTACGTTCTCCGGGAGTCAAATGTTCTCCTGGTTATAAAAAGTAGGTTCATTCTAATGAAGCCAGCAATTAAACAGTATAAAATACATAATTTAACATTAAGCAGAAATTATGAATAAAATGTTTAAGTGTCACCCCCTCCCTTGAGCTTTTTTTCCCTAGACTTCCCTCGATCCTTTATAATCATCAGGATTTTATGGCTAAACTGAGGTAGATCTGTCTGTATGTCCTGCAGTTTTCTCAGTTGATAATTCTCTACTTAGTTATGGCAATTCCCAAACTCAAATCTGTTGAATGGCCTGTTAAGTTGCAGGAGTTTAGGCAACCTTTTTCAGTTTGATTTTGTTTATTATGACTGAAGAAAGTGCATCAGAGAAATGGCTATTTTCAACATTTGATATTTTGAGGAAAAATAGGTCATCTAACCTCATTACAGTTAAACTCTTTTTTGATGGTAAGATTTGCCTTTTGTTTACTTTCAAAAGAAACACAGAAAAGTTCAAAATGCTCAACAGACTGTTAGCATTTGTAAAACCAGATTAACATTTAAATTTTGAGCCAGTTCTGGCTCCCCAGCTAGGTCCCACATCCACTGTTTGACAGGCCTGCATCTGGACTACCCCAACATTTTGGCAACTTCATTCTCAGAGAAATCCTCCATCACACAAGAGTAATATTTATACTTTTTGAGCTAACCATCTCTATAATTTCTGACCATAATTAGACATTTTATATTGTGAACCTGGTTAGTATGCCAAAATTCATATCACAAAAGATCTTTTCAACAATCGACACACAACCCATCAGTCTGGGATGTGTTTGAAACCGGTCTCAAATGTTCCAATTATTCTATTCTATCTTATTGTTCTGTATTATCTAACTTCAAGTTGTCAAATGTCTGCATTTTATATAGTTTTGAGTTGAACTTGATAGATTAATTAATTAGGAAAGTACATTTTTGCATAACACCCAGATTTAAGCAATAGGATATACATGACAGCAAATTGTGGATATAAGGCATACCTTAATCATCCAGACATGAGAATACCTTACATATTGGTAAATTAGCTATGTTTTTACTATATAATAAGGGAATAACTTATAGATGGGTGTAATTTATACCACATAATTTATGGTGAACTGTGATAGAATGAAGCAATTTGAATTAAACTGTTAGATTATTTTTGCTTTAAAAGTTGCATTGTATTATTTTTTAATACAGAGGGAAATAACAGATAGCTCAAGTACATCTACTGTCAGTCTGACTGTTGAAACAGTCTTAGAAAGCTTCAACTTCCTAAATGCTGATTCAAGTGAAGATAATCTTTCATGCTCTGGGAGCATTAGGATAAAGGATGAAAGGTAACTGAAAAAATGACAATAAACTTCACATCCACGCTTTCATTGCCAACAAAGTGTTTTCGAACAAGACAAAGAAAATAACTTTTGAAAACGTAACCAAGTAATTACAAGACTAGAGTCAAATTCAGTTATTCAGGTTATTTTAGCGTATGGACACCAAAAATAGATCATTATCTTGAAATTATTCTTAGTTATCTTGGTTGGATATGCAAAGGTTTAATTCTGTTTTTCAATATTTGCGATAATATATATATAAAAAACATATCTTCGTAATGCATCCTAGTGTGTCCCTTTTGATGGGATTGACAGGATGTGACATATTCTGCACTGCAGCCTCAGTTTTTGACTATGGCTCATAACTTCCGGTCTCTGGAGCGTCATACCCAGAGGGTACCCCAAGGATGGGCTGAGGAACCCTTGCCACGATCCCACCTGCACCTCGCACACCACCACCCCCCTCACGCCCCCAGGAAGCCCCTAAATAAGCAGTTCACAGCAATTGCCTGGGAAATTCAGGCTTGCATTGGGCAATTGCCCTGCACTGGGAACCATCCGATACTCCAACTTAAAGTGCAGCATTCGGATAGTTCCGACAGTCTTACAAGAATAGTCACCCAGGAAAGGTTAGAAGAATTAAAACCAATTCTAACTCCTGGGTAACTATAATACTTGACCCCCCCCTCCCCCCGCAACTACCCCACCCCGCGATCTACCCCCTTCACCCTCCACAGGGCCCCCAACTACCCACCTGACATCCCCCCCCCACCTCCCCATGGGTTCCCCAGCTACCCTCCCCACTCCTGACTATAAAAGAAGGCGTGATTTCCTTTCCCTCTACAGAAGGCCTTGGTAATCTGCTGCACTGCACTATTCTCACCAGGCCCCAGTGGAAGGTTGGGTGAGAAAGCTGCGACTGCATTTCAGTGTAAGTAACTGGAGCGGAGTGGCAACCTGGCTATGACTGCCACTCCACAGAAGTTATGGCCCCATATATATTAATGACCTGGATGAAAGAATAGAGAGCTGTATATCCAAGTTTGCAAATGGTGCTGAGATAGGAGGCACAGTAATTTATATGGATATGAGCAGGAATTTGCAAAGGAACATAGACAAATTAAGTGTGTGGGTGAAACTGTGGCATATGGAGTTTAATCCCAGATCTTTGGATCTGAGAAAGTCAAACAGACATATTTTCTTATTGGTGAGAAACTAAGTTATGGCAGAGCAACCAATTTAGATGTGCATGTATCCAAATCACAATGTCAGTTCACTGATGCAAAAAGGTAATCTAAAAACCTGATGAATATTGGCTTTTATCTCGAGGGTCAGAATAAAAAAATCGAGCAATTGATGCTTTAGTTGTATAGAGACCAAGGGCAGAATCGTCCCAGATTTGCACGAAGTGCGGTAGCAAGTGGGAAAAAGAATTTTTTACCCGCCGGCCTCAATGGTGGTTTTTCACGCCATATTGCCCCAATCCCATCTCATTAATTATGCATTCCCAGGGAACATGCCATTCCAATGGCGGGCGGACTCTCATTCACGCCCCCCCCCGCCCCCCACCACGCCATCACCTCACAGCCATATTTAAAATGCAGCCGCGTGCACACCTCACAGTGCTTCCAGCCCAGGATTGCTGCACAGAAGACATGGCCCTGAAAGGCAACAAGACTGCAGCTCTCTGATTTAGTAACACATCCCTGGAACACCTTATGAATATAGCGGAGGCCTGCCGTGATGTCCTCTACCCCCACTCTGGCCGCAGGAGGGGCAGCAACATCACTAATTGGGAAGTGGTGGTCAGTGCCAATACTCTGCAAAAGAGGGCAACCACCTAGTGCCGAAAGAGGATGAATGATCCCCTTTGTTCCGCCAGGGTAAGTCACTCTTCTCATCACTCTCAACTCTCACACTCACAAACCCACCACACATCCACAAGGATCTCACTCACTGCTGGGTCAAGGGACATTACCATTCACTCTCTCACGCACAGTCATTGTCCTCATCCTATCCATGGGACCATTCACCACCCACACACGCCAAGCACACTTATCATCTGGCCTGGCAGGAGTCCTGCTTACGCTCTATATGTATTCATGCAGGATACACAACAAGAGGGAGAGGTTGCAGACTGGTGGAGGAATGCCCAACATCAAGGTTCAAACAGACTTTGAAAATGGAGTTACCCAGCTGGCTGGCAAAAATCTGGACTGGTCCTGTGCTGACGGTAAGGTCGGCAGTGCTCAACCAAGTGAGGATCCAGCAATGCAATATCCATAAGACAACAATACTGTGAGTGATATGTCCTGTTTAACAGGCCACTGCCGTGCACTAATTATCCCTCCTTGCTTTCACAAGCTCTTCTGGGAAACAGCCGAGGGAGTTCACGACCCAGGTCCTTGACTCAAGTCCCGAAGGCACCTTGGAAGAGGAATCTGCTGAAACCCTAATTGAAGTCCAGTCACAGCGATCACCCACACCTTCCACCAGTGCAGAGACACACATTTCTGTGGGACCTGATTCTAGAGTAACCTCGGGGTCACAATCTGGTGAGCACATCGCATGTCTGATCCGCAACAGGTGGCAGCAGGGACTTCCCAGGTTTCCGGCACTTGGGAGGACTGCTGGAGGCCAGAGATCTGCTGAGTCTGAGTCAGACGACAAGCCTCTGGACTCGGTCATACCTCAGTTGTTGGAGCTGCAAAGGCAAGCTCAGGAACATCAGGAAGAGATGTCCGCTGCACTCCTTAGATTGTAAGGTATGATGGAGGAGTCCGTCCAACTTCAGTCTGTGGTGATAGCACCAGCATGCCAATGCACTGAGGTCAACACCGGTAAGATGGCATCCGTCATGGCGATCTTGGCCCAGGACATTGTGGGCTGAACTCCATCACTGATGCCATAGTTGGCCTCCAACAGTGTCAATATGAGAGGGATGTGGGGCAGTATGATCTCACTCCAGCTTCCTCCTCTCTTCAAGTGGTTAGCCAGGGGTCCTCGGGTGTCAAAAGGGAAGAGGACCACTACCATCTAGAAGGACAAGGGTAGCAGATGCATGGAACACATCACCTGAAAGCTTACTTCCAAGCCACTCACCATCCTGACTCAGAAATATATTGCCGTTCCTTCACTGTCGCTGGGTCAAAATCCTGAAACTCGCTCCCTAACAGCAATGTAGGTGTAGCTACAGCACAGGGACTGCAGCAGTTCAAGAAGGCGGCTCACCACCACCTCCTCAAGGGCAATTACGGATTGGCAATAAATGCTGGCCTAGCCAGTGGCACCCACATTCTGTAAATGAATATTAAAAAAAGGATCAGCAGACGCACACCCCAGGGTCATCCACCCAGGTGACTCCAGCAGCGTCCAGCCCATCCAAATCCCCTCTTCCTGTGACCCCACCTGCTCCAGCTCCAGCTCCACAGGCTGAGGAGGGTGCCACTGCCACACAACAGGACCCCGAAAGCAGGCCGGGGCCCTCCAGGTCTCGGCCCTCCAGAGAACGCCCGTCAAGGTCATCACAGACAGGGCATAGCAGTCAGCAGGCTACCTCCACCTCCACCTCCACTGTGGTTGTCAGGGGAGCACCAAGACGTAGTGGCAGGGTTGGGAAGGTTAAGAAGATGTAACTCTTTTGAGTCAACCAATTAAACTAAATCAACAAAATAAGGGATAAAGCAAACACAGCCCCTAAGTCAGGTCAGCTGTAAAACTAAGGACAAAGTTTAAAGGAAACTTACAAACATTAAACCAAAATGTGATTAAAGGGGTCGATAAAACACCCCAGTTCCCGCGGTGCCCAGCGGGCACGGAAGGCCTCGAGAGTGCTGGCAGACACCGCGTGCTCCCTCTCCAGGGACACCCGGCCGCGAACGTAGCCGCGGAAGAGGGACAAACAATTGGGCGGGACTCCCCCCTCGATCGCCTGCTGCCTGGACATGTTAATGGCCAACTTGGCCAGGTCCAGGAGCAGGTTCACGAGGAGGTCCTCCTCCTTCCCGACCCCCTTCCGCACTGGGTGTCCGTAGATCAGGAGCGTGGGACTGAAGTGCAAACAAAACAGTAACAAAAGGTTCCATCATGAAGATGTAACTCTTTTGAGTCAAAACAATAAACTAAATTAACAAAAACAAGGGAGAAATCAAGCACAGCCCCTAAGTCAGGTCAGCTGTAAAATCAAGGAAAAACTTTAAAGGAACCTTACAAACATCAAACTAAGATGTGATTAAAGGGGTCAACAAAACACTCCAGTCCCCGCGGTGCCCACCGGGCACGGAAGGCCTCGATGGTGCCGGCAGACACCGCGTGCTCCCTTTCCAGGGACATCCGGCCACGAACGTAGCCGCGGAAGAGGGACAAACAATTGGGCGGGACTCCCCCGTCGATCGCCCGCTGCCTGGACCTGTTGATGGCCAACTTGGCCAGGCCCAGGAGCAGGTTCACGAGGAGGTCCTCCTCCTTCCCGACCCCCTTCCGCACCGGGTGTCCGTAGATCAGGAGCGTGGGACTGAAGTGCAAACAAAACAGTAACAAAAGGTTCCATCATGAAGATGTAGTTGCACAGCCTGGGCATGGGTGTTAATCACATGTTCACTATTGTAAATAAACTCCTAAGAACGTCTCCTTGCCTATGGCTCCTTGTTATGATAAGCAGTGTTCGTGTCACTCAGATGTGAAACCTTGGTTCCTGCACAAGATAAAAGCAGGTGCATCAGTCCAGGGCCTTTTCCCTGTGCAGTGTGTAACTTTCAGACCAAAGTGATGGTCCAGTTTCACAGTCACTGGACACATTAGTGATGCGTAAACCTCGATGATGCCTGTTATTGCTGCCAGAATGTCGTGGGCAGGCATCACAGAGCTCCGTCATTCTCTGTGTGTGCTATCAGCACCTTTGAGGTGGGGCTTGTCCCCCATCTCTTCAGCATCTGTGACCTGTGACATTGTGCTCCTGAAGGGGTCAGGTGCTGAAGGCTGATAAAGGGGCAAGTGCATTTAAAGTTTCATGGCCATGTCTCTATGATGTGACCTTAATCACAGAGCACAAGTGAGCTGCTCTCAGCCAGACAGGAGTCAGACATTCACAGAGGCTATGTGAAGATCGATGGAGTGTCCTCACTGCATGTCGTCGTCGTCATCCTTCTGGAATTGAGCGACTATTAGGGCCACCCGCTGCGTCTCCATGACAGGAGCATTCTCACAGACGGAATGTGCGCTGCCATCAGCCAGACTGGAGTCAAATGTTCACAGATGCAATGTGAGGATCTATGGTGACTCTTCACTGCATGTCGTCATCATCCTCCACAGGTCTAGCAGCTATGAGGGCCTTCTGTGTGTGCCTGCCTCGTCTGGCCAGTGCGAGGGCCTCATTGCTGTCATCGTTGTCTTCAAGGACCTCCTCACCCTCATCCCCGTCAACATCCTCATTGGAGGAGACGTCCAACTCCTCCATCTCCTCCTCAGCCAGCTCCTCTCCCTTTTGCAGCGCCAGGTTGTGAAGGGTGCAGAAATCAACAACGATATGTGATACCCTCTATGGACTATATTGCAGGGCTTCACCAGACCGGTCCAGACACCGGAACCTCATTTTCAACATTCTGATGGTTTGCTCCACAAAGGTGCAAGTTGCAGAATGAGCCTCATTTTACCTTCGCTCTGTTGCAGTCCGAGGCCTCCGCACGGGTGTCATCAGCTATGTCCACTGCAGGTAGCCCTTGTGCCTGAGGAGCCAATCCTGCAGTCTCTGTGCACCCTTGAAGGTGTCAGGGAGCTGAGACCTACTGAGAACGTAAGAGTCATAGGTACTCCCTGGGAACCATGCACACCAGCTGAACATTCAGCGAGTGAAAGCCCTTGCGGTTGACATAGTTGACTGCTTGTTGCCACAGAGATCTGAGCGCTACGTGAGTGCAGTCAATGTCATCCTGCACCTGTGGGAAACCTGAGATCTGGGCAAAATCCTATGCTCTTGCATCCTAGCTTTCCTGGTCCCAGGCAAAATGCACAAAGCTTAGTGCCCTCGCGAAGATGGCATCCATGACCTCACGGTTGCATTTGTGGGTGGAGGCTTGCGATATCCCACAGAGGTCACCTGTGGAGCTCGGAAAGGAGCCACTGATGTAAAAATTGAGTGCCGTGGTAACTTTCACGGCCACTGGCAGTGGATGTACTCCATGTCCCCATGGCGCCAAATCCTGCAGCAGGTCACAGATGTGACCAACCAGTTCCCTAGAAATGTGCAGTCTTTGGCGACACTGGTTCTCAGTCATCTGCAGGAATGAAAGGCGGCGTCTATAGACCCTGGGTCTAGCTAGGCACCATCCAACAATGGCTCACTGTGGCTCTTCAGCAGTGTGTATGGGAGCCAAGCCGCCCATTTTTCCCGAGAGTGCTGCTCCTCCCTCTACCCAGTCAGGTGCCTCCGTCGGTCTCTTCTCCTTCATCTCCACTCTCTGTAAGCCATGAGGCATACAGCTAGATCACCAGGCTCCATGGTCCTGAAATACACCTCCAGCAGGATGAAAGAGAGACACGCATGGGTTAGCTTGGGTATTCTAAGAATCTCTCTTGCTTAAGTCTGAAGGTCCCTTAATGCATTCCAAAGCGTGCTGGCAACCACTTGGATGGCCAGAATTTGGTGTGCTGCATGGCTGCCCAAAACCCCACCCACCTCTGCCCCACTCTAACTGACCAATTGGCGGCAGATTTCCCCATCGCACTGCCTGTTGTGCTCTCGGCTCAGGCATTCTCCTAACCCGTACTGCAAGGCTGCGCTGTTAGCTAGAAGCATGGGAGAGACTGGTCCAAACCTGAATGATGACATTGCAAGGGGCTGTGAGCGCCTCCACCAGTGACTGCTCCATGGCCAGCTTTTGCAAGGAGATTGTACAACATGCCCAGTCGTCCAACTGTCCTGCAGTCTACTGGGATGCTCATTGGTTTGCAGTTTGTGCCCAAGGGGGTGAAAACCTCTAGAGCACTTGGTGGCATTTCCAGGCCTCTGCTGTTTGAGTGGGCAGGTGAGCTAGGGGCCCAACTCCAAGCATGCCAATGTGGCTGCACTTGAACTATCTCAGCTCTGGAGGAATGGTCACTTTATAGAAGGTTTCTTAACCCTAACCCTCCCCCACTCCCCATTGCCCCCCTTCCCGGTGACAGGAAGCACGGCCCACCATTGACGGGCAGAGCAGACAATTGCAAACTGGTTTCACGATGGCATGAAACCAATTTTTGGCCTTACCGCCATATTGTCTGCCCATGACCGCCATGACGCCCACCGCCAGTGGGCACGGACAATTCCGCCCTAAGTCAGAACCCATTCAGAGTACAATATTGAACCTCAGGAAATATATATAGGCCTTAAAGGTGGTGCAGCACATATTCACTAGAATGAAACCGGGGCTTAAATGGTTAAAATATAAGAACATATTTTATAACATTGGGTTATATCCCCTTGAGGATAAGATATAATTATGAGAGGTTGTAAAAAAACAGGATTGTATTTACTGAAGGAGGGGCTAGTTTAAAGTTATGAAATTGTTTGAATGGGTAAGTAGGAAAAGATTATTTCCACTGGTAACAAAAAGTTTAAAATTAAGATTAATGATGGAAGCATAAATGTGAAAGTTAAAAGGGTCTGGAATTTGCTGTAACAGCCACCTGGTACGTTTGCTGTTGCCTTTGCATCCTTCAAAAAAAATTATTGACAAAGTTGTTGAAAGCAGTGCAGTGTGGGAAACAGGACATCCCTGTCCTGAGTGAACCAGGCAGCTAAGAGTATTTCCTTAACCAATGAATCATAGAGGAATCATAATTTGGTTACAGCACAGAAGGAAGCCATTCAGCCCATCATGTCATGCCAGCTCTCTACTAGAGCATTCAGCTAGTCCCACTCCCCTGCCCTTTCTCTGTAGCCCACCAATTTTTTCCTTTAAGATAATTATGCAATTCCTTTTTAAAAGCCATGATTGAATCACATTCTCCATCACATTCTTAGGTAGTACATTCCAGATCCTAACAACTCGCTGGGTAAAGAAGTTTTCCCTCATGTCACTATTGGTTCCTTTACCATTCACCTTTAATTGATGCCCTCTGGTTCTTGATCCTTCCACCAATGGGAACAGTTTCTCCCTATCTACTCTGTCCAGACCTCTCTGATTTTGAACATCTCCATCAAATCTCCTCCACCTTCTCTTCTCTAATTTATGCATGTAACTTAAATCCCTCATCCCTGGAATCATTCTTGTGAATCTTTTCTGCACCTTCTCTAATCTCTTCACATCCTTCCTAAATTGTGATACCCAAAATTGAACACAATACTACAGTTGAGATCGAAATAGTGTTTTCTAAAGGTTCACCATAATTTCCTTGCTTTTGTACTCTATGTCTCAATTTATGAAAGCCAGAATCCCACATACTTTTAGCTTTTCCTCAACCTGCCCTGACACCTCAATGATTTATGCACATATACCTCAGGTCCCTCTGTTTCTGCACCCCATTGAGAATTGTATCCTTGATTTTATATTGCCTCTCATTCTTCCTACCAAAATGTATCACTTCACACTTCTCTGCACTAAATTTCATCTGCAACATGTCTACCCATTTCGCCAGCCTGCCTATGTCCTTTTGAAGTCTATCATTATCCTCCTCACGGTTCACAATACTTCTAAGTTTGGTGTCTTCTGCAAATTTTGAAGTTGTTTCCTGCACATCCAAGACAATCAATATAGATCAAGAAAAGCAGAGGTTCCAACACTGACCTCTGGGGAACCCAAATATATACCTATAAACAGCTGTTAACCACTACTCTCAGTTGCCCATCTCTCAACCAACTTTGTGTCCATGCTGCTACTGTCTCTTCTATTTCATGGGGCTTTAACCTTGCTGACACGCCTGTTATGCGGCACTTTATCAGACACCTTTTGGAAGTCCATGAATACCACATCAACTGCATGACATTCTTCAAATCTCTCTGTTACCTCATCAAAAAACTCAATCGGAATAGTTGAACACAAATTGTCCTTAACAAATGTGTTGGCTTTCCTTAATCAATCCAGATTTGTCTAAGTGACTGTAATTTTGTCCTGAATTATCATTTCTAAAAGCTTTCCCACTGCCCAGGTTAAAGTGATTGGCTTGTAGTAGCTGGGTTTATCCTCTCAACCTTTTTGAACAAGAGTGTAACATTTGTGATTCTCCAATACTCTGGCACCACCCCTGTATCCAAGGAAGTTTGAAAGATTATGGCCAGTGCTTCAGCAATTTCCACCCTGCCTTCCCTCAGTATTCTTTGATGCATCTGATCCAGTCCTGGTGATTTATCAACTTTAAGTACAGTCAGCCTTTCTAATATCTCTTTCTTATCAATGTTTGGCTCATCCAGTATATCAACTATCTCCTCTTTCACTGTGACTTGGGCAAAATCTTCTTCCTTGGTAAAGTCAGATGCAAAGTATTCAATTAGTACATCATCCACACCCTCTGCCTCCATGTGTAAATCCCTTTTTTGGTCCCTTATCAGCCCTCCTCTTGTCACCTTTTTACTATTTATATGTTTATAGAAGTCATTTGGAGTCCATTTTATGTTACTTGCCAGTCCTTTCTCATATTCTGTCTTTGCTTCTCTTATTTCCTTCACTTCCCGTCTGAACTTTCTATATTCAGGCTGGTACTCACTTGTATCATCAACCTGAGATCTGTAACACATACCATTTTCTACTTCATCTTACTGTAACCCTTTCATCATCTAGGGAGCCTCTGGCTTTGTTTGTCTTACCTTTCTTCCTCAGGGGAATATTATGATGACTGTACCCAAACTATCTCCTCTTGCTTGCCATAATGCTTGCCAATCTTTGATTCCAATCATTTGGGCAGATTTGTTCTAACCCCATTGAAATTGGCCCTCCCTCAATTATTTTTCTCTGGATTACTCCTTGCAGTTTTCATTAGCCAACCTAAAACTTATGATGCTAGAATTACTGTCCGCTAAATGTTCCCATTCTGACACTTGATCCACTTGTCCCACCCCATTCTCAAGAACCAGATCCAGCAGTGCCTCCTTCCTTGTTGGACTGGAAAATATACTGAAGTAGAAAAGTCTCCTGAGCAGACTTCAGAAAATTTTCACCTTCTCAGCCCTTTTTTACTAGCCCAGTCTATATTAGGATAACTAAAGTGCCCCCTCCCACCCCCGAGGTAGTGAATTCCACAGGTTCATGACCCTTTGAGAAAAGTAATTTCTCCTCATCTCTGATTTAAATCTACCACCCCTAAGCCTAAAACTATGGCTTCTCATTCTAGAATTCCCCACAAGGGGAAACATACGCTCCACGTCTACTTTGTCTATCCCCTTTAGCATCTTATATACCTCAATAAGATCTCCTTTCATCCTTCTAGACTCTAGCGAGTATAGGCCTAAACTGCTCAATCTCTCCTCATAAGACAATCCCGCATCTCTGGAATCTATCTAGTGAACCTCCTCTGAACCGCCTCCAATGCAATTACATCCTTCCTCAAGTAAGGGACCAAAACTGTGCACAGTACTCAAGTTGCAACAACACTTCCCTATTTTTATACTCTATTCTTTTAGCAATAAATGCCAAAATTCCATTTGCCTTCCTTATTACCTGCTGTACCTGCATACTAGCTTTCAGCGATTCATGCACGAGGACACCCAGATCCCTCTGCATTGAAGCATTCTGAAGTTTCTCTCCATTTAAATAATAAGTCACCTTTTTATTCTTCCAACCAAAATGGATAACCTCGCACTTATCCACGTTAAGCTCCATCTGCCAAATTTTGGCCCATTCACCTAACCTGTCCATATCCATTTGTAAATTTCTTATTTCTTCATCGCAACTTACTTTCCCACCTATTTTGGTGTCATCTGAAAACTTAGTTATAGTACCTTCTATCCCTGAATCCAAGTCATTAATATAGGTTGTAAATAGTTGGGGCCCAAGGACCGAACCCTGTGGCACCCCACTAGTTACAGCTTGCCATCCAGAAAAAGACCCATTTATCCTGACTCTCTGCTTTCTGTTGGTTAGCCAATCCTCTATCCAAGCTAATATATTACCCCTAACTCCATGTGATCTTATCTTGTGTATTAATCTTTTGTGCGGCACCTTATCAAAGGCCTTCTGGAAGTCCAGATATACTATATCTACAGGATCCCCATTATCCACTTTGCTTGTCACATCTTCAAAGATAGCAAATTATTCAAACATGATTTACTCTTCATAAAACCATGCTGACTCTGATGGATTGCATTTTGACTTTCCAAATGCCCCATTACTACTTCCTTAATAATGGTTCCAACAATTTCCCAACGACAGACGTTAAACTAACTGGCCTATTTTCCTACTTTCTGCCTCCCCCACTTTTTGAATAAGGGCGTTATATTAACGTTTTTCCAATCCACTGGAACCTTTCCAGAATCCAGGGAATTTTGGAATATTATAGCCAATGCATCCACTATCTCCACTGCCACTTACTTTAAGACCCTGGGATGTAGGCCATCAGGTCCTGGGGACTTGCCACCCTTCAATCCCAATAGTTTGCTCAGTACTTTCTCTCTAGTGATGATGATTGTTCTAAGTTCCTCCTTCTCTATACCCTCTGCACTGCCCTGTTACTATTGGGGAGGTACTAGTGTTCTCCACCGTGAAAACTGAGGCAAAATATTGATTAAGCGTCTCTGCCATTTCTGCATTCCCCACTATTAACTCCCCAGTCTCATCCTCCAAGGGACCAACATTCACTATGGCTACTCTTTTTCCTTTTATATACTTGTAGGAGCTTTTCCTATCAGTTTTTACATTTTGCACTAGTTTTCTTTCATAATTTACCTTTGCTCTTTTTATTATTTTTTTAGTAACCCTTTGTTTATCTTTAAAAGTTTACCAATCTTCCAGCCTGCCACTGACCTTTGCAATTTGGTATGCCTTAGTTTTTGCCTTTATGTTATCTTTAACTTCCTTGCTTAGCCATGGATGCTTTTTTCCCCTCTTATCATCTTGCTTCCTCTTTGGGATATATTTTACTTGGGAGGAATTGAATATCTCCTTAAATATCTGCCACTGTTCATCAACTGTCATATCTTGTAGTCTTCCTGCCCAGTCCACTAGGGCCAAATCTGCCCTCATGCCTATGTAGTTACCTTTGTTTAACTCTTGAACACTAGTATGGGACTCAAGTTTCTCGCTCTCAAACTGAACTTGAAATTCTAGCATGCTATGATCACTCTTCCCTAGAGGATCCTTTACGATGAGATCATTAATTAATCCCATCTCATTCCACAAAACCAAATCAGAATAGCCTACTCCCTGGTTGGTTCCACAACATATTGCTCCAAGAAACAATCTCTAATACACTCTATGAACTGTCCTTCAAGGTTACCCTTGCCAATTTGATTAGTCCAGTCTATATGCATATTAAAATCACCCATGATTATTGTCGAGCCTTTCTTACATGCTCCCAGTATTTCTTGGTTTATATTGTGCCCTACTGCTGAACTACTGTTTGGGAACCTTTAGATTACTCCCACCAGGGACTTCGTTCCCTTGCTATTTCTTATTTCTACGCAGACTGACTCTACGTCTTGCTCTCCCCAGCCGTGTATTCACCATACCCCCTGACCTTCCCCGCTCCGAAGCTGAATGTTCAGCGTTCAGCAAAGGACTTAGTTTCCTACCCTTACACCCTCATCTCAATGAATTTCGGACTCGGCACGATGCTGAACTCTTCTTCTGCTGCCATCGTCTCCGTGCTCACTTCTTTGGGCAGGAGTCCTCTCCCCATTCAACGGATCCTTTTACCCACCTCCAATATTCTCCCTCCACCTGGACCCCTCCCTCTGGATTCTTACCTTCTCTTGATCTTTTCATTGAGAACTGTCGGCGTGACATTAGTCGTCTCAATTTCTCTGCTCCTCTCACCCATTCTAACCTGTCTCTCTCTGAACTTGCTGCACTCCGTTCTCTCAGGTCCAACCCTGACATTGTCATCAAACCTGCTGACAAGGGTGGTGCTGTTGTTGTCTGGCGCACTGACCTCTACCTCGCAGAGGCTGAGCGTCAACTCGCAGACACTTCCTCCTACCTCTCCCTGGACCATGACCTCACTACTGAACATCAAGCCATTGTTTCCAGGACTGTTACTGACCTCATCTCCTCTGGAGATCTTCCTTCCACAGCTTCCAACCTGATAGTCTCCCAACCTTGGACGGCCCGCTTCTACCTCCTACCCAAAATCCACAAAGAGGACTGTCCTGGCAGACCGATCATGTCAGCCTGTTCCTGCCCCACGGAACTCATTTCTCGCTATCTTGACTCCATTCTCTCTCCCCTTGTCCAGTCCCTTCTCACCTACATCCGTGATTCCTCTGACACCCTACATCATATCAACAATTTCCAGTTCCCTGGCCCCAACCGCTTCCTCTTCACCATGGATGTCCAATCCCTCTACACCTCCATCCCCCACCAGGATGGTCTGATGGCTCTCCACTTCTTCCTCGAACAGAGACCCAAACAATTCCCATCCACCACTACTCTCCTCCGTCTGGCTGAACTTGTTCTCACACTGAACAATTTCTCCTTAAACTCCTCTCACTTCCTCCAAATAAAAGGTGTGGCTATGGGTACCCGCATTGGCCCCAGCTATGCCTGTCTCTTTATGGGGTACGTGGAACATTCCTTGTTCCAGTCCTACTCCGGCCCCCTCCCACAACTCTTTCTCCGGTACATTGATGATTACTTTGGTGCTGCTTCATGCTCTCTCTGGACCTGGAAAATTTTATTAATTTTGCTTCCAATTTCCACCCCTCCATCATTTTCACATGGTTCATCTCTGACACTTCCCTTCCCTTCCTTGACCTCTCTGTCTCAATTTCTGGTGATAGACTGTCCACCAATATCCATTACAAGCCTACCGACTCCCACAGCTACCTCGACTACAGCTCCTCGCACCCCACTTCCTTTAAGGACTCCATCCCATTCTCTCAGTTTCTTCGCCTCCGTCGCATCTGTTCTGATGATGCCACTTTCAAAAACAGTTCCTCTGATATGTCCTCCTTCTTCCTTAACCGAGGTTTTCCACCTTCTTCTCCCTCCCAGAAACATGATAGGGTCCCCCTTGTCCTCACTTATCACCCCACCAGCCTCCACATTCAAAGGATCATCCTCCACCATTTCCGTCAACTCCACTCTTCACCCCCTCGGTGGCATTCCGTAGGGATCGTTCCCTCCGTGACACCCTGGTCCACTCGTCCATCACCCCCTACACCACAACCCCCTCCCACGGCACCTTCCCATGCAACCGCAGAAGATGCAACACCTGCCCCTTTACTTCCCCTCTCCTCACCGTCCAAGGGCCCAAACACTCATTTCAAGTGAAACAACATTTCACCTGTACTTCCCTCAACTTAGTCTACTGCATTCGTTGCTCCCAATGCGGTTTCCTCTACATTGGAGAGACCAAACGCAGACTGGGTGACCGCTTTGCAGGACACCTTCGTTCTGTCCGCAAGCATTACCCAGACCTCCCTGTCACTTGCCATTTCAACACTCCACCCTGCTCTCATGCCCACATGTCCGTCCTTGGCTTGCTGCATTGTTCCAGTGAAGCTTAACGCAAACTGGAGGAACAGCACCTCATCTTCCAACTTGGCACTTTACAGCCATCCGGACTGAATATTGAGTTCAACAATTTTAGATTATGAACTCTCTCCTCCATCTCCACCCCCTTTCTGATTTCCCCCCCTCCTTTTTGTTTTTTCCAATAATTTATATAGATTTTTCTTTTCCCACCTATTTCCATTATTTTTAAATGTATTTCCATCCATTGTTTTATCTCTACCTTTTAGCCTTTTTCGATTCCTTCACCCCACCCCACCCCCACTAAGGCTATCTGTACCTTGCTTGCCCTACTTT
Organism: Cetorhinus maximus; assembly: GCF_964194155.1. Taxonomy (NCBI): domain Eukaryota; kingdom Metazoa; phylum Chordata; class Chondrichthyes; order Lamniformes; family Cetorhinidae; genus Cetorhinus; species Cetorhinus maximus. The sequence continues at coordinate 44,351,969 of NC_135891.1, read as the reverse complement.
CTACCCTTAATTAGCACATTCCTTTAGATATCACCACCTTCAACACCTCTTTGTCCTTTTGTCTGTGACATCTTTTGGTTGTCTCCACCTATCACTGGCCCTCTATCCAGCTCTCTTGTCCCAACCACCCCCTTAAACCAGCTTATATTTCACCCCTTTTCTATTTTTCCTTAGTTCTGTTGAAGAGTCATGCGGACTCGAAACGTTAACTGTGCTCCCTTCCACAGATGCTTCCAGACCTGCTGAGTTTTTCCAGGTATTTTTGTTTTTGTTTTCGATTTCTAGCATCCGCAGTTTTTTGCTTTTATCCTGCTCTCCAGTGCCTATATCATTCCTCATTATAGCACTGATCTCTTCCTTTACTAACAAAGCTACACCACCTCCTTTTCCTTCCTGCCTATCATTCCGAAACACTGAGTACCCTTGGATACTGTTCTCCCTGTAACCACGTCTCCGTAATCGCCGCCGAATCATACCTATTTATCTCTATTTGCGCTGTTAACTCATTAGTTTTATTCCGAATGCTACATGCATACAGATACAAAGCCTTTAAGTTTGCCCCATTGTAAATTTTCCCTACTCTTGGATGATTCTTTGGTGCAATATGGCGTTCACACATACTGTCCCTTCCTTTCACTTTTTGGTAACAATCAGCCTCGTCACTAACCTGCACTCTTACCCTCTCCTTAAACTTTGATTTTTTATATTTCCATGCAACTGAACCCACCCCCTACTATTTAGTTTAAACTCCTATCTACAACCCTAGTTGTGCAATTCGCCAGGACACTGGTCCCAGCATGATTCAAGTGGAGCCCGTCTGAATGGAAAAGCTCCCTCTTTCCCCATTACTGGTGCCAATATCCCATGAATTTGAACCCATTTCTCCCACACCAATCTTTGGATTTACCTCTTTAATCTTATTGACCCTGTTAATTAAATACAGTTGAGAAAAAAGAGAGAAGAAGGAAAGAGCAGGGAGATGGAATTAGAATAAATAACTGATGTGAAGCTAGCATGATGGGCTGAATGGCGCTCCTTCTGTACTGAAATTTCTATGATTTGAAAGTTAGATCTAGGAAAACACTAAACTCAGTTAATAAATGTATAGCTTAGCATTTGGAAAAGCCTGCATGCCATATCATGACGCCCTGCAGTTAATGTTTGCACTCGTTTGCACAAGTTTAAAGCATTCCAAAACTGCTACTTTTTAATGTTGACCAAAATTATGGATTTTCTTCATTTTAACTGCATTTTTAAATATTGACTTGAGTGGATGGTGTTATCTGGTGCTGTGCTTTGTTCCAAGTTATTTTTCTTACACACTTTACCATTTGACAGGACTGGTATGTACAGTAAAGGCAATATTTGTCAGCATGATTTACTGACTAAGAATGGAGATTTAGGAATTAAAGCAACAGGAACCCTTGCCCTGACATCAGAAAATGTGTCTCTTGATCAAGCCCTCTTAACTCACCTGCAACTGTGCAGGAGACTTCTACAGGTAGGTAGGGATAAAATTAACTGCAGTTATTTGTTTCCTTTCTTTTAGCCCTTTGGCACAGTGCAAAACAACTCATGTGCTAATATATTCCCCAGAATTCTTCATTGCTTTCTCTGAAAAAAGATGGTTTTAGGAAGTTGACTATGCCCATATATCCATACTTTAGAGCAAGTGTTGAATTTTTGTTATTACTCAATTTTTCTTCATGTCTTGGCAAATCTATATAAGTAGTAGTTCTCTTTATGGACTGATCTGACATCATGTTTTATTTCATTTTCGTTTACAAAACCTGTACATTCTGAACATATTAATTCTAATTCCTTTTGAAAGCATAAGAAAAATAAATGTTTTACATTTTCCATTTCAGACTAACTGAAGTTTCACAAGGATTTTCAAGTCTTAAAATATGAACATACAGAATGCTAATGAAATATCACAGATATAGGGGGCATGAGGGGTCCTTTTTGAACTTACCTTTTAAAAGGTCCTCTCATGCATGCTAGTGTTCATGACACCCCTAAGGGACTATGAACCATGACCCTTTAAAAACCTGGCCCGATTCCATGAAAATTGTTGGGAAGTAGGAAATACACATCTCCGCAATGGAACCAGCCAGGTCCGGAGTGCCAGATGCATGCTTCTGACAGGAAGCAGCCCGCATCCATTAATTGCACTCCTGAAAATTAGACAGCCTGGGAATGGGGTGGGAATCCCAGAATCGGGACCCATCTGCCATTTTTAAAGGGGTCCCGAGTCACCCTGACTCGGTGAAAATCCAGGTCCACTAGTTAAAAGAAAGAATTCACTAGCTCCAAGAGTTAGGTCAGGACACCCTCTATGACATTGGCAGTAGTGTATTATCTTTCCTTATCCCTCTGAAGTCTTTAGCATGCTTGGCTAGATAATCCTCTCCTAACGTTCAGCTTGGTGAGACTGATTTCACTTGGTTCTACTCCTACCTATCCAGATGTAACCAGGCCAGCTCTAGAAATGCCTCTTTTTCTAGCAGACCTCCATAGATCCAAGGTCCCTCTTTGCCTCATCTCTATGCTGTCGTTTGGTGACATCACCCCAAACATGTATGCAGATGATATCCAATTCCAGCTCTCCACCACTAGAACTGTGCTATAAGACTGCCTACCCCATTTCCAAACTTGGATGAGCTGTTATTTCTTCACACTAAAATGTTTGAAATATTCAAGTCATCATCTTCAGTACCCATCACAAACTCCATACCTTTACCACTAATACTATCCCATCTCTGGCCACTGTCTCAGGTTGAACCAGATTTTGACATTCTATGTAAATGTTATCTCACTTATGGCACATATAGGGGCAGAGGAGTTCAAAGGAATCTCGGGGTGTTTATAATCTTTTTGCCATGAGTGAAAGATTGAATCCTTTTTAACTGGGTTACAAAAACTTCTGAGATTGCTAGTATGCAAATCACTATATAATTTGAACTTTTGGTTTCCTATACTGCATAACTCAACTCATGTTGCTTTAGAAGATTGAGAACTGTGTAATGTTAATTCTGTGCACAAAGGACAATGAATAAATATAATAAAATTCATAATGTTTAATGTATCTCATTTTTAAAACACAGGGGCTATGCTAACTTGCTTCTTGGGGCTCACAATTTGATTTATATTTCAGAGATTTACATCAACTGGCTGTGCAGCTGTCCTTCAGAATTGCATATTAGAGGAGCTCTCTCAACAGATCCTGGTGTTGGAGAATCTAGCTCTCATTTGTCATGAGAAGTCAGGGAATATTAAATCAGTGGAAGAAGGTTTGTATGAAATGACCATAGTTATGGATAAGTGTGTCAAGATTTAGCGATGAGCAGCATTCAAAAGTTGTGCTATGGGGAGGAAGATTTATATAACAAAAAAATATTTACTATAGGTTAGATTCAGGTTTTTTGAAATAAGAGGGATAACGTATTATAAGAAACAGGAAATATACCAGGGCTTCGCAAGAATTACAGGCATAGGAAATCCTATTTTCAATTTATAGAATTCAACCCCCTGGCTAATTTTGTAATGGCTTTTAAGGCTTCAAAGCACAAGTTTTTCTAACATTAGATACGGTCTTAGTGTTTATTATGGATATTCAGATTTCCTTGTCCATGACTATTTAATATGGTTTTCTAAAAATGTCCTTATAAAATAAAAAGTATATATTTTATGAGGCACATTGTAGTTGATTACTTTAAATTGCTTGAATGATTAGTTTCTTTTTATTGAAATACCAGATCTATTCCATTTGGCTTATTTTTCATGATTAACTTTGATCAATACAAATCGGTTCTTACAGGAGAATGCATATCCTGATTAGATGGAACAATATCTGGATGAATCATTTAAAAATGTATATTACTCTTAAAAAAATGTTGTATTTCCTTATTTTTCAATCCTGTGGTTCCAGAGACTAAAACCTAAAAGCATATCAATAATTTGCCATTGTCTAAACAAAATTGATTGCTGCAGACATTACAACAATGATTGTACTTTTTTAAAAAAAGTACTTAACTGCTGTAAATAGAAGAGCCTAAGGTCAAAGGCGCTGTATAAATGTAAGTCTTTAGCTCTGTGTGGGGGGAGCAGATTGGCTTCTTGGCTCAACAGCTCTTCAATGGCAATTTTTATTTGGCTGCTTGTGAGGATGGACAGCAGTCTGGGATGACTCTCAGATTGTTTCCTTCTCATTCCCTGTGGGGAAATCCTTGACATCTAGCTCTTTGCAAAAGCATAACTGACATTAGGAACCCAGATCAGATTTTGTGGGTACAACTTGTGCTATTGTATATCAGGGCTGCAATACTAACAATGTTTAGCTTTAGAAATTAGAAGGAAAAAACCTAAAGGGTTGAAAATGTGATATGTTACAAGGAAATTTAGAACGATAAATGTTAGAGATTATATTCAAAACTTCAAATGATTAAAGTCTTACTTACTGTAGCTACTATAGCCAAGTGGCACCAGAAAACCATGAAACTAGAATGAAAGAAGGTCATATGCTTTGCACAACTGTGGAAGATTAAGCCCTATGAATCTGGAAAGGCACAAGAAATACTGAGCTAGATATCTTTTACCTACTAAGATTGAATTAATTGAGTTTGGCTTCGTCAAACTATATTGACGCTTGAATCTATATTTTTAAAAAGAATTTCAGCACTGATTTTCACTCCCTTTAAGTTGTGTTGTTTGATAGCTTGTCCATAATTGATCTTCATTTTCTTCCTTTTTTCTGTTGAAGCATTTCAAGTTTTGTTACAGTCCTTAGGTGCAGTTTACAGGATGATCACCTAACAAAGATATTCAAAGCATGTTCTAGCACATGATTTATGCATTCTAGGAGTTCATCACTCAACATTCCTCTCTTGTTGCCTACTTATAAATACAGTCTGCATAAGCAATTTAGAATTATTGACAATATTATTCTTTGAACAATCAGCAACATAACGTGAGCCACTCTAGAAGTAGTATGTGGTAGCTTTAATCTGGGAAACACTCTAGGATATATAGGGTCAATTACCACTTTACTCCATTAAGTTTATTAGTAAATGGAAATTCCCGTGACACGCGGAATCCAGTGGAAGATGTTAGGGGCATTGTGTTTTAGTTAAAAAAAAGAAAGGATGTCTCATTACGAACCAACATCGACATTGAAATTTCTATCGCACTGAAAGATGAACAGCAGTATTTAAAGCTCCTCTCAGAAGTTATTCTAATGCTAATTGCATTTTAATATTTTGATTTCAGTCATTCCAAAATCAAAGGTGGGGAAATCAGTCCTGTCGTTCTGGGGCAAATGTACAGAGACAGACTGTCTTTTATATTTATCAGCTGAGAAGTTCCTGATGCAACTAAGAAATTGTTATACGCAGAAAGTGGCTGCAAGGTACCCAGGACAGACAGAAAGAGGTAAGCTATGCTTAGTTTCCATTTAACAGGTTGTCTGGAGTGGAATTTCTGATATATCTATCATGTGACAATTACTACAATGTCAAAAAGTTTGAACATTGAGGTAATAGCTACTTTGAGTTTATTTTAGCATGCAATTGCATCAGGATAAATTTAAAAATATGTCAAAAACACTCTTTGTATTAATGCCACCATTCAAGAAATGTGGCCTGGTTTGGGGGGTGGGGGATTAAATAAGCTTCAAGATTGACTTTATCCAGTTATTCAACTTCTTTCAACTAATATGTTCAATAACTTCCCCTGTTCAGGGCTCCAATTGAACCATTGATGACTTGCGCAAAAATATTCATAATTCTCACAAAAGAATAAAGACAAAAGGAAGTTAAGATACTTTCTTGTGTCCTCTCTTGTAAAAATTAATGCGAATTGATGGGAGAAATAAACATGTAATTTGCTTATTCATGTGACTGGAATTTTATTTAGGAACATATGAATAGGAATAGGCCATTCAGCTGCTCAAACCTGTTCCACCATTCAAGTCGATCATGACTGACCCATATCCTAACCCAATGTCGCTCCATATTCCTTCATACTCTTCACTGGAAGAAATCAACCAACCTAAAACTTAAAATTATTGTTTGAGCTAATATCTAATATCCTTTTTAAAGAAATGTTTCTTAGCTCCACTCCTGAATAGCCTGGCTCTGATTTAAAGGTTATATCCTCTTGTCCTACACTATCTCACCACAGGAAAGGTTTCTTCCCCATCTACCCCATTAATCCTTTCAAAACCCCAAACCCTCAACAAATAACCCTTTAACTTTCTATATTCCAGGGAATACAAGGCTTGTTTATGTAAATTTTCCTCAAAAATTAACCCTTTGAGCCCAGAACTCTACACAGTTCTCCAGGTGTGGCCTAAACAAAGGTTTTATAGAGCTGTAGCCAAACTTCCTCTCTTTTATATTCTAACCTGCTAGGTATCAAGGTTAATATTTCATTAACCTTTGATTTTTTTGCACCTGACCACTACATTTGTGTCCTGTGTACATGACCATTTATGTCATTTGGATCATCCCTATTCCTAACTTTTCATTATTTAAATAATGCTTTGATCTAATCTTCTTTGGTTAAAATTGGTGACCTTACTCTTAACTGCATTGAAATCCTTGTATCACATTTTTACCCCTCACTTTAACTATCAATGTCTTGACCATTTTATGTTCCTGTTTACACTATGACATAAACCATTGGATCATTAGCAAACTTGGATATATTGCTCTCGATTGCAAATAAAGCAGAAAATGCTGGAAACACTCAGGTCAGGCAGTAACTATGGAGAGAGAAAAATAGAGTTAACCTTTCATCAGGTCATTGACCTGAAACATCTGTTTCTCTTTCCCTAGCGGTTGCCTGACCTGCTGAGTATTGCCAGCATTTTCTGTTTGTGTTTTTAGATTTTCAGTATATACTTGTTTTTTGCTTTTGGTAATTTATGCACTAAGTCACTAATAAATAGCATGAAAATTGAGGCCCCAATATTAAACATTAATTGTTGCTGGAAAGAGAGATATGCTGTCGAAGCTTTCTATCTTGCACTCATCAGGACAGATGTAAGAATGCCAAATTTCAAAGGGAGGAGCAATTTATACTGCATGAGAAAAGGGCACTGATTGGTTGGAAAATCAGCTGAGGTATTGCCATGGGGAATGTACCAGGGAAATATTGACCCCACACTTTTGCTTAAATATTAATTGTCTATTTTTGTTACTAAATCCCACTTTTGTGGTGGTTCTACTACTCAGAATCCTAGTAACAAAATAAAAATTGCAGAAAGTTTTTGCATTACCTTTATATAAAACCTATTGAGCCAAAGGTCAAGGTAATCATTGCTACTCAGCTATATTAAAAAAAAGACTGCACAAATTGGATTTCCAAATACAAACATAAAATGTATGAACAGGCCTGTACATATGAAGGGATCAGAATTAACCTGCCCTTTCTCATTCAATGATGATTAACTTGCTTTGCATTTCTACAGTCTTATGAAGTTATTCTCTTCATTAAATGTTTATGGCGAGGGAGAAGGGCAGAGAGTATCGTAGCTAAATGTTTTCTAAAATGATGTGCCATTCTTTGACTCAACAAACAACTTCTGTGTTGAAACCATGAGAGTATGTGTCCTTCTGATGGCAGTAGGAGTAAACTACAGAAGTTACGACAGACAAGAACAGCTATTATGTTACACACAGCAGAGAATATACCATTTATTGAAACTGAGTGGTTGTCAAATTTAATCATGCTAACTTGATAGATACAGGCCCAAGTCAAACATTATTAATGTTATTGTTAACATTATTTGGCTGTTTTAGAGAAACTCAACAAACAAAAAAGTCAGAAACATTATTATTCAAGTCAGCAATGTGTCAGAGTGGATTAGTCTGGAATGGACAATTAAATTATGTCAGCTGAAACGGAAATGAATTACCAAGGTCTGCGATCATTTTACAGAAATGTAACCTTTTCTATTCATACACAAATCATACTTCGCCTGTCCTTGGTCATAGATTAATCTTTCCTTGTCTTGTGGCAAAGTTCATGAACTCTGTAAAAGGAGAAACTTACACTAATTGCCTAATATCACAGACAGGGCTCTATAGGAACCATTATAGTGAGAGTCAAGCCATTGCCCATAGTTGGATGACTCTCCCCCCATTAAAATGTTACAAGGATGAATTCCTTTTTGAAGGCTGATCACAAATGAATTTCTAGTTGATCTTACATGGTCAAAGAGCACTTCTCAATTGCAGTCTGAGATAAGGTATTAAAATCTTTAAATTTTCACTATTTTCATGTTTTTGTAAGTATTCAGAACACTTTTGTACCAGATTGTCAGCTGTTGTGAATTACTGCTGTGTCCTAATGTCTCAGAGGAAGTGGTGACAGTCTTCCAGTTTTTCAACTATGTCAAAAAGTACAATATTACTCAGCTGGGAACACATCTGACCAGACTTGCAAAGGAAGGTAGGAGGAAAAAGCTATTTGCTTGTACTGAAACTTTTGTGTGGCTCTTGATTTAACAGAAAATTTATGAACGAATGCATTTATATTTGAACTACTAGATATTTAGCTGCAGTTGTGCCAAGTTATAAATGCATGAAACAAATTTCAGTGGATTGAGACTGAAGTTTAAACATACCATAGCTATAACATCTCAAAGCACTGTAGAATTGTGTCTGTACTCCAGATCTAACGTTAATCAATGTTACCAAGAGTTTGACACTTTCATAAGACCCGACGCCTACACACTCTTATCTGCCTCCTGACTCCTAAATATTAGTGAGTTCAACCAAAACATATCATTTTTTAGTCATAACTTAAACTGTGATGCCCATGCATTACCCACATTACACATGGCAAATACGATGTGCAGTGAAATCTAATCTGTGACACAAAAAGTTGCAAAAGCCATAAACGAAAAACTTTACACTACTAATTAGCAAAATGAAAACGATAACGATTTGCTCCTTAGTTTCACATATCGGTTTGTATGTACAACAATTTACAGCATTGTACAAATATTATTATATGATAGGATTCAATGTATATAGATCTACTAGCTGTAAGCAGATTATATGACACAAACCACTACTTGGAATATTTACAGCTGTTACTGCACAGGTTAAACCACACAATTATGTCATGAGTTGTCATTAAAAATATGTGGATGAAAATATGTGCATCCTTGGAGTCTTCAGCATTTTAAGATTCAGCAATTAAAAAGGAACTTCAGGTTTTAAGTTTGGCTTTTGGACTATTTACACATACAGTCACCACACAATAACAATGGCATCTCTACCACATCTGTAAAGCAGGACTTCCTCACTAATATCTGGGAATTAACCTGAAAGAGATTAGGAAAAGTGAAATAATCTCAGTATTTTCCAGAGTGTTGAGAAGCTTCCACCTTCCACAGGAACAAGCTATGGATAGAAGCCAAAACAAAAATTGCTGGAAAAGCTCAGCAGGTCTGACAGCATCTGTGGAGAGAAAGACAGAGCTTGAGTCCTTATGGCTCTTCTTGAAAAGGACGTGAAAACTCTGTCTTTCTCTCCACAGATGCTGTCAGACCTGCTGAGTTTTGCCAGCAATTTTTGTTTTTGTTTCAGATTTCCAGCATCTGCAGTATTTTGCTTTTATATTATGGATAGAAGCCAAACAGGTTTATAATTAAGCATCAGATTAGAGATATTTTATCTCTGACAGCACGACAGAATAATTTCCATGAAGACCCATGCATGCATCAATTAATAAATTCTACCGCTTCTTCCAGACAAAAGTTGCAAACTCAATTACATAAATTAAATAGATTGGGCTACAGTTTCTACTTTGGGTGAAACGATTCAGGTGTAAATTGCGCCAGTTTTGATAAGTGTTTTTCTTCCTCAGGTTTCAGCTGAAATTCATTTGCATGACACCAAACTAAATCTGCCAAATGCCAACACAATCAAAGTAGCATTTTAGAACAAAATTTTTCTTTTAAATTTTGCTTGAAAAGCTGTTCCTTGACATATTTAAGAGTGGTGCGGTTGATTAAGGCAGCGGAAAATGGGGTTTATCATAAAAATAAACATTTTAATCAGTATCTTGTCCACTACTTTTGAGGAACTCCAATTTGAAATAATTGAAAATTATTTTTTAAATTCCATACAGATCTATTTGCTATTTATATTGGGGTCCTGTAGTCAGTTTCTTAATAAATTAGAATATGTTTACAACCCTTTATAAGACTCGTATTAGTGTCCTTGTGCCTAAAAAAAAATTATCCAGCTAATTTATTAAGGCCCACAAATGAGAACAATTAGTGGAGGCTTGTATTGGTGATTTATTCAGCCTGGGAGCATGGCCAATTTTGTGGTAGGCCATCATCTAGCACAATGTTTTCTTTCTAAAACAGTGCAAAAGATTGTTGGAACTCAATTTGGGCTGAATATACATTGCACTTAAAATTCTATTTTTTTTTTACACATTATTTAATAAGGGCACAGAAGGAAGCTATTCGAACCATCAAATTCATGCTGGCTCCCTGCAGAGCAATCCAGTCAGTCCCATTCTCCCACTCCATCTCCATAGCTCTGCAAGTTTATTTCCCTTGAATGCCCATCCAATTTCCTTTTGAAATCACTGCTGCTTTCCACTTCAACCACCCTCACTGGCAACTGTTCCAGGTCATTAGCATTAGCTGCATTAAAAAAAAGTGCTTCCTCACATTATCCCTGCATCTCTTGTCCAAAATCTTAAATCTGTGTCCCCTAGTCCTTGTACCATCAGCTAATTGGAATACTTTTGCTTTATCTAAACCTGTCATAATCTTATACACCTTTATCAAATCTCTCCTGTGTTCCAAGGAGAACAGCCCCAACTTCTCCAACCTAACACAGTGGCTATAATCCCTCATCCCTGAGACCATTCTGGTCAATCTTCTCTGCACCTTTTACGGACCTTCACATCCATCCTAAAATGTGATCAGAACTGGATGCAAAATTGTAGTTGTGGCCTAACCAGAACTTTATAAAGGCTCAGCATAACTTCATTGCTTTTGTACTCAATACCCCTGCTATTTAATTTGTCCATGCTTATCACAAGCAGTCACATATTCTTTGGTCAGCCATCTGAATATTTCTTCCTTTGGCTTGGTGTCTATTTTATGTCTAATTATGCCTCAGTGATGCACCTTGGAATGTTTGTTCTATGTTGTTGCAAATACAATTACATACATGGATGTTTCCCTTTTGGGTGTAATCGGTGATCCCGGTGCAAATTGCACCAGTTTTGAGCAGTGTTGTTGATGCATTGCAAGTTATTGTTAATTATGTGGGAGGAGCAGAAGCATTGGCTAACATGATTTTCAATAAAACAGCTGGGAAAGGGTGGGCGCAGACTATGATGAATTGGTAGAAACCATTTTTTTGTTCTTGATTTTTAAAAATTGCTCCATAACAGAATATAGGATTAGTCACTAATTAAAAAGGATGATGTTTCCCAATGATTAGATTAGGGTGCTGAATTCAAGCTCATCTGAACAAAACCAGAGTATTTGAACAATGAGCAAACATCCGTGCCCACCCCTGCCACCACCTTACCAGCTGATTTTGTTTTGTTACATTCATACAGTTTAGCTGATTGAGTTTGAAATTAATTCAGACGCCTGTACATAAATAACAGTAACTGCATGACCACAAAACCTGTATGACTATGAATAAACACTTAGTGGATGGTGGGGGAGTGTTTACGTGAGGGGAGATTTGGAAAATTAAAGAGAAACAACAAGGCATTAATGCAGGGTAACATTATGGGTAACGATAACCAGAGTATGATAGGAAGGCACTGAGCACACAAACATAGGAATGTACCAACAAGTAATGCCAGAGTAGGAAAAAAAATGGCAAACAGGCAGAATTAAATGTTATTTATCTGAATGTTCATAGCATTCACAACAAGATTGATGTCCTGCTAGCACAAATGGAAATAAATGAGTATGATATGTTAACCATTAAATGGATATGGTTATAAGGTCACCAAGGCTGGGTCCTGAATATTCAAGAATATTTGACAGAAAGGATGAGATCAGTACAGTAGTGAGTAAAGATCTTGGTTTGGAAGATCAAGATGTAGAATTAGTTTGGGTTGAGATAAGAAACAGCAAAAGGAAGGTAAGAATAGTTTCTAGGTCCCTTAATGGTAGCTACATTGCATATAAAGAAATAATGGAGAGCTGTAAGAAAGATACTGCAATAATTATGGGTAATTTTAATCTTCATATAGTTTGGATGAATCAAATTGGCAAAGGTTGTCTGGAGGAGGAGTTCATAGCGTATATTTGGGGCAGTTTCTTAGAACAATACATTCTAGAACCAACCAGGGACCAGGTTATACTGGACCTGGCAATGTGTAATGAGACAGGATTAATGGCCTCACAGTAAAGGATCCTCTAGGCAAGAGTGATCAGAACATGATAGAATTTCACATTCAGTTTGATGTGAAGGAAATGTGGGTCTAAAACTAGTGTCTTAAAGTAAGGGGTCTTCCATTTAAGACAGGGAAGAGGAGGATTTTTTTCTCTGAGGTTGTTAGGCTTTGGAATTCTCTTCCCCAGACAGCAGTGGAGATGCATACAATAGCGGTGTTGCTGGCAAGGCTAGCATTTGTTGCCCATCCCTAAATACCTTTGAACTGAATGGCTTACTAGGCCATTTCAGAGGGCAATTAAGAGTCAACCACTTTGATGTGGGTCTGGAGTCAAATGTAGGTGGGACCAGGTATGGGTGGTGAATTTCCTTCCCTAAAGCTTTTTTTCTTTTCCCCAGTCCAAGATCCAGTTTATTTCACATTGAAGATCTCAGATCTTTGTACAAATGCCCAAGCCATCAATGTCCACAAGACGGGGTCTCATACACAATTGTACAAATAGTGCCAGCCCAAGCTTGCTCCCTGCAGTCAGTTCAGTCACTCTCCCCCGGGGCGAGTTTGTCAAACAGGTACTCTCCTATATAAAAACAAAAAACTACTGCGGATGCTGGAAATCCAAAACAAAAACAGAATTACCTGGAAAAACTCAGCAGGTCTGGCAGCATCGGCGGAGAAGAAAAGAGTTGACGTTTCGAGTCCTCATGACCCTTCAACAGAACTGAGTAAAGTTAGGAGAGGGGTGAAATATAAGCTGGTTTAAGGTGGGTGGGTGGGGGGGGGAGAAGTTGGGGTGGGGGTGGTTGTAGGGACAAGCAAGCAGTGATAGAGGCAGATAATCAAAAGATGTCACAGACAAAGGAACAAAGACGTGTAAAAGGTGATGATATTATCTAAGAGAATGTGTTAATTAAGAATGGATGGCAGGACACTCAAGGTACAGCTCTAGTGGGGGTGGGGTGGAAAGACTGACAGGGCATTACAGGTATAGATTTAAAAATAATGGAAATAGGTGGGAAAAGAAAAATCCATATAAATTATTGGAAAAAACAAAAGGGAGGGGGAAGAAATGGAAAGGGGGTGGGGATGGGGGAGGGAGTTCAAGATCTAAAGTTGTTGAATTCAATATTCAGTCCGGAAGGCTGTAAAGTGCCTAGTCGGAAGATGAGGTGCTGTTCCTCCAGTTTGCGTTGGGCTTTACTGGAACAATGCAGCAAGCATTGTCCTCACTTATCACCCCACCAGCCTCCGCATTCAAAGGATCATCCTTCGCCATTTCCGCCAACCCTAGCATGATGCCACCACCAAACACATCTTCCCTTCACCCGCCCTGGCGGCATTCCATAGGGATCGTTCCCTCCGGGACACCCTGGTCCACTCCTCCATCACCCCCTACTCCTCAACCCCCACCTATGGCACCTCCCCATGCCCACGCAGAAGATGCAACACCTGCCCCTTCACTTCCTCTCTCCTCACCGTCCAAGGGCCCAAACACTCCATTCAAGTGAAGCAGCATTTCACTTGCATTTCCCCTAACTTAGTCTACTTCATTGCTCCCAATGCGGTCTCCTCTACATTGGAGAGACCAAACGTAAACTGGGCGACCGCTTTGCAGAACACCTGCAGTCTGTCTGCAAGAAAGACCCAAACCTCCCTGTCGCTTGCCATTTTAACACTTCATCCTGCTCTCTTGCCCACATGTCTGTCCTTGGCTTGCTGCATTGTTCCAGTGAAGCCCAACGCAAACTGGAGGAACAGCACCTCATCTTCCGACTAGGCACTTTACAGCCTTCCGGACTGAATATTGAATTCAACAACTTTAGATCTTGAACTCCCTCCCCCATCCCCACCCCCATCCCCACCCCCTTTCCGTTTCTTCCCCCTCCCTTTTGTTTTTTCCAATAATTTATATAGATTTTTCTTTTCCCACCTATTTCCATTATTTTTAAATCTATAACTGTAATGCCCTGTCAGTCTTTCCACCCCACCCCCACTAGAGCTGTACCTTGAGTGTCCTGCCATCCATTCTTAATTAACACATTCTCTTAGATAATATCATCACCTTTTACATGTCTTTGTTCCTTTGTCTGTGACATCTTTTGATTATCTGCTCCTATCACTGCTTGCTTGTCCCTACAACCACCCCCACCCCAACTTCTCTCCCCCCATCTTAAACCAGCTTATATTTCACCCCTCTCCTAACTTTACTCAGTTCTGTTGAAGGGTCATGAGGACTCGAAACATCAACTCTTTTCTTCTCCGCCGATGCTGCCAGACCTGCTGAGTTTTTCCAGGTAATTCTGTTTTTGTTTAGGTTCTCTCCTATGCCATTCTCAAGGGCTCCCAGTCTCTTCAGGTTGGTGATGTGATCACCAAGCTTCTTGATCCTCTTCAACCAGATGGGTTTTTATGACAATTGGTCATAGTTTCATGGCAGCCATTACTGAGATGAGCTTTCAACTCCAAATTTAATTAATAGAATTTAAAATCCACCAGCTGCCATGATGGGATTTGAACCCATGCGTCCAGAGCATTATTCTGTGTTGCTGGATTACTAGCCCTGTAACATTACCCCCATGCCATCATCTCCCTATTGAAAATATTTAAGGCTGAGTTAGACAGATTTTTGATTGATTTGGGACTCAAGGGTTTTGGGGGCAGGCAGGCAGGAAAGGCTAGAATCCGATCAGCTATGATCTTGTTGAACGGTGGAGCAGGCTCAGGGAGCTGAATGGTCTACTCCTGCTCCTTTTTCTAATTTTAGAACGTACATAGAAAATGAGAATTTTTAAAAAGAGAGAATCCTAAAAACGAAAGAATAACCTGAATTATTTAAAACTTCGCAGATTGCATTTCATTTTTTTATTCTTTTACTCTTTTTATATTTTTAGTATTTCTCCCTGAAGCTCTACAAGCAGCACAGAAGATGAAGACACTGAAAAAGTTAAAAGAAAAGCTAATCTCTGAGCTACAGCCTCTGCATCAAACCTTGCACTCAATCTGTATTCTTCAGTTAGATGAGAACCCCAAGGTCACACATGTCGTAACCTCATTCCTTCGTAGTGCTTTAGGAAATAACATTTTTAGAGCAAAGGTAAGCATTGATTGTTCTTATTCTGTTAATAAATTGTATTTTAAAAAGGACAAAAATGTTAATTTTATTGTTTTATTTAGCCTGATTTGTGAATAATGTAAATCAGCCAACTGGAACTAAAAGCTATTAATAACATTTAGTTTATGTAAGGTACAGTTTGAATATGAAAAAGTATGAAAAAGTTGAACTCACAACACTCCCATTTACCTATTTTAGCTTCCTCATAAAATAGATGTTTAAAATGAGCGGATAAAGGCATAAAAAGCCTCTTATTTATAATAAAAATAGGTTTCCACAGATATTTATTAAAGAACCATAATATTTCCTATATTACAACAGTGCCTACACTTCAAAAGCTACTTCACTGGCTGTAAGGCGCTTTGAGACATCCGGTGATCATGAAAAGCGCTATATAAATGCAAATTTTTTTAAAGTAAGCTACACTGAAGGAAATTATTACAAAATGAGATATTCAAAGAGAAAAACAGGAAAATAAGACCCCACATTGCTTATTAAACTATAATTATGAATTTGTATCAAAACATAAACAAAGCTTTCAATGCACTGAAAAATAATGAGCCCGATTTTGGTTAAATAATAATGACACCCGAACAGTGCACATTGTTATTAAAGTGGAAATCAGCCCATATCTCATGGTGAGGAAAATAAACCTCAAATTACAGATTGCCACAAGTTTCTGGCTGATTTGTGCCGCTCCTCCATTAGTTTGGTGAAAACAGCATCAGCTGTTTAACCTCCCCATGATTTTTATGAAGGTGTTGCATTTGCACATTAACTTTGTCATGTTTAAAGGCCAGTTAAGTCTTGTAATTAACTCAAATATTGCTTTGATGATGTGATAATTGTTAATGATTGCCAATCAACCAGGTATTGGGTCTCATTCCAACAGATTGCGAATTGGTTCAGGGGAACTTAAATTTGACAAGCATCTTTCTCTCAATCTACTCTTTCCCCATTTCTCTTTCTGTGCGTGATTTGACATTGAACTTACCTACTCTAATTTACCCTTCTTAGTCATTCTTCCTTTTATTTCATAATTCTCTAATCTCATTGATGAAAGAGCTATACTACTTGTCCCATTGTTCACCAAGGACCCCAGATGCCCTTGCTATGCTCTTATCAGCTGACACACCAGCAACATTGTGGACAAAATTTAAAAATCTCTCCTTGCACGAACAAGTCGAAACAATGCCCCAATTTGGCAAAATCTAACAAGTGTATCACAAAATGATATCAATAGTGCCTAAATGTCAGTTCAGTGGTTTTTTTGTGCTGTGGATTCAATATGTTTAATGTTTTTGTCATTTTAATAATTTATAACTGGCTAACTAGTTCAATTTCACATTTCTCAGGCTTTGGCCTACTACACAGAAACTTTGCAAGAAAAAGATCCACAACTCCAGAGAGCTGCCTGCATGGCACTTAAACAACTAAAGGTATGTTAAGGGTCTTGTACACTTAGTGCTTCTACTGACAGCACCAAAATAGATTTGCAACTATTTCAAAATAAATAAAAGTCCTTAAACTCATCATTATATGCATATAATTAATTTTGTAATTTTATAAATCCATAGATACAGATAACTTCCATTGTCAGCAGAGCTGGCCAGATGATGATTAATACAAATCATATAAAGTTAACATTTAAAGCTGACGAGATGGACCAATAAGCAGAACAAAGTATTGTTTTGTTTTAAACAATAATATGCTATTACATCCTTTTCCATTGAATGTTTCAGAAAGGTCAATATTTTGTTAATTTAAATAAGCCTTTTATTAGCTGGAATCATTTATTTTCACCTTGGGGGGGGGAAAGACAATGCAAAAATACTAAAGAGCTCATTGGACTGTTAAATTTCACTGGACTAGTGGGTCATCTTTGAAATGTTAATCCTTAATTTAACTAATCAGGGAGATTATCTTGAAATACTTTAGACGTAGGCTTTCTAAACTAGGAGGTGACAGAGGTCAATGACTGAGAGGGTAGCTCATGCACTGATCCCAGATATCTACCCTGATCCCAGCCATGTTTCCAACTGAGATAACTCGCACCAGGGAAACTCGTTCCCTTGCCCGTGCTGGGAACACATGCCTGACTTGGGCCAATTACTTCCTTTGGCAGGCCTTGGGGAGGCTGCTATAGTGCAATGGTGAGGCAGCTGCTGAACCACCAGAATGTTTTTTGGTAGACAACTTCTACTTTTTCACTGATTGGGCATACTCAGAGCACTTGCACAAGCTCCTCTTTTTGTTACCCCAAAAGCCTTTTCAACTTTTGCCCGCTGGTGTGTCAGCTGTTAAGAGCATAGCAAGGGCATCTGAGGACCACCGGTGGAGGCTATATTTCTCTTGTCATCACACAATGTCATTGTATGCAGCTGGATATGGGTGAGAACATTTCAAGAGGTCAACCTCTGCAGCATAAAAAGGGGTAGTGGAAGGGGAATATAGAGACAGGATACAGCAGATTGCACTCCATATATCTGCTAGAAAGCAGAAAGGATATGGCTGGAAAGCTGAAGTCAATGCCTAAAATTTAATACCCACAATGTGAAAGTATCTTTTAATGTAAAGACATTCAGTTACTAGCAATCCTTGGTTCAATGCTGAAGTTCTGCTTTCAAGTCTACTTCAAATAATTAAATGTCCTCCATATTCAATATTTTTCTGAAATTTACAAATCTGTGTATTCCAAAAGTCTTGCTTAATCAAACATTTTTTTTTTATTATTTCATGGGTTGTGGGCATCACTGACAAAGCCAGCATTTGTTGCCCATCCCTAATTGCCCTTGAACTGAGTGGCTTGCTAGGCCATTTCAGAGGGAAGTTAAGAGTCAACCATATTGCTGTAGGTCTGGAGTCATCTGTTGCCCAGACCAAGTAAGAAAGGACACTAGTGAACCAGATGGGCTTTTACAATAATCAGTGATAGTTGTCTTAGCCACCATTACTAAAGCTAGCTTTATATTCCAGATTTATTAACTGAATTCAAATTCCACCAGCTGTCATGGTGGCATTTGAACCCATGTCCCCCAAGCATGGGTCTCAGTTTCTGGATTACCAGTCCAGTGACATTACCAGTACACCACTGTCTCCACTGTTTAAGACATGATTTCTGGAGCTAAAAGTTCTAGTGTATTGATTTAATCGCTTTATAAGTATTCATATCTCTAGCTTCTTGCTAATTTGTAGACCTTTTGTTAGCAAATCTGGTTAGTAGTTTTAGACTGAGCAAGTCTGACTAGCATACATTCTGCCTTTCAGTGAACAAAAAAGCATGGTGGGTAGCCCATGAAAATTACTGAACTATCAAGTTGCCTTGTGTTGCAAACACAGATGAAGAGTTGGGAAACATTCAAGTTGTAACAGAACTATTAAACTTGCTCTTAGACATAGGTAATAAATTATATCAAATGGGATCTCAATTTGTTCTTCCTTCAAGGCTGTGGAAAGCATTGAACAGATTGCCAGCTTGTGCCGCTCTCAAAGAGTGAATGTGCGTGATACAGCAAGAGAAGTCCTCCACTCTTTTGGTAATGTTTTTTCTTGGAATATAAACTCTATTCTCTTTTCTCATCAATTTGCTATCTTTCTTCTGGACCACATTTCAATAAGTACCAGTTACCGTCTAATACCTTATCCAAGTGGCTATTATTCATTTGTTAACCTTGCCACTGAGTCTTGGTAATCTATTCCATTAAGAGGGCATCACCAATGAATCTAACTCCTTCACTCAACATTAAAACTAAAGTAATTTTAAC
This sequence comes from Cetorhinus maximus, assembly GCF_964194155.1. Taxonomy (NCBI): domain Eukaryota; kingdom Metazoa; phylum Chordata; class Chondrichthyes; order Lamniformes; family Cetorhinidae; genus Cetorhinus; species Cetorhinus maximus. The sequence goes on along the minus strand of NC_135891.1, from coordinate 44,332,697 downwards.
AGAGCTGTCTGGCTGGATGATTTAAAGCAAGAAGCAGTTCCAATTTCTTTCTGCTTAACTCAGGAGCACAAACTCCTGCTGCTGCCCTAGCCAAGAACAGTTTACATATTTGAAGATCAAACCTCAGACTTTCCTGGTTTGGATGGTTCAGCTGCTTTTCTGGATTGATTCACTAAGCTGTTGAATGAGCCACAAATCTAAACATTTTCAATATTTCTGAATGGCATTGTTTGTATACTTGGTTGGTCCAGCAGTAAAATGGTTATCATATGTTTCCATGTGGGAAATCTCCTTTAAGTATTGCCATTCGCATTGGATTTTTGTCTTAAAATTTAAAAGGACATAAATGGGAGAATGTGACTCAACATCCTGTAGTACAGCATTTCACATGTAAGTCATTTTGTGTGCAATGCTTATTGTAAATCCAATAGGATAACCAAAATGAGAAATAAAGCTGTAGTGCAAGTTGTATAATACAATATTTGCATTTGCATTCCTCAGCACATTTCACACAATGAATTACTTGGCTGACATTTGGTCCCTCAAGAGACGTAATTCCCTCCAGCCAAACACTGGGAATATAAAACACATCATCTTTGGTTCCCAGCACAAACTCCGTGGCTTTGTCACTGGCTCCATCCTCATTCCTGTCCAGTCTCAGGCTAAACCAGGCTGCTCGTAACCAGTGTCCTATCGAGCTCCAAATTGAGCTGTAAATAACAACACCACCCCCCCACTCAAAAAACTGCCCATTTCCTCCTTAGTAACATCACCTGCCTCCACCCCAAAGTAAGCCCATCTATCATAGAAACACTCACCATACCTGTCAGCTGCAGATTCAACTATTCCAATGCTCTTCCTCCATAAATTCTGTTATTGATCTGACTGATCCATCTCATCTATTCTCACTGACCAACACTGGCTCTTGTTCAGTATCTCAAATTTAGAATTCTCGTCCTTGAATTTAATACCATCATAGTCTTGCTTCTTCCCATCTCAGTTTCTCCAGGTCTACAACCCCTCCCCCATGACTCTGTTCCTGTGGCCTCTTCTGCAAACCCCATCACTATGTCATTGGTAGCTATGCCTCCAGTACACAGGCTCCATGATCTAGAGATCCTTACCTAACTCCTCGGTCATTCCACCTACCGCCCTCCTTCAAAACCCTCCTTAAAACTTCCCTCTTTGATCATGCTTTTGGTCAATCATCTTAATAATTCCTCCTTTGGTTCAACAACCATTTTATCCTTATCCTTCTGGGATATTTTCCTGTGTTTGATTGGCAACTCAATTTCATGAAGTCCTTGCACATTACTGTTAACTACTCATTTTTGGAGAAAAATCAGCAAAATTTCTCCCGAACAGAATTATTTTAACCAATTTATTAGTAAAACTAATGAAACATCTGCCTGACAAATGTATTTTAATGTTCAACATGTGGAGTCCTGTTACACTTGCTTAGATTATCTTTCATCTGATTGTGCAGGTGAGAAAGGTCGTTTGGCTTTTGAGAAGGTGGACATGTTATGGTACGAAGGCAGCATGAACCGAAACTCAACTACTGAAATTACTATTCTCTGAATATTTTCAAAACCAACCATAATAGGCAGTGTAGATAATGTGCTTGTGTTCAATAATTTTGCTTATACCATGTTTATATTGTATAAAGATTTGCAGTCAAAATGCATCATTTATTTTTTTCTGTCTCGTACAAGTGGTTATTTGATATTGGTGTGCAATAAAGTGGCGAGATTTAGATAACTGATCCATACCAAGTAGCTGCACTGTTTTTTTTTACTGTTAAACTTGCAAATATTCTGTAGACAGCAAAGAAGTTTTAGGTTCTTAAAAGATTCAATTCTTATAATGATTAATCTCAAATATTCTGAATTTTAGTATGTTAAAATGTCAGTACAGTATGAGCGTGGAAAGGCAGATTATATTACCAAACTTTCTTGCTGTTTAAAGTGCATCATTTATTCAGTTAGAGACTTTGAGATTTACTGAACAAAAAGCTTATGGAATCCTGATAAAAAGAAACCCATCTCTGACTTGATAGTGAAGACGCTTAAGATTTCCGAAACAAGCCATTCTTAAACTTAAGCCATTGTTACTTTAAAGTTGGTGCTCAGAACAAACTTTTGCTTCTTGTATTCCATCTACAGTGTTCAAATCTGGAGTTGTCATCTAAACAACTAGTTATCCTTCTTGGAGGTACCAATGGGGAAAAAGATTACATTTTTGTCTTGAGAGATTTTGTCGGTGACAAAATACCTGGTGCTAGGATGTTGGAATGGAGTCAATCCTGTTACAGACCCTATTCTCATGGGGTAAAACTGTTACTGGGGATTTTTTCCAACATGTTCTGATGACACTAAGGCAAAATTTCAACATGTAGGATAATCCTAACTGAACAAGGAGGACAATGTTTATTGATGCTTTGAGAGAGTTAACTACACAATATTAAGTTAAAATCCAGCAGTACACTTGCATATGTTTGGAGAGAAAAGGAGGTTCCTAAATCTCAACACTTACCTAATTGAATCCAAGCTCTTCGAGATTAAGTGGGTATGTCTCCATACCTCCCAACAGCCACAAGTTTGGTTCGGAGATTCACACACGATAGTGGATTTGCATGGACGCAGACATTCTGCTGATCAAGTTGCTCGAAATCTCAATGATAGATTATTTTGTCATAGAATGATATGGTTGAATCTTTCAAATAAACTGTCATAGGTATTTATCCTTAATTTAGAATAATGAACTACCAGTGTGGTGGTCCAATAAATATTACAATAAAATTATCCATCACCTAGTATAACAACTTTACACATGCACCATTCATGAGGTGTTCCGAATTCCTAGCTGCTTAAATAATCTATTTCAGAAATTTCTTCAATCATTTGCTGGAAGTAGTATCAAAGGGCAGAATTTTCCAATCCCTGTGTTGAACACAAGAACACATGAAATAGGAGCAGGGGTATATCATATAGCCTGTCAAGCCTGCTCCGCCATTCAATACAATCATGGTTTTCACCTCCACTTGTGTTTGGTCCCCATATTCTGCAGTTCCCTAAGATTCCAAAAATCTTTCTATCCCAGCCTTAAACGTATTCAATGATGGAGCAACCTCAACCCTCTGGGGTAGAGAACTCCTAAGATTCACATTGGTGGCAGGCTTGGAAGTGGGGATGGCTAGGGAAATAGCATGGAACCAGGTCAGGACAGTTTCCCAACACATTTTTGCCACTGGGGAAGATTTTCAGTAGCGGGCAGGGTGATAAATCAGCTGCCTGCTAAACAGGCACAAAGTAAATTAATATATTTAAGACCCCAGTTAAGGTCAAATTAGAGGGCCCACTAGCATTTTGTCAGCTGCATGTGAAGGCTGCCAGCTCCATGGAAGTGGCCTCCCTGTGGCGGTCCAGGGGGCCATCAAAGCCAGAGGGTTCATGCCCCAAAGTGGGGGCTGTGGATAAGAAAGGCAGTCCCTGTGGCCTTAACAAGCCATCCAGAGGAGTCTTCCTCCCATCAGAGGGGCCTGCCTGCTTGGCTGCTTTGAAAACTTTATGTTTACCCCTTCCAGGATGTTTCCATGTTAGGACGCCCTCTTGATATCCTACCTGCCTCAGCAGTGTGTACCTCTTCTAGTGGAACTGGAAAGGCATGGAGGTAGCCAATTAGGAGGTCACCTTTGGAGATACCCTGGTGCTGGCGCACTGTTAGGACCCCATTTGGTCCTGAGCTCAGAGTCCTGAAGCCCACAGGAAAAATTTCAGCCTATAGCTTTAGTAAGAGAAGGGAGAATTGACACCTCCCTTAAAGGAAAATTCTAATAATCCAAGTCATGGAGGGAAAGAGAATTTTGTGAAAGATAAATTTCAATCAATTACTAAAATAGACCATATCACTGATGGGTAATTTTGCATTTATTCATCTTCCAGGTACAATATGATTGTTCCAAATTGGGAAGGTGGATAGTAATAAATTTAACAGTAATATCACCAAATATCATACAACCTCCTAGGCTAGTTACTCTCTTTGCAACAGGAGGTACAACAATGGCCTGCAGACAATTGTTCTTTTTTTGTATTGCTTTTTCCACTTCCTGTATTGCTTTTAAACATCTGTGCATCTGCATCCCCACAGCCATTCATGGTCTTTCACTCCATTAAGAATTTATCATTTGAGGTAAATTCCCATTCTGCTATTTTTCCCTACATGTGGTTGTTATATTCCAAGCACGGATACTTACATAAGAGGTGCATTTACCACATCTATGCCACTTTCCTGTGTCCTTTTGTGAACTTCCACATTTTTCTTTAGCTGGTCAATTACGAAATATGTTGGCTAACTTTGGTATTTTCTCTTTTCACATGTCTAAATCATTTATGCCTAGACAATTTAAGCACACTACAGCTACATGGAGCCCGTTTTAATTCATTCTTCTTCCCTACTTTCTATTCTTAAGCTATTGTTCTCTCCATGCCATAACTTTATCTTGAAGATAATGGGCTTTAATCTTCAAAAGAAGCCTTAAGTAAACTTTATCGACACATTTTGAAAGACCAAATATTATATTCACTGTATGCTAATCAATTTAGAAAAATGAGTAAATCAGTCATGCATGACTTGAGCTTTACCCTGCAGTATTAATTGGCCTCTCATAGCCAATACTTAAGTATTTACCAATGGAAGTCCAGTACAATGCCACCAGCTTATCAACAGAGAAAGACCCCCTGGTTCATCTTATCTGTTCCAAAAATCCCTGATACCCAAAAATCATGTTATCACTTAGGGAAGATGAAAAACCAGATAAAAAGCCAGGAAAATTTGGGGGAAATCTGGAGACCCTGCCCCCAGATGATCGTAACTGGTCAACGAGATCACTCTGGCTCCAAATTTCTTGCAATATTTACCTTATTTTCCTCCCCAAGAGGTCCATTATTCTTTGGGAAAAGAACCATCTCCTGACATCTAACCTAGGTTTGGCCTTACACAACTTCAAATTGTGGTCCCTGGTCTTCCCTAACCTGTTTAATTGGAACAGTCAACTCGACCACTACTATTTTCTTCATCATTTATAAACCTCAGTCAGATCACTTAAGTTAATGCCGGTCTTAAGTGTAGAGTCCCAACTCTTTAGCCTAACTTGATAACCATGATGCTTTAAACTGGGAATGAGACTAGTGGATCTCCTCTACAACCTTTTCTCAACATCATCCACCATGTGAGGACACCAAAAATGGGACATATTCCAAGTGAGGTCAAATCAAGTTCTTGTAGAAGGACAAAACAGTATGCCTTTGTTATAATCAATTGTTCTATAAATGCACTCCAGCACTCTTATTCACTCTAGCTACCACTTTACAGCATTATTCACGAACCTTCAGAGAATGCCCAGCTCTTTCTTCCACTTTTTCAATGCTTTTTCCTGAGGGGTTTATGTATGTGAAGCATTTGTCTTGCCCACATGCATAACACTGCACTATTCCAAATTAAACATTGTTAGTCAGTCGTGAGTTCAACCTCCAAGTATATCAAGAAATACTTCAAACTGTATTGTTTACAGTGCTACCAAAAATCTTGGCATCATCTACAAATTTGTAGATCATGCCCCGACATCTACATCCAGGAAATTAGTTTAAAAAAAGGTGAAGGACACCACTAGCAAATCTAAATCCATCAATAACCACTTTCTGCCTATATCCTTCCAACCAGTTCTCAATTTAGCACATTAACTTGCATTCACATATTGGCTTTAATTTAGCAAAAAGACCACAAGGCTTATAATAGCGATTTCAATGAAAACATTTTTAACATTGAGCCACAGAAAGCACTCAGGACAGATCACCAAAAGCTTGGTCAAAGAGGGAGATTTTGAGAAGCATCTTAGAAGTAGAGGTAGAGAGGTTTATTGAAGAAAAGCCAGAACTTAGGGCCAAGACAGCTGAAAGCACAGGTGCTAAAGGTGCAGCAATTAACACCAAGGATGCTCAGGTCAGAAGTAGAACAGCACAGAGTTCTCAAAGGCTTCGGAGGCTGAAGTAGGTAGAGATACAGAGGAGTAAGGCCATGAAAGGAAAATAAGGTAGACTATTTTAAAATGGAGGTGTTGTTGGACCAGAAGGTAGCAAACACAGGAGATGGGTGATGAGACCTTGTGCAAGTTAAGAAATGGGCAGAATTTTGGAAGAGCACAAATTCAAATAGACTGGAAGATGGGGGGGGGCTGATCAGGAGAGCATTGGAATAGTCAAATCTAGAGGTGAAAAAGGCATGGATGAAGGTTTTAACAAATGAGCTAAGGCAGGGCTGAAGTTGAGCAATGCTTTTGCTTACCAATATTGGATGCCAGATAGTGTGACAAATCAGAGTAGGAGAATTGCAAAAAGGTGATGCGATGGAGCTGAGTTTGTCAGGGTACATGTGTTTTTTGATAGCTATGGGTTGAAGGTAGGTGAGAAAAGAGGAACCAAGAATAGATCCTTGGAGGATGCTAGAGGTAATGGTGCAGGTTTTGAAAGAGAAAACATTGCAGGTGTTTCTCTAGCTCCAATTCAATAGATAAGAATGGAACCAAGGAAAGGTACTTCCATCCAGCTGAATTATGGAGGACAGGTGTTGAAGGAGGATGGTGTACCTAATTGTGACAAAGGCAGCAGGTAAGTCAAGGAGAATGTGGACAGCTCGTTTATCATGGTCAGGCACAATGCATGCCATTTGTGGCTTTAGTAAGGGTCGTTTTAGCACTGTGGCAGGGACAGAAACCCGGTCGGAAGCATTCAAGCATAGAATTGTGGGAAAGATAGGTAGCATTGGGAGGTTACACCATGTTCAAGGGCTTTGGAGGAAATGGAAATTGGAGATGGTGCAGTAGCTCGCAATGACAGAGAGATCAAGGGCTGGTTTTTTTGAGGGGAGAGGGGGTGATGATGACAGATTTAAAGCAGGTAACAATATCAGCTAACATTGGGGTCAAGAGGGAAGTTGGGTGGTCAATAGGTTGGTCGGAATAGGATTGAGGGAACTAAAGGTGCGTATTACGGACACAGTTTGTACAGCAAAGGCAGGAGATAGTTTTTTTTTCTAGATTTTAACCTGAGTTTAGGGCTATGGCAGCAGGGAATGTGGAAGTAGGAAAGCAGAGGTAGCTGAAGGTGGTCTTGAACTATTTGAAAAAAGTCCAAACTCCTCACACTTGTTGCTTCAGGGGAGGTTGGAGACGACATGGGATGGTGGTTTAAGATGACAGCTTGTGATGGAGAGAATCTCCTGCATTTCTGGATGATGATCAAATAGTCAGCAGGTTTAGCAATGGAGAGCAGGACCAGGATAGTACTTTAACATGGCCAAAACAAAAATTGAGGGCCCCCAATATATCCAAGACATTATATATTGCATCCGTAATGATCCCCTCAAGCACCTTTACTATTATCGATGTCAAACTAATGTGTCAATAGTTACCCAGTTTTGTCATCTTTTCAGGATAATACTTTTGGTCCATATTGTGGCAGATAGACTTATGGACCTATTCAAAACAGGAATTCCTGATGTGGTAACTGCAGTCTCAAGGCCAGGTATTTGGGCTAAAATTACTTTGAAGTCAACAGACAATATATTGTGCCCTCCTTGAAGGCTTTTAAGATGCACAGCTAGCAGCCTATGGTGTCTAACTTTTGGAACAGAGACTTATTTTCTTAGTCAGAAAAGAGTAGATACTACCTTAATGTGGATCAGTTCCATAACCAAGTTTGACACTGGCCTATACAGAATTTGACTACTTAGTCCATTATCTTTCTTATAGATTTGCAGCACAGATTTCAAAGACTTGCAGTATGTAATCACTGTTTATAGAAATGTCCATCAGGATGGGAAAAATTTGAAATTTAGGTCATTTAATCTCAGCAAAACACAGTTCTATATTTACAAGATTTTGAGACACATCAAAGCTTCATTGCAGTTAAGACAAGAATGTAAAGGCTTCAAATTTTGGAAACAACTGATTTTGTATGAAAATGTTTTGTAAATAGCTGTTGTAGACAGGATGAAGAGAGTTAGGAATGGACTTAAAAGATTGAGGAGAATCATATGATTACTTCAAAGATTTTAAGCATCTGTTATACAAAGATTAGATTTCTCTGACCATTTTGAGTGCTCCATACTCACACCCACCCCTTATCTCTCTTGCATGCCATCATTTAACTTTTTGCAACTATTAGTTCAAAGAGATATGGTTTGAGACCCAGTCACCACTTCCATGAGGATGAATTTAATTCATTCTAAGGCAATCCATTAGATTTTTGACCTGACAATAAGGCTAAAATCTTGAGAAATCTATGAAAGGATGGCTGTATTAATTCTGAAGTTCAGGTGAACTGCAAATGAAAAACTGAAAAAAAGAATCGAGCAGACAAAAACAGCAGCTGGATTAAGTAAAAGTTTCCTAAATATGAAGTTTTTTCAAAAATCATGTTCTTCACACATTTCAGCAAAGATATTGCTCAAGCTCAGTACAGCATAGAGGAAGGCTATTCGGTCCATTATGCTGGCTCTCTGTAGAGCAATGTGGCAAATCCCATCTCCCCGTTCTATCCCTGTAGCCTTGCAAGTTTATTTCTCTCAAGTGCCTATCCAATTTTCTTTTGAAATCATGGATAGTCACCAATTCCACCACACTCATAAGCAGCAAGTTTTAGGCCATTGCCACTTGCTATGTAAAAAAGCTTTTCGTCATATCACCCCTGTATCCCTTGCCCAAAATCTTATAATCTACTTTAGATGGTTTAACTGTGTTCTTTGAAGAATAAATTGACTTATTGTAAATACCTTTCATTCCAGTAAACAAGATTTTAGACACAATTAAAATGGCAACATCCGGACCTGAATATCAATCTGATGATTAGGTAGGTAGGTTTGTGGAAGAATGTAAAATTGAAAGACGATGTTGACAAACATGGTCATTCGTACATTCTTATCGACAGGCTCAACTCAAATTTTCAAATTTCACAAGTAGTTGAAATCTGGCCAGTTCACTTTATGGTTCTCTGATTAATGTGTCTGAAGATCCTGGTAATAAAAGATTCAAAATTTGTTTCAGAAAGGAGATGATTTGCCTAACCAAGGCAACTAACTTTTTCTTAAAAAAGTTATGTCACAAGGGTCCTGGAATCTTCCTAGTAGCAGCATGCAAAAAAAAATCTGAAGTGCAGCAGCTGAGAGAAACGTGCTATACAGTCATGTAGAGTGGAGAGATGGTGGCGTGGTGGTAATGTCACTGGACTAATAATCCAGAGGCCTAGGTCCCACCTGGTTCACTAATGTCCTTTAGGGAAGGAAATCTGCCATCCTTACGCAGTCTGGCCTACGTGCAACTCCAGACCCACGGCAATATGGTTGACTCTTACATATCCTCTGCAATGGCCTAGCAAGCCACTCAGTTCAAGAGCAATTAGGGATGAGCAACAAATGTGGGCCATGCGAGTGGCACTCATCTCATGAAAAAAAATCCACAAAAGATGATTTGTACATTAGAAAAATAAATAAATAGAAATACATAGTGCAGTCCAGCTTGGATAGCAAATTAGCTGCTGTGCATGGCTACAGAGATGTTAATGACTGCATGGTAATAGAGGACATACACATGGAATTGAAAAAGGGAGAATCTTTGACAGTGAAGCAAAAAGCCCTATATTAAGAATTGTAAAGGTCAAAAATCAGCTCAGAAGAATCTTCCCAATTCTTGATTAATAACTGATAATCAAAGAAAAAAGCTTTATTACACACTGCTTTAAAACGAGGTGCCCAAGGTTTTAAGCTTATAACTGGAGGTGTTGTAGTTTGCAGTTTAAAATGTCACATATACCATGATGAAACATGAGATTTGCTTTCAAATTGGTTTTATTTTGCATTAATGATTTATGTGGTGCACTTGAAGGCCAGCTTGTAAAATTTAAAATGGTTCTGCAAAGTCTGTAAATGCTCAAAAAGCCCTCAGACCCTTTTGTTAAATGGTTGAACAATATAAAACCGTAGAAAATCATACAATATCAATACATGCAGAAGTAGCTAATGCTGCCTAGAAAACAGCAATACAGTTATTCTTAGTCTACAAGATACTGTACAAGAAAATAAAACACAAGAAGCTATTTACTACTTCTGTGGCAAAAAGCTAATAAAATGTGAAACAGTCAAGTAGGAACATGTTAAAAGATCACACCAGCTCAAGTAAAAAAAAAATCAGTGTATCTCAAATGTTTTTTTTATATAAGATTATAGGTACAGAAAAGTGCAACTTTTTAGCTCCCAAGTGCTTACCTGTAATTTATGTAAAGAAACCAAACTGTAAAAAAAATGGTGCAGAATTTGTATTTCATAATTCTGGGAGTGGGCTGTTTAGCATTGAAAGTTGTTTGGCAGTGCACTTAGGAGAGGACATTCAATGATCAAACTTTCTGTTTTATGATTTTATTTGAAGTCATGCAGCTGGCAAACACTTAGTGCAAGCAATTAATTTATAATTTTAAATTAAAAGCTACAATTCCACTGAGAAATTTTATAAAAACAAGCTGTGTGTTCAACATATTACAATGAAAACACGTTGATATTTTAAAAAAATTGTAAATATTTGGTCCAAAAGTACATCAATAAAAACAAAAATAATTCCAGTTAAGTCAGACACATCCCTGAAATTTATGGAAACTAGTGTGATCTTATAGGATTTGTTAACCATTTTTTTTAAACAATCACATTGCTGGGAAGACAACAGGAGAAAAAGAAATAGCAGCACTGATGTGCTCCTACCTAGAAGAATTCTCAGCAACACCGAGACACAAATTGTGTAATCTGTAAGGCCATACAAATAAAATACTGAACAGATTTCCCTATTCCTCAGCCATTTAAGGTACAGAAAATAAAAATCTACTTAAGAGGAAAAATACCTTGCATAATGTTAAGATTCATTGATGAACTATATCGGATGCTATGTTACAGACAATGCTACTGCAATACTGTCACTTGAGTGGATGCTAGTTCACATCATTCACCAAACTATAGCAGTTGTTTGGCAAGAAGGTACTTTGCGACCAAAATGTTTTTCAGTTTAAAGAAAAAGACAAATAAGTTAGCCAGACTTTGAACAATGCAATAGATCACCCATTGCAAGTCATGTTTACAATAGGATACTTAAATTTTTTTTCGCACTTTCCTACAGGTCCCTTGATTAGATTGTTGGTGTGCAAGTTACGTTTGGAGTTACAAATCACTCCAATTGGTACTAAACCAGAAGTTTAATTTGGCCAATGACTAGAGGGAAAAATAGCAGGTTCAATTTGAAATTCATACACTGATATACAGAAAGATACTTCTCCAAAGATAATTATGTTTGGGCTGGAAAGGTAAACTAAAATCCATTTTGTAAGATTTAAGCTGGAATAAGATTTTTTAAAAAGGCGGGATTAAATAAAGGCGCACTGGTTTCTATTAATCTAAAAGACACATTTCAGTGTACCTGATGAAATGAATAGAAGGTCAAGATTAATATTCATTATATGGAGGTAGCCATTACACTGATTTAGATAAGAATGGTATTCAGCTAATGTTGTCCAATAGGATTTCAATGCTCGCCAAACTTGCGGCAATCAGGGTACCATATTGCCACATGATACAAAATATATGCAATATTAATAAAACAAATGCACTCTCTCTTTTGAAAATAGGTTTGAGGTTTTAGGTTTGAAGCAGTTAGCAATCAAGACTGACACTCATTACCAGAGTCAGGAGAACAGCTTCAAATGGGTTTTACAATCCAACTATTCAGCAAAGCAAGCTGTACATAGTCTCAAAGGGTGGTGACAATCTGCTAAATAAAGCGCTCTATCTTTGGCAGTGTGCTCTAATTTATTTTTTTTTTAAATTCAAGAGTAAACTGTCTCTATTTCATAAGAATTGATTTATCAGGAGACCCAGGAAGGAAAAGAGTTGATAAATCCCTACATATTGGCTTCTGCGCTGACTTGTCTTGCTTGGGTTCTGTCACCTGCCATTTCTGAACAGTGTCTGGACATTTAATAGAACTCTAGCTCATGGTCAACCTCCTGTAATCTCTCCTTTTACGTCAATAGCTCCCTATTCTTTTCAATAATCTGTTGAAATGAGCTAAGATGAAGATAGAGCACTTTGGACCTTGCTGCACTGCCCCAGCTTGCTTAAACTGCATATTTCAACCCTTACTGGCAGTCATGCAGCACTGTCCATTGCTCATGCACCTCAACTGCTTTGCAAAAACCACTCACTACCAGCTAAACAAAACCAGGTTCTTCAGTTAGCATCTCGTTTCACTAGATTCAAGAAAATTAAGAGTAATTGGACCACTGTCCTTCTGAAGTCCTGCCTGCTTTCGCAGCGCTACAGAATAGTCCCACAGATCTAAATATATCATTGAGGCATCTAGGGAGAACAGGAACAGAGAAGGTAACAAACGATCAACCACCGTTCTTGTTTCATTGAGCAAGTGGTCTTTCAGCTTCCAGATTATTCGAAACCCGACAACTGAACTATATTCTGATAAATATTGGTTACTCCTGTCTAAGAACGTGGTTGTTTCTTCCTTGCTCAATTAGAGACAGATGACAAAAAGCAGTCTAGTTAGTCACACCCATACCCATTGCTGCACCTTCTAACATAACTCAGTGTTGTGCAGCTCAATAAATGAACAGCTTCAATTTGTTACATGTGCCGAGCAGTGAGCATAATGGATAATACTAATCCAAATGGATCATGATGAAAGAATTCATAACACAGCTTCCACAACGTTGACCATTTATCTCTCGTTTATAACTTCCTGTGCAGAATCGGTGTCTCACTAAATTTTGGGTTACCCTAAACCTTTAACTTAAGATCCCAAAATGATAAACAGTAATATTCAAATACTGATTATTTGCTTGTTCATTGAAAATCTGCTAGACATTCTAGACCAAAATTCAAGATAGTACACACAGCTTTATACACCTTCACACATTTCAGCAAGTTCAATTTTTTTATAGCTTGAATAAACCAAGTATACTAATTACAAGCTGTTATTTTCATAAAGGTAGGTTTATGAAAAATAGGTAATTTCATAAGTCAGTGATTACATTTTCTGCTAATGACAATATTGATCACTCCAAATTAAGCAAAGTTGAATTAGACTTCCATACACAGTAACTGATATTATTTTACTGATCAGCTGCACACACTGCCAGATTTTAGCATCAGAAAAGGTGGATATAAACTGCTCAGACCACACAATATATGTTGTCCACCACACTATACCTTTTGCCTTTCTTTTCAAGTTGAGCCAGAGACACAGAATTGTCTGGGAGTTTTGGGGGGGGGGGAGGGGGGGGGGTTGTGGGACAAAGATTCTTTCATATTTAACATATGCTATTCGTCAAATGGCTGGTATTCCTTGAGATCCAAGTCCTACATGTTTGTCCACCAGTTGGAGGTAACATATCTACATTCCAAAATGTATTGAAAATTGAATTTGGAATGATACACAATCTAATTAAAGGTAATGAACTGGGGGTCTGGGATGCAATGTTGATACTGAACAACACTAAAAACAATGGTGTACACATAGTGGTTTGGTAGTACAGAACTTGAGTGTTGCTGAAAAAAGAGACATGTCTAAGCTTTTCGTCTTGCACTCATCAGGACACTCGCAAGAATACCAATAAGGGGAAACAACAATTTATACTGTATGTGAAGAGTGCTGATTAGTTGGCAAGTGGACTCTGATTAGTAGAGGTGTTGCCATGGAGAATTCACTGGTGATAGTGACTGACAGTTAACTGCCAAACATTGTTTGACATTTAACCCAGGCAGTTTGACCCAGATTGGTCAAGGCATTGCCCTAAGGAATGAGTTCAGCGAATTGGCTGTCACTTATTTTGTTGAGGTGAAACAGGCGCAATTTATGTACATGTTCTGTCTGCCTGTGTAATATGCCACTTATCAAACAATCAGCACTCTCTTCACGCAGTATAAATTGTTGTTTTGTCCCCTTATGTTGGCATTCTTGCGAGTGTCCTGATGGGTGCAAGACCAAAAGCTTAGACATGTCTTTTTTCAACAATGCTCAAATGGTGTACACACCTTACTTCTTTTCCGACTGAAGAATAAGCACAACTCCTTTGTAAAATTGTTAAAGATCAACTCTTCTAAACATTACATGCTCCTTGAATAATAATTTTTGTGGAAAATTTACATTTTATTCATGGTCCACAGTCTGTTCATAATATCAAAATGTGCAAAATGTTCAATACCACAATCTAATTATTTAATCTGTTCAATTATCTTATTGGTATGACCATGCTGCAAAGAGTAAGAGCCAAGGAAACTTTTAATTAAGGCATGTAAGCACAGCAGCTCAATAGCTTGTTTACATTAAAGCAGCTATTTAGCATTTTTGTAATTTAAGAGGTATACCAATACACCCACCTTTTAGTTCTTCTGTACATACACCAAACTACATTATACAAGAGTCTTTTAGTTTAAAATCTTACAATCCGAGTTTATTCACACCTCACTTCTGCTACACAGAATTGGAATAATACTCCAGTAGAGAGCTTAACATTGATCTAGGCTTTTAAAATGCAGATTTTTCTGGATGAAACTCTACAAAGTGTGTCAAATCAGACAAAGAACTGGTAATGTAGAGGAAGTCACCAGATTAGTCAGTCACATTCCTGTACGAAGATGCAGGACAACAGTTGAGAGTCATACCGGAAAAAATTACCTCCAAAGTTGACCTTATCCATCAAACTTAAGCACTTGTAGAATTGTGTCCTGATTAAGACAGCAGAAAGTGAAATGTGAACAAGCCTTGGAGACAATTTTGGAATGTTTGAACTAGATCCTATGTACTTGAAATGTGACAAACATCTCAATTACACTGATTAGAAAAAAAACTATATATATATATATTTTATAATATATATATATATATATATATATATACACACACACACACATACACACACGCCATAATAGATTGAAACACAGGTATGCTAGCTTTTATATAAACACCTATCATGGAAATCAACCACTGAAGGGTTAATTTTTCAGTGTCTGTCTCATAACCACTGCCACTATCACCAACCAGAACAATCATGCAATTAGTTTCAACATATGCAACACATGTTCACAGTAGCAATTAAGATATATATCTTTCATCTTCCAAGCAATTTCATATTTAATGATGCTAATGGAGTCTGCATGCATTCTACTACACTGGTATTCAATGTATAACTGCCAGGATACAATATACATCCAGGCCATTGACAATCATTCAACAAAGCAATTCTATAGCTTACACGCTTATTTCCTATCATATATTATTAGTATCCCTGTATTTTGATATACATGATCCAAAAACGTCAATTCTTTTCATTTTAAGACAACAAAACTATATACTGACTACTTACAATTTTCCCTCAGTTTAAGTACTGGTACCCTATGCTTTACAGGACAGGCGGTGGTCAGCTTCCAGTACTGGCATGAGGTATTTTATTTTACTTTGCTATGAGCCTTTGATGCAAGGCTCTGATGAAAAATGCTATATTTTTAATACATTGGTGGCTAAAAAAATGACTACAGTTACAAATAAATATGGAGTGAAAGGTGTTCAGTTGCAGATGTAACAGTTTAAGTTTTAAATGTGGTGCAGCTGTAAAAAATGCTGGTGGAAGTGTTCTGCATTTGTTGTATTACCTCTACCCCATTATATGGTTACTAAATAGGAAAAGGCTAAAAGCCAGTTAATTCACTTTGCTTTCAGATGGTTTGTGCAAGAATGCAAGCACATGTGTAATGCAAAATGTTTAACAGACACAGTTGAAGAGGTCTATTTTGCTGGGATACCCTGAGCAGCAGTGGAAGCCTCTTAGCAGACCTTTTTAATAAAAGCGACAATGTAAAGCCAAAGCTTTGCTAAGATTAATGCAATTTCACCGCAGATGCAGCCCAAATGTTGTTAGAAAAGACATATTTTTGACTATTGGAAGGTGTTGGCAATAAAGCACAAGTTTAACATAAATGCTACATTTTGTTTCTAAAGAATAATATATTGGGCATTTTTCATTAGGATGAAAAAATGGCATAATTTACATTAACAAAGTAATTATGAATTAAGTTTGCTAGGGTTACAGGGCATGTATTTTTCTGAACACGGTTAATTTCGCAATATTAAAAGAATGCAATGGACAACACCCTCCCTTCCCTACCCTGGCACACGCGCGCACACATACACACACACACAAAAAAAAAAGCTATTTGGCATTTTTACTGCTTTCTCCTGAATATTCAAGGCCCTGAGATTTGAATGTTATGCTCTTGGGACCATGGAACTACAACAAACCATAGTGCATCATCATCATCATATCTCTATAATCACAACCAAGCTCCAGCCTCAGAAACTAGGTTTGCTTCTTAAGACATGGACCCTCCAGCTTTTAAAAACATCAAATATTTTGTTTTACTATACTGTATAATACATACATTATCCTCTAGGGTATTTGTCAATGGAAGCATGCCTTGTAACAGAGGTAAGCCCCAGCTGCAAGAGCAGTCACCACACATACATTAACCACAAAAGGTTTCCAATGTAACCAAGGACTTTTCTCCTCCTCCACCTCCTCATCCTCTTTTCTTCCTGAATTCATCTGTTCTCTTGTCTGTGTGGGCATAGCTGCATTTTCTCCAATATGCCTCTTCCGAAGTTCAGGTTCTGAACTAAAAGGATATAAAAAGAAAGTATTGAGAACAGTACATATTTTATTTTACTGATTGATGGTTTGTACGTCTGATATATTGTGAATTTCAAATAATTGGCATTTTTCAGATTTGGATAAAAGATCGCACAATTAGCATTAACACTGCCATTATGAATTAAGTATGCTAGGGTCACAGGATATGCAGTTTTCTGAAGATTTTTAATTTGTCAACAAAGAACACAACGTACATCACACAAAATCTAATTGGCAGTTTTACTGCTTTCTCCTGAATTTTTAAGGCCTTGAAATCAGAATGTTATGTTCTCAGGACCACAACAATAAACCCTAGTAAAATCATCTTATCCCTACAAACCCACCAGAAACATCACCGTATCCCTACAATGCAGCCTCAGAAACTACAGACACAGCCCTGCAGCTTTGCAATCAAACAGCCTTATATGCATTATATTGTATAATACATCCTATAAACTAACATTTGCACACTGTCAATTATAGAAACCATATCCTATTTTGCTTGTAAACTCATTACAATATGATCAACAACTCTACCACAGAGCTTTATTGTCCAGGTACGCGTTACCAGTTTTTTTCCAGTTATGGTCCGAAACTAGACCAGCGTAATAAATTGGTTGATCTTCTCCAAAAAACTTGCACCTTGTGATGTCAACTACTCATTTCTTCAGATAATTAACAACAGAATGCTATGTTAACAAAGCATGTTGTACACATATGCTGCCCTGTGACCTGTACCTCGAGAACAAAAATATACATGGGGGAGTGGGGGGGGGGGTCCTCGTGCATGAATCACAAGAAGCTAGAAGTTCAGCAGGTAATAGGTAAGGCAAATAGAATGTTGGCCTTTATTTCAAAAGGAATGGAGTATAAAAATAGGGAAGTCTTGCTAAAACTATACAAGGCACTAGTTAGACCACATCTAGAACACTGAACAGTTTTGGTCCCCTTATCTATGGAAAGATATACGGGCATTGGAGGCAGTCCAGAGAAGGTGCACTAGGTTGATCCCAGGTATGGAAGGATTTTCTTATGAGGAGAGATTGAGTAGGTCGGGCCTGTATTCATTGGAGTTTAGAAGAATGAGCGGCGACCTTATTGAAACATAGAAGATTCTTAGGGGGCTTGACAGAATGGATACTGAGAGGCTGTTTCCCCTTCTGGGAGAGTCTAGGACCAGAGGGCATAATCTTAGAGTAAGGGGTCACCCATTTAAGACAGATGAGGAGGAATGTCTTCTCTCAGAGAGCGGTGAATCTGTGGAATTCTTTACCGCAGAGGGCTGTAGAGGCTGGGTCGTTAAGTATATTCAAGGTTGAGATAGATTGATTTTTAATCAGTAAGGGAATCAAGGGCTAAGGGGAAAAGGCAGGAAAGTGGAGTGAGGATTATCAGATCAGCTATGATCTCATTGAATGGCAGAGCAGACTCAATGGGCCAAATGGCCTATTTCTGCTCCTACAGTCACATCTGTAATCTCAGCTGAATGAGGGCTGCATTTTATGTGGTCGTGAGGGTGACCATGGCCATGAACTTTTACACATTTGCCTCCTTCCAGGCTAGAGCTGGAGATACTTACAACATCTCGCAGTTTGCTGTCCATTGTTACTCACTGCTCAGCTGACTACATTTCATACTCTCTTGGTAGAAAGCGCATACAGCTTTGAGAGGATTACAAGCCTCCCCATGGTGCAGGGTTCCCATTACTGCCGCGTAAAACTTTGTGAGCACCGCAGGTCAACTCTGCCCTATATTACAACCAGAAAGGATTCCAATCCCTCAACCTCCAGCTGGTATATGACCATACACAGCAAATCATGCAGGTCAATACCTTGTATTTGGCAGTCATGATGCCTTCATGGAAGCATGACAGCCAATCCCAACTTTACTCTCCACTGATGGGCACACAATTGTATTTCTAAAGGGACTGTTGGATAGTAATTGGGAGAAGCGCAGGTCAAAATTTCCCTTTCTCTAGCTCAGGGGTGCTGAGACCGATTGGAGCGCTCCTTTCATTCCACCAGAATCCCAGCAGACTGAAGATTGAACGTGGGCCTGTCTTGGTCAGCTTGATTCATTTACTCTCTGGATAAACCTGTTGGATAAACGTGCTAAACCATTCTGAACATTACTAAGTAAACTTTCACTCAGAAAAAGATTAGTGACAGAAGTGATTTTTATACTTAAGACAAGTAAAAGGAACTGGACACTTTTGCTTTTTACCTTGCTTCAAGTTGCTGCTAAACCATCAGCCCAAGGCTCAATTGTTAGCTCAATAAAAAAGGAATTCCTACAACTTATAATTAATGAAAAAACATTGCAAAAGGAAGTGAGTATTTGGTACAGTCATATCCATCCGCAGTTGCGGCCTGAGCAAATTCCCCTGCCAATAGCACTAGATTCCCCAGGATCATCATTGATATGTAAACAATAGATGAATTACTTTCTCATGTGGAAAAATAAGTACAAATTTTGATTTACAAGAGAACAGGTAAAAAGTCAAACTATTTACCTTTAAATAATTATTGAATGCATCAATTTTATTTTGGGCTCAAATACAATACATAGTTTCACTGACTCTCTGTCTAATTGCCCACACCTAACTGTGAGTGGATACTTTCAAACAACGCTGTTGCAATGCAGAATTGTTGACTCATGATTGACTAAATTCAGGAAGCTCAGTTAATATCCTCAAGGCAGCTTTTCAGTTTCTTTTTTTACTTAGCATGAACTTATTATGCATTGATAAATTTAAACTTTTCCCCCCTGCAAACACCTTTCAAATTTGAATAATGTAAATGTCAGAATGAATTCAAACATACAATAATGACTTCCACTTGCATGATTTTACATTGTTTTAAACTGGTCAGGATGGCTGAGTCCCTATAAATACCTTTCTGATCTTGACCTGGTAAGTTGGTTCATCATGCCATCATGGATTTCTTCCATGTTTTCTTTACACGTTCTCTCATCTGGGTCTGTAAAGCATATCCTGTGAGCTGGTGTTTTTCCATTGGGTGTTTCAGTCGCCCTTTTTGGAGGACGTGGAGGTGGAGGACTATGCTCTGGAGGTGGGTCAAGATCTTCATTGGACAACTCTTTCCATTGTTCCTTAAATTAACAAAGCAAACTTTAAAAGATAATCAAGTTGATTGATCAAATTATTTTCTCCCTCTACTTTTCTCCTGATCTCTCCATCTTATGTTGTATAAGATTCCATCATAACAGGCAGCTATTCATGATGCTTGAACGTAGACAGCTGGCATTAAGAGAATGGGGATAGTACAGTTCAGCCTAATCCAGTTCTAACCAGAATCCATAGACATGGAATGCCCAGCAGAATGAGATCACTGCGCAGGAATCAGGTGCAGAAACAGTTAATATTTCTCTTCAACACAGCTCAACACAAGGCTAATTTTAGTGGTTCCACTAATAGCTCAGCTGAGACCAGCTAACTACACATTCACCAGGGATTGAACCCAGGACCTTCCTGGTCTGCAGGCTCCATCCACACCAGTTAACTAACCCATCCAACCATCTACAGAGTTTTCAGTAACTCACTTGTTTTGTAGTTTTCAAATAGAATGCTGACACTCTGCCATATCAGCATAACCCCAGGCACATCAGTATCTTCTACAAAACCAAAATGAATTTTCCATTTCCTATGCCAACCACTGCTGTGCCTGAAGTGAGACTGTTAAATTAGATCCATTTCACGTCATGTTTTAGACAGCTTTGTGCTTTGCAAAGCTATTTAGGAAAGCAGTTGAGGCTGTTCAAACTCATTTCTCTTAACTGTTGAAGATAAGGAGAGCAAGACAAAAGATAGTTAGGAACATAGGACTTAGAGGAGTAGGCCATTTGGCATTTGTGCCTGCTCTGCCATTCAGTATTATGGCTGAGTTGAATGTGGTCTCAACACCACTTTCCTGTCTGCACCCCCACTTAAATCCCTTGTCCATCAAAAATCTATCCAACTCAACCTTGAATAAATTTAATGACCCAGTCTCCACTACTTTCTGGGGAAGAGAATTCTACAGATCAATGACCCTCAAAAGAAATTTCTTCTCATTTCCATCTTAAAAGGGAGATGTCTTATTTTTAAACTGTGTCCCCTACTTCTAGTCTCACCCACAAGAGGAAACATCCTCCTGGTATCCACCCTATCAAGTCCCTTCATGATCTTATATGTTTTGATAAGATCCCTTTCATTCTTCTAAACTCTAATGAGTATAGGCTCAATTTGTTCAACCTTTCTCTGTAAGATCATTCCTGGGATGAAGGGCTTGTATGATCATTCCATTGAGGGAGTAGAATTCTGGTCCCCCTATGCCAGATCTGATGAATTTTCACTTCCGCTATGCAACAGAAGTAAATGCAGAGCAGAGGCTAGCCACTTCATTTATTCAGTGAGGCAACTTCATATAGCATTTTCGGCTGGTCATGTGTTGACCAGGGTTTGCCATATGCATAAAGTATTTAACAATAACTAAAACACCAATAATATTATGTTTATTACTTTGTCATACCATTTATCTGCATTTGTATATATTACTGAAAACCCAACACAACACACAAAAGTTAACTTCTCTATGTATTAACAATTAAATGTAAGGTTTTGTGTAAGTTTATTGATATTTTGGTTTAGAAACCAAATTCTGCTGTTAGTACCAGTTTGGGCTAGAGTCAGAAGATTGCAAATTCATGCTCCACTCCAGACTTGAGCAATGTCAATGCATTAAGGGAATGTAGCATTGATGGAGGTGCTGCGCTTTCAGAAGCCTGTTAAAGTGAAACCCCACTTGCCTGTTCAGGTGTGTGTAAAAGATCCCATGGCACTGCCTGAAGGCAACTAGAGAAGTGCCAACATTTATCCCTCAACTAACACCATTAAAATAATCAGCAATCTTAGTTGCTATTGTGGCACCTTAACTTTCATAAACTGGTTGTTGTATTTGTCTATATAACACTCCAAAAAAAAATCATCTTGTTGGGCATGAAATGCTTTGATCTTTCCTGTGAAGTGCTATATAAATGCAATCTCATCCTTTGCTGTTAACAGTCAAATCAATGAACAAAGTTAAGTACTTACTTGTACAGAGGAGTCTCCCATAATGAATTTTGCCCCTTCAATAATTGCCATATAGGAGAAACGCATTTGATCAGCTGTTTGAATGAGGCCCATACGATATTTCCTCATTTCTAATAAAACTTGTTTAATATTCACAGACAAAGGATCTTTCCGCTTGTCCATCTGCCAATGAGTCAAACATTGGTATTAAATCAAGAAAATCACAGTTTGAGCCACAGTTCCAGTCATTCTTATTTGACCCTTTTGGGACAACAAAGTATCCTTACTGCTTGTTACAGTTTCTTTGCGTAAGTGCACGTGCACATGTGTCACAGGCGCACGTGAGAGCACATGTTTGTGTGGGGTGAGGAGTGAGTCAGTGAAGGTGGACCACCTGAATAGTTACACAAACACAATCAATCTCCACTACATTGATCAGTGCCCTATAATGAACATTTGAATAATTTGAATTCAGTATTTTTCTGGGTGTTAATTTCAAAATTAGTCTCTATACCTATACATCTACATTAAATGTGGCACTTCAGGCAGTAAGTGAAGTGAAGAGTAAGTCATTGCTATTTGTCCGGAATCTGGAGCATGGTTGCGATGCTTAGCTATAAAGGAGCAGTTGATTTGAGGCTGCTATTATGCCCTATGGGAATCAAGTAATTTTAGTTCCGAATTCCTGAGGTAAATTAGAAAGCAATAAAACGTTTGTAAACCTTAGGCTGTGCTTCAACCACTTAAAAAGAACTTTTCTTTATAACAAAAAGTGACAGCTGGATTGACAACCTCTTTGCAGGGATAAATATTCACTAGCCAAAATTCTGAGCTTGCAGCAATATTTTCTCCAGAAATAATTCAGGAAACAAATACATTTCCTTCAGTAAAGATCGATTCTTAAACAGAAATGATTCTTTTAAGCAGCTGTTTCTCAAGTTGTTTATCTCCTTATTTTCTCTCGGGTTTCTTGAGAGCTTTTTCTGGCTGATAATTCTCAGAAAAAGTACTGGATATAATTAAGTATAGGAAGTCAGCTGTTTATGCTAATTGCATCCAGAAGGAGAAGTACATTATTTGACTAATAAATTTCCTTCCATGTGTGTAGTCATAACCTCTCAGTTTTTGTTGAAAAGGTAAAATACATTTTAAAGACCAAGTCCAGAATTCAGTAGGAAATCAGTATAAAATATTAAAATCTACTTACCAGGAGGAGGCATGTATCAACCAGAGAAAAAGTGCCAGATCGTCCTATCCCCGCACTGCAGTGAACCATAACAGGTCCGTACTCCGGATTCAGAGAGCCAGATTCCCTCACTTTGAAAAGGAAGTTAAGGAATGAAGCAGGAGATTCTGGAACTCCAAAATCAGGCCATGTGGTATAATGAAAGTGCAAAATTTCCCTGGTTTCTTTGGTCTATATAAGCAAAGTGATAATGGAGGAATAAATTAGTCAATGCATTGTACCATTCCATATGATCTCTTTCCTATTAAAAGCTTTTAACCCTCAACACAGACATCTTCGAAAATACAAACTTCTTTGGAAATATCTAATTCATTATGTTAATAGAAGTCAGAAGGAACTAATATTGATCACTCTAGTTTTGGAAATAAAAGTCCCATCAGAAACGTGCCACTAGATATTCAGTGCACTACCCAATGACAACTGCATCTCAACCAAACAAACCACAGATATTCAGGCACAGTAGCAATAACATGAAATTCAAAACCAGTTTCAACTATTTTCAATGCTATAAGCAGAAATATTACTTCAACAAGAGAATTATCTACTAAATATTTGATAAATTGCAGGACTCAGCACGGTATTAAGCCATACAGGACAAGGGTTTCTATGGTTTCATTCCTGCTCTATAATGATTAGTTTAATATTAGTTGAGACAACGCAATTGGTTTTATCCATTCAGCTAGGGGGGAGGGAGAGAGAGAGAGAGGACGGAAAGAGAGAGAGAGAGAGAGAGAGAGAGAGAGAGAGAGGACGGAAAGAGAGAGAGAGAGAGAGAGAGAGAGAGGACGGAAAGAGAGAGAGAGAGAGAGAGAGAGGACGGAAAAAGAGGACAGAGAGAGAGAGAGAGGGGGCAGAAAGAGGACAGAAAAAGAGAGAGAGAGAGAGAGAGGGGGCAGAAAGAGGACAGAAAAAGAGAGAGAGAGGGGGCAGAAAGAGGACAGAAAAAGAGAGTGAGCGGACAGAAAGAGAGAGAGGGAGAGGGAGCGCGAGCAGAAAGAGGGAGCGCGAGCAGAAAGAGGGAGCGCGAGCAGAAAGAGGGAGCGCGAGCAGAAAGAGGGAGCGCGAGCAGAAAGAGGGAGCGCGAGCAGAAAGAGGGAGCGCGAGCAGAAAGAGGGAGCGCGAGCAGAAAGAGGGAGCGCGAGCAGAAAGAGGGAGCGCGAGCAGAAAGAGGGAGCGCGAGCAGAAAGAGGGAGCGCGAGCAGAAAGAGGGAGCGCGAGCAGAAAGAGGGAGCGCGAGCAGAAAGAGGGAGCGCGAGCAGAAAGAGGGAGCGCGAGCAGAAAGAGGGAGCGCGAGCAGAAAGAGGGAGCGCGAGCAGAAAGAGGGAGCGCGAGCAGAAAGAGGGAGCGCGAGCAGAAAGAGGGAGCGCGAGCAGAAAGAGGGAGCGCGAGCAGAAAGAGGGAGCGCGAGCAGAAAGAGGGAGCGCGAGCAGAAAGAGGGAGCGCGAGCAGAAAGAGGGAGCGCGAGCAGAAAGAGGGAGCGCGAGCAGAAAGAGGGAGCGCGAGCAGAAAGAGGGAGCGCGAGCAGAAAGAGGGAGCGCGAGCAGAAAGAGGGAGCGCGAGCAGAAAGAGGGAGCGCGAGCAGAAAGAGGGAGCGCGAGCAGAAAGAGGGAGCGCGAGCAGAAAGAGGGAGCGCGAGCAGAAAGAGGGAGCGCGAGCAGAAAGAGGGAGCGCGAGCAGAAAGAGGGAGCGCGAGCAGAAAGAGGGAGCGCGAGCAGAAAGAGGGAGCGCGAGCAGAAAGAGGGAGCGCGAGCAGAAAGAGGGAGGGCGAGCAGAAAGAGGGAGGGCGAGCAGAAAGAGGGAGGGCGAGCAGAAAGAGGGAGGGCGAGCAGAAAGAGGGAGGGCGAGCAGAAAGAGGGAGGGCGAGCAGAAAGAGGGAGGGCGAGCAGAAAGAGGGAGGGCGAGCAGAAAGAGGGAGGGCGAGCAGAAAGAGGGAGGGCGAGCAGAAAGAGGGAGGGCGAGCAGAAAGAGGGAGGGCGAGCAGAAAGAGGGAGGGCGAGCAGAAAGAGGGGGCGGGGGGCAGAGGGGGCGGGGGGCAGAGGGGGCGGGGGGCAGAGGGGGCGGGGGGCAGAGGGGGCGGGGGGCAGAGGGGGCGGGGGGCAGAGGGGGCGGGGGGCAGAGGGGGCGGGGGGCAGAGGGGGCGGGGGGCAGAGGGGGCGGGGGGCAGAGGGGGCAGAGGGCGAGGGGGCAGAGGGCGAGGGGGCAGAGGGCGAGGGGGCAGAGGGCGAGGGGGCAGAGGGCGAGGGGGCAGAGGGCGAGGGGGCGCGGGCAGAGGGCGAGGGGGCGCGGGCAGAGGGCGAGGGGGCGCGGGCAGAGGGCGAGGGGGCGCGGGCAGAGGGCGAGGGGGCGCGGGCAGAGGGCGAGGGGGCACGGGCAGAGGGCGAGGGGGCGCGGGCAGAGGGCGAGGGGGCGCGGGCAGAGGGCGAGGGGGCGCGGGCAGAGGGCGAGGGGGCACGGGCAGAGGGCGAGGGGCACGGGCAGAGGGGGCGCGGGCAGAGGGAGCGAGCGCGAGAAGAGGGAGAGCGAGCGCGAGAAGAGGGAGAGCGAGCGCGAGAAGAGGGAGAGCGAGCGCGAGAAGAGGGAGAGCGAGCGCGAGAAGAGGGAGAGCGAGCACGAGAAGAGGGAGAGCGAGCGCGACAAGAGGGAGAGCGAGCGCGACAAGAGGGAGAGCGAGCGCGAGAAGAGGGAGAGCGAGCGCGAGAAGAGGGAGAGCGAGCGCGAGAAGAGGGAGAGCGAGCGCGAGAAGAGGGAGAGCGAGCGCGAGAAGAGGGAGAGCGAGCGAAGAGAGAAAGAGAAGAGAGAGAAATAAAAAAAATCAGGATTTTCACTTCTGACCGTTAACTAATATCCCTTATTGGAAAGTGATTGCATCGAGGCCAAGTAAGGGTAAGGTTTGACTCTGTCGTGGTTCCCTTCATAGTTAAACATTCTTCCCAACATTCACCAGTGTGTCAATTGTGCCTCAGTTGGTAGCTCCCTCACTTCCGAAAGTGGCTGTGGGTTCAAGTCTCACTCCAGAGACTTGAGCACAAAAATCTAGGCTGACACTTGTATCGAGGGAATGCTGCACTGTCAGTGTTGTGATATTTTGCAGGAGAAGTTAAACAGAGCTGAACGTAAAATATCTAATGGCACCATTCGATGAGAAACAGGGGAGATATCCCCAGTGTCATGGCCAATATTTATCCCTCAATCAACATCACAAAAAACAATTAGCTGATCATTACTACATTGCTGTTGCTGTCCAAAAACTGGCTGCTGTGTTTGCTACATTAAAGCACTTCCAAAGTACTTCATTGGTTTTGTGCATGAAGTATGCCACCCATGGACATGTACCACAGTGACAATTAGCATCTTCTGGAGAGATTCTATAACTTACTGCAGTCAGGCCTGATTCTGACAATCAGATCATAAGAATCTATAAACATCCAGCAAGAGTGCTGCTTGCTTCCAGTTACCATGTCAAAACACAGATTGGGATCAGTTTTGCTGTACATTGTTGCCTTTCAGCATAGTCAAAATAGGAATATAAATGAGCGAAAAGTAAAAGCTTGCACAATTTTAAAAGCAAGTTGGAACTATTAATTTAAAACAATTTGGAAACCTCAAAGACAAAGGTAAAACACATTTGGCTTAGCTTCTGAACACACATCAATGCCATCACGAAGATTACCTGCTTTGACCTCCGTAACCTTGCGCAACTCTGTCCCACCTCAGCTCATCTGCTGCTGAAACCCTCATCCAAGCCTTTTAACTCTAGACTTGACCATTCTAATGCATTCCTGATGCTTCCCACATTCTATCCAATGAACCTGATGTCACACAAAACTCTGCTGCCAGTGTCCTAATTCGGACCAAGTCCAATTCACCTATCAACCCTGAACTCGCTTATTTACACTGGCTTTGGGCAAGCAACACATCGATTTAAGAAGTCTCATTCTGGTTTTCAAATCCTCCAATGACCTTTCCCTTCCCAAAATCTAATCTCATCCAACCCCAAAACATCACAAGACATCTGCATTCATCTAATTCTGGCCTTGAGACTCCCAGATTTTAAATGCTTCACAATTGGCGGCCATGCCTTCAGCTGCCTCGGCCACAAACATTGGAATTCCCTTCCTAGACATCTCTGTCTCTTTCCTCCTCAGGAACAGTCAACTGGTGCTACACAAGTGCCAGACAATGACCATCTTCAACAAGAGAGAATCCAATCCTCTCCCCTTGACATTCAAAAGCATAGCCATCACTAAGACATCCTGGGAGGGTTAGCACTGACCAGAAACTTAACTGGACCAGTCATATGAATACTGTGGCTACAAGAGCAGATTCTGAGGCTAGAAAGTCTGTAGGGAATAACAAACTTCATGACTCCTCAAAAGAAAAAGCAAGCCTGTCCACCATCTACAAGGCAGAAGTCAGGAGTATGATGGAATATGCATCACTTGCCTGGAAGAATGCAGATCCAATAACACTCAAGAAGCTCAACGCCATCCAAGGCAAAGCAGCCCGCTTGATCGTAACCCCGTCCACAGACTTAAACATTAATTCCCTCCGCCACCAGTGTACAGTGACAGCGGTGTTTAACATCTAGAAGGTGTACTGAAGCAACTGGCCAAGTCTCCTTTGACAGCACCTCCCAAACCCACGACTTCTACCACCTAGGAGGACATGGGCAGTAGGTGCAAAGGAACACCAGCATCTGCAATTTCCCCTCCAAGTCACACACCATCCTGACTTGGAATTGTATTGCCGTTGCTGTACGCTCACTGGGTCAAAATCCTGGAACTCCTTCCATGATACAGTTTAGTTGTACCTACAACACAGATTGCAGCGGTTCAAGGAGGCAACTCACCACCACCTCCTCAAGGGCAATTAGGAATGGGCAATAAATGCTGACCTTGTCAGCAATGCTTAGATCCGAAAGGATTATTTTAAAAAATCATTTGTTTTGAAATGTAATCATTTGTATAGGCAAATACAGCAACTAGTTTGTGCACAGGCAAGTACCACAATAGTTATTAGATGAAATGGCCAACTGTTTTGATGGTGCTGCCAAGAACGAATGTTGACCAAGACAGAGAGAGAACTCCCTGCTTCTCCCATTTAATGCTTCATTAATTATATGGCAACAATGTGACACTCCATCAGTGCTGCACTGAAGTGTCAGCTAGATGACATGCTCAACTCTGTCATGATGCATGCAGCTACACCTTGACTCAGGAGATGTTACAAACTAAGCCATTATTTGAGCATTGGCCTAACAAACTGAAGAAGGTTCCAATTGAAGTTCAGGTCCAGAATTTCTGCTGATATGTGAACCATTTTTTAGCTTGGATTAATGGAAAAATCATGATATCTACACGTAGCAATTTCCATTTCTTCATAGAAGTAACTTGTGTTGGCATAGATGGCATATAGAATCAAAATAGTTACAGCGCAGAAGGCAGCAGTATAAATTATTGCTTCCTTTGAAATTTGGCATTCTTGCGTCTGTCCTGATGAATACACATCAAAAAGCAATACAACTTTGGTACTACCAAGCAACTGTTTAAATAAAGGATCTTCTGCTTCATTATCCAAGGTGTGTTATTGCAAATTTACCTAGATCTTAAAGTTAAGCTAGATACTTTGGTTTTTATAGAGTAATATTTTTGTGGGATCTTCCTGCCTGCGCCTTTGCCTATAAAAGTGTGGTTGCACTTCTAAAGTAACTGGATGGATGCAAGGTGATTTGAAGATGCCCTAAGGTTATGAAAGACTCTATATAAATTCAACTTTTTTACTGATGAGTTCTAATTGAAGAAATCATTTCCATTAGGCGATTGATTATATAAAAAATCTCACATGCACACTTTTCTTTTGTTTTACCTTCGCATCCATTCCTCCATCCATGGACATGAGAAATCCTTTTAATTTGGTGGTCTTGAGAAAGCAAAACTATAGTGAAAGTTTGCATATCCTAAAATACCATAGAAGTGTGTCTAATATAAACACTTCACTAATATTTTGTCTAATTTTGGTCAGCCTCCCCTATGGAAATTAAGCCAATACTATTACCCATGAGTTCTATATAATAGAAAGAGAGTTATATTTCAAAAGCTAAAATTCCCAAATTCAATATCCGCTGATGCACTTACCACAAGGTTTTCCACTTCCAACTGCCGTACTGTGTAATATGATTTTACATCTTCAGAGATCAATGCTAGTTTGAATTTTGTGTCTGCGAATATCATGTCCACTTCTTCTTTACTTGGCCAATACCGTGCACATTTTACCTAGAATTGAAAGGAAATTTTATAAAAGTTGGCTTTATCTTGTGCTAACATTAATGCTTTCTGCTATTAAAAGTGAACCAACTATTTTTATATTTTGACAAAGCTATTCTTATTGTCAAACTAGCTAACATTAAATAAACATGCTTATTTCTGGATAGATATGTTTGAGGATTAATGGAAGTGAAATAAAACATTTCCAAGCATTCTATGCAGTTACTTCTTAGAAATGCACAAAGCAGCAGCACAACCAAAAAAGGCAGCAGCACAACCAAAAAAAGCAGCCTCGTGAGTTTTGAATCTAGCATCTGGCTTTCTAGTATAAAAAAATATTTTTCAAAGGCACTCATTTTAATAAACAGATTCAAATCTCCTCCAAATCTCTATTAAAAACTCTAGTCAATTCTAAAAGGATATATTGAAGAAAGGATATGGCTGATTACAGATAAAGGAAGCACAAGCATTTGTGTTAGTTTTCACAGAAAAGACACTGGACTTGGAAGCTGACAAGAACAGGTGATCAATTGTACTGGATAACTAGTAGTAGAAAGTGAGGGAAAAACCTTGTTGGAACTCAAGTAGAAAGGACATTGGGCCTTGATGGTGTACTTCCTAGACTGCTGAGGGAAAGCGGAGAGGAAACAGACTCTAACCATAATCTTTCAAATATTTTGGGTATGAAGTGACGTCACATGATTGAATGTTGCCAATATAGCACAACTATTCATGATGGGAGAGGGGAATATGCCAGGTAGCTATAGGCAGGCCAGCCTAATATCAGTAGTGAATAAGCTTCTAGAGACCATATGGGATAAAAGTAATACTCAATTGGCGAAATAGCCTATGTAAAGACAGCAAACAATGACATGTAAAAGGTAAGTAATGTTTGACAATTAAAGGGTTAAGAAAAGCTACAACACATTGATGAAGAAAATGCAGCAGTTGCATAATCACGATAGTAATACATAAGGGGCTCTTGAATAGAATTGATTTGCATGTTATTCGAGAATGTGGGAGCTTGGATACGAATTGGTCTAAAGAACAGAAGAGTGGTGATTGATGTAAACCATGTTGTCCAGTAAGGGATCAATGTTAAGTCACTGTACATTTGTAATAGATGTTTTAGACTTGGGTATTAGGAACAATATTCAAAATCTGCAGACAACAAAAAATTGGCTGACTTCAGGAGAACATAGGTCAACAGATTTAGTAAAATTAATGTAATACAAACAACAGTGGTGATAAATGAAGAGCAGGGAGATCTCATGGCTCAAGTACACATATAATTCTGAAATCGGAGCAATGGATGATTTGGCAGTTTAAAAAAAGACAGGTTTTATAAATCTGACCAGAGGTCCCAAAGCAACAATTTAATGCTAAATCAGTACAAATCAATGGTTAGACTAGAGTTAAAATGATGCCTAATTTTGAGCACCCTGCTTTAGGAAAGATATCAAGCCCATGGAGAGGATGAGGAAAAGATGTACCATAGCGTTACCATGAGGAGCACTGAAAGAAAGTGGGGCTCTTTTCATTAGGGCAGAGAGCGTCAGTAAAATAATTGGACAGATACCAGTAATCAAGCGAGGTGGGAGCTTGGCAAACTAAGTAGGGAAGGACTGCTTCTACTGCTTGGGTGTCAATTTAACAAAATACAAAGGGTGAACAAAAGCGGTTATGGGGAGATCTGATAGAGGTGTAGTGGATTATGGCAGATTTGGTTAAGGTAAGTTGTTCCTGTTAGCCGGTGTTAAAGAGTAGAGGACAGCGACTCTGGACCCAATGAAGTCTCGTGGCATCAGGTCATGGGTAAGGAAACCTCCTGCTAATTACCACCTACTGCCCCCCTCGGCTGATGAATCAGTGCTCCTCCACCACCTGGAGGAAGAAGGTGGCAAGAGCACAGAATGTAATCTGGGTGGAGGACTTCACCAAGAGTGGCTTGGTAGCACCATTACTGATCAATCTGCCCAAGTCCTGAATGACACAACTGCTAGACTGGGACTGCAGCAGGTGGTTGGGGAACCAACAGGAGGGAAAAATCTACTTGACCTCATCCTAACCATTCTACCTGTCACAGCTGCACCTATCCATGACAGTATTGGTAGGAGTGACCACCACACAATCCTTGTGGAGACAAAGTCGCACCTTCACATTGAGGATACCCTCTATTATGTTGTGTGGTGCTACCACCGTGCTAAGTTGGATAGATTTTGAACAAATTTAGCAACTCAAAACTGAGCATCCATGAAGCGCTGTGAACCATCAGCAGCAGTAGAATTATACTTGACCACAACCTTTAACTCATGGCCTGGCATATCCCCCCCTTGACCATTACCATCAAACTGGGGTGATCAATCCTGGTTCAATGAAGAGTGCAGGATAGCATGCCAGGAGCAGCACCAGGCATACCTAAATATGAGGTGTCAACCTGGTGAAGCTAGACCACAGGACTACCTGCATGCCAAACAGTATAAGTAGCATGTGATGGACAGAGCTAAGTGATCCCACAACCAACGGATCAGATCTAAGCTCTGCAGTCCTCCTCCATCCAGTTGTGAACAATGGTGGACAATTAAACAATTGTTGCGGCTCCAAAAATATCCCCATCCTCAATGATGGGAGAGCCCAGAATATCGATGCAAAAGACTAGGCCGGAACATTTGCAACAATCTTCAGCCAGAAGTGCCTAGTGGATGATAGATCTCAGCCTCCTCCCCAGGTCCCCAGCATCACAGATGTCAGTCTTCAGCTAATTTGATTCACTACACTTGATATCAAGAAACGGCTGAAGGCACTGGATACTGCGAAGGCTATGGGCCCGGATGCTATTCCAGCAATAGTACTGAAGACTTGTGCTCCCAAACTAGCTGTGCCCTTAGCCAAGTTGTTCCAGTACAGCTACAACACTGGCATCTACCTGGCAAGGTGGAAAACTGCCCAGGTACGCCCTGTCCACAAAAAGCAGGACAAATCCAACCAGGCCAATTACTGCCCCATCAGTCTACTCTCAATCACCAGCAAAGTGGTGGAAGGGGTCATCGACAGTACTATTAAGCAGCACTTACTCAAACAACCTGCTCACTGATGCTGAGTTTGGGTGATGCCAGGGCTACTCAGCTCCTGACCTCATTACAGACTTAGTCCAAACATGGACAATAGAACTGAGCTTGAGGTGAGGTGACTGAATGCCCTTGACAGCAAGGCAGTATTTGACAAGAGTGTGGAGTCAAGGAGGCCTAGCAAAACTGGAGTCAACGAGAATCAAGGGGAAAACTCTCCGCTGGATGGAGTCATACCTTGCACAAAGGAAGATGGTTGTGGTTGTTGGAGGTCAGTCATCTCAGTCCCAGGACATCATTGCTGGAGCTCCTCAGGCTAGTGCCCTATGCCCAACTATCTTCAGCTGCTTCATTAATAACCTTCCCTCCATCATAAGGCCAGAAGGTGAGGGGGTTGGGGGATGTTCGCTGATGAACGCACAACATTCAGCACCATTCATGACTCCTCAGATACTGAAGCAGTCCGTGGCCGTTTGCAGCAAGACCTGGATAATATTCAGGCTTGAGCTGAAAAGTGGCAAGTAACATTGGCGCCACACAAGTGTTAGGGGCAATGGCCAGTTACAACAAGAGAGAATCCAACCATCTCCCCCTTGACACTCAATGGCATTAGCATCACTGGATCTTCCACTATCAACATCCTAAGGGTTACCACTGACCAGAAACTGAACTGGACCAGCTATATAAATACTGTGGAAACAAGAGCAGGTCAGAGGCTGGAAATTTTGCAGAGACCAATTCACCATCTGACTCCCCAAAGCCTGTCCACCATATGCAAGGCAAAAGTCAAGAGTGTGATGGAATACTCCCCACTTGCC
Organism: Cetorhinus maximus; assembly: GCF_964194155.1. Classification (NCBI taxonomy): domain Eukaryota; kingdom Metazoa; phylum Chordata; class Chondrichthyes; order Lamniformes; family Cetorhinidae; genus Cetorhinus; species Cetorhinus maximus. The sequence continues at coordinate 44,299,444 of NC_135891.1, read as the reverse complement.
TGCATGAGTGCAGCTCCAACAATACTCAAGAAGCTTGACATCATTCAGGACAAAGCAGCCTAACACATTCAACATGCACTCACTCCACCACTGATGCAGTGGCAGTAGTGTGCACATCTACAAGATGCACTGCAACAACTCACCAAGGCTCCTTTCCTTCAACAGCAACTTTCAAACCCACAACCTCTAGCAACTAGAAGGACAAGGGCAGCAGATGCATGGGAACACCACCACCAAAATCCTGGAAATCCCTCCCTAACAGCACTGTGGGTGTACCTACACCACATGGGCTCCAATGGCTCAAGGCAGCAGCTCACCATCACCTTCTCAAGGGCAATTAGGAATGGGCAATATAAATGCTGGCTGAGCCAGTGACACCAACATCGCATAAAATAATTTTTAAAAAAAATTATGGTTTAGGGTAAGAGGGTGGGGTGTGGTGTCTTGATGCAAGGAGAATATTAAACTTTCCAGACAACACAAAAAATTGGCTAACTATGATAAAAAGTAAGTGACTCCAGGAGGACATAGGTTAACAGACTGAGGAAGATGTAAAAATAATTTAGTACAGAAAACAATGAAGCGATAATTATGGGAATGGAAGCTAGAGAAAATATGGCAATTATACCAGAGAGTTTTTTTTTTGCAATAAGTGGTAAATGACCTGTAACCCACTGCCTATGAAGATGGTGGAAACGGAGATGATCAATGATGCCAAAGGAAATTGGACAGACAAATATACTTGCAAGTAATGACTTTATGATAGTAATTTTTTTTATATACAGAGGCTGGAAAAGATCAAAATACTCCACTGGAAACAATGGTTGATGCTAAATTCTTTACAGTTATTAAAAAGGGTGTGAATAAATAGTGAAAAATATGTAAAGCATATAGGGAAAGGGTAGGAGACTGGAACTTACTGGATAGTTCTTTCAAAGTCACTAAATGAATGATGGGCCTGTACTGTAACATATTTGTATTCCTTCCGGATTTAGACTTGACAACTCATGCCAATTAGCCACCTCAATATGAGCTGCCAATTTGATCAATAGAGCTAATTTCCCTCAATGCTATGTTTCCTACTTTTCGTCACTCAATTAGTTTTAATGTAGGAACTTCAGCTCTGTTTTTATATTGTAATTTTATGCATTTAATTCATATTAAAAAGCAGGCCTGAAACCCAGATATGTTAACTGCAAAATGATCAGGTAGTGAAAAATTGTGTCTATGCCTGAGGCAGTGGATAGAATAATGTAAAGGCGGAAAGTAGTTTACCATATCTCCTACCTAGGAAGCATAGAAACAGTCAAGTTATTGGAGTGTTAAGATTGTCAACCACCATTTCTGCTATAAGCAACTTTCCAGAAAAATGGCCATGATCTGAAATTGTTGAACTCAACATGGAGTCCAAAAGGTTGTAAAGTGCCTAGTCAGAAAATGAGGTGATGATCATCGAGTTTCATTGTAACAACATAGGAGGCCAAGGAGAGAGGTCAGAGTGGGAGTGGGGCAGAAAATAAAATGACAGGCTTGCGGATTGAGCATATTTTAGTAAAGTGACTAACTAATTTGCATTTTGTCTCCCCAGTGTACAGGAGGCCACATCATGAACGGCAAGAAAGTATACTAAACCCAAAGTACAAGTGAATCACTGTTTCACCTGGAAGAGTTGTTTAAGGCTTTGGATGGTGACAAGGGAGGAGGCAAAGGGCAAATATTGTACCTCCTGTGCTTGCACAGGAGGTACAATAGGAAGGAGAGGGGGTGCTGTGGTTAATTGAGGAATGGACCAGGGCATGTAGTAGGAACAATTCCTTCAGAATGCTGGAAGGGAAGGGGAGGGGAAGATGTGTTTGGTAATGGCACCACATTGGAGGTGGCAGAAAACCATCTGTTGAATTGGAGGCTGGTGCGGTGGGAGGTGAGGACAAAGGGAACCCTATTGCAGTTTTGGGAGAGAGGGGAGGGGAAGAGAATAGGAGTGCAGTAAATGAGACAGACTTAATTCAAGGTCCTATCAATCATGGTGGTGGGTATTCCTTGGTTGAGGAAAAGGGAAGACATATCAGAAATAATGGTATGGAAGAAGGTATAGTCAGAAGAGATATGACCTGATAGGATCCTTACTGAAGTGTTGTTCAAGTAGCTGCAGAAGTCAATGGACTTACAGTAGACACTTGTCCACAGCCTATACCCAGAAATTACGATAGAAAAGTCGAGGAAGGGAGGGATAAGAAATGGGCCATGGGACAGGTGGGAAGTGGTAAAATGTTGATGAAATTTTCCAGTTTGAGGTGAGGGCAGGAAACAGTACCAAAAGTCAATGTGCCAAGGAATCCCTCGCTTCCCAGACTGTCACTGACCTCATCTTCTCAGCCTCAAATTAATTATCTCCCAATCCCACACAAATTTCTTCTACCTATTTAAGATCCATGAATGGAAAAGCCAAGGTAGAACTGATTTCTTCCCACTTGCCCATTTTTTCTCCCCTTGTCTAGTTTCTTCCTACCTGAGCACACGGAAAGTAGACCTGCATAAGGAGGGCAGCGGCGACGGGAGATAAAAACCAGCGGCAGAGAGCCCCTTCAACCTGTTTCTACCTGTCAGGGCTGAAGTGTGACATCAAAGGAAAACAGGTAGGCAATTGGTGGGTCTCTCTTCCGTGTCTCTTTTGATTGGCCGAGTGGTTTAAATCAGGAGACGTTATTACAGCTGAAGAGTACAGTTAAATTCACTTATAAACTAATAAACATCCAAATGAATTAATTAAATAGAGGTGGCTGGGCAGGCAGTGTGTTGCAGCTGTAGTATGTGGGAGCTGGTGGACACTGGTGCGATCTACAGTGACCACATCTGCAGCAAGTATTGGATGCTCGAGGAACTTTAGCTCAGAATTGATGAGCTGGAATCTGAGCTGCAGACACTGCAACACATCAGGGAGGGGGAGAGTTACCTGGACACTGTTTCAGGTAACTCTCCCCCTCAAATTTGGACTGTGGTCAGGGACAGGAGGGTGTGACTGCGAGTGAGACAGGTATGGGGATCTAGAATTTAGCTTTGGAGGAGCTTCAGCCAGTGCCCTTGTCCAATAGGTACGAGGTTCTTGCTTCTGGTGTGGACGAGGGCACAGGCTGCAGGGAAGATGAGTGAACTGACTGCAGCACCGTGATTGAGCGCAATTCAAGTGGGGGGAGAAAAGAGAAATGTAGTAGTAATAGGGGATAGCATAGTTAGGGGAATGGATACTGTTCTCTGCAGCAAAGAGTGTGCTGAAGGCTGTGTTGCCTCCTGCTGTCAAGGTTAAGGACATCTCTTCTGGGCTGGAGAGGAACTTGGAGTGGGAGGGGAAGGATCCTGTTGTAATGGCCCACGTAGGTACCAACAACATAGGTAGGGCTAGGAAAGAGGTTTTGCTGAGGGACTATGAGCAGTTTAGGGCTAAATTAAAAAACAGAATCAACGATAATAATCCCCAGATTACTACCTGAGCCATGTGCAAATTGGCGTAGGGCAAATAAGATGAGGTAAATGCGTGGCTCAAAGATTGGTGTGGGAGAAATGGGTTCCGATTCATGGGGCACTGGCACCAGTTCTGGGGAAGGAGAGCGCTGTTCCATTGGGTCGAGCTTCACTTGAAGCCTGCTGGGACCAGTGTCCTGGTGAATCATATAATTAGGGTTGTACATAGGACTTTAAACTAAATAGTTGTTTTTTTTTTGGGGGGGGGGGGGGGCGGCGGCGGCGCGGGTGTTCAATTGAAGAGGAGTTTAAAAAATCAAAAGAAATGAGAGAGCAGAGGTGCAGTGTAGTGAAGAGGCGAACGATGATCAAGATAGATGAGTTGACGGCACAAATAGAAATAAATGAATATGACTTGATAGCTACTACAGAGATGTGATCGCAGGGTGACCAAGACTGGGAACTCAATATTCAAGGGTATTTGACATTCTGGAAAAATAGGCAAATAGGAAAAGGAGGTAGGGTAGCTTTGTTAATAAAAGAAGGTATCAGTGCGGTGGGGTGAGTAGTGATATAGGTGCAATAGATCGTGATGTGGAATCAGTTTGGGTGGAAATAAGGAATAGCAAGGGGAAGAAGTCACGAGTGGGAATCGTCTATAGGCCCCCGAAGAGTTGCCTCACTGTAGGACAAAGTATAAATCGGGAAATAATGGAGGCAGTAAGAAGGGTGCAACAATTGTCATGGGTGATTTTAATCTGCATATTAACTGGACAAATCAGATTGGCAGGGGTAACATGGAAGATGAATTTGTAGAGTGCATCAGGGATTGTTTCTTAGAGCAATATGTTGCAGAACCTGCACAGGCTATTTTAGATCTAGTAATGAGGTGGGATTAATAAGAGATATCGTAGTTAAGGATCTTCTAGGGGGTAGCAATCACAACATGGTAGAATTTCAAATTCAGTTTGAGGGCAAGCAACTCTGGTCTCAAACCAGTATCTTCAATTTAAATAATGGAAATTAGAGAGGTATGAAGGAAGTTGTCTAAAGTGGGCTGGGAAAATAGACTAAGGGTATGGTCAGTGGATGAGCAGTGGCAGACATTTAAGCAGATTTTTCTTAACGCTCAGAAAAAATTTATCCCAGTCAAAAAGAAGGACTCTATGAGAAGGATGAACCACCCGTGGTTAACAAAGGCGGTCAAGGAGAACATCCAATCAAAAACTAAGGCATACAAAGCGGCGAAAACTAGTGGTAGGCCAGAGGATTAAGAACTTTTTAGGAACCAGCAGCGGATGACTAAAAAGCTAATAAAGAGGAAGAAAATTGATTATGAAAGTAAATTGGCAAGAAACATAAAAACAAACAGCAAGAGCTTCCATGCATATATAAAAAGAAACAGAATGGCTAAAGTGAGCATGGGACCCTTGGAGGATGTGACTGGAGAATTGATAACAGGGAACAGGAAAATGGCAGGTAATTTAAACCAATATTTTTCATCGGTCTTCACAGTGGAGGACACTATAAACACTCCAAGGATATCACATAAGCAAGGAGCTAATGGGAGGAAAGATCTTGTAATAGTCCCTATTACGAAGGACAAAGTATTTGACAAACTAATGGGACTAAAGGCAGACAAGTCGCCAGGACCTAATGACCTGCATCCAAGGGTTTTAAAGGAAGTGGCTGCAGAGATAGTGGAGGCATTGGTTGAAATATTCCAGAACTCGCTGGGTTCCAGTACGGTCCCAGCGGTTTGGAAAACCGCTAATGTGACACCCCTGTTCAAGAAGAGAGGGAGACAAAAAGCAGGAAACTATAGGCCAGTCAGCCTAACATCTGTCGTTGGGAAAATGCTGGAGTCCATTATTAAGGAAGAAACAGCAGGACATTTAGGAAAGCTTAAAGCAATCAAACAAAGTCAACACAGTTTTGTGAAAGGGAAATCATGTTTGACAAATTTGTTAGAGTTCTTTGAGGATATAACAAGCAGAGTCGATAAAGGGGAGCCGGTAGAAGTAGTGTATTTGCATTTCCAGAAGGCATTCGATAAGCTGCCACATAAAAGGTTATTGCACAAGATAGGAGCTCACAGTATTGGGGGTAACGTATTAGCATGGATTGAGGATTGGTTAACACACAGAAGGCAGAGTCAGGATTAATGGATCTTTTTCAGGTTGGAAATATGTAACTAGTGGAGTGCCACAAGGATCAGTTCTAGGACCTCAATTATTTACTATCTATATTAATGACTTGGAGGAGGGGGAAGAGTATAATGTATCCAAATTTGCTGACAATACAAAAATAGGTGGGAGGGCATGTTGTGATGAGGACATAAGGAATCTGCAAGGGGATATAGATAGGTTGAGTGAGTGGGCAAAAACTTGGCAGATGCAGTTTAATGTAGGAAAGTATGAGGTCATTCACTTTGGTAGGAAGAATCAAAAGGCAGACTATTATTCAAATGGAGATAGGCTCCAAAAAAGTGCAGCACAGAGGGATTTGGGTATTCTTGTGCATGAAACACAAAAAGTTAACATGCAGATGTAGCAAGTAATTAAGAAGGCAAATGGAATTTTGGCCTGTATTGCTAGGGGATTGGAGTTTAAAAATAGGGAAGTCTTGTTACAACTGTACAGGGTGTTGGTGAGGCCGCACCTGGAATATTGTGTACAGTTTTGGGCCATGTATTTAAGAAAGGATATGCTGGCATTGGAGGCAGTTCAAAAAAAGAGATTCAGTAGGCTGATTCCTGGGATGAAGGCGTTGACTTATCAAAAATGCCTAAACAGGTTAGGCCTTTATTCATTAGAATTTAGAAGAATGAGAGGTGATCTTATTGAAATGTACAAGATTCTGAGGGGGCTTGACAGGGTAGGTGTTGAGAAGATGTTTCCACTAGTGGGGTTATCTCAAACTAGGGAACATAATTACAGAATGAGGGGACACTCATTTAAAACTGAAATGTGAAAGAATTTCTTCTCTCAGAGGGTAGCGAATGTCTGGAATTCTCTACTCCAGAGAGTTGTGGAGGCTAGATCACTGAAAAGTATTTAGAGGAGGTAGATAGATTTTTGAAATATCAGGGAGTTGAGAGCTATGAGGAGCTGGCACGAAAAAAGGAGTTGAGGCCTGGGGCAGATCAGCCATGATCTTATTGAATGGCAGGGCAGGCTTGATGGGCTGAATGGCCTACTCCTGCTCCTATTTTTTATGTTCTTATATCAATGATTCTTCGGCCACCATCATTATTATGAGTTTTCAGTTCACTGGCCTTAATCGTCACCTTTTCATTATGCATGTTCAATCCCCCTATACTCCAACGCCCATTCAAGACAGCCTGAGGGCCCTCACTTCTGTCTTGAATGGACAACCAATCAATCCCCACCCACCACCATCCAGCTCTGCCTGGCTGCACAACTTCATATATTGAAGAACTCTTGACCTCATTCATTTCATCCAAATAAAAAGGTGCTATGGGAATTGATATGGGTCCCAGGTGGGACTGCCTTTTCACGGGAGAGGTGGAACATTCTTTGTTCTATTCTTGCTCTTGTCCCAAATTGGAAAATTTCATCAACTTACTTGGCCTCGGCCTCACCAAGCTACCTGTTGCAGATACATCTATGACAATATTGGCGAGTGATTTTAACTTCTGGCAATCAGACGTATGAGTGACAGTGGTAAAAACATTGGGCAGTTTGCTCGTAAATGATGCACTGAGACCATTAGTGAAGGGGGGGGGGAAAGAGGGGGGCAAGAGAGGAGGATGGGGGCAGGGTGAAGAGAAAATAATTTTCAAATAGAACTGCTATACATCTTCAATTATAAAAGGCACATCTGAAGCAATTGCTCTACCCAAGATTATCTTGTGTTGAGGGAGAGCAAAGACTAATACACAACTATTTCTATTGTCACAGTCCATTAAATCTACCATATGCTCTAGGAAAGTAGCCCATTTCTTTACATACAATATCATTCTCTAATGAAGCTCGATCACTGGTGCAGTCACTACTCAGTAACCTTACAGATTGAAATTTAATCTACAATCTTAATTACCTTTCAATAAGAATATTATTAGTTCCATACTATTCCTGACCATAGATTGACAGTTTCAACTTCTCTGTGCAATGGCTAATAAGATAGGTGCAAGTAAATTCAACTACTTACTGATCCCTTTTCAATTACTCTGTTGAGCATGACAACACCCCTAGACTTCTGCTCCCAAACCATTTCCCAGAAATGACCACAAGTATTCGGAAGAGGACCCTGTAAAAATAACAAAAATTCGTGCATGCTGTCATTCTCTGTGACTAAGTACAATGCAAAATCTAGAACAATTAAGTTATCCAAAATCGAAGTTACTAAATCCTTACAGAGCTCTCAGTCAGTAGTCTGAGATTTGAAAGCTTCAGCTAATTGACAATTGGGGAGGTGGTGGGGGGAAAGAGACCAAAGAGAAGGGGAAAAAACAAAATTAAATAGGAAATATTTTCAATTTAGCAAAAATATAAAATAGGAAAGAATTTACAAGGAATTCCCATTAAAATGCGGAAGAATCTACAGGGAACCCCCATTAAAATGGCAGAGATTCTACAGCAAATCAGTAAATACTTAGGCCATAATGGAATTTTGATACTAAGATTTCTAGCTATTTTCATTTGTAGAATTCTTCCATACAGTGCCATAAATTTCCATTACAGGCAGCCTGGAGGGTGAGGAAGGACTCAATTGATATCAATTGGGGAATCCCTCGAGTGATCCTTTCCACATCTCTAACTGGTAATAAAAATTTTAAAACAAATCTCCATGAAGGATCAATAAATTCTAGTTGGCAGCCTTGGGTCAGTGCTAGCCCTCTCACTTCAGTCAGAAAGTTATGAGTTGAAGCCCCACTCCAGAACACAGTCCAGTACAAGTGTGGTGAACTTTTGGAGGTGCCATCTTTCATTTAACTAAAGATTTGCCTTCCTTTGAAGTGTACATAAAAGATACCATGGCGCTATTCGAACAAGAGCAGGGAGTTCTTCCAGCAGCCTGACTAATATTTATCCCTCAATCAATTTCACTATAATAAATGGCCTGATCATGCATCTCATTGCTGTTTGTAGGACCTTGCTGTGTGCTACATTACAACATTGGCTGCAAAGTGCTTCGGATGTTTTGAGGTTGTGAAAGGCATTATATAAATAAACATCCTTTCCTTTAAAAGGTGCATAGGATAAATTCAGATCGTCTTAACTATTGCGACTGAACATGCAGTGAAGTACATATCTGTAAATTTAGTTATTTTCCTAGTGGAAACAGAAGACAATCATTGACCACATCCTTAATTAGAAATTGAATGTTTAACCAGAATACTTTCCAACATTCCAGTAAATACACTTCAAAAGTATTTAATTGGCTGTAAAGAGCTTTAAGGTTGTGAAAGGTGCTATATAAAAAAGTCTGCTTAAAACTATAAAAGGATACAAACTTCATAGACCGACTTCTGCTAGTTCAGTTGCAGAATAATGAATGAACTTAACAGCTTTGTAATATCCAACGTAATAAATATACATTAATTCAGGACAACTGGCAGATTAAGAAGCTCAATTTTTTTAAAAAAAAGGTGGGGCTGTGGGACAGTGGAGAGGATTATTGCTTGGACTTGAACTTGCCTGGTGACTCATCAAGTTTTAGTGTTGATGGCCAACACTAGGTCTCCTGTTATTTTGGTATTGGATGCACAACATGCAAATCGGTAATAAAGTCAATATTCATTGGCGGATGCATTCCTTTCAAGCAAACTTAGAAGTAGATTACATGGCAATTTTGCAGTGTACATGAGGTACTGAAACAAAATTGAAGCATTTAAAAAAAGTAATGTTGTCAAATGTTTTCAATTCGCGCTTGTAAGAGTTAAGTGCTTAGGTCACAATGCAAAATCAAGACAGTTTAATGCAATATGAATTTCTAATTTCTGAATTATATCACAGGTACAGGAAAATTAAAAGGCATATGTAATGTTAAGGCAAGCTAGAATTTTAGATTTGGCAGCATGAAATACTGAAAATAATTTGACAATACAAATATTTGCCCTTGTATAATATCATATCTACTAAAAATACACCATGGGCAGAATATTACGGGTTGCCCACTGATGGGTTTGTGAGGTGGGGGAGGACACAAAATTCCCCAGATGGCCTTCCCAGCCAGTCCATAATTTTACAGGGGCGTGGGCAAGGCCTGCCAGTTTCCTGCCCAGCTTCAATTTTGAAGCTGGCAGGTGGTGGTCAGGGGCTTGGAGGGGGGGGGGGGGGGGGGGGGAGCCTGGCAAGTAACCCTTCTCAGGCTTCAGAAAGGAAGGGGTTGGGGTGGGGGGTGCCACCTCCCTTAACAGCCTCATTTCCACATTGGGCACCCCTCCATAGCTGCTCCCTCCCCCAGCCAGCCTCTCCGAAACTCCCAAGCCCTTTCTCCGAACCTCCCCAGGCCTCACCCCATCACTGGACTACCCGCACTTACCTGGTCCTGGACGCCGGGACATTGAAGCTAGGGACTGCTTGTAGTCCCAGTTCTGGTCACTGCTGCTACTGGCTACAATCAGATTGGCCAGCAGCTCTCTGAGACAAAACTTCCTCCCGAGTGAGGGACGGAAGTCCCATCTTCAGCCAATCAATGATAGCGTTAAAAAGCTGGGTGGGAACCAGTATCGGCGAGGATGCGTTCCCTCTGACTCTTCGGGTGGGCAGGTGGGAAATCCCGCCATCTGAAAAATCCTGCTCCTTAAGTACTTTTATATAGCAGGTTCCGTTAAATTCCAACAACTGAACTTAATACTTTTTTGTCAAACTTCAGATTTAGATACAATCAGAAAAGGAAGCAAAGATTTGTGTCAGATATTTTTGGCTCTTTCAATTCTAATTACATGGAGGTAAAGGTGACAGTAGGCCAGAACATCTTTCTTTTAAACATGCAGAGATGCTGTTTGATGCAAGTCCTGAAAACGATGCGACAAAAGTTTTTTCCCTGCTGGAGAAAGGTGTCAAATGAAATGAGTTTGGATAATGTTAAAGTTGACTAAATAATATTGGGCATAAAAAGAGGGAACATATTTAATTTATCAGTATCATATTCCATTAATTTGATGTGTTCACTTATGCCAAATGCTCAAAATGATACATCAGAAATTCTCTGATTGCTTAATACCAATAATACATTTGGATAAAACAACAAAGTGATTTGTAGAACAACACACAAAACACATTTTCCTTTAACTATTTGTAGCTCTTAAAATTGCTCACCTGAGTTAGAACGTAGCTCCTTTGAGCCTCTTCCATTTTAATCAAGCTTGCATTGACATAGTCATTATCACCTTGCTGCAGCTTAATTCGACTGTGATCAACTTTAAGAAAAAAGATCAGCATTATACTTTGACTATACTTTTGACAATGCACGTAAGCACCCAGGAGGCACCAATCAAGCTATCAGTAACATAAGGAGGACACATATATAACAGTACAGCAACATTAAACATCTGAATGATTTTTTAACTTCTTTTTCTGTGGCAATGTGCAAACTGCTTTCTTCAGAGTCCAACATTTCACCCAGAACAAATAGCAAGAAATATCTTACAGATTTGTGACAGTCCAGCTCGAAATGGTCCGAACATGGTACTGGCTTGCTGATCAGATGTGGCTAAGAGCAGCTTTAACATAGGAAGCCAAACCATTCTGACACTTATAAACGTTGGCAGTTTCATTATGCATACAAGTAGTGAAAGAAGAGTTCAAAAAACACTCCTGTTTGGATCATTGATCAAACTGCATTAAAAATTAACTCAGCACAAAACTCATGATGAAACATGCACACTTCTCTTTTTAAGCCTGTGGGGAATGGTTTTTCTGGAAATAGAAGTACAATAAAGTATAAATAAGGGAGAGAATTTCAGTAACCAGGTCAAAGCTTTTCTATACAGTATGACCCAAGTTTTGAAATCTGGCCTGTTACAATTGAAGGGTTCTCCATCTCAAAGCTTCAAATTACTCTAAACGTCAGAGGTGAAAATTTAGATCTCGTGAATTGTTGTTGCAGTTGGGGTAAAAAAAACCACATGCGGTTTAATTTTTCCTAAGATGTGAAGTTTCATTTTAAGTGGGCTTCTGTGATTCCTGATTCAAGGCCTTTTGTTACAATTATGAGGTTTAAAAGATTATGTTTTGCAACTGTGTCTTAAATTAAAGGTAAAATAGAATGTGACTTATTCTGAAGCTTGCCTGACTGCAAGCCTAGGTGGTTTGATATTAGAGATTAAAGTTGTTTTACTGGGAAGAAGGTACAAGGTGTTTACACTTGGGGACAATGGCAGCAGCCTGTGTGCTAACAGTGGAGATAAGACAGAGTCTCCAAAGTCCCAGTAAGTGTTGAGAATGTTGGATTGTAGACAGTTGTGCTTTAATCTGTCTCTATACTTCCAACAATTAATTGGGGTCTCAAAGATAGCTAACCAGCATTTCTACCTGCATACAAGGCCCATGCAATTCGCGCTGCCAAGGAAATGGGGGAGTCTAAGATATCCCTGAAAATGTTCAGACAAGGTTAGAGTCACAGGATCCAGAACAGCTATAGTAGTAGGACGCTGTGGTTCCCCACACAAGAACGTGGCTGGGAAGCTCATGCTAGGCTTGAAAAGACCAAATTAATGAGGAGTTAAAATGATGCTGAAAATTTCGCTTGGCTTGCAGTAGAGGAAGAATTTCTGGGGGAAAAAAAATCTCACCATAAAAAACAGTTCTGAGATTAAAAGCTTCCAGGTTGAGAAAGGAAAAGAACAGATGCAAACCCTTGAGAGCTAGGAATCACCTTGGACTGGTTGGAGAATTAAATATCTACTTAAAAGGATCGTGTGAAGTATATTTGTGAAGTGTGTTTTTGGTGTGCTAAAAGAAAAAGGGGAATGTCTGCTTTTGAGGTTCAAAGTGCAAGCTGCCCACAGAGATGGTGTTTAGTCAATAGTGCCTTTAGTCTTATGTTACAGTAAAAGTCTTTTAAAATATGAAATCTTGTCATGTCATCCTTCCAGCTACTAACTGGAAGTTAGAATTTCTTCTTAAAGTTATTGACCTCTACAGAGATCGTAACACTTTAAAACTAGATATTCCATTTAATTTTGCATTTTATGTACCATCTTCTTCTGTGGCCTGGACTTAAAACCATAAAGCAATCAATTGGGTCTGTGGGCTCCCTGAAAAGGTAAGTCATGTCTAACTAACAACTTGAGAAAGTAGGTGGCTAAATTTATAAAAAGCTCAGACTGTTTTTGATCACTAGTTGATGCACTGCCTTGGATTTTTTTTTTGAAAATCTTTTTGCAATTACCTTCCTACAATTCTTTAGGTCAATATTCTATACTCTTTCTGCCTGGGGTTCAATTTGTAATAAACACGTCATTCAATTATCCCAGCTTTTATCTCTGTGTACTTTGAGCAGGTTTCTCTTCCATCCTGCTCCCTCTCACTTCTAGATGTGTCCCATTTGCACTTCTCACAAATGTTTCTTTACTAAAAGTGCTACATTTCACTACCCTTTTAAAAAAAAAACTCAGCTATTCAACAAAATGGCAGCCAACGGGGTACTGGGCTTGAAGTAAGTACAGGATCAGGCAAGGAATGAGCATCCATGAACTGTTAGAACAAGACCAAATAGACTGGGTTAGGGAAGGAAGGAATGTAGATGGGAAGTCTGTAGCCTGTGAGTACTCATGTGGGACTGAGTTTAGAGGAGGCTGGAATGACCAGGCAATGCATAAGCTCTTAAAAATATATTGGGGAAATGAAACAAAGAGGACCACAAGTACATATGAAACATGAGTCAATACTCATAGTATAGGCCCTCAGACATTCTTAAGCCTTCTGGACGACTAGTCAGACAAGACTATTTTGAATTATGTAGATTTTGATTACAATCCTCTTCTGATCAGTATCTTATCAAATCAGTATTCCTTCCTCAATCTTCCATTTATATATTATTCTTAATGCTATGAATTTCGGTCTCTGTCTCTGCCCTAAATCTCAATTTATTATATCTCTGTCACCTCATTCCTGGCACCCCAGTCTATCTACTCTGTTCTATTCTTTCATACTTTTAAACATTTCAATCAAATTAATCTCATCTGTTCGAACAAAATCAGCCACCTTTTTCCAAGTCAGTTTTTTTTTGTATTTGTATTTCCTCACAGTAGCAGAATCCTAGTGAATGTGCTCCACTATCTATTGCATTAATATCCACCCTATGCTATTGCCACCCACAACTGCACAGTCCACTTTAAGTTAAAGATAGGTCCCCAATTAAATCTTAATATGTACATTCATTACTGCTTGCCATATAACCCAATGTTCCATTGGTTTATTTTTTTAATGGCCTTACCCACTTCAGTTGATGCTGAAACTCCCTGGTCGTCCACATATGCAGTTTTCTCCAAAAGTATAGGCTCTGTTTTTAAATGAACCCAAATGTACCACCTCACATTTATTGGTATTGAATGCCATCTTCCACATTTTGACCAATCTGTCATTAATATCCCCTTGCAGCTTCATCTGATTTTCAATTATTTACTGTTTAGGAAATCTGCAAGTTTGGACACCACTCCCTCTTTTCCTATATCTACATTACTGCACTCCACTGGTTGGAGTCCTATCTCGCACAAAAGGAAGATAGTTGTGGTTGTTCAAGGTCAGTCATCTCAGCTCCAGGACATCACTGCAGGAGTTCCTCACGGTAGTGCCCTAGGCCCAAACATCTTCAGCTGCTTCATCAATGACCTTCCTTCCATCATAAGATCAGAAGTGGGGATGTTCGCTGATCATTGCACAATGGTAAGCAGATCAGGTCAGATACAGAAGCAGCCCATATCCAAATGCAGCAAGACCTGGACAATATCCAGACTTGAGCTGACAAGTGGCAAGTAACATTTGCGTATACAAGTGCCAGGCAATGACCATTTCCAACAAGACAGAATCTAACCATCAGCCCTTGTCTTTCAATGGCATTACCATCACTGAATCCCCCAATATCAACATCTTGCGGGTTATCATTGACCAGAAACTGAACTGGACTAGCCATATAAATACTGTGGCTACAAGAGCAGGTTAGAGGCTGGGAATTGAGTGATGGGTAACTCGCCTCTTGACTCCCCAAAGCCTGTCCAGCATCTACAAGGCACTAGTCAGGAGTGTGATGGAATACTCCCCATTTGCCTGGATGAGTGCAGCTCCCACAACACTCAAGAAGCTTGACACCATTCAGGACAAAGCAGCCCACTTGATTGGCACCACATCCACAAACATTCACTCCCTCCACCAATGACGCACAGTAGCAGCAGTGTGTACCATCAACAAGATGCACTGCAGGAATTCACCAAGGCTCCTTTGACAGCACCTTCCAAACCCACAATCACTGCCATCTAGAAGGGCTAGGGCAGCAGATAGATGGGACCACCACCACTTGGAAGTTCCCCTCCAAACCACTCACCATCATGACTTGGAACTATATCGCTGTTCCTTCACTGTCGCTGGGTCAAAATCCTGGAACTCCCTCCCTAACAGCACTGTGGGTGTACATACACCACATGGACCGCAGCAGTTCGAGGTGTCAGCGCACCACCGCCTTCTCAAGGGCAACTAGGGATGGGCAATAAATGCTGGCCCAGCCAGTGAATAAAAAAAATACAGTAAATGGGGAGCAGTCCAAGAGCCGAACCATATGGAATAGCCTACTACATCCAACTACTCCAAGAAACGGCTTTCAAATCATACCGTTTCCTCCTTTTCATTTGCTAAAGAAGGATCATCAAGCATGATCCTCTTTCCTGAAATCTGCATTAGTTTCTTCTGAATATGTTGTCTTCATCTAGATTTTTAGAATTCATTCTTGTGGTGTGGGCGTCACTGCCTAGGCCAACATTTATTGACCATCCCTAATTGTCCTTGGAAAAGGTGGTGGTGAGTCACCTTCTTGAACTGCAGTCCATGTGGTGTCAGTACACCCACAGTGATGTTAAGGAGTTAGTTTTTTTAGTTTTGACTCACTAATAGTGAAGGAATAGTGATAAAATTCCAAGTCAGGATGCTTTGTGGCTTAGAGGGGAACTTGCAGGGGTGGTATTCCCATGCATCTGCTGCCCTTGTCCTTCTAGGTCACAGGTTTGGAAGGTAATGTGAAGGAGCCTTGGTGAGTTGCTGCATTGCATCTTGTAGATGGTATACACTGCTGCCACTGTGCGTCGGTGGTGGAGGGAGCGAATGTTTAAGGAGGTAGATGGAGTGCCAGTCAAACGAGCTGCTTTGTCCTGAACATTGTCGAGTTTCTTGAGTGTTGATGGAGCTGCACTCATCCAGGCAAATGGAAAAAAAAGTGTCCCAAACTCCTGATTTGTGCCTTGCAGATTGTGAACAGGCTTTGGGGAATCAGGAGGTGGTGAATTATTCTCCACAGAATTTCCAGCCTCTGACCTGCTCTTGTAGCCAGAGTATTTATATGGCTAGTCCAGTTCAATTTCTGGTCATTGGTAACCCCCCAGGATGTTGGTACTTAGGGATTCAGTGACAGTAATGTCATTGAATGTCAAAGGGAGATGGTTAGGTTCTCTCTTGTTGAAGATGGTACTGGAGATATTTGAGTAATTTCAATTCTGAAAATACTGAAATTATTAACACATTATAATAACTGGCCTGGGTTAGCTTTGTCTCAGTTATTGAAAGTAGATAGTATATTGGCCGTTGGTTAGATCTTCCCTTTTATATCTCTCATCACACTTTAGCAAGTTCAGGATTTACCACCTCCTCAAAATCCTTCTCTTTTGTATGTCACGAAGATATGCTTATTTAAATGATTTTTAATCCACTGGCCGAAACTTGGACTTGAACTTTTAAGAACAGACTTTTTAAACCATCAGGGTGACTAGAAATCACAGCCAAAATATGGCTGCCCCAACTGGCGTCACTATGCAATCCACTTTATTGGGATGGAGACACTAGGTCTTGAAGACTTCACCAGAGGCAATAAACCCTTGAGGAATGTGAAAGGCCCTATCTCCTGTGCTGACAACAAGGCATTAAGGCAAGCATCTGAGGTTCAACTGCTGGAGACAACACATTAAATCTGATCACTTTAGGCCATGGGACAATGGCTAAGGTAGTTTTGGACACGAGTCAATCAAACTATCTTCTGGAGAACACCAACAGCAGCCTTCTTTGGATTCCCTCTCCCCACCCTCAACAGTGGCGAGAGCAAGTCACATGACCTGAAAACTCCTTTTGTTTGTTAAAAAAGACACATTTTGCAGAGTTAAGGCTGAGAGGCTGAACTGAGAAGCAGCTGAAGCTGTTGAACCCTGCTCTCTCTCTTTCTCCCTCCAACCTTCCCAGCAAGCTTTGAACTCTGTTTGTTGATCAGGCCAACCAAATACCATTGCGAACAGAGACCTTTCAAAACAGAAATTCTGCTCAACCCCACTGTCTCCAGAAAACAACCAAACTAACTGCCACAACTTTAAAATCGAAACATCAGGATCACTGAAAGAGCGCATGACCATTAGAGTCACCAAGGCACTGACTGTATATTGCTTTCACTTATGGACTCCAATTTGATAAACCTATCCCTCCTCACCCTGTAATCTGTACTCTTGTGTGTGTGTGGGCCCTCCAAGTGTGTCCATGCACATGAAAGTTGATGTGTATTTTATTATTTTACCCAGATTGGTATAAGTACAATAAAACTAACCTCTTCCTTTGTTAAACTCAAGGAAACTTGTCCGATTGGTCCTTTTATGATCACAGTGCGTAGAGTTAAGGGCTTACAGAATTAGCAAGTACATCTGTTTAAATTTAAAACCCTGTTATGATCAAATTGGGAGTGGGAAAAGAAGGGAATCATTTCACCTCTCCTCAACTGGTCGTAACATGCAGAATAATTCACTGCTGTAATATTTCTTTGAGATTCTCTTCCATTTGCTTTCCTTAGTTTCTTGTATTCTCATTCTTAAATTATACCCACAGGCTTGCCTGACAACCAGCACCAGGTGGCGACGATCAAAGCCACCATCATAAACTGCCCACCCCCTTACACACCACTCTAAATCTTGGCAGCCAGGTCAACTCAACTGAGCTGTCAATCCGACATCTAAAATTCCTCATGAAGGCTGTTTTCTTTCATTGCTTTAACACTGCTTTGCCCCAGCTCAGTTCATTACTGAAAAGTAGTTATACCTTTGTTAATTCTAAACTTAATTCCATCAATGCTTTCTCTACCAACATGCTATTCTCCACCCTCCATAAATTTACAACTTGTCTAAACTTTACTGTTTCCACTTAGTTTTGCTCACTTATCACTCCATTCTTCAATTTCCTAAATTGAGTATGTCATCCTAAATCTCTCCACCTCTCCTTTTAAAAACCTTCTTCGAACCCATCTTTTTGGCTAAACTTTTGTTCATCTCTCCAGATCTATCCTTGGTTAGGCATCTGTTCGCCATATGCCCACTTACAATTGCCTTGGGACTTTTTTCATTAAAGATTTAGAACAATGTAGCTTGGTGCAGGAAAGAGAGATTATACAGTGGACACAATTGCACGAATAATATCTCTAGCTTTGAAACAAAAGAAACCCATGAGCTCCTTGAATATTTGGAAGAGGGGCGAGAACAGTAGTTGAATGAAACTCTGTTCTGTAGAAAAATTGTCCTTATCCGATAAGATCATCCTGTAGGAAGAAATTGTCTGACTGATGAAAACAAGCATGGTAATTCAGCATGTGGTTAAGACGGATCTGGCAATTGATGATTAGGCAATTTGTACCAAATCTATTAGAGTTTGAGCCCCTCTGATTTGACGGAGCAAAGCTGGTGACTGTTTCAACATGGGAGCTGACCATGTATGATTTGCTAGGAACAAGGCCATCCAAAACAAGGAAATAGTTAAGCAGGTTGACAGTGGCCAAATTAGTGTGACCAGTGGAGGGTTAAATGGCAAGGAATGGGACATGTCTGAGTGAGTTTGAAGGGATCTGGGGAAAAGTTTTTTTCATGCGTGGGTGAGAATTGCTCCGAAAGAAGTTAGGATATGGGTAATAACAGAGACAGGACAACAGCAAGTGATTACCTTGTTGAGCAGTACAAAAGGGGACTAAGACAGATTGCCAGGTTAAGTAGCCAATTATGTGAGTGGTGAATTTTATATGAAAAGTGTGACTGGGAGAAGACAAGAGAGCTGATGCAGTTTGAGGGGTGGGAAAGAAGAGAATACGAGTTGAGCTGATGCTTTTAAAGCTTACATTTCGGCAATTTATTCATGAATAAATGAATTCTGATCATTTGGAATATGCTCAGTGAATCTTCACCTTCACACGAGGTAGTACAGGAGTCAAAACTATGGACATAACTTCAGGCAAGTAATTTTTCATGAAATCACGGACTGCATTCTTCAAAACACTGACAAAATCACAACTTTGTAAAACTATTTGATCGAATGAACGAACTGTTAACCCGTGGCCATAATTATGACTTGATGGGCAATAACAGTTGGAGTATATTTAGTAAGCAGATTATTGTATTTTTCTTCTAAAATATACACTAATTAAAAAAAATTGCAGTTC
Source organism: Cetorhinus maximus (assembly GCF_964194155.1). NCBI lineage: Eukaryota > Metazoa > Chordata > Chondrichthyes > Lamniformes > Cetorhinidae > Cetorhinus > Cetorhinus maximus. The sequence continues at coordinate 44,280,352 of NC_135891.1, read as the reverse complement.
AAAGAGTTCCTGCTTACTTCACATTTATCAGTTAGAGGGCAATTGGCAGGTTGGACAAAGGACAAAATCTAGAGGCAACAGACCAAAGTGGAAGTGCAATGAATAAGTCATTTTCTCAACATATTTTTGAGTAGTAAGAAGTGTCAAACATCTGGCTTAGAACAGAGATGCAGTCAATAAATGCACAGCTTTTAAACCAATAATTTAGAGTAGCACTTCCAGGCATTTGTTAACATATAACACTGTTCCACCTCTATTTTTCAATTAATATTTAGCATTGCTGGAACGCTTCACATTGAGCAAATTCCACTCCAGCAGGAAATCAAAATGTAATACATGCACACCTTTCGCAGTAATTAAGACCTTTTCCCTTGTACTTACATGGACTGACATCTCTATATCTGTTCCGATTTCTATTTTCTGGAAGCTTGGCTACTTTACAAGGGAAGTCACTGGCTTGATGTCGGATTTCCTGGAATTGCAAAATGGGAAATATTGTAAAGAGGCATGAACATTCCAGGACATTCTAACAGTATAACCGTATGCACAACTGCATTAAGGAAACAGAAGAAAACTGGCAAGCCACTGCCCAAAACAATAACTTAATTAAAACAGTAATGCAAAAAGCATGAATGGCCATCAAATTCCAAAGAAATGCAAAAGGGGTTGACTGCAAGGAACTGGAATTGTCCTACAAAATGTGCATTTGTGTAACATACAATGAATTATTTCATATGTAAATGGAATAACATTACCAAACTGATTTGTCTTGCCAGTGATTTAGACTCTATAGTGCTATTATTTCTACAAGTTGATTCTAGTTTGATATTAAGCTTTTTCACCCCAAGTTATGCAGACATATTCACAAGAGAGCCCCAAAATGATGAAAAGAAGAAAACCCTTTCAGGGAAGATACTAGTTAACAGTATATACCCTTCTATGGAAACAGACTGGAGATGCAGATGGGGGCAGGGAGTAAACAAAACCAGAGCAACTTGCTTTCATTTTCAGACTTGCACTTTCAGCTTCACAACTAGTCTTAGTCTCCATTTTGCAGCTTGGTGAGAAATTTCAAGGAAATAACAGATCCAAACAGGTCTAAAAATATGCTGGTATGTTTGCAGCCAGTGTTAAACTGTCACTCCTCGTCAATTTCTCTTGCCTTCCTCTAGAATCAATTGCTGAAACACACTCACCTTCACTTTTGCTCACAAATGCATTCAGTTCAAAAACCCACTACATTTAGTTACAGCAAATACAATAACTTCCCTTAACAGAACTTGAAGCTCTATCTAATCACCTCCTATCTGGAGGATAAAATGAACACAGCTATACATGAAAACAAGGTAAAATATGCAAATGAAATGTAGAATAAAGGAAATTAGTCTAATAAGTGACAGGTTATTAGAACAGATACCTATAAAATGCTGGACTAGAATTTCAAAAGATTACTGGCTGCAATGTTCATTGATTGTTCCTTGTTGGCCACAGCACTCTAGACAAGGGAAAGAAAGAAAAATGCCAGCACCCCAATCTTCAGTGTACAATGATCTCAAAAGAAAATATGAGTGCTGGTTACTGGGTTTGACTGAAGTTGGATATCATGCCACTAATGATTAAACCTTGCATGAATAGTAGCCAATGGGACAAATATGAAGCAACATTATGGAAAAGTCACACACCATCCTTCACAATTGCTGGGTTAAAATTTCAGCAGAATGAGAGCATAACACATGAAATTAGCACCATTAAACATAATTTATGCACAACAATATAACCATTGTCACACCGACAACTTGCAGTTATAGCATCCATAACTGAGTAAGATGTTCTAAGGCACTTTTCAAAGAGGCCAAGTCATCCAGTCCAGATGGTACACATTCTAGGTTGTGGAGGGAAGCAGGGGTAGAAATTTCAGAGGTGCTGGCCTCAATTTTCCAATCCTTTTCAGGGGTACCAAAGGGCTGGAGAATTCCAAATGTTGCATCAAAAACATGGGGGAGAACAAACCTGGCAATTACAAACTGACTGGCCTAACGTTTGTGGTTGGAAGTTTTTAGAAGTGATAATTTTGGGAGAAGTTTATCAGCCATTTTGACAAGCATCTAAAGGTGAACCAGTATGGATCTGAAAAGGTAAATCACATTCAACCACCTTGATGAGGCAGAGGGCAGTGACATATCACAGACTTCCAAAAGATGTTTAATCAAGTACTGCATATTAGGTTTATAAGCAAAGTTGAAGCCCAAGAGATAAAAGATACAAATTGGCCATGGGACAGAAAACAGGAGTTGTGATGAATGGCTGCTTTTTTGGATTGGAAGGTTTTACGCAGTGGAGTTTTCCAATGTTTAGTTAGAAGCACCAAATAAAGAGAAAAGAGAAACTTTTTCCAATGGCCGAGGGGTCAATAATGAGTGGGCACAGATTTACAAAAGAATCAGTGGTAGCATTGTGGGTTGGGGGGAATAATTTTTTATGCAATATGAGTGCACTGTCTGATGGAATGGTTGATAATGGGTTCAATATTAGCCTTCAAGAAGGGAATTGGATAAATACATGAAAGAGAAAAAAATGACGAAGGGGAAGAGTGAAACTAACTGAAGTGATATTTGAAGGAGCTAGTACACATTTGATGGGCTGAATAACTGCCTTCTGTGCTGTACTATAGTTCAGCTTTCTAAGAATATTAGGCTACACTATTGAAAGTGGAAAATTGATAGTAAAGAACACAGCAAATTCCACTACCCAGCTCTCCACAGTTACAGTAATTTTGGTTTTAGAATTAATATTTAGTTTTGCCTGTGCTGGAATGATTGCAATTGCATCATGGAATGGTTTTTGATACATTTTATTTAATTGCAGAGGATGAGTAGTACTTGTTAAAAAGAAAACAGCTGATTTTTACCCAAAGGCTTGGTGATACTTTAATTAAAAGTTTTGGACTCAAGCTCCAGTCTAGAAACTTAAGCACACCATTTAACTTGACACTTCAGTACTGAGTGTTCTGCAATGCTACAGGTGCCATCTTTCCTTGCAGAAGCACATTTACCACTTCAGGAGGGCATGAATAATCCCATGGCACTCAAAGAGCACAGGAGTTCTCCCAGTCCTGGCTAACATTTAGCCTATGAACAACATTTAAAAAAGATAGCTGTTTATTTCATTGCCATTTGTTGGACCTTGCTGTGCACTGGCAGCTATATTTTCTACATCACAACAGTGACTTCATTAGCTGGTAAAGTGCTTTGGCACATTCTGAAGTCATGAAAGACACCATATAAATGCAAGCACGAGATTCTAGAATAGACTGTCATCCAAAAACAAGAAGGGTTTTGATAAAGTAAATAAAGGAGAAACTGTTTCCAATAGAAGAAGGGTTGATAATCAGAAGACTGATTTACAGTGTTGACAAAGATCCAGGATGCAACAAGAATTTTTTTTTAAATCAAAGTATGTTGTTGTGATCTAGAGTTCCTGAAAATATGCTGGAAGCTGATTCAGTGACATTCATGGGAGATTTAGATAAATATTTGAAGGGAGAAAAATTACACTATAGGGAAAGAGAAGGGAGTGGGACTAATTGGGTATCAACAGGACAGGCAAAAAGGAAAAGGCGGTGGAGTTGCATTACTTGTTAAAGAGTAAATTAGCACAATAGTGAGGAAAGATATTAGCTCCAACGTTGTGGAATCTGTATGGGTAGAACTGAGAAACACTAAGGGGCAAAAAAAGTTAGTGGGGGTTGTATATAGACCCCCAAACTGTAGTGGTGATGTTGGGAATGGCATTAAACAGGAAATTAGAGATGCATGCAATAAAGGAACATCTGTAATTATGGGTGACTTTAATCTGCATATAGATTGGGCAAATCAAATTAGTAACACTGCCGTAGAGGAGGAATTCCTGGAGTGTATACGGGATGGTTTTCTGGACCAATACGTTGAGGAACCAACTAGAGAACAGGCCATCATCGACTGGGTATTGTGTAATAAGAAAGGAATAATTGGCAATCTAGTTGTGCGAGGCCCCTTGGGGATGAGCGACCATAATATGACAGAATTCTTCATTAAGATGGAGAGTGACGTAGCTGATTCTGAGACTAGAGTCCTGAATCTTAATAAAGGAAACTACGATGGTATGAGGTGCGAGTTGGCGATGATGGATTGGGAAACGTTACTTAAAGGGATGACGGTGGGTAGGCAATGGCAAACTTTCAAAGAGCGCATGGGTGAACTGCAACAATTGTTTATTCCTATCTGGCGCAAAAGTAAAACAGGAAGCGTGGCCAAACCATGGCTTACAAGGGAAATTAGAGGTATTAGATCCAAGGAAGAGGCATACAAATTGGCCAGAAAAAACAACAGACCTGAGGACTGGGAGCACTTTAGAATTAGCAAAGGGGGACCAAGGGATTGGTTAAAAAGGGGAAAATAGAGTACGAGAGTAAGCTTGCGGGGAACATAAAACTGACTGTAAAAAAGTTTCTATAGGTATGTGAAGAGAAAAAGATTAGTGAAGATAAATGTAGGTCCCTTACAGTCAGAAACAGGGGAATTTATAATGGGGAACAAAGAAATGGCTGACCAACTAAATACATACTTTGGTTCTCTGTCTTCATAAAGGAGGACACATAACATACCAGAAATGTTGGGGAACATAGGGTTTAGTGAGAGGGAGGAACTGAAAGAAATCAGTATTAGTAGGGAAGTGGTGTTGGGGAAATTGATGGGATTTAAGGCCAATAAATCCCCAGGGCCTGATAATCTACATCCCAGAGTACTTCAGGAAGTGGCCCGAGAAATAGTAGATGCATTGGCGGTCATCTTCCGAGATTCTATAGACTCTGGAACAGTTCCTACAGATTGGAGGGTAGCTAATGTAAACCCACTATTTAAAAAGGGAGGTAGAGAGAAAGCAGGGAATTATAGACCTGTCAGCCTGACGTCGGTAGTGGGGAAAATTCTAGAGTCCATTATAAAAGATTTAATAGCTGAGCACTTGGAGAACAGAGGCAGAATTGGACAGAGTCAGCTGGAATTTTTCGAGAATGTAACTAATAGAGTTGATGAGGGGGAGCCAGTGGATGTGGTTTATTTGGACTTTCAGAAGGCTTTTGACAAAGTCCCACATAAGAGATTGGCATGTAAAATTAAAGCACATGGGATTGGGGTAATGTATTGAGATGGATAGAAAATTGGTTGGCAGGCAGGAATCAGAGAGTAGGAATAAATGAGTCTTTTTCCGAATGGCAGGCAGTGACTAGTGGGGTACCTCAGGAATCAGTGTTGGGACCCCAGCTATTCACAATATATATTAATGATTTAGATGAGGGAACTAAAGGTAATATCTCCAAATTTGCAGATGTCACAAAGTTGGGTGGGAGGGTGAGCTGTGAGGAGAATACAGAGATGCTTCAGTATGATTTGGACAAGCTGAGTGAGTAGGCAAATGCATGGCAGGTGCAGTATAATGTGGATAAATGTGAGGTTATCCACTTTGGTAGCAAAAACAGGAAGGCAGATTATTATCTGAATGGCTATAAATAGAGAGAGGGGAATTTAGGAATTTGAGGAGAAATTTCTTCACCCAGAGAGTGGTGAGCCTGTGCAATTCGCTACCACAGAAAGTAGTTGAGGCCAAAACATTGTATGTTTTCAAGGAGTTGGATATAGCTCTTGGGGCGAAAGGGATCAAAGGATATGGGGAGAAAGCGGGAGCAGGCTATTGAGTTGGATGATCAGCCATGATCATAATGAATGGCGGAGTTGGCTCAAAGGGCCGAATGGCCTACTCCTGCTCCTATTTTCTATGTATGTTTCTAACTGAATGGAGCACAGAATGAGGTGTCATTCTATATGTTCTATTCTAATATGGTTTATCATTCACAGTTTACTTGCAATATCAATAAACAGCAGTACCATATTATTTTCAATTTGTGACAAGATATCTTACCAATGAAAGTTTAATAAGAATTTGAGGCACAGAATTAAGGTACAACAGAATAGTTACTTAATAGCAGGAATATGGTACATTAAATTTATATAAAAAGTATGCTTTGACTAGCTTGCTCATTAAAGTTTTACAAAACAATTTGGATAGATTTGTGCATCAGAAGATTGATGACCTGAGCAGCCATCAGTGGTATTCTCAATATGCACTTGCACTGAAATGTTAACTTGCATTTTCTCTTAACAAATACAGGTTACTTGTTGCACTTTTCAAACATTTCCTGGCCAGAACCTTGGGGTCGGCGTGCAAGAGCGGGCCCTGCTTGCTGATGCACAAAATGATGCGCGGTGACATCGGGCATGTGTACCGACATCACCGCGCGTCATTCAGATCTTGAGTTTGGCGGGCGTACGCAGGAGTCAGCTGCGCGCTCGCTGAACTGTCAAAGGCCAATTAAGGCCATTTAAACACTAATTAAAATAATTAACAGAGTTGCCTGTCCAACCTTAAGGTTGGCAGGCAGACGAAGAGCCCAGGCGGCCTTCGCATTTATCATGAAACCTCATCCATGGGCGGGATGAGGTTTCATGAAGGATTTATAATTCAAATAAATTTCTTTATTAAAATTCATTGACATGTCCCAGCTCACGTGACAATGTCACATGAGGGGACATGTCTGAATTTTTTTTCCTCTATTTTAATTTTTGGAAATGTAATTAAACTCCGAGGCAGCTCCGTGCCTCAGGAAAATTTCTGCGCCCTTTCGCGCGCATGTGCGAAACAGCACAGGCCCTGACTCTCCCTCCCCACCCCCGCCCGCCCAGGGAACGCTCAGCGCTTCCGGGTGTGCGTCACGCTGGGCAGGCCTTAATTGGCCCGCCCAAGTAAAATGACGGTGCGCCCACCCACACCCGCTCAACCACCCCGATGGGGAGAAAACTCTCCTGTGTTTCCCAGCACTTGCATTTATTTATACTGCTCAGTTGGACAATCTAAAATTGCTGCTTTTGTTTCACACTGCTGAATTCACTAGTGTACTTCAGGTCAAAGATACAAAAGGTATTTTGTTTCCAAACCTCTACAGAGTTGAGTTTAAAAACCCTTTGCTAAAAACTGGGATTCAAAAAGTTCATTCAATACACACTTAAAAGAACCAGGCACTAGATGTTAATGTTCTAAAGCTGGCTGAACCACAAGTAAAACTCCCATATTGACCTTAAAACTGTTGTAAATACCTAGTTCATGATTCAGAGTAATATTTTAGTGGTAATTTTTAGTTCTAGGAAGATTAAAATTAACCGTAGAAAATGGGATAAGAGCAACTAAAGCAGCTTGAAGACTAGTGCACTGAAAGATTGGGGCCATGTTGACTTAATGGGTTAACAGCCAGGAAGGCTACAATTAAATTTAAAAGCATTGTGAGCCCTGGAAGACTGCATAGTCATAGAGATGGCTAGGGCTTAAGGAAGTTCAGGGGTTATAATTTATCTGCGTGTTTTCTGGAGGAGTAAGTGTTTTACAGCAGGGGGGGGGTCATACCGAAAAGGTGCTGCTATTGGCAGGCTCCAGGAAGCAAATGCGTTGCTATTAACTGGCTGTGTAGTTGAGACTCAGGAAAAAAGTCTCAGGAGCTGTTGGAGAGCTCTGTGCAGTTAGGGCTCAGGAGAAGTCCTGGGGAGCCATGAATGTGGCAGAAAGTCACTGGCTGTGCGCTGGAAAGGGTTACAGCTCTGAAGAAGCCATGAGAGCAGTTATAGCTTGGTCTAGCTAGAGATATTGGAGCTTGGTGAAATCCAGGGGCAATGCTAGTGCAGGTGAAGCTAGTTGGCCATCGAAGAGCTGAAATTGCGCAAGTCAAGGCTGGAATTCTGACTCGGAAATCCAGGGGAACGGAATTGTGGGAGATGAGATCGTAACGCTGGGAGGTGTGCAGTTGTCGGGGCAGTCCAAGTTGGGGTGGCTTTGAGGGAATTCAGAGGCTTGATCTCAAAAGTGAAAAGTTGAGAGTCCCTTCTGAGGGAGACAGAGTTTCATTGGTTGACTCTGTTTACTGATGTCTGGGTTGGGTTACTGAGAAATCCATGAGATCTGTCTTGGTTGCATTTGCTATCATACAGTGGCAAAAGTTTGCCTGTTTATTCAAATATAACTCATACTCTAACATTCAGGGTTAATATAAGATAGATACTGCAAATTGCAAAATCTTTCTGGCCTTTTATAGCTTATTTTTGCTTGTTCAAAACCAGTGGAATCTTGTGGCTTTACTCTCTTATCAAGTGTTTTGAATCTCAAACATTGTCTACTTTAAACAGAATGTTACTGGTCCCTAACTGGATTGTACGAAACATTTGGGGGTCTGGTCCAGGATCATAACATTATATGTGCTGCCATGATTGCTCCCTTAAAGCATAATTACTTAAATGGCTACAAGATCCTGCAGTATGCTGGAACTCGATGTAGTGTGCAAGAGAATGGCAGACTTTGTGTTACAGCCTTGTCAGTTGTCCTGTGTTGGAAAAGTCTAAGCAGGGGCAAGCACTTCGTCTGAAGTGAGTAGAAAAATAAAATGGAGGAAGGTTATCCATTGTCATTATCACAAATTCCCTGACAACAGTTTGAGCAGAACTGACAAGGGGCTTTTGCCCTCACATAAGGTTATGCATGACATGGGGGACCCAGGAGAGAGAAAGATCTTCATTGTAAAAAGCCTTTGTGACCTTTAGATAAGATTTTTTTCCAGGTTGAGAGAGAAAGGTCTGCTTTACACAGGTAATGAACTTAACTTGGCAACTGTAAAAAGGAATTTAACAGTCCTTTGACTGTGTCCGTAGCACTGATCAAGTTTGATACTCTGGGCTGAAAGTTGTGTTAAAGCCTACATGCTCACACTTAACCAGTAGAGCAGAAAAACATAATGAGTTCCAAGGCATTTCCGTGTCACATCCTGTAGACTGCTGCCAGGATAGCCTTTGTTTGTTTTAATCACTTGTACAGTACTTTCTGAGAAAACACATGACAGCTCTTGCCAGAAATGTGGTTAACAAGAGCTGCCAAACATCACTGCTATAGTTAACACATCAAGTTACAATAGTACAAAGCTAATAAAGTCCTAGACATCTTGCATTATAAAAAACTAAGAACCCCAATAGCTGATAGAGTGAAGAACAGATATTTAACTGCAGCCCTATGGGTATTTAGTTCCCTTATTTGCATTGCTTAATGTAAACCATTAACTTCTCACATTTTAGTATCATTCACTGAATGTATATATGCAAACTTTTTATACCACAAGGTATCTCAGCTTTTTGTTAGGTTAAAAAAAGCTATGAAAGCAGTGGCAATTTGCAAATTTTGCACATCTTAGATTCTACTTTACAATATCTGATCAGGTACAATTTTTGCAAAGGAGTAATCGGTTCTCAAGCAGCTACATGCTTACAGCACTGAAATTTGGTCACCCTCTATTCTGAAGTGTCAGCAAGATCTCTGCAATGCATCACATGCGATAAATATATCAAACAAATGGATTCAACATCCTTAATACTTTGATTATTTTAATCATGTTGCCTCATACTATTGTGCAGAACAAAGTTAAATATCTATCCCCATCAAATGTGCTGGTGTGGTGACATTTCCTGCTGCAGAGTTCAGTTTTTATGAACCTGTGCTTTGCGTCAACAATTAGTCTGGCCAAAAAGATACAAGTTTGTAAGAACCGAATACATCATAGTGCTATTCAACTATTGTTAAGATTTATGTTATAAATTTGGGGGCATGAAACAAAAGCATTTTCCTGACAGTAATTTGGAATCTATGTCCATTTTGGTAACACCAATTAAACCTATATTTCTGTTCAGGAAGTTGCTGCAGCATGATCAATGGAACTTATCTTCAATGACATGATACTTCCTTCCACTTCATCCTCCCCTCATCTCAACCACTCAGGGCACACCAGTTCTTTTGATGCAAAAATTTGATTGGAGAAATGCATGGCAGAGAATGAGGAACCAGCACAGCTATGAAATCTGGCCAAAAAGGGAGTAGTTTGTGAGGAAGGAGGAGGATGCAGCAACTCAAAAAGTCTCAATAAGTTATGTGCAAATGAAGAGAAAAATAAAAGAATCTTTAGCAGATCCTTTTTATATTTAAGATAAAACGTTTTCGGGTTGGTGATTCATTGAAGAATTCAACATCCAGATTTATGTAAAAATGGCTGGTGCATGGGCTCAGTGACAAAGTAATCACAATCATCACTTGGGATAGAACTAACCAGATCAAAGTCAAAAGGTCGCGGATTCAAACTTTACTCCAGAAAGGCAAAGAGAGGTTGCTACTCCAGTGCAGTGGAGTGTACCAGAGTGTCAGAGATGCTATCTGTTGGATTGGATGCTAAAGCAAGGCTCAATCTGCTCTCTAGGGTAGAAAAGATCCCAGGGTGGTCTTTGAAGAACAGGAAAGTTCTTCTGGCCAGTATTTATCTTTCAACCATCATCATTAAAAACAAATTATCTGACAATTACAAAATGGCTGTTTGCGGGATCGTTATGAACAAACTGATCATTTCCTTTGCCTCCATTCAATGTATTTTAAACTTTGTTCATGGGATGTGGGCATCACTGGCAAGGCCAACATTTATTGCCTATAAGGTGGTGGTGAACCATCTGCTTGAATCACTGCAGTCCATGTGGTCCAGTTACACCTAAAATGCTGTCACAGAAGGAGCTCCAGGATTTTGACTCAGTGACAGTGAAGGAATGGCGATATATTTCCAAGTCAGGATAGTGTGCGACTTCGAGGGGAACTTGCAGGTGGTGGTGTTCGCATGTGCCTGCTGCCCTTTTTTTGTAGGTAGTAGAGATTGCGGATTTGGATATTTCTGTTGGTTAATTGCTTTGGGATATGAAAGGCACATACATAATTGCTAGCTCTTTAAATATGCATTTATGCTTGCTGCAAAAAACCATTAATCTATGACAATGGAAATAGCTAGCAAAATAATGTTAAGAATATGATTCAAATTGTAGGGGTTGCTGAGCATGACATTCAATATTGCAAATGATATCAGAACCCTCATTGATATTAACTACAAGGCTGTAATTTTTTAAAAAATTCATGGAGAGGCGATGGCGTAATGATACTGTAGCTGGACTAGTAATCCAGAGTCCCAGGTTAATACTCTGGGGACTCTGGTTCGAATGCCTCCATGGCAATGGTGGAATTTGAATTCAATAAAAATCTGGAATTAAAACTCTAATGATGACCATTGTCGATTGTTGTAAAAACTCATCTGATTCACGAGTGTCCTTTAGGGAAGGAAATCTGCCTTCCTTACCTGGCCTGGCCTACATGTGACTCCAGACCCACAGCAATGTGGTTGACTCTTAAATGTCATCTGATGCCAGCATTTATTACCCGTTCCCAATTGTCCTCGAGAAGGTGGTGGTGAGCTGCCTTCTTGAACCCCTGCAGTCCATGTGGTTTCTTTATGAGGGAGTTCCAGGATTTGGACCCACAGACAGTGAAGAAACAGCAATATATTTCCAAGTCAGGATGGTGACTGGCTAGGAGGGGAACTTGCAGGTGGTGTCTGCTGCCCTTGTCCTTTTGGATGGTACTTGTGGGCTTGGAGGTGCTGTTTAAGGAGCCTTGGTGAGTTTGTGCAGTGCATCTTGTAGGTGGTACTGTGAGAACGGATGCTTTAAAAATTAGTGTTATTCTGTAAGGAAGGCCGGGGGTGGGGGAAGAAGGGAAGAAAGCGAGAGAGAGAGAGAGAGAGAGAGAGAGAGAGTGAGAAAGAGAATGTGTGTGTGGGGTGGGGTGGTTGGAAACATGAAAAGGATAGAAGTGTTAAGTTTGAGGCACAAGTAAATAGGTTAGACCTAACATTTGCATTTTTAGATAAGTTGTGAGTTTGCTTGAATATCAAAGGGGAGTCAAAGGTGAAAGAAACATGTTTGCATCTTGCAGGAGTTCGTTTGTAGGAAAACAGTAGTGGGGATATCATATTTTATTGACCCAAAAGCAAAGACAAGATGGACACATTAAAGATCTTGTACTTGGAAAGGTAAGTTTCAAAGAGGTGTGCGAGCAATAGAATGGAGAAGGGGAAGAAAGGTATGAGAGTTACTGTGGATAACTGGATATAGCTGTTGAGCTGGAGATGGCTGGAGCTGGGGACTGGGAGGGGATGCAATTTTAATCACCCATTCAGTCAAGCCAGAAAAGTCTTGAGCTGCGGCAAGCAGTTTTATTCCAAAGCGGATTCCACTGCAGAGTGGAAGAGGGTAAAGGTCATGTGGCACACTTTATTAAAGCTACAGCAGTTTGCCTTGTGTAATATTACTGGATTTCATAGTAGACATCTACAAGGGAGTGTTGGCTGGAAGGTGTTTACTTGTGGGTTTGACCAAGTAGAGTGTTTTGGGGGAATGTTTTGCAAGACTAACCTTAATTGTGTAACTGTAACCATGTGAGCTTAACTTTTATTTTTGTTAATAAAACTTCCTTTTAATTTTTAAAATCCCCAAAGTGTTACTGGACCTCTTACTGCTGAGATTAGTACGTCATCTTCTCAGTTTCAGAATACAAAAATGGTCAAGGCCTGCAAGCCAAATTTCTCTCTAGGATTTGGTTTGCACAGTAATTAACACCACCTGTGCTCATAACAGTACACACTGCTGCCACTGTGCATTGGTGGAGGGAGTAAATGTTTGTAGATAGGGGTGCCAATCAAACAGGTTGCTTTGTCCTGAATGATGTCAAACTTCTGGAATGTTGTTGGAGCTGCACTAATTCAGGCAAGTGGAGGGTATTCCATCACACTCCTCACTTATGCCTTGTAGATGGTGGACAGGCTTTGGGGAGTCAGGTGGTGAGTTACTCACCACAGGATTCCTAGCCTCTGACCTGCTCTCGTAGTCACAGTATTTATATGGCTAGTCCAGTTCAGTTTCCGGTCAATGGTAACCCTCAGGATGCGATAGTGGTGGATTCACCCATGGTAGTGCCATTGAATGTCAAGGGGCAATGGTTAGATTCTCTTTTATTGGAGATAGTCATTGCCTGGCACTTGTGTGGTGCAAATGTTGCTTGCCATTTGTCAGCCCAAGTTTGGATATTGTTCTGGTTTTGCTGCATTTGGACATGGACTGCTTCAGTATCTGAGTCGTCGCGAATGGTGAACATTGTGCAATCATCAGCGAACATCCCCACTTCTGACCTTATGACAGAAGGAAGGTCATTGATGAAGCAGCTGAAGATGGTTGGGCCTAGGGCAGTTATCTGGTATCTTAGGCTATAAACAATAATGGCAAAGTCATGGAAAACACTGGCTACATAAGTAATCAAACCATTCAAGTAAATTTTTGACTCACATCTAGGAATAATGTGCAAAGTGCCTGTAGTACAAGGTTTGAGATACATTTCTTCATACTTCTAGTTCAAAACAATCGGGCTACCCTCAGGGTTCCGCTGTAGTGCAGATTAATACATATTCTGGACTAGAAATTGGTTGTTTGAAAAAATTGAAGAATTTTATTGCAAGAAACATTCTCATGCAATTTTGCAATATCATAGGTGACAAGCTAGACTTTCCATCTGCTCATTTTTAGTGGATGAAAAAATTACTTATACTTCACTGCTCTAAATGCACAAATACAGAAATTAAGGCAGCACACTGATCTACAGTTTTCTGCACATAACTGCCACTTCAAATACCAATTAAAAAATTTAAAACATTATTGTAGTTACTGCACACATCACTTCATCCAATCACCATTTCACAGTTTCTTCTTGCTTCTCGCAGACAGGATTGATGGACTGGCTAAAACATTCTCCAATATGTGCCAGCATGCCAAAGGAAAGAATGTCAGACAAGCTGCTACTTCCATTCAACAGTGCTAACTAGCAAACATAGCAACACGAAGTGAAGAACTTATTTTTAAATTTCTTCAAATGCTGGCAGTTGAGTTCTTCCCATTTTAGATTTCAGATCAAATCTGTACTAAGCAGATACAGCACTCAAGATCCTCCACAAAGAGATTTCAGTAAGGAAAAGAGGAGGAAGTAGTTTATAAAGAGAATAGTGAAAAGCCAAAATAGTCAACAAAGTGAAACAAAATCAAAATGAGTACATAACTCAGGTGATTTGAATTGGAACGAAAACAGAAGAGTGAACATTGTTCACAACCCATTTAAAAAAAAGTTGGTTCTAAAAAGCCAAAAAAACAGCAAGTTATTGTGAATGAGGCATTTAATAAGCTTTGCACCAAAACATTCTTATTTGATAAGAGTTCACAAATTTATGCAAGTATAAAAGATTTCAACAGCTATTTTATGATGCATTAAACAATGAAAGAGGACGATTCAAGCAAACAAATTGAAAGTACTGACCAAATTTTGAACATGCACTAGATTTGAACTGATTTAATTAAATATCATAAAGCTCTCTATATTTGAGTAGAAACAGATCTTTGTTTCCAATCACCCATTAACTGCAAATAACTAGCTACCTGGTGAAAACCTGACAAAATACACACACTCTTACTCTCCCCTTTGATGCTGAGCTGAACATCAAATCCCATATGCCAGCCTTTACCACAAGGCCAAATATTTCACCTTTGCAACATTACTTGCTTCTATCTTTACCTCACTTCGCCAACACTCATCAACAACAGTTATCTCTTGGTTCAAGTTCTCCTATACTCTTATTGACTTCACATGTTACACTCCACCCAAGCTACAATATCAATAATTCAAGTCATATGCATCCTAATCCCCACCAAGTCCGGCCACCTTATTATGGCCTTTGCTATCCTATATTAGCTCTGCATTCCAATGCACTAAATTCAAAATCATTCAGAAGCTTCAAGGTTTCAGAGGGATGGAGAAATTAAGGGAGGGCTCTTAACTGTGTTAGAAATGTGTGTTTTATTAGATCTCACTTGCAGGGTGTATGGGAGAGGAGGTAATAATATTGCACGTATGGGAGAGGAAGTAATAATATTGCACAGTCATATGTAGCACATTTGTTAGTTTTATCAAAGATAAATGACCAATAACTACAAAAAAAATTTTCAAAATTGCACTTGGAACCATAGTTCTTTACTGCCCATTCCTAGGTGCCCTAAAGAGGTGTTGAGTCATTCATTGTACAGTGTATTGCATTCTTGGCTTGAACAGGTATTTAGATGTGCAGTAGGTAATTCCATGTGGTAACACATTCTTTTAGAACTCTTTTAAAAAGCGTTTAAATGCACACAGATGTGCAGTTATGTGGTCTGAGGTTACAATATGACATCAATGCATATCTTTTGGTTGTGCAAAGTGGTTTAGTTTGCAGAGTTCCAGACTGAAGCTCCCAAACAGCTATGGAATCTGTCACTGATAGCAGAATAAGTGGGGGGAGATGGGGAGTAGGTGATTTGCAAAGATAGACGCAAATCAAATAAAAAAAGAGAGGCCACTCAGTCACTTGGGTTGAAAGGAGGTAGTAAATGCTGGGAGTGGGAGGAGGTCATACAGAAATCCTGGGGGCATGGCAGTGAATTCATTTTTGTACTCCTTTCAATTTCATATACCCTGCGCTATTCGCTGCTCATTGGGGAGCTCAAATGCAGATTAGGTGACGTTCTTGAGGATCAGCTCCAGTTTACAGGTACAAGCTGAGCTCATAGCTGCCTGTCATTTATATCCTGCACCATTTCCACTCTGATCTCTGCTTTCTACATTGAACTTTATTGAAACAATGCAAATTTAAGAGCGCGCACCTCGTTAGGTACTTTATACCTTCCAGATTCAACATTGAGCTCAACAATTTCAGATCATAATCTCTGTCCACATTTTTTTTTGAATGGCAGACTTTGATGATACTGCTATTCCCATTGATATTTCCTCTAAACCCATCTTGTGTTTCTTTACTTGTCCCATTACCTTCTCTTTTTGCCTTAAATCTAGGGCCAAGTCAAGGGCATGTGTTGGCCTGCAGCAACAGTGATGTCAGCAAACAGGTAAACTGCAAATCACATTGAAGAACTCACACACAGCAAGCCAGGAAGTTAATAACTAATGTCCTTCACTTTTGATTTAAATTTTCAGATTGTGAATTAAACGATGATTGTTTTAGTTTCTCTATTAATCCAAAGATGAATAAATTTTTAGAAGATGATTTTTTTTCTTTTACAGAAGTTTATCTTTATTAGGGAAATTTCTATCTCACTCAAAAACGCAAACTTTTCTTTCCCAAAGGTTTGCAAACTGTGATGACTATGGAGCAGACTGGTTCCATCAAGAAAGAGTTAAACTTTATTAGAGACATTTTCAGAGTTCGCACGCTAGGGGGGGATCTGATTGAAACTTACAGAATACTGAAAGGCCTGGATAGAGTGGACGTGGGGAAGATGTTTCCATTAGTAGGAGAGACTAGGACCCGAGGGCACAGCCTCAGAGCAAAGGGGAGACCTTTTAGAACAGAGATGAGGAGAAACATCTTTAGCCAGAGAGAGTGGTGAACCTATGGAATTCATTTCCATAGAAGGCTGCGGAGGCCAGGTCATTGGAGTGTATTTAAGACTGAGATAGATAGGCTCTTGATTGGTAAGGGGATCAAAAGTTAAGGGGAGAAGGCGGGAGAATGAGGTTGAGAAACTTATCAGCCATGATTGAATGGTGGAGCAGACTCGATGGGCCAAATGGCCTAATTTCTGCTCCTATGTCTTATGGTCTTAAGCTTTTTTCAATTACTCTTCACAGAAAAACATTTAAACAATCCAACAAACAGATATTCAATATCAGGTGATTATAAATCAAATCCGAGGTACTCTGCTTATATGGCTAGAGCGGCGTAGCTCTACACCTGGAGGTCTCTGAACAGGATCGACAGGATCTAGAGCTGCACTGAGAGAGACATCATTGTAACTAGGCAGTTCAGGATTTGGCAACTCTTCCGAAACATCTGGAATGTCTGCTCTAGGTCGCTCGCACACCTCAGAAATCGATGGTTCAATGTTTGATCACAATTGTTGGAATGCCTCTCTGGCACAGATGTGACCTATGTGCTTACGAATCATTCTCTCTCCCATTTGTACTTGGAAAGATAATGTACCAGTCTCTGAAACAATGGCTACCGGAGCCCAGCAGGGTCCGCTGTTGAAATTTCGCACGTATACCTAAACTGAATGTGCTAGCCTGTGTATATCATGGCTAAATTTTTGGTTACTCTGGTTCTGCACTACCTTCCCCTCTAAATTTGGAAACACCAAGTGTAAACATGTACGTAGCTGGAGTTTCATTAATAACTCTGATGGTGTTGAACCCACAGTCAAATGTGGCATTGTACAATAACATGAGAAACTGGGAAAGTCTGGATCCCAGAGTGCCTTCCGATAACTTTTTCATACAAGACTTAAAAGTTTGTACTGCCCTCTCAGCTAGACCATTCGATGAGGGATGCCAAGGGCTGTTTTAATATGTCAGATTCCATTCAGATCCGTAAATTTCTGAAACTCGGTGCTGGTAAAGGCTGCACTATTATCAGAAACGGCAATTTCAGGTAGGCCATGTATGCTGAAACAGTGATGTAGCTTCTCCATAGTTGCTTTCAATGTTGGGGATTTGAGTTTGTACACATACATCTATTTTGAATGTGCACCCACAATTAACAAGAACATGGTACCTAAGAATAATCCTACATAAAATTGATATGTAGTCGAACCCAGGGCCCACGAGGCCACTCCCAAGAATGCAGGGGAGCTGAAACAGGCAACTTGTATTGTTGCTGACAGTGGAGACAGTGCTTGACCATGCTTTCAATGTCACTGTCAATGCCTGGCCGCCATACTTGGCTTCGCGCAAGTATTTTCATCCTTGATATGCCTGGATGTACACTGTGGAGCTCTGTCAAGAGTGGCTCTCTACCTTGTGATGGTATGACAACTCTTGAACCCCACAACACAATTCAGTCTTGACAGCTTCATTCTTTCTGACATGGAATGGTCTCAATTCTTCAGATACAGGCAAGTTGGGCTATCCTTGCAAAACAAAGTCTCTGACTTTCAACAATATTGGATTTCGGTTAGTCTAATTTCTAATTTGTTTTGCACGCACAGGCGAAGAATCTAAGAAATTCAGTAATAGCTCTAATTTTTGTGGAACAGGGGTATTTACACTACTATCTGGTAATGGGAGGCGACCGAGTGCATCTGCATTTGCAATGTGCAGGCCAGGGCAGTACATACTCATACACAGGTAAAATCAAAGCCCAGCATTGTATTCTTGCTGATGTTACTGGCGGAACGGCCTTATCCTCGCTGAATAATCCAGTTAATGGTTTATGGTCCGACACAAATGGTAAAATGTTGTCCATGTAGGTACTGGTGAAACTTGTTCACACTAAATACTACTGACAATCCTTTTTTTAAACTGAGAATAGCCCTTCTCAGCTTGGGAAAGGGTTCTCAAGACATAGTCAACAGGCCTCTCTGATCCATTTCCCATTTTGTGTGATAATACCAGCTGTTATGGTGTAGCAGCCGTGTTAAGATGATGCCTCTTCTTCCGATGCACCGTAGTGTACCAAATAACACAACGAATGCAGCCATTTCTTTGCTTTCACAAAGGGCTCTTCCAGTTGTGAACCCCATGACCATTGGTGGTGGTTCTTTTTTAGCAGTGAGTGTAATGGTGCCGAAACAATTGGTATGTTGGGTAAGTGGCTATAGTAGTTGATCATACCCAGGAAGGATTTGAGTTCTGTTACATTGGATTGTGATGGTGCATCCTTTATTGCCTGAACTTCATCTATTGGATGCAAACTGTGACCTAGATAAGTGGCTTCTGGTGCTTGAAATGTGTATTTTTCCTTCTTTAACTGTACGCCAGCTTCCATGAACATTCTTAGCACCTCCTCCAGGTTGGCCAAGTGTTCAGTCTTGGTTGACCCAGTGATAAGATCATCCAAATATACTACCACTCATGGGGGTCCTTGCAAAAGACTCTCCATTGTTCTCTGGAAAACAGCACATGCTGACGAGACTCCAAAGGGTAGACGATTGTACTGATAGAGGCCCTTTTATTAATAGTCACATATCCTCTTGACGTGCTATCCAGTACAAATTGTTGGTAGGCGTGGCTCATATCCAATTTCATATAGGACTCGCCTCCAGCCAGCTTGGCATAAGTTGCCTATCCTTGGAATGGGGTCTTGTCTAGTTTTGCTGCCTTATTTAGAGTTAATTTATAGTCTCCACAGATGTGTAAGGTGTGGTCAAGCTTAACCACTGGAACTATGGGTGTGGCCCACTCAGAATTGGACAGATTGGATGATATCCAGCTTTTCTAACCTGCACAACTCTGCATCCACCTTTTCTTTCAATGTATAACACACAGACCTGGCCTTAAAGAAACATGGTGTTGCCTGAGGATCAACATGTATCTTGGCATGCATGCCTTTTAACTTCTCTAATTCATCCCGAAAAACTGTGTTGTATTTCCTTAGAAGTTCTGGGATTCCATTTGATTTTAGGTGAAATGTCTCAGACCAGTCGAGTTTGACCTTCTGTAGCCAATCCCGACCTAAAAGACTGGTGCCCTATCCTTTCACTATTATCACAGGCAGTTGGGTTGCCTGTCTCTTGTTACAGACTGGGGGTGTGGCAATGCCCTTGACTTGAATAGATTCTCCCGTGTAAGTTCTTAACTTAGTGGTTGTCTGCTCCAAATTTATTGGCTGTCTTCCTTCATTAAAGGTAGCTGAAAGTGTGCTCTCCAACCACCACAGTTGAGGCACCATTATCCACTTCCATGTGCAATGGCTTCTCATTTACTTGTATTGTCACCATAATAGGCTCAGTTTTCACAGCAGTTACATGAGACAGGGAGTACACATCAGTATCAGTGGTTTTGGCTTTGTTGTACCCGTTAACGTAATCATGTTGGTTTGCTGTCTTGCAGGCTACCACATCTTTGTTCGACATTGCCTAACCAAGTGACATTTCTTATGACAATAGTGACATTCTGCCTCTCTGAATTTATAGGTATATGATCTGTGGTCACCTCCACATCAATAGCAATTTTGTCTTGAAACCAATGATGAAGAATTTCTGTTAGGCTTCTTAATGTTTCTCATAGTGGCCTTGAATCATGCTTTAATTCTGCAGGTCTGGCTTTCACGCCATGCTTGATGGCAGGTTCCTGCCCAACATGAAGTACAGCACCGTTATCCATGTGCTGCAAGCCTCGCGCAGCACTTTCTATGATGAGGGAGATTTCTGGGGCGCATTTAAAATCGACATCAACCTCGGCAAGCAATCGGTGCTGTATGGCGTCGTCCTTTTCTCCCCATACCAATCGGTCCCACAGCATATTGTTTAAAACGTCTCTGAAGTTGCAGTACTCAGTTAACTGCTAGAGGTTCGCTACAAAGGCTGCGATGGGTGCTCCCAGGGCCCAAACTCTTGAATTGAATTTAAAGCGCTGCATTATCACGGATGGCTTTGGCTGGAAGTGTATTTTTACTAGGTCCACTAATTCACTATGACATGGAATTGGGTGTGTTCGGGGCAATGGTTATGAATCAAGTTATAGGTTTTACTGTCCCATACACATAAGAGCAACGCTTTCCGCTTTTCTTCGGCGGTTATTTCATTTGCTACAAAGTAATATCCAAGGTGCTCAACATACCTGCTCCAATCTTCAGTATTATCATATGGATTGATTCTTCCAAACAGTGGCATGATTGGTGAGCAGTTTTTACAAATTTCAATTTACGCTCAGTAACAGGGCAAGGTGCAAAGTCGAAGTTGATTTTACCTTTGTCGCCAAATGTGATGACTCTATGGAGCAGACTGGTTTAATTAAGAAACAGTTAAACTTTATTAGAGACATTTTCAGTGCCTGCACACGCAACCATATCTCTCATTGAAAACCCTGCCCCGCAGATTGCCCGTGCTAAGAGCTCACTGGTGAGAGCCCCCACAGTACATCACATGACCCATGATTGACAGGAGGGAGTGACTATACATTCAGTTACTACACAGTGAGACTAACAGCACAAAAGTGGAATCTGCCAATTCAACTGACATCTGGGAGTTTGCTCCACAGAGCACCTTCTGGAGAAGCATAGAATTTCTGATATCAGTTCCTGGATTTTGACTCATGTACGGTCTCCAGAAGTTGTTAACAGCTTCAGCGGAGCAATGACTGAACGCTGACAGTTTTTCATTGCAAAATTCATCTATTAACTCTTTC
Organism: Cetorhinus maximus; assembly: GCF_964194155.1. Taxonomy (NCBI): domain Eukaryota; kingdom Metazoa; phylum Chordata; class Chondrichthyes; order Lamniformes; family Cetorhinidae; genus Cetorhinus; species Cetorhinus maximus. The sequence continues at coordinate 44,259,157 of NC_135891.1, read as the reverse complement.
CCTTTGCAGATGCTGCCTGATCTGTTGATTATTTCCAGCACTGTTATTTCAGATTTCCAGCACCCACAGTATTTTGCTTTTGTACTGGTCTAGTCATTTCGTTCTGAACTGTGACTGCACTTGGCCTTCAAATGAACCCACGGATAATCATATGGAAAGTAAATCATTTACCACAACCAAGTGTTTGATCACAAGAGTTACTGCTGGAATCAGTATGGTTTTATGAAAAGGGAAACAGTGTTTGACAAATTTATTAGAGTTCTTGAGGATGTAACAAACAGGATGGAGTAAGGGAAACCAGTAGATGTAGTGTATTTGATTTCCAAAAGGCATTCTATAAGGTGCCACATAAAAGGTTTACTACACAAGATCATGGCGTTGGGGGTGTTACATGAGTGTGGATAGATGATTGGCTAAGAGTCAGGATGTGGGCCATTTTCAGATTGGCAAACTGTATCTAGTGGAAAGCCACAGGCACTGGGGTGCTGGGGCCTCAGCTATTTCCGATCTAAATTAACATCTTGGATGAAGGGACAGGTGTATTGCAGTTAAATTTGCTGATGATACAAAGATAGGTAGGAAAGCAAATTGCGGAGGAGGACACGAGTCTGCTAAAGGATCTAGATAGGTTAAGTGATTGGATAAAAATTCGGCAGGTCGAATATGATGTGGTAAAATTAGTTATTTTCACATCCTTTGTCCTTTTAATATTTTTTCATTTCCTCATTGGAATGATAATCTTACTTCCTCTATCAATTTTAATTAATATCCCCTCTAAACTTCTTTCATTGTATAGGACCGTTTTTTTTGAATGCAGGGTACCTTTAAATTTATTTGCATGGTACCGTTATTAGGGAACAACTTGTGAGCAGCCTGCACATGCATGCCTACAAGCAGCTTACAGGGAACACTGATCTTAATTCCAGCTTTTCAATAAAATCTATTCAACTAATTATCTCTCTTCTTTCCTCTTTTTACTAATCAGTCCTACTTTAGGGGAACTGCTGTGCATTTGCAGCAATTATTCAATGTGGAATTATATTTTCACACTAAGAACCTAGCATATAGGGCCTACACCGTAACAGAAGGTGGCAAAGCAAAACTTCAAACTAAATAATTCATGTTCAAACTTAATATTGCTCATCCAGATAATCGTCCACTCATACCAAAACTCCAAAATGGTAAAATCAGGACAGTTCAGCACACAGGCCTTCGGTACCATATTATCCACAATTTATATTAATGATTTAGAATCTGGAATCAGAGAATTTCTAAATTTGCAGAAAGCACCATATTGGGGTGGGATGGCAGGGTGGGGGAAAAAAGTCAGTACTGAGGTGGGTTGCAACAAATCACAAGACAATATTAATGAACTTTGCAAAATGGCCATATCATGGCAAATGAATTTCAATGTAAGTGTAAGACATTGCATTTTGGTAAGAAAAAATGAGATCACAAATAACATGAAAAGAAAGACTAACTGGAGTGGGGTGGGTGGGGGGAAAAGGAACTTGGGAGTACAAAGCAGGTCAATAAGGCCATTACAAAAAAGTAAGCCAAGCACTAGGGTGTATTACTAGAGGGATAGAATTTAAAAGGTAGAGAAGTTTTGCTAGACTTGTATTGTACCTTAGTTAGACTACACTTGAGTAGTGTACACAATTCTGGCTGTCATATTATAAAATGGATGTAGAAGCAACAGTGCTATCAAACGCCATGTACTCAGAAACGGCCAACTCACTGATGTTCAGTTTAGGTTCTGCCAGGGCCACTTAGCTCCTGACCTCATTACAGCATTAGTTCGAACATGGACAAAAAAGGGCTGAACTCAAGGGGTGACTGTCCTTGACATCAAGGTCAAATTTGACTGAGTGTGGCATCAAGGAACCCCAGCAAAACTGGAGTGATTGGGAATCAGGAGGGCTACTTCCACAGGTTGGAGTCATACCAAGCACAAAGAAAGTCAGTTGTGGTTGTTGGAGTTCAATCATCTCAGTCCCAGGACATCACTGCAAGGGTTCCTCAGGGTAGTGCCCTAGGCCCAACCATCTTCAGCTGCTTGATCAATGACCTTCCCATCATCATAAAGTCGGAAGTGGGGATGTGCACTGATAATTGCTCAATGTTCAGTACCATTTACAACTGCTCAGATACTGAAGCAGTCCATGCCGAAATGTAGCTAGACCTGGATAACATTCAGGCTTGGACTGATAAGCAGCATGTAACATTTGTGCCACAAAAATGCCAGGCAATGACCATCTCCAACAAGAGAGAATTTAACCATCTCACCATGACATTCAATGGCATTACCATCGCTGAATCCCCTACCATCATCCCTGGCGGGGGGGGGGGGGTTACCATTGACCAGAAACTGAACTGGACTAACCATACAAATATTGTGGCTACAAGAGCAGGTCAGAGGCTGAGAATGCTGCACAGAGTAACTCACTTCCTGACTTTACAAAGCCTGTCATCATTAACAAGGCACAAGTCAGGAGTGTGATGGAGTACTCTCCATTTATCTGGATGAGTGCAGTCCCATCAATACTCAAGAGGCTCAACGCCATCCAGGACAAAGCAGTCCACTTGATTGGCACCCCATCCACCACCTCCAACATCCACTCCCTCCCCACTATTAGCATCGTGGCGACAATGTGTACCATCTACATAATGCAATGCAGCAACTCAACAAGGTTCCTTAAACAGTAGCTTTCAAACCCGCAACCTCGGAAGGACATGGGCAGCAGGTGCATAGGAGCATGAACACCTGCAAGTAGCCCTCTAAGCCACACAGCATCCTGACTTGGAACGATATTGCCATTCCTTCACTGTTGCTGGGTCAAAATCCTGGAACTTACTTCCTTACAGCAATGTGGGTGTACCTACACCACATGGACTGCAGCTCACCACCACCTTCTCAAGGGCAATTAGAGATGGGCAACAAAAATGTTGGCCTAGCCAGTAACACCTACATTTTGTGGAAGTATAAAAAATGCACTAGGGAGATATGAAAATAATTTACAAGGATGATACAAGAATTGCGAGGTTATATCTATCAGAAAGAGCATGACAAGGCTGTTTCATTTTCCTCATGAAAGAAAGAGAAGGCCGAGAGATGACTTCATAGAGGTTTTTAAAATTATGAAAGGTTTTGATAAAGTGTTCCCATATTATGTGGGGGACACAAACCTAGGTGGGAATGAGTCACGTGGAGGATGTAAAGAGGCTTCAAAGCGATTTAGGCAAGTTGGGTGAGTGGGCAAATGCATGGCAGATGCAGCATAATGTGGATAAGTGTGAAGTTATCCACTTCGGTAGGAAAAATAGAAAGGCAGAGTATTATTTAAATGGTGATAGATTGGGAAATATTGATGTACAAAGGGACCTGGGTTTCCTTGTACACCAGTCATTGAAAGCAAGCATGCAGGTGCAGCAAGCAATTAGGAAGGCACATTGTATGTTGGCCTTCATTGCAAGAGGACTGGAGTACAGGAGCAAGGATGTTTTATGACAGCTGCACAGGGCCTTGGTGAGACCACACCTGGAGTAGTGTGTGCAGCTTTGGTCTCCTTACCTAAGAAAGGATATACTTGCCATAGAGGGAGTATAGCAAAGGTTCACCAGACCAATTCCTGGGATGGCAGGATTGTCGTATGAGGACAGATTGAGTCGACTAGGCCTGCATTCACTGGAATTAAGAAGAATGAGAGGGGATCTCATTGAAGCATATAAAATTCTTGACTGGGCTGGGCAGATTGGATGCAGGGATGATGTTTCTTATGACTGGGGGGGCCTACAACAAGGGGTCGCAGTCTCAGGTTACGGGGCAGGCCATTTAGGACTGAGATGAGGAGAAATTTCTCAGTGGGTGGTGAATCTGTGGAATTCTCTACCACAAAAGGCTACGGAGGCCAAGTCACTGAATATATTTGAGGAGGAAATAGATAGATTTCTAAACACTAAAAGGTATCAAGGTGTATGGGAGAGAGGGAGTATGATGTTGAGATAGAGGATCAGCCATGATCATATTGAATGATGAAGCAGGCTCAAGGGGCCAAATGGCCTACTCCTGCTCCTATTTTCTATGTTCTTATATTTCTATAACAGCAAAGTTAGAGGCTATCAACCTAAAAAGAGTATCATCAAGAAATCAAATAGAGAATTCAGAAGAAACTTCATAACCCAGAGTGGTCAGAATGTGGAAGTCGCTATCACAGTGAGTAGTTTAGGTGAATTGTATAAGACACATTTAAGGAGAAGCTAGATAGGCATAAGGGAGAAGGGAACAGAGCGCTACACTGATGGCTACATGAGGAAGGATGGGAGAAGGCTCAAGTACAAATTCTGACATGGAATAGTTGTACCAAATTGCTCGTTACTGTGCTATATATTCTAATAATTCTAGTACTGCTGTTTAGGAAGAGGAGAATCAAGTAAGGTTACCAACACTGATTGATACTTAACGCCCAACTGAAAGAACCACTTCATTGGGTCAATTACAGTATTGAAATTGGATGTAATTCCCTCCTTGCCAATGAACAGCCTGCTAAGCCTTTTAAGATTCAAACATGAATAATAGCCAATACAAAAGTAAAACACCATGGATACTGGAAATCTGAAATATAAACAGAAAATGCTTGAAATGCTCAGCAGGGTTGGCAGAATCTGTGGAGAGAGAAATAGAGTTAACATTTCAGGTCAATACCCTTTTGTTAGGCTGGAAAAAGTTATAGAGTTGCAAAGGTTTTAAGCAAATACAGGAGGAAGGGAAAGTGGGGAGAAAACAAAAGGAAGTCTGTGATAGTGCAGAAGGCAAGGGAGATTAGATGATAAAAAAAAGATGGACCATCTGAAGGAAGGAAGCAGGGCTACAGGGAAAGGGTACAGGAGTGGGACTAGTTAAATTACTCTTGCACAGGGCTGGCATAGGTTCGACCGACCAAATGGCCTCCTCCTGTGCTGAAACTATTTTATGATTCTCTCTCCTTTTGCCTTGTACCGTCATCCCACTGTCATTGAACCTCTCATCTTTCACCCCATTACTGACCTTGTGTTCTTTCATCTCACTCTTCCTTTACCCTGCCTTTGCATTGTTGCATCTCTAACTTTTTCCAGTTGACAAAAAGTCATCAACCTGAAATGCTAACTCACTCACACTATATATACACAGGGGATGCCAGGCCTGAGTATTTCCATGAATAATAGCCATTTATGCTTAGTAGAGTATAGTAACAGAAGTAGCTATAGACAGACAAATAGAAAGCGAGGGTAGTAATAATACTGATATGAAAGAATGGCATAAAGACAGGAGCGTGGAAGAATCTTGGCTTGGAAGAGAAGTGGAATCACTACGGCAAATAAGAAATAACAATGGTCAAAAAAAGCTGGAAGCAGTTTATAGACCCTCCTGACAGTAGCTACACTGTTGGATGAATATTAATCATGAAATTTAACCTTCTTTAACCTTCATAAAGACTGGTCAAATCAACTCAGCAGAAGTAATTTGATGGACAAATTCATGGAATGGATTCAAGAGTTCCCTAGAACAATACATTATAGAACCAAATAGGGAAGAGGTTATTTAAGATATTATTTTATAATTAGTAAGCTCCGAGCAAGAGAATCATATTATGATCACTCTTTCCTAGATGAAGTTCATACTGTGTTAGAGAATAACTTGAGTACAAAACTAATTATATAGGTATGAAGGGCAAGTTGGCTCAGGTAGATTGAGAAATAAGATTAAACAATATGGCAATAAATGAGGAAAGGTCAACATTTAAAAGGAATGTTTCATAATTCTCAGTGAATCTACACTCCATTGAGAAATAAAAACACCCATAGAAAGAGATCCATCTGCGGCTAACTAAAGGGGTTAAGGATAATATTAGATTAAGAGGTTTATAATGCTGTCAAGACCAGTAAGCCTGAGGATTGGGAGAGTTTTAGATACCAGCAAAGGATGACCAAAAAACTAAAAAGGTAGAAACAGAAAGACCGAACCAGCCAGAAATATAAAACAGATTGCAAGAGTTTCTAAATGTATGCAAAATGAGATAGAAGATATAAATGGAGAATAAGGAAATGCCAGAGACATTAAACAAACAGTGTCTGTCTTCACAGTAGAAATACCATACCAAAAACAGTGGGGAACCAAAGGTCTAAAGAGAACAAACTTAACATGATTAATATTAGCAAAGAAAAAGTACTGGAGAAATTAATGGGCCTGAAAGCCAACAAATCCCCTAGACCTGATAGTCTATGTCCTTGGGTTCTAAAAGTGGTGGCTGCAAATAGTGGGATCCAATGGCTGTGATCTTCCAAAATTCCCTAGATTATGGAACAAATCTTGGCTGGATTGGATAGCAGCAAATATAACACTGCTATTGAAGAAAGGAGGAAAAGACAAAAAAGGGAGCTACCAGCCAGTTAGCCTGACATCAGTCTTCAGGAAAATGCTGGAATTCAATATTAAAATGTTGGTAACATGACACTTTGAAATCATGACTAGGCAAAGTCAATATATAGTTTTTACAAAAGGTTCAGCCAGAGTAACTGCTCCAGCTCCTCCAATCACAGGTTCCCTCTCCCGCTCTTGCTTCTCCAATCATAGATCGGTCTCTTGGGAAGCTGCAAGTGCAGGAGGGATTGTGATTGGAGGAACTGGAGCAGTGAGAATGGGAGGCACAATCTGAGATTGGAGGAGCAGTTCCTCAGATTGTCTCTCTTCCATATACGGGAATTGCTTTTCTTCTCTTCTCTCATTTGTCGTCCCCATCATTGATTTTTTTGCAGGCTTTTTGATGGCTGAGGGGGAATTCGCCTGTAGCTCCTGTGTATTTTGAACCTTGCAAACCACTATAGAAAAATCAAAGAATAAAACTGGAGAGAGCATCCCACATAGACCTAGGCACCAGAAACGACAAAGGTACACCCGACCGAGATGACCCCACTATCATCTGGAGATGTGCCAAAATTGGGAGAGCTGTCCTACAGACTAGTCAAGTAACAGTCTGACATAGCTAGGTATGATTCTGTAATTTTCTTTCAGCCAATATCCCAGGCTTCTCCATCACTATCCCTGGGTATGTCCCGCCCCAGTGGCAGCAGTAGAGAATTGGGAGGGAGTGATCCTGGCAGTCCTCATCATCAACTCTGGGCCCCACAAAATCTAAAAAGGTATCAGGTCAACATGGGCAAGGAAATGACCTAATTATAACATACCACCCTCCCTCAACTGATGAAGCAGTGCTCCCCTAAACAGCATTGGGAAGAAGCACTGAGGGTAGCAAGAGCATAGCGTGTACTCTGGATGGGGGAAACTTCAATGCCCAAAAAGACTCAATAACAACAAAGCTGACTGAACCCCGAAGGACATATCTGCAAGACTAGGCTTGCTGCAGATGGTGAGAGATACAGGAGGAAAAACTTCCCTGACCTCGTCCTCACCAATTGAATTATCACAGGTGCATCTCTCCATGACAGCATTAGCAGCAGAGGTATTATGTTCCCATCTTCACACTGAGGGCACCCTCCATGTTGAGAGAGACTACCACTGTGCCAAATAGGGTAGATTGAGGCACTGTGAGCCACCGGCAGAACTTATTCCACCACAGTCTGTAAGCTCATTGCCTGGCATATCCTATACTCTTAAGTATCATCAATCGAGGGGACCAACCCTAGTTCAGAGAGGAGAGGAAGAAAGCATGCCAGGAGCAGCACCAGGCATACTTAAAAATGAGATGCCAACCTCCTGAAGCTATAACACATGACATGATTTTTAAACAGAAGTAGTGTGCTATAGACAAAATTAAGTTATCCCACAAACCAACGGTACAGATCCAAACTCCACAGTCCTTCTACACACTGTTGTGAATGCGGTGGACAATTAAACAACTAACCAGAGGAAAAGGTTCCACAAACATCCCTATCCTCAATGATGGGGGAGCCCATCATCTTAGTGCAAAAGACACGGCTAAAGATTTGCAACCATCTTCAGCCTGAAGTGCCAGGTCGATGATCCATCTTGGCCTCTTCCTGAGGGCCCCAGCTTCAGATGCCTGTCTCCAGCTAATTTAATACACATTAATAAAGCAATAGCTAAATGCAATGGATACAGCAAAGGCTAAGGGCCCTGACAACATCTGGCTGTAGTACTGAAGGCTTGTGCTCCAGAACCAGCCATGTCCCTTGCCAAGCTGTTTCAATATAGTTACAACACCAGCATCTAACAGACAACGTGGAAAGTTGCCCAGATATATCCTGTACACAAAAAAAAAGCAAGAAAAATCAAATCTATCACTCCACATTTAACTATGCTGAACTCCATCGGTCAAACATCTAGTTACTTGCTCAACTGATGTACATTTTGTAAATTATCAGAGCAGTAAAATTAATCTCGAACCGCACTGCCAGAGAAGTTTCCTTATAGAACCTACAATTGTGGTTTTCCTCACTGCATGCACACGTGTACTTGTCAAATCTTATGCCTTTCGATCTGCATCCTTATTTATAGCATATGAACCAACTAACAGCAGAGACAAATACTTCTCAGAAGTGCCCTTGTTCAACTATATTTTGCATTTATGATCCTGTGATTTTTCCTGGAAACAGAGATAGGGTGGCCACCAGTAATTCACAATTCATACAACACATAAACTACAGGACCAAGAAAGTGCAAACTGCCAGAGATAAAGTGCAAGGGGTGACATGCTTCAGGCAGAAGAAACCATCTATTTTTATGTTTTAAAGATATCTCTTGTTACTGGGAAAACATGGTTCAAGTTACCATGAATTACTTATTAAAAAGCTCTTAGGCTAATATCTTCCTCAACTATGTAGTATCCAACAGGAAACTAATGTAGGATTTACTGATAAGGACACGATCTTCACTTCCTACCTCATTGCGGTCTCGGGTTTTATCTTAGATAAAAAGTATTTAGAAACTTGCAAAATGCAACTGATTGTACATCTGTGTTTTGTTCTGCTTAAATTTCAATTTTTGAGCAATAAACCTAATCATCAGGAAAACTGACATTTTCAAATATGCAGTACTGAGTACATTTGTAAATAAGTAACCAAAAAACAACTATTGCCCCCACTATTTTTCAAAATGTCACTAAATAACTCATGAAATTTACATAGCTGATCATAACTGCTATATTTGTCCACTTTGTCCACAATGGTGAAAATCCCCTTCCAAGGCAACTGGCAGAATGGATCTGAATTATGGAGTTGTACCTCAGAGAGCAAGGTCTGAATCCAGCCTAAGCTGTTGGAACAGATGTTGCCACCTGCTACAGGGAATTCAAGTGAAAGTCAGTTAAGAGTTCCAACCCCATTCCAAATCCAGATTGGAAGAAACAAGTCCACATTTTGAATCAAATCATCATCTCAATCAGCAATGCTGGTCTAAGAACTGAAAAATTTAAAAATCAGGAAGGCGGTGGGTATCTATGCGACCATCTCAGTGGGAGTCCTGAACTATTTGTCATTCAAATGAGCCTGACCAATGGTGGACTACAACCACAATTGTTTATATTTATTCATTCACGGGATGCAGGTGTCGCTGGCTAGGCCAGCATTTACTGCCAATCCCTAACTGCCCTTGAGAAGCTAATGACGAGCTGCCTTCTTGAACTGCTGCAGTTCATATGGTGTAGGTACACCCACAGTGCCGTTAGGGAGGGAGGTCCAGGATTTTGACCCAGCGACAGTGAAAGAACAGCACTATATTTCCAAGTCAAGATGGTGAGTGGCTTGGACAGAAACTTGCAGGTGGTGATGTTCCCATTGTCTGCTGCCCTTGTCCTTCTAGATGATAGTGGTCGTGAGTTTGGAAGGTGCTGTCTAAGGAGCCTTGGTGAGTACTTGAAGTGCATCTTGTAGATAGTAGACACTGCAGCCACTGTGCGTCAATGGTGAGGAGTGTGAATGTTTGTGGATGGGGTGCCATTCAAGCAGACTGCTTTATCCTGAATGGTGTCAAGCTTCTTGAATGTTGTGGGAGCTGCACTCACCCAGGCAAGGAGAGTATTCCATCACATTCCTGACCAGTGCCTTATAAATGGTGGACAGACTTTGGCAAGTCAGGTGGTGAGTTACTCGCTGCAGGATTCTAGCCTCTGACCTGCTTTTGTAGCCACAATTTTGGTTAGTCCTAGTCCTTTGGTTCTAGTCAATGGTAACCCCCAGAATGTTGATAGTTGGGGGGAGGGGGTGGGGAGAAGAGTTCAGCGACGGTAATGCCATTGAATGTCATGGGATGATGGTTAGATTCTCTCTTGTTGGAGATGGTCATTGCCTGGCACTTGTGTGGTACGGATGTTGCTTGCCACTTGTCAGCCTAAGCCTGCATATTGTCCAGGTTTTGCTGCATTTGGACATGGACTGCTTCAGTATCTGAGGTGTTGCAAATGGTGAACATTGTGCAATCAGCTCCACTTCTGACCTTATGATGGAAGGAAAATCATTGATGAAGCAGCTGAAGATGGTTGGGCCTAGGACACTACCCTGAGGAGCTCCTGAAGTGATGTCCTGGAACTGAGATGACAGACCTCCAGCAACCATCTTCCTTTGTGCTAGTATGACTCCAACTAGCAGAGATTTCCCCGTAATTCCCATTGACCCCAGTTTTGCTAGGGCTCCCTGATGCCACACTCAGTCAAATGCTGCTCTGATGAAGGCAAACGCTCTCACCTCACCTCTGGAGTCCAGCTCTTCTGTGGTGTGGTGAGGTCAGAAGCCGAGTGGCCCTGACAGAACCCAAACTGAGTGTCAGTGAGCAGGTTATTGCTAAGCAAGTGCCACTGGATAGCACTGTTGATGACCCTTCCATCACTTTACTGATGGAGAGTAGACTGATGAGGCAGTAATTGGCCAGGTTGGATTTGTCCTGCTGTGTGTACACAGGGCACACCAGGGCAATTTCCCACAATGCCAGGTAGATGCCAGAGTTGTAGCTGTACTGGAACAACTTGGCTAGGGGCACTACAAGTTCTGGAGCACAAGTCTTCAGTACTATTGCTGGAATACTGTCAGGGCCCATAGCCTTTGCAGTATCTAGTGCCATCAGCCGTTTCGTGATATCGACATGGAGCAAATCGAATTGGTTGAAGACTGGCATCTGTGATGCTGGGGACCTCCGGAGGAGCCTGAGATGGATCATCCACTTGGCACTTCTGGCTGAAGATTGTTACAAATGCTTCAGCCTTATCTTTTGCACTGAGGTTCTGGGATTCCCCTTCATTGAGGATGGGAATAATTGCGGAGCCTCCTCCTCCAATGAGTTGTTTAATTGTCCACCACCATTTACAATTGGATGTGGCAGGATTGCAGAGCTTAGTTCTCATCTGTTGGTTGTGGAATCGCTTAGCTCAGTCTATCACTTGCTGCTTGGCATGCAAGTAGTCCTGAATTATTGCTTCACCAGGTTGACACCTCATTTTTTAGGTCTGCCTGGTGCTGCTTCTGGCATGACCTCCAGCTCCCTATTGAACCAGGGTTCATCCCCTGGCTTGGCAGTAATGGTAGAGTGGGGGATATGCCAGACCATGAGGTTGCAGATTGTGAGTACAAATCTGCTGTTACTGACAGCCCACAGCACCTCATCATGGTTGCCCAGCCTTGAGTTGCTAGATCTGTTCTAAATCTATCCCATTTATCATGGTGTTGGTACTACACAATACGATGGAGGGCATCCTTGATGTGAAGACAGGACTTTGTCTCCACGAGGGGTGTGTGGTGGTCACTCCTACCGATACTGTCACGGACAGATGCATCTGCGGTAGGCAGTTCGGTGAGGATGAGGTCAAGTATGTTTTTCCCACTTGTTGATTCCCCTAACACCTGCCACAGAAACAGTCTAGCAGCTGTGTCCTTTAAGATCCGGTCAGTACGGTCTGAAGTTGTGCTACTAAGCCAATGTGATGCACATTGAAGTCCCCCACCCAGAATATATTCTGCATCCTTGTCACCCTCAGTGCTTCCTCCAAGTGGTGTTCAACATGGAGGAGTACTGATTCATTGGTACATGGTAATCAACAGGAGGTTTCCTTGCCTCTGCTTGACCTAGTGTCGTGAGGCTTCCTGGGGTCAGGAGTTGATACTGTGGACACCCAGGGCAACTTCCTCCCAACTGTATACCATTGTGGTGATACCTCTGCTACATCTGCCCTGCCAGTGGGACAGGACATACCCAGGGATGGAGGCAGTAGTGTCTAGGGCATTATCTGTAAGGATTGATTCCGTGAGTATGATTATGTCAGGCTGTTGCTTCACTAGTCTGTGAGACAGCTCTCCCAATTTTGGCACCAGCTCTCAGATGTTAGTAAGGAGGGCTCTGTAGGGTCGACAGGGCTGAGTTTGTCGTTGTCGTTTCCGGTACCCAAGTCGATGCTGGGTGGTCGCCCAGTTTCATTCCTTTTTTTGACTTTGTAGCGATTTAATACAACTGAGTGGCTTGCTGGGCTATTTCAGAGGGCATTAAGAATCAACGACATTGCTGTGGATCTGGAGTCACATGTAGGCCAGACAAGGTAATGATGGCAGATTTCCTTCCCTAAAAGGGCATTAGTGAATCAGATGGGTTTTTATGACAATCGACATAAAAATCTAGATTTTTAATTCTAGATTTTTATGGCATTCAAAACTCACCATCTGCTGTGGTTTGCAGAGCATTACCCAGGGTCTCTGGGTTATTAGCCCAGTGACAATACCAATGTGCCACCACCTCCCTCCCCCCTACCTGCAACATCTATTGGTTGTTCACTCAATGGGATGGTGGGATAACAGCTGAGTTCTTGCAATTTAAAGGCTGCTTGCATTTCTTACATGGGAGGTGCTCACAATGGAATAATGGTTCCTCCATTAGAACTGACTGCAGGTTGGGCTCCCAGGGAGGTACGGTGGAAGAGAAGCTCTGATAGTTGCCAGGTACCCTGGTACATTGCACAGCAGCAGTGAGGAGGTGGGCACTGAATAACACCAGCTTCACTCCCAGGGCATGGCAGCAAGGCCACAAGAAATTGAACGACTGACAAGGACTAAGGAAAGAATTCAATTCACATCTCTGCACGGTGCATCACCCTACCAGCACTGAAAACCTTCCCTCTTTTGCTTTCCACGTTGTTCATACAAAACATGTCTTCAACACCCGTCATTAAGAGTGGCTCAGTAGCCCCACTACTGACCCAGCCCTAAAGGACATAGGTGCAAGACTGGTTCCTTCACTATTTGCCGCAGATAGAGAAAATACCTACTTGACCTTGTCCTCAATCTACCTGTACAGAAGCAGCTTGTCCATGACAGTATTGGTAGGAGTGACCATTGCACAGTCCTTGTGAAGGCTAAGTCCTGCTTTCATATTGAAGATACCGTCCATCAAGTTGTGTGGCATTATCACCATTCTAAATGGGATAGATTTTGAACAGATCTAGCAACTCAAAACTGGGTACCCATGGGCCAGCAGCGGTAGAATTGTATTCAATCACAATCTAACCTCATGGCCCGGCATATCCCTCATTCTATCACCACCATCAAGCTGGGAGACAAACCCTGGTTCAAAGTACAGGACAGCATGCCAGGAGGAGCACCAGGTAAACTTAAAAATGAGGTGTTAACCTGGTATAGCTACAACTCAGCACTACTTGCATGCCAAACAGTGCAATAGATAGGGCTGGGCAATCACAGAACCAATGGATGAGGTCTAAGCTCTGCAGGTGTGCCACATCCAGTCGTGAATGGTGGTGGGCAATTAAACAACTAACCGGAGGAGGAGGTGCCAGCTCCACAAATATCCCCATGCTCAATGATGGGGGAATCCAGAACATCAGTGCAAAAGCAAGGCTGAAGCATATGCAAACATCTTCAGCCAGAAGTGCTGAGTAGATGATCCACCTCGGCGTCCTTCCAAGGTCCCCAGCATCACATATGCCAGTCTTCAGCCAATTCAATTCATTCCATGTGATATTAAGAAGTGGCAGAAAACACTGGATACTGAAAAAGCTATGGGTCTTGACAATATTCCAGCAGGCTTGTGCTCCAGAACCAGCCACACCCAAGGCAAGCTGTTCCAGGGCAGCTACTACCCAGCCATGTGGAAAATTGGCCAGATATGTTCTATCCACAAAAAGCAGGACAAATCCAAATTGGCCAAATACCATCCCATCAGACTACTCTTGATCACCAGCAAATTGATGGAAGGGGTTGTCAACAAGCACTTAGTCAGCAATAACCTGTTCACTAGCATTCAGCTTGGGTTCTGCCAGGGTCATTTGGCTCCTGATCTCATTATAGCCTTGGCCCAAACATGGACAAAAGGGCCAAATGCCAGAGGTAAGGTGAGAGCGATTGCCCTTGACATCAAGGCAACATTTGACTAAGTATGGCAGCAAGGAGCCCAACAAAACCAAAGTCAATGGGAATCAGGTGGAAAACTCTCCACTGGTTGGAGTCATACCTAGCATAAAGGAAGATGGTTGTTGGAGGTCAATCATCTCAGTCCCAAGGCTTCACTACAGGAGCTCCTCAGGGTAGTGTCCTCGGCCCAACCATCTTCAGCTGCTTCATCAGTGACCTCTCCTCCATTATAAGGTCAGAAGTGGGGATGTTCACTGACGAATGCACAAAGTTCAACACCATTCGCCACTCCTCAGATACTTAAGCAGTCTGTGTCCATCTGCATCAAGACCTGAACAACATTCAGGCTTGGGCTGATAAATGGCAAGTAACATTCACACCACACCACAAGTGCCAGGCAATGACCATCTTCAACAAGAGAGAATCTACCCGTCTCCCCTTGACAATCAATTGCATTACCATCACTGAACCCCCCCACTATCAATATCCTGGGGGGTTACCATTGACCAGAAACTGAACCCGACCGGCCATATAAATATTGTGGCTACAAAGGTTAGAGGGTACAGGGAATTCTGCAGTAACTCACCTCCTGACTTCCCAAAGCCTGTCCACCATCTGCAAGGCATAAGTCAGGAGTGTGATGGAATATTCACCACTTGCCTAGCTGAGTGCAGCTCCAACAATACTCAAGAAACTCGACACCATCAAGGACAATGCAGCCTGCTTGATTGGCACCCCATCCACTACCTCCAACATTCACTCCTTCCACCACCACAGTGGCAACAGTGTGTACCTGCTACGAGATGCAATGCAGCAACTTACCAAGGCTCCTTCAACAGCACCTTCCAAACCCACAATCTCTACACCAGAAGGATAAGGACAGCAGATGCATGGGAACGCCACTACCCTTGACTTGGAACTATATCGCTGTTCCTTCAGTGTCACGGGGTGAAAATCTTGGAACTCCCTTCCTAACAAGACTGCGGATGTAGTGGTTTAAGAAGTTGGCTCACCACCACCTTCTCAAAGACAATTAGGGATAGGCTTAGCCAGTGATGCCCACATGCCATGAAAGAACATTAAAAAACTCAGCCTATGAATTACAGAGCATGAATTAGAGAGCAATGCACAGGGTGAATCACCAGGCATAACTTATCATCACATGCTGATAGAGTGGATGGTCTAGAAAGCAACTTCCAAAAGCACAAGTCAAATCTCCATCCTTATAGAATAAAAAACATCATTGCAGGGTCCCAGCTTATAAAATAAAAGCTGCTGATTGTACAACATGAACTCAGGAAAACATTGGACTGCCTGCTGGAGAGCTCGCACAGCAATGTGGGGTATTCTGCTTTTGACTTGTGTCTTCCTGTTATGTGGACATTGACACAGAGCAGTTATGGAATATCTGGTTAGCTCAACTGACTGTGTAACTGGGCCTTCCATGCAGAAGTCTCTGGCACAACTGTAGCATCTCAAAGATCCTCATACTAGCATCAAATGCTTCAAAATAAAAAACAGAATCATTAAAAGGATACAATAAAGTCAGTAAAACAAATCAAATTTAAAAAATGAACATGGCCATTTTAAATATTATGCAAATAAATAGGCTGGTTCTATAGTTCTCTCTCTTCCTCTAGCTGTAAAGGGTTAGGTATATTTGGAGTATTAGCAGAAAGCACTTTCTGCAGACTATTTCTAGGAAAGTATTCAGCACTTACTGTTATGTTTCCAAAACATTTCTAATATACAAATCATTGGAAATATAATGCTACAACAGAGGTTTTTATTTCCAAGAAGTGTTTACTGTGATTATCTGTGGGACAGTTTGAACAATTATGGCACCAATTTCCTGAAACAGGAAAGGCTGGTTAAACAGCAATTTTTTTTAGGTCATATGTAAACAGATATTTTTGTATTACTGTAATCATTTTTTTAAAAATGGGAGCATTATGCCCTTCAGAAATCTGGTTTGCACATCCATTTGTCATTGTCACCATATGTCCTCATTACTCCATATATATATATATATCCTATATATATTCTCAATCCTTAATATTCTCTCTTTCAGCTGAATACAGGAGTTTCTGCGAGGTGTGTAATTGACAAAATTGCTCCCAGAATGCATCAGGTACTGCCAGTTTTGCTGTGTTGAGGTTAGTTCCAAAATTTGAGAGAGAACTCATTAGTATAAACCGAAATGTTAAATCCCTTATAAATCTGCACAATCATGCAGTGCAATAGACTAATGACTGGAACAGGGCACCTTCCAGCATCAGGAGAGGTGTGAGATTGCCAAGAAATAAGTATTTTTCAAATTTTTAAACTGATTGATGATTTCTGCAGCAGCTGGGAACTTGATTGGTGCTCTTTGGTTTTACTTTGAAATGTACTTTAGTTGACTGCAAGTAACAACTGGTCAGGTGATAAATACATGTCCTGTGCATTTGAGAATCCAGGGTGCTATTTAATTTATTATGCTCAGATTAAGCTGTTATTGGGTAGAAATAGAGTCATAAGAATCATGGAATCATTTACAGCACAGGAAGAGGAGGAGGAAATTCCAGTCCACTAAATTTCAACACCACTGTTCAAATAATATAAATTGATTGCAGCCATTATTCACCAAGCTAGTCTCTCTGGAAACTGTAAGCAGAAAAAAAAAATGTTTAAACCTAGAAACCTTGAAACACAGCAGTACAGTACACTCATCTCCTCCAAACTCACTTGCTGCCAAGTCTTCAAATGCCTAACAGGATAAGCCAAAACTTCCTTATGCTGAATGTCGGCTTCTGAAAACACTTGGGTGCCTCCAATCACAACTCCCTCTTTGGCTGCCAACTCAAGTCTAGATATATACATCCTTGCTGCATTGCTTGATTCCATGCTCAAGTCTCCCACATTCTCCAAAACTGGCCTACTTCTTACTCCAGTGTCTCATTGGTGACGCTTCCTTCAGCCTTTGCCCCCACTCCTTTGGGACACTATCCCTCAGCATCTCATTTTTACCTTTTTTACCATCTCTCTGTTAAAAATTAAGATATTCTCTTCAAATGTTCTCTCCAGACCTACTTTTTTTTTGCCTTTCTTACACATATTAGCACAGATTGGCTAACTAGCAGAAAACTGCATGCATAAATTGGTCTTTTACCAATTGCCAGTATATGACTAATGGAATGCAGGGGTCTGTGCTGGGTCCTCAACTTTTTAAAATTTATATCAATGACTTAGATGAGGGGAGCGACGGCATGGTAGCTAAGTTTGCAGATGACACAAAGATAGGTAGGAAAGTAGGTTGTGAAGAGTACAGGAGGCGGCTGCAGACAGATATAGATAGGTTGAGTGAGTGCGCGAGCAAAAATCTGGCAGAGTATAATGTGGGAAAATGGGAAGTTGTTCACTTTGGCAGGAAGAATAAAAAAAGCAGACTATCACTTAAACAGAGAATGACTGCAGAATTCTGAGGTGCAGAGGGATCTAGGCGTCAAGTACATG
Source organism: Cetorhinus maximus (assembly GCF_964194155.1). Classification (NCBI taxonomy): domain Eukaryota; kingdom Metazoa; phylum Chordata; class Chondrichthyes; order Lamniformes; family Cetorhinidae; genus Cetorhinus; species Cetorhinus maximus. The sequence continues at coordinate 44,241,304 of NC_135891.1, read as the reverse complement.
AGTCACAAAACATTATTATGCAGGTATAGCAAGTAATTAAGAAGGTTAACAAAATGCTATCCTTTATTACGAGAGCAATGAACATAAAAGAATGTTATGCTTCAGTTATACAGGGCATTGGTGCGGCCACATCACGAATAGAGTGTACAGTTTTGGTCTCCTTATTTAAGGGAGGATGTAAATGTGTTGGAGGCAATTCAGAGGAGGTTTACTAGATTGATGCCTGGAATGAGCAAATTGTCTTATGAGGAAAGGCTGGTTTCCACGAGAGTAGAGTGAGGGGTGATTTGATTGAAGTTTGAAAGATCCTTAACGGTCTCAACAAGGAGGATATGGAAAGCGTGCAGGGAGGGTGGGTGGAAAGGGGTATCTAGAGGTGGAGGCCTGCAATGGGGGGGTGGGGGTGTGTGTGTGCGTGCGTGCGCGCGTGCAGGGGGGCCAGAGGCGCAGCACAGGGTGGGCCAGAGGTAGAGAGACAGGCATCCCTGAGATATAGGGGCAGCAAGTCTCTATGGTTCACCACGCAAGTCTGCAGGTGGGAGCTGACACTCTGAAGAAACTAAAAAAGTTTTGAGGGCTGGAAAATTCACCTAGCTTTGGCTAGAGAGAGGAATCTCCAGGGTAAATTCTACTCTAAAAGCCAGCTCGGGGATTAGATGTTTTCCGGCAGGTAAAAGAAAAGGCACGCAAACCTTTGGGAGCTAAGAATCACTTTGGACTGGTTCTGGGAGAATAGAGTATCGACTTAAGTGTAACTCAAGGGAGATTTTTGGTTGTGTTTAAGGATTAACAAGAGAATTTTTCTCTAGTTCAGGGTCTCAGTTGCCTACAAAATAGTGTTTAGTCAATGCTGCTTTCCATTTGTTACAATAAAAGTCTTAAAATTTAAAAAGAATTGCACTTTAAAAAGTTATTTGTCTCCACAGGGATTGTAATACTCCACTCACTTCCTTCAAGTGTGATGCTTTGGGTACTAGAATAGCTATGCTTGTCTACTAGTGGGATATGTGGAACATTCCTGTTCCAGTTTTAACTGGGGACAGGGAGAAGCTTTTTCCTTTCTCACCACCTTTCCCATTACATGGGAGACTGTATTGGTGCTGTTCCCTGTTCTCACCTCTAAACGGAAAATTTCAACTTTGCTTCCAATTTTCACCCTTTTTACCCCTGCACGTGGCCTATCTCCAACTCCTCCCTTGACTTCTCAACCTAGCCCCAGAAATGGAGACAGATCAATGAATATTCATTATAAGCCCAATGGCTCCCACAGCTACTTCAAACTACATTTTCTCACACCCGGCTTCCTGTAAGGATTCAATGCCATTCTCCCAGGTTCTGGGTTTCCGTTGCATCTATTCTGATGGAGTCTTCCATACAGGAACTTGTGATATGTCTTGTTTTTCCATCACCAAGGATTGCCCCCAACTGTGGTTGACAGGGTCATCAACTGTGTCCACCCCATTTCCTACATTCTTGCTCTCACCCCTTCTCCTCTCTCCTCGAGCTATGATATAATTCCCTTTGTCCTCATCTTCCATCTACCAGCATCTTGTATTCAACTGATCATCTTCCACCATTTCGGCCATCTCCAGCATAATACCAAACATCTTCCCCACCCCTTTCAGCATTCCAAAGGGTCTGTCCTCTTAGTAGCATCTTGGTTCATTCTTCAATCTTCCCAACAACCCCTCCCCTTCCAGTGGCACTGTTGCATGCAGGTACAGGAGATGCGTCATCTATCCTTTCACCTCTTCTGTTTACCATCCAAGGTCCCAAACATTCCTCCCTGTTAAAACTGCAGTTTACAAGCACTACTTTGAATTTAGTATATTGTATTCACTGCACACAACAGTCTGCTCTACATTGGGGGGGAGACAAATGCAGGCTGGGTAAACCATTTTGTGGAAAACTTGTTCATTCTGCGAGCATGACCCAACATTCTGCAAGTTGGTGGAGTGGGCAGTGGCAGATAAACTTCAATGCATAGAAATGCAAAGTGATTCATTTTGGTGGGAAGACCATGGAGAGAAAATATAAAATAACGTGTACATTTCTAAAGTGGGTGCAGGAGCAGAGGGGCCTGGGTGTATATATGCATAATGTTAAACTTCACCTCATTGACACATGTGTAATTAATAAGGCTTAAATTACCAAACTGTACTGTATGTAAGTTTGATTATGGAAAGTCTAAATTTGCATGTATTATTGTAATATGTTAAGAAACCTTTAAATTGGCATCTCTAAGTGTAAAATACTATGATGTAGCTTTAAGGAGGGAAAAAAAACTCAGTAAACTGAGGTTATAGTTGGGACACGTTACATTTAGGCTCCAGATAGTCCAGCATTAGCAATAAACAAAAGCTGAAACTAGGATACTGGTTGGCTAAAAGGATGGCCTGGCTAGAATTATAAGAAAAGGGTACAAGTCAAGGTTCATTTGTTGCAGGGAAGCTAAAAGTACTTCTCCTATTGGTCAGGAGTTCCAAATATTTGGGAAAGTTATTAGTTGTATTTGCACAGATGTTCAGACTTGGGCTGAACGTTGCAAAAGCTTCTTGCAAAAAAAGGGTATAAAAATAGGGCATTGGGTTCCTTGCATTTTTCTCAAGAGACTTACTAAAAGAGTGCTCTTGCTGGGGGTGGTGGGGTGGTGAGGGGGGTTAGGAGTTAGTAGCTGTGCCAGGCAATAGGTAAAATTTAAGCTTTGGCACTAGAAACCCAGAGGAAACCAAAGGTTAGGGTTTGCCATATGAATACAGAAGGCAGGCTAGGAATTTGCTGTAAGTAGTCGAAGGTCAGTGTTAGATCAGGAGTGGCATTCAGTATTAGGACTAGAGGTAGTTGCTTTAAGAAAGTGAAAGTTGCCTTCAACACTCAGCAGCAATTGTAGACAGGCAGACAGACAGAAAACATTCAGCAAGTGGCTGTGAAATAAATAGGTAAAGCTGCAAAGGGATTTTGTATATATATTAGAATTAAACTGACTAAAGGTAGAATCTTCAAGACTTTGCGAGTCAAGAGACTAGGTCCTGGAGACCGAGAGGAGAAGACCCCAGGAAGTCCAGGGATCCACAGGAAAGACATTGTATCGGGCCATGCCTCAAGAATGTTAAGTATTAATCTTCGTTGTCCAATGAACCTTGTTGTTTGCATTCTAAATTAGTGTTTGTCCTTTTTGCCAATAGGGTTATTCCCTGACAAGAATTTTTTTACTCTGGCAGTTAGTATAGAGTTCAAATCCCAACAATAAGCCATTGAAGGTGACAGGACAGGCTGAGAGTGTGGTTAATAAAACATACAGTATCTTAGGCTTTCTTACTATGGGCATAGTGTACAAGAGCAAGGAGATTATGTTGAACTTGTATAAAAGAGTAGTTCAGCCTCAGCTAGAATATTGCATCCAATCCTGGGTGCTATACTTTAGGAAGGATATGAAGGTATTGGAGATAGTGCAGAAAAAGATTAAGAATAGTTCCAGGGATGAGAAACTGCAGTTATGTAGATAGATTGAAGAAGTTAAAACTATTTTCTTTGGAGAAAAAAATGCTGAGAGGAGATTTGATAGAGGTATTCAAAATCATGAAGGGTCTGGACAGAGTAGATAGGGAGAAACTGTTCTCACTCTTGAAAGGATTGGCAAAAGCGATAGGAGAAAAAAAAATATTTTCATACAGCAAATGGTTAAAGTCTGGAATGCACTGACTGGGAATGTGGGGGGAGGCAGGTACAATCGAAGCATTTAAAAAAGGAAGAATCGACAGGGTTACAGAGAGAAGGCAGGAGAATGGCACTAGGTGAATTGCTCATTCGGACAGCCGGTGCAGGCACGATGGGCCGAATGGCCTCCTCTTGCGCTGTCACAATATTTTGATTCTGTGACCCCGAGCTTCTGATCGGCTGTCATTTTAATTCTCCAGCTTAGCCTCACACTGATCTCAGTCCTCAGCAGCGTTCCAATGAATCGCAACATAAGCTCAAGGAACAGCACCTCATCTTTCAATTAGGTACTCTATAGCCTACCGGACTCATCGTTGAGTTCAACAATTTCACACTGTAATCTCTACCTTCATTTGGCTTCCTTCATCTTTGCGGGTTCCTGTTCAACTCTCGTTTGTTCTTGGTTTCTGCTTTCGGATGGCAGCTGTTCATCATTCTGCCATTTACATCTCCTCCTGATATTTCTTTCGTTTCTTTACTTGCCCCATTACTAGACCCCTTTGGTCTTGTACTGCCAACTCTTTGTCATTTAATCTTCACTCTCTCAGACCTTCCCGTTTGTTCTTTTTCCATCCTCTCCTCTTTTCACTTGATCAAAACCTATTACATTTCTAACTTTTCCCATTCTGATGAATGGCATTGGCCTGGAATGTTACCTCTATTTCTCTCTCCACAGGTGTTGCCTGACAAGCTGAGTATTGAGTATTTCCAGTATTTTTTTTGTTTTTATTTCAAATTTGCCAGCATCTGCAGTATTTTGATTTTGCAGTTGCAGATCCTGTTCCAGGTTTGCCAGCTTTTCTTCATGATATGAGAGAAATGGTTCGACTATTCTTAGTTTAAAAATAATAGATATGTGCAGAAAGGTTTGCAAAATTACTCATGACTGCCAAAATTTTTGAAGTGTATGGACATACAAATATTTACATGAAAACTTGTGCATTAGTGCATATTTCATATCCAAAAACCTTACTTTCTGATTCAGTATTTTGAGTTAAATTTTTCATGTCAATATTTAACAGATATGTCTGTATAACATTTATAATGGAAATCCTTATCTAAAAATGTAATCATTTACTTGTTTAAATGCATTTCCATTATACATGTTTACATTGGCATTAAATGTTTACAAACTGGGGTTTTGAGTGGCCCGGGAAAGGAAAAGTTTAAAGGTCCTTGACAGGCCAGGGAGAAGTAAGTGTCTAAGGTAAGTGAATAGTATTTGGGGTGGGGTGTGGGGGAGGAAAATCAGAGGACCGGGAAGGGTTGGGTGGGGTGGAGGACCTTTGGGCGGGAGGGTAGTGGAGAATTGGGAGGGCGTTGGGCCCACCAAGGGTGGGGAGGAGTCCCTTGCGGGCGAGGGGAATACTGTGAAAGGTTTGGGGGGGGGGGGAAAGAGTCCCCTGGGGGTTGGCCTGGGTCTGCACAGGAGTTACCCAGTTAAAAAAGTGGTTTTAATTCTAACTTTTGCTGGGTAACTATTGGTGTAACCCTGTCAGAACTATCCAAAAGTTTGCTATTTAAATAGCATTTTTCGGATGGTTCCCATGTACAAGGTAATTGCCCAAGAGAGGTTTGCACTTCTGGGCAATTACTGTTTCAACCTTACCTGTGAATTTCCGAAGGGGGTTCCCCAGCAGATCTTTGGGGTACCCCCGCACCCCTCAATCCAACACTAGGGAGCTCAGAAGTTATAGCCCATGATTTTTTCCTATTTGCCACATACCCTCAAACTTCCACCCTGGCCAGTTAAGGATGACATGGTACCTGCTAGCAGGCTTTAGTCAATGCTGCTCCGAGCCAGCCACTAGAATTAAAGTGTCATTTCCAAATTCTGTTCAACAGTATACCCTTGGAATGCAGCAAAATTTCCCACTTGCTGCCTCTCAAGGTAGTATGACTGAATTCAAGAACTTTGCTTGAACTTGCACCCACCAACCCCAAAAAAAACACACACTAGAGTCTTAACATGCTATTCTCATTAAGGCAGTTTTAAAAAATCAAACAAAGCCTTAAGAAAAAGAAATTTTCATATTAAGACACTTAGTTAAAAAACAAATCAAGTGTTTAATGGAGGGATCATAAGTTTATGAACACAGCAATGCTGATTATTAATTCAACTAATTGGAAAGGAATTAAATTGGAGCTACCTCTGATCAGGCACAGTAACTATCATACCCAGTAAAAGCATTTCATATTCATAACTTTAAACATGAACTGTATTCAGTATAGAATTTTCTGGAACTGCCACCTCTTAAAAACGAACATTAAAAAGCAAAGGATCAGGTGATTTTTGCAACTACAATTTCTGCATTGATTCAGAACTACAAGTCTCAGGAAAGTTCCCAATTGAATCATCTTAGGTGGAATGCCCCCTTGAATGGATACACCAAGATTAAAATCACCTGTGGAATTCACACCTTTTTGTGGATTGATCCAAAATTCAAAATTAACAGACTTCCAGGCTCCGTGTCTCCAAAAATCAAAACTCAAAAAGGGAGCTGTAGAGAAACCAGTTCATCATAAGTAATTGTGAATAACCCCCATCTATTGTCCATTTGTGTATGGCTTCCAACTTCAAATCACTCTGGGTGGACAACAAAAGTATTGATCATATGACTGAAATGGTTTTCAGATAATGAATCTTATTGCCCCAAGATTCAGGGAGGAACCACTCAGTCTGCTTTTGTCTCTGCAGCTGCTGTTCACAGGAAGCGCAGCAACATCTACACCTTTTAAAAACCAGGGACTTCAACATCTTAAAGTCTCCAAGCCTACTCCTTTTTAAGTCCACCAGTACCAAATACTGACCTCCTGGTATGAAGACTGCAAGGACCTAATTTTGTTGCCTGGTGAAGATCCATCTCAAGGGAACAATTCTATATAGGTCTCTGGCTACTGAATCCACCTAGACTACCCTCCAGGAGTGAAATACCTTTTTCACCAGGCCTGTAAACATGTTCTTCCTAAGACAAGCAAAAACAATTGAATTATGAGCAATTCTTTGTTTGACTTGTAAAAGTGCACTAATCTCTTTAAGTATATCTTTTTTGTATGTGCGTGTGCACTGAAAGACTGACTTAGTGTTAGATTTTAGGGATGAGTTTGTGAACAAATAATACTCTTTATTTAAACTCATGAAAAGCATGTTGCTGGTTACTCAAGCTGGTCACAAGAAACACACATCTTCCTTTTCAAAAAGTCACTGCTTACAGACAATAAGGGAAGGGAACAGGAGTTTCAATTCTCTCATCCCTGTCCGATAGATTCGCCAATAAATATTTTGTGGTAACACATTCATTTTCAAGTAAAAAATTTGAGATACACCAGTTTGTATGAACCTGGAGTTCATTGTCCACTGCCAAAGCCAGGAAGTTGTAACCCAAGTCTAATGTTGGAAACTGATTATCTTAATTTTGTAGGATTATCTTGCTTATGTTGCAGGGGAAATTTTGAAATAGATGCACTGTTTCATACTGATCCAGTGGTCTGTTCACCCTCCTAGGCTACATTAAATATCCACCTTCTAGTTCTGTACCCAAGAGCACATATTGACTTGGCTATAACACACTAATGCGCACAGAGATAACAGGTGGGAAAAAAATTTTCTGCCAATTCAAGTGATGCCCATCAACCAGTTTACACCGACAAGGCCGCATATGCAAGTGAGGTGAGGTGAGAGTGACCACTCTTGACATCAGGGCCACATTTGACCAAGTGTGGCATCAAGGTACCCTAGCAAAACTGGAGTCAATGGGAATCGGGGAAAAATCTCCACTGATTAGAGTCATACCTAGCACAAAGGAAGATGGTTGTGGGAGGTCAGTCATCTCAGCTCCAGGAACTCCCTCCCTAACAGCACTGTGGGTGTACCTACAGCACATGGACTGCAGCAACTCAAGGATGCAGCTCACCACCAGCTTCTCAAGGGCAACTAGGGATGGGCAATAAATGCTGGCCCAGCCAGCAAAGCCCACATTCCCATGAATGAATAGAAAAAAAACTGAACAGCCCCAAGGGTAACCCCACGGTGGGTGTCATGTACATGTCATTATATTATAGATTTTTGTAACAAACTAATCTAAAATTATCAAAGAACTATCATAGTTTTCCTCATATTATTGTGGGATACTTTAAAGCAGGTTTATGTTTGGGTATGTGTATGGTTATGTGCGTGTGGCTAATTTAATTAAACGAGAGACAATTAGACTGCAAAGTTTAAATTATCAAAGAAGTAAGGTGTAAAACAGGTATTTGAAATGGAGATGAGCAAAGCTGGGGTGAGGTCAACAGATATAGTGTGAATGAAATTTTCATTTTTCGATAAGTGGAGAAGTGTTTGATTTTCAAAAAGGGGCAGGGTAAATGTTTACAACTGGCAAGATAAATAAGTTATGTTGATCTTTCCCAAAAGTGTTGTGAAAGACTTTTATATTCTGGGAAAAATAACTTCTAAAGACAAGTGGGAAGAATGGGATTTACAAATCAAAAAGGGATAAAATATATTTAAAGGAGGATGGAAGGCTGTGAGAGGTGTGGCTGTGTTAGATTTTGAAAGGTGACTGAGAAAGATTTGGGGGAGTTGTGTTAAGAGCCTTAGGAAGTCCATTGTCCAGTGGGTGCTTGTGTAATATTGTTGGAAGATTATTACGTTGGAATCTATTTTAGATGGTTGCCTTAAAGGGGGTGTGTAGTTGAGAGTCTAATTAAGTAGAAATTTTGGGAACTGTTCTAACTGTAATCTTGTGTCTGTTTAAGTTTTCTCTTTTGTTAATAAATGTTTTAATTTAATCTTTAAAATCTCTTAACGTGGTAGTGGACTCATTACTTCAATGCGCCAGCCTTCTCGTAATAAACACAAATTGTAAAATCTTTGATTGTGTGGCCAAGTTTCCCTTGTGGATTTGGTCAGCCTGGCAAATACCACCTGCCATATCATAACAAAATGTCTGAAAGCTCATGACTCTTGATACCAGCAGGAAGGGCTTCTTCAAAAGACTGCAATTTAATTAGTAAAACAAAGATTAATTTAAATTAACATATCAGCCATTTTTGTGTTTTTGAACTGTATAAAAAGGAGGCTATTTTTGGTGTGTAGACAGTACCAGCACACATCTCTCAGCTGAACCAGTCATGAGAGGCAAAAGTGGACATTGGGCCACTGGAAAATGACACTGGAGAAGTAGTAGTGGGGAACAAAGAAATGGCGGAGGAACTGAATAGATACTTTGCGTCAGTCTTCACGGTGGAAGACACGAGTAACATCCCCAAAGTTCAAGAGAGTCGGGGGGGCAGAGGTGAGTATGGTGGCCATTACCAAGGAGAAGGTGCTAGGAAAACTGAAAGGTCTGAAGATGGATCAATCACCTGGACCAGATGGATTACACCCCAGAGTTCTGAAGGAGATAGCTAAAGAGATAGTGGAGGCGTTAGTGGTGATCTTTCAGGAACCACTCAAGTCAGGACTGGAAAATCGCTAATGTAACCCCCCTGTTTAAGAAGGGAGTGAGGCAAAAGACAGGAAATTACAGGCCGATTAGCCTGACCTCGGTCGCTGGTAAGATTTTAGAGTCCATTATTAAGAATGAGATTTCAGAATACTTGGAAGTGCATGGTAAAATAGGGCAAAGTCAGCACGGTTTCATCAAGGGGAGGTCATGCCTGACAAATCTGTTAGAATTCTTTGAGGAGGTAACGAGTAGGTTAGACAAAGGAGAGCCAATGGATGTTATCTACTTGGACTTCCAGAAGCCCTTTGACAAGGTGCCGCACAGGAGGCTGCTCAGTAAGATAAGAGCCCATGGTGTTAGAGGCAAGGTACTAGCATGGATAGAAGATTGGCTATCTGCCAGGAGGCAGAGAGTGGGGATAAGGGGGTCCTTCTCAGGATGGTGGTTGGTGACTAGAGGAGTTCCGCAGGGGTCAGTGTTGGGACCACAACTTTTCACTTTATACATTAATGATCTAGATGAAGGAACTGAGGGCATCCTGGCTAAGTTTGCAGATGATACAAAGATAGGTGGAGGGACAGGTAGTATTGAGGGGAGGCTGCAGAAGGATTTGGACAGGTTAGGAGAATGGGCAAAGTGGCAGATGGAATACAACGTGGGGAAGTGTGAGGTCATGCACTTTGGTAGGAAGAACAGAGGCATTGACTATTTTCTAAATGGGGAGAGAATTCAGAAATCTGGAGTGCAAAGGGACTTGGGAGTCCTAGTCCAGGATTCTCTTAAGGTTAACTTGCAGGTTGAGTCGGTAGTTAGGAAGGCAAATGCAATGTTGGCATTTATTTCGAGAGGACTAGAATATAAAAGCAGGGGTGTGCTGCTGAGCCTTTATAAGGCCCTGGTCAGACCACATTTAGAATATTGTGAGCAATTTTAGGCCCTATATCTCAGGAAGGATGTTCTGGCCCTGGAGAGGGTCCAGAGGAGGTTCACGAGAACGATCCCAGGAATGAAAGGCTTAACATATGAGGAACGTTTGAAGACTCTGGGTCTATACTCGATGGAGTTTAGAAGGATGAGGGAGGATCTGATTGAAACTTACAGAATACTGAAAGGCCTGGATAGAGTGGATGTGGGGAAGATGTTTCCATTAGTAGAAGAGACTAGGACCCGAGGGCACAGCCTCAGAGTAAAGGGAAGACCTTTTAGAACAGAGATGATGAGGAGAAACTTTTTTAGCCAGAGAGTGGTGAATCTATGGAATTCATTTCCATAGAAGGCTGTGGAGGCCAGGTCACTGAGTATATTTAAGATCGAGAGAATGGGGTTGAGAAACTTATCAGCCATGATTGAATGGTGGAGCAGACTCGATGGGCCGAATGGCCTAATTTCTGCTCCTATGTCGTATGGTGTTATGGAGCCACTGGTGTTTGAGAGCTGGTGTTTGCTGCCATCGGTTACAGATCAAGGCTTCCAGAAAATCATCCCTGGTCTGTTGAGAAGAAGCCAGTCAGTCAATCTCCAAGCATCAGTAGCTGTAGTTCCCAGTAATGAAGGGGCCTTTACTCTCTCCTAGCATTTGATCTACCTATCAAGTTCACCTATAAAGGAAAACTGACTTCAAAAGCCATAACACCTGCTAAACCAAACCTCAACTTTCAGTCTCTTCACTTCAGACAGAAGGAATTCAAGCAACGGGCCTGCAATGAGTTCTCAAAGATGAGATTCCAAATCAATCTCCAAGTATCTTTTCTTCCTTATCACTTTTACCTAACTAAAATGCAGATAAAGTTACTAAGTAACTTACAGTAGTTTTGTAATAAACTAACCTTTATCTTGATGAAAAATAAAGCTTGATTGCCGAGTTATTTTTAATTTGAACCACAAATTGAAAGGGGGCTACATACACACAAATTTAGCACACAGACCACTGCCTTTTACATGGTGGTGACATGGGTCACGTGCATGTGGGTACTGATTCAGAATGGTCAGTGAGCTAGGTAATAAAAAGAGCTTCTATAAACTCAGGTCTATTTTCCTTCTATAAATGCAACAAATCTACTGCTTGCACTAGAGCAAGTGGGACAAAAATAACTTGCTGCCTCAAGTATGTAAATATGAAAGGAAATGGCACCTGCAAAACTGTTACTACCCCATCATAAAAAAAAACACTTCTGCTATCATGTGAAAGTAGAAAAGAGCAGTAATGGCCTCAATAGGTTCTGTTCTGCATCATTTTTTTAAGCATTTGGTTCACTTACAAGTAAATGCCCAGTTCCGAAGAAGAATCATGTTGCACTTGAAAGGTTAACTGTTGCTCTCTCCTCAGATGCTGCCAGACTTGAGTTTTTCCAGCATTTTGTCTTTATTACAAGTAAATACCTGTTTTGTAATGCAGAACAACCTATTGTCATTTGGTAAATGAGGCTTTCTGCTCAGTTGCAGTCTAAAAACATACTGGTCATCAATGTTGACTAGAATGCCATAATTATGGGAAAAATATTTGTAGGCTCAAAATTAACAGTGCAGCCAGAATGAGACAAAACTAGTTAGCAAAAGCCCATCTAAGGTGTGCTGTTTGAGTACACATGTGCATGCCTATGGTATCGAAGTGCCACACAGGAAACTCCTTGAAGACTTTTTTTTAGAATCAACATCTGTGCATGAAATGTAAATAAACATGTAGCGTGTCACTCAAACTTGTCAAATACCAGTATTTATTTCAAAACATTGATTTGTTTAATTCTATTCATACTTATAATTTACAGAGAAAGCAACTTGATCTCATAAAAAAAGTGGGAGAAAAATTCAAAACACCCAAATGTTTCAGAACAGTCAACTAGTTTCTAGTTTGCTTTTTTCAAAGTCCTCCATCAAAATTCTATGTATGATCAAGCTTATTGCCATCAGCACAATTTCTAATGTACATAAAAATGACAGTCAACCAGTTACAAGGCTGGAATTTAGATTGAGACAAGTAGGAACAGCAAATGAGAGTAAAGTGCAAGGATTTACTGAATTACAGGCTCAAGTCATTGCCAGTTCGTTGATATATCCTGCACAAAATTAAAAATCAAGTTGCCCACCCCCCACCCACAGTGTCACCCTCCCCATCTCAACTTCAATATCTCCTTCACCCAGTCATCCCGATACTTCTCCCCTCTCCAGAGTCCAGTTATATCCTTAACCCTATGTTCTAACTCTGCTTGAGCCGAATAGTGGACTTGGTCTGATGCCCAATGTATTACACGGGAGACTGTAACTGCTCACTATATGCTGGTCAAAGCTGTAATTCAATCTGGCTTTTATGGACAAAATCCCCCAAACTATGCAAGGCCTTAGACCTGCTATCAATGTATAGTTTTATAAACAAACATTTCTGCATTGTAGTGAGTGCAGTTTCCTAAAATTGTATCGAAGCACAAGGCATGTATCAAAAAAAAGGGGGAGAGGGGGCTGACAAGAATCTCAAAACACGAGAGTGAGGGGGAAGAGCCATTGAAACCTGACAGAACCCAGGCAATTGCTGTTGTAAATGTTTGTGGCTGTACGAGGGACTAAATGCTAATAAAAGGTTGAATATAAAACATTACAGGCACAGTGCCTCAAATCCAGCTATCCAAAAACTGGTGATGTCCGAAAACCAGGCTTTTTTTTAAAAAAAAGCTGCTGTCACCTGACTTTCCCTCCTCGCTGACATTGCTGGTCCAACTGTATGGCTGGGAAATTCCTTGCCACTGCTTCCACTCCACCGCCAACACTGTTTATTGAAGTACAGCAGGAGCCCCATTTACATGCATAAACAGAACTCCTGCCACACTTCAGACAAAGTAACAGTGACAGATCTGAAACAGTTCCAAATAATTTCCTGACTGATCTTGCAGCATTGTCTATTTCTTTCAAAACTGCACTTTGCAATCCTTATTTGAAAAACCCGAAAACTGGCAAGATCTAAAATCCAGCAAAGACTTGGTCCCGAGGTTTCTGGTTTCAGGACACTGCACCCACATAGGGATATAATTAAAATAACTTGCTTCATTTGAAGAGTTGGCCAAATGTGACATCTATGAGTGATGTCAATTCCTCAACAAAAATTTGATCCTAGTTAAAGTCCTACTGATCCCACCGATGCTGCCAGACCTTCTGAGTTTTTCCAGGTAATTCTGTTTTTGTTTTGGATTTCCAGCATCCGCAGTAGTTTTTTGTTTTTATCTAGAGATTCCCATGAGTTGGCTGGGATGTTTGTGATCTCTTCAGGGATGCTTTGAGGACATCCCTAATGCATTTCTGTTGCCCTGGCAGGAGTCTCTTACTCCGACCGAGTTCCAAGTAGAGCAGCTGCTTCTGGCGTCAGGCATACAAACAACATGTCCCGCCTAGCTGAGCTGGTTTTGAGTGATTAATGCCTCAATGCTGGGCATGTTGGCTTGGGAGAGGACCCTGCTGTTGAGTTGCTTTTCTTGCCACTGGATTTGGAGGATCTTGCGAAGACACTTCTGGTGGCACTTCTCCGGTGCTTGGAGTCTTGAGATTGTTTAAGTCTTCAAAGCATAACAGCATGGTGATCATTGCTGCCTGGCAAACCATGACAGTCTCGGGTTCGAGATCCTGGTCCTCAAATAGTCTTCAGCTGACTGAGAAATGTGAGCTGGCACGTTGGAGGCAATGATGAATTTTGCTGTCTATGTCTGCCTTCATCAAGAGGAGGCTCCCAACATATGAAAAACGATCCACATTTTCCAGGCTCTCACTTATGAATTAACGCAACACAAACATGGGGTTGGAGGAGAAAGAGAAAATCAGCCAGGTATGAAACACAGAAATCTATCAAAATGCTTAGGAATAGTGATAGAAACCACATGATTTAAAAAACCCATGTAGGTCACCATTTACTTCAACTAAATAGCAAGCATCTCCAATGTAGACATATATCATGTGTATTGTATATAAACAATGGTTCCACAGCCCATTACAAAACAGAACCAACAGCAACCTGTATGATATACAGCAGCCAAATTCCAATGAAGAAATTTTCAAAAATTAGTGCATGCATGAAAATTATGGGCTCTTACTAAGGATATGCAAGTATGCAGTGGGAATATCAACCTGGAGGCCAATTCATAAAATGTGGGATTGGGTTAGCACTGACTTTTTAAATTACTGGCATCTGAACTTGAATCCAGCCGAGACAGGCAGGATGAAGGATTGCTCTGTCCAGTGGTTTAAACAATCCTACCATTGTAGGAAAAAGGGCTAAACAAACTATCCTGGCAAATAAATTATAATATTGATTTGTCTTTATATTATAGCCATATTAATATTTAACCTTTGCCTGTTAAGCAAGAAGTACAAGTCAATTTAAAATATCACTGAGCTGTTGTGCCAGGGCTGACCCTGCAGCAATAGTCCATTACAGGATAAGGGTAACAAGAGACTTGAAAAATATCCCATTATATACTGATTCCATACTGGTTTCAGTGTATTTGCTAACAGTGTGGTGGGAGAAGTTAGTACTGCGAAGGAAAAGCACCTCATCCCTTTTATTTGATTCCAATGTCAAAGAAGTAGAGACTTATAATCAAAAGTTTCACTTGGCAGAATAGAAATTAGAGTGAAATTATCAATAAGATAAAGGAGTTATCCCAATGGAAAACAAATTTGTTAAATAAGAAAAATTAAACTTACTGATGAGAATCAATTAAATTCTCCTTCTATGGAGCTGAAATTTAATTTACTGTAAGCAGAATTGTGTGATGCGTGTGTCAGACGGAATAACAGAATTGTATAAAAATTGGCAGTTTTGTAATGAGTATTTGGATTCATAAAAGTCGAAGATATTGAACTCGGAACTGTAACACATTTGAATCCCTAATAAAACCATCAGATTTTGTTCCAAGTGCTGCTTTTTAAGTATATATTTAAGTACTGCTGCATTTACTGTATGCTTAGCACATAACACCTTATTTCAATGTTCCAAAACCTCAAATGAGAACACCACCAATCCTCTAACATAATGAAGTTTCGGAAGTATACACTTAGTTCGTCGTGGGCATGGGCCGATAGCACAGCTGCCCTTTATTCAGCATGAATTGGCAAGATCAGACAGTTCACAAAATGGCTGGAATGAGAATTAGAAATCCTCATTTGGGTGCAGCCAGAAGTGCTCTTCTGAGGTTAGAGCGGAACACAGGACAGCACATAGCTATAATAAACTGTAACCAAATCCCAATAGAGAAATTCAAAAGTTAATGGAGACAAACAGGGGTTCTTACTGGGGAGATACCGACAACCATATCTAATTGCTCTACCTGATCTTTAGAGGGCTGGAAGTTGATACTGGGAATCAGAAAAGGAAAGTGCTCAATTTCCAAGTGTTAGCTAACTTGCCTTGATGAGCACAAAATTCACAAAAAATGCACTCAAATTAGTGTGAAACACGAGCAACTATGAACATTATTGGACTATTAGGTACTATGAAGGTATCCCGATAACTACAAATCAAATTCAATCTCAGAAGCCTCCATTTTCTATAGCAGGGCTAATATTGTAAAAACAGAATTGCAGTTTTTGAAAACACCAAGTAAAGACAAGAAAAAAAGACTTATAACTTGATCAATAATTACATATACAGAGTTTCTTGCATGCTGGTCCTATGGGTTACTGTCATATCCCAAAGCCATAATACAGAAAAGCCTTTACTAAAACACAAAATGTTAACTAACAGGAATCTGCCCAAGATGAGAGCATGATTGAGTGAAATTTGCTTAGTGGCCAAGGGTAGATAGCACTAGGTTCTGTTTTTAATTCAGATTTTCAGCATCTGTAGTGCTCGAGTTTCTGGCACGGCACTTAATAAATATTAGTATTTTATTCAAGAAGCACATTTGCAGCCTGAAGGTTGAAACGCAGTGTATAAAGGCTAAGCAATCATATTAAAATATGCTAACAAGTTAACAATCATGTAATAAAAAGTAAAAATTCAGCACGATAACAGGGAAGTGTTGAATGGTATAGTAAAAGGGTAAAACTGAATTAAAATTATATTAAAATTACAAACCAATATGCCATGCCTAAACTACAGGCGCTAAGTACATATAAATTTAATAATTTAAGTACTACATTGAGGACCCAACCATGTAAGGAATAGCATTACATCAGTACTTTTCTGTCCTGTATCTAAGAGGGCTGAATTTAGTCAAACTGGTGTTGCCTTGATTGCTCTGGACATAGTGGTGGTAACCAGCTTTGAAATTGGGTAGATTACATAAAGGATTTTCCAAATTTATTACAAATATTAACTATTCTTGTTTGTAGAGTTTCAAATTTATGACATGAAGGGTGTCGTCATATGACTGGTACCAAGGGCATAACTTCAACCCCAATAACCATCTGACTCAGAAGCAACAGTAATTATCACTGGGCCAAGGCCGTCATCTGATATGTTGATACGTTCATTTTATACAGACAATACCAACACTTCCCTGTGAAGACAGACCCATCACTTGCTTAGTCACAAAGCTGATACTGCTTAACTAGTGTGGAATCTGAGATCAGCCTTTTTGAAAAATGTCAAAAACCTATAAACACTGACTGACACATCCTGATGTGTCACCTTTGTGTGGCTGCATCAAGCTGTGCGTAGACCCTTAGTACACAAACACCATGTGTCGCTACGTGCTGAGGTTCTACCTGTCTCCAGTGTTGTGAAGGATGGGTCTGGCCACGCTGCGGCGGAACGCTCCAAGTAGTTGGACAGTGCCATGCCACCAGTCCCTTGTGGAAAAATGTATGCAGAGAAACACCTTTGACCACAAGTCCATCAGCCAGTGGTCGGCACGTATCGTCCTGGAGGCCCTGCGGGAAAAGATGGTGGATCCTGACGGATGGTTCCCCGAGCAGACTGTCAAAGTCATTTGGTAGAATGCCTCATCGCCAGAACTTTCCCAGAAGCACCAAGACGTAGCTTGGCTGGTGGTGAGAAACGTACCTCCCCTCCCCCACCCCCCCGTCAGATCGTTCCAACAAACCAGGAGTCCCACCCCCTCTGCACATTGCCCTCGAGGTGGCTGTGGTGGGGAAGAGACCATTGTTCACCTCCTTGTGGAATGTACCTTTGCAAAGAATGTTTGGAGAGAAATGCAGTGGTTTTTGTCGAGGGTCATCCTGAGCAGTTCTGTGACACAGGGCTCTGTGCTCTATGGCTGTTCCCAGGGGCAGACATCAAGACAAACATCAACTGCAGCTGGAGGATCATCAACTCGGTAAAGACGCTCTTTGGTCTGCCCGAAACTTGGTCTTCCAGTGCAGAGTTGTCCCCGACTGAGTGTTGCAGGCTGGCACATTCCAAGGTTAGGACTACATGCTGAGGACTGCACTAAAGCTTGGGGCAGCCACCGCAAAGGCACAATGGGGAAAGGTTATTGTCTAAGGGCTTTCAGCCACAGTGCACTGAGGGGCTGAGAATTGTATAGACCCCTTGGGCTGTATGACCCAAAATTCAGTGAATACTACATGTATCACAACTGCATTGAAGCACCTCAGGGTGCAACATGATCTATGTAGATAACTTAAATACCCCTGCACTGTCGTCTGTAATGTCCATATTGAAATGTCTCTAATGTTCATTGATTGTACTGAAGCACCTCATGATCTATGTGGAAAACTTGAATATGATTGCTCTTTTTAATGATGGCCATTTTGAAATGTTTCGTAATGTTCTTTGATATTTTATGATAAAGTATATTTTTCCAAAAAAAACTGCATGACATTCCAAAATACATGTACACCCTTATTCAATTCAAAATCCTGGAACTCCCTTCCTAACAGCACAGTGGGTGCACCTACACCACATGGACTGCAGCGGCTCAAGAAGGCAGCTCACCACCACCTTCTCAAGGACAATTAGGGATGGACAATAAATGCTGGCCCAGTCAGTAAAGCCCACATCCCATTAAGGAATTAAAAAAAAAAAAATCAATTTTCTCTGATTGCTAGATGACTGATGTTTATTTTAGTCAACTGCACAAAAAATATCTCCGACCAATAATAATGGACAAACAAAAGCAGCACTTTTACAACACATACACACAGTCTGGATTTTGTTTTCTCCTCCTTCATTAGATGAGCTGAACCATATCATTAATACTATTGTATTAGATGTAGGAGGTGAAATCACTGAGAATAGTACTTCTGAATTTTCACAGAAAAATTGCTTGATGTGTTTGAAAAAGTCAAGCATTTTTTCTTGACGTACTGAAGTGATTACACCATTTACAGCAATTGCGGCTAGAAATTGTGCATAAAGGAACCATCCAAATTTTATAGATTTAGATTGATTAGCAAAATGTTAAACTCTGTAAACAACTAAAATTCAAGGCTTTTGTTTATTCCCCTATTATTCTTGTCCAGCATTGCAGTTATACTGCGACTCTCTGGCAGCAACATGATGCTGTTTTATCATCTAGCAACACAGAAGTGGTAATTAATTACTGTGTTAGGCCAGATTTAATAAGAACCCAGCTTAAAGCTAAATTTGAAAAGGAGATCAGGCAAATTTTTTATTCATTCATAGGATGTGGGCGTCACTGGCTAGGCCAGTATTTGTCTATCACTAGCTGCCCTTGAGAAAGTGGTGGTGAGCTGCCTTCTTGAACCACTGCAGTTCGTGTGGTGCAGGTACACCCACAACACGGTTAGGGAGTTCCAGGATTTTGGCCCAGCGACAGTGAAAGAACGGCAATATATTTCCAAGTTAGGATGATGAGTGACTTGAGGGGAACTTCGAGGTGCTGGTGTTCCCACCTATTTGCTTCCCTTGCCCTTCTAGATGGTAATGGTCGCGGATTTGGAAGGTGCTGTCTAAAGGAGCCTTGATAAATTATTGCAGTGCATCTTGTAGATGGTACTCACTGCTGCTACTCTTCATCGGTGGTGGAAGGAGTGAATGTTTGTGGATGTGGTGCCAATCAAGCGGGCTGCTTTGTCCTGGATGGTGTCAAGCTTTTTGAGTGTTGTGAGAGCTGCACTCATCCAGGCAAATGAAGAGTATTCCATCACATTCCTGACTTGTAGATGGTGGGCAGGCTTTGGGGAGTCAGGAGGTGAGTTACTCGCCGCAGGATTCCTAGCCTCTGGCCTGCCCAGTTCAGTTTCTGGTCAATGGTAACCCCCCAGGATGTTGATAGTGGGGGATTCAGTAATGCTAATGCCACTGAACGTCAAGGGGCAATGGTTAGATTCTCTCTTATTGGAAATGGTCAGTGCCTGACACTTGTGTAACACGAATGTTACTTGCCACTTGTCAGCCCAAGCCTGGATATTGTCCACGTGTTGCTGCATTTGGACATGGACTGCTTCAGTATCTGAGTTGTCGCAAATGGTGCTGAGCATTGTGCAATCATCAGCGAACATCCCCACTTTTGACCTTATGATGGAAGGAAGGTCATTGATGAAGCAGCTGAAGATGGTTGGGCCTAGGGCACTACCTTGAGGAGCTCCTGCAGTGATGTCCTGAAGTTGAGATGACTGACCTCCAACAACCACAACCATTGAAACATTAAATTCTGTCCTGAAAGTGGATATCCAAATTCACACTCAGTGTCTGTGAGCAGAATTCTGCTCACACGTCCAAGCATGTTGGGCAGTACAACATCACAGTGCTGACAGTGTATCAATTTCAGATATACTCATGAGATCAGACTGTGTAACTACGGCCTGATTTTTGATAATGCACAACAGAAATAGTTGAAGAAAATGTAAAAATGTTTGACATGCATGTAGACAATAAACAGAGACATCTCATGAAAATACGTCTGGATAAGATTAGTTCCCCAACATGAGTAGTCTGACTATCAGCAAAATAATGAACCCGGCTACACCTTCAGATCACTCCACAATGTTTCGTCTTGCAGCCTGTCAAACAGTTTAGATTTCCACTGTTTATTTCCTACCTTGGTCTCATTACTTCTGCATTTGACAATATTAAAATGCATTTGTCATTCATCCACCCACCCTCCCAATCTACCCAGGTCACTTGATATTTGGTTTTGCCTGTACTCTGTTGAAAAGGGACATTGAATCACAAGATGTAAAATAAATTGCTCCTGTGCAGTTTTATTTCCCCGATTTAACACAGTTCTGCTTTACAGCTGGACTGTTGAGAGCAGTAAATCTATGAAACCTCAAAACGAGGCCAACATGGCAGCAAAATAGAAAACTAACCAGATTTTGGGATGTACAGCCAGAGAGATAGAGCACAAATGCTAGGTGACAAAAGGGGACAATTTTAACATTTTACACTATTGCGCAATGGGTGATAATGGACTAGCGTCCCACTTTACATCTCTTTTCTACTGTCGTGAAGTGACAGTGCAATTAACATTAATGACAATATTTACCAATTTTTATTTCCAAGTACAATTTCGGTTGCCATTCTACAGCAAGAATATCCAGGAACTGAAAGCAGTGTAGAAAATGGCAACAGAATTGTTATCTAGTTACAGGCCTTTGGGATATGAGAAGAGATCGGGGAGCCTGGGATCATTCACACAGGAAAGATAAGACTCAGGAGAACAGAAGAGATATTATTCAATAGAAAGCACTGGAAATACTCAGCAGGTCTGGCAGTATCTATGGACAGAGAAAAAGAGTTTAAGCTTCAAATTGGATATGATTTCAGAAGAGTAGTCATATTCAACTCAAAACATCAACTGCTTTCTCTCTACACATGTTGCCAGACCCGCTGAGTCAACACTCTTCTATTTTTTATTTCAGATTTCCAGCATCTGCAGTATTTTTTTCCTTTATTATTGAATTAGTAAAGATTTGTAAAGGAACAGATCATTTGAATAACAAAAATTTTGAGATTGCTTCAAACTCTGGAACAAGGGTACAATGGGGCTCAGGCTTAGAAGAGGCAAAATGCGCACACAGTTTAAATTTAACTGCACAGAGTGATGAGCATGAGGCAGATAGTGTAGAAGAGTTTAAGAGTGAACTGAATTGATATTTGAGGGAATGGGTGAATGAGTGTATTAGTTCCTGGAAGGTCTGAATGCATTAGGCCCTTCTGCACATTATACTCCGAATCCTGTACTAGTTCTGCACAGTGTGAGGAACCTGCTTTTTGGAAAATTGGAAGGATATTGAATTTTGGACACTATCCCTCTTGATTTGTTTTTTAAAAAAGTTTAAGTTTAATTATGGGCTATGAATATGCCATTTTTTTTTCAAAAAACCACAGGTCAACAGCTAGATGTCCAGCAGGACACCTGGTGAGAGAAGAGTTACTTTGTTTATCTGAGTTAAAGAAGAACTGCTGTTGCCAGGCGAGAGACTCTTGCTAATTGGTTGAAAACACCTGGCCTGGGAAAAATATTCTCTGAACATTTTATTCTTTTTGAACTCAGAGTCAAAATGTGTATGTGCCTTGAATGCAGGCTGCAAAAGGAAGACTCTGTCATGAAATATAATAATTTCATAATGTTATTGGGATTTATTGTAAGGTAGGAATAGTGGGATCTGGATAGTCTGTGCACGCTTGGGACTTAATTGAATTAAAGACAGCTGCGCTGAAGGCTTTGATGTATCAGAAGAGAAGCTAGGTTTAAAATGCTAAATAAGTAAACCTGGCCAAAGTTTTAGAATGTGAGGTATAAAGGAAAGTCTGCATTTTTAGATAAACCAGAGTAGTTTGAATTTTAAAAGAGAGGGTGAAATGTTACACTTAGCCAGAAGGCGGCAAACGGTGTGTTTATTTTTCCCAAAGCTTACTGATAAAATTGGTACTATGAAAGGTTTTTATTATTAGAAAGGTAAAGTCCAAAGCTATATTGAAACAATGAAATTTCCATTCAAAAGGAGAAAAAAAATGTATAAAAGAGCAGACTGTGTGTAAGGAGGAGGAATTCTAAGATCCAACAAGTGTGAAAAGCCTCCAGCCTCTATGTACCAAGCTGCTGCCTATAAGAACTGAAGCTAAAAGAATTTACTGCGAAAATCCCTGCTCAGGGTTTCGTACGCTTTGTCTGGATCTGTTAAAGTCTATTTTGGTTTTACTGTTGCCTTAACGGAGGTGTAGCTGAGAGTCAGATTAATTAGGGGAGCTAGGAGTTATCATAGTAGTACTTTGTAGACTTATGTATATGCTTAAAATTATTTCTTTTATTAATAAATGTTTAATTTAGTTTCGTAAAAAAACCCTAAGACTCAGTGGACTTATTACCACTGAATTCAAGGTACGCATTTCGAATTAAAATACAAATTTCAGAACAGTTGTAGCAGCTGTTTCAAGTTTCCCTCTGGGATTTGAGCAGCTTAGCATTTATCATCCTGTATGCCAAGACATCTCTCTTCCCACCACCCCCCTTTGGTGTTACATGCAGTCCAGTGTGAGTTAACCTTCTGTCGGAAAATTCTAATCAAAATAACTCATCTGTATTTTTGAAAGTCTGCAAAGCTGTAACTAGCAAGAATTATAAAAGACAGTGCTTCAGCAAAGATCTGTCTGAAATGACTTCCAGATCTACTGTGACCAGAATTCTGTTAGATCAACAGTATCGAGACTTTTTCGAACTTTATCCTTTTCAAAAACATCATACTCTGGCGTCTGCAGAGACAGTGTTTGTTTTTGTCCTTTTTGTGTTTGCATGAGAGTGTATGGGTGTGAGATATCTGTCTTGTTAAAGAAAGGGGAAAATCATTAGAATAAATCAATTATTTTGTGTTATTGAAAGAAGCCTGGTTAAAATTATTTGAATGCAATATCAAAAGGAAAGCAACTGGCCATTTTGGTGAGTGAATAAACATTTAAACTATTGTGCAACCTGTGAAGAAGTGGGGCTAGAATTAACTGCGTACTCCTCCCATCAGGGTCTGTAACAACATGCAACACTATACTGGGTACTGAGAATATTTTACAGTAAAGTGCAGATAAAGTTTGAAGTGGTTATTTTGGTGAGAAGGTGAAAATTGGCTGAAAGGATACTCTTTCGAGTTATCAACAGTCACAGATTGCAACTCTTTTGAGTACAATCACAGTTCTTGGTTTCTGGGAGTGGGACATGAACCCACAACCCTCTGATTCAAAGGCGAGGGTGCTATGAACTGAGCCACAGCTGACACCTCTTGGCTGAAAGGATGCTGCACTAATAAGACATGCCAATTTAAAAGTCTGATTTTAGCATACAATTTGATCCTAATTGCTAATTGCTATAATTTGAATTTGCCTGGCGGTGTTAAAACAGCCACCTGCAGGTTCAACACTTGTGTTGATTAGACACAATTTTCATGGAGTGGCGTGTATTGGCTCCATGCATGCACTTCTACTGAAGCCATAGAATACACTGACTGGCACACAGCAGCAAGTAACAAGATAATTCAGAGACCAAGTGAGTCAGTGCATTGGCTCTCTCACGTGGCAATGGAGGTCCTGAAAGGAAGGATGTCCTCTAACTGCATGACAAGGTAAGGGGGTGGGGATGAGAAGGATTCAATAACCAGATATAGTCACTGGTGGAAAGATTAGAGGGAAGTTGAGGAGATATGTCTGCAACTCGCTACCTGAAAACAGTGGCAGAGGCAGAGACCCTCACTGCATTTAAAAATATAGATATGCACTTGAAATAACTTACAGGGCTACAGACCTAAAGCTGAAAGTAGGATTAGGCCAATATCTCTTTTTTAGCTGGCACAGATACAATGGGCCAAATGCTTCCTTCTCTGCTATAAATTTTCCATTTCTATTTGACTACAACAGTTACAGGCACTTAGGAACTTAAAGAAATAAATATAGAAAATGGCAGTGTGCAAAATAAAAACTTCAACTAATATTTCTAATTTTTACTACCGACTGCCACATATCCCTGGTCTGGACAGTTTGCTCATACCTCAGAACAAAAGTGCTTTTCCTTATGTAGCAACGAGTCTCAGGTCCTCTCTCAACAAGCAATTAAACACCATTTTAAACAATTACATCCTCCAGGGGAGATAGAGGTGTCAGCTGTGGCTCAGTTCATAGCACCCTCGCCTTTGAATAGAGGGTTGTGGGTTCATGTCCCACTCCTGGAAAACCAAGAACTGTGATTGTACTCGAAAGAAGTTGCAATCTGTGACTGTTGGTAACTCGAAAGAGTTTCTCCAGGAGAGATAGAGCACGAACTGTCGGCTTTTCACATAAGAGCTTACGTTGAATCTCCTAACATTTGACCAGCCTTACAGATTACGGCTGCAAACCATGAATTGATTTTGCACCTAAGGTACAGAAACAGTAATCCGAAATTGCCTAGGAAAAGCTAAAGAATATTGGTCTGGTTGAAATTTCACTTAAAGTACATAATTCCACAGTGGACCCCAGAGTCTGTTGCACTTTTTTTTTTGAAAAAGACGTATACTTAGTATAAAGCACTAAAACCTGTACTTTGATATTACATGCCCAATTTAAACTTCTGAAATGGGATTCTAGCTCTCCCTTCTTAAAAAAAATTCTTTCATAGAACCCTGGAAGTAGGCTGAGATGGTCAGACAAGCAGACATATCCTTAAACTGTGCCAAGGCTCCTCTGTGGTTAATTGATGGATTATGAAAATGTGATGTGCAACTGAAGGTGAAACTCCTGCCAATTTTCTCTGTTGAACTTACCATAAAATAACTGTCACTGCCTGAAGGTACCCCAAATGTGAAAGTGCTCCAGGGCAATGGTTGAAAAGCAGGTCAATCATTCATCTCAATAGGATTCAAATGCACATCATTGCAATTTCACACTTGCACTCAACAGGGTAATAGAAGCTGCTTTCTCAATTAGCTTCAATTATAAGATTTGTGTGGTGACTTGAACGAAACACTTTCTCAGCCATATAAATGGAAAAGTTACAAGTGTTTCTGAAGAGTATTTGCAACAAACAGTACTTTTGAAACAGCCCAAATGATGATCACAGGTTGTAGAAATACTAAGATAAAAGCAAAAAACTGCGGATGCTGGAAATCCAAAACAAAAACACCGGGAAAAATTCGTCAACACCTCTTTGTCCTTTTGTCTATGACATCTTTTGGCAATCTCCACCCATCACTGGCCCTCTATTCAGCTCTACCTGTCCCACTCCCCCTTAAACCAGCTTATATTTCACCTCTTTTCTATTTTTCCTTAGTTCTGTTGAAGAGTCATACGGACTCGAAACGTTAACTGTATTCCTCTCCGCAGATGCTGTCAGACCTGCTGAGTTTTTCCAGGTATTTTTGTTTTTGGTTTGTAGAAATTACTCTTTTTCGCAATTACTATTCCCAAAAATGACAGTAAAGATCAACCAATTACTTCTCTGTGAAACTGTAATGTAACAAGGAGGATGACAGAAGGTGATAAAAGTTGTATTATAATCATACCTTTTGCAACTCTAGGATATCCTTAAGTGCTTCACAGTCAATTACTCACTCTTGGAATGTCATCATTGTGTAATATTTCATGCCATGTTTCACACAGCAAGGTCCTATTAACACCAATTAAATAAAATCAATTATCTATGCTTTTTAAAAAAACTTGCATTGTTTGAGAAGTAAATATTGGCTCTATGACCAACACAGTGGCCCTATTCTTTTTTTTGAATAATGCCATGGAATATTTTATGTCCAACAAAGGGGGCAAAACTTGAGCCCACAACGGAGTGAGAAGCAAACGTCCTATTACTGAGTCAAGGCTGACAAGACAGAGAAGGTTTAGTCACTTCTGCTTGTCAATAGTTACACAATCCAACCTGCCTAAAAATTTCCACATCTCTGAAGCAGGCACAAACCCCACAATTTTTTTCTATCATATTGAGATGTCAACATTCTGCACAAGATGGGAGCATATGCCCCAATTCTTTGCATGAAGGTCCCAAAATACAGCAGGGTAACTAAACAGGGACCCAGAGCTTGAAAAGGAAGCCATCCACCCTACTTTTACATCTGAAGCTAGAGCATTGAAAACTTGGGAGTGAAATCATCAGATCTACTAAGAATAGTGTGCAAGAAAAGAAGCTTGTTGCTAGAGGATATGGGCCAACAATTAATTTTTAAAACTTGTGAAAGTACATGAAGGTGTCACTACCCAATATTATACACTGCACCCACAAATTTACAAAAGCTACAGCTTTTGCCTCTCTTCCCTCACCCCACATAATACAAGCCATAGTTAAAATGATGCAAGTACATTGCAATGAATTTTAAAAACATATTAGTTGTGTTCTAAAGTTGCTGGAGCTGCACTTTTAAAATTAATTTCAAGCCTTATCTGGAAGTATTGTAAGTTTCTACCAGTACTGTAACACTTCATGCTACCTCGTCATCTCTATTAACCTCACTGCTGTTCACACTTTCCTAAATTAAGACTTTAAATGAACAAAAGTTTTATCCGTTTAAATGTTTAGAACACAAATCACGCTTTTATGCTCCCAGAACCCTGTATATGCCTTCAAGTCCCACTTGATCAACTTTCCCAATTGCTATCCAAGGCTAAGCATGTACTGTTTAACCCAGAGTTCATTTTCCTTTCACACGTGAACCTTGACCTTCTATTTAAAAAGTGCTGCCTGCTGGATTTTTAGCTGCCTTAGTAGACTCCCAAGCAGCAGCATGGTCTGCAGCTGGAATATATGTCCAGTAGCAGGAAGATGCAGTCAGAGCATCTGAGCAGGGCAAGTGACCATGGTGTCCCCAATTACAGCTCACATTCAAATTTCACTTTACCGGTGATAATGACAGCTAATGAGATTGGCACAGGGGTGAGCATAGCAACAGATAATATTACTCCTCCGTGTTATTTTGGCAAGTGTGGATAATTATTCTGCTGGATTATTTTAATGGATATAGGGAAAAGGGAAGTGAAGGGTTGCACTGTTGATGCCAAGAGCAACTCTGCCCACATCCTCAAGCTACTGAATCCTGTGACCCACAAATTTAATTAAAATCCTTGCTCTTTAATTTGTCAATTTGTTACATTTTACCTGTGTAATCTCCAACAGCCAAGTAATCAATTTCCCACACAGTCCTTCCATTTTACCTTTGGTGTCACTCTGCCACTGTGCCTTACCTCGCTCAGTTAAAATTGCCTTCAAAAGACATTTCACACAAGGCACTTATCTCTGAAGGAAGGCAGAAATACAAACTATATTTGCTACACCATGTTCTGACAATAGTCTGTTAATCTGAAAGGCAGGATCTGAAACAATCCTAAATATGCTACCAAAATGCTATTTACATTCAGAAAATAGTCAAGGAAAACAATGAACCTGCTTAATTCAGTGATTATTCAGGAGGCATAACATAAAAGGAAGATAAAAACTGTATAAAACAAACTCTGAAATGATTCCACACTCAGGAGATTCCAAATTAGGTCGATGCTTTGGAAAACAGGTACCAATACAACATTTCCTAAACTATATTTTAGTTACCTGCTAGAATTAAAAAGGCGGATGACATCTGTACACAAAATACTGGTCAGAGATTAGCTAAAGACTATAGCAGCAAAAAACTGTATTCCAACAACCACCTTAAACATTCATTCCTTCCACCACCAGCACATGGTTGCAGCAGTGTGTGCCATCTACAAGGCTCACAGCAGTAACTCACCAAGGCTCCTTCAAGGGCACTTTCCAAACCCATGACCTTCACCAACTAGAAGGACAAGGGCAGCTGGCACATTGGAACACCAACGCTTGCAATTTCCTCTCCAAGCCCCACACTAACTAAATTAGAAAAATCCTGTTCCTTCATCGTCCCTGGATTAAAATCCTGGAACTCCCTCCCCAACAGCACTGTGGGTGTACCTACACCACATGGACTGCAGTGGTTCAAGAAAGCAGCTCACCACCACCTTTGAGGGCAATTAGGAAAGGCAATAAATGCTGGTCTTGCCAGCAACACTCATCTCAAACGAACAAAAAAAAAGGTCCTCACTGTCGATGAAATAGTAATGCAAGAATCAGACAGAATCCCTCGTCACTGTTTAGATTACTACATGTGCTGCAAATCCTGTGATCTCCTAGATTTCGGACAACAGTAGTTATACCTGGTTCAGGTTATAAACAAACAGATTATGAAAAAGAACATATGGAGGAGGTATATGCAACATACGAACATATAAAATTGCCTGGCAGGAAAAGACCAGCTGGCCTATCAAGCCAGCCTTGCACTATGACAACCAGGACATGATGATTTCAGACTTCCTTATCTCCAACGCCACATCCCAACCCCAAGTAGTTTCGGGGGGGGGGGGAAGAGAATCTAAAGACTGGTTTTAGAAAGTGTGTTCCTTCTCAAACAGAAACATGACTCTTTACCAATACCCTGTAGTATACGAGAGTTTGAGGCCCTTCGTAATAACCTTATGCAAGGGTTGCCCACGAAAGAAATGATTCAGACCCAATCAAAATACATTTTCAATCAGGAATAAAAGGAGCTCAAATACTTGTCAAAACCAGTAAGTTTCCAAACATATGTAGAATTCAAAAGCATGCAAAAAAATGAAACCGAGCACCTCCCTTGAAGTGTCAGCAGATTTCACCTAAATGTGTTCAGCACAAATTCAGACAAGCCTTAAAGGGCTAGTGTGCAAACTTGAAAGTTATTTTAATGGGAAGCTTCAATTGATTTTATTTAAATTGGGGAAGTGGTTTACACTCATCATGACTGTTTTTTCACCAAGCATGTCAAGGAAGTAATGACAAGTGATTTTAAACTCACGTGGTATTTGTTAATGAGCTGGAATATGTGCTAGATATGGAAGTATTAGCATCCCAGGTCAACTACAGAGTGCTAAACTTTAACATGATCTGGGAGTCAGAAATACACAAGACTAGGAGCCAGATCTAGAATGTGAAAAAGACTTAATTTGATTCAATGAAAGATGAACTAAACAAAAGTGTGTGTTTTTCAATAGCCACTCAATAGGAACCAAGTGGAACAATGTTAAATATATGATATTGATCGTGGAGGATAGAGGCATTTCCAAAACCAGCAGGCTCAGGCAAAGTAAATGTGATTCCAGATGGATTAAGAAATAAATTAAAGCAGGCAGAAAAAAAATGCATAAGCATGTTTAAAGTGTTATCAGAAAAGCCATGAGTTAGAAAAAAGTTACAGCATCTCAGCAAGCGTAGCAATATAAAAAAAACTCAGCTCAGAAAAGAGATGAAAATCACAAAAGATGCAAATTGGATTGAAAACAAAACATGAGGATAAAATAGTAAGTATTTTTAGTGAGCATTTCCTCCAGACTTTCACAAGAGATGAACAAAATGAAATATCACTGTCTGGAGAGGGCAAGTAAAATCAATGACTTCATTATAAATGAGATAGAAGTTTTAAACATGCTAAATGAGCTCTAAACAAATAAATCCCCAAGGAAGATGGTATTTATCTCACCATGTTGAGATCAATTCGGGAGGAGATCGGTGAGACACCAGGACACTATTATGATGGCATCAATGGCCAGGTAGATTCCAAACAGGACTTGTGGCAAACGCATTCAAAAATGGTGATACAGACGATTACTGATCCATGAGATTTCCTAACATTCCACATAAAGCAATCAATCATGGGGTAAAATTGATTAGATATGCAATAATAGTTTAAAATAGTCAGTATGAACTCAGAAGGAAAAGATTCTGTCTCACCAAACCTAGCATTTTTTTTTAAAAAAAAGCAAGTGCCAACCCAAATGGACTGTAGTAAGTGATATGCTATACCTGAATTTCTAAAGGCTGCTGATATAGCTCTACATGAGAGGCTATTAATTAAACTAAAAGCTGTGGTGATTCTGGGCAAACTCTAGGAATGGATAAGAAACAAAAGTTATGAGTAGGAAAGGAGTACTCATTGGAGAAATAATGTTGAAATTACAGTGGGAAGGGGCTCTTCAGGAGCTTGGCACAGACGACCACTGATGTTAATTCACGAAAATGATCTGAACTCAAACTCAATGTAATTTATCAAATTCGCAAACAATATCAAATTAAATGGGCAAGAGCAGGAGTCGGCAATCTGTGGTGCTTTAACGTCTCACTTCTGGCTCCCAATCTTTTCCATTTGGATCACATTAATATGAAAAACTTTAAAAAAAATTAAATCAAGAAAAGTAAAAGCTGTGTTTTTATTTTGAGGATAAAAGATTAATAATTATGCTGCACTTAGATTCAAAACGATCATTTTAAGTAAAAAAAAACATTCCCTACATAAACCTGTTTGAGGTGGTATAACTAAGCCATAGTTACAGATGATACTATTCAAGGAACAGATTTTATAGTTGCAACCATTATTGTTTCTAATATAACTGAGATGATAACTTACACTGAATGTGTTATTAAAATTTTTAAATCTTTTTAAAATTGAGAGAATCAATAGCCAGAAAAAGGTGTCTTAATTCAACACATCTTAAAATTCCGCCCCCCACCTCCGCAAAGCTGACTTTAACAAAATTCTCAAAAATCAAAAAACACAACAATTCAGAGCTAGGTCATCACTTCACTTTTTTTCTCTCCTAATACAGGTACAGTGTCTCAAGGCCTGCAGCCTCGGGATCAAGGCTGTGCCGCATTTTACAATTTGCTGGATTTCGAGTGGGACAGTTCAGGTCAAGCTGGGTCAGGTGGGTTCAAGGGCCACTCAGAGCGTGGGAATAGACAGGTGTGTAAACAACAAAGGAGCTAACTAGTCAGTGGCCACAATGTCCCAGTGCAGTGCCTAGCCGAATTGGCCAGCTAAGTATTTTTTTCTCAACTAAAATTGATGCATGGCACATTCCAAGAACGTCTGGTTTTCAGACAACTCTGGTTTTGGACAGCCGGATTTGAGACACTGTACTTTAATACTCCAATTCAAGACGACTGGCTCTGGCTTTGAACAGTCATATGGACTCGAAACATTAACTCAGTTTCTCTCTCCACAGATACTGCCAGCCTTGCTAAGTTTTTCCTGCATTTTTTGTCTTTATTTCAGATTTCCGGCATCTGCAGTATTTTGCTTTTAACATAAATTCAATGTACTTTGGTAGAATGCATAATTTGCATATATAATAGAGATGTTTAGCAATTTACCAAGTACTTGGCTTTGAAACACAAAATTTTCATCTTGCAGTTCCCAATAGATTTTATCTTATGCAAATGTTTTTAAAAAAGGCTTCTCAGGTTAAAAAAAAGATTGCCAACCCTCTGTGCTAATCAGAGGAGGCAGTTCAGAAATTACAGAAGTAGGCAGAACAGCGGCAGATGAGATTTTATCCAGGAAACTGCTTCAGATTGGGAAGGAGAAAAATAGATGAACCACACTGTTCACAATCTCAGTGCCTTATATGGCCCAGGGATAAGTCCAGCAATAACTCCCTACTTTCATCTCCATAATATTAACTGTCTCCAGTCACTTTCCACCACTCCATTTGCTGCTGAAAACAACTTCCAGGTTTTAATTACTTTCAGAGTAGACTATTCCAATATTCTCCTGGCTGGCTTCCCACACCTTCCACTCTCAAACTTGAATCCACTCAAAACCATACTACCACAGAACTCATCGACAACCTCGAGCCAGCAATACTTCAAATGTACAATGCCCACTTTTGTATTCAAATCCCTCCATAGCCTCATCCCTTTCCAACTACAATCTTCTCCACGTTCACAACCCTCAAACAGTGTTCCTCCATTTCTGACTCAAGTTCTGTACTACCAAAGGTATCGCTGAAAAAAGAGACATGTTTAAGCTTTTTGTCTTGCACTCATCAGGGCACTCCGTAATACCACCAATATAAGAGGGGAAACAACGATTTATACTGTATGTGAAGAGAGTGCTGATTGGTTGGCAAGTGATGTTGCCATGGAGAATGCACCAGTGATGCGACTGACGGTTAACTGCCAAGCAGTGTTTGAAATTTAAGTTTGTCAGTTGGACTTGCAATGTGGCGCATGTGTACACACTGAAAGCTCAATATATTATTAATACACAGGGCCCTGTTCTTTGCAGACAGAAAGAACATGTATGCACATTGTGCCTGCTTCAGCTAAACAAAATAAGTGACAGCCATTCACTGACTCATTCCTCAGGGGAATGTCTTAACCAATCAGGGTCAAGCTTCCTGGTTTAAATTTCAATAATGCTTGACAATTAACTGTCAGTCACCATTACTGGTACATTCTCCATGGCAAAGTCACCTGCCAACCAATCAGCACCTTCTTCACATACAGTATAAATTGTTACTTTCCCCCTTATATTGGTATTCTTGCCAATGCCCTGAAGATGCAAGACGAAAAACTTAGACATGGCTCTTTTTTCAGCAATTATGATCTTATGCATCCGACTTCCTTCACCCCACCACAGGCAGCTGGGCATTCATCTGTCTAGACCTCAAGCTCTGAAATTCCCTCTGTAAGCTGTTCCATCTTGAAAAAACGTTCCTTAAAATTTACCACTTTGACCAAGTTTATGGTTGCCTGTCCTAATGTCTCCTTTAGCTCGGCATCAATTCTTTAGCTAATTACACTGCTGTGAAGGAGTTTATAAAACCACACTACAGATACTAATAGAATATTCAACTACAAAGCTGAAACAAGAGACTACAAATCAGGAGGTATGAGCAAAATTCATTGCGCTCTGGTTAGAGTTGTTAACTCTGACATATTCCTGGAGGTTTGGTCTTGTGACCTTTGCTCAGTTTGCAAACATTACTGCATTTATCTTATGAAAACTGGCTCATCATTGCATGTGTTTAATAGTATTTTTAAGGAAAAAAAATACAATAGTTGCAGGATATCTATTTTACACAAAAGGGAACTGTGATTATTGATTTTTTAGTACTCAACCTATCTATTGAAATCTGGATTTTGTATGGTGCACCAACATTTTTACAAAAATTTACAATTACATCAGTCCGGGACACCTTCCTAAACTCAGAAGATATGATTAATACACCAGATTTTAACAATGTAACAAAACAAATAACAGACTTTCATCTCCTATGCACGCAATTGATTTTTGCACATTTGTTACGGGAAGTGTCACATGGACTGCATTTTATTTCAAATGATGCTTGTTCAAACTAAAATATGCAAAAGATTCCTAGTTTCATCTCAATTTAAAATGGAAAACAAGAAAATACAAAAAATGGATGCTATTTGGACATTAAGAAAAATGATTCAAAATTTATTCTATTTTAAAATTTTGTTTAAACCAGTGCTTCATCTATGCCTCAATATTGAGAATCTAGACCTGGATGTCTGAACTAAACGGCAAAATGACATTTCCTCATCTAAGAATCTGTTGTTGACTGAATTGACAATTCAGGAAACTAACTTTGTAGCTATTAGGAAATTATTCCAATGGCATTGCAGTCAATTTAGTCAATTGAGAATAAACTCCTAAAAACCAACAAGTCTGTTTGTCTTCGTTTGGATACTCTGCCACCACAAAATCTGGATTTTGTTTTCTTTAAGTGAAATTGGTTTTAATCCCCAAAAGGCCATAGACAAGTAGGACACATTCCAATGAAATTCATAAGCTATTTCCCCCACCCACCGTAATTCAAAGCATACAAATAATCAACAGTGACTAAAGCAATGATTCCAGGCCCAACTGTGATAATTTAACAAGATGCTATCAGAAAACCATTTAGGAACACAGACCTACAATAGTGATTTGCGGATCTAAAAACAATATGCATTTTTTTTGTCATTAAAAACCTCTGGAATGGCTAAGACCAGAGTCACAGATACTGTATAGTCACAATAGTGTAAGCAATTAAAATGAGCCACAAGTTCCCAACTTGCTTCTCAACCAAGCACTACATGCATCATAACAAAAACAGAATTACTTTTTTGTTTTTAACTACATGCATCATACTTGAATTTCACTAAATTTTGATTTCCCTACAACTGGCATGACTGTAGGCATTAATATGCTTCAGCAACTTGCCACAGCTGAATAAATGGATACTTTTATCACCAAATCTCTCTTCACTGTACTTGATGAGATGGAACTTGACTTAGTCAATGCAGTTCTGGACAAGCTCACTTGCTAAATTCTGTTCAGACAAGTACCTGCTGTAAGCAGGTCAGCCAAGCATTTTTGTTATCTACATCAGTTCTACTGGTGACTAGCTGTGGGAATGTTATAAGATGATAAACTCCATAAGTTGCAATTCAGAAATTAAGCCACTTTTTCTGTTTACTTGGTGAAAAACAAAATGCATTTCCCAGCGCTCCACAGCCATAAGCAATGTTACTATTGCAAACTCCCTCTTTCAGGTAGAACCTGAGGTACCTGATACTATCAGATTGTTCCTTAACAATTAATTTATATATCATGTCATTGTTTTTTTTGTGGGAGCTTGCTGTGTGCAAATTAACTGTCACATTTCCTTACAATACATCAGTTCTTTTTTCTTTCCAAATTTATTTGGATGTGCTAGAATCAATTTTCTGTGCTTTCAATTTTTCCTCTGTTCAAAAGTCACCATTTTGTATCAAAACTGCAACATCTTCTCTCAGTCAGTCCCTTGGGATTGAGGATGACTTGTTTCCACTCTGGTTTGATGGATTCTGAGATGGCTGATAAGTTCAATGTGTGATCTACAGACTCTGCCACAAATGGACCGGATGGGGCTTGAAGAGTCGGGTAGATGGGCTGCTTGCAGATTTGTGCACTCCCTTCAACACCTGGGCTCCATCTCTGCATGTCCTTGACAAAGTTTCTCAATGTGTTCACTGTCTTCCTGAATGAGCCTCCTTCACCTTAATCAGTCACAAACCAGGGACTCCCGTGAGTCAGCGGGGATTTTTCTTCAGATATGCTTTGAGGACACCCCTAAAGCATTGTCACTGTCCTGCTGCGATTCTCTTGCCATGACGACTGAGTTCCAGTATAACAGTTGCTTTGGGAGACCCGTGTCAGATGTATGACTGACATGATTCGCCCAGCACAGCTGGTATTTAGTGATTAGCGTCTTGATGTTGTCAAAGTTGGGTTGGGTGAGGATGCTGCTGTTGGACCACCTTTCTTGCCAGATTTGGAGGACCTTGCGAAGGCATTGCTCGTGGTACTTCTCCAGTGCTTTAAGGTGCCTGCTGTGTGTCATTCAAGTCTCCAAAGCACTCGAGTCAGGGGATCACTGCTGCCTAGTAAACTATGGCCTTAGTCTTAGGCTTGAGATTTTGGTCCTCAAATACTTTTTTCCTCAGTCAGCCCAAGGCTGAGAGTTCGTACAATGTGCAGGATTGATGGCCCACCCTGGGTCAAGGAATTGCAGTTCCTTGACCAACAGAACAAACATTTTTGTTGCAGAAGTAAAGCAATTTCTCAGAAGTAAAATCATTATCTCAAGCTTAACATGGAAGTATAACACACCAACAGTGTTACTAAAAGAATGTTCACACTACTTTGTTCCCAAAATACACCAGATTCAAAATTTTCATTTTAAAGCTAAGCTTTGGAAGCTTGGATTTAAAAACACACCAAAATATGCAAGCTATACTTGAACTCAGTGGCCCAATTAATAGTTCAGCAGACATGCAAAATGAAAATGAGCAAATTCGGAATCAGTAGCTCTGAAAGAACCCAAGGCAGGGTAGTGCTAGAACCAGGGCGCACACATTGAGAATGAGAGATTGGCCATTTAGGACTGAGATGAGGAGGCATTTCTCCACTCAGCAGGTAAATCTCTGGAATTCTCAACCCCAGAGGGCTGGGAGGCTCAGTCATTGAGGGTGTTCAAGGCAGAGATTGATAAATGTCCAGATAGTAAAGGTACCAAGGGTTATGGGAATAATGTGAGAAAATGGCATTGAAGTAGATGATCCATGATCTAATTGAATGGCTGAGCAGGCTCTAGCGGCTGATTGACCTACTTCTGCTCCTATTTCCTACGTTTCTATGCCAGTTAAATCAGAGATATCATTCAGAGCATTCTACTTGCAGTCTGCCACACTGCCAGGAAGTACCATTGTGTACACATGAGTAAAATGGCAACCAGGTACAGGAAGTAGGTAATAGGCTGCCAACCCATTGTAAGGTTACCATTTTATGGTACAACATTACTCTAGATCTACCAAGTAGAAGATGACATCCAATGTCTGCCCTTAAACTTAGCCTTTCGCATTTAGATCTTGAGCAAATTGCCATGCAAAAAATTTGAATGCATGAGCTGATAATGGCTAGTTCTGGGCTCAAACTGGTTACAGGGACAGTGGAGAAACCATGTAGGGATTTAGATTAAGGGATGACAAATTGGGACATTGTGGGAACCAAACTAGGTTCGTTAACAGAACTCAGTGCAGGATAGGATACGGGCAGGGATTACAAACTGATGATGGAGGGTAGTCATAAATGGAAATTTTATGCATGAGAGATTTTGATCAGGATATATTGGGGTGTATAAATGACTTAATTTTATTGATTTTATGAAGAAAATGTGCAAACTGTAGACTTAGAGAACATTTGGAACGTTTGAGGTAATGGAGATTTTATGACAAATACTATCCAATGTAGACAAGAGTAAAATAATTTCAAAACAAAGAACAAAATGTGGGCAAGTACATTTGGAGCAGTCACTTCATTAAGAACAGGATCTACTAAATGGTCAGCTGGACTATAGTGAGAAAAAGGCAAATATGCCAAATGGTTTATGTCAAACACACACACAATCAAAATGTTGGACTGGACACCAACCACCTTGTTCCCTGTGCACAGTTAGTACCTAATCATGAAGATATCAAGTCTGAACCATTACAGACAAAAAAAAACAAAGAATCTCTGGTATAAGAAACCAAAACCATAAGGAAAATTTAAAGAATTGGATCAAATTTTTTTGTAACAGAGGAATCGTGACTCATTTGAAGTTTAAGATCCTGCAGTGGATTGACATTCTTCATCCAGACAAATTGTTTACTGTGGTAAAAGCTTCAAGAATTAAGGAACTAATTTTTCAAAGTTTAGAAATTGGAAGTAAAAATGGAAGTTCAACTTTTACATGGCAAAGGAACAATTTTTCAAATATGTACATCTGGCCCAACTGTGCCACAATTTCCTGAGATACAGTCCTGAAATTGCCGTTAACAGTAGAACTGGTCCAAGAGTCAAACAGGTCCGATCTAGGTAAGGGGTGGAATTCAGTGATGGTAAAGTAATGAAGTTGAAATTGGGACAGGTTTGTTAGATACTCTGGCTTTACCACCTCCAAACTAAACTTCTCCACAGCATGTCACCTCTCAAGCTCCACTTTACATGAACTCCAATTTGTTCAGAAATTTACTGCCCTCATTCCTTGCCATTTTCATTCTTGCTCAACTAATGCTTCTGCCCTTACCAACCTTCACTGGCACTCCATTCCACCTTAGTTTATATATAAATCCTTCCTTTGTTTCCCCACTTCTCCTTATCTCAATATTTGGTTGCTTGGGTCTTTTTATTCACCCCTCTGCAAAGCAGTTTGGAAAGTTTCTCCTGTATTAAATGCACAATACAAATTAAAGTTGTTGGCAATGCCTCAAAATGACCACACGTTTTCTCTGCAACAAACCCATAATCTTATAACTGTTGATCCTTTTTAAAAATAATGGTAAAAATTCCAAACCTCCGGAATCACTCCTAAACACATTTCCCAAATTACCCTTCAAAAGCTTTATCAGACCCACTTCAGTTTCCACAGCCATAAGTATGTATTTGATAACTTGCTGCTCTGAAAAGAGAAATATAAAGCTTTGGGACAATAATATACCCAAAGCACCAGAAGACTTTTTGAAGCTCTAAACCTTATGCTACATAAAGTGATTTTTAAAATAACCTATGTGTCCTGGCTCCACAATGAAGTTTTACAGGTTGAAAGGTACAGTTGGTGCACACAAAATACAAGCAAGTGAACCATTCCAAGGCCTTGCATGTTTTACTGGGGCCAAACCTTTTTTTCAAGATACTTACTCACCCACCCAAGTTTTTTTTCCTCTCGATTCTCTAAACTATCAAGCCTTTAGATATATCCAACCAAGTAAATTCTTATCCGTACAAAAGAGTCAAAATTTGTAGGTCATCTTATTGAATTTGCAACATTATTTCTACGAATTAAGAGTCAGCCTCATGTACAGGAAAAAAATATCGTTAAGAGAGCATGTGGAGACGACCATTAATGTCGTGGGGTTAATTTGATCGAGATTATTTCAAAAATTAATCTTACTTTAAGCACCAGTAATCACCGTTAAATATTCATTGTTGAAAAAAAATGGAACCAGGGTATTATTTAACAACTGAAGTTTGGTAATGAAGTCAGGGAGCCATGAATTTATGGTCAAGTTTACCCGTCGCTAAAAAGGGCAAAATAATCCTAAATGGTAGCTACATCCAAGACCATTTGTCTCTGCGGCTCGAAAAGCCGGCGAGAGCCATTATGCCACCAAGGTAACACAGCGATAGCTTGGTTTTAATACTTGTACAGTAATTTGTTGGAGTGGCTGCTGACAGCGCTAATTAATTGGACAGCCCGGCCACAATCCGCAAGCAGCTCCCACACCGACTCAGAATCCGGCCCCAGGCAGGCCCAACAGCTGCCGGTACATGGATCCAGGTGCACTCTCCCCCCAACCCCCTTCCCTTCCTCTGGCCTACACTTCCTTCCAGCCAGTCTGTAACTCGACCCCCAGGGCCGTGGCTAAACGTTGAGTCCGGGTCGCGCTCTGCACTCCCAGCCCCCGAACACTTCGCACTGCCCTCACCTGGTAAAGCGTCGCCCAGTTTCCGTATTTGTCGATCTCCGCGAACTCCTGCTCCATGACTGGTGTCAATGCGCTGCGCCTTCACCCGCCACCCCCCCGGCGGGCCTCACCCGACACTGTGAATCCCCCTTTCGCTCCGCTCCTACCGCTTCATCTCAGCTCCCTAACATCAGGAGAACTCCGACCGCACACCGGAAATACACACCCACCCACCCCCACCATGACTGACATCGACTTCCACCCAACCAGAACGCGAGAGGTGGGACTGACGGTGTGCATTGCCTATTGGGAATTGTAGTTCCATCCTCAGGAAGTGACATCACCTACAAATACCCAGGATCATTTTGGGATAGCGACCAAAAAACAATTCTCAGGTCTGTAAGGTCAGATAAAAAAAATCGAGTTGTTTACATTGGGAGTAAACGGTAATCCGGGGAGCTTCGTTCCTCTGTGCTTACATTTCAGCCTGAGTTTCGCAGTGCCTGCTGGGAGATGTAGTCCCTGCCTCATTTTCCTCCTCCTCCTCCTCCCCCCGCCCCCCTTCGATCTCTCCCCTCGGGGCCCTGGCGGCGGCAGTGCGGCTGCTGATTGAAGTTTCTGGGTTCAGCGGCGGTGGAGGCTCGGTGCTACAGTTACATCTCGCAACGGATCAGGCTCGCTCCTAGATTCAGAACCCGATCCTGTCCAGATCAAACAAACCCACAGTAAGTGAAGCAGGGACTGCAGCGGTTCAAGAAGGCTGCTCACCACCACCTTCTCAAGGGTAGTTAGGGACCGGTAATAAATGCTGGTCGAGCCAGCGATGCCCACATCCCATGAATGAATTAAGAAAAGCCTATAGGCTGAGAGGTGGATCTAAGAGGATCCCGAGCTCAGAAACGGGAACCAACACAGCCCCAGTTAACCTGCTAAAGAAATATATCATATAATATATCATAGAATATTGCCAATGATATATTCAAGTTCATTAATCTCTACTTTAGGAATGGCCTGTGCAGCCAATAGGAAGGATTTGAAATGTGTTAAATAACCTCAAAACTTTTAAAAGAGTCATAAAACAATTTGCCCGGTAGTTGGGCTTCCAGTTGGCACTGCTTTGATTTTGATTC
The DNA here is from genome assembly GCF_964194155.1 of Cetorhinus maximus. Taxonomy (NCBI): domain Eukaryota; kingdom Metazoa; phylum Chordata; class Chondrichthyes; order Lamniformes; family Cetorhinidae; genus Cetorhinus; species Cetorhinus maximus. Next base: position 44,201,323 of record NC_135891.1, on the reverse strand, counting down.
ATTTGCCCACTGTATGTAGTGCCATGTTTAATAGAGAACCAACACCCAAAATTTAAAAAAAATACTGACATCTCTGCCCTTGGCTTGCTGTACTGTTCCAGTGAAGCTCAACTGTTATGGACTAGGGAGAGATGTGGGATAATTTTTCCCTTTTTCAACAAGATGTGTTTTTGAGGAGTGTTTTAACCCTTTAAGTGCTGTGACTTTTAAGAACAGACACGAAAAACAGGCTTTCTGTTAAGTTTAAATCAAAAGAAAGGATAAACATTTATCTCACAACACCCAAAAATGTATGCAACAAACACCCAATCCTCATTCACACAGACACGAACACACAAAAATGATGATTACAAAATCAGTAGCATGCACTGAAATCTTTAAGAGTTTGAAAAAAATGAGTAATATTTTAGTCCTTAAAGATTGGGGTTGGGAACATTGCGGGCCTTGAAATTCTCTTTCAGTTCGCTGAAGAAGAAAAAATGAAGGTCAGATTTTATTTTGGTTGAAGTTGTGGTCGAGCTCCTGTAGTGAAGAAATATAATCTTGTAGGTAAAATGAATTAGCCCCACATTTCTGCCAATGATGGATTTTCCAGGCAGGGTTTTCTCTTGTGCTGGGTGAGATGGCTTCCCTCTGGTCTTTGTACCCGAGACAGATTTGCCCTGGCCTGTCCTTGTGGATTAATAATGTATTTCCAGGCTGCTCTTGTCACACAAGTTCTGATCATGTGGCTACAGTACCAGTGTATTCCATTATCCGCACATTGGGTTTCGGCAGATGTAATTGTCACACAATCACAGAATCTTTACAGTGCAGAAGGAGGCTATTCAGCCCATTGAGCCTGCACTGGGTCTCTGAAAGAGCATTCCACCTAGTGCCACTCCCCTTGTCCCTGTAACCTTGCATGTTATTTCTTTTCAGGTAGCAATTCAGTTCCCTTATGAATACCTCGATCGAACCTGCCTCCACCACCCTTTCAGAAAGTTTGTTCCAGACTCCAACCACCCTCTGGGCGAAAAAAAAATTTCCTCACATCACATTTACTCCTTTTGCCAATTATTTTGAATTTGTGCCCTCTAGTTCTTGATGCTCTCTTGAGTGGGAACAGTTTCTCACTATTTACCCTGTCCATACCCCTTAGGATCTTGAATACCTCTCTTCTCAGCCTTCTTTTCTCCAAGAGTCCCAACCACTCCAATCTATCCTCGTACCTATAGTTTTTTATCCCTGGAATCATTCTTGTGAATCTCCTATGTACTCTCTCCAATGCCTTTACATCCTTCCTCAAGTATGGCACCCAGAACTGGGCGCAGTACTCCAGATGAGGCCTAACTAGTGTTTTATACAAGTGCAACATGACCTCCTCACTCATGTACTCAATGCCCTTCCTAACAAAGCCTAAGGTACTATATGCTTTATTAACTGCTCTCTCATCATGTCCTGCAATGTTCAGTGACCTATGTACATATACACCGAGGTCCCTCTGTTCCTGCACTCCCTTTAGAGTCTATCCCTTTATTTTGTACCGTCTCACCATATTCTTCCAGCCAAAATGGATCACATCACACTTTTCTGCATTGAACTTCATCTGCCACTTGTCTGCCCAATCCACCAACATGTCTATGTCCTTTTGAAGTTCAAGACTATCCTCATCACGGTTGACAACATTTCCAGTCTTCATATCTGCAAATTTTGAAATCATGCCCCTGCACACCGCAGTCCAGGTCATTAATATATATCAGGAAGAGCAAGGGTCCCAACACTGACCCCTGGGGAATTCCGCTACAAACCTTCCTCCAATCTGAAAAACAACCATTCATCACTATTCTCTGGGTGGAATCATCCCAGATTTGCACTAAGTGCGGTAGCAGGCGGGTAAAATGACATTCTACCTGCCGGCTGTGATGGCAGGTTTTCACGCCATATTGTCCCAATCCCGCCATATTATTTATGCGTTCCTAGGAAACACGCTGTTTCGATGGCGGGTGGGCTGTCATTAGCCCGCCCGCTATCACCTCACTGCTTCATCACGCTGGGCGCCATGTTTAAAGTCCAGCTGCACGCACACATCTCGGTGTTTTCAGGCCATGACTACTGCAGGAAAGATGTCCACGAAAGGCAAGAAGACTACAGCCCCCAGGTTTAATAACACATCACTGGAACGCCTTCTGGATGCCAAAGAGGCCCTCTGCGATATCCTCTACCCCCACTCTGGCCACAGGATAGGCAGCGGCGTTACCAACCAGGCTTGGGAGGCCGTGGACAGCACCAAAGCCCTGCAAAAGAGGACGGCCACCCAGTGCCACTACAGAATGAATAGCCTCATCCATTCCACCAGGGTAACTGGACAAGTCTGGACAACCCCCTTCGCCGCCAACACCCCCCGTCATCCACCCCCCCCCCCCCCCCCCCCCCCCCCCCGCCCAAGCTTAGACCCTCCTCCTTTCTGACTCCTCCTCCAAGTTCCCTTCTTCCTCCAGCCTTATTCCTACCCCCTTCCCAACTCCTTCCTCCACTCTTACTTCTTCCCCAACCTTTACTCCCTCCCCTCTCCGCACCTTTTCCTACCCCTGACACCCTCCCCTGTCTGCACCCCTTCCTCTCCCTGGACACCCTCCCTTCTCCGCACTCTTGCACCTTCCACCCTCCTTACATCTGCCTCCTCCATTGCGGTCTTATCCCCCGTTATTCCCTCCTCCTACCATTCTCCCTCCCTACCGTGACACCTTCATTCCCCCCCTATAAACCTCCCCCTATCCTGACACCTTCATTTCCCCCCTACCAACCTTCCCCCATCCTGACACCTTCAGTCCCCCCTTCCCAACCTCCCCCTATCCTGACACCTTCAGTCCCTCCCCCCAACCTCCCTCCATCCTGGTACCTTCATTCCCCCCCTCCCAACCTTCCCCCATCCTGACACCTTCATTCCCCTATCCTGACACCTTTTACTCTCCCAGCCAATCCTAGCCCTTCCTCCCCCATCCTCTCTAGCATCACTCGTTGTGAGCATCAATGGTGACTATCCAACTTCTGTGCGCTGCTACGCAGCAGAGCCGTGTCCATGAGAATCCACCCAGCGTGCCATGGACATCCCCCCAGTGTGCCATTGGTGTCTGGCTCCAGCAACTTCTGCTCTTCCAATGTCCGCGATGTGAGCAAAGCCCAGGTGGGTAAATCCCAACTTCTGCACAGCACGATTATCAAGACGTGTTCTATACCAGTGTGCTTTCCCGCCGATGTGGGTGGACGATCCAGCCGGGGTGGATGATTCTGACAGGCAGGCCTAATAATAATATGCTGATGTATTACAATGAGATTCCCGACGTCCAATGGCGGAGAACGTGGCCCGCCATCAGCGGGCTGAGCAGATGATCGCGAATTGGTTTCACGCCATCGTGAAACCAATCGCGCTATATTGTCTCCGCTCATGCCTCTGAACACGTCCGACTCCAGCAGGCACAGAAATTCCTGGGCTCTGTTTCCTGTCACTCAGCCAATTTCTTATCTAAGTGCCTACTTTTCCTTTTATTCCAAGATGAAGAATTTTGCTTACAAGTCTGTGCGTTGCGCTGTGTCAAATGCCTTTTCAAAATCTATATACGCCACATCAACAGCATTTCCCTTATCAACTTTCTCTGTTACTTCCTCAAAAAAACTCCAGCAAAGTTAGTTTAAACATTAAACATGGAGGCTGTTTGCTATCCCATCAACATTACAGCTATGATTAGTCTCCAAAATGTCTTTATTTGAAATTCCATCTTCATGGGGCCAGCAAGTCTAGCAGTCATTGCTATTTTAAATCTCTCCAATTGAAATGAAGTGTAGTCGTCAATCAGCACCTGGGAAGGCAACTTGCATTGGAAGTAACTGCCAAGGGATATGTCCAGACTTGTCTGTACAGAAACCACAGAAGAAATCACCTGACCCTCTGGGGTCGATTTTGTTGAGGTAAATTATCCATAATTTACACTTCTTTTAAAAATAAAATGTCCATCTCCCTAATATGTTTTACGGGCATATGACTTGACTGTGACACAACGTAAGCTTGAGGAACAGCACCTCATCTCCTCATCTTTCAATTAGGCACTTTACAGCCTTCTGGACTCAATATTGTGTTCAGCAATTTCAGACCATAAACTCCGCCTCCCCCCCCCTTTTGTTTCCTTCTTTGCATGTTTTGATTTTTCTCTTTCTGCTTTCGGACAGCAGCACACCTGCTCTACACACATCCTTCGTTTTGTTATTTCTTTCTTTCCCCCTCACCATTACCTTTGGCTCTTTAAGGCTAACTCTTCTGTCATTCAATCTCTACTGTCTTCCACCCTATCACAGACCTTCCTTTTGTCCTTGTCCCACCCTATCACAGACCTTCCTTTTGTCCTTGTCCCACCTTCCCCTTGCTCAAAACCTATCATATCTCTAACTTTTCCCAATTCTGATGAAAGATCATCGACCTACAACGTTAACTTTATTGCTCTCTCCACTGATGCTGTGTGACCTGCTGAGTATTTCCAGCATTTTCTGTTTTTATTCCTTAATTTTTAAAAATGTTTTGATCTTCATTGTGGAAAGAATTGTGAGCAAATGAAACAAAATTCTGGCATTGAGTGCAAGTCCAGAAAGTGCAAAGGGTCCATCTCACCCAAACAGTGGTTCTTCTTAGAAATATTAAAGATAAAAACTAGACAAATCATGAAGATTTCAATGATGTATTCTCCATGTGATTCTTACAATGGAGTTTAACACATTCAAGAAATTGTCAAAATTGCTAAATGAGAAACTCTGAAAGTTTCTGGGGACATCTTGCAGTAACATTCAAATCTCCATTGCATTTCGGGCATTATTCAATTTCTCTAATCTTTCTTGCCTTCAAGCTTTCACCCAACACTTTTATGCTCAAGGCAGAGGGGCAATTTTCATAAGCAGATTGAGTCTTCCATGAACTGAAAACTGCAACGTGATGTGGGGCGGAATTTTACAGCCTCTCCCGCCAATGGGATTTTTGGGTCTCTCCAAAGACGATGGACTTTTGAACAGCTCGCCATATTTTACAGGCCTGCCTCCGCCGCAATGGGGCCATAAAATTCTGCCCATGGTCTCTGAGTGGGATAGAGTTCTAATAGAATTACTAATTACCTCTTAATCAGACCTTGGATCAGAGGCCACACGGGGTGACCACCATGTTTTCCTACCTACAAAAAGGCTGTAAATATCAAACTATTAAACTATTATAATCAAGTTGAACTGTAGATTTATTTTAAAAATAAACAATGGAGTTTATTTATTGTACAGGCATTTAACAAATGAAGATGGAACCAGATTACAAGGGATGAAAATACTCATTCTAAAACTATTTCTTACAGTCTATAGTCTGCAAGACTAATGAATAAAAGCGCAAACAATGCAATGCTATACTCGGGTGCTGAAATTTGTTAATCAAGCATCTCAATTTCACCAATGAACTGACTACATTTTAGTAGCTAATGCAGGTCAAAACAAGCCTTTAAGATCACAGCTGTCAAAGTTGAGATATTAGCTGTTTTTCCAAGCTGGAAGTTCAGCCTAGAGCTCTGGGTAGATTCCAATTGGTCTGTTTACCTCCGGTGTGCAGTTTTGTGTACAACACCATTTCAAACGGAGACTGTCCTGCCACCAAGGAAACTTTGATCCAAATAATTTCTGATTACAGACCATGACAGCAACACAAAAGGCTAGCCAGGTCTTGTTGATCTGGTCAGTTTTGGTTACTGGCCACTCTAGAAATAAAGGCAATTGGCCCCTGAAATTCCTATGATTTTTTTAGTGCAAAGAAAATTGTTTTCATAAATTGGTCTTACAAGTCAGACTCGGAATGTACTGTTTTCTACTTTTCAGATCCACATAAGACACAGTGAGAATACTACAGGAATTTGAGCATGCAGCAAAATCTCAGCAAAATAAGGTAATTCTTAATCCTAGAACATGCAACCCAAGGTGTCCATCACTTGATCATGAGGGACACTGCCTGAGTATAACCTTGAGTATACAGTAATCAGTGTGAGAGAAATAGTATTTAGAATGCCTAGACTGTAATACCTTACTAAACCCAGATGACATTCCCCAAGATCCAGCCCTCAAAATATTGTCAGCTCTCATATTCCCTTCGCTCAAGCTGAGTGGTTCCTGCCTCTATTTTTCAGTGCTACTAGAACCCAGCTCCACTGAATGCTTCCAAGCCATAAATCTTAGTCTTCCACATACTTATCTCAATGTCTGACAGCCCCTATTTCCTCCAGTTATTACCTTGCATTCCCCAACACGAAGGCCAACGGTTTCCCCAATTTCTTTTGACTCATTTTCTTCCTTTTTCTCATGTGTTCTACTAGTTTCAGATCAGCTTCTCCTCACATGATCTCAGTACAAGCATATGTTATGTATGGGGAGGCGTTGGCATAGTGGTATTGTCACTGACTAGTATTCTGGAGATCCAGGGTAATGCTCTGGGGACATGTTCAAATCCCATCATGGCAGATGGTGAAATTTAACTTAGATAAAAATATGGAAAAAAAGTCTGATGATGACCATGAAACCATTGCCAAATGTCGTAAAAACCCATCTGGTTCACTAATGTCCTTTAGCGAAGGAAATCTGCCATCATGTGACTCCAGACCCACAGCAATGTGGTTGACTCTTAAATGCCCTCTGAATAAGGGCAATTAGGGACGCCCACATCAGGAGTGAATATAAAAAGAGAGGAGGTAAAAGGAATGGATCATGTCTTCAACTCAAGGACCAAATGTTCCTATAAAGTGCTGTTCGAATACCTGTACTCCAATGTACTAGTTCTCTCATATACTTAAAAATCATAACTATTGAATAGACAGTTCAAAGGAGCCTTAACATTATCACCTAAGTTATTATCTGGCTAAATGCCATGGACTTTAAAGATGAACATACGTGGATATCAGAAAGAAAGAACAAAATGTCAGGAAGTTAAATAGAAAAACAGTGAGAATGCCAAAAATAATTATGGAATAGCAAAGTACCAAAATACAAGGAGACAGTTGCAGGAAGATACATTTTAGTGCATCAATTCATGAAACTAGAGCAACTTGTTAGATCTGACATAGCATGCTTTACTTGGGATCAGATCCATGAATCTAACGGATAATTGTCACCTGAATGGCTTGCATTAGTATAACACCTTTCACATCAAGACATCTGAAAGTGCTGCTTTATAATTATTTATGAAATACAATCACTATGCAAACAAGACAACAAATTTGCATGCAGCAAGGCCCACAAATACCAGAAAAGATGAATGAAAGTTAATCTGTTATTGAATGAGTTTTTTTTAAACTTAGCAACGAATTGTAGGATTGGAATTCCCTCCAACAGGGAAATTTATAGAATATAAATTCAAACCCACAACATGTTTTGACCTCATGTTTGGAGCTATAAAAATACAAAAGACAAGCTGCAGCTTATAGCACAGGGCTGGGCAGCAAGGGCTTAATTCGGACATCTATCAAAAGCAGTGATTTATCAAAAGGACTTGGACTCACTGCCATCAGGGAACAATGGTACCAGGGATTGCCATCACCTGCCATTGACTAATGCAATCAAGAAGTCTGATTACCCAATACAGTGACATAAAGGACATATCATCAATACAATACACTCAAGGAATTATGCAAGGTCTACACCACAGACAATAGTACTGGAATAGGGTCATTCAAACCCTCATTAATCTTGGAGCCAAGTGCTGTTACTGAGCTGTTACTGTGCCACCTCAAACAGCAGGAGAATTGTTAATACAATGAGAACTGATAATATTCATCTGGATTCATTTTCCATGGAAAACCCCACATTTTTTCAACCAGCAGGAACTGACTATATTTGTCTGGACTTTGCGTGGAATCAACCAACTGGACATTGGAACAAGAGGAAATATGTTCTGACATGTCTGATTTAAACTATTATAAAAGAAGAGCACATCAGAGTATATGGGCTGCAGTCAGAAGAAGGGCCAAGGCTGATCACCTTGACTCAGGGCCCACAATCGACACCAGACAGACCAGCTGTGTTGGGGATTGTAAGTGGTTTCAGCCAAATTGTAGTGAGATTGGTCTGAGGTTTTGTGGGCTGCAGTCAGAAGAAGGGTCAGAGCTGGTCCCCTTACTCAGGGCCTACAATCGATACCAGACAAAGCAGCTGTGTTGGGGACTGTAAGTGGTTTCAGTCAAATCATGGTAATATTGGTCTGAGGGTTTTTCTTAAGGTTTCGGAGCAAGATATGGTGTTTTGCCCATGGTTTTTTAAGTTTAAACCGTACTGGGAATGGGTTGTTTTAATTCTGTGGTTTTCCAGTGTTATTTTAGCTAATCACAGAAATATCTGTATTAGGAACAAGGTGAGTGTTTCGCCTCTAATGGAACAGGGTTCAGGGTTAGTAACTTTTGTGATTGCTGAATGCAGACTTTTTCTGAAGGCTGTGGGTGATTCAATAAAGTGATTGTGAATTATCAGAAGAAACTTGTCTCGATGGTCATTCTGTTCAAGCCATACACTTGTGAATCTGGTGTCATGAACTTGAGTGTGGGGAGGTCTCTGAGAGAAAAGGTGGCACCCTTACAGATTGCACTAAAAATTGTTAATGTTTGTTCTTTTCATTTTACTTCACTATTCACTAAGCTTTTGACTAAAGCGTTTTAACTGCCCTTGTATGGCCCAGTAATCTATTGTTTACTGTTAGAGAATGGATACCTGGATAAGCAGAGTGCAACAGGTACCTGTAGAATTTTGCCCCTACCTTCAGCAAAGAAGGAGGGAAGGGAAATCATTGGGTAAGGAAAGAAAAACTTCCAGGTCTTTGCTTTCTGAGAAAAATTGCTAACAATGGGTGAATAAGTGTAGCGTACGTACTGCAGGAGTCTTCTTCAGCTACTGACGATGACATTTGAAGGGCATCCTGGAAACTAAACAATTTAACAAGTACAATATTTAGCAATTTTCTTGTTTTATGTTTTTGAAATACTTGATAGGTAGCACCTAAAGTTTAAAATTAATCTGTAATTGCATTTCAGTTGGCCTTAAGTGCAGTCCAGTTGTCTGTTTTTCTAACCAATGTTATAGAGTCATAGAGGTCTACAGCACAAAAACGCCCTTCAGCCCATCGAGTCTGCGCCAGTCAAACAAGTACCTAACTATTCTAATCCTTTTTTCCAGCACTAGGCCCATAGCCTTGTATGCCATGGCATTGCAAGTGCATATCCAAATACTTCTTAAATGTTATGAGGGTTTCTGTCTCTACCACCCTTTCAGGCAGTGAGTTCCAGATTCCCACCACCCTCTGGGTGAAAAAATTCTTCCTCACATCCCCTCTAAACATCCAGCCCCTCACCTTAAATCTATGGCCCCTGGTTATTGATCCCTCCACCAAGGGGAAAAGTTCCTCCCTGTCTACCGTATCTATGCCCCCCATAATTTTATACAACTCAATCATGTCCCCCCCCCTCAATCTCCTCAGCTCTAGGGAAAATAACCCCAGTCTATCCAATCTCTCCTCATAACTAAAACTCTCCAGCCCAGGCAACATCCTGGTAAATCTCCTCTGCACTCTCTCCAGTGCAATCACATCCTTCCTATAATGCGGATTCCAGAACTGCACGCAATACTCTAGCTGTGACCTAACCAGCGTTTTATACAGTGCCAGCATAACGTCCCTGCTCTTATATTCTATGCCTCGGCTAATAAAGGCAAGTATCCCATATACCTTCTTAACCACCTTATCTACCTGTCCCGCTACCTTAAGGGACCGGAGGACATGCACACCAAGGTCCCTCTGATCCTCGGTACTTCCGAGGGTCCTACTATTCATCGTGTACTCCCGTGCCTTGTTTGTCCTGCCCAAGTGCATCACCTCACACTTATCAGGATTAAATTCCATTTGCCACTGATCAGCCCATCTGACCAGCCCATCTATATCCCCCTGTAATCTAAGGCTATACTCCTCACTATTTAACACCCCACCAATTTTCGTGTCATCCGAGAACTTACTGATCAACCCTCCTACATTCAAGTCTAAATCGTTTATATATACCACAAACAGCAAGGGACCCAACACCGATCCCTGTGGAACCCCACTGGACTCAGGTATCCAGTCACAAAAACACCCTTCGACCATCACCCTCTGCTTCCTGCCACTCAGCCAATTCTGGATCCAATTTGCCAAATTGCCTTGGCTCCCATGGGCTCTTACCTTCGTTATCAGTCTCCCATGCGGGACCTTATCAAAAGCCTTGCTGAACTCCAAGTAGACTACGTCAAATGCATTGCCCTCATCTACACACCTAGTCACCTCTTCGAAAAATTCAATCAAATTGGTCAGACATGACCTCCCCTTAATAAAACCATGCTGACTGTCCTTGATCCCTGCCTCTCCATATATAGATTAATTCTGTCCCTCAGAATTGCTTCCAATAGTTTCCCCACCACTGAGGTTAGACTGACTGGCCTGTAGTTCCCTGGTTTATCCCTTCCTCCCTTGTTGAATAACGGTACTGCGTTGGCTGTCCTCCAGTCCTCTGGCACCTCTCCTGTGGCCAGAGAGATATTGAAAATTATTGCCAGCGCCCCTGCTATCTCCTCCCTTTCCTCACTCAACAGCCTGGGATACATTTCATCTGGGCCTGGAGATTTATCTGCTTTTAAGCCTGTGAGACCACTTAGAACCTCCTCCCTTTCTATGCTAATTTCTTTAATTATATCACAGTCCTTCTGCCTGATTTCCATAGCCACGTCGTCCCTCTCACTTGTGAACACCGACACAAAGTATTCATTTAGAACCCTACCTATGTCTTCCGGCTTCACACACAAATTACCTTAAGGTCCTTAATGGGCCCTACTCTTTCCCTAGTTATCCTCTTACTCTTAATGTACTTGTAAAATAACTTTGGATTTTCCTTTATTTTACCTGCCAATGTTTTTTCATGCCCTCTTTTTGCTTTCCTAATTTCCTTTTTAAGTTCTCCCCTACACATTCTATACTCCTCTAGGGCTTCCGCTGTTTTGAGCCCTCGGTATCTGCCATAAGCCTCCCTTTTTCTCTTTATCCAATCCTGTATATCCCTCGACATCCAGGGTTCCCTGGATTTGTTGGTCCCACTCTTTATCTTTATTGGAATATGTTGGCCCTGTACTCTCCCTATTTCCTTCTTGAATGCTCTGACGCAGATTTACCTAAAAGTAGCTGCTCCCAGTCCACTCTGGCCAAATCATATCTGATCTTATTAAAATCGGCCTTCCCCCAATTTAGAACTCTGATTTCTGGCCCATCCTTGTCCTTTTCCATAACAACCTTGAATCTAACAGAGTTATGATCACTATCTGCAAAATGCTCCCCCACTGATAGCTCTACCACTTGCCCAGCTGCATTCCCTAAAATTAAGTCCAGGACCACCCCCTCTCTTGTAGGATCTTCTGCGTACTGGCTTAAAAGTTCTCCTGGATGCATTTTAAGAATTCTGCTCCCTCTAAACCTATCACACTATGACAAACCCAGTTAATGTTGGGAAAGTTGAAATCCCCCACTATTACCACCCTATTATTTTTACACTTCTCTGAAATTTGCCTACACATCTGCTCTTCTATTTCTCTCTGGCTGTTTGGTGGCCTATAGTACACTCCCAGCAATATGATTGCTCTTTTTTCCTTTTTCAGTTCTACCCATATGGCTTCATTTGAGGAGCCTTCTAAGATGTCATCCCTCCTTACTGCTGTAATTGATTCCTTGATCAATATTGCAATACCCCCTCCTCTTTTACCTCCTTCCCTGTCTCACCTGAAGACCCTATATCGTGGAATATTGAGCTGCCAATCCTGCCCCTCTCTCAGCCATGTCTCTGTGACAGCAATGATGTCATACTTCCGTATGTTAATTTGTGCCCTCAACTCATCTGCCTTATTTGTCAGACCCCTTGCATTAAAATAAATACCATCCAACCTTGCCATATTCCCTTGTGTCTTAACTGGCCTATAATTTCTATTCCTTCCAGACTCACTTGCTCTCTCTTCTAGTTTTGGTTGTGTATCTCCCCCTGCTGAACCTCCTTTCAGAGTTCCATCCCTCTGCCAAGTTAGTTTGAACCCTACCCAACAGCACTAGCAAAGCTCCCCATAAGGATGTTGGTCCCATTCCGGTTCAGGTGCAACCCGTCCGCCTGGTACTGGCCCCATTGTCCCCAGAAATGGTCCCAATGTCCCAGAAATCTAAAGCCCTCCCTCCTGCACCATCTCTCCAGCCACACATTCATCTGGACTAACCTCCTATTTCTATACTTACTAGCGCGTGGCACCGGAAGTAATCCAGAGATTACTACCTTTGTTTTTTAATCTGTTTCCTAGCTCCCTAAATTCTGCTTGCAGGACCTCATCTTTCTACCTATGTCATTGGTACCAATATGTACCACGATCTCTGCCTGTTTGCCCTCCCCCTTTAGAATGCCCTGCAGCAGTTCAGTGACATCCTTGACCCTGGCACCAGGGAGGCAACAGACCATCCTGAAGTCACGTCTATGGCTGCAGAAACACCTGTCTGTTCCCCTTACTGTCGAGTGTCCTACCACTAGTTCTTCTCCTCCTTTTCCTCCCCCCCTGTGCAGCTGAGCCACTCACAGTGCCATGAGTGTGGCTGCACTCCCCAGAGGAACTGTCACTCTCATCGTTTTCCAACACAGAGAAACAATTCTCGAGCGACAAATCCTGGGGTTTTCCTGACTATCTGCCTGATACCTTTCTTCTGACTGATAGTCACCCATTCCCTCTCTGTCTGCACTTCCTAATCTGTGGGGTGACCACATCTAAAAACGTGCTATCCATGAAACTCTCAGCCTCGCGGATGCACCTCAGTGCCTCAAGCTGCCGCTCAAGCTCCGAAACCCGGAGCTTAAGCAATTGCAGCTGATGGCACTTCCTGCACACGTGGTCAGTCAGAATGCAAGGAGTGCCTAGGACTTCCCACATGTTGCAGGCGGTACATAACACGGACTGAGCTGCCCTGCCATGCCTCTAGCTGGAAAAAAACCCTTACTTTAAGTTAAATACAGTAAAAAAAATTAAATTATTTATGTACTTTAAATAAAAACCAGAGCCCTTACCTTTCGTTAGCTTAATCTATTTTAAACTGTAGAAAAACATTTGCCCACTACTCACCCATCAGCTCTCACCTTTGTGCTGATGTCACTTTTTGAAGCTTGCCACACTCGCGCTGGTTCTGATCTCTCCACCGCTCTCTCATGCTGTCTTGTGATATCACTCTTGTTTTTTTTTTTGTAAAAATATACTTTATTCATAAAAATCTTCAATCACATTCAAAACCATTTCAAAAACAACATTACAAGGGTACAATCCAGGTTAAACTTTTACAAAATGTATCACCAGGTGCATCAGTACAAACAATATTACAGTCATTTACAGCCTTTCATTTTGATCTGTGCAGCCCGAGGGGCTCTAAACAGTTCCCAGTCTCTCGGTGCGCTGTGGTAGAAAGGTCTTAGACAGCGACCCTTCCCCATTGCGCCTTTGCGGCAGCTGCCCCAAGCTTTAGTGCGTCCCTCAGCACGTAGTCCTGGACTTTGGATTGTGCCAGTCCGCAACAATCGGTCGGGGACAACTCTTTGTGCTGGAAGACCAACAAGTTTCGGGCAGACCAAAGCGCCTCTTTCACCGAGTTGATGATCCTCCAGCTGCAGTTGATGTTTGTCTCGGTGTGTGTCCCTGGGAACAGCCCGTAGAGCACAGAGTCCTGTGTCACAGAACTGCTCGGGATGAACCTCGACAGCAACCACTGCATCTCTCTCCAGACTTTCTTTGCAAAGGCACAATCCACAAGGAGGTGAACAACGGTCTCTTCCCCACCACAGCCACCTCGAGGGCATCGTGCAGAGGGGGTGAGACTCCTGGCGTGTAGGAAGGATCTGACGGGGAGGGCCTTTCTCACCACCAGCCAAGCTACGTCTTGGTGCTTGTTGGAAAGTTCTGGCGATGAGGCATTCTGCCAAATGACTTTGACAGTCTGCTCGGGGAACCATCCCACAGGGTCCACCCTCTCCTTATCCCTCAGGGCCTCTAGGACGTTACGTGCTGACCACTGCCTGATGGACTTGTGGTCAAAGGTGTTTTTCTGCATAAATTTTTCCACCAGGGACAGGTGGTACGGCACGGTCCAACTACTTGGAGCGTTCCGCGGCAGCGTGGCCAGACCCATCCTTCGCAACACCGGGGACAGGTAGAACCTCAGCACGTAGTGACACTTGGTGTTTGCGTACTGAGGGTCTACGCACCGCTTGATGCAGCCACACACAAAGGTGGCCATCAGTATGAGGGCGATGTTGGGCACGTTTTTTCCCCCTTTATCTAGAGGCTTGTACATCGCGTCCCTGCAGACACGATCCATTTTCGACCTCCAGATAAAGCGGAAGATGGCTCGAGTGATCGCCATCGCGCAGGAGTGTGGAATGGGCCAGACCTGCGCCACGTACAGCAACAGCGAGAGTACCTCACACCTGATGGCCAGGTTCTTACCCGCAATGGAGAGGGAGCGTCGCTCCCACATGCCCAGTTTCCTTTTCACCATAGCCACTCGCTCCTTCCAGTTTCTAACGCATGCCCCGGTCCCTCCGAACCATATCCCCAGCACCTTCAGGCCGTCAGCCCTGACAGTGAAGGGGACAAAGGATCGGTCAGCCCAGTTCCCAAAGAACGTGGCCTCGCTCTTCCCACGATTTACCTTGGCTCCCGAGGCCAGTTCGAACTGGTCGCAGACGTGCATCAGTCTGCGCACCGACAGCGGATCCGAGCAGAAGACAGCGACGTCGTCCATGTACAGGGAGGCTTTTACCTGAGTGCCTCCACTGCCTGGGATCGTCACTCCTCTTATGCCCGGATCCTTCCTGATGGACTCGGCAAAGGGTTCTATGCAGCACACAAAAAGGACAGGCGAGAGAGGGCAGCCCTGCCTGACTCCAGATTTAATCGGAAAGCTATCTGTTTCCCACCCATTGATTGAGACTGCGCTACTGATGTTAGTGTAGAGCAGTTGGATCCAATTTCGAATTCCCTCCCCAAAGCCCATTTTGGAGAGCACATCCCCCATGTAGGTGTGCGATATTCTGTCAAAGGCCTTCTCCTGATCCAAGCTGATGAGGCAGGTATCCACACCCCTGTCCTGTACATAGGCAATCGTATCCCTGAGCAGCGCCAGGCTGTCAGAGATCTTCCTGCCTGGCACAGAGCAGGTCTGGTCAGGGTGAATCACCAATTCCAGAGCGGATTTGACCCGGTTGGCGATGACCTTGGACAGAATCTTATAGTCCATATTCAACAGTGAAATGGGTCGCCAATTTCTAATTTCCTCCCTTTCCCCCTTGTGCTTGTAGATGAGGGTGATGATGCCTTTCCTCATGGATTCTGACATGCTGCCGGCCAGGAGCATACTCTCGTACACTTCTAGCAGGTCTGGGCCGATCAAGTCCCACAGAGCCGAATACAACTCCGCCGGCAGGCCGTCGCTTCCGGGGGTTTTACTCTTCTCGAAGGACTCGAGGGCCTTAGTCAGTTCGTCAGGAGTTAGCGGTTTGTCTAGGCTCTCCCGCGTACTGTGGTCTAGGACCTCCGTGATAGAGGACAGGAAGGACTGGGAGGCCGTGCTGTCCGTGGGCTTCACGTCATACAGTCCGGCATAAAAGGATTTGCTGATCCTCAGAATGTCGGACCGTGATGACTTTACTGAGCCGTCTTCTTCCTTCAGGCTGCTGATCACAGAGCGCTCTCTGTGTACCTTTTGGAAGAAGAAACGTGAGCACGTCTCATCCTGCTCCACGGAGCGGACTCTGGAACGGAAGATGATCTTGGAGGCCTCCGAGGCAAAGTGCGAGGCTTGCTGGCCCTTCACCTCTTGGAGCTCCTCCTTGACATCGACCCCCATCGACCGCAGCCGGAGCAGATTCTGCATCTTTTCCTGGAGTCGGGACATTTCCCTCTGTTCCTTTCTAGCTTTCTGGGTGCCTTTGCGGATGAAAAACCTCTTGATGCTTCCCTTGATCACTTCCCACCAGTGTGTCAGGGACTCAAAGAGGGGTTTCACGGTTCTCCAACCTTTGTAATCCCTCTTGAGCTCCTCAATGTTCTCTGGGGTCAGCAGTTGCACATTTAGCTTCCATGCCCCCCTGCCCACCCTCAGGTCTTCCTCCAAGTGGCAGTCCGCCAGTAGGAGGCAGTGGTCAGAGAAGAACACCGGCTTGACCTCGGTGGATCTGACTGTGAATGCACGGGACACAAACAGGAAGTCTATCCTGGAACGAATGGACCCGTCTGGCCGCGACCAGGTGTATCTACGCTGCGCTCCGTCTGCAGGGTTGCTGAAGACGTCGTGCAGCTTGGCATCCTTAACTGTTTCCATCAGGGATCTGGACGTAGCGTCCAATCTGCTTCCGGCCCTGCCGGATCGTCCAGCCGCATCGATGATGCAGTTGAAGTCCCCGCCCAGAATGACCGGCCTGGAGGTCGCCAGCAGCAGTGGGAGCTGCTGAAAAACCTCCAGCCGCTCAGCCCCTTGTGCCGGGCCGTACACGTTAATTAACCGGAGTGGAGCGTTCTTGTACATTACGTCTGCTACCAGGAGTCGCCCGCCCACCACCTCCTTGACCTCGGAGACGGTGAAGTTGCCTCCCCGCAGCAGAATACCCAGGCCGGAGGAACGAGAGTCGTTTCCGCCCGACCAGATCGATGGCCCGTGGGACCACCATCGTGACCATTGCCTGTAGGAGCTGAGGTGCGGTATCGCACACTCCTGCAGAAACAACAGGTCAGCTTTGACCTTGGCTAGGTAGTCCAAGGTCGCAACACATCGCGTAGTAGATTTAATGCTACGCACATTTATGGATACAATCTTTAAACCCATATTAAAGCATTTATTCTCCTACCAAACCCACTGTCTCTGAGAGTCCCAGACCTTTAGTCTGCTCCTTCATACCCGTAGTGAGCTCAAATTCCTTCACTTTGGATGGGCTGAGGTAGATCTCCTTGGCCGTGTTCTGCTCCAGTGGCATCTGGAGGTTCACGTAGTGAGCGGATTTTGAGATGACCTTTGCTGGAGAAGCTTCTCCACTCTTGTTATTTTCAACAAGAACTGACTGCAGGACACTCTTCCCAGACTGCTTCATAGCGATGCTGACTGCAGGACACTCTTCCCAGACTGCTTCACAGCGATGCTGACTGCAGGACACTCTTCCCAGACTGTTTCACAGTGATACTGACTGCAAGACACTCTTCCCAGACTGCTTCACAGTGATGCTGACTGCAGGACACTCTTCCCAGACTACTTCACAGCGATGCTGACTGCAGGACACTCTTCCCAGACTTCCCAGTTATCTGTAGTATGTAGAACCTGTGGCTCTTAAATATATTCTTTCAAAATTGCATTCTTTTGAACCAAAGCCTGTTCCATAAAGATTTGCTGAGCCTTGGGTAAAATGTGAAAAAAAGATCTTTTCCTCTTGATCAAGCCTTTTCTAACTTCATGACACTTGAATCCAAGGCCTGAAATATTTCACTATGCAAGAAAATGTTCTCATCAAGCAGCTGTTTCAGCAAAATAATATTTAAGATATGGCAGTTTGAAACCAGGGTCAAGCTGTCTGGTATAAATCTCAAACAATGCTTGGCAGTTAACTGTCAGTCACCATCAGTAGTGCATTATCCATGGCAATGCCTCTACCAATTTACCAACCAATTTACTAACCAATCAGCACTCTCTTCACATACAATATAAATTGTTGATTATCCCCTTAGATGGGTATTCTTGCGAAGAATTCTGATCGGTGCAAGACAAAAAGCTTTGACGTATCTCTTTTTAGCAATACTCAAATTTAAGTAATGCTTTGCCACCTGACAGCATTTGTTTGTGTGATTTGTCAATTGGTGTAATGAGAAATCATTTCAGCTCCAATAGTGTTACGTTCTGCTTCTCTTTGATGTAAATGTACAAATCGTGCACAAGGATTGGTGAAATAATAATATGGGTTCTTTATTTGAAGATATTACAAATACAGATAGATTTATTAGAAGGCTAAATATAGTACATCTGATTTCTATCCTGCTGCTTGCAGACTGACTACATGTCATAGGGATAATACGTCACAGCCTGTTGAGGGGTGTAATGATAAGCAGTATAAGCTACATCTCTTAAAGGTGTATGCACATCATTATCACAACAAATAGTATACTGTGACTGATTACGTCATCTCCGTTTTTTAATACATGGACTATGGGATTTTCTGAAATGTTTACTGATGTCCTGAGATTGCACACTGTGTTTCTGTCCATTTTAGAAATATGCAAACCAGTGGAATTGACCATTGTTTGTGGTATTTGGGAGTTGCCAAATAGTTCTTTGAAAGATGCATCATTATTGCATTAGATAATTTCCTCTTTGAAAGAGAAAGGAACAGATTTCATATTTTTGCATTACCTGACAGGGTTAAAACGTGGTGGAGGGACAGATTCTGCTTTGTTGTACAATTAAGCTTGCTTAACAATATTCTATTAAAAAGATGATTTCACAGTCCATTTGGACAAAATTACAGGGCGAAAATTACTCAAATAGAGCCAGAGATGAATAGTCTATCCAAGCTATTAACACCGCTACTATATTTTCACAAAAGCCATCGCCCAGGTTATTTATGAAATTAATTTCCTACTTGATTTACTAACTAGAAGCCCGATTTCTTATGGCAGCTTGATTTAATTAGCAGTTATTTACGCCAGGTCATGCAATTCAATCAAGTAAGCTCTTCATCCAACCACAAGTTCCAAATGGTGTATCAGGGTTTTGGCTGGAAATCATTTGGCTGCGTTTTCTCCACTGCCTGTGTTTACTCTCAGTTAGCCTATTAGAAGGGAAGAGTTTTATTTTAATCCTTCCAATTTGCTTCCTTTATCCCCTACAGTTGCGCAGTCAGGTTGAGCCATTTTCCACAAGCAGCAATTGTCCTCCGGTATTTCACCATTCATCATGACAGCAAACATTGAAATGCTTTTTTTGCCATGGAAGCATTCTTAGTCTTTACCTCAGGTCTATACAGGCAACCTTTCTAGCCGGAATCACTGGACAGCACTGGACACCTGTCAGACTTTACCCCTTTCCTTTTCCAAGGACAGTGTGGCCAACTGTCGAGCCCTGCTGTCTCAACTGAAGTGGCTTTTGTACTGTCTTTCATACTGTGCTGTGCCACCAGCTTCTGATGCACCAGTCTTGCACAGCCATTGGTCAATACCAAATAAATGTTGCCAGATACACTGAAACCAGCAAAACTGGGCTTCTGCATGGCCTTACTAAACATGACAATTTTATTTTGATACTGCCATTGGGTTCATGAGACTTACACGTTAGGTGTAGGTGGCATTTAAACAGCACTGAATGCAATCTAAAAGTAACACAGCACAAACAGAAAATCAAACCTGGGATCTTCTGGTACTCATGGCTCAATTTCATTCTAGGCAACATATTTATCAAATAAGCATTGGGAGAGATAATACAAAGACAACCTGTGGTTGTGATACATATTGTTGTAGGAGAAGGAAAAGTTGTCACTCTGTCTTTCAAATGAAACTTTAAATTGTGGCCCCGTCTCCCTCTCGGGTGGACATAAAAGATCCAACAGCAGAAGAAGAGCAGGGGCATTCTCCCTAGTGCCCTGGCCAATATTTATTGTTTATCCAGCACCTAGCTGGTAATAATTACATTGCTGTTAGTGGAACCTTGCTGTGTGCAAATTAGCTGTCGTATTTCCTATATTACCTCTGTAACTGCACTTAAAAAGTACCTTGTTGGCTCTAAAGCTCATTGGATGTCCTGAGATTGCACTATAGAAATGCAAGTCTTTCTTTATCACAGCTCCTGTTGGTAGTATTGTTGGTTATTATGCAGATATTCACAATCCAACCCCCTAAAGAGGATTTGATAGGGATTAGTTGTGTTGTCAAGTGAACCAGTATTTTTATGGATTAGAAATTTAATTCAATTTATTTCTTAATGTGGATGCCATCAAATTTGTTTTGAGCATACACTGCCATCTAGTGGATGTTATATAATTCTCACTGTTCTAACATAAAAATAAAGCCAATTTGCAAATTTTACATTAAAGCTGCTGTGCTCTCACAGGTACAGTTTATTAGCATACTAATGCACTGCAAAGTGGAGTAGTAGCATACAGGTAATATTTACTGTTTCTGGGTTGGCACTTCACAGTTCCCGTTGGATGTTAAAGAGAGACAGTGAAAATTAGAGTAGTATCAATAGAAACCTCGAGGTCTCAAGGGAGTAAAATAGTCAAATAAATAATTAAAGCACTCTAGAAGTAAAATATAAGAAATTGGTTTATAAAAGATGTTTTTTCTCTGCAGTAGTTGTTTTTTTCAAGATACAGGCAGAATCTGATGTTTTGTTTCTTCTGATCACTCACAAAAGATAGAAGATAACTTCCTGTATTATCCTACAGCAAAACACTGTCCAGATATTTTGCTAAAATGGCAATGAATGGGATCAGGGGTGATGCCCATTGTAGGGTCTTTAGTATTTTCAGAATAAACAGAATTTTGGAGAACAGTTTTAGCACACAGTGCATTCTCTTGTGATCTTTCTTTGGCTTTTTATGCAGTTTACCTTATGCCTCTGTGAACCCTCTTGGGTTGTGTTCCTATGTTAAAGATGTTAGAGGACTACAAGTTGCTAAAATTTTGAAAGTGGAATCAGCTGAATAAATTTCCAATTTTCAAAACTTTTGGTGAAATTTCACCTAAGTTGGTAAGGAGACAATTGCGCTTGTTCTTTGTTTAGTTTGAGAGAGATGTGATTAGCTAGTGAGGGAATACATGGATTAATTTACTTTAACGTATTCTTCTTTAACCTTTCTTGCTCTTCTGGCATCAATTAACAAACCTATCTCTTCTTCCAAACAAAAATCCAGGTGGTATACTTTCTGTATCATCCCACCAACATCCCACAGCAAAGAAATCTCAAAGCCTCCATCTTAGTATTACTTCCATTATTTAGTACACTTCCATTTGCATCCTTTTTGCATAATTTATTATATATTGTTCCTTTTTTAAATTTTATTGCTTACTGGTGTCATTTTTCAATGTTTGTTTCCTAGCGGTATAATTTTAATTAATGATTTGCTTTGATGGACCCTTCTAATAGATTTTTCTATATGTTGCTTACAGCTTAGTACCTTGCCCAATAGTAACAATTTATATTTTAGCTGATTCATTACTGCCTGATTAGCAAACAACTCCTACTCCCCTTAGAATACTGATGGTCCCTATGATCCTGACCCATTAATATCAGACCCCACTCCTCCTCCCCAGATCCCAGGGCCACTCTTGAAGCTGATAAATCTAGAAATACCACTTGGCATAACACCACAATTCTTATAAAACCTTCAAACCCCAGTGAGCAATATAGCGGGAGATCTGCATACCTCCTGTCCGCAAACACTTATTCATGTAACACTTTATGTTAACACCACAAAGGAAACATATGTGACCATTTTGAATGGAATTCTGCATGTACATAATTTAAAATGAAGAAACGTATATAAATATTTTATCACCGTGGTTTGTTGATAAACCGATTGAATTGCTCAGTGGCCCAAAACTTCTGATTAGAAACAAAACCGAGACATCTGACGCTGATCACAGAAAACTACCACAAACCTGCATACGTTGAAGAGGCTCTGAATTCCAACCCATGATGCAGAAGAACTCTCACAGCATAGGAATCCTCACAGAGAGCAGTGAAGAGAATCAGCGCAGAAGTCACGTACCCTTTTTACGGCACGAGCTCCCATAAGGTATGTTTAAATATCCAGTGTGAATGTTAGTGAATGGGTGAATGGGTAGGGTGGGTGCGTTAAATGGGTAGTGTGGGTGAAGTAAGCTGGGTGACAGGGTGGCAGGTGGGTGAAATGGTACGATGGCTGGTGGGTGGGGTGGCAAGTAGGTAAGGTGGCAGGTAGATGAGTTGGGTGTGAGTAGCTGGGTCAGGGGGTAGTCTGGTTGGATCGGGAGGGGTTGTCAGTTCGGGGGCTAGTCAGATCAGTTTGGGGGTCCAGGGTGCATTGGTTGATTGGAGCTAATCAGGTCAGATTGGGGGTGGTCTTGATGGTCAGGGAGTTGTCAGAGGGTTAGGAGTGGAGTCGGGTGGTGGGGGCTAGTCATGTTGGGTCGGGGGGGAATTGGGTGGTCAGGGCGGGGTTGGGGTTTAGGGGTGGTTGTGTGGTGGGGGTTTTAGGGTTGGGGGAGTCAGATGGTCAGGAGGGTGTTGAGTTTCGGGAGTGGTCATGACGTGGGGGCTAGTCAGGTCTGGTTGGGGGGGTCAGGGGTTAGGCGGGTTGTTCAGTGGGTTATTGTGTGGTCGATGTAGGAGTCATGGGGGTGGGGAGGGGGGAGTGTCAGTTGTATAGTTACCCAGGACTTGGACTAGGATTTTCCTGTCTCAATTTTCCTGGATAACGATCCAGGTTACTATGTCGCAATTGACTGAAGTCTCCAACTCTAACTCAGAGTTGGAGACTTTTTGGGAAGGTCCTAACGAGCAGGAAAATTGATCATCAGGAGCTCAAACTTCCCAGGCAATTCCCACAGAGTCACCATGTCAGGGCTTCCGTCAGGTCCCGATGCTCATCTTGGGTCGTAAGTCTGTTTTCTGATGATCCAGAGACTGAAAAATCTGGGCCATTATGTTTTCTGGAAAACAAATTGTTTAGTATTTTGTCCTTAGTAATTGAATTTTCCAATGTCAAAACAAAGTAATCAGAATAGAAATTCATATTTTACATATTTCACATCAATATGATTAAATGGCACAAAGGTGGCAGCTGGAGACTGAGTGCAGCGAGACTCAGTACTTAAAATTGTGAATTTGGCTAGTGAGAGAATTCAGTACAGTGAAGGAGATGGTGCTGTTCTGGCCTTCACAAAAAGAAGTAGTCCAGAAGAGGGAGCCAGAGACAGCAAGACCTGAGAGATGAAAACTGGAGTCATGAATTAGGTCTGCAAGGTAGACGATTCATGAATTTTAAGTTTTTTTCCCCTTTAAACTGGGGCAGTAGTTTATAGCGGAATTGGGGAGCTATAAGGATTATATTTAATTTATGGCATAAATAGTTAAACTCCACAATATAACAATGGATAATTGTTGAGTGATATTCTAGACTTAAAACCTAACTAAGTTAAATAACAAATGGAAGGTGGTGGCATCATGACAGTGCCACTGGACTAGTAATTTAGAGGCCCGGGCTAATGCCCTGGGGGCACAGCTTCAAATTCCACCATAATAACTGGTGGAATTTAAATTTGATTAATTAATAAACCTGGAATTAAACGCTGGCCATGAAACTATCGCAATTGTCATAAAAACTTATCTGGTTCATTAATGCCCAAAGGGAAGGAAATCTGCCATCCTTACCTGGTCTGGCCTACATGTGACTCCAGACCCACAGCCAAAAATGTAGTTGACTCTTAAATGCCATCTCAGGTGGCCTAGCAAACCATTCAGTTGAACCAAACCGCTACAAAATCAAAAAAGAATGAAACCAAATGGATCACCCAGCATTGACCTAGGCACCGGAAACAACAACAGCACACTCAGCCCTCTTGACCCTGCAAAGTCCTCCTTACTAACATCTGGGGGCTTGTGCCAAAATTGGGAGAGCTGTCACACAGACCAGTCAAGCAACACCCTGAGTCACACTCACTGAATTATTCCTTACAGACAATGTCACATGTATTGTCTCACTGACTGGACAGATCCAGCAGAGGTGACGCACAGTGTTATGCGGTCAGGAGGGAGTTTCCCTGGGAGTCCTCAACATTGACTCTGGATCCCATGAAGCCTCATGGCATCAGGTTAAACATGGACAAGAAAACATTCTGCTGATTATCACCTACCACCCCCCTCAGCTGATTGATAAGTACTCCCCCATGTAAAACACCACTTGGAGGAAGCACTAAGTCTGGCAAGGGCACAGAATGTACTCTGGGTGCGGGGCCTTAAACATCCATCACCAAGAGCGGCTCAGTAGCACCACTACTGACCAAACTGGGCGAGTCCTAAAGGACGTAGCTGCTAGACTGGGTCTGCAACAGGTGATGAGGAAAGCAACAAGAGGGAAAACTTACTTGACCTCATACTTAACAGGTTATCTGTGGCAGATGCATCTGTCCATGATAATATCAGCAGGAGTGACCACCGCACGGTCCTTGTGGAGATGAAGACCATTTTTCACATTGCGGATACCTTTCATCATGTTGTGTGGCACTACCACCATGCTAAATGGAATAGATTTCGAACAGATCTAGCGGCTCAAAACTGGGCATTCATGAGGCTCTGTGGGCCATTAGCAACAGCAGAATTGTATTCAATCACAATCTGTAACCTCATGGCCCGTCATATCCCTCACTCTACTGTTACCATCAAGCCAGGAAACCAAACCTGGTTCAATGAAGAGTGCAGAGGAGCAGACCAGGAACAGCACCAGGCATACCTAAAAATGAAGTGTCAACCTGGTGAAGCTACAACATGGACTACTTGCATGCCAAACAGTGGAAGCTGCAAGTGATAGACAGGGCTAAGTGGTTCCACAACCAATGGATCAGATCAGAGCTCTGCAGTCCTGCCCCATCTAGTCGTGAATGATGGTGGACAATTAAACAACCAACCAGAGGAGGAAGTTCCACAAATATCCCCATCCTCAATGATGGGGGAGCCCAGCACATCAGTGCAAAAGACAGGACTGTAGCATTTGCAACTTCCTTAATCCAGAAGTATTACCAAGTCACTCTAGATGATGGACATTGAAGTCCCCTTACCTAGAGTACATTCTATGCCTTTGCCACTCTCAGTGCTTCCTCCAAGTGGTGTTCAACATGGAGGAGTACCTATTAATCAGCTGAGGGAGGGCTGTAGGTACCATATACAAGATGTACTGCTGTAAAGGTACCTTCCAAACCCATGACCTCTACCACCTAGAAGGACAAGGGCAGTAGATCCATCAGTACACCACCTGCAATTCCCCTCCAAGCTGCATACCATCCTGACTTGGAAATATATCGCTGTTCCTTCTGTCCCTGGGTCAAAATCCTGGAACTCCCTCCCTAACAGCACTGTGGGTGTACCTACACCACTTGGGCTATGGCAGTTTAAGAAAGCAGTTTACCACCACCTTCTCAAGGATAATTAGTGTTGGGCAACAAATACTGGCCTAGCAGGCAATGCCCACATCCCATGAAAGAATTAAAAAAAAATGGCAGAGCAGGTGATGTTTTGCTGCTGTACCACGTAGGAGCTGTTGGACAGAAGTGTGATCCATGGCAACCAAATCTGCATTAAGTGTCTGCAGCTCAAGGAACACCAGCTTAGAGATTTTTGAGCTCAAGTCCAAACTTCGGACACAGCGATGCATCAGGGATTTAGAACGTTATCTGAGCACTTTGTTTCAGGCACCAGATTAGGCACAATACCCCGTGAAAATGTAAAAATGAATTATATGTTGCAGGGGATGCAGTCAATCCCAGGATATTTGGCTTTACTGTACATACAATGATCATTTTGAAACACTTGCAAATGAAGGACACCTGATGTAAGTCCCCAGGTAAGTTCATAATTTACAAGTTTCATTGTATGCCTTCTCTACGACCTCTGCTAAAAGATAGTATATGCCACATTATTTGAGAGTTGGCCATCATGTGTGCTCAATATCATAAGCTCAGGCTTCAACTACAGTGGATTGTGAACCTCACCTTGAAAAAACTCACAACACTGCCTTGCCTTGTTGCTGATTTCAGAGCCCCAGAAATAACAGCAGTATAATGTATTTTTTTTATTCTTTAATGGGATGTGGACATCCCTGACAAGGCCAGTATTTTTGCCAATCCCTAATTGCCCATGAACTTCCTAGGCTATTTCAGAAGGCAGTTAAGAGTCAACCATATTGCTGTGGGTCTGGAGTCACATATAGGCCAGACCAGGTAAAGATGGCAGATTTTCTTCTCTAAAGGCCATTAGTGAACCAGGTGGGTTTTTGCAATATAATTGCCACACTCACCATTACTGAAACTAGCTTTATATTCCAGATTTATTAATCGAATTTAAATTCCACCAGCTGCCGTAATGGGATTTGAACCCATGTCCCCAGAGTATTAGTCTGGGCCACTGAATTACTGGCCAAGCAACATTATCACTATGCCACTCCCTCCCCCAAATGCAGGTCCAAGAAATGGATGAGGAACCTATACAAAGGCTTAGTTATATCCTAATCTTTCATTCATAGCCAATGAACAGATTATAGTTTTCCTTCACATATGTAGGCAATTTTATAGACAGATAACAGGCCATACCTTCCGATCTCCCCAGCGTCTTATTGCAGGGGGGGGGATAAGATGCGCCGGAGAATCCCCTTTGCAAGTTCCTGCATAAGGTTTGCACAGCAATGGCCCGGAAGGGCAAACTTCCAATGGGCAATTGCCCTGCACTGGGAACCATCTGAAAATGCGAGTTAAATTACAAACTTCGGATGGTTCAACTGGGTTATACCAACAGTTACCCGGAAGAAGTTAGAAGGATTAAAACCACTTCTAACTTCTGGGTAACTAATATACAGACCCAGACCAACCCCCCACGGGACTCCTCCCACACCCCCGACCCCCCAGGGAGCTCCCCCCACCCCCAAAATAACTCCCCCATCCACGACTGGGACTCCCCCACCATGCCGACCCCCCCCCTCTCCAGGGGACTCCCCCACCCTCCTCGACTAACCCCTCCCCACCATGGTACTCCCCCACCATTGCGACACCCAGGGGTCTCAACCACCTCCCGACTAGATCCCCTAAGGGATGCCCCCTACTGCATCAGGACTCTTCCCCCAACGGAGGGTCCGACTCTCACCCCTAGCCCCTCACCACAGGCCAGACACCAACCCCTAGGCCCAACCCTGCACCCCACCTTCCCCAGGCCTGACCCGAGGCCTGACTCCCCCTCTCCCGAGGCCAGACACCCTCCTCCCGCCGAGACTCGACCCAACCTGAGACCGGCACTTCACAACCTCTGACCTCCAATCCCCTGACCTCTGATCCTCCAACCCCTGACCCGCCCCCTGACCTCTGATCCCCCCCCCCCCACCCCCACCACACCCCATGCCACCCCCCAAATCCTATCCATTTACTTTCTCCCTGGCCTGTAAAGGACCTTTAAATTTCAATGGATCTTTGAACTTATCTGGTTTACAGCAGGTGGTGCTGTAAAAAAAAGGGGGAGTGGGCTCCTTCCCTTCAATTCAGCTACCCTTTGACGCTAGGCCCTGGGGACAGGCTGCACTACTTGGATCTCACCTGGCCTGAATCAGAAGGTCAGGTGAGATAGGACTGAAAAAATATTAAGGTAAGAAATTGGGCACAGAGTGGCAAGCCAACACTGATTGCCACGCGAGAAACCTTAGGCCCAACATTTTCTAGCTGTGTTGTCAGTTTGTCTATGTAATGGTGCACAGTACATGGAAGAGTTTATAAATAATGATTTGTGAATCATAACAAGTACGAGATTTAGAATAGAATCTATTCCTGTTCACAAGGTCGCTAGATAATTATAGATGAGGAAGATCATTCTGTCCATCTTAGTACAGGGCATATTCATCCTGAAAAATACTACAGGTGAGCCAATCCAGCCTCTAATTGTTTCTTAAATGAATCCAGGATTTTTGCCTCTGCTATTCTATCCATGTCTACTCTATATATTGATGACCGTTTATATGAAGAAATTACTAATATCAGAGCTGGACACAGTGGTCAAGGAGAGGTCTGACCAGAGCTTTGTGTGGTTTGATCAAGATTTCCTCTAATTGTCATGGGCAGAGTGTATTTGCTCTCTTACTGCCTGTAATTGGTGTGTTTAGTATGGAAAAAAGTGTGTCTTTTCTTACCCTTGGAATGTGTATTCCAGTTAAATAGTTCAGCAGCAAGCATTTGTGAGTTTAAAATAAAGAAAACTATATATTCTCATACATATACTTTGAATTAACTCAATGCCACACATTCAATCTCACACATGTGTACACACACATAAAGATTGGATACAGATAAAGATAGTGAACCTTTACAGATTATAGTTAATTCAGTCACGGATTTATGATTTCCAGTCTCCCATGTAGCAGCCTGTAGTTTCATGAATGGATTTGATGATTTAAATTTGAATTGAGGGTCTTGTAAAGTGAAGGGTTCACAGCTGGTTGTGAGGTTTCTTGCAGTCGAATATTTAGGAGGTTGGTTCTTAGGTGAACTTTGAAACTGGAACAGGTTAAGTACTTTGGTTGCTTCATGATTTGCAGCTAGTTTCAGAGTTTGGTTCTCAGACTGGCTGATAATTGATGATTCTGATAGATCTGCTGGGTCCTGGTGTAATAAAAGTGAAGACCCTGAAATTAATTTTGATCACATGACCACTAGGTTAACACTTCTGAGGCCCATCCAATGTAGTTTGTATGGGAGGGTCCATCATGATATGATAGGAAGTTGATAGTGGCCATTGAGTTTTGATTTTCCTTTTTGTCCAGTATGAAACATGGAGACAAACAGTCTTTAGGTGTTTGACCCACCTTTAAACAATGAGATGTGTGAATTCCAAAAATGGCTGAGGTACCCTCACCTACATCCATATTTAATTAAGTATTCACCATTTGATTAAATAATCACTTGATACTGTCTGTAGAACAATTACCAAAAGTCACATGATTTGTGGCAGCCACCTTAACAGCTTGTTGTGTTCAATTTTTAAAAGTATTGAGTGAAAGTTCATAATATAACATGCCTTACTAGGCATGACACAATAACCTGTCATTGTAGTCTATATCGTTCAACATGATATTGGCTTAATTTATTGCTGTTTTGCAATGTTTGGACATGTTCATTGTCCATAAAGGCTCCTAGGTCTCTTTAAATTTTAGTTTTGGAGGTTCTTTATGGTGTAAGTCAAATTTGAATTATCCAGTAATTATTTACTGCTTGTCTGTATTCAGACAAGAACCAGCTCAGTTCCTCAACCTTGTGCCAGCTTCAAGCAGTTGCTGCTGCTGTGTCAAGGGCTGGAACTGTGCTGCACAATGTTGGTAAGAATTCCTGCCTGTAGCAAATAGATGAATTCAATTCACTGGACCAACAGCATTATGTTGGAGTGTTATGACACAGCAGTTGATAAAACTGAGTTATTTAAAATCCCAGAGGGAAGCCTTAATCAACTGTCATAACCTATATTTCCAAGTGGTATGTTTGAGAGGCAGCTCTAAATTCAGGAATCAGACCACCAGTTCCTGAGAGGTTTTTATATCAGCTTACATGAGACGTTTATTAATTTACACAAGTTAAACATATACATATGGCCACAAATTACTACTATCATAACTTTTAACTTATTCCCAAACTAATCTCCACTAACACAACAGCAGCCCATAGACTTTAGCAGACACCAGGTCAAAGCACTTTCACCTTACAAATTCAAAATGAGGTTCCTTTCACTTTGGTTCCTTTGCAGACACAATGGTAGGCTTACAGGCTTTGATCTTACATTGCCTCTGCCCTGCGCACACAAAACTGCTATCGGTTATACCCAGCAAATTCTCATTGTATCACCAGCCCTTTTGAACTCCACATCTTCTAATAAAAAAAACCCTTTCATAGTATCATTTTTATTAATAATATAAACATTGCTTGGTCTCTGCTAGCTAGGTGCCAGATTTCACTCCCCTTCTTGAATGCTCTATTCAACAAAATGCAAATGCACTCTGCCTCTCTTACATCTCAAAACTAGTACACATCAAAGCACCCAGACTAGCTGGTTTTAATCCAATTAAGACACACCCACAGACAAAACCTCTTTTTAAAAATTTCTAATAATATACATTAATAGCTTCATGACAAGGAGCTGCAATCAATACTGCAGGTTAGAGCAAGGAACAGAGGTGAGTGAAAATATACCAGCATAAACTGAGGGATTGGGAAAAGAAATGAAGGAGATGGTGAGAAATGACAACATTAAGAAGAGAGGGAGGGAGGGCATGATGATGAGAGTGTCAGCATGATCTAGTGGGAGGAAGAGAAAAGTTCCTAAATGTACTGGGAGGGGGGGTAGGAGAATGACAGTGTAAACTTGAACATTCCTAGCATAAAACTTGAAGAGAGGATCGGGAATGAGTACCAATATGTATTCAAAGAAGGCAGGAGGGAAGTGGTGCAAAATCAAATGGGAGAAGGGTGCCTTTGTGAATTGAAGAGAGCAGAAGAGTGCTAGAATTGCCTTTATGAACTGAGAGGAGGGGTGTAGGATCCCTTTGAACTGGGAAATAGAAGAGTGCCTCCATGTCACTGACAATAAAGTATCAGTACACATGAAAAAAAGAAAGCCTTGTATTTATATAGTGCTTTTCACCACATCAGGACACACCCATGCACTTTACAGCAGAGACGTGCTGTTGAAATGTTGTCACTATTGTAATATAGGAAATGCAGATGGCAAGGTCCCAGGACAGCATTGTGATAATGACCAGATTATCGTTTTTTACTGATGTTTATTGAGGGATAAATATTTGGTCAGGGCACTGGGGAGAACTCCCATGCTCTTCTTATAATAGCGGCATGTGATCATTCACATCCACCTGAGAGGGCGGACAGGGCCCTGGTTTAACATGTCATCTGAAAGACAGCACTTCCTACAGCGCAAACCTCCCTGGAGCGCCAGCTTGAATTTTGTGCTTAGGTTTCGAATGGGACAACTTTCTGACGCAATTTCTCCACAAGAAATCAGGGAAAATCCCCCAATTTCTGCCACAATCTTTCATTTTGCAGATGATGGAATGTTGGGTATACCTTCAACTTTATGAAAACCCACATCTCATGCTGTTTTAATTAGTCAGCCCTTTTGAATAAGTTGGTCTGCTTTAATTTGTTTGTAAGTTGGTATGTATGTGCCTAACATCTAGAATGTCCCTCATATACCTTAAACGAATATTTAACATAGCTTTCTTAATTTCTACACAGGAGTGCTCCAATCAGTGATTTCTATTATTTTTGATTATTTTCACATTTTCCACAAAATGTTTTGCTCACTGGAATTAAAATGCAGCATTCTCTCTAATATATACACACATGTGAAGCCACAACAATTTGGCTGGGATTTTCTGGCCCTGCCATGGAGGGACCCGCCATGAGAGATTTGACTTTTGGTGGGATCAGACGATCCCGGCAGTGGGAAGGGCCGGAAAATCCTTGTCTTCTAATTCTTCTGTTGTCACATTATTTAACAAATATTGATAGGCATGCTTTGGAAAGCTCTGCAAGGTGTTTGTTTTCCTCAACATTCTTTCCTTTTTCTTCTCTTCAGGTGATTCCTGATGCAGTACGTTTCCACAGTTATCAACAACCCTGTTGTACCTTGCCTGCATGGTCATTCTTCATGTGTGATTCTGGGAAGTGATTGTCAGAAAGCTATTCACCTGTAGAGAGCATCATAGCTGAGCCAGATTTTGTTCTTACCTGACACCCACCCTCCACACACACTTTCCAGGATTAATTGCTATGTAATGATTACAAGTGAGCGTCCCGGCTAATTTTCTCCTTTCTAACCTAAAGTGTTGAGGACAGTTGTGGCTCACCTACTACCATCCTAGTACACTATTCAAAGGCCAGAGTTTTTGGCTCGGCGAGCAGGGGCGAGGCCCGCTCGCCGAGGTGTAAAATAGCACGTGGTGATGTCGGGCATGCGTCCCAACGTCATCGCGTGTCATTTGGATTTTCAGTTCGGCGGACGTGCAGCCAGCTCGGCTGCATGCCCGCTGAACTGTCAAAGGCCTATTAAGGCCATTTAAAAACTAATTAAACTAATAAACTGAGCTACCCGTCCAACCTTAATGTTGGCGGGTAGGCAAAGAGCCCAGGTGGCCTTCACATTTTTCATGGAACCTCATCCACAGGCAGGATAAGGTTTCATGAAGTATTTAAAAATTGAATAAAATTTTTTTTTTAAATTCATTGACATGTCCCAGCTCATGTGACAGTGTCATATGAAGGGACATGTCTTTAAATTTTTTCTTTTCTTTATTTAGGTTTTTAAAACTTAAACTAATCTTCCCAAGGCAGCTCTGTGCCTCAGGGAGATTTCTGCGCTCTTTCGCGCGCATGCGCAAAGAGCGCAGGCCCCGACTCAGGGAACACCTCCTAGCCTGCCCACATAAAATGGCAGTGCAGACCCAATCGGGGGCGCCGATCAGGTCCACGCCCTCCCCCACCCGTCCCTCACAGCTCCCCCCGACCAGGGGAAAATTCTCCCCAATGGGACTTTTGCAAGTAAATTTATTTGATCCTTTAGATGGTGCTGTGGACCAGAAAATATGGTATGGCAGTGATCTTTATCTGGTGTGCTGCTTGCTACCTTGATGTTAATGCTTTGTTGTTTTTGTATGTAACACTAGTACCCTTTAAAGCGTAACATGGCAGAATGTGAAGCAAGTGCTTTTTTTTTACATTGCCAACTAAAATGACTTTTCACAAAAATGCACTGTTAGATCTTACATGTCCAAGATAATGTTTATTACTAGTATTTCTTTATGCCTTTTAATTTTTGGAAATGTATTTTAAGTAGAAAGTTTAAATACATATGGTACCCAAATGCTACCCAATCCTTCCATAATGTTTGTTTTCAAATGTTGCTCTCGCACCCCTCTAACCTAATTTTCATCAGATCAAGGAGAGTGACAGATCTGACAGACTCACAATCATATGTCAGCATGTCACTTTTATACATCATTGGATTAAATTCAGACCATTCAGCCTTTTGAGCTTGTTCCGCCATTCACATAGATTCTGGATGACCTGGATCTTAATTCCATGTCCTTACCTCTGTTCCATATCTTTACACAGCAAAGAGCGATATCAATGCCAGGCTTGAAAATCCTCAGCTTTTTAAGGGAGAGAGTTCAAAACTTCCACCACAATTTATGAAAAAATGCTTCCTGATTTCACTCCTAAATGGCCTATCTCTAATTTTTAGATGATGTCTTCTGGTTTAGATTCTGCCAACAAATGAAATAAGTTTTCAGTTTTTACTGTATTGGATCCTTTTATTGTTTTAAATAATTTGGTTAAATCATTCCTCAACCTTCTAAACTTAAGCAAAGACAAACTAAGTTTATGCAACCAGTCCTCATAACTATGTAAGCCTTAGTATTATTCTGGTAAATCTGCTTTGCTTATCTTCACCCACAGCCCAGATAATTTCAAAATTGTAATATATTTAAAATAAAAATGTGTGTTTTTTGATGTGTGGTGCCCAAATCTGAACACTAATGGGCAGAATCTTCTGGAGGTGATGGTGGTCTTGCCTGCTGGCTTGAGAGCCAGCAAGAGACCCACGTTACCTGTTTTGGAAAAGGCTTGCCGAATCACCAGCCAATCAAGCAATGGAGAGGCCAACGGCAGGCCTTTCCCCGGGATCAGGACCCCAGGGGTAGATGTCCTGCCTACTGAGAGCTGCTGGCCAAACAGCAGCAGCTCTTTTGCTCAGTAGCACCACAGGGCAGGCAGTGGCTGCTGCAGGAAAGACACCCACTGGAGGCCCAGATCGTGAAGTGACCCAGGCTACAGGTAAGTAATGATGGGAGGAGTTACGTGGAGTGGGCGTTAAAGGTAGGAGGGGTTTGGCAGCCAAGGCAGGGGTTGGATCTCAGTGCACCCCACTTTCCTGATGCCAGGTTCCTCAGTCAGGCATTGAGTGCCTTTGAAGGAGGGATCCCCTGCTCCCAGAAGATGCCAAGTAGCCTGCAAAAGTTTACCTGTTGTGCACACCTCATGGGGACAGGTCCACCCGCAGCTGGGTTAATACTAGTAGCAACAGAATGAAGTCCTTAATTTGCAGCAGGGCAGAAAGGACTACCATGAGCCTTCCCACCCTGAACTTTTTCGGGCTGAAGTTAGAAAGGCGGCAGGATGCTCACCCTCAATCCTCTCGCCCAATTAAATGTCCTTTCCACCGCCAAACAAGCTGATAGAGAGAGCAGAAGTATTGTGGATGGAGTCTGACCAAGGTTCTGTACAATGGAAGCATAACTTCTTAACTTTTGTATTCCAAACCCCTTGAGATAAAGGTCCACATTTCAACCTCACACTTCCCCACATTGACTCCCTCTGGCATCATTTTGCCTGTTCACTTGTTCTGTGTATGTTTCTTTGTAATTTCTAACTCCTAGCTTTTGACTGATAATACCTCCTAACATAGTGTCATCTGCAAACTTGGTTACACAGCTCTCTATTCCTTCCTTGAAGTAATTAATATATATGGAACAAAGCCAAGACCCCAGTACAGATCCATGGGGAACACCACTTGTCACAAAATGCCAATCAGATGATGTTCCCAGTGCCTCTGCTGACTCCCTCTTACCTTCCAACCATTGCATTTCATAAGATTATCTATAATTTCAGGCAGCCTGAAATAAATAGCTAGGAACCACAATAAAAACGGTGGCTTTAGCAGGGTAGGGTTGATGCACATGATTTGTAATTAGCACCTTGTTGGTGGAAGATTCACAATATTAATGATTTCATAGTTCTTTTAAATACATTTATCCAGATTCTCTGACTTCATCTGTACTTTATTTGACTCCATGATTGATTCTGAAACTCTTTACTGTCCTACTCCTTCTCAGTCCTGACCCTCAACTGTGAAGTATTTTGAGATATTTTGCTACATTAAATATGCCATGTAAATGTAAGTTGTTAGTGTTGGTTGAAAAGTCTACTTCAACTGGATCTTCTATTCACACAAAATGAGGGTCAGCAAATGGGAGTCAAAATAAATCACTTAAGAATATTAGTCATTGTGTCCAAGTTAAGTCTATATTATACTATTAATAAAAAATGCCCTTTAAGACTTTGTTATTACAAAAAATATGGCAGTTTTAGGGTAACAACCTTCATTTCCAATACCACTGAATTTCTATTTGCATCCAGAAATGGATCAGTAACATAAAAATGCCTCAGAATTTGCCTTTAAGGTTTTCTTCTACCACGATCCTCTATTGAAATGTCAACGTACAATGACAGGTGATGAGTTTAATATCAAACTTCAAAATGAGCATTATCCCCGCTCCCTAAGCACGGATACAGGTAATGAAAGGCAAGTCAGTGACATGGTGCAATTGCGAAATTGCCTCGCTTACTGACTCAGGTTTGTCATGGTCATTCTTCTAGTTTAACTTTCTCTAAGTAAGTGAATATATCATGGGGGTAAATTCATCTGCTCTATGTTCCCATGAAATATATGATTAATACCTTGTACTTGTCACACTCGCCAGCTAGAGGCCGTCCTAGGAGGAAGAGAATATCATGACGAAAGCCAGGTGAAATGATTTAAGACTATTTAAGTAGCTCCTCCAATCAGTATAAATTTTCTGGACATGCTTTTGCTTGTTCTTTACCAGAGTGAATACTTGTTTCCCTGCCAGCACATTGTGTTCCTAGTATGCAGTGTGACGTCAGCTGAAAGCTGGCTCCAGGCCTAGAAATAGTCTTCAGTATGAATGAATGGATTTCAATATAAATACTGCTGCTTACTCGTGATGGCAGAAAGGAAATAAACATAGCATTTGGAATTTTACTGCCTCTGGGCCTGAGGACCACACTCCAGTTTACAACACTATTCTGCCAAGTTATTGTCCAAGTTCCATTCAATATTTAACAAAACAAATTGCAGTTGACAATTAAACATCAGTTCACATTTTTAAATGCCTTAAGCATGCTTTTAATATGGGAAATTACTGAACCATGACCTAAAATATAGTGAAACTTTATTGCAAACCTATCCTAACAAATGTGTTCCATGATCCCAGTACAAAGTACAGTTAGAAGATAAGCTGAAACTAACCCTTGATAACAAAAAATGACTTTACCAGTGCCCGTGAACTCGTAATAATAAAGCATGACTATTTTAGCAATTAAGGAAGTTAGCTGTTTAAAATATAAAATATGCAGATCTTAATTTTGTAATGAACGCTAATTTAGGAGTAAAACATTATTATTACTGCATCACATACATGTAGCTCTGAGACAGTATGAATGTTAGGAGAAAAAAATGATAACTGGAAGAAGTCTACACTTTTAATTTTGAATATCATGAATTATTTCAATATTGTACACTGAAGGTGGTTAGACTTGAATTCAATCACATGATTAGAGTTGGATGAGGTGCATCATTCCACACAATGTGGGTAGAGACTTGGCTTTTGGAATTGCTAATTTTACATATGTGGGTGTTCTCAAGTATCTGTAATGAGGAGGAAATCACCAGCAAACAATAAAGCATCATGAAATAACTGAAACTACAACTCAGTATATAAATATCCCCATCAGTGATTAAAACAAAGACGTTGGGTTTCTGTGGGTGACTGGGCTTCTTTTGCAATGTGTTATATGCATACTTTTACCCATGTGTCTTTTGGGTCCATTTTGAAGTATATGTGAGCATTATCTCGATTTCACTAGGGCAATAAGGCTACGATTTTAATTCAGTTCAATGACTCAACTTTTCTCTCATATGGCTGGAATGCACTACAGCGCTCCAGATACATACTAAAATCGCATGCAAGGTAAGCTAAGGGTCATCAAAGACATTTTCCTGTTTTGTCCAACCTTATCCACCCTAGCCATTACTCATAATTAAAAACAGGAAATGCGGAAACTCTCAGCAGGTCAGACAGCATTTATGGAGAGAGAAAAAGAGTTAACACTTCAGGGCAATAATTTTTCATCATGAGGTTCTGATTGTTTCAGGGATCAATCTGCTGGTTCCCCACCCTTTCCTGTAACTTTTGGAATGCAGGCACCTAGGGCGGAATTTTCCGTGCCCGTTGGCGTCGGGCATCATCGCAGGTGTGAGTGGACGATATGGCAGGAAGGCCAGAAATCGGTTTCAGAACGTCGTGAAACCAGTTTGTGATTGTCCACTCCGCCTGTCAATGATGGGCTGCCTTTCCAGCCGTTGGACTTTGGGAACTTCATTTTAATACATCTGCATATCATTATAAGCCCTGCTTAACGGAATCATCCACCCACACTGGATCATCTGGGCACATCGGCGTGTTTCACAACTGAACATAAGCGACGTGCACCTGGTGAGCTGCACTTCACTCAGGACTTTGAGACTTGTTTGCCTACTTTACTTCGGGCATCACTTGCGGTCATTGGCGCCAGGCTTCAAAGGCAGCACCACATCACCTTTAGCGGGTCTCTACTTACAAGACCAGCCGTAAGGCGGGAGTGGCTTTTCAATGGCTGCAGGGCTATGGTTTGCTTGGGAAAGGGGAGAAGTGGCCTCAGGCAAGGGAAGAGGCTGCAGGGCTAGGGCATTACTGGGGATAGGGGGGTATCCCAGGGTGTGATTGGGGACACATGTTGATCTGTGCAAGTGGTCTCAAGAGGGTGAGGGCTGAGGAGGCAGTCTCCAAAGGAGATGAGGCCAGATGGAGATACGAGGGTGTGTGTGACAGAGTGAGTGGTGATGTCCTTTGAGCTGGCAGTGAGTGAGATGCCAGTGAATGTGTGATGGGCTTGTGAATGTGTGAGTTTAAAGTGATGAGATGGTTGCTTTACCCTGGTGGCACGGATGAGATCATTTATCCTTTTTCTGCACTGGATGGCGAACATCATCTGTGCAGTGTTGGCGTGGTGACACTGATGTGCCTCCTGCAGCCAGAGTAGAGGTAGAGGACATCATACCGATCTCCAATGGTGCCCAGAAAGCTTCCTAGGCATTGGGGGCTGCAGTCTTCTTGCCTTTTGGAGCCTTGTCTTCTGTGCAGCAGTCCTGGGCTGGAAGCACTGTGAGGTGTGCCCGCGGCTGCACTTTAAATGTGGCGCCAGGCGTTAGGAAATGATGAGGTGATGGCATGGCAAGCAAATCGGAGGCTGCCCACCAGTGAAACGCCGTGATTCCCAGGAATGCATGATTAATAAGGCGGGACTGGGACGATACAGCGAGAAAACTCGCCATTGTAGCCAACAGGTAAAACATCCTTTTTCCAGCCCACTATCGCACTTAGTGAAAATCTGGCACTGTCCCACCCCTAGCATGGGTATGCGTGTATATTTAAAGAGTGTACAAAATGGGAAGAATATCTCATCCAAGTTTTTACCGTAGCAAAAATATGACTGGATTTGGCCAAAATTAAAAATCTTGGATTTAAATCTATGTGGTTAATATATGGTACAGAACATATGTACAATGGATGATTAGTAAGCATTTCATTCTGTGGTGATAAATATCCTGTTCTTTCATTGACCTCATATAATATTAATTGATTTTATTCAACCAACTAATTGCAAGGCTATGATTTTCCAAAATTAACAGTTGTAAGGCCATGTTGGGCTGTATATATTTTGAATAATTCCTCTCACTTGTAGATATACAGTTTTGTATAATTGGTAGATGCTAATAAAACCTGATTTGCAATTTATAATCTGTTCTCCCACCTAACTATAGACTGGGATTGAAAACAATAGAATGAAGTTAATTTTCCAGTTGGAACTTATTTATTGTGTTGTTTGATCCAAAGCTAGAAGTATCAGATTAGTAATGAGTTCATTGGAAGAGATTGTCATTGACTTCAGGCTCAGTGGATGCTCCATTTTCTTTGGGAAGATTCAAGGGGTGAGATCAAGTCTATGAGCTCGAGATTAAGACAAGAGCAAGCTCTCAGCAAGGGTGGAATTATGTGCATAAAAGCCAGAAGAAAACTTAATGGGCTGGATCTCTAATTTCAAGTTGATTGCCCAATTCAATTTTTCATCCTTATTTTTGTATCCCAGCTGTGTATGGGGCATGATGCATGCCGCATGACACAATTTCAAATTGATTAAATAGGGCCAATGCAGAAATGAAATTGAGGAGCTAGGAGGTTTTGGAAGAAGACGGTGAAAGTTGGTGAACATGAATTGACAAACAAAGCCAACACCTCCCTTGGTTTACTGCTGGGCGTAGTCAGAAGCACTAGGGAGATAATTTTCCCCATCATTAGGAGGAAGACACCTGATGCTCTCACCAAGAAGGTGTGGTTGGAGGTGGTGAGCAACAGGCACATTGTACCCTGGTGATGTAGTCCAGGGAGTGGTTTAATGAGCTAACCAAGTCAGGAAAAGTGAGTACAGTTGTTGATTCACCCATATGCTGTGATGTGCAACCACCTTCCCACCACCCTCTTTTACCAAGCATACTCCCATCACATCACTCTTTACATCCATTTAAATTTCAACAGTACTCAGCCTTTACTTTCTATGCACTTCCTCACTTCCCCATTTATCCATCCACCACTACCATCCACCCCAACCCTGATTGTGATGCAACTGTCTGACAGTCATCCTCACTGAATGCACTGCAACCATCAGGTGAATATATGATATTCAGTCACTCTCAGTCATGCTCTTTCACTTCTTGTAGGAGAAGAGAGCGCAAAACATGAGGCAGATGGAGTGGTTTTTGAGGTGGTCTGCCACTAACTTTTGCAGTTCATAGATGCAGAGGAAGAGGCCAGGAGGATAAGTACAAATCTGCATCTGTGTCAATCAAAGATGGATAGACTGGAGACGTGCAGATGCCAGGTGATAGAATTACAAATATCTCTGACACGCTTACTAACTTTGTTTTATCAATGACTGAACGAAGGGAAGCCTGAGTATGCGTTTGTCAAGATTGTTACTCTGCCATGACTAGTCATATCTGTTTCTTTTCTCTTCCAAAGCCTTCCTGTGTAGAGTAACAGCCTGTGGACATGTATGACAATGATTCCTTAGAAGAATACAATCCTTTTGAGTGTATGCCATCACAGAATGTACAACCATGCACCAAATACTTGCACTTTGGTGGGTCCAACGGTTAGTTGAGTTTTTACCTGGTGAATCGCGACTCACAAGTGAGAGCAAGCAAACACTGGTCATCATTGAGAAGGAGAACGATAAAGATAAAGCAGAAACATTACAAAGTAATGGTAGAAATGCCATGCACACTATCCACAGCAGCAGAGAGGATAGATGAGTCCAGCTCTAATATTAGTGGATTGCTGTCAGGGGTGATTGCAAATATCTGGCATGGAGAGAGTGGCCGCTTTGGAAGAACTTCAAACATGGCTGTCAAATGGGTCTACACAGGCCATGATCATGGGAGTGCAGGTGATATCAGCCGCCTTGAATGGGATTGCAGATTTCTTAATCCATGACCTTACAATGTGTCACTGATGTAAACCAAGCTCGTCCTCAGTAAAGCAATAGGAGTGATGTTCTGCTAGCCCAGGAGAGGGGTGATGGTCTAAAAGACCATGGAAGTAGAAACTCCACTCACGTTCTCCCTCTTCTCACCCATTGCCAACCCCATCTTCAGCCAGCACCCGATATGCTACCTCATCTCCTGATGGCTGAGTCTTCCTCTGTAGACGTGTAGGTGACAGAGTGACAGAGGAAAAGCTATTGCAATTGACCGAGGGTATGTATATCAGTGTTTGATAAAAATGTTATGTTGTAAAATATCCTTTTTTTTCATGGCACTTATTTTTTTGTCTTGCTAATTAATGCCAATTATTGCATCCTCAGTGCCAACTCGCACTGCTTCACGATCAATGTCAATACAGGACAGAACTTTGCTGGGGATGTGCACTCATCATTTACTTGATTGAAGGAATTTTTTGCGTGAAGGGGCAGTGCACTGGTGGTAGAGGTTGTGGGAGCAGGCAGGTGGTTTCATTTTTTATTTCTTCCTGTGTGTTACTAGCTGAACTTTCAATCTACCAGGATACACCTGGGAATCCCAGGCAGCAATTTATATGGCTGATCTGGAGATGGGAACTCCATTTTCATATTGCTCATTGTCCTCACTCTCCTCCTCTTAAACATTCTCATCATCCAAAGATCATTGTTTAAGCCCTGGTCATCTTCCACCTCTAATCCTCTCTGCTGCACAATCTTGTGTGGGACTCAGCACGCCACTATCATTCTGGACATTCTTGTTGGTGAGTGCAGAAGGGCATCTCCAGATCCATTAAGACCAAATCTATCTAGGCCTAGTTATTGAGGTCAAACTTGGGAAAAGAAATCTCCTGCTAATTACCATGTACCATCCTCCCTCAGCTGACGAATCAGTGCCCCTCCAGGTTGAACAGCGCTTGAAAGAAGTACTGAGGGTAGCAAAGGCACAGAATAAAGACCTTGGATGGCAAACTTCAATATCTATCACCAGGAATAGCTCAGTAGTGCCACTACTGACCAAGTTGGCTGAGTCCTGAAGAAAATTGCTGCAGACTGGGCCTGTGCAGGTGGTTAAAGTTACAACACATGGCAGAAGCTTACATGACCTCACCTTAATCAATCTACCTGTTGCAGATGCGTCTGTCCATGACAGTAATGGTAGGAGTGACCACTGCACATCCTTTTGGAGACAAAGTCCTGCATTCACGCTGAGGGCACCTTTTACCACCATGCTAAATGGATTAGGTTCAAAACAGACCTAGCAGTTCAAAACTGGGCACCCTTGAAGTGCTGTGGACCATCAGCAGCAGCAGAATTGAATTCTACCACGGTCTGTCAGCTCATAACCTGGTATATCCCTCAGTCTACCAGTACCATCAAACAATGGCACTTTGGACCCAGGTTCTATGAGAAGTCCCACAACAACATGTCAGAAGCAGCATCAGGAGTACTTAAATTAGGTTGCAACCAGGTGAAGCTACAACAGAGGAACTTATGCATGCCAAATAGCAGAAACAGACTTCTATAGACAGAGTTAAGTGATCCCACAACCAAAGGTTTAAATCAAAGCTCTGCAGTTTTGCCACATAAAATTGCAAATGGTAGTAGACAATTAAATGACTAACAGAGGGAAGAGTCTTAATGAGCATCCCCATCCTGAATTATGACAGAGAAAAGCACATTGGTGCAAAGGACAAATCTGAAGCATTTGCAACCATCTTGAGCCAGAAGTGGCTAGTGGGCGATCCATCCTGACGTCCTTCTGTATTTGGCTGTTGACTGCACAATCACTATCTGGGGCCTACTGCATATATTTTGTACCAAACCAAGTACAGCATTTATGACTGTACCTCTGGAGGAGCTACTTACAGGAGGTTTATGGATTGTGAATTTCACCTTTTAATTAAATGCAGGAAAATATTATTTATCTCCAGAATGATCAGACTACTTGTGAAATCATTGGAAAATATGGCTTCAAAAAGTATGATTTCAGAGATTGTAATTTTGCCTGTAAATTTAACTAATTTGAGAGAAATTTAGTGTTAGTGAGTGAGTGTGTACGAGTGAATGGGTGTGTGAATGAGTGAATATATAGGTGTGTAAGGGGGTAAGGTGGGTAAGGTTCAATGAAGAGTGCAGGAGGCGTGCAGGAGCAGCACTAGGCATACCTAAAAATGAGGTGTCAACTGCTGAAGCTACAACATAGGACTACTTGCATGCCAAACAGAAGCAGCATGCAACAGACAGAGCTAAGCAATCACAACCAACTGATCAGATCTAAGCTCTGCAGTCATGCCATATCCAGTCATGAATGGTGGTGGGCAATTAAACAACTAACTGGAAGAGGAGGAGGTTCCACAAATATCCCCACCCTCAATGACGGGAGAGTCCAGCATATCAGTGCAAAAGACAGGGTTGAAGCATTTGTAACCATCTCCAGTAAGAAGTGCCAAATGGATGATCCATCTCAGGTCTGAGATGCATCGCAGCATCACAGATATTAGTCTTCAGCCAATTCGATTCACTGCACGTGATGACAAGAAACAGCTGAAGGCATTGGTTACTGCAAAGGCTATGGACCCTGACAACACTCCGGCAATAGTACTGAAGGCATGTTCCAGAACCGGCTGCACCCCTAGCCAAGCTGTTCCAGTACAGCTACAACACCGACATCTACCTGGCAATGTGAAAAATTGCCCAGGTATGTCCTGTCAACAAATCCAACCTGGCCAATTACTGCCCCATCAGTCTACTCTCAATCATCAGCAAAGTGATGGAAGCTGTCATCGACAGTGTTATCAAGCAGCAGTTACTCAGCAATAACCTGCTCACTGACACAAAGTTTGGGTTCCACTAGGGCCACTGAGCTC
The DNA here is from genome assembly GCF_964194155.1 of Cetorhinus maximus. Lineage (NCBI taxonomy): Eukaryota > Metazoa > Chordata > Chondrichthyes > Lamniformes > Cetorhinidae > Cetorhinus > Cetorhinus maximus. The sequence continues at coordinate 44,158,094 of NC_135891.1, read as the reverse complement.
CTGACCTCATTACAGTCTTAGTCCAAACACGCACAAGTGGGGTGAACTCAAGAGGTGAGATGAGAGTTACTGCCCTTGATATCAAGGTAGCATTTGACCGAATATGGTACCAAGGAGCCCTAGCAAAACTGGAGTCATTGGAATAAAGGGGAAAACTCTCCACTGGTTGGAGTCATACCTAGCACAAAGGAAGATGATTGTGGTTGTTGGAGGTCAATCATCTCAGTCCCAGGACATTGCTGCAGGAGCTCCTCAGGGTAGAGTCCTAGCCCCTACCGGCTTTAGCCGTTTCATCAATGATGTGCTATCAAGAAACAATTATAACACTGGATGCAGCAAAGGTGATGAGCCCTGACAACATCCCAGCTGCAGAAGTGAAAACTTGTGCTACAGAACTAACAGCACATTTAACCAAGCTGTTGCAGTACAGCTACAACACAGACATTTACCCGACAAAGATTCTCCCCCCAACTGTCCGACCCACCCCGACTGCCCGAACACCCCCCCAAATTCTATCCACTTACCTGACAAACCTGCTTTCTCCCTGGCTTGAAACTTACTGTACCTTTAAACTCACCTGATTTCCGTCAGCTAGTTCCATAAAAGAGGGGCGCGGCCTCCTTGCATCCGACTCTGAAGTCTTTGACAGAAGGCCAGAAGCGCACTGCCCTACACAGTTCTCACCCGGCCTGAGTCGGAAGGTCGGGTGAGAAAGGATCAAAAGAATTTGAAGGTAAGAAAGTAGGAGTGGATTGGCAACCCTCTCCTGATTGCCACTCTGTGGAAGTTCAAGCCCAATATTCAGGCTTGGGCTGATAGGTGACATTTGTACCATACAAGTGCCAGGCAATGATCATCTCCAACAAGACAGCGTCTAGGCTCCTCCTCCCCAGCACCTCCCCTGCCCCGAATGGCATACCATTGATGAATCCCCCACCATCAACATCCTGGACTTCATCTTTGACCAGAAACCAACTGAAAAAGTCACATAAATACAGTGGCTGCAAGAGCAGGTCAGACACTGTGGTGGGTAACTCACCTCCTGACCGTTTTTTTTTATTAGGATGCTGGCCTAGCATTTATTGCTCATCTTGTGTACTTGCAGATCCTACCACAGCATGATCTTGCTGCCATGGGTGGGATTGTCTTGATCACTCAATGCCCTATTAAAAACATCTATGGTGCCTCCATCCTGATATCTGTTTGAAAGCCTTCAAACTTCCAAAACAAGCCCATTGTCACAAGAACTTTCTGCCAAACTTTTGCCAGAGGGAATAGGGAAATCAGCTGTAAGCATTAAGCCTTTATGCATATCAGGCAATCAAAACTTTGAACGCTGCTTGAAATGCTGCTCATTCTCGCAACTGTTTCATTGGTGAATTTCCCAAACATTGGCAAACCTGTGCTGGGAGCATTAAATTCAAGTCCTTGTTGAAATCTCTTCAAATGCCCCTCATTAGCCTGTGATAATGTTCAACCCGCATCCTTATGGGTTAAAATCCCTCCTGTGCTTTTACAGTGATACATAAAGAGAAGGAGAATTAACATGTTACCTTTCTGGTCATCATAGTCAATAAAATAATAAGCCAAGCTACACTTACTTATATAGTTCTTAGGAAGAGAAAGAACAAAGTGGGAGAGGGAGAAATGTTTTTCTCTCAAATAATCAATTAAGTCCCAATTTTAACCCCCTGTATCCAAATGAGAATGGTGCATGTCAGGGAGGGGAGTGGGTTTAAATTGGGGCCGAGTATGCATCTCCCATTTTTACCACACTTTCTTCTTCTGATATTTGAACTCATTAGCTTCAGGAGATGTGTGAGATGCTCGTCACGGGTGGGGGGTGAGGTGGGGGTGGGGCGCCCCACTAATGCTCAAAATTTTGTGACCAATTACATCATTCCGTTCTCAATAGGATTTTAACTCCCAGCCACGTGATATTTGCTGAGTGCCAAGCATGCCCAGTGAAGCTGGAAGCAGATACCAGTGTGAACCCAGAAAAATAACTTTTTTAAATGAATTCCCTGTGGGCCAGGAGAAGTAGGGGCATCTTTATATTTTGTATGAAAAGCTAATATGTTAACCAAAGTACAGCCTAGGCAGAGTATTAGGGGATGAGGATGTTGAGTCTGACTCTTCTAAAGGTGAGCTTTGCTGTTTTTTTATCAGCATCTGCAGGATGTAAGAGAAAACCAACCTAAGTAGGACCCTTTCAAGTGTAGGCCTTCCTGTTGAGTTGTGTGATAGTAGTATTTGGAAGGACATCATCATGTTCTTCTTACAGATGGCTATCCTCCAAATACAACTAATTCTTACAGAGTAGAGGATTGTAGAGGCTGGAGAAGAACATAAAAAAAAAAAATCATTTATGGGATGTGGACTTCACTGGTTAGGCTGACATTTATTGCCCATCCCTAATTGCCCTTGAGAAGGAGGTGGTGAGCTGCCTTCTTGAACTGTTGCAGTCCCTGTGTTATATGTACACCCAGAGTGCTGTTAGGGAGGGAGTTCCAGGATTTTGACCCAGCGACAGTGAAGGAACGGCGATATATTTCCAAGTCATGATGGTGAGTGGCTTGGAGGGATCTTCCAGGTGGTGGTGCTCTCATGTATCCCTTGGCCGTCTAAATGGTAGCGGTCATGGGTTTGGAAGATGCTGCCTATAGAGCCTTGGTGAATTTCTGCAGTGCATCTTGTAGATGGTACACACTGCTGCCACAGTGTGTCTGTGGTGGAGGGAGTGAATGTTTGTGAAAGGGGTGCCAATTAAGCGGGCTGCTTTGTCCTGGATGGTGTCAAGCTTCTTGAGTGTTGTTGGAGCTGTACTCATCCAGGCAACAATAAAAATGCAAACAAAGCAAATGCATTCTTCAATTGATTATTCAAGCATTTATTTAATAATGTTATTGAAAACCTGCTAAATAGCTTACAATGTAAACTAATGTTTGAGTTATAGCATAAAAAAACACATTGATTGACAATTGACAGAAAGGTTTCAATTTTTGCTATTTCTGCTGGGATTGCATGATGACATACAATGGAATGAGTAAAGTCAATGCCCAATTTAACTTGTCGAACATCATTCCGTAAGAGTAGGCAGCTATAAAAATATGCTTGGCAGCTGCCAGCTGAACTGTCAAGCATGCTCAATAACTGTCTTATTATGGAATATAAGACCTTCCCTTTCAGTTCACCTTCAGGTTTCAAATGTGCTGCATTAACTCTTGCTGAATGTGACAGATGACCATGAGAATGGTGATAGAAGAAGAAACCAAACACTCAAGTGTTGCAGGGTGTGCACCAGTTATTAACCAGATTAATGCTCATTGAAATGTTTTTCAGGTATTCACAGCTGTTTTTTGTAAAGTAGTACAGCACAGTGGCAGTTAGTATAATCAAAAGTATGAACGTATGTAACAAAAGAACAGATGACGAAGGTACTTGCAAAGTTCAGATAACTTGTTAGTGGGTTTACATCAGCTTCATATCCTACTCTGTAAAATAGTTATGCACATATATAAAAAAGGAAATATCGCTCACAGAAAATGCTTTAAAAGATGCTATCCTATATTGTAAAGTTATGTGAACACATTCAGTAATGAGGTCACATCCTATGCTACACCCTGATGTTAACTGCAGCATCGGATAATCAACCACATGACAGAAAGTAAACAATAAATTCTGGGCTTAATTGGTCAGAGAAAAATGTATACATTTTAACTGCTGCTACCTACATTTGATTTGAAGATTCTAAATGTTGCTATGCAAGCCAGACCCTGTTAAAGCACAGATACATGCTGTATAGATGGAGGCTGTGGAGTAAGCTGGTGCAGCCTCCCAGGTTTTACATGTAAAACACATTCAGTAGTATCAGGAAGTGCCAGGGTAAATGTACTCATCAGTATATTATTAAGTTACCTGTATGCATAGAAAGTTTTGAGATAATCTTTCCTCCACACTCCTTATTGCATAAAAACTTTATGGCCTGAATTTTACCCTTGGGGTGCGCCCGAAGTTGGCACAGCTGGAAGCAGATGTAAAACCTGCTCCCAGCCGAGATCACGATGTGAACGCAATATTACACTGGGTGGCCAATTAGGGCCCGCCCAGCATGAAACATGACTGCCAGGTGTGTCTTCCATGTGTGGGGGCAGGAATGCGTCAGGCGCTGGGTCCAATGGGGCCCTGGCGGGGTGTTCAAAAAACGGAAGAGGCAACTCTCTGAAGGCTGCCAGGAGAAGGGTAAGGGAGCTGACTGGAAGCTGGTGAAGTGTCCTGGTGTGCAGTCATGGCCTCAGCACCTGGTGGTCATGGAAGGTGGGAGGGCAAGTTGGTTGGGCACTCTGCCCCGCCCTGTTTCTCACATGAGTGCCTGGGAGTGCTGGTCGAGGAGGTCAGTGCCAGGCGGCATATCTTAATGCCCAGGGACGGCAAGAGAAGGTTGCCCCACCTGACCGAGAAGGTCTGGACAGAGGTCATTGACCAGGTCAGTGGGCACGACGTGGTGCGCCACGTGTGGATTCAGTGCCACAAAAGATTCAATGATCTGCTGTGGTCAGCAAGGGTAAGTGCAGAAATTGCATGGACCTGTGCAGAGAACTTTAGTCGGGTGCCTGTTTCTCCGAACGTTCAGGGATCTAAGATTGTGTATGCCAACTGGCACTGAAGCCTGCCCTGCCAAGGCTGGGATGTCAGCACGACTGCCCTCAGTGCATTGCAGGGTGACGTAAACCACAGTGACATAGTCCATCTAATGCCTGTGTGGGAGGGCGGGTAGGAACCAGGAAAGGACCTTAAGGAAATGGAGCAATAATGAGGCTATTTTTTCCCTTTGAGGAGAAGAGTCATAACACCGCAAAGCGCTGCAGAGCAGTTGGAGGAGTGCCAAATCTGTGCTTCCCCACTAACCATGAGAGCAATGCACTGGAGCTTGAATGCCACTGGCCAGTTCGCTCCTCTGGTTGTAGTAAGGCAGGGCTCTTGGATGAAGGTAAGAGTGCAGATGACAGATGCGTGTGCGGTGGGTACTGGAAACATAACAGATTCCTCTCATCAGAAACTGAACTGTCATAGCCAGAGAGCCCATTGAAGCTCCAATGCAGATGGCACCATGCAGCAGCTCTCCACTGTCTCCTGAGCCAGCCTAATATGCATAGTGACTATGATGATTGAATGTACTGATCTTTTGCCTTCCGCAGATGCGCCATCCGCAAGAGCTGCCGGTGACCCCGAGGACCCCACATTGAGCTCTGAGGAAAACAGCACACCTCCACCAGTGTCACACTGTCTTTCTGAACCTGGCACCAGTGCAGATACTCACATGTCAGTGGGTGTTAGGTGTTCAGCTCCATGTGTAATGCACAGTGGTGAGGGCACATCACACTCGCATGAGGAGTTGGCAGAGGCAGAGAGGTCCCATATAGCCAACAGTGGGAGCACAGCTGGAGACCAGGATCGTGCTGTGTCCGAGCCTCTGGATTCGTCCATTAGGTGGCAGATGCTGGATGTCCAGTGGGATGCGCGGGGACGACTGGCACGGGGAGAACTGGGTCTGCGTGCCATGGTCTCCGTCATGGAGAAGTCCATGTGGAGCATGAGTTCCGCGTTGACCCCCAAAACCGAGCACACAGCCTCCTCCTTTGAGAGAGTGGCAACTCTCATGGAGAGACAGCTTCAGGAGCAGACTCAGGAGTTCCTGGGTTGCACTTGGACCTGCAAACCCTCACACAGGCAGTGACCTCAGGAGGTCACTGCCAGTGTGAGAGGTGGATGAGGCACTTAGTCTCCCTGCTAAATCCCCGTACATCAGTGGTGAGCAGGAAGGTGCAAACACACCTCACACTGGCAGATGAGCTGCCTATCGTCTCTATGGGCTTCTCTCAGGGTGCTCTGGACAAGGGTATCAGCTCCTCTGCCCCTCTGCCTCTGGCTGCTGCATCTGATGATGCTGCGACAACTGAGGAGTGCCCAGCTATGAGGCTGGATACATCCTCCCAGGTGGAGCCTACTCAGGCCCCAGCAGCCAGAAGACCACCGCCAAGGCCATCAAGGACAGCAAAGTCAGCAGGTTGCCTCCAATGCCACTGTCAGCGAGGGGAGTGGGGGGAGCACCAAGACGCAGAACCTGCAGACGTAAGTTGAAAGCATCTTGAGCACAACAGAGGCGTGTCACAAGTGATATTTTTGTGTTAATTATTTTGACTCGTGTTAGGGATGGACACTTTGTTTGTTCTTTGTTTGTTCATGTGAAGTACCATAAACATTTGACTTAAATGGGCTGAGTTGGCTGGATGGTATGAATAGGTGTCAGATGTTGCACAGGCTTATAAAAGCATGGTGTTGTGTGGTGCTGGTGTACTGGGTTGAGTTCTCATTTATTGATTGTTAGCAAAGGAGACAGTGCCTTTGGCTTAACGAGGCATTGATGCCTTGGATGCCTAGCAGAAGGTTCACTGGGTCAAAGCATCCCTGGTGTCCCTGCCTCCATGAAGGTTCCTGTCTTCTGCCTCAAGGCCCTCACCCTGCACCTCCCCAGGCTCTTCCTCTGAGCCATCACTTGAGTCAGCCTCCGCGGCCTGTGGAGTTGCCTTGCTTTCTTCAGCCTCCAGTGAGTCCCCCCTTGCTGGAGCCAGGTTATGCAGGGCGCAGCATGCGACAACTATGTGGGAGACACACTCTGGAGGATACTGCAATGCTACCCCTGACCAGTCTAGACATTTGAAGTGCATCCGATGGTCCTCTCCACCACCACCCTTGTGGAGGCATGACTCCTGTTGCATCTCTCCTCGGCCTCAATTCTTGGGTGACGGAGTGGGATCATCAGCCACATCGTCAAGGGATAGGCCTTGTCACCCAGGAGCCATCAATCCACTTGTGCAGGAGCCATGAACAGCCTTGGTACCACAAGATGTAAGCCCCGTTGTGAGAGGTCCCAGGGTAACGGGCACAAACTTGGAGAATCTGTGCCCTGTGGTCACAGACCATCTGAACTTTCATTGAATGGAACCCCTTCCTGTTGACAAAAGCTCCAGGCTCACCTGCTGGCGCCTTGATGACCACGTGAGTGCAATCTTTTACACCCTGGACGCCAGGAGACCATCGCAGCGAAGCCTTGTGTTCTCTCCACGTGGCTTGCCTCATCTGTCCGGAAGTGGATGAAAGTGCAGACGTGTCTAAAGATAGTGTCAGCCATGAGCTTGACACAACTGTGTGCAGCTAATTGAGAAATGCCACACAGATCCCCCACTGAGCCCTGAAAAGAACTGGATGCATAGAAGTTGAGGGCACTATGACCTTCAAAACCACCGGCATGGGGTGTCTGCCCATGCAGTTGGAGGTGATTTCCGGATCTATCACGTGACACATTGCTGGCACTGTGTCACTGGAGAGGCGGAGCGTCCTGCGGCACTGGACCTTGGACATCTGGAGGCAAATGGAGTGCTGACTGAACACTCTAGATGCTGGGTAGTGGCGTCTTTGACATGCCCTCCCACCTTGGCCTCCCTGCTGGCCCTGCACCAACTGAGTCCATGCCCCTCTTCTTAAAGATCTATCTCTGGGACGCTACCCATGCCCACCTGGCCTCCTCTCCCTCCTGCCCCTCTCTTCCTCTTCAGAGAAGGTTCCACTGGTGAAATACACTATCCCCATGAGATGGGATGCAGAGGAGCAGTGCCTTGAGAATGAAGGAGCACTGTGCTGCAATATTCAGGGGAACCTTCCAAGGAAGATAAGGACCTGAAATGCTGAAAGGCAGGCTTAACAATCAAACTATATGCCAAGAAACTCTGGGACAACTCTGTACTCACACAGCAAAGGACTGGCAATGACAGAGAAAGTGCTGCTGCTCCAGGGGCCTTTTATCCTGCCTGTGGATGAGGAAATGACAAATCTTGAATTCCACCCACACATTTTGCCCGTGCGACGAGATAAAAATTGCACGGGCAATGTAAAATTGCGGTCAGTAGGCTTTTTAATTACCTTAATTGGCTTTTTAATTGTCGGCGGGTGCTGCTGCGACTCTCGTGCGCGCCGCTGACCTCAATATTGCACGCAAGCGCAATGACGTTGGGACGCACACCTGACGTCTTCGTGCAATTTTACGTGCGTTAGGGCTGGGCACATGCCCAACTTTGGAACGCAAAATTCAGGCCTATGACATAGTTGCAGTGTTGAACTGTTTGAAGTTGTATTTGAAGAGGCATTGCCACCATAAGCATACAATGGTGCTTTGCAATGTCCACACACAGGAACAGAGTTGGACTGGACACTGGAGTGGTGCTTCAGGTATCCTGGTATTTTCTAAAACTTCATAAGTTGTGCTTCCAGAATAAAGTTGTCCACAACTACAAAGAAAGAAACATGATCGGGCAATGCAACTGCCATTTTAAAAGAGCTTGTCTTCATTTGAAAAATTGCCCTGGATGTGTTTAGCCAGTCTCTGTGGGTGCTATAGACCAAGATCATTTTGGAGGGACAATAAGCCTCATGACATCCTTTGACTCTGCCATTAAAAGCTGCAGTGGCTGGTGGCAAACGTGTAGAAATGTATCCCTGCCATCACTGCAGTCATGCAAATCACAAATTGGAGAGTTGCACCAACATGGCAATATGCAGAGGAGCCCAAAGCACTGAGAGAACAAACACAAACCCAATAGTCTGGAATTTCCTTGCTGACATCTGTGTAAAAATACTTATCTGAGTGGGTTGGAGAGAAATTTTGGGTGGCATCAAAGTCCATCATCCCCTGAGTGCTTGCTCCTCCTGCTTTCCTTCACCCATCAACATTTTTATGGAATGTGGGCAATGCGTATAATACACTTGCCAACTTATTGGCAGGCATGTTGTGACATCGTGAAAATAAAGGAAATATCCCCCATAAGTAATTTGCTGCTATTTGTGCCTGGGCACAAGTAATGCCTATTTGTCCCTGACCTCAGGAAATTTAAAACTTAGAAAGGTGGTTTTGCTGCTGCAACTTACTGCAGACCTACTTAAAAAAACAGCCAATTAAAATTAAAACAAATTAAAGTCTTTTATTGGCTCATTGAGTCCACGGATTTTGCAGTGAGGGTTAGTTTCCATCCCCTTCCCCTGAGGCTGGTGCCCAAACTGTGCTGTAAATTACCTGATAGAGATTTAATCATTTAAAATTATAATTGATTTGATAGGGAAGATATAGCAAAGATAGAGGTATTTTAACCTCTGTCATGAAGGGTGGGAGATGGCCAGGCGGTTAAATTGTAAATATTTGAAACACAATCCAATTCCATTGTGAATGCTTGTACTTCTGTTTTAACCGCCGTGGGTTTCAGGCGTCCAACTAACTAGCTTCAGAGAGGCTATTTTAGGATATGTCATTCTTTTTGCAAAAGGTTTAACTATATTACATGCACAAAAAAGCTGACTTTTGATTTTTATCAGTTGTTGCAGGGTTTACTATAGCAAATAAAATTCAGAATTTCGGAAAACATCTAAAAGGATTCTTTTCGAAAAATATACATCTGCTGATTTTCAGCGCAAGCCTGGAGGGAGATGGGCATGGCATGACTAAAGGTTATCTGGTTGAATGTCAACTCTGCTAGAAACTCCAGGATCAAGCTCATTGTAATAGTTGTAGTGAGCCCCAAGCATGACTAACACCTTCAATTTGGATCCCATTGTTTGTGACAACCAGGAATGTGATAGTGCTGCAAAGTATAAATACACTGAAGAATCACCCTAAGGTAAAGGTCATGTTTCAAAAGGCCAACTACTTGAAGCTTTCAGCAGAATTTATGGTGCTAAACAAAATATCATCTTCCAGAGCAGCTCTATCATAAGCATCCAGGTTTTTGAATGCTTCAGTTGAAGCATTGATTAAGCAAGTGCACCAGAAAAGGGTGGCACTCTTCAGCACTCAGGATACTGGATACAGCACTGAACATTGAAAAGTGCATGGAAGACAATGGTGACACATATGAATGCAAAGTAGTGCAGCCATTGAGCCTGTACTTGATTCCAGAAGAAGTTTACAGGCCTCACCAGATCAGCTAAGCTACAAAATGCCACCATAATATTGTCATAATTATTTGTCCAGTGGAATGGCACATACCTTTCTTTCCACTCGCACTATCTTGCAATACTTAAAAAAATTGTCATGCATAAATATCATTCAGCAAAGCACATTTTGAACCACTAGCTTACAGTGTTAAGTATTCAATTTGTCATGCCCTAACAATCTTCCCTCAATGTATTCACATGTTACCACAGCTAATCTGCATTACGACACTTATGAATGATACTTATGAGTGCTTCTGACAATTTCAACTATCCACCTCAGTTTTTTTATTTGCAAATGAAAGTTACAAACAATGGAAGAGAATAGATCCAAACTGGAGGAGGAACCCTAATTTAAGTGATCTTAAGAAGATTGCCCTTCAGGTTATTGCCCCGAAGCAGCACAGAGAGAGAAAATTATGGGACAGTTGAAAGCCTCCCTTCCACCTCAATGTTGACAATCTACTTTCCATCTTACTTACTGTATTCAGTTGCTGCCCCCAAACCATATATGAAAACAAATGAGTTATAATGCTGTAATCTATATTTCAAGGGTTGTGCTGATTGCAGTATTCTAGCCTGTGTTTCTCTTCAATTTCTCTAGTGCCTCAAGAACCTCATAAACTCAAAATGCAGCTGACCAGGAGCAGGTGGTGGGAGAGGACCAGGAAGAAAATAACTGTAGAATCAACTTAGGCCCATCTTCACATGTTAAGCCTGCCTTTAAGTGAACTATGTTTGCAGAAATGGGCCTGTTGCAGTCAATAGAAACTGATACAACCTGTACCAGTTGACATCTACTTCAGCTTGTTTCACAAGGTGACGCCTGGTGCTAGGAGTTTGTGGCTGAGCTAATGTGTCCTTCATGGCAGATGCTAGTGCCTGAGCCAGGCTAATTTGTAATCTACCAGGGCACTGTGGACAACTGACCATTCAGGCTGGCACAGTGATGGAAAAGTTGGTGAAAACAAAGAGCTAGAAGAGCCACTTGTGGGATAAAGAAAGAATGAGCTTGCATTTATATCACACCTTTCACAGTTTCAGGACCTCCCAAATCACAATGAAAATGCTGAGTGCTTCTGCTTTGATTGTATGGCACCTCGATGTTTTAGTGCCAGGAAGAATAACCTGATTGAAGACAAGCTCATTAAAGCCAATTAAAGATAATTGTGATAAATTCTACCCTACAGCCTCTTAATATCCAACATCTATACTTGCAGGAACTCTGACTTCAACATTATTAAAAGAAAACCAGTAGGACCTTACCTCTTTCTTGATGTACATTTGTGACATTTATACCTACAATAGGAATTGACCACCTGGTTGTTAAGACTATGGGCAGAATTTTCCGTGCCTGTTGGTGTTGGGCATGTTTGGAACGGACAATATGGCGAGAAGGCCAAAAATCGTTTTCAAGACGTGAAACCAGTTTACAATCGTCCACTCTGCCTGTCAATAGCAGGCCGTGTTTCCATCCGTCAGATGTCGGTAACCTCATTGTAATACATCTGCATATCATTATAAGCCCAGCTCGCTGGAATTATCCCCCCACACTGGATCATCCGAGCATGTTGATGTGATTGCACGCTGATGTGTTACACAATAGTGTATATAAGGCGTGCACTTGGCAGGCTGCACTTCGAGGGGAACTCGGAGGTGAGTGCACAGTAACGTTGCGCAGCACTCACCAGGGTCACCTGTTGGATTTCAAAGTTGAGGCATCGCGCATTCAGGCAAGGGTGCAAGCAAGTCACTTTTTCTCAGCTGGCTGACAGTGCAGTGCTGAGGCAAGGGCAACCCTGCGGTTGAGGTGACTTGGGGGGAGGGGGGGGTCAAAGGCTGCACTGTGGTTGAGGCGACTTTTGCGGGGGGGGGGGGGTGGGGGCGCAAGGGCTGCACTGCGGTTGGGGCAAGTTGGGGGGGCCAAAGGCTGCACTGCGGTTGATGGTAGTGCACAAGCACATGTGGGGTTGGGGTAGGGTGGGAAAGTGGCCAGGCATTAAGGAAAGGCTGTATAAAGTGACCATTCCTCCACAGCTGAGACAGTTTAGAGACAGCCACATTAATATGCTTGGAGTCGGGTCTCTAGCTTAACTGCCCACTCAAGCAACACAGAGGCATGAAATTGCCATCTATTGCTCCTGAACTTTTCACCCCTCGGGCACAGACTGCAAAGTAATGATTGTTTTAGTGGACAGCAGAACAGTTGGGCATGTTGTACAATCTCCTTGCTAAAGGGCTGTGGAGCAGTCACTGGTGGAGGCGCTCACAGCCCTTGCAATGTCATCATTCAGGTTTTGAGCAGTTCGACCAAGTAATGAAACTGGACGGACCACCCAATATCGACTTAGGCACCGGAAGCAACAATGGCAATCTCAGCCTTGTCGACCCTGCAAAAGTCCTCTTTACTAACATCTGGGCAACAGCAACAGCCTGACATAGTCATCCTCATGGAATCATATCTTTCAGGTAATCCAGACACCACCATCGCCATCCCTGGGTATGTCCTGTCCCACCGGCAAGACAGACCCAGCAAAGGTGGAGGCACAGTGGTATACAGTCAGGAGGGAGTTGTCCTGGGAGTCCTAAACATTGGCTCTGGACCCCATGAAGTCTCATGGCATCAGGTCAAACATGGGCAAGGAAACATCCTGCTGATTGCCACATACTGCCCTCCCTCAGCTGATGAATCTGTGCTCCTCCATGTTGAACATGACTTGGAGGAAGCACTGAGGGTGGCAAGGGAGCAGAATATACTCTGGGTTGGGGACTTCAATGTCCATCACCGAGAGTAGCTCTGTAGCACCACTACTGACCGAGTCCTAAATGGCATAGCTGCTAGCCTGGGTCTGCGGCAGATGGGGAGGGAACCAACAAGAGGGAAAAACATGCTCACCAACCTGCCTGCCACAGATGTATCTGTCCATGACAGTATCGGTAGGAGTGACCACCGCATAGTCGTTGTGGAGACAAAGTCCCGCCTTCACATTGAGAATACCCTCCGCCGTGTTGTGTAGCACTACCACCATGTTAAATGGGATAGATTTTAAACAGATCTAGCAACTCAAGACTGGGCACCCATGAGGTGCTGTGGGCCATCAGCAGCAGCAGAATTGTACTCAAACACAATCTGTAACCTCATAGCCCGGCATATCCTCCACTCTACCATTACCATCAAATGAGGGGATCAACCTTCGTTCAATGAAGAGTGCAGGAGGGCATGCCAAGAGCTGCACCAGGCATACCTAAAAATGAGGTAACAACCTGGTGAAGCTACAACACAGGACTACTTGCATGCCAAACAGCATAAGTAGCAAGTGATAGACAGAGCTAAGTGATCCCATAACCAGCGGATCAAATCTAAGGTCTTCAGCCCTGCCACATCCAGTCATGAATGGCGGTGGACAATAAATAACTCACTGGAGGAGGAGGCTCTACAAATATCCCCATCCTCAATGATGAAGGAGCCCAGCACATCAGTGCAAAAGAAAAGGCTGACGCATTTGCTACAATCTTTAGCCAGAAGTGCCGAGTGGATGATCCATCTCGGCCTCGTCCAGAGGTCTTCAGTATCACAGATGCCAGTCTTCAGCAAATTTGATTCAATCCATGTGATATCAAGAAACGGCTGAATGCACTGGATACTGCAAAGGCTATGGGGCCTGACAATATTTTGGCAATAGCACTGAAGACGTGTGCTTCAGAACTTGCTGCGACCCTAGCCAAGCTGGTCCGGTACATCTACTACGCTGGCATCTACCCAGCTATGTGGAAAATTACCCAGATATGTCCTGTACAGTAAAAGCAGAACAAATCCAACCCGGCCAATTACCGCCCCATCAATCTCTCAATCATCAGTAAAGCAATGGAAGGGGTCAGAAGCAGTACTATCTAGTGGCACTTACTTTGCAATGACCCGCTCACTGACGCTCAGTTTGGGTTCCGCCAGGGCCACTCAGCTCTTGACCTCATTACCTCAAACATGGACAAAAGAACTGAACTCCCGAGGTGAGGTGAGAGTGACTGCCCTGGGCATCAAGGCCGCATTTGACAGAGTGTGGCATCAAAGAACTCTAGCAAAACTGGAGTCAATGGGAATCAGGGGGCAAACTCTCCACTGGCTGGAGTTATACCTAGTACAAAGGAAGATGGCTTCAGTTGTTGGAGGTTGTTTGGATGATAATGTGGTGAATTGGATCAGCAAGTTTGCTGATGACACTAAGATTGGAGGCGCTGTGGGCTGCGAGGAAGGCTTTCAAAGCTTGCAGAGAAATCTGGACCAACTGGAAAAATGGGCCAGAAAATGGCAGATGGAATTTAATGCAGAAAAGTGTGAGGTGTTACATTTTGGAAGGTCAAACCAAGGTAGGACATACACAGTAAATGGTAGGGCACTGAGGCGTGTGGAGGAACAAAGGGATCTGGGAGTTCAGATACATAATTCCCTGAAAGTGGCGTCACAGGTAGACAAGGTTGTAAAGAAAGCTTTTGGCATACTGGTCTTCATAAATCAAAGTATTGAGTATAGGAGTTAGGATGTTATGGTGAGGTTGTATAAGACATTGGTGAGGCCAACTTTGGAGTATTGTGTGCAGTTCTGGTCGCCTAACTACAGGAAGGATATCAGTAAGATTGAGAGAGTGCAGAGAAGATTTACTAGGATGTTGCCGGGTCTTAAGGAGTTGAGTTACAGGGAAAGATTAAACAGGTTGGGACTTTATTCCTTGGAGCGTAGAAGAATGAGGGGAGATTTGATAGAAGTTTACAAAATTGTGAGGGGTATAGACAGAGTAAATGCGAGTAGGCTCTTTCCACTTAGATTAGGAGAAATAAACACGAGAGGACATGGCTTTAGGGTGAAAGGAGAAAGGTTTAGGGGGAACATTAGGGGGAACTTCTTCACTCAGAGAGTGGTGAGAGTGTGGAACGAGCTACCATCTGACGTGGTAAATGCAGGCTCACTCTTAAGTTTTAAGAATAAATTAGATAGATATATGGATGGGAGAGGTCTGAAGGGTTATGGACTAGGTGCAGGTCAATGGGACTAGCGGAATAATATTTTGGCACAGACTAGAAGGGCCGAATGGCCTGTTTTCTGTGCTGTAGTGTTCTATGGTTCTATGGTCAGTCATCTCAGCTCCAGGACATCACTGCAGGAGTTCCTCCGGGTAGTGTCCTCTGCCCAACCATCTTCAGCTGCTTCATCAATGATCTTCCTTCCATCATAAGGTCAGAAGTGGGGATGTTCGCTGATGATTGCACAATGTTCAGCATCAGTCACAACTCATAAGATCCTGAAGTAGTCCATGTCCAGATGCAGTGAGACCTGGACAATATCCAGGCTTGGGCTGTCAAGTGGCAAGTAACATTCGTGCCACACAAAAGTCAGGCAATGACCATCTCCAACAAGAGAGAATCCAACCATTGCCCCTTGATGTTCAGCATTACCATTGCTGAATCCCCCACTACCAACATCCTGGGGATTACCATTGACCAGAAACTGAACTGGACAAGCCCTATGAGTACTTTGGCTACAAGAGCAGGTCAGAGGCTAGGAATTGTGCAATGAGTAACTCACCTTCTGACTCCCCAAAGCCTGTCCACCATCTACAAGGTACAAGTAAGGAGTGTGATGGAATACTTCCCACTTGCCTGGATGAGTGCAGCTCCAGCAACACTCAAGAAGCTTGACACCATCCAGGACAAAGCAGCCCGCTTGATTGGCACCACATCCACAAACATTCCCCCCCTCCACCACCGACACACAGTAGCAGCAGTGTGTACCATCTACAAGATGCACTGCAGGAATTCACCAAGGCTCTTTCGACAGCACCTTCCAAACCCACGACCACTACCATCTAGAAGTACAAGGTTAGCAGATAGTTGGGAACACCACCACCTGGAAGTTCCCCTCCAAGTCACTCACCATTCTTACTTGGAAATATGTCACCGTTCCTTCACTGTCACTGGGTCAAAATCCTGGAACTCCCTTACTAACAGCGCTATGGGTATACCTACACCACATGGACTGTAGCGATTCAAGAAGGCAGCTCACTACCACCTTCTCAAGGGGAACTAGGGATGGGCAATAAATGGTGGACCAGCCAATGAAGCCCACATCCCATGAATGAATAGTAAAAAAAAACTAACAGTGCAGCCTTGCAGTGTAGGCTTGGAGAATTCCTGCACCTGCACTGCAAGCAGTCCAGTGGACAAAGCTGCCACCAATTGCTCAAATGGAGTGGGGCGGAGCTGGGTGGTGTCTTGGGCAATCATGCAGGGCACTAAACCCAAGCCATCCAAACGGTAGCCAGTACTCTCCGGGATGCGTTAAGGGGCCTTCAGACTTGACCAAGACTGGTTCTTAGAGCACTCAAGCTAACCCAAGCATCTCTCTCTTTCATATTGCAGGAAGAGTACATCAGGAGCATGGAGCCTGGTGTCCTAGCTATATGACTCATGGCCTACAGAGAATGGAGATGAAGGAGAAGAGAACGTCACAGGCACTTGGCTGGGCAGAGGGAGGAGCAGCACCCTCAGAAGAAGGGGCGGCTGGGGCTCCTGCACATGCCGCTGAAGAGCCACAGTGAGCCATTGCTGTTCAGAGCCTGGCTAGACCCAGAGTCTATAGGCGCCACCTTTCTTTCCTGCAGATGACTGAGAACCAGTGACGCCGAAGACTGTGCATGTCTAGGGAACTGGTTGGTCTCATCCGCCAGCTGCTGCAGGATTTGGCTCCATGGGCACATGGAGGGAATTCACTGCTGGAGGCCGGGAAAGTGACCTTGGGGCTCAATTTTCATGCCAGTGGCTCCTTTCAGGGTTCCACAGGCGACCTCTCTAGGATATGTTGCACTGCTGGGTCCTCGCTTGGTAGAGCACCGCCAACTTCATCATCAGCACAGGAACGGACCAGATCATTGTCGGCCAGCTGGATGACTTGATTTTCAAAGTCCGTGAGAACCTTGATTTCAGGCATTCCTCCACCAGTCTGTGACGTTTCCTTGTGTGCCAACTTGTCCTGCATGAATACAGATGGGGAGGGTGTTAGCAGGACGTCAGCCAGGCTAGATGATACATATGCCTGGCATGTGTGGGTTTTGAGTAGTCCCATTGATGGGATGAGGACAATGAAGGTATGTGTGAGAGAGTGAATGAATGGTGACGTCCCTTGAACTGGCAGCGAGTGAGATCCCTGTGGATGTGTGATGGGTTTGTGAGTGTGTGAGTTAAGAGTGATGAGACGAGTGACTTACCCTGGCAGAACGAGGAGATCATTCATCCTCTTTTGGCACTGGGTGGCTGTCCTCTTTTGCGGAGTGTTGGCACTGACCACCACTGCCACCGCCTCCCAAGCTGGATTGGTGATGTTGCTGCCCCTCCTGCAGCCAGAGTGGGTCAGGGGAACATCACGGCGGGCATCCACTGCATCCAAAAGGCACTCAAGGGCTGCATCATTAAACCGGGGGTGCTGCAGTCTTCTTGTCTTTTGGAACCAGTTCTTCTTTGCAGCAGTCTTGTGCTGGAAGCACTGAGAGGTGTTCGCTCGGCTGCACTTTAAATATGGTGCCCGGTGTGAGGAAGCGGTGAGGTGATGGTGTGGCGGGCGAATGAGAGCCCGCCCACCATTGAAATGGCATGTTTCCCCGGAATGCATGATTAATGAGGTGGGATTGGGACAATACAGCGTGTAAAGCCGCCATTGCGGCCGGCGGGAAAACCTTTTTCCCTCCCACTACCGCACTTAGTACAAATCTGGGGCAATTCCGCCCCATGTTTTAGCTGGCATGTTGTGCTTAGAAATTAAGTATAACCATATATCCTGTTGATTCCCTGATATAAGGCAATGAAGATTGCATAGCCTCTTGTATGGAGCAAAGAACTTGCATTTATCTTGCACCTCTCTTGACCTCAGGAAGCCCCAATATGTATAATAGTTAATGAAGTACTTTTTGAATTGTTATAAATATAGAGAAACATGACAGCCAATTTGCACACAGCAAGGTCCCACAGTTACGATGAGGTAAGTAACTGGTTAGGCTGTTTTGAGGGTGTTGGTTGTGTGCTAAGTGCTGGCGAGGCCACCAAAAGAATCACTTCATTTGAAGTGCCAGCCTGCATTATGTGAGATTTGAACGCACAGTTTTCCGACTCAGAGATGAGAGTGCTACCGCTGAACTAGTAGTTGTTACTCTTCTCCTGTATTTTACACTGTACAGTAGCTGATTTTAGCATACAAATAACATGCCTAACTGGAAATATTTGTAACTAGATAAGTGGCTCTGACAAGTATTGAAAAAAAAATCAACCGTGTTCAGAAATGTTTATGTAAGTTAAGGAAATGCACCAATTAAAATGTTGACATTTAAAAATTGTTGGGGACTTTTAAAAGGGTTCTTTTAAAAATAGCAAAACAGGAAAAAGCCGTGTTTCTTTTGGGAGAGAAAGCAGAGTGAAATTAGGTTAGCAATAAACCACAAACAACATATGCTAATGAGCCATCTTGCTGTGATGCTGGTTGTGCATCTATCAAATATACTTCCCCCTCTCACCATTAATGGCTTTTCTGGATGTGGATGTTTTGAAGGTGGTTAGATCTACTGAAGATGTTGTTCTGATGACATCAGCTGGATATCGGTACGTCACATATCTCGCTGCAGCCTAAAGCTTGAGAGATGAATTTAGTACAGAGGGAGGAAGTACTAATTTCCTCTATATACATGAAATGCGTAGTTGTTGAGAAAGACTGATGTGGCTTCACGTGTGCGAATAACTGTATTACACTTTTATGCTAAAAATTATTACATGCGTAATTAGTGTCTGCTATCTGAAAAAAATAACATGATGGGTCATTTCATTACGTGCAGAGCATTGGAACGGGTTTTATTTGCTGATTACTTTCCCTACTTTATGTATGTCTTACGTGCACAACAGCAAAAACGTCTCGAGGCTGTAAATACTTCATTCATTATGCATTTAATTTTCTTTGACAACTTGTTGTGCATCAACATTTTCCAACACAACCTCAGTTAAGTGTTGTTGCTGACTATTGTTTAAAGTACCTAACATACCCAATAGGGAATTCAACCTCATGAAAACATCTTCCAATGACAATGGAACAAAAAACTCACATGTGATACTGGTGCATTTTGAATAAGTTATAGATTTAATCATTAAGAAAAATAAATTCCCTTAAATTGATAACACAAGCTAACCCTAGCCCAGCAATTATATTTGGGTTAAACAGAGCTCCTTTTGATTTTGTTGGTGCTGGCTTTGCCAAGAGCAGGTCCTATAGGTTGCTGTGATAGTGACATTGGACCTGTTAAACAGGATGATAAGAGGTAGCCTTCTTCCATACATGGAAGGGACCAGTTTTTTTGAATGTGAAACTGATTAAAGACTTGTAAAATGCATTTTCATGCAGATTTTAATATGATTGAATATGCATCATAAAAGGAGATTTGCAAAGTCACTTCCCTGTGTTGGCTGAGTGATGGTGTCATGTGTGAGGGCACCTACTCCAGAGTGCAGTACCTTGGGATATGTGAGAACAAACTAATGCTGATAAACCACATATGTAATATTAAACTGAGATCAAAGTACAATAAATATTTCCGACCAATTCTTTAAATAGTAGAGAGCTTATCTACTTTCAAAATAGTTGTGTTTATATTTAAAAACTAAATAGTTTTCGTAAACTTCCATTAAATACAATGACACTTGGTTAGAGAATAGAATGCATGCAACCCTTTATTTTTGTCATCTTTTATTGTATTTTTCACCCCTTTATTTGGTAAAGAGGTAAAGCAGGAGAGATCGCTCAGTGACTTGTGGAGGATCTTTCCTGAAGTTGCACTTTAGCTGACCATGAGGAGTGTGTAATATTTGTCTGAGCTGGTTTCTGCCCCGTTTTCTGTCTATTTGTCTCTCTTTCTCTGAAGTACGTGAATTATATTATAAATCTTAGCTACTGATATGCCTGAGATTGGGTAATCCCCTAATTGGAATCACCATTGCAAACCTACGTCCCCTGCTCTTTGCACATCATATTGCAAAACTGATTCTATTGCTAGGACCACCCACACAAATGCGTTCTTACAGTTTGAGGACTACATTAAACATTTCTGCATGAAATCAAAACGAATATTATTCTTGAGAGACTCAGTGATATGGTGTTCCAACACTAATAGAGTTCCCCATTGATGACATAATTTGGGACAGGGTATCTTCTTCTTCTTGTAGGAGCATGGGTCTGGACTTTGTGGTCAGTGGTGAACAAATGGAGCCAGCTGACCTTTATACACACATTTGACCATAGACTTTCTGTGGGCTTTCACACTGGAACTTCTGTGCTTAGAAAATCTTAAATGGCACAGCAAACTGTGCAGTGGATCTGGATCTCATGTGAAGAGAGCAATGGACCTTAAGGAATCAGATTGAAGAATCCTTACTAAAGCACCCGGGGCAGATTTCCAGCACATTGGAGGTGGGTTTGGAATGGAAGTGGGGTTGGGGCGGTGCATTTACGAAGTGGAAAAATTAAAAATTGACATGCACAGGAATGGACTAGCCTAACTTTTTCTGGCGAATTTAGTGGGTGTCCATCATGTAAGTGCAGCAACTTCACACCTTTCCATGTATTCAATGAGATATTATTACTTCTGGATACTTCAGGAGGAGCAGAATAACAAGGATAGCAACGTCCTGATTTCAAGGTTTAACTGCACATTTATGGATGCTGGAAGTTGTTGTCTGATTAATACTGTAATAATGCTGTGCACAAATAGTCTCACATTATTTCTACCACAAAATCTATGCCATGATGAGCAGTAGGGCCCAGAATCAGCCTTTGGAATGTCATTGCAGGCAAGTTATCTAGCTAGGGGCTTGATCACACTGCAGGGAAAACAACGAAATAATTATTGAATAGTGGTCTGATGCTTGCAAATTGTGCCAAGAACTGGCCTAGGCACAGCAATGTTGATCGTGTTGACCATTATGATGCTAAACCTGTGTTGGCTGTTAAAATGGATTTCAGTCAAACAAATGCCAAATTTATATAAAAATACCTGGAAAAACTCAGCAGTTCTGACAGCATCTGTGGAGAGGAACACAGTTAACGTTTCGAGTCTGTATGACTCTTCAACAGTTCTGTTCCCACCACTGCTACTCTGCCATTGCTTTTGCTGATGCCTTTCATCCACCAGCCCAGACTGCTACTGCCATGACTGCACAGTCTGAGACCAGATCTATAAGGCCCAAAATTGCTTGAGGGCATCCTGTAAGGCCATCAGCAGTCTCCCCCAGTGAAAGCCAGCAGCTTTGTACAAGCTGTGCTTCAGCTACTGAGGTAGCACTGCTTAGGGGTTCTAGGCCAGACAAAACATTCGCAAGGTAGACAATAAGGGAATACATAGACAAGAGTGAATCATTTAGCTTTGCATGTGTCATTGAAAGTGTTGTTGGATAAAGTTGTTATATGTTTTTTTATGCAGTTTTATTTCAAGATTCTGGCCAAGATGATGGATGTGATGGTCTGTACCAGAAGGTGGAAAGTGGAGAATCATGGAACAATAATGGTGATGTGAAATTGTTTTCAGGGGAACTGGAATCTGATCAAGCCCACTATGGTGTCTCAGATGCTTCATCCCTTCCTCCTTCACCTTCATCCTCCTCCTCCTCTTTTTTCTCCTCACAAAGTGCTCACCGAGGGCCTGGTGGCAAGCGCAGCACCACCATAAGAGTCAGGTAGTTAGAACGCAGCAGAATAATTTGGAGACAAGTTCTCATGAGTATTGTAAGGCCCCTCCCAAGTGGTACAGGCAGTGGAACATTTTAGAATGCCAATGGTTTACCTCATGGCATTCCTGATCACACCTCGTTGTTTGTGCACTGTTCACATGTGGTTGAGTTGTGAAGGGGAGTCATCAGTCATGTGTAATACAGCAATCCCTTGTCACTAAGCAGCCAGTCTCTTGTTCATTGTAGTGGCTTGTATAGGGCAGAAACAGCTAACCTACTGACAAGTAATCCAGAGACCCAGGCTAATCCTGGGGGGGGCATGTGTTCAAATCCCACCATGGCAGCTAGTGGAATTGAATTCAATTAATTAATAAATCTTGAATTAAAAGCTAGTTCTAGTAATGGCGACCATGAAACCTTCGTCAGTTGTTGTAAAAACCCATCTGGTTCACTAATGACCTTTAGGGAAGGAAATCGATTGTCCTTTTCTGTTCTGGCCTACATGTGACTCCTGACCCACATCATCATCATCAGACTTTTAATTCCAGATTTTTATTGAATTCAAATTTCACCATCTTCCATGGTGGGATTCAAATCCGGGTCCCCAGGGCATTACCCTTGGTCTCTGGAGTACTAGCCCAGTGACAATATCACTATGCACCCACCTCCCACATCCAATCATGAATGGCGGTGGACAATTTACCAACTAACTGGTGGAGGAGGCTCTTCAGAAATCCCCATCCTTAATGATGGGAGAACCCAGCACGTCAGTGCAAAAGACAAGGCTGAAGCATTTGCAACCACCTTCAGACAGAAGTGCCAAGTGGATGATTCATCTTGGCCTCCTCCTGAAGTCCCCAGCATCACAGATGCCAATCTTCAAACTATTTGATTCACTCCACGCAATATCCAGAAATGGCTGAAGGCATTGGATACTGCAAAGGCTATGGGCCCTGACAACATTCTGGCAATAGTACTAGAGACTCGTGCTCCAGAACTTGCTGCGCTCCTAGCCAAGCTGTTTTAGTGCAATGACAACACAGGCATCTACCCGGCCATATGGAAATTTGCCCATGTATGCCCTGTCCATAAAAAGCAGGACAAATCCAACACAGCCAATTTCTGCCCTATCAGTCTGCTTTCGATCATCAGCAAAGTGATAGGCGGTGTTGTAGACAGTCACTCTCACCTCATCTCTTGAGTTCAGCTCTTTTGTTGTTTGGCATGCAAATACTCCTGTACTGCAGCTTTACAGGGTTAATACCTCATTTTTAGAAATGCTTGGTGCTGCTCCTTGCATGCTCTCCTGTACTCTTCATTGAACCAGGGTTGGCCCCTGGCTCGATGGCAACGGTAGAGTTGGGGATATGCCAGACCATGAGCTTACATGTTGTGGTTGAATACAATTCTGCTGCTGCTGATGGTCCATAGAGCTTCATGAATGCCCAGTTTTGAATTGCTAGATCTGTTCGAAATCTATCCCATTTAGCACAGTGATTTGGACCAAGGCAGTAATGAGGTCAGGAGTCGAGTGTCTCTGACAGAACCCAAGCCAGTAAGCAGGTCATTGCTGTGTAAGTGCAGTTTTCAGTGACCATCTCCTTGTTGAATTGTAGCCAGCTCAGACACTGCTCCTAGCTGAGGGGAGGTAGGAGAAGTGCTCCATGAAGACCTTAGGTGGGTGCAGCATTCTGTTGAGAGCCCTCCTCCCTCTCCATCTGTGCTATCCTTCTCTCTGCCTACTCCATCTCCCTTGGTGCTGCAACCCTAGAGAGACTGCAACTATAGCCCCATTATTGAAAACAGGCTTCCTGCTCAGAGGCCTTCAAACTCCACTGAACTCCCTGGAAAAGTACAGCACCAATCCTTTCTAACGTTAACAACTTATGAGAGCTCCTCCAACAATACAGTGCACGGTCCTATTAACTCTGCAGCAGCAAAAGAAAGTCAAAAGAACAAATCACCTTAAAGTTTTAAGTAACTGTGAGCATAGGTGCTGGCGTCGATGGATAGGGGAAAGGCGCATTCAGCTGTGATTATTTAAGAATGGGGGTTAACAGGACCTGCAAGGCCCAAAACGGTAGATCAGACACCACATCAGTGTTAGACACTGGAAGGCTGTCCATGAGCCTTCCCGCCCTGGACGTAATCGGAGGAGAGCCGAGAAGGTGACGGGGTTCCCACCCGCCATCCCCACTGCTTAATTAAATGCTTCCCCATCACCAAACTCATCTCAGGGGAGGGCATTAAATTCTGTCCTGTGATTCCTTTGTCTGCTATCTTAATCGAGGTATTAACCTGTTTAAAATATACAAGTTAATGACTGTGTAAAAATGATGGGCAGAGGAACGTCCTACATACTTGTACAATAACATTAATAACCAGAAATTCTAGGCTATTATATCTTAGGCTAGTAAAATAATTTTCCAGGTTACATAGATGTACTTAACTTGGGACAGTTATTTTGGGCTTCATGCTTCCAAAATGTACATTTTAAATTTACTCATGCTGTAAATTTTCAAAGTATTACTGACATTGAGAGACCCAATTGGTTGCCAGCCAATTTTTGAGACATTGAGGGTAGTTCAGTCCATTTTAAAATATGCAATGTGCCAGGTAGTGCTTCTCTACAGAAAATTTAGGCCTTGTCTATTTATGTATAGGTATATTTTCAGTTGTGTTTAACAGGATGACTAACAAGAGAGCAAATAGTCAGTGACAAAAATTAAGCACTTTTGTTTAAAGTTTAGCTGTATTGAATTTGTTGTCATAGCAAAGGGGTTAAACCCCTGCTGTAGTCCCTCAAAAAATCTTACTTAATTTTGATACAAATGTTACAATTTTAGTCATGAATTTAAAAGAATGCTATTTGATTTTATTTTGTCCAGTCATCTTCAGAAAAGCATTTCTAACTGGTTCAAATTTGAGAATTTGTGTAAAGCCTTGAGGAAGTCGTAGTCAGGTCACATGATGGTTAAAAAATGTGAGAATACATTTCGCATAGTCATCAAGCCTATTGTTTTCTGCTTACTTGAGATAGTAAAAGTTTAACAATTACTGTAGAAATTATTTTGTGACATTGTTAATGTTCACTTATTTTATTATACTGTTACCTCTCCAGTCTGGAAACCTGTCGTTTGGGAACACCAGTTGTCCATAAATATTTTGAGCAGACCCACGACGTCATTGGCATCAATTTATACACTACTTTTGGGAGCAGAAACGGAAGATACAGTATTTGGATAAGCAAAACAATTTTTATTACTGTGGTATTGTGTTTTATCACTGTCTTATGCATCAGGTAAATATTTATATCCATGGTGTTTTCCGGTTCAAAACTTGTGGTTAGGCATTCTGACGTCATTTTATAATTCCAAAATCAAGAAATGACTTGGTCCCAAGCATTCTGGAAGGGAGAAGTTACAGTGTATTGTTAAATTTGCGAGTTAGACCCCAAGTCACAATGCCATGTAATATTATTCTGTCACTAGCTGAAGTTAAGGAAGATTTTGGTGAGGGTGGCAATATGCCAAAATCAAGTGGAGAGGATTCTCTGCTAGAGAGTACTCAACAATCTTAACTAGAAATCCGCCTGTGGATGAGGTTTCCTGAAAAACACGAAGGCCGCTTAGGCTCTTTGCCTGCCCACCAACCTTAAGGTTGGATGGGCAGTGTTCTAAAGTATTTTAATTAATCCCTAAATGGCCTTAATAGGCCCTTAACGTTTCGGCGGGTGTGCAGATGACTCTGGCGCGCTCCCGCCGAATGAAATATTGAGATGACATCGGGACGTATGCCCGACATCATCGTGTGTCATTTTACGCGTCAGCACGTCGGGCCCGGCTCCGCACACTGACTGGAAGATTCAGCCCCGGATGTTGGCGACTCCACCTCATAAACGTCTAACCACTTGGAGTGAAACATAGAAGCTAGGAGCAGGAGTAGTCCATTCAGCCCTTCGAGCCTGCTCTGCCATTCATTATGATCATGGCTGATCATCCAACTCAATAGCCTGCTCTGGCTTTCTCCCCATATCTTTTAATCCCTTTCACCCCAAGAGCTATATCTAACTCCTTCTTGAAAACAAACAATGTTTTGGCCTCAACTACTTTCTGTGGTAGCGAATTCCACAGGCTCACCATTCTCTGGATGAAGAAATTTCTCCTCATCTCAGTCCTAAATGGTCTACTTCGTACCCTCAGACTGTGACCCCTGGTTCTGTACTCCCCCACTGTTGGGAACATCCTTCCTGCATCTACCCTGTCTAGTCCTTTTAGAATTTTGTAGGTTTCTATGAGATCCCCCCTCATTCTTCTGAACTCCAGCGAATATAATCCTAACCGACTCAACCTCTCCTCATTTGTCAGTCACGCCATCCCAGGAATCAGTCTGGTAAACCTTCGCTGCACTCCCTCTATAGCAGGAACATCTTACCTCAGATAAGGAGACCAAAACTGCACACAATATTCCAGGTGTGGTTTCACCAAGGCCCTGTATAATTGCAGCAAGACATCCCTGCTCCTGTACTCGAATCCTCTTGCTATGAAGGCCAACAAACCATTTGCCTTCTTTACCACCTGCTGCATCTGCATGCTTACCTTCAGTGACTGGTGTTCGAGGACATCCAGGTCTCGTTGCACATTCCCCTCTCTCAATTTATAGCCATTCAGATAATAATCTGCCTTCCTGTTTTTGCTACCAAAGTGGATAACCTCACATTTATCCACATTATACGGCATCTGCCATGCATTTGCCCACTCACTCAGCTTGTTCATATCACACTGAAGCAGCTCTGCATCCTCCTCACAGCTCACCCTCCCACCCAGCTTTGTGTCATCTGCAAATTTGGAGATTTTACATTTAGTTCCCTCATTTAAATCATTAATATATATTGCGAATAGCTGGGGTCCCGGCACTGATCCCTGCAGTACCCCACTAGCCACTGCCTACTTGTTTATTCCTACTCTTTGTTTATTGTCTGCCAACCGGTTTTCTCTCCATCTCAATACACTACCCCCAATCCCATGTGCTTTAATTTTGCACGCTAATCTCTTATATGGGACTTTGTCGAAAGCCTTCAGAAAGTCCAAATAAACCACATCCACTAGCTCCCCCTCATCAACTCTACTCGTTACATCCTCGAAAAATTCCAGTAGATTTGACAAGCATAATTTCCCTTTCGTAAATCCATGCTGACTCTGTCCGATTCTGCCACTGTTTTCCAAGTGCTCAGCTATTAAATCTTTTATAATGGACTCTAGAATTTTCCCCACTACCGACGTCTGGCTGACTGCTCTACAATTCCTTGTTTTCTCTCTACCTCCCTTTTTAAATAGTGGGGTTACATTAGCTACCCTCCAATCTGTAGGAACTATTCCAGAGTCTATAGAATCTCGGCAGATGACCACCAATGCATCCACAATCAGTAGAAACATGGTTCCAAGAAAAGGGCCAATGAAACCTATGTGCAATCTCACTCAGGGTCTACCAGGTCACTCCCATGGGTGTAATGGGGCTGCTATTGTAGATGCTGGCATTGCATACAGTGTTTTATCACCTTCTCAATATCGCTGTCCCTTCCTGGCCACCAAAGATAACTTTGCGTTATCGTCTTCATTCTGAAGATTCCCCGATGGGCACTATGTAACTCTACTAAGAGTGGTTCCCTTCCTTGTGAAGGAACTACTACTCGTGTACCCCATAATAGAATACCATATTGACTGCTCATTTCATGTCTTCAGTTGAAAAATTACTTCAATTCATCAGAGACTGGTTCCTCACTTGAGACAGGACTAGATCACTGCTCACCCAGTTTCTTATCTGCCTGGCACAGACTGGTGAGGAATCTAGGAAATTCATCACTAATACGAGATCTTGGGGCATTGGGACATGGTCATTGTTCTCTTGCAAAGGAAGGTGACTTAGGGCATCCGCATTGGTTATACGAATCCCTGGTCTATGCTGAAAGGTGTATTCGTATGTTGCCAAAATTAGGGCCTATCTTTGAATTCGTGCAGAAGCTATGGGAGGGATAGCCTTTTCCTCACTAAATAGACCCAAAGTGGTTTGTGGTCTGATATTTTCGTGAAATGTCACCCACACATGTGTTGGTGGAATTTTTTTACACCAAAAACAATCAACAGACCTTCCTTTTCGATCTGAGAATATCCTTTTTCAGCTGTGGTCAGTGTCCTGGATGCATAGGGGTATGCATCGCAGGTTGGCACCAATTCCTTTGTCAGGTCGTAGTGCACTAACAAATTTGAAGAGTGCAAGAGCTGTTTTACTTTCATGAAGGCTTCTTCTTGGGATGACTTTCAAACCCAATACTGGTTTTTCTTTAGCAGTGAATGTTAGAGGGGCTAGAATCATTGATAAATTTGGTAGAAATCGGCCATAATAATTTACCATCCCTAAAAATGAGTCATTCTTAGGTGCAAGTGCCTGCCTGATTGCTTTAACCTTCTCTTCAACAGGGTATAACCCTTGGGCATCTATCCGGTGGCCCAAATAAATTACTTCATTTGCTTGAAAAGTGCATTTTTCCTTCTTTATGGGCACTCCTGCTTCTAAAAATCGTTTCAGGACTTTCTGTAGATTAGCCAAATATTCCTTTTCCAAGAATCCAGTTATTAGTACATCGTCCAGATAGACCACAATATTTGGTAGTCCTTGTACCAAGCTCTCCATCGTCCCCTGAAAAATGGCACAGGCCGAAGAAATACCAAAGGACTGGTGTGCATATTGATATAACTCTTTGTGGGTGTTTATGGTCACAAATTCTCAGGAGGCATCATCCAGTTTCAGTTACTAATACATATGACTCATGTCAAGCTTTGTATATGTTGTCCCTCCTGCTAGTTTGGCACTGAGGTCTTCGATCTTGGGAATAGGGTACCTGTCCAATTTGGCTGCTTTGTTGACTGTTACTTTATAGTCCCCACAGATCCGGATGGTCTGATCTGGCTTTAGAACAGGAACTATGGGTGCTGCCCACTCTGAGAACTGAACCGCTTTTATGACACCCAGCCTCTCTAACTGGTTCAACTCAGAGCCAAACTTCTCTCTCAGGGCGTATGACACCGGTCTTGCTTTCAAGAAGTGAGGGGTTGCTTCTGGGTCCACGTAAATCTTGGCCTGTAGGCCTTGGATTTTTTACAGTTCATCTTTGAAGATGGTGTCGTATCTTCTGAGCAGCTCTGGCAGTCCTCCTGTTCGCAACTGGAAGATTTCGGACCAGTTTAATTTAATCTCTTTCAACCAATCATGACCTAGAAAGCTTGTTCCTTCACCTTCTACCACCATCACTGGTAGTTGTGCTGTTTGGTGTCTATAATAAACAAGGTACTCTGGTGACCCCTTTTCTCTGCATTTCTTCGCCTGTGTACGTTCTCAACTTGGCAGAAGTTTGTTCCAAATTTAATTGTTGAGCACCTTTATTTAAATATCTGAAAGTATGTTCCCCTATTACAGTGGAAGAAGCACTCATGTCTGCTTCCATTTTTAAGGGGTTGCCATTCACTTGCAGTGTGACAGTAATTTGCTCTGTCTTCCCAACTTTCATGTTGAATAAGGAATAAATTTCAGAATTGGTTGTTTCTGGCTCTTCCACAATATGTACTTCATTGAACTTTGTTTGTTGCCTGGAAGCCTGTTTTAACCTCGCTTTACAATGTTTCAATATGTGTCCACTTTGGTGACAAAAATAACGCTTCAACTTTTTAACAAAAACAGAAAATGCTGAAAAAACTCAGTGGGTCTAACCGTATCTGTGGAGAGAAAAAAAAGGAGTTAACGTTTCGAATCGTTATGACTTCTTCAGAGCTAAAGAGAAGTAAAAATGCAATGAAATTTATACTGTTAGAGGGGGGTGGAGCAGGTGAAGCTGGATAGAAGGCCAGTGATTGGTGGAGGCAAAGGAGAGATTGCCAGTGATGTCATGGACATAAGGACAAAGGGCTGTTAATGATAGTGATACTGGCTAAAGGAGGTGCTGATGGCGGCATTAAGATCAGAAAGCATAATTTGATAATGGCAGGACAAGGGTAAGCACTCTGGAAAGAGCAACATGAACAAGTGACAGATGGTCCTTGTGAGGTGGAGTGGGGGGGAGGGGACGGTGGTGGGAAAAAAGATGCTGTTAGATCTGCCGTTTAATTCATTTCAACTTTTTAAATTGCTAATCGTTAGGAGTATGATTGTTTCCACATCGATAAAAATTAGTTTTGGAATTTGCTGCTAAGCTGTTACATCTACATTTTCGGTTAGCGGGGGCTGTTTCCTGCTTCGCAGCGGAGTCCTGGCTTTTTGCGCCCAACTAGGAAAACGGCGTCATTTTGCGCACCTTGAATCGCTCGTGAATCCCTTACAGCGCTTTCTATCGCAAGCGCTATTTCTAACGCTTTCTTAAAATCAAGATCCACTCTAGCCAGCAATCTACACTGAATAGCATCCTCTTGCATGCCACAGACCAAACAATCCCTGAACATGTAATTCAGGGTTTCACTGAAATCACAATATTCTGTTAGTTGTTTTAATTTTGCCACACAGCTAGCAATGGTGCCCCCCTAGAGCTCTATTCTGTGAATTGAACCTGAACCTCTGCATTGTGACTAAGGGCTTGGGTTGAAAATGTCGCTTAACGAGGTCTACTAATTCACTGATTGTTTTCAAATCAGGGGCACTGGGGGCCTCCAAGCTTCAAATTAACTTTAGGTTATACTCTCACAAATACTCAGGAGAATTGCTCTCCTCTTTTCTTCCCTCATGATTTTGTTGGCTTGAAAGTAGAACGTAAGACGTTCTATATATTGGGACCAGTCATCTGTGGCTGTTTCAAATGGATTGATTCTGCCAAACTGTGGCATCTCGGATGAGTATATCTTCCTGTCCTATTAATTATCTTGGATACTCACAATCGCTGGGCAAGGGACAGTACCGGATCTGATTTATCCTTGTCGCCAGTTTGTTATAGAGTTGATTTTTCAGGCAACTTTTCCAAGTGGAAATGTTGAACATTATTTACAAGACAGCAGCAGCAACTACTTGTGTGCATTTAACACTATAACTAAAGAAGAACTCTCCCCTGGAGGTTCCCCGCACTGCTAACTCATTGGTTTACACAGATCATGTGATCTTACAACACAGGATTATTCTTAAAGCTATAGGCCTACGTTTATCAAAACTATAATTACTACACATTGCAAATAGTTTTTGTGCTGTTGCTATGGGGGAATATTTTGCCCACCACCTGCATGAATAGAAAATACTATTAACAATTCATTTTGTGACCTGAGGGGAATTTAGCTTATCACAATCACCATCCCCAAACTACTTCGATATTTCTGTTGTGAGTTTTTTGTTAAAATCACTAGGCTCAGCACTTTGCAATGTGTTTCAGATTTTTAATCATACAAATCTAAACTTAAAGTCACCCACTCCCTTTGTCCTTATTTTTAGTATTGACAATGATAGCACTGAAGTCATTATTTAAAACAGCCTGGTATTCCTTTGCTTCAAAGATATCAACTAACCTGCTAAATACTGTGCTGTTCTCTACTTACTGGAAAGATTTTGTTGTATTTGGCATCCATTTGCATTATTTTAATGTTTTAGAGAAGTTAAATTACTATAAGGTTTCCATATGACGAAAACATATTGAGACCTACTGTATTTTTACACACATGGGTGTTGTTCCAGCTTTTAGGAGTGAAGTACCAGCAAAAAAAGGACTGAATTCCTTTCAAAAAGCAGAATACCTGCGGATGCTGGAAATCTGAAATGAAAAACAGAAAATGCTGGAAGTACTCTGCAGGTCATGGTAGGTTTTATGGAGAGAAACAGAATTAACAGAATTTCGGGTCTGTGATCTTTCATTAGAACTGAGAAAAGTTAGAGATATAAACAGTTTTGATCAAGGGGTAAATGGGAGGACAAAAGGAAGGTCTGTGAGAAGGTGGAAGTCAGGAGAGATTGAATGACAGAAAGCTAGTCTTCCAGAGCCAAAGAGAACGGTGGTGGGGGAAGGAAAAGAAACAAAGAAACAAAAGGTGTGCCGAGAGCAGGTGTGCTGCTGACTGAAAGGAAAAAACCAAAACAAGCAAAGAAAAGGAAACAAAATGGTGCAGAGATTATGGTATGAAATTGTTGATTTCGGTGTTGAGTCTGGAAGGCTGTAAAGTGCCTAATCGAAGGATGAGGTGCTGTTCCTCAAGCTTATGCTTGCAGACTGAATGGAAATGTTTCACAAAGCAGTCATCCAATAGAGAGACCACATTTTGAACAGCAAATACAGCACATTAGATTGAAAGAAGTACATGTAAATTGCTATTTCACTTGGAAAGAGTGGGTCCTTGGACAGTGAGGAGAGGGGAGGTAAAAAGGCAGGTGTTAAAGGTTGGTGTTACATTTCTTACATTTGCATGGAAAGGTGCCATAGGTAGAGGATGGGGTGAAAGTGGAGTGGATCAGGATAACCTGGAGGGAACGCCTTCAGAATGCTGAAAGGGGAGGAAAAGATGGGTTTGGCATCACAAGAGAGATGGTGGAAATGCAAAAAATGATCCATTGAATACAAAGGCTGCTGGGGTGGAAATTGAACTTGCCTTGGAGGTTTGAACTTCCCTTAGACAATTCCCCAGCTCCCTGGGTCCGTCCAAAAAAGTCTGCAAATCTGAGTTAGAATCGAAGACTTCAGACTATTCCAACTTACTTACCTGGATAGTTACCCAGGAAATGTTAGACAGAAAAATCTTAGTCTAACTATTGGGCAACTATACAAATGACAATGTGACTCTCTGTTTAACCCCATCCCCGATGTCCCCCACTGACTCCCTCCCTGATCCGACCTAACTAGCCCCAACACCCTGTCTCCCCACCACCCTTGATTCCCTTCTGATTCACCAACTCCCCTCCAACTCGACCTGACTAGCCCCACCACGCAACTCCCCCCATGACCACCTGACTCCCCTCGACCCTCAGCTCCTCCCTGACCCCGACTCTCCCCTGACTCCCGGCCCCCCAACTTGAACTGACTAGCCCGCAGCACTTGACTCCTCCCTGAACCCCGGTCCCTCCCCTGCCCCCCTGACTCTCCCCCACCTAACCTGACCTGACCCCACCACCCTACCCAGCTGCCACCCTACTCCTTTACCCACTTACCTCACACACCCTACCTGCTTACCCACTTACTTTTTCATTCTTTCATAGGATGTGGGTGTTACTGGCTAGGTCAGCATTTATTGACCATCCTAATTGCCCATGAGAAGGTGGTGGTGAGCAACCTTCTTGAGTCGTTGTATTGTAGGAACACCCACAGCCTGTATGAAAGGGAGTTCCAGGATTATGACCCAGCGACAGTAAAGGAATGGTGATATAGTTCCAATTCAGGACGGTGTGTGGCTTGGAGGAGAACTTCCATATGGTGGTGTTCCCGTGCATCTGTTGCCCTTGTCCTTCTTGGTTGTATGTGTTTCTGTGTATATAATAAATATGAATTTCTATTTTCAGCCTCGTTTGTGGCATTTACTTTTCATTTTATTCCTTGGCTGAGAATGCACCATGGGCTTGACATCTGACCTGTACTCAGCTTTTTGCCAATACCTTGTTCCTTCCGGACACTTGGGAATGAAATGGAACAGATCAGAGTGACATTCTGATCTCCAGTTTCTCCTTTCTTTTTGTGGGGAACAGCTTTGACCACACTCTAAGGACAGGATCTTCCGGTCGGCGAGCGGGGGTGGGGCCCCTGCTAAAATGATGCGGGATGACGTCGGGTGGAACTACCAACATCACCAGGCGTTATTTCCATTTTCAGGTCGGCGGGGGCGCAACCAAGTCAGCTGTGCGCCCGCCGACCTGTCAACGGCCTATTAAGGCCATTGAAAAAATAATTAACATCATTAATGGACCTGCCTGTCCAACCTTAAGGTTGGTGGGGTGGCCGGGAGCCCTGGCAGGCTTGATGGGCGGATGAGGTTTCATGAGGGTATTTAAATTTTTAATAAAGGTTTCAATAGAAGTTATGGACATGCCCCAACTCATGTGACAGTGTCACATGAGGGGACATTTCAGGGAAATCTTTCTATCATTTGTTTAACAATTTTTAATTTGGAGCTGATCCCCCTGAGGCAGCACTTAGCCTCAGAGAGATCAGTGTGCTCTTTCGCGTGCATGCGCGAACGAGCACACTCTCGGCTGAGGGAACCCCCCCCCCACCACCTGCACAGGGAACACATAGTGCTTCCTGGCGGACGTGATGCTGGGCGGGCCTTAATTGGCCCGCCCATGTAAAATGCTGGCGCGCCCCCGACCGCTCCCGCACTCCCCCCCCACCCCCACAATGAGGGGGAAATTTTTCCCTAAGTCTTCTTGTAACAATCAAGTTGAAATAGGATATTCATCATATGAGAAATCCTGACAATGAAACTATGACCTACCACTCCTTGGCTTGACAAACCAATGTGGTTTGCCACTTTAAGCCACATTGGATATACTTTAGAAATAAATACTTTTGCTTCATGACGGGAAGCTGATAAATCAAAGCTGTTGTTTACTGCTTAAATTGTACCTCTTTTTATAGACTAAATGCAATAATCTTTAAATACTCTTGCTTTTCTCTGGTAGTAAGCTCATATGTCCATTTTTGGAGCCACGTGGTTCAGACAGAGCCTGAATTGAATGTAGATGAGTAGGTATCACTTGGTGGCACTATTGATGACTCATTCCATCATTTTATCTGTGATTGGAAGGAATCTGTCAGGCATTAATTGATTGGGTTAAATTTATCCCATTTTTATGGATAGAACATACCTACACAATCTTCCACATTATCCGGTCAGTGCGAACCGTACCAAACCAACTTGGCTACGGGTGCAGCTAGCTCTGTGCACAGGTCTTCAGCACTGAAGCTGGGGTGGTGCTGGTGTATCCAGTGTACTCAGTGAACTTAATGTTAACACGGAATGAACCAAATTGGCTATGCTTCTGATGCTTCAAAATGAAGCTGAAGTTCCCTATGTATTGCTGAAAACAGCCATTTTTTGTCCAAGCTTTTTGTCATGCATTCATCAGGACAATGCACAAGAAAATACCAATGTCAGGGGAACAACATATTTATACTGTATGACAAGAGAGTGCTGATTGGTTGGCAACTTGGATCTGATTGGTAGAGGTATTGCCTTGGAGAATGTATCAGTTGATGATGACTGACAGTTAACTGCCAAGCATTGTTTGAAACTTAAACCATGCAGCTTGACTCTGATTGGTCAAGTCATTGCCTCGGGGATGAACCAGTGAATGGCTATTATTTATTTTGTTTAGCTGAAACAGGTGCAATGTGTGTGCATGTTTTTTCTGTCTGCAAAGAACAGGGCCCTGTGTATTAATATATGTAGCTTTCAGTACACAAAAATGCGCCCCACTGCGAGCCCGACTGACAATCTTAAATTAGTTGTCAGCATAATCCTTAGCACATTGAGGATTATTTAGCAAATTTTGTCCAATCGCGGAATCACATCTAAGGTTTGACGCTGTTTTGAGCTTTATTCTTCGAGCAAAGTAAACTTATTCATTTACTACACCAATGCTCAAAACATTTTAATTGACTATTTATTTAAACTGAAATACAATTTAGAATCGGAACTTCTGGAAAAACCATTTATCCTTTCCTGTCTTGTACCTTTCCTCAAACTTTACTTTGACTTCCCATCTGGCTTTGCGTTTCAAAGCAGGATCCCTAAAAACATCCTTGTTCACAATGGTCTTATCCAGAGGAATGTCAACTGAGTATCTGGTTGGCATCAGATGGTTGTAGTTATATACTTTCACAAAGGACTTGATCTTGGATCTCTTGGCCACCTTCTTGCCCATTTTGGCAGTCACTTTATGAGGGTAACGATCTATACCAGCAACAAGAGCGTGACTATAGGGTCTGTCAGAGGTCCCATCATTGAAGCTCTTCACGATGACACCTTTGCGCCTAGCATAGCGTCCGGCCAGCACCAGAACAACCTTCCCAGGTTTCATAAACTTTCCCATTTCGGCTCCGTTGCTGCTGCTCAATGGCCGAGCTTATCAAGCACAGGCTGGCTGGGTATGGTCTATACCTTGCCCATTGCGAACAGCAGCTGGGACATGCTGTTTGAACTGATCCACCAGTCTTTGGGACATATGGCCTACATACCTAGCATCACACTGGCACTGAAATTCATATACCACATTACTCATTTGTATGATAGGCAGAACATCTTTTTGGCTTGACGGCAGCATCCTATTAGTGGCGAATACCGCTCATGTCGCTACTGCATAGTAGCAACATGAAACAGCCAATTTTACCTGTTGCTCAAATTTTTGAGATACCTTGCCCTTCCAAGGTAATCTGAGGTAGATTGGGCACTTTTCATGGTCAAAAGTGACAGCTTTGAGCTTGTTCCTGAGTTTGTGCGATATACCCTCATTAGATCATTTCGCACTATATATCGCAAGAGAAGAAATTTATATTTGGAGACATAAGAACATAGGAAAAAGAGTACGCCATTCAGCCCCTTATTCAATGAGATTATGGTTGATCCATGTCTTAACTTTACTCACCTGCCTTGGCTCCATATCCTTTTCTACCTTTGCCTAGCAAAAATCTATCAACATCAGATTTAAAATTATTAATTGTGCTACCTTCTAAGACCTTTTGTGGAGAGAGTTCCACACTTCTACTACCCTTTTCATGTAGAAATGTTTCCTAGGCCTAAATTTCACCCTGAGCTTCAGAACCCTGACATTCGACGAAAAGCGGGTCCTGAAAGCCCGCACTTGCAGGGACCAGCTCTGCAATTTTACTACAGGCAGCCTTTTACTTGTCCGCCTGTGGACCTGCTGTCTAATTAAGTTTGGCAGGCAGGTTCCTGATCCTGCCAGCCCATTCAGAGGGCCACTGAGGCATGCAGAAAACCCCAGGGGTTCTGGGGTAAGCTTAAAAAAGAATATTCAGGGGCTGGGGGAGGTTCGGGGGTTAACCTCCACAGGAGCTGCCTTCTCTGTAAAGTGGCTCTTAATAAGGCCTTTAATTATGCAACTCAATTGCCTACTTCCTTGGAGAAGGCTGCATTTGATCCTGCTGCTGAGTAAATGTCCCAGCGGTGAGACCACGTCGGGGACTGTCCTGCGCGGCTTCCCATTATTTTACCATGCCTGCACTACCACCCAGGTGGCCATTAAAATTTCACCCCTAAAATCTCTCCTGAGTGGCCTGTCACTCCTTTTATGGTTATGTCCATTTGTTCTAGGGCAGAGTTTTCCGTTGGGGGGGGGTGGGGGGGGTGGGGGGGTGGTTGGGGGGTGGTGGAGAGCGGGCGCGGGCGGGCGTGGTCCCGATCGCCGCCTGTGATTGGGTCTGCGCTGCCATTTTATGCTGGCGGGCCAATTAAGGCCCGCCCAGCATATTTGTCGACTCCCGTGGATAGCGGGAGTGTGTGGGCGGCGGCGGGTGTGCACAGACCCCTGGGTCCAATGACGACCCAGCAGTCTATTTAAAAGAAGGCCTCGCAGCCTTTTGTAGGCTGCTGACAATGGCCAGTTCGAGGGTGCACCACAGGGGTCAGGTGAGCAGGCCAGGCTGCAGGGTCTGCCACAGGAGCAGGGCAGACTGCAGGGTAGGCCAGGGGGGCCAATGCACCCCTCGTTTTTCAAATGAATGCCTTGCTGCCCCCCTGGAGGAGTTGACAACACAGCGGGAGGTGTTGCTCCCCCAGGATGGGAGGAGGCCCCTCCACATGACCAAACAAGGAGGAGGAGGTGAGCTCCCGTGACGCACCTGGATCCAGTGCCGTAAATGCTTCAACGATTTGTTGCGCTCTGGCGGGGTGAGTACCATGTTGGCATTGGGCATTTAACCCAGCAGGTAGCCTTAGCCTTTGAGGCCCCCCCCCCCAAAGTCTTACTGTCATGACTGCATTGAATCATGTAGGGCATTTTTCCTTCGCTGGGTGGGCAAGCAGATAGTGCCCATGCTTAGATCAGCCTGAGTGGTTCATGAGGAGATGAGTTCTCCCCCGCACCATGTGTTGCTGTTAGTCACACCTGACTAGTCTGGGGGCAACCTGCAGGAGATGCAGCTAGGTGCACACTCAGAACTCCAGCACATGTCCTATTCAGGGTGATGAGATGGTGGAAGGGGAGCCTCAAGGTTTCGTGGCAAAGAACCATCTGCTGCCTTCTACGCTGCACATAGTTGCGCATCCTTGTGATGGGAGCAAATACCATGTGGTCCCTAAAGTGATGTACGCAGCATGTGTCCAAGTGGCTGTTGGGGGGTTAGGAGCAGGTGCACTATCTTTGTGTGAGTGATCAGCAATAGCGCGGAGAGGAGGCACTGGAGGCCTGATATGGCCCACTGTGGTTGGGGTGCGGCGTGCGCGTGCAGAGTCCATGTGCAATATGCTGTAATGAATGGTGTTCTCTCTTTCTCAGGAGAAGAATGCTCATAATGTGTCGGAGCGTGTGAGGACTGGAGGCGGCCAGGCACACTTCATGTTAAGCAGATTTGAGCAGGAGGCCCTTGAGCTGGAAAGGCGCCATGCACCCAGGTCAACTGGTGTTGGTGAAGCTGGGGAAGCATGGCCCGGTATTTGAGGCCAACAATGAGATCCGCAATGTCCTTCCAACATCCATAGCACTGATGATTGCAAATTTGTTATTGTTGCAACATTGCTCGCTCATAGAGTGATAGAGTCAGAGGTGTGCAGCACAGAAAAAGGCCCTTCGGCCCATCTAGGGTGCGCAGGTCAAACACATACCTAACTATTCTAATCCCATTTTCCAGCACTAGGCCCATAGCCTTGTATGCCATGGTATTGCAAGTGCACACCCAAATACTTATTACATGTTATGTGGGTTTCGGCGTCTACCACCCTTTCAGGCAGTGCATTCCAGATTCCCTACACCAGCTGTGTGCAAAGGTTACTCATCACATCCCCTGTAAACTTCCTGTGCCCCTTACCTTAAATCTATGCACCCTGGTTATTGATCCCGCCGCCAAGGGGAAGAGTGCCTTTCTGTCTACCCTATATATGCCCCTCATAAGTTTATACACCTCAATCATGTTCCTCCTCAATCTCCTCTGCTCAAGGGGAAATAAGCCCAGTCTATGCAATCTCTCCTCATGACTGAAACTCTCCAGGCCAGGCAACATCCTAGTAAATGTCCTCTGCACTCTCTCCACTGCAATCACATCTCTCCCATAATGTGCATTTCAGAACTGCACGCAGTACTGTAGCTGTGGCCTAAGCAGCGTTTTCTACAGTTCAAACATTACCTCGCTGCTCCTATATTCTATGCCTCGGCTAATGAAGGCAAGTATGCCACCTGCCTTCTTAAACACCTTATATACCTGTCCCACTACCTTAAGGGACCAGTCAACATGCACACCAAGGTCCCTCTGATCCTCGTTACTTCCCAGGGACCTACCGTTCATTGTGTATTCCTGTGCCTTGTTTGTCCTGCCCAGGTGCATCACCTCACAATTATCCACATTAAATTCCATTTGGCATTCATCAGCCCGTCTGACCAGCTCGTCTATATCCTCCAGTAATGTAAGGCTATCCTCCTCACTATTTAGCACCCCACCAATTTTCGTGTCAATTGGTTCTGGAAGGTTGAGCGCATAATGAGCCAGTGGAACAGTGATGAAGTTTGTCACTGTGTGCACGCTAACTGATGCACTGTCCTTGTTGTTACTTTCAGCATCATCAGAGCACGGCCACCAGGAGGAACTGCAGATGCCCCTCTCACACCTGAGGGCCCTCAAGTCTCACCAGCGTCACACCATTTCTGCGAGGCAGGCACCAGTGCAGATATTAGCACCTCGGTGGGCATTGGAACATCGGCTAGTGTCCTGGGACACAGTGGAGAGGGCACTTCACATTCACTGGAGGAGCTGGCACAGAAAGGGAATGCCAATGGCGCCAGCAGTCAGAGGACTGCTGGGGACTAGGCACATGCTCAGTCGGTGCCTGATGATGCGTCTCTGGAGTCGTTTGCGTCGCAACAGCTGCAGGAAATGTGGTCGGGTGTGCGGGAGCATCTGGGTGTGATACATGAGGCTATGCTTCACTTGGTGTCCATGGTGGAGGAGTCTAAGTGTACGCTCGCCGAAGCTATGAGCCACATGCCCGAGTACCATGCACCCTCCATGGAGAGAGTGGCGACTCTCATGGAGACCCTCCTCCAGGAGACCTGCCAAGGCTTCTTGGGGATGCGCTCAAACCAGCAAGCCCTCACATCGGCAATGAGCTCAGCTGCTCACTGCCATCGTGGGAGATGGTGTGGGCATCAAGCTTCCCAGCTTGTTGCCCATCCATCCACAGTGAACAAGGAGGTCCAAGGCGACCTCACGTCGGTGCAGCAGCTGCCTGTCATCTATGTGGGCTCCTCTCACGGCTCTCCGGATGAGGGCACCAGCTCCTCTGCCCCTCTCCTAGTGACCGTATCAGCTGGTGAGGCTGCGACGACTGGAGAGATGGCAGCTGTGGAACTGGCAGATCCCTCCCAGGCGGGCCCAGCACAGGCTCCACGGGCCAGAGGTCGACGCCAAGGTCTTCAAGACCAACAGGACAGCAGAGCCAGCAGGCTGTCTCAGATGCCACTCCGAGCGATGGGGCAGCTCCAAGTAATAGCATCCGGAAACGGAAATGTAAGGCACATTAGGCACACCATGGGTTTCTCACTGGTGTTTTTGTGTTGGCACGAGATTAGGTCCTTAGGATTTCTTTTTGCTTGATTACAGTATTGTTTAATAATCTGGAGAACTTCTGATTTGAAAATTAAATTTCAGATGTGTGACCCTGGCTGTGGGTGGCTCGTTTGTTCTGCATGTTTAAGAAAATTGTCATGAGTGTTTGTGTGGACATTCAAATTTATGTATAAGGCCCTTAGTTCCTGTTGATGCCCTGGCAGATTTTGCACTTAGGTGTCGAGTATGGATGCACCAGACAAGGCTGGTCCTGCTGATCCATTTGCGTTGTGCTAGCTGAAGGTTCATTGGATTAAAGCCTTCCGGGTGTCCCTGCCTCCTTGGTGTAGTCCGGGACAGCACCTACCCCCTCAGCATTCCCCTGCGCATGCTTTTCCTCAAAATCAGTGCTGGACTCATCGTGTGCAGCCGCAGACACTATGTCGACGTGTTCATCGTTCACTGCGTCCCCCCTTTCCAGTGTAAGATTGTGGAGAGCGCAGCATGCAACCACTATCACCGATGCACCATCTGGGGGGTACTGGAGTGCGCCACCTGAACGGTCCAGGCATTGGAAGCACACCTTGAGAAGATCGATGGCTCTCCACCACAGCCCTTGTGGAGGCGTGGCACCTACTGTACCGCTGCTCAGCTTCTGACCTTGGATGGGGCAGAGGCGTCATGATCCACCCTCTGATGGGGATAGCCCTTGTCACCCAGCAGCCATCCATCAAGCCGAGCCGGAGCACTGAAGAGGCCCGGCACCTGGGAGTGTCTGAGGATGTAGGCATCATGGGAGTTGCCTGGGTACCTTGCACAGACTTGTAGAATCAGCATCCTGTGATCACACACTATCTGCACGTTCATGGAGTGGAAGCCCTTCCTGTTGACGAAGGCTCACCTGCTGGCGACTTGATGGCCACATGTGTGCAGTCTATTGCACTCTGAATGCAGGTTAAGCCAGCAATCGCCACAAAGCCTCTGGCTCACTGTGTCTGACTTGCCTGGTCCCAGCGGAAGTGGATGAAGGTCAATGCACGCCTGAACAGAGCGTCTGTGACCTGCTTGACACAAGTGTGGACAGCTGATTGG
This sequence comes from Cetorhinus maximus, assembly GCF_964194155.1. Taxonomy (NCBI): domain Eukaryota; kingdom Metazoa; phylum Chordata; class Chondrichthyes; order Lamniformes; family Cetorhinidae; genus Cetorhinus; species Cetorhinus maximus. Next base: position 44,116,498 of record NC_135891.1, on the reverse strand, counting down.
GAGACAATGCAAAGATCACTCACCGAGCCCTGGAAGGAGCCAGAGGCATAGAAGTTGAGGGCAGCTGTGACCTTCAGAGCCACTGGCATGGGGTGTCCGCCCACATAGTTAGGGGAGATCTCAGGGCCAATCATCTGACAGATATCGTTGACTGTCTCCCTTGAGAGACGGAGCCTCTTTCGGCACTGCACCTCAGACATATTGAGGTTACTGCTTCGCCGCCTGTTTACCCTGGCAGCAGGATAGTGGTGTCTTCTGCAGCCCCTTCCACCTTGGACTACCTCTTGTCCCTGCGCCTCTTGTGCATATGCCTGTACTCCCAAAGGTGGCTCCCCTGGAGGCTTAATGTGCACTCCTGGCCTCCTCCTCCTTCTAGCCCTCCCTTCCTCCTCAGAGGAGCTGCCTCCAGTGGCCATGTCAGATCCCATACCCAGGCTAAGGGGAGACTTCCTGAAAGCTACAGGCCCGCAAAAGATCCCTGACTACAGAGTGCTGACCTGAAGGTTAAAAGTACACAAAAAGCAGCTGGAATGCGTTCTGAACTGTTGCAGATCACACAGGCAAGTTTAATATACTTTCTCCAATAAATACTCCACAAAGCAGACTGATGACCCCACTAAGCCCTCTTATCCTGCCCGTGGATGAGATTCATAGAAAAGTCTCTTACCTGTCTGCCCGTTGCGCCTGTGCGCCGAACCAAAGATCGCACGGGCGCCTGAAAATTGGCGTCAATTGAAGATTAAAGGACCTTAACTGGCCCATTAATTAATGGCGGGCGCGCGGCGGACTTCATTGTGCACCTGCCCAGCAAAATACCGAGATGGCGTGCAGTGACGTCGGGATACTCGCCCGAAGTCACCATGCGTCATTTTACGTGCGGACGTGCGGGGCCTGCCCTCCGCATGTCAAACTGAAAATTCTGCCCCTAGTATCATCTACCAGGCATGAGAAAAACAAACTGCTTTAGAGTCACATTTTAAAGATAGAAATATTTTGCAATATATATCTACCAATGGACAAATGTTCTGTGGAAAAACAGCTTGTTTCTGACATTGTGCTTAACATGACTGAGAGAGAAAGGCATTTTTCAAATGTCAACTTTTCTCTGCCAAAACATTTTAGTTTTTGAACTTTACAATTTCCTCTTCACATTTTCCCCGTGTGCCTTTGTGCCAAACTCACACATACAACTCCCTGCTGAAAAAATGATTTCCTTCTTTGTGGTGATTTTTTAAAAAAATGTTATGCTGTGTAGAACGTCATTTGTGGCTTCTACTGACCCTTTAAATAAATAGGCCATTACAAAGTTATTTATCTGCCTTTGATAAACATTATTACTTGGCTTGATGCTGCCCGTTTTTGGGCTGTGGCTTGTATTTCCTGTCAAACCACAGTTCACCACTGACATCATTCAGCTGCTTGTTTGTGTTTATTTTTGACTGAAACAACCAAACTGCAATGTAGTGGGACGTCGCCCCTGATGTTTTAAATTCAGTGTCATTGCTGTTTTGTATGTTATCAGAGGTAGTTTTATTGGTTGGTTTTATTGAGATTTCTGAAGTTTTACTCCAACGAAATGCCTCAGTGCCAATGCTAAACACAGGGTTTATGCTAGAACAGATAACAGAAAAGCAGACCACATGATGATTGAGGTACTTAATCCAAGCCCACACGGCTCAGTTGGTAGCATTCTAGCGTCTGAGTCTGAGGTTTCAAGTCCTACCCTACAACTTGAGCACAAAACTCAAAGTTGACACTCCAGTGTCACTGAGGGAGTACTGCAATGTCAGAGGTGCTGTCTTTCAGTCGAAACCAAGGCCACATCTGTTTTCTCGGCTATAAAAGATTCCATGGTACTATTTTGAAGGAGTGCAAAGAAATTATCCCCCGGTGTTCTGGCCAATATTTATTCCTCAATCAACACCGCAAAAACAGATTGGGCAGAATCACCCGTGCCCGCTGGTGTTAGGTGTGTTCAGTGGCTTGAGCGGACAATATGGCAAGAAGGCCAAAAATCGGTTTCGCAACGTTGTGAAACCAGTTTGCGATTGTCCGCACAGCCCGTCAATGACGGTCAATGGTGGCTGTGTTACCCACCATTGGACGTCAGGAACCTCATTGTAATAAACCAGCAGATCATTTTTATATTTATTTATATCATTGTTTATATCATTATCCAGCCTGCCGGACTCATCCCCCCCACTTGCCGGATCGTCTGCCCATGTCGGCGTGATAGCACGCTGATGTGTTTCACAACAGCACATAAGCGACATGCACCTGGTGAGCTGCACTTTGCTCAGGACTTTGAGGCTTCTTTGCCTACATTGCTTCAGGCAGCACTCATGGTCATCAGCGCCAGGCTTCGTAGATAGCACCACATCACTTTGCAGGTCTCTACCTACCAGACCAGCCATAAGATGGGGGTGGCTTTGCACGGCTGCAGGGCTAGGGCTTGCTTGGGGAAGGGTGAGTGCTCTCAGGCAGGGGAAGAGGCTGCAGGGCGAGGGCTGTACTGGGGAAGTGGGTATCCCAGGGTTTGTGTGGGGGCACATGTGGATCTGTGCAAGTGGCCCCAAGATGGTGAGGGCTGAGGAGGCAGTTTCCAGTGGAGATGAGGCCAGATGGAGATGTGAGGGTGTGTGTGAAAGAATAAGTGGTGATGTCCCTCGAGCTGGCAGTGAGTGAGATGCCAGTGCATGTGTGATGGGCTTGAGTGTATGAGTTTAGAGTGATGAGATGGTTGCCTTACCCTGGCAGCATGGATGAGGTCACTTGTCCTCTATCTGCATTAGATAGCCAACCTCCTTTGTGCAGCATTGGCACTGATCACCACTGCTATCACCTACCAAGCTGGAGTGGTAATGTTGCTGCCTCTGCTGTGGCCAGAGCGGGGGCAGAGGACATCATGGCGGGCCTCTACAGTGTCCAAAAGGCGCTCAAGGGATGTGTCACTAAACCTGGGGACTGCGGTCTTTTTGCCTTTCGGGGCCACCCTGTCTTCTGTGCAGCAGTCCTGGGCTGGAAGCAATGAGAGGTGTGCACGTGGCTGCACTTTAAATATGGCATCCAGCATGTTGAAGCGGCGAAGTGATGGCATGGCGGGTGAATGAGTGCCTGCCAGCTATGGAAACGGTGTGTTTCCTGGGATTGCATAATTAATGCAGCGGGTTTGGGACGATATGGTGTGAAAAGCCACCATTGCGATTAGTGGGCAAAACATTTTACCTGCCCGCTAATGCACTCTGCAAATCTGGGACAATTCTGGCCAACATCTAGTCATTATCAATGTTTGTGGGATTTCGCTGACCACCAATTGGCTGCCTCATTTCCTACATTATAACAGTGGCTGCACTTCGAAGAAGTACTTCATTGGCTGTAATGCACTTTGAGACATCTGGTGGTCGTGATGAGTGCTATATAAATTTCTTAGTAATTTGATCACCTCAAGGGTGATAACCAACTCCAAATTAAGAGATGAGAGTAACTACTTTTAGTGACTGCTGAGAGCACTGGTCCACAAACCACATGTGCTGTTTAAACAAATTTCATTTGGGATATTTTGAGCTACCATGTTTAGGATGACATTTTGAACAATCTCTATTGATGTACTCGGACCCACCATTATACTATATTGGCTATGAGATCTGAGGGTGAAAATTGGCTTACCCCATTTTTCAGAGGTGTGAAAGTTGTAATTTGTTACCTTCCCACACTGGTTCCACTGAAGGTAGACAGCAAGTAAATTTGTTGTTCTCACCCCATTACCTCAAAAGCACTGTAAATGGAACAGCAGGGCAGAGAGGATTTCAGGATAACAGTCGCAGTAGTGGAGACATTAGTGCTGGAGGTGGGCAGGAGGAGAGATACCATGGTCATGGTTCCAAGCGGGGGTGGGGGTTGGGCACAGGAGGCATCAAGAACCACCCTCAGAACAGAGTGGGAGCAAGTGGCTAGGGAGGTCAATGTATGGCATCTGATCTGAACCTGAGAATCTGGCAGTAGTGCCACAAGTCTAACCCCCTTGACATGACATCTCTTACCCACCACACCACCAACCTCTCACACTGCACAATGTATCATTTCCATCACTCACCCATCAGCACTTCCTGGTTCTCAGGAATCACACCTCACATTCAGGTACTCCATCTCACCCTCACACTTACCAATCCTGCAAGCCCCATACCCATCTCTCACTGCTTCCAAATAGGCCCAGCTATTCAGTTGTGGCAGGCATGTCATTCCAACACAATGCAACACAATCACTGACATTCTACCCGCTCTCTTGCAGGACAAGGTGGAACACAATATAGCAGAACTGTTGAGGAATAAGGACACCTGCATCTTCTTAGCCCAGTGGAATCGATGGCTCTCAGCATCATGGGACCAGCTGTGACAGAGCCCATAGCATCTGTTGTTGCTGTGTAGATTGAGGACATTGCCATGTTCCCACATCATGTCCCTTTTCAACTCCTAGCACACCTTCATCCTGCAATCTGGCATGAAGAGCAAGCTGCAGATGATGTGACCATGGACCTCTTGCTTCCACCTCATCACCCACACCCCTCCCACTGCACCCCACTCCACCCCCACTCCAACCTCCCCATTCTGATTTCCTGCTTTCAGATATCTAAGAACGGCCACCTGTCAGCCACAGCAGCCAAAGAAGAAAAGAAAAACTTGCATTAATATAGCCCCTTTCATAACCACTTGATGACCCAAGGTGTTTTACAGCCAATTAAGTTCTTTTGAAGTGTAGTCACTTCTGTAATGTTGTAATGTAACAACCAGTTTGCACATAGCAAACTCCCACAAACAGCAATGTGTGACCAGATAATTTGTTTTTGTGCCAACACTGACAAGGAAGAAGATAGAGAGCACAACATTGATGAGGATGCCCATTACTTGATCTGACACTCCCAGCCCCAGCTCAGCTGCTTTTTTTAAACATTCATTCTTGGGATGTGGACATCGTTGGCAAAGTATTTATTGCCCATGCTTATTTGCCCTTGAAAAGGTGGTGATGAAATGCTTTCCTGAACTACTGAAGTCTGTGTGCTGAAGTTATATCCATACTGTTACTTGGGCTTTTACATAGGGACTTCCAGGGTTTTAACCTAGCAATGTTGAATGGATGCAATATATTTCCAAGTTGGGGTGGTGTGTGACTTGGAGAAGAATTTGCAGGTAATAGTGTTGCCATGTACCTGCTGCTCTTGCTCTTGCCACCTGACAGTGGCTGGTCACCTCATCAAAGATCAACTGCCCTCTGGTGTCAGTAATAAATACGGTATAGATGGAAAACTCTTTAACCTCAGTCGCCTCCGTGCCAAAACTAAACTGCTCACCGTAAATATACATGATCTACAATTTGCTGATGACTGCATTGTCCTTGCCCATCCTGCACCAGATAAGCAAGCCACTCTCGATCTCTTCAATTCTGCATACAAGAAACTTGGCCTGTCCTTGAATGTTGCCAAAACAAAACTCATATATGAACCCATACCTGGTCACTCAAATATTCCACTTCCTATACATGTTGAAGCAGATACTCCGGAATATGTTGAGCACTTTCTGTACCTTGGTAGCCACCTCAAAAGGTCACCATTGATGAGGAGATCCAATACTGGATCAGCTGTGCCAGCTCAGCCTTTAACAAGTGTCGTTGGCCTAGCAATCCAGAAACCCAGGATAATGCACTGGGGACCCGGGTTTGAATCCAGCCACGGCAGTTGGTGGAATTTGAATTCAATAAAGTTCTGAAATTAAAAGTCTAATGATGACCATGAAACCATTGTCGATTTTTGTAAATACCCACCTGGTTCACTAATGTCCTTTAGGGAAGGAAATCTGCCGTCCTTACTTGGTCTGGCCTACATGTGACTCCTGACCCACAGCAATGTGGTTTACTCTCAAATGCCCTCTGAAATGGCCTAGCAAGCCACTCAGTTATATCAATCCACTACAAAGTCTCAAAAAAGGAATGAAACCGGATGGACCACCTGGCATTGACCAAGGCACCGGAAACAACAATGACAAACTCAGCCCTGTTGACCCTACAAAGTCCCCCTCACTAACATCTGGGGGCTACTGCCAAAATTGGGAGAGCTGCCCCACAGGCTAGTCAGGCAACATCCTGACATGGTCATCATCATGGAATCATATCTTTCAGATAATGTCGCATACACCACCATCACCATCCCTGCGTATGTCCTGTCCCACTGGCAGGACAGATCAGCCGATGTGGTGCACAGTGGTATACGGTCGGGAGGGAGTTGCCCTGGGAGTCCTCAACGTCAATTCCGGACCCCATGAAGTCTCATGGCGTCAGGTCAAACATAGGCAAGGAAACCTGCTGATTACCACGTACCGCCCTCCCTCAGCTGATGAATTAGTGCTCCTCCATGTTGAACACCACTTGGAGGAAGCACTGAGAGTGGCAAGGGTGCAGAATGTACTCTGGGTGGGGGACTTCAATATCCATCACCAACAGTGGCTCAGTAGCACCACTACTGACCGAGCTGGCCAAGTCCTAAATGATATAGCTGCTAGCCTGGATCTGCTGCAGGTGGTGAGGGAACCAACAAGAGGGAAAAACATATTTGACCTCATCCTCACCAGCCTACTTGCCGTAGATGCATCTGTCCATGACAGTATCGGTAGAAGTGACCACCACACAGTTGTTGTGGAGATGAAGTCCTGCCTTCACGTTGAGGATACCCTTCACTGTGTTGTGTGGCACTACCATCATGCTAAATGGGATAGATTTCAAACAGATCTAGCAACTCAAGACTAGGCATCCATGAGGCGCTGTAGACCATCAGCATCAGCAGAATTGTACTCAAACACAATCTGTAACCTTATGGCCCAGCATATCCCCCACTCTACCATTACCATCAAACGAGGGGATAAACCCTGGTTCAATGAAGAGTGCAGGAGGACATGTCAGGAGCAGCATCAGGCATACCTAAAAATGAGGTGCCAACTGGGTGAAACTATAACACAGGACTACTTGTGTATCAAACAGCATAATCAGTAAGTGATAGACAGAGCTAAGCGATCCCACAACCAGCGAATCAGAGCTAAGCTCTGCAGCCCTGCCACATCCAGTTGTGAATGGTGTTGGACAATTAAACAACTCACTGGAGGAGGAGGCTCCACAAATATGGAGGAGCCCAGCACATCAGTGCAAAAGATAAGGCTGAAGCATTTGCTACAATCTTCAGCCAGAAGTGCCGAGCGGATAATCCATCTCGGCCTCCTCCGGAGGTCCCCAGCATTACAGATGCCATTCTTCAGCCAATTTGATTCATTCTACGTGATATCAAGAAATGGCTGAAGGCACTGGACACTGACAATGTCCTGGCAATGGCACTGAAGACTTGTGCTCCAGAACTTGCTGCGCCCCTAGCCAAGCTGCTCCAGTACAGCTACAACACTGGCATCTACCCGCCTATGTGGAAAATTGCCCAGGTATGCCCTGTACACAAAAAGCAGGACAAATCCAACCTGGCCAATTACTGCCCCATTAGTCTACTCTCCATCAGTAAAGTAATGGAAGGGGTCATCAACAGTGCTATCAAATGGCACTTGCTTAGCAATAACCTGCTCACTGATGCTCAGTTTGGGTTCCACCAGGGCCACTCAGCAACTAACCTCATTACAGCCTTGGTTCAAACATGGACAAAAGAGCTAAACTCCAGAGGTGAGGTGAGAGTGACTGCCCTTGACATCAGGGCCGCATTTGAACTAGCAAAATTGGAGTCAATGAGATCAGGGGAGAAACTCTGCACTGGTTGGAGTTATACCTAGCACAAAAGAAGATGGTTGTGGTTGTTGGAGGACAATCATCTCAGCTCCAGGACATCACTGCAAGAGTTCCTCCGGTTAGTGTCCTTTGCCCAACCATCTTCAGCTGCTTCATCCTTCCTTCCATCCATCATAAGATCAGAAGTGGGGATGTTTGCTGATGGTTGCACAATGCTCAGCACCATTCGTGATTCCTCCAATACCGAAGCAGCCCATGTCCAAATGCAGCAAGACCTGGACAATAGCCAGGCTTGGGCTGACAAGTGGCAAGTAGCATTCATGCCACACAAGTGGCAGGCTATGCCCATCTCCAACAAGCGAGAATCTAACTATCACCCCTTGACGTTCAACGACATTACCATCACTGATTCCCTCACTATCAACATCCTGAAGTATACCATTGACCAGAAACTGAACTGGACTAGCCATATAAATACAGTGGCTATAAGAGCAGGTCAGAGGCTGGGAAACCTGCAATGAGTAACTCACCTCCTGACTCCCCAAGCATGCCCACCATGTACAAGGCACAAGTCAGGAGTGTGATGGAATACTCCTTACTTGCCTGGATGAGTGCAGCTCCCACTACACTCAGGAAAGAAAGCTAGACACCATTCAGGACAAAGCAGCCTACTTGATTGGCACCACATCCACAAACATTCACTCCCTCTACCACCAAAACACAGTAGCAGCAGTGTGTATCACCTACAAGATGCACTGCAGGAATTCACCAAGGCTCCCTAGACAGCACCTTCCAAACCCACGACCACTGCCACCTAGAAGGTCAAGGGCAGCAGATAGATTGGAACGCCACCACCTGGAAGTTCCCCTCCAAGTCACTCACCATCCTGACTTGGAAATATATTGTTGTTCCTTCACTGTCACTGGATCAAAATCCTGGAACTCCCTTCCTAACAGCACTGTGGGTGTACCTAACCTACATGGACTGCAGCAGTTCAAGAAGGCAGCTCACCACCACCTTTTCAAGGGCAACTAGGGATGGGCAATAAATGCTGGCCCAGCCAGCAAAGCCCATATCTGTGAATGAATAAAAAAAAAACAATGGCAGCGAGTGCTTGACAACAAAGATCTCTGCAAGTCAACAAAAGTCCTAGTGCACTTGTCATCACTTCGTTCCTATACTACAGTCAGACCTTGGCTGTGTATCAGTGACACCTAAGAGTGCTAAAGAAATCTATCAGCATTGCCTCCGCTGCATCCTCTGGATTAAATGGGAATACCTTGAACAAACGTTGGCGTCCTTTTTAAAACTAGCTCTACAAGCATTTAGGTAAAACTCCTGCAAAATCAACTTCGATGGACTGGATACTGTGTCCAGATGGCTGAAAACCATCTCCCCTGCCAGGTCCTGTTTTCTCAACTCTCAAATAGGCAACACCCCAGAGAAAGACAAAGAAAGCTTCAAAGACACTCTGAAATTCCCCTTGAAGCGTGGCAGCATTGACATTAATGACTGCTACTGATCGTTCATAATGGCGTCAACTTGCCCATCAAACCGCATCATGCTTAAGTCACAACACCTTAATGATGAGGCAGAGCAGCTGCAGGGAAGGAAAGAAAAGGAAGTAAATCCTGCACTCCAGATCCTACTATCTCGTGGGATGTCCTGCTGCATGAGCCCAAAGATCTGCAGGTCAAGAATCAGCCTATTCAGTCATATGAAAATCCATGGCAGAAACTTGTGACCCTGAGTAGACATTGTCCTCAAATTTATCTCCCTGTCATGCTGCACACCTAGACGCATGGAAACTGCTGCCCGCCCTAGCTGTTGCAGCTTTTTTATGGACAGGCCACCTAAACCTCTGCCCTCAAAGTGAGGATTCAGCAATGCTCCCTGGCAAATCCAGCAACTCACCACAGCAGATCTGAAAACAATCCAGAGTACTTCCAGAAACCTTCCATGGAAAAAGTTCCAAAAATTTAACTTGTAAGCAGAGTGCTTGACCCTTTCAATAATGCAACTGAAGGGCCCATCTTGCAGCTTCATGCTTGTTTTCCCTTGAGTAAATAACGGAGATGCTGGCTGGACATTTGTTGCCCAAATTTGGGATCCTGGCATCACATCAGCTGTAGGACTAAGTGATGTCATAATATTGCTGAATCAGAGCCTTCTGACATGAGCAGTGATGCATGTGTGTGCCCTTATCCTGGCAGAACATTACACAATCATGCAGTAAGCAGCTGGTGATGTGAGGGACACCAGTAGAGCAGCATGAAGTCTCCATAGCGTCAATACAAGCAGCGCTACGCTACATGAGGCAATTTCACATCCTAAATCTTAACGTTGCAGTATTTTTCCAAATCCTGACCTAAGTACCTTGGACTTACTTGGCATTCAGAAGTAAATGAGGCTTTAGCCATCTCTTTCAACAGGTCATAAAATAGATGAAGCTTGTTCAAGATACCACAGCCACAGACATAATTTGGACAGGAATGCTTCCCTGAGAAAAGAAAAGCCTTTTGGGAAGCAGTTTATTAAATCCACTAATTTCTGATATTTTCATTCACGTGTCAGACTTTGTATACTGAATCTTATCTAGGTGCAGATTCTGGTGCTGTTAGCAGTGGAGAGCGCAGAGTTGGTGGTTTCTTCTGCACCCGGAATTCCCTTGGGATTTTTGGGAATGGTTTCAGCAGGTGCATGGGGTGATGGGACTCGTGCTACAGGCAGACGGTAGGCTGGCTGTCAGCGGTTTTGGATCGGGATGTTGAGCTCTGAGGAGCTCTTTGTCCCCTGAGGATAACTTTTTTTTACTTAATATGTTTGGTGTCAGTGAAAGAAAGAGTCACTGAACTGGTATCTTCATATGTTCAATGTGCTTTTTCCTGTGATACAGGAGAAATGCATTAATATATGCATGATTCTTGGAGTGACCGTGTGTCTGAACTGGGAGCAACTGGGAGTCAGGATGGAAGCAATATTTTTAGTCTTGATTTCTGATTCTGCATTTACCAAGAAAATTGGTTTCATAGATGGAAAAATTTACCTTCATACTGAGTTTCAATATTTTTTGAAAAAATACCCATTAGTGACATTGAGTGTAACCTTACCATTGATCCTCCTGTGAGGAATGACAAAGTTGGTAACACTATATGCAGAAATACCAGATTGAATTTAATGGCCATGACAGTGATCTCGTCCACTAACCAGAGCCAGTGGCAACCCTGCCACAGCCATTTCCAGGAGACCCAATGAGATTAAATCCAATCAGACACTTACCTGCCTGCCTTTAGGGTTTCAGGGGCCTTCGGGATGAAGATTCTGCCCCAAGAGTTGCCAGCCAATCAGAAACTGGTAGCTTTTATGACCCAGCAGGAATGGAGGCCCTTAAGGTACTGCAGGAGGCCCAGGAGAGTGACAATGGTAGAGCTTGGAGATACTGCAAGAGGCCTGGGAAAGGAACAGTGGTGGAGGCCTGGGGGTATAGCAGGAGGCCTAGGTGAGTGAAAGTGGTGGGGGCCCCAGAGGTACTGCAGGAGCCCCAGGAGAGTGACAGTGGTAGAGCTTGGAGGTACTGCAGGAGCTTGGGGGAGGGACAGCGATGGCAGCCCCGGAGGAGATGGGAGTGGGGCAGCCTTGCTGGCAATAATCAGGCAGATGTGGAAGATGGGGGGTGGGTTTCCCGTGAAAGTGGACCTTGCCGTTGATGGAAACTCAGTTGGGCACAGGATGACCACTCCAGCCCCAAAGCTGGTAGAATACCAGCAGCAGCAGGATGAGGTCTTAAAGTGGCCCTAATTGGCCACAAGGGCTTCAATTGTCCTAGCGGCGGGAAGGCCGACCCCCAACATTCCCCACCCCCTACTTAATTGGCGGGGGAGGGTTGTGAAGGCGATAGGCTCTCCACCCCACACCTTCCCACTGGATTAAATGCCACACCCTCGCCCCCCCAGCCTGCTTCTTGAAGGGATGGGGCATTAAATTATGCCCATCATCTGAAATCCAAGGTCAGATCCAAAGATTCCTTTGATGCATAGCAGCCCAATTAGCTGAAGCAAAATAGACACAATATTAAACGTTTTTACAATGCTTGATCTTAGAAAAGTTCCTGGTCCTGATGACGCAGTTGGTCAGAATCTCTCAAGCCTTAAAAAACAACCGTTCACTAGTTGCATCTGTTTCAGTTAATTAACTTAACCTCAAATGATCAGTTTCAAGAAGAAGAGTTCAAAAGCCAAAACCAATAACTTCAGGCCAGCATCCCGACTGCCAGACCTATTGAAGTTCATCCTAACAATATTCTGAAAATGTTTAATGAAGCTGGCTCTTGCAGTGTATTTGAGCTGTTGAATTTGATGATAGCATTGGATAATAATGAAAGGTTGTTTGTTTCATTGCAACATTTATCTAGGATATCACCTCAGGAAAGTTTAGACTGATTTAGGTCAATGGGTAGACAAATAGCGCGTTATTTTCAGCATTGAGATCAGGCCATAAATGTAGTATAAAGGGTTAACAGATGGGATGTGCTAATGTATGACATAGATGATGATGTACCACTGACATCAGTCAATCACGTGTTAGGCTCAAGAGAGAGAGGTTGGAACACCATGCCTAGGAGCAACATGCCTACTTTGTAACTTGTTTGGAAGTAGTGCTAATAAACTAGTGTTAGGATACCAGTGTATGTCTAGAGTCTATCTATGAACCAAGGCTCACGCCTAGAGTCCAAGATGGAAGGACCCTCTCAGAACATGGTGGCAGCAGTGGAGACATCAATGTAAAAATAAACACATCCATGTTATTGAAGGAACTACAGAGTGAAGCACACTTCGATAGCCACTCATAACAAATCGATGGGAGGAGGTGGTGAACTGGACAGAGGTAGCAATTACAGTCCCTGAGGAACAGCCCCTGCCCCTGCCTGACCCATTTGACCGCCTCAAGGGCCTGCAGAGAGGCTAGCAGTGGGAATTATGGAAAAGCCATTTTCTCTGGTATTGAGCAGCATCAGCCCTTCACAAGAAGGAGCAAAAGCTTCAGGTTAGTTCCTTTCTTTAACACTGTAGCTCCAGTAGCATACAACGTTCTCTTAAGGCAGTCGTTGCAGGAGCCCACTGTGGACTTTGAATCCATTCTTAAAGCCTTTGACACTTATTTAAGCCCAAAATATAATATAGTAATTGAACGAGGATGTTTTAATAATGGTCGCAATGACCCAGGGAATTGATTGAATTATTTCTAACTGACCTATATTGCCTAGCTAGTTCTTGAGGATATGCGCATGTGTGACTGCACAGTCGTGGCTGTTTGGGATGAGAAACTCTCTGACTTTCTGCAGACCAAAGATGATGATACTTTGGATCAAGTAGTCCAGTATATGAGGCAGACCGAGCTTAGAGAATTTAATTGGACTATAATTCGAAGCATCTCTGAGGCTTCACATGAAGCCATAGATTGGGTAGGCCCGTGGGCAGCAGCACCCTTAAGACAGCCTGCCAAACCAGGCAAAAGGAAACTCCACACCATTAGCCATTTTAAGATGCTTGTGCTGTGGCGCGAAAACCCAGCAGATGCCAGGACTGCTCAGCAGGGGTGTGGAATGTTTCCAGTGTGGCAAAACTGGATATTTCAAGAGTTTCTGCAAATCCAACAATTTTAATCAAAGTAGAAGACAAGAAAATGTTTATGAAACACACTCCATCCAAGAAATGGAAGGTCAGGAGAAAAAGAAAATTACAGAGTTCCTAAGGGAAGTTGATGGTCTTAGTCCAGACTATTGGTCAGTTACAGTCCCAAGTTCAAGGCTTCAACGCCACCTTTAAAATTGATACTGGAGCGGCTGTTAACATTTTAGCAGATGATCTCAACTGGCTTCAACTAATGACCCTTCATCAATCAGATATCAAATTGCAAGGTCCAGGCAACATAGATCTTCCAATTAAAGGCAGGATTATTGCTCCTCTTCGCTACAAGGGGTGACAGATTGTTGATTCTCTCTATGTTCTTCACAATCAACATACATCCTTATTGAGTGGTGATGTTGGCATATTCCCAGGAACCTGATGATGTCCACCATTTGAATGACTCTGTCTTTCATGCAACAATCTTCAACCGTTTATTTAGAACCAGTGGAATTCAGCCTTCAGAAGATGAGGACATTCATTCAATCAGCAGTAGGCTCCTTCCTTTCACAGAGAAACCATCCACTAGACCCTGGGCAAAGATCGAAGTTATGAATCTCTCAGTTCTTCATGAAGTAAGGTCAGAGCTGGTGGATACAAAAGGCATTGCAGCAGACGGTGACCATCCGCATGGAGACCTGCTGGAGCTGAATTGGCTCTTCCTAGAAGAAAGTGTTGAGGGAGAATCCTTTACAGCACTGTATGACCTGTAGGAAGGCAGAGGTCCTAGAGGATGATTTATCTTTCCAGTTGACACATGCACCATATGAAGTCTCTGTTGTCTTCTTAGAGGAGTCAGCAGTGTTTCTAGTAGCTGAGCAGCATTCAGATCTTTGTTCCACTGAACCTACCAATGTATTGCCTAGCTTATCTCCTGTTGTCCATGAAGAGTCTTCCACAGAGAATGCCTTGCCTGTCAGAGTCTATAGAGGATCACACTGCCAAAGAGCTGGTACCTTCCAAGGGTGTAAGTCAATTGACACCCATACTTCAGTCCCAGCTGAAAGCCTTCTTTCCTCCAGAGTTGGATGTCAGCACAGAAGCTATGGCAGAATCTCTAGCACTTCTGAAGCTGCAGAATCCTGTACCGCAATGGCCCCAAGTTAATTGTCTGCAAGAAATTCATCTCACGACAGAAGATGAGGCTGCCTTGTCTCCATATCCTCAGCAATTCTTCCCATTGCCCATCGTGGAGCAGCCTCTTACAGAGAGAGATCTGGCTCTCTTCGCATTGTATACAGAAAGTAGACAGTTCTCCTGAAATATCACTGTGAAATCATCACTTCTTTTCCTGGCATTCTTACAGGAATTTTGTTGCTATTTCCTTCATTGAAATCTTGGATGTTCAATGCCTTTTCAGGATACAGCAGTGGGTGAAACGGCTGTGACAGTCTTCCCCGAAGTTGAAGACCATTTCTCATCATCCCCAGTGTGCTTCAAGGGAGCAACAAGTTCCTCAGAATGTTCTGAGTTCTTCCCTTCTAGTCCCAGAGAGCCCAAAGGTCAATGCTCCCTAGTCTTCTCTCTTGGATCAGTCTTTTGTTGAAAATCTTTGTTGTCCTTACAGTTCAGTAATCCTGCAACCTATACTCTGCTTCCCCCCCACTGCCCAGTAGGCGGGAAATTCAGCGTGATTCCCATTGGGTGGCGGGGGGGATGGAATTTTGCACCCAATTTTCCACTTTTCAGCTCATTAACTATGCATCAATCAAGATATTGTCAAATCTTGTAGCGCAGCGGGAAGGGATTCATCTGCCCTGTTGTTACCTCACGGGGTCGAAGGTCCTGGCACAGTCATTCACTCAGTGCAAGCCAGGTGTATTGCGAAATGCTGCATCACTATGGCGCCCAAACGAAACAAACCCTCTACACTACAGTTCAGTGAGGCCTCCCAGGGGATTCTCCTCCAGGCTGCCCAGGAAAGGCAGAAGGCCCTCTTTCCTCAAGATGGGAGTAGGAGGTCCTCCCAACCGACCATGCCAGCCTGGGAGGAGGTCTCCAGGGAGGTCAGTACCCGTGGCACACATAAAAAGGACCGCCCTGCAGTGCAGGAAAGGGATGAATGATCTAATGACCTCCGTCAGGGTATGTAAAACTTGTACTCACTCCAAACTCACACTCTCATAAGGGCATCAGACAGTTTAAGGGTTAATGTCCACTAGGATGTCACACACTATCAGTATTGGGACATCAGTACTGCATGTCTGCCAGTCACTTTAAGATCACCATTTCATAGGAAATCCTGCACGGACAGCATCTTAATACCCACAGGGCTTAGCAGTCAGCAGGCTGCCTCCAACTCTGCTGTGGATGTCAGGTCTCCACCTTGACATAGTGGTAGAATTTTGAAATTAACAAGTTTTGAATGCACAATGGTGACATGGATGTTCGTTCACTGTACCTAAGCTGCACTATTGTAAATATATTTTGCATTTATCCCTCTCCAAGTCTCGGATATTAAATAATAATAGATGTGATGCAAGGTCCAGTGTTCACTCAAGGGTACAAAATGAACCCCCACCCACACAACCACAGTTATCTCCTATCTTGTCCCTCAGTTCCATTAAGTCTCGCTTAATCTCATCACAGTGAATCACCTTTAGGTCCACATCTGCGATATGAATAAAGGCACTTCCGAGATGAAAATGACGCCAGGACAATACTTATGTGACCCTTGCATCTCAGACAGATAATATGTGACTGCATGAGAATTGTTCATCAAGGTTAATGATTATCCTGATGCTGTCGCACTGAAGACTGTAGTTTGTGGATGTTATAAATATTTGTCGTGACCAACATTAGAGTCTTTTTACCCAAGTGCACTTTGCTATGGCATTTATTTTATAACTGTGAGGTTTTGCTTAAAGCAGTATTCATCATCGAGCACCATACACTTTCATGCCTCCTTGCAGTGTTATTTCATCTCCGAGTTTAAGGTTGAACGTTATTCATTTATTAGTTCCCACTCTCCCCATGTATGATGCTGAGCGATGTAAATTGGTTCCACTCAGTGACATTTGAAATGTCTGCTAGACTGGAATGAATGTGTGTTGTCAAATGTGTGTGCTAATCCTGATGAACTTGTCTACTTACATGTGAGGATCTTAGTTTGCTCCTGAATGGCTGTCTAGCAGTGCTTCACGGGATCTCTCTGTGAAGTCACAGAACGCAAATTGATATGTAATACGTGGCATGACTGTGCACTCATTGTCTGTAATGGTATGAAAGCGATGCTCCGGCACATCCCCTGAGTGCTCAGCAGTATTAATGAAAGGAATAAGTTGCCATTAACTGCTGTGTCAAAACTGACTGGGCCACGTCTCTCCCAAATGCCAAGGCAATACAGGACGTAACATGGCAGGCTTCCGACAAATGCAGGGTTATGAGTGTTTGTAAATAATCACACAATTGTCCTGCTGACTCACTCTCTGTGAGGACAATGTTAACTTGACTCTCAGCTTTGCATCCATGCTGTCATGTGACAGATCACTGCATCCTGATGTCCGACGGCATCTTGGGGCTCAGTATCAAGATATGGCCTCTGCATTAATCATGCATGAGAGCTTGCTTGCTTTGATCATGCACATGCTGGTGAGCTTTATTGAAAAGAGCATTGGTCACTTCATTTATGCACTTGTGTGTCACCAATTGTGAGATCGTGCAAAGGACCCCAGTTGGATCTGCAGCGGCGATAACTTTCAAAGCAACCGGCACTGGATGCCCTCCAAGTTCATATGGCATTTGTTCCTCATGGAGAATGTGACAAATATGTGCTACCACATCCCTAGACAAGCAAAAGTACTGTCTTTCACTCATCTCCATGTATGAGCTGCATCTTCGGTGGATTTGGCCCCTCCTCATTGGCACCTGGGCCTTCCTCTTGTTCCTCAGGGCAACGGTCTTCCCTGAGCTGTGAAAATCAGTGACAGGCCCTTCTTCTCCTCATTCTAATCAAAGCTATCAAGAAGGTGTGTTGCCTGCAACCTGCATTCTCCACTCCCCTTTGTATCCATGAGCGAATACAGCTGAGCAATTCTGTGGAATGGTTTCCCTCCAAATACAAGGCAGGAATGCAGCCTCCATCATTTGACTTTCCTTCAGCCTGCACATTGCATACCAAGACCACCCCTTGCAGGATGACAGCATCCTAGAGGATGACAGTTAGCTGATCTTTCCCCTCAGACCTAACTGCACATTCATAACGATAATCTAAATTCAGGTCAGAAGACACAAGTCCTAGGAGCCACAGTCAGCCTTGTGTTGGCTGTCCTCCAGTGGCCTTGACTATAACTATGACCATGGATACCCTGTCCTTGCACTTATGTTCTGACTGTAAGCAAGGTGCCTTGAATGCCATGACCAGAACACTGGGAAAATGGAGGCTTGTAGGGCCCATGCTGCCTCTGCACAGCAGAGGTGGCCATTGATCATTGGACCCAACATCCATTCTAGCATGGCTCTTTAAGGATCAGATGCCAATTAAGACCACATGCACCTCGGCACCTAAACTTAATGGAATCCCATGCACCATTACTAAAGGAACCAAGCTCATTCTGTGCAATAGACCCTTGAGTCCAGCACTCAGCTGAGCCATGCTCCCCATGGTTTGAGCAGGGCAGTTATAGGGTGCCCCTTCAATCAGCTAAGACTTGCTGTGATGAACTCCTCCCACACGCCCTGAGACCCCGCCCCTTCCAATTTTTTTCAAGCTTGTTTTTTGAACTCCATCATTCTAAGGTGAGCTTGAAAATGATGCAGCTGACCTTCGTGTGAGAGACTAGCTTCCAACCTCCCGCTATCACCCACCAAGCCCCTCCCACCCTCCTACATAGTCACCGCCTCCTAATTTCCCTTACTCCTATCTCTATCCAGTCTCTCCCTGTTGCCCTTGAACACATCATTAACCATGTGTATATTCCTGTTCTCCCCGCTGAACCATTTAATGTTGATGCCCCCATACCCTTTGTTGACCTGACTCCTTCTCGAGGTCACAAGCACCCTGACTTTTCGAGACCCCTCACCCCAACTCTTTAAGACCATCCAATACCCCCCCATGACTTTTCAGTTACCAACTTACAGCACATAGATGTTTCCCCTGACCATGACTGTGCCCTCTGTCTCACAGTACCATGACTCTAAGCACCAGGACCAAATCCCTCAGGTGACTTCCCATGCCCTACATCCCATACTATGCACAACCATCACTGCCCAGAGAAGCCTTCCACTGCCCAAGACCATGACCAAGACATGTATGACATGCAGAGCCCTCTAACATGACATGCACAGTCCCAGGACAGTCTCTTCAATAGCGCCCCCACCCAACAGCGTGGCTCCAGCCCCATGGCAGTCTCTTATTTTCCTTGTAACTCTTTCCCAGGACAGTCTTTCACTACTCCACTCTGCCCCTTGACCACCCTTTAGTTCTGCCCCTGTCTTTTCCTGCCCACCATCATGTTCCACCATCCACTCAGCACCCCAGTCCTGCCTTGGTCTGCCCCCTCCTGTCCCATATTCTACAGCTCCCCTCCCCATTAGTTGTGCCTCTGTCTCCCGCCTCCCCATTGATATTGCCTTCCGTGCCCAGCCTTGGCACAGCTTGTGACACAGGCACCCAAAATCTCATAGTAACGCTCTTCATGGTATGTGAAAACAGCGTCTATGTACCTCAAAGTCATTGAGGAACTGAAGCTCGCCAGGAGCACATCACTTATATACAGCAGTGAAACAGATTGTTCTAATTATCTGCTGGCAAGGCACTTAATTTGGAGGGGGAATATAATTCCAGCGAGTTGGCCTTTTAATCAGCATTCATGAGATGCAAATGAATGCAAATGTGGTTCCTGACATAGATCAATGGGAAATTTGACGTACCTTTAATCTGCCATCAATGTCAGGAAAACAACATTCCATCCCCATTTCCCACCTGTGAGTAAATGACCTTTCCCCTCAAGCCAAATTTAGTTCCCCTGCCTCCCGCGATTCACGCTGCCGGCGGGAGTGGCCCCATAGTTTCATGTTGTTGTTAAAAAGTAGGATAGTAAACTTGGGGGGAGGTGTAGTAAAAAAGGGTTAACAGCTAGATATGCTAATATATGACGTAGATGATGATGTACCACTGACATCAGTCAGCCATGTGTTAGACTCGAGAGAGAGAGAGAGAGAGAGAGGTTGGAACACAATGCCTAGGAGCAACATACCTACTCTATAACCTGTTTAGAATTAGTATTAATAAACATGTGATAAGCAAATACCAGTGTATGTCTACAGTCTGCCAACTAACCAAGTCCCATGCCTAGAGTCAAAGATAGAAGAACCATCTAGCTTTTGGAAAAGAGCAATGATTTTGCCTTAGCACAATTTGTATCTTTTTGTGCTTCCAGCAGCCCTCCAGTTTAACTTCATGAAACATATCCTCACGACAGCACTCAGACTGAATCCTGCTGTCATACAGTGTAACAGTAGGGGTGAAATTTGTCTTCAGCAGTCATGATTAAAAAAAATTGGCAGTTTTATACATTGCAATATTTTCTTTTCAATTCAGGTCAATTTTAATCCCTCCACTGGTGAATAGGGGGTATTAAAATTAAGCAACTATCACCCTGTTCCCACCTAGTGCCCTTTGCTCTTTGATGACTTTTAAGTTGGCCTAGGCTACTGTTACAAACATGCTGCAGCCTAACTGAAATGCATAAGTCATGGCTTGAAAATATTGTCAGTGCAGCAATGGACTTTATCTAGAACATGCTTAGTGGCAAGCCCACCAGAGAAACAGGAGGCAGCAGTGCCTGCACACAGACAATATAAATTCTGTTTTTTCATTTTTCAGGAGGATTCCTGGAGGGCTGAGAGCGGTCCTATTGGCCCTAGCTGGAATGAATCCTTGGGCTGTCCCTGCCCCTGCCTTCCATTCTCCTGCCTACACTAGCATATGTATGCCAAAAACCATTCCCTTGCATTGCCAGTGGCCTCTGACAACTCCCTCGATTCTTGCTTCAGCCTACCTGCCTTGATGTCATTTTGCCAACAGGTGAAATATCAAAATATTATGGGTTGAGCTTCTCTTGCTTTCCAACCTCCAAGTGCACCACCTACTCTGGAATCCAATCACACTGATACATTGCATGTTAAAATTATTCCTATTTGTTTCAATGGAGAAGAAATTTGGGCTGGGTGTAAAATGCTGGCTGTTGATTTGCTATCACCTGTTTACTATGTGAAGACCAATTACACAGCTGTACACTCAACAAAAGCTCATTCAGTCCTCCTCAAATCTGTTCCTAAAAAAGTATTTTTATTGACTTTTTCTTTAAGCTATTTTTGCCCTTTGCAGACACTATCCTCACTGCTACTATTCCTCCAATTACTTTCCAAAGATTTATTTTTCCCCTGAAGTCTAAGAATGTCCAGGTATTATTCATGCCTCTCTTTCTCTTCTTCTTCCACCTGCTGAAATCGAGAACTGGATGCCTTTTCAATTATGTATGTGAACTGCATATTACAAGGAGATTTCTGGGGAGAATTCATAACTAAACTGCCAGGAATTTGGTCATTTCCAATTAATTCATAGATACATGAAATGTTTCCAGTTTAAATTAGTTTTTTTTATTCTTTCATGGAATGGTGCCTGTCGCTGGCTCGGCCAGCATTTATTGCCCATCACTAATAACCCTTAAGAAGGTGGTGGTGAGCTGCCGCCTTAAACCACTGCTGTCCATGTGGTGTAGGTATACCCACAGCACTGTTAGGATGAGAGTTTCAATGGTGCAGGGAGTTCGTTTTGACCTTTAGTTTCATAATCTTAAAAAAGTACAACTCCCATACTATTTCATGTCCCAAAGACACAAACATGATATATTTTTCATAATTGCATAAATAGTGTGAATGAACACTTCCATGCAACCAATGTTATCATAATCTGTCTTGAAATGAACAAAAGTCACCTAGCATCGCAGTCTCTTGGTACAAACCCGATCATTTCTTTATTTAGATTTTTTCAAAATAATATAGCAGGCAGAAAAGTTAGCACAAATAATTGTTCCCAGTTTGTGGGTATCGCTGGCAAGGCTGCATTTATTGTTGATTCCTAGTTGCCCTGAGAAGCTGATGGTGAGCTTTCACCTTGAATCTCTGCAATCCTAGCGCTGATATTCCCACAATACCATCAGATAAAGAATTCTAGGATTTTGATTCAGTGACCATAAAGGAATGGTCCAAGTCAGGTTGGTGTATAATTTGGAAGGAAGCTTTGAGGTAATAATTTTCCTGTTGAATCACTTTAATGGTATCTCACCATTAATGATAAAACAGAAAATAAACTGTACCAGAAATTGCAGACAATGTGAACATCAGCATTCCTACATATGAGCAATTTATGTACACAGACATACTCAGTTATACATTTACAGAGCAAATAATGGGGGGAAAAATCAGTCTTTGTTAATTTGCTAGTTATTGATTTATGCAAATATGTGTTACGTAAGAGAGAGTATAGAATTAATAGAATCTCCTAGAAATAAAAATCTGACAGTCATTTTATTATTATGTAATTTTTTTTTAGAAAGTGTGTATTTTCCAGTTTGAAATACATTCGTTGTATATGGTATTAGTACATACTTACTGATGAAATGTATTTTGATTGTATTATTTTGAGGTACAAGATCCAGACTAGTCCCATCAAGCACTTTAATACTGTGCCAAAACATCTGTTTTTCTTTCCATAGATACTCCTTGGGAAAACATGCAATAGCGTCATTAGCAGTTGCCTGCCTATGAGTGCTTGTTAAATATTATTGCTTGTGGTTTTGATGAGTAATATGTTACAGTAACTATTGTTTGAATTGCTTCTGTATTTACTGGTATCCATACATAGTTGATATCACGTGTATAAGTTTTGCATCAGTGAATTCCTTGTACTTGATCTCAAGTGGGCAGATGGGAGTCATCAACCAATTATTTCCCCAGCAGATTCGTAGTTTGTTAACTTGTGAGCTAAGTGGAATTGGCACTTCATCGAGAAGGAAAGCATGAAATAAATAACCAGAGCGTTTGGTTTAAGTGTAAGTTAAGGGATAAATGTAGGCCAGATCAACAGGAAAACACCATTTCTCTTCAAATATCTTTGTGAGCTCTTTTATGTTGACCTGGCAGGTTTAATGCCTCATCCAAAAGATAACACCACTGACAGTGTAACTAACACTCATTGTCAGCCTAAGTTATGTGCACAAGTCTCTGGGGTGGGGCTTGAACTCACAACTTCTTATAGAGTGGGAGCACTACCACTGCGCTAAGGCTCATCTAAATAGCTCACTTCAATCTGCAGTCAAAATGAATGAATGAGTTGTTGCCAATCTCCATAGCCCATCTCCCCATTCAGACTTTAAGTAAATACTTCATTCGAACCATTGTAAGGAAAGAACAAGCTTCTGTAGGGGACTTGAAAGGGGAAAAAAAAACAATATAATTGATTAACTTATTTTTATCACACGGTTAATTGATTTGGTTCCATTCAAAACACTGTTTATCCATCATGGGACTGGATTTTATGCTGGGAGTGGGGACCCTGCCCCCCCAGTGTAAAAGTTGGGTGAGCATGCCCCTGCTTTGGCGGCTCACCGCATAGCCATTTAACAGCGGTTCTGCCATTAATTGGCTTGAGGTGAAACTTCTGGGGAAGAAGTATCACCGCCGAGAACTGTTGGCCAATCAAATGGCCAGCAGCTTTCTGGTCCCCACCACTCCACTGGGAGCAGTGGCCACTGCTGAAATTGCATCCATGCCCCCAATGGCAATTGCTGTTGGAGCCAGATGCAAAGATAAGTGGTGGGGAGTCTCGCCGGGCCCAGGCTGGAAGGCCCTGCTGAGGTGGGGTGAGGAGACGTGGGGCAGGATGAACAGGGCAGGAAGGGAGGGAAAACTCAGGGGTGTGAAGACGTTGGAGTGAAGTCTCAAATGGGCGCAGAGGGGCCCGTAAAGGAGGGACCTCCTTGCCCCACGAGCTTGAGCACTGAAAGCTACTGGTCTGCAAACATTCCAACTGCGGGCAAAACCGCAGCAGCAGGGAGAGGAGGCCCTTAAGTGGCAGGCCTCAGTTGACCCACGAGTGAGTGGGCTTCACACTGTGGGAGGAGGTGGGTGTGTATGTGCCTGGAACAGCACCCAATTTTATGGACCCCATATCCCGGCTGCCAACCTGCCCCCATAGGGCTGTAAAATCCCAGCCATGGTGTTTCTTTATGGAAAATTTTAAAAATTATTATTCTCTGTTTACTCTAAGGGACACTTGCTAGGACAGAGGATAAATAACAGAAGACCTTAATTATTTTGATGACAATATTTCTTGCCCTACTGATGGATCGGAATGTCCTGAGCATGTGCTTTCCTCTTCTCTTCTTCCTGGTGTCCTGGCTAATAGTTATCCCTCAACCAATGTGACTGAAACAGATTATCTAGTTATTATCACAACACTGTTTTGGGGAGCTTGCTGTGCACAAGTTTGCTGTCGCGTTTCCTACATTGTAACAGTGACTACACTTCAAAAGCACTCCATTGTCTGCAAGATACTTTAGGATGCCCTGCTGTGGTCAGAGGTACTATATAAATGCAAGTCTTTGTTTTCATTTCTTTTCTTGGAATGAGTGCCTCAAGGCTTTACATGAGGCAGCCAGCCAATGACTTACAAAATACTTCATGTGTGTGAGTGCTTGCAGTCCCTGGAGTTACACAGGGAATTGATTGTGCCAGGAAGTTGTCATGCCAATGTGTCAATAAAGAGTTTATGTAGGTTCTAAGGATAAATTTCCTGAGTTTGAACTGGCAGTAAGGTATCTTGCATGCTGCTAGCATGTAGTAAAACATTACAAGGCAGTGTTCACTATTTTCCAGCCACAATAGAAAACTTAAGTTCTGTTAAAGATTGAGAATCAATGAGAATCTTTAAAATACTGAGGCAAAGTCGATGTACGTTTAATCTAAACTGTTTAAGTCTGTGCTGGCAAAACAGAATATATAATTGGGGTATCATTAATAATCTGAAAGTTCAACACAGGGCAGCTTATCTGTTGTGTTCCCCCAACCCAACCTACATCTATGTTTTCCTGCGGGTAGACATATTAAGTACCAAAACAAACTGGATCATACAGAATTTACTGTCTTGGGTGAGGGGTCAGAAAACTTTTTTACTATATTTTTTTAAGTTTTAGAGTAAATTTTCCCCACCCATATCCAACAGGCACATTCAAATCCTACAGTAGTGAGGAAATTGCTTCGATGGCAATTGTTTCCTGAATTAACCCAGCTCAAATGCTGGATTTTGTAGCCACTGGGTCCTGGATGCTAGCACTGAAAGGAGCTTTGGGACTTCAATTGAAGGAGGGAACTGTGCAAAAACTCTGAGCCATTGGAAAACATTGCTGCCAATATGAAAAAAAACCTTGGCTAATTCTCTTCCTCCAATTGTGGAAGACTCCCAACGCCTGTTGCAGCAAATCTCTGCCCCAGTCTAGTGTAACTCCCCAGCAGAGGCTAAGAAGCCCACCTTCCATATGGAAATAGCCTTAGGAAGAAAACTATGGGTGGTGATGGGAGGTATGCGCAGGATAGGCACAGGTCCTACTCAATTGACAAGTTAATGCCCCTGTTAAAAGAGCAGATTAAAGCATTACATAACGATGACCTTACGGGAGCTTAGACAGCGGACCTGCGAGGGGCATCTGGGTTTCCTGGATCAATTCAGGAAACAATTGCCATCAAAGCAATTTCATCACTACCATAGAATTTGAATGTGCCTGTCGCATATGGGTGGGGACACCCCTCTCAGTCAGCGGATAAATAGAGGGTGAGGCTCAGGGCCTTCACTCACCTTCCGGGAGCAGAGACAGCCAAACTTATGAGGACACCTCTACTCGGGCAGTGGATAATTGGAGGGCAAGGCTCGGGGCCTTCACTCACCTTCCAGGAGCAGAGACAGCCGGACCTGCGAGGGACACCTCTATTCGGGCAGTGGTCTGAGTTTTAAAAAAAAATTCAGGAGCGACATCAAAGGAAAAATGTAAGTTCATTGGTTGGTGAGAATCTGCTGTTAGGGAGTGTGTTTAAATAGCTTAAAACTAGAAAAATGTATAATTTGGATTTCAGTAAGGAACACTAGTGATAGGGAAGTAAAGTTAAATAAAGTCAAAGTGAAATAAAGTAATAAAATAAACCGAAGTAAGATAAAGTTAGCATAGGTGTAGTAAAGTTAAGTTACTAGTAATTTATTCTACTCATTCTACTTACTCTAAGTGTAACAAATAGTTTTCAGAGTTCCGGGATGGCAGGTCAGCTCGGATAAATGGAGTGTACATCCTGCGGTATGAGTGAAATGTGTCCCTAACAAACACATCTGTAGGAAGTGTCACCAGATGCACAAGCTTGAGCTCCAGGTTTCCGGAACTTGAGCGGTGGCTGAAGTCGCTGTTGTGCATCCACGAGGCAGAGGACTACATGGACAACACATTTAGGGAAGTGGTCACACCGCAGGTCAGAAGCGTACAGCCAGAGGGGGAATGGGTGACTGCCAGGCAGTCTAAGAGAACCAGGCAGGTAGTGCAGGAGCCCCCTGAGTCTATCCTGCTTGCTAATCAGTTTTCCATTTTGGATGCTGATGAGGGCAATAATTCCTCAGGGGAGTGCAGCCAGAGCCAAGCCTGGGGCACCAAGGGCAGCTGAGCTGTACAGGGAGAGAGGAAGAAAAATGGAAAGGCAATAGTGATAGGGGATTCCACAGTCAGGGGATCAGACAGGCGTTTCTGCAGCAGTGAACGTGATACCAGGATGGTGTGTTGCCTCCCTGGTGCCAGGGTCAAGGATGTCCAGAGCAGCTGCAGGACATCCTTCAGGGGGATGGGGAATCAGTCAGAAGTTGTGGTCCATATTGGTACCAACGACATAGGTAGAAAGAGGGAAGGGGTCCTGAAAGCAGATTTCAGAGAGTTAGAAAGGAAATTAAAAAGCGACCTCAAGAGCAGTAGTCTCAGGATTACTCCCAGTGCCATGTGCTAATGAGCATAGGAATGAGGATAGATCGATTAAATACGTGGCTGGAGAACTGGTGTAGGAGGGAAGGCATCAGTTTTCTGAGGCCATCAGTTCTGGAACCTGTACAAGCTGGATGGGTTACATCTTAACAGGATTGGGACTGATATACTCGCAGGGAGATTTGCTCGTGCTGTTGGGGTGGATTTAAACTATCTTGTCAAGTGGGTGGGAACCTGAGGGGGGGCCCAAACTGGAAGAAAGTAAAGTTGGTAACAAGAAGTAGTACTGAGACCAGAAGGCAGGAGAAACAAAGCAGAGCATTGAATATGCTTCGAATGCGAAATGATGTCAAAAAGATAATGTTTAGGACACTCTACCTGAATGTGTGCAGCATTCACAATAAGGTAGATGATCTAAAGGCACAAATAGTGGTAAATGGGTATGATACAATTGCCATTACAGAAACATGGCTGCATGGTGACTAAGACTGGGAACTGAATGTTCAAGGATATTCGACGTTTAGGAAGGACAGACAAGAAGGGGAAGGAGTTGGAGTTGCGCTGATAATAAGGGATGGGATCAGTGCATTAGTAAGGGAGGATCTCAGATCGGAAGAACAATGTGTGGAATCTGTTTGGGTGGAGCTAAGAAACAGCAAAGGGCAGCAGACATTGGTTGGAGTTGTTTATCGGCCACCAAACAGTAGTGGTAATGTGAGGCATGTTATTAATCAGGTGACGAGAGAAGTATATAGCATGGGCAATACAGTAATCATGGGTGACTTCAATGTGCATATAGACTGGATAAACCGATTGAGCACTAATGCTGTGGATACCAAGTTTCTGGGGCGTGTTAGGGATGGTTTTCTAGAGCAGTATGTTGAGGAGCCAACTAGAGGACAGGCTATTTTAGATCTAGTATTATGTAATGAAAACGGGCTAATTTATAAACTTGTTGTAAAAGAACCTTTAGGGATGAGTAACCACAATATGATAGAACTTAACATTGTGTTTGAAAGTGAGGTAGTTCACTCTGAAGTAAGGGTGTTAAAGTTGAATAAATGAAATTATGAAGGCATGAGGGACAAATTGGCTGAGGTGGATTGGGAAAATACATTAAAAGGTATGACTGTACATAGGCCATGAATAGTCTTCAAATAACTATTACATAGCTTACAGCATCTATACATTCAAGGCGCAAAACCCCCAAAAAAGTCAGTCAACCATGGCTGACAAAGGAAGTTAAGGATTGTATAAGATTAAAAGAAAAGGCTTATAAAGTTGCCAGAAGTAGTAGTAAACCAGAGGATTGGGAGGTTTTTAGAATACAGTAAAGGAAGACCAAGAAACTGGTAAAGAAAGGGAGAATAGAATATGAATGCAATCTAGCAAAAATCATAAAAACAAACTGTAAAAGCTTCTATAGGTATGTAAAAAGGAAGCATTTGGCTAAGACAAATGTGGGTCCATTACAGGCAGAGTCAGCAGAATTCATAATGGGAAATAGAGAAATGGCAGAGAAGCTAAATGATTATCTTGCGTCTGTTTTCACTGAGGAAGATACAAGAAATCTCCCAGATTTAGAGATCCAAGGAATTAGGGAGAATGAGGAGTTGAAGGAAATTAGTATAAGTAAGAAGGTTGTATTGGAGAAATTAATGGGACTGAAAGTTGATAAGTCCCTGGGACCTGATATCCTGCATCCCAGAGTGTTGGAAGAGGTTGCTATAGAGATAGTGGATGCATTGGTGATCATTTTCCAAAATTCTATAGATTCTGGAATAGTTCCTGAAGCTTGGAAGGTAGCAAATGTCACCCTGCTATTTAAGAAGGAAGAAGAGAGAAAACAGGGAGCTACAGACCCGTTAGCCTTATATCAGTAGCACGGAAAATGCTAGAATCTATTATAAAGGATGTGATAAATGGATACTTGGATAATCATGATCTGATTGGGCATAGTCAGCATGGATTTACAAATGGGGAATCATGTTTGACAAACTTGTTGGAGTTTTTTGAGGACGTTACTAATAAAATTTATAAAGGAGAGTTGATGGACATAGTATACTTGGATTTTCAGAAGGCTTTGGATAAAGTCCCCCACAGGAGGTTGATTAGCAAAATAAAAGCACTTGGGATAGGAGGCAATATACTGGCATGGATTAAGGATTGGCTAACAGGCAGAAAACAGAGAGTAGGAATAAACGGGTCATTCTCGTGTTGGCAGGCTGTGACTAGTGGGGTACTGCTAGGATCAGTACTTGAGCCCCAGCTGTTCACAACATATACCAATGATTTGGATGTGGGGACCAAATGTAATATTTCCAAGTTTGCAGATGATACAAAGCTAGGCGGGAATGTGTGTTGTGAGGAAGATGTAAAGCGGCTACAGGAGGATTTGGACAGACTTAGTGAGTGGGCAAGAACATGGCAGATGGAATATAATGTGGAAAAATGTGAGGTTATCCACTTTGGTAGAAGGAACAGATGTGCAGAGTATTTCCTAAATGGTAAGAGATTAGAAAATGTAGATGTACAAAGGGGCCTGGGTGTCCTTGTCCATAAGTTACTGAAGGCTAACATGAGGTGCAGCAGGCAATTAGGAAGTCTAATGGAATGTTAGCCTTTATCGCAAGAGGATTTGAATATGGGAGTAGTGAAGTCTTGCTTCAATTGTTTAGAAGCTTGGTTAGACCGCACCTGGAGTACTGGCTGCAGTTTTGGTCCCCTTACCTCAGGAAGAATATTATTGCCATAGAGGGAGTGTAACGAAGGTTCACCAGACTTGTTCCAGAGATGGCGGGACTGCCTTATAAAGAGAGATTGGGGAAACTGGACCTGTATTCTCTAGAGTTTTGAAAAATGTGAGGTGATCTCATTGAAATCTACAAAATACTTAAAGGAACAGACAGGGTAGCTGTAAGATGTCTCCCCTTGTTGGGGAGCCTAGAACCAGGGGACACAATTTCAAAATAAGGGAGAAGCCACGTAGGACCAATATAAGGAGAAATTTCTTTACTCAGAGGGTTGTCAATCTTTGGAATTCTCTACCCTAGAGGGCTGTGGAAGCTCAGTCATTGAGTATGTTTAAGGTAGAGATTGATAGATTTCTGATTAATAATAACATAAAGGGTTATGGGGATAGTGTGGGTTAAAGGCATTGAAGTATTCAATCAGCCACGATTGTATTGAATGGGGGAGCAGACTTGACAGGCTGAATGCCTTCTGTTCCTATGTTCCATTGGATTATACCTTGTGTGTCAATGTTTACATGGTGTCATCGTAAGGCCTATGTATTTGCTTTAATGTTTGTGTCAGTAATTAACTCTTGCTTTTCACACAGCAGGTTTTGGAAAAAGCATTATTATTTGGAATGCAATTTAAAATGATTTCACATTATTTGTAAATTCTGGAATATTTAGCTCTTTTTTTGTCATGTAGGTTTTCCACTAAAAGTCAAGCTGGGGAGTAACAAGGAGCCACAGCTTCCTGTAGTTGTGATATGGTAAAACAGCTATGTGGTTTAGCAGAAATGAAGATTATTTGTCTCCCCTACTACTGTCCTGCAGATTAATAGGTCGCCAAATGATGGTGAGAGGAGTAGTAGGAATTCAGGCTATGCATACAGCTTTCAGGTCCAGGTTGAAAAATATGTGAGGGCAATAGAAACCATGATATGGGCATTTCACAATTCAGGCTTTCTCCTAACTTTTTCTCCTTGTCACAATCGATGGAAATTTTCATAGACAGATTGCTAGGATATGAAACTGACACATTTATCCATTCTGCAAATTGGGGTAGCAGGATTAATAATTGCTCCTTCACCTTGATATTTCACACCAGAAGTTGCATTGGTGTCAAATGGACAGCCCTGACCACTCCAAAAGATGGAAAACACCATGCTGTCAGGCTGCATTACTCAGGCTAAAAATAATACATTTACTTTTGTCATATTTAATTTAAAAATTAGGAAGGGATCTGACAGAGTAGACATAGAGAGGATGTTTCCACTTGTGGGGGGTAACCAAAACTAGGGACCATAAATATAAGACAGTCATCAATAAATCCAATATGAAATTCAGGAGACTTTCTAGAGTGGTTAGAATGTGAAACTTGCTACCACATGCAATAGTTGAGGTGAATAGTATAGATGCATTTAAGGGGAAGCTACACAAGTACATGAAAGAGAAAGAAATAGGAGGGTACGCTGATAAGGTTAGATGAAGAAGGATGGAAGTAGTCTCATGTGGCAGATAGGTGCCAGCATAGATCAGTTAGGCTGCACATGGCCTGTTTCTGTGCTGTCTGATTTATGTTATACTTAGTAAAAGATTTATACAGCAGATAATTTACAGTACAATGCCTGTCTTACACATTAATTTCAATTGTTTCTGAAAGTAAAATGATAGGTTTATCTAAAATTTCATATGAAGAAAGGCAAAAAAAAAAATTATGATTGGAAGGTGGCCAGAGAACTGCTCCCATCACAGGCAGCATAAGACTACAATGAGCCATCATCAGCGTGGCCTGTTCTCACTGATTCCATAACCTTTAGACTACACCTTTTCAAATTCAGATGGATGGAAGCACAAGGTGGCTTTTTTGGTCCCCCTTTCCATGCCAAAGTGGTATGTCTGAGATAGTTGTTAGGCCTGCCTAGGTAATTCTTCCCTTTGCTTACTCCATTGTCCTCAATAGTACTGCTGCCAGAAATCCTCAGAAGTTACTAAGAAAAAGGTAATAGATCCGAGACGAGACATTATTACCTGTTATTTACCCCCCAGGTTGGCCATTGGCAAGAGTGCTCTCGAGGTGAAGTTTGGGTAGCTTCACCTTCCAGCAGATTGATTGGAGTGGACACCATTGCAGGCAAAATACATCCACACCAGCCAACTAAAAGATGGAAATGGTTGCAGAGTGGTAATGTTACTGGAGTAGTAATCTAGAGGCCAATGCTCTGGAGGCATGAGTTCAAATCACAGCAGCTGGTGGCATTTAAAATTCAATTAGTTAACATCAGTTAGAATAAAAAGCTAATGTCAGTAATGAAACTGTCATTTTGTCATTAAAGCTCATCTGGTTCATTATTATTATTATTCATTAGGGAAGGAAATCTGTTGTCCTTACACAGCCTGGCCTACATGTGACTCCAGACACACAAATATGTGGCTGACTCTTAACTGCTTTGTCAAATGGCTTAGCAAATTACTCAGTTGTTTCAAATTGTTACAGGAAAGGTGAATAAGAATAAAACTGGTGGGCCACCCAGCATTAAGCTAGTTATCGGAAATGGCAAAGGCACACCCTACCCAGTCGACCCTGCAAAGTCCTCCTGACTACATCAGGGTACCTGTGCCAAAATTGGGAAAGTTGTGCCACATACTAGTCAAGCAACAACCTGACATTGCCGTACTCACTGATTTAAACCTTACAACCAATGGCCTAGACTCCTCCACCACCATTCCTGGATATGTCTTGTAGCATTCAAATTAAAAGAAGCCAACATTTAAAAAGAAAAAGAAAAGGTATGCAAAAAAGACTGTCATAGACGATTTTCAGAAATTGGCAAAACTCTGCCTCTGAGCATTTCACAGAACATTGAAAGCCTGACATACGCATACTGAGTGACTTTTTCAATATATTAGTCAAAAGACAGCTCACAAAGCCTCGGATCTTTCAATGGGCATACGTACAAACTGTAGAACTATAAATAATACCTACCAATGTTGAGCCACTGTATCTGAAATGTGCCTCCACATTCCTTGTAAATGCTAATCTCAGAACATTTTGATTAGAGCGGAAACTACCGGATTTTATAACCAAGGTCTTCCCCATCGAAACCACCTTCATATATTAATGGTCCATTCATGAAGTTGTTACAATATGTAAGAAGACACTGATTTGGGGAAGGGTTTTTGTGGCAATCTTTGTTAAGGGTGTGATTTTTGGTAGTTTTAAGAAATGTGTTCTTAAGTAGTAAGAGCAGTAGTGGTAGTAGCAGATAGCAGCAACAGCTGAACCAGATAAAAGAAAAAGCAGCAGCCTACAACAGCGGTAGTACTGGCAGTTTAACAAGGGAATTGGATAGACTAAAAGGGGACAATTAAGCTAACAGAACAGCAGGAACTGAAGCAGCAACTTTTCAAAAGCAACAATCCAATGGTTAACAGTGTGGATGTAGTTGAGAAGTTACGGGGATGGTGTTTGTAAGTATGATACTGACTTAACTTAAAAAGGGAGCAGGGTATATGACAAAAAGATTAATAAGGAGGGAAAAATTTGAGTACGAGAAAGCTAGCTACTAATATAAAGACGAATAGTAAGAGTTTCTATAGATATTTAAAGAAGAAAAGAGTGAACAAAGTGAGCATTGGCCATATAGAAAGTGCATCTGGGGAATTGATAATGGAAAGTAGGGAGATGGCGGATGAATTAAACAGGTATTTTGCTTTAGCCTTCATTATAGAGGACACAAGTAACATCCCGGAAATAGCTACAGGAAATGGAAGGGAGGGATGAACTTGGGAAAATTACAATCACCAGGCAAGCGGTATTGAGCAAATTGTTGGGGCTGTGAGCTGACAAATCTCCAGGTCCAGATGGACTTCACCCAAAGGTCTTGAAAGAAGTGGCTAGTGAGATAGTTGATGCACTGGTTTTAATTTTTCAAAATTCCCTAGATTCGGGAAAGGTTCCATTAGATTGGAAAATAGCAAATGTAACTCCTTTATTCAAAAAGGAAGGGAGACAGAAAGCAGAAAATTACAGGTCAGTTAGCCTAACACCTGTCATAGGGAAAATATTAGAAGCTACTATTAAAAATGTTATAGCAGGGCACTTAGGAAAATTCAAGGCAATCAGAGTCAACATGGGGAAGGGAAATCTTATTTCACCAATTTATTGGAGTTCTTTGAAGAAGTCACATGTGCCGTGGATAAAGGGGAACTGGTGGATGTACTGTGCTTAGATTTCCAGAATGCATTTGATAAAGTGCCACATCAAAGATTATTGCACAAAATAAAAGCTCATGGTGTAGGGAGTAACATATTGGCATGGATAGAAAATTGGCTAGCTAACAGGAAGCAGAGAGTTGGCATAAATGGGTCTTTTTCTGGTTGGCAGGATGCAATGAGTGGTGTGCCACAGGGATCAGTGCTGAGGCCTCAACTTATTACAATTTATATAAATGACTTGGATGAAGGGACCGAAGGAATGGTTGCTAAATTTGCTGACGACACAAAGATAGGTAGGAAAGTAAATGGTGAAGAGGACTTAAGGAAGCTACAAAATGACATAGAAAGGTTAAGTGAGTGGGCAAAGATCTGGCAAATGGAGTATAATGTGGGCAAATGTAAAATTGTCCATTTTGGAAGGAAGAATAAAAAAAAATAAGCTTATTATCCAAATGGTGAGAGATTGCAAAGCTCTGAGATTCAGAGGGATCTGGGTGTCCTAGTGCATGAATCACAAAAAGCTAGTATGCAGGTACAGCAAGTAATTAGGAAAGTGTTAGGAAATACAGGTAGTTTAAGTAAGTTATATTTTTATTTGTCTGTGTTATGAATGAGTTTTAGCTTTAATATTTAAGTTTGATTTGTATTTCTGTATCTGTGTGCTAAGAAGAGGTCAAATTGAGTTTTTGTTTCGCTTTAATGAGAGCTTTACATCTGTAAACTAAGTTAACAAACAAGAGTAGAAAAAAAACAGTGCTGTTGCCTAGCAACAGGGGTCCAGAGAGACAGGTCTCTCCCACAGGCACACAGAAAGAACTGAAAAAGCAGTTTTGAGTTCAGTTTTGAAGATATCTGCCAAGCAGAAGCAGCCTAGATGGAACAGATAACCAGTTCCAAGCTAAAGTTGGTTGAAAGTAGCTTCCAGAGAGAGACTGGAGCAAAAGGGACAGATAGCAAGTCCCAAGCTAAAGAAAAGACCCCAGAATCCAGGAGAGTGGAACAGGAGAAAAGTCCCAAGCAGACCTTCTCGTCAAAGGAAGGACAGGAACCTGGAAAAGGTCCTGTTAAGTGAAGTTAAGAGTGGGGGGCAAAAAGAAAGGCTCCAAGGTTCAGATTTAATGAGACAAAAGCTGCATAAAGCAGATTTAATGCAAGAACAGCTTGCAAGAGGCAAGATGGCCCGAAGACACGGCTGATGGTCTGTAACTCTTTGCTATTGGCACATGAAGCAATGGTACTGTTGACGGCTGAGTTGGTGAGAGAGAGGGCATGGAAGACAGCTTGAATGCACGTGGTGACCCAGGGAAGAGGAACATCAGAAGGAGAGTTCGAAACCCTGGAGGTGAACCCTTACGGAAGGTGTCTGAGAAAAAGCATTGGTTTAGGAGAAGACTCCAAGGCGAGTTCTTGGAAAGTGGAGATTGGAAACCCTCATGTGAAAGACAGAGTGCGTTAAGACCGGTTAGCTCATGGTGTGACAAGCGTCTGGGGGGGAGTTAAGGAGAGATCCATAGCATCTAGGGGAGGTGGCATCTGCTACTTGGTTTCAGAGTGTGGTGTGTCTGACCACAGGTTGCCTTACTTACAGTGTACTTACTACGAACATTAGAGTATAAGATAGCTTTTGTAACTTGAGTTATCCTTACAAATCTGTATATATCTGTAAAAGTATACTTGTGGGTGAAGGAGCATTGTAATACAGTTCATCTTTTCTTGTTAGATATATGTTTTATTCTTTTGTCAAATGTTCATTAGCTGACTTCTGTGACTGTTCGGTCACCACTCTCCACGTATCTAAACAAACATTTAAATGTTAGGTTCTGTCAAACCTGGGATCAAGCTTGTCTAGGGGTTACCTCAGCTGGGATCATAACAAAAGCTAATAGAATGTTATTGTTTATTGTGAAGGGAATTGATTACAAAAGTAGGGAGGCTATGCTTCAATTGTACAGGGCACTAGTGAAACCACATCTGGGGCAGAATTTTCCCGTTGGCATGCGGGGCCGGGACCCACACGCCGACACGTAAAATGACGTGTGGCAACGTTGGACGAGTGTCCCGAAGTCACCATGCGCCATCGTGTTATTTCGTTGGGCGGGCATGCAATGATATCAATGCGCACCCGCCATTAATTAAGGGGCCACTTAAGGCCCTTGAGGCACTAATTGATGGCGATTTTTCGGCGCCCGTGTGATCTTTGGGTCAGCGCAACGGGCAGGCGGGTAGGACACATTTGTACAAACCTCATCAACAGGTGGGATAAGAGGGCTCAGTGGGGTTGCGAATGTCCTCTGTCAAATATTGATTTTTCAAAGTTACTGATTCTTGCCTGTGTGATCTGCAATACTTCAAAACGCATACCAGCTGCTTTGACTGGACTCACAACCTTCAGGTCAGCACTCTGCAGTGAAGAATCTTTTTTGGGCCTGCAGGTTTCAGGAAGCTTTCCTATAGCTTGGGAATGGGAGTTGAACACTCCACTGGAGGCACCTCCTCTGAGGAGGAAGGGAGGGCTAGAAGGGGGAGGAGGCCAGGAGTGCACATTCAGCCTCCATGGGAGCCACTTTTTGGATGACAGGCGCGGGCACAAGGGGTGCAGGGCCAAGAGGTAGTCCAAGGCGGAAGGGGCCGCAGAAGACGCCACTACCCTGCTCCCAAGGTATATAGGCGGCGAAGCAGCTATCTCAATATGTCTGAGGTGCAGTGCCGAAGGAGTCCTCATCTCTCAAGGGAGACAGTCAACTATATCTGTCAGATGATTGAGCCTGAGATCTCCGCAAACTGTGTGGGTGGACAACCCATGCCAGTGGCTCTAAAGGTCACAGCTGCCCTCAACCTCTATGCCTCTGGCTCCTTCCAGGGGTAAGTGGGTGATCTTTGTGGTGTCTCCCAATCAGCTGTCCACACATGTCAAGCAGGTTACAGACACTCTGTTCAGGCGTGCATTGACCTTCATCTACTACCTTTGGGACCAGGCAAGGCAGACACAGCGAGCCAGAGGCTTAGCAGCGCTTGCTGGCTTCCCCTGCGTCCAGGGTGCAATAGACTGCACACATATGGCCATCAAGGCACCAGCAGGTGAGGCCAGTACCATCATCAACAGGAAGGGCTTCCACTCCAGGAATGTGCAGATAGTATGTGACAACAAGATGCTGATTCTACAAGTCTGTGCAAAGTACCCAGGCAGCTCCCACGATGCCTACATCCTCAGACAGTCCCAGGTGCTGGGGCTGTTCAGTACTCCAGCCTGGCTGGATGGATGGCTGCTGGGTGACAAGGGCTATCCCCTCAGAAGGTGGCTCATGATGCCTCTCCGCCATCCAAGAACAGAAGCTGAGTAGCAGTATAATAGGAGCCATGTCTCCACAAGGGCTGTGGTGGTGCGAGCAAGAGGTCTTCTCAAAATGCGTTTCCGATGCCTGGATCGCTCAGGGGACGCACTCCAGCACCACCCAGATGGTGTGTCACTGATAGTGGTTGCACGCTGTGCTCTCCACAATCTTCAGCTGGAAAGGGGGGATGCTGTGAACGAAGAAGATGTAGACACAGTGGCTGCGGCTGCACACGATGAGTCCAGCAGTGAGTTCAAAGATGAGCACGCACAGGGAAATGCTGAGGGGGTAGTCGCTGACCTGGGTATACTCCAGGGAAGCTGGGGCACCCGGGAGGCTTTAATCCAACAAACTTACAGCTAGTATACCACATATGGACCTCCAAGACAAGCCTGGGTTGCAGACTCCATACTCGATATCTGAGTGCAAAATCTGCCTGGATAGGAACATTAACTAAGGGCCTTGTTAATAAAGCTGAATGTCCCACAAATCACTCATAACATTATTGGTAACCATCCACCTGCAGAAGAAGAGGCACCCTCAGCCATGGTGACATGTCGGAATTTAATATTACAACAAAAGGAGCTTAAGAAAAGAAAATGACAAAAGTGTTAAACGTCACACTAACTCATAAAGACCTCATTGCGGGCCAACAAAAAGCACCAGTGATAAACCTGTAATGTGCCTAAGATGCCTTGTGCTGATGTTTTCGGGTGCTACATCTTGGTGCTGCCCCCTCACTGGGAGTGGCATCTGAGACAGCCTGCTCACTCTGCTGTCCTGTTGGCCTCTATAACTTTGGCGGCTGTCCTCTGGCCTGTGGAGCCTGTGTTGGCCCCGCCTGGGAGAGAGCTGCCAGTTCCACAGTGGCATCTCTCCAGTCGTCGCAGCCTGATCGGATGCAGCGGTCACTGGCAGAGGGGTGGAGGAGCTGCTGTCCTCATCTGGAGTGCCCTGAGAGGAGCCCGCAGAGACAACAGACAGCTGAGATCAGTGCCGATGTGAGGGCTTACTGGTCTAAGCGCATCCCCAGGAAGCCCTGATTGGTCTCCTGGAGGTGCCTCTCCACGAGAGTCGTCACTCTCTCCATGGAGGACTCATGGCGCTCGACCATGAAGCTCATTGCATCGGCGATGGTCCGTGTAGACTCCCCCACCCACAGACACCAAGCCAAGCATAACCTCATGTATCTCCACCAGATGCTCCCGCAAACCCAGCCGCATTTCCTGTGTTTACTGCATCGCAAATGACTCCAGAGGCACATGATCAGGCACCGACTGAGCATGTGCCTGGTCCCCTGCAGTCCTCCGACTGCTGGCGCCATGGGCACTCTCTGTCTCTGCCAGCTTATCCAGTGACTGTGAAGTGCCCTAACCGCTTAGCCCCGGGACACTAGCTGATGTTCTAATTCCCATCGAGGTGCTAGTATCTGCGCTCGTGCCTGCCTGGCAGAGATGGTGTGACACTGGTAGGACTTCAGGGCCCTCAGGTGTGAGAGGGCGCTTGCTGCTCCTCCTGCCGGCCCTGCTCCGCTGATGCTGAAAGGAAGAACAAGGACATTGGATCAGTTAATGTGGAGACAATGTCAATGTGCATCCCTGTCCCCTGGATCATTATGCGCTCATCCTTTCATAAGCAATGGTCAAGCCATGTTGCAAACTTCAGTCAGTGAACACTCAGCACTGCCATGGCTGTTGGGAGAACAATGGTGACTTCACTGCTGGGTAAACATACCTGCCCGTGGCACCCCAGCCTCACTGATACCGGTGGACCTGGGCGCATGGCGCCTCTCCAGATCTGCGGCCTCCTGCCTGAAGCAGCTGAGAATCACCAACTGGGCCGGCCCTCCGCCAGTCCTCACCCGCTCAGTGGCATTACGTGCATTCTTCTCCTGAAAAGGAGAGAACAGCATTGATTAGTGCTACTTGTACCTGGATTCTCTTCGCGGACGGCCCACCCCAACCAGAGTGGGACATTGCAGGGCTCCAGTGCCTCCTCAGCCAGCTGCTGCTGAACAGTCACACAAAGATGCTAGGCTGGTTCACCGCATCCCTCCCCCTTGGCCAAATGCTGCCAACATAACATTTGGCACCACACGGTCTAACCTTCCATAGCAAGGAGGCGCAAGCACATGGATGCAGAGTCCAGCAGATCAATTGGTGCCACGCTACCTTGAAGCTCCCCTCCCAGCATGTCATCACCCTGACTTTGACATGTCCTGGAGTTCCAGCACTGCGCCTAGGTGCAGCTCCTCCAGGTTGCCCCCAAATCAGTAATGTGGGTCACAGTGTACCACTTGCTGCAGGGGCAGAACCCATCTCTTCACCACCCTCTCAGAGTGACCTCGGCATGGGCAATATCTGCTGGCCCACCCAGCGAAGGACACATGCCGTCAATGATTCAATGCAATCACTACACTCAGACATGGCGGAGGGGGGGCACCAGGGGGGAAAGCCTACCTGCTGGGTCTAGTGACCAATGCCAACATGGTACTCATCCTTCCCGAGTGCATCAGGTCGTTGGAGCGCTTGCGACACTGGATCCAGGTGCATCGCACCATGGTGTGGGAGCTCACGATCTCCACCACCTCCTCCCAGGCACGTTTGGTCATGGCAGGGGGGGGGGGCGGGGGGGGGGGTGGTGCCGCCTCCTTCCTTCTTGGGCTTCGAGGACCTCCCGCCGTGCTGCCACCTCCTCGAGGAGGGCAGCAAGGCAATCATTAAAAAAAACGAGTGGTACAGTGCCCCCCTGCCTTACCCTCCTGCCGGGCCTGCTCACCAGCAGTGCTCTGGGGAGCCCTTCCCCTAGCCATGTTTCATAGGCTTTGAAAGGCTGCAGGAGTTTTTTAAAACAGGCTGTCGGGTAGCCATTGGACCCGGTGGTCATTGCAGTCCCGCCGCCACCCGCCCACACCCGCTGTCGTTGGGAGTCGCATTTCACGCTGGGCGGGCCTTAACTGGCCCGCCCGTGTAAAATGGCGGCAATCAGGTCCACGCCCGCTCCTGCACAACTGCCCGACAGGCAGAAAATTCTGCCCTTGGAGTATTGTGTACAGCACTGGTGTCCTTATTTAAGGAAAGATGTAGATGTGTTAGAAGCAGTTCAGAGAAGGTTTATGAGACATACCAGGAATGGGCGGGTTGCGTCATGGGGAAAGGTTGGACAGGTTAGGCTTATATCGACTGGAGTTAAGAAGAGTAAGAGGCGACTTGATTGAAACCTTTATGATCCTGAGGGGCCTTGACAGAGTGAATGTGGAGAAGATGTTTCCTCTTGTGAGAGAATCTAGAACAAGGGGTCACAGTTTAAAAATATGGGGTTGTTCATTTAAGACAGAGATGAAGAGAAATTTTTTTTCTCAGAGGCCTGTGAGTCTTTGGATCTCTCTTCCTCAAAAGGTGGTGGAAGCAGACTCATTGAATATTTTTAAGGCAGAGCTAGATAGATACTTGACTAACAAGGGGGTGAAAGGTTATTGGGGTTAGGCAGGTATATGGAGTTGAGGTTACAATCAGATCAGCCATGATCTTATTGAATGGTAGAGCAGGCTCGAGGGGCCGCGTGGCCTACTCCTGCTCCTAATTCATATGATCGTATGTTTGTAAGTTCATTAGTAACTGTATATTTTACTTAAAAGGGTAGCAGGGTATGAACGTTTGTAAGTTTATCAATGTTACAATTAACTATTAAAAAGAAGAGTTGTGAGCATTGATCATTTTCTCCACCCGAATGCTAAAATTGCCCAGGTATGCCCTGTCCACAAAATGCAGGACAAACCCAACATAGTCAGTTGCCACTCCAACAGTCTACTCTGAATCATCAGCAAAGTGTTGGAAAGTGCTTCCAACCGTGCTACCAAGCAGCATTTACTCAGCAATCACCTGCTCGCCAGTGCTCAGACTGGGTTCTATCGGGCCACTCAGCTCCAAACTTCATTGCATCCTTGTTTCCAACATTGTCAAAAGAGTTGAATTCCAGATGTTAGGTGAGAATGACTGCCCTTGACATCAAATCAGCATTTCACCAAATGTGGCATCAAGGAACCCTAGCAAAATTGAAGTTAATTGGAACCAGGAGGAAAATTCTCCACTGGTTGGAGTTTTACCTAGCACA
Organism: Cetorhinus maximus; assembly: GCF_964194155.1. Taxonomy (NCBI): domain Eukaryota; kingdom Metazoa; phylum Chordata; class Chondrichthyes; order Lamniformes; family Cetorhinidae; genus Cetorhinus; species Cetorhinus maximus. Next base: position 44,075,641 of record NC_135891.1, on the reverse strand, counting down.
AAGGAAGATGGTTGTGATTGTTGGAGACGATTCATCTCAGCCCCAGGACATCACTGCAGGAGTTTGTAAGGGTAGTGTCCTAAACCCAACCAACTTCAGCTGCTTCATCAATGACCTTCTCTCCAACGTAAGATCAAAAGTGGCGATGCTTACTGACAATTGCACAGTGTTCAATACCATTCGTGACTCCTAAGATACTGAAACAGTCAATGCCCACATGCAGCACGATCAAGACAAAGTTCAAGCCTGGGCTGAAAGGTAAAATGCGTGCCAGGAAATGACCATCTCTAACAAGAGAAAATACAACCATCTCCCCTTAATGCCGACCACCATTACCATTACTATCTCCTGCACGGTCAACATCTTCGGGATTACTATTGACCAGAAACTTGACTAGACCAGCCACAAAATACAGTGGCTACAAGAATAGATCAAATATTGGGAATTCTGTGGCAAGTAACTCTGCTCCTAACTTCCCAAACTTATCCATCACTACAAGGCACAAGTTTGGAGCGTGATGGTTATTCTCTCCACTAGCCTGGATCCAACATCACTTAAGAACCACAACACCATCCAAGACGAAGCAGGCTCTCTTGATTGGCACCCCCTCCACCATCATAAACATTTACTCCCTCCACCGCTTGCACATTGGGAGCAATGTGAACCTACAAGATGCACTGTATGTAGCAATTCGCCAAGGCTCCTTCAACAGCAGCTTCCAAACCCGCAACTTCTGCTACTTAGAAGGACAACTAGGGCAGCAGACGCATGGAAACACCACCGCCTGCGAATTGTCTCCAAGTCATACAACATCCTGACTTGGAATTATATCACCATTCCTTCACTATCTCTGGTCAAAAACCTAGAACTCCCTCACTAACAACATTGTGGGTGTACCTACACCAGATGGACTGCAGCAGTTTAAGTAGACAGCTCATCACCATCTTCACAAGAGCAAATAGGGGTGGGCAACAAATGCTGACCATGCCAGCAAATAAAATAGAAAAGCTATCCTTGGGATATGGGATGTGATCTCTGATTTGGAGCTATGGTGAGCAGGGGTTACACTAGAAGCATTGCATTTTGGTTGGGCCTGCAGAAATTTCAGGGCTGCAGACTTCCAGCCTTCTCCCCAACAAAGTAATAATTTATGTGGAGCAAATTCAAAGCTAAATTAGTTGACATACCATATCAATAGAGAGCTGTTAAATATCAGGGCACACAATTGAGGTTGTAATATAACCAGGGCTAATTAAATATTCAATGGTTATTGTGCCACTGGGGCTTATTATGATACAGCCAATGGTAAAGGCCGAGTTGTTCAAATCCCAGAGGGAAACATGAAGCAACTGTCATAACCCATTTTTGCAATTTGTACGTTTCGAGATGCAGGCTTTGAATTCATAAGATCACCAAGTCTCAAGAGGCTCTTTATAAAACTAAATTAAACATTTATTAATATGAGAAAGATTGTAAACACATACATACATCTACAAAATTGCTACTATAATAACTACAAAAATCCCCTAATTAAATTGATTCTCAGTTAGACCCCGGTGAGGCAACAGTAAATAACATTATATACATTACTATCTCTTAATGATATCCCCCTCCTTATCAAAAAATGAACCGTCGTAATTCTAAAAGACAGCTTCATTTTTTTATTAACCCATTTTACACTATCTCCCATACTTACACTATTACATCACCAGGTGCATACATTAATATAACAATATATATACAAATTCTTGGTATCAGCAGAAAGTTCACTATCCAGGTTTTAAAATGTGCAATTTTCCCTTTAATCTTCAAGCTCTTGATAACGCATCTTCAAACAGATTTTCTCTACCAGCAACATGTATAATCTGTAGATTAAATGGTTGCAGGAATAAATTCCATCTGAATAGCCTTGCAAATCTGTCTTGAAATTTGACCAGAAACTTTAAAGGATTGTGGTCTGTATAAACAATTGTTTCTGCTGAATTATTTGCCACATAGATTTCAAAATGCCACAATGCTAACACCAAACCCAATGTCTCAATCGTTGAATATCTTCTCTGTTGCGCTTCCGTGAAAAATATCCTATCGGTTTTTCAATTCCAGTGTCATCTTCTTGTAACAGTACAGCCCCAATGCTTATATCTCTTGCATCAATGGACAAATTAAATTGTTTAGCGTAATTGGGTACTGGTGTTGTAGTTAATACAGTTTTCAACTATCAAATGCCTTCTGATACTCCAGTGTCCATTGACATTTCTTGTTCTTTTTTTAATAGTTCAGTCAGTGGAGCAACCACACTGCTAAAATTTGGTGCAAATTTCCGGTAAAACCCACTCATGCCCAGAATTGTCAAAACTTCTCATTTTGTTGTAGGCGCTGGGAAATCCATGATAGTCTTGACTTTCAAATCTCTTGGAATCACCTTGCCATATCCAGTGGTATGGCCTAGATACGTAACTTGTGCTTTTGCAAATTCACTTTTAGCCAAGTTCATCACCAAATTAGCTTCTTGTAATCCAGTAAATAATTCTTCCAGATGCTGGAAATGCTTATCCCACGACTGACTGAAAACTAAGTCATCAATATAAACAGCACAATTGCTTAGACCTGAAATTACTTTGTTCATCAGTCTTTGAAATGTCACAGGTGCATTCTTCGTACCAAATGGCATGACTTAAAATGGATGTAGTCCATTTGGCATCACAAAAGCCGATATCTCCTTTGCTGTCTCCGATAACGGTACTTGCCTATACCCTTTTAGCAAGTCAATCTTTGTGATAAATTTTGATTGTCCCACTTTCTCAATACAGTCCTCCAACCATGGTACAGGATATGAATCTGCTTTTGTCACCGCATTTACCTTTTGATAGTCTACACACAGTCACTGTGTTCCATTGGATTCAATACCAGTACAATGGGTGAACTCCAGTTACTGCAACTAGACTCAATGGTATCATTTTGAAGTATGAAATCAATTTCTTTCTGTACTTGTGATAACATTGCTGGATTTAATCTATAAGGATATTGCCTTTTCGAAGATGAAACTTCTACAAAGACATCATGTATAGCTAAATCTGCCCTCCCCAACTTATTCCCACAAATAGCTTTGTGTGACTGCAATAGCTTTTCCAAATCCTTTTCACACTTGTCTGGAAGGTAACTTAATATTTCATTTAAATTTTCAAGTATCTCCTCATTATCCAATATGATTAGAGGAAAATCAATTTCAGAGTCCTGTATTTCTACTTCTTTCTCATTATCTACCACCACTAACACCCCCTTTTAGTCCTCTTCCCTGTCAAAGTACTTTTTAAGCATATTTACATGACACACCCTCTGCTTCTTTCTTCTATCTGGAGTATTTATTGAATAATTTACTTAACTCAATTTCTTTTCAATCCTATAAGGCCCCTAAACCTTGCCTTTAATGCGTCACTCAGTACTAGTAACAGAACTAACACTTTCTCTCCAGCAATAAAACTGCGAGCTTCAGCTTTCTTGTCTGCCTTCACTTTCATTACTTGCTGTGATATCTTTAAATATTCCCTAGCCAACTCACATGCTCCGTCTAATCTCTCTCTGAAGTTTGATACATAATCCAGGAGAGTAGTTTCTGGATTTTGACAGTGATCCCCTTACCTCATAACAATAAACTAGTTAATTACTTTTATGGAATAGGAGGTATTTCAGGAAATTGGATAGCTGGAATAGAATCCACAATAGAGTAGATTGTATTTGCTTAATGAAAGATTTAATGGACCAAAAGGCCTTTCTGCCAAATATATGGCAATTATGATTTGAAATGATCAAGTGAAGATTCAACAAATCTGTAATTGAGTTCCCTCAATCTCAGGACTGGGTGTAATTAATATTGTTGCTGCTCAAATTTTGGTGATTATAAGATGTACTTGAAAATCAATTTGTACCTGAGCAATTCTCTGTATTGAAGACAACCTTTTGTTTGGTCACATGAAGGAAGTCCTTTAAAACAGAGCAGGCAGTGGAATGCAGATGGAACGGGTCATAGACACCAAGCTAACTATTGACTCTTCTTGAATTAATTGCAGGTAGCAGTACCTGGGGATCAGATGAAGTCTGAGTCCAACTCCCTCCTGCCTGATTAAATGCCCTGCCACTAAACGCACCTCAAGGGTGGGTATTAAGTTCCACCCAGTATGCTAATTTGTTGCAGATGTGACACACCATCAAGTCACCAACTCCACATACAAACATCAACCTGGGTGGAACATTTGTTGCCCCCAAGGTTATTATTGACATGGTAGTGCTGCTTCCACAATCCAAGATAACTGACTTTGTCCCATTGAGGACAGACTCTGCTGCTACTAGGAAAAACTCAGCAGGTCTGGCAGCATCAGTGGAGAAGAAATCAGTTAACGTTTCGAGTCCTCACGACCCTTCGGCAGAACTGAGTATAGTTAGGAGAGAGGTGAAATGTTTTGGATTTCCAGCATCCGCAGTAGCTTTTAGCTTTTTGTTTTTATCTGCTGCTACTTATTGCTTAGCTAAACATTGTGTTTCTACGTCTAATTAAACAAACTGATTCAATTACCCATGGGCAGCTGCGACTGATATGTTTCTGTATGTCTCTGTATGGGAAATTTGAGTCGACTGATTTAACTGGCTGCAAAGAACAAGCAGTCTGCCAACAAGAACCTCAACTCAACTGGGGAAAAAATAATTTGCGTCTGCTCAGTTCTGGGAAAAGGATTAAACTAAAGACTTGTATTTACATAGTGCCTTTCATAACCTCAGGAATTCCCAAAGTGCTTTACAACCAATTAAATAATTTTGACGTGCAGTCGCTGTTGTAATGTAGGAAACGCGGCAGCAATCTGTGTAGATAATCTATTTTTTGCGATATAGAAACATAGAAAATAGGAGCAGGAGTAGGCCATTTGGCCCTTCGAGCCTACTCCACCATTCATCATCATCATGGCTGATCATCAAACTCAATAGCCTGCTCCCGCTTTCTCCCCATATCCTTTGATCCCTTTCGCTCCAAGAGCTATATCTAACTCCTTCTTGAAAACATACAATGTTTTGGCCTCTACTACTTTAGAACCATAGAAAGTTACAGCACAGAAGGAGGCCATTCGGCCCATCTTGTCCATGCCAGCCCGAGGACACCCAGGTGCCCTTTCTAATCCCACCTTCCTGCACCCGGCCCATAGCCCTGCAGCTTACAGCACTTAAGGTGCAGATCCAGGTACTTTTTAAAAGAGTTTAGAGTTTCAACCTCCAACACCAACTTGGGCAGCGAATTCCAGACACCCACTACCCTCTGCGTAAAAAAGTTATTCCTCATGTCCCCCCTACACATTCTGCCACTTATCTTGAATCTATGTCCCCTGGTTCTAGTATTCTCCACCAAGGGAAACAACTTTATCCTGTCCACTCTATCTATTCCCCTCATAATTTTGTACACCTTAATCAAGTCACCTCTCAGCCTTCTTTGTTCTAAGGAAAATAACCCCAACTTATCCAATCCCTCCTCATAGCTACACTTTCTGTGGTAGTGAATTCCACAGGTTCACCTGGGTGAAGAAATTTTTCTTCATCTCAGTCTACCCCTTATCCTTAGACTGCGACCCCTGGTTCTGGACTCCCCCACCATCGGGAACATCCTTCCTGCATTTACCCTGTCTAGTCCTGTTAGAATTTTATAGGTTTCCATGAGATCCCCCCATTCTTCTGAACTCCAGTGAAAATAATCCTAACCGACTCAATCTCTCCTCAGATGTCAGTCCCGCTATTCCAGGAATCAGTCTGGTAAACCTTCGCTGCACTCCCTCTATAGTAAGAATATCCTTCCTCAGATAAGGAGACCAAAACTGCGCACAATATTCCAGGTGTGGTCTCACCAAGGCCCTGTACAATTGCAGCAAGACATCCCTGCTCCTGTACTCGAATCCTCTGGCTATGAAGGCCAACAAACCATTTGCCTTCTTTACCACCTGCTGCACCTGCATGCTTACCTTCAGCGACTGGTGTACGAGGACACCCAGATGTCGTTACACATTCCCTGCTCTCAATTTATAGCCAAGCAGATAATAATCTGCCTTCCTGCTTTTGCTACCAAAGTGGATAACCTCACATTTATCCACATTATACAGCATCTGCCATGCATTTGTCCACTCACTCAGCTTGTCCAAATCACACTGAAGCATCTCTGTATCCTCCTCACAGCTCACCCTCCCACCCAGCTTTGTGTCATCTGCAAATTTAGAGATATTACATTTAGTTCCCTCATCTAAATCATTAATATATATTGTGAATAGCTGGGGTCCCAGCACCGATCCCTGCGGTACCCCACTAGTCACTGCCTGCCATTTGGAAAAAGACCCGTTTATTCCTACTTTTTGTTTCCTGTCTGCCAACCACTTTTCTATCCATCTCAATACACTACCCCCAATCCCATGCGCTTTAATTTTACATGCTAATCTCTTAGGTGGGATTTTGTCAAAAGCCTTCTGAATGTCCAAATAAACCACATCCACTGGGCCCCCTCATCAGTTCTACTAGTTACATCCTCGAAAAATTCCAGTAGATTTGTCAAGCATGATTTCCCCTTCGTAAACCCATGTTGACTCTGTCCGATTCTGCCACTGTTTTCCAAGTGCTCAGCTATTAAATCTTTTATAATGGACTCTAGAATTATCCCCACTACCGACATCAGGCTGACAGGTCTATAATTCCCTGCTTTCTCTCTACCTCTCTTTTTAAATAGTGGGGTTACATTAGCTACCCTCCAATCTGTAGGAACTATTCCAAAGTCTATAGAATCTCGGAAGAAGACCGCCAATGCAGCCAATATTTCTCGGGCCACTTCCTTAAGTACTCTGGGATTTAGATTATCAGGCCCTGGGGATTTATTGGCCTTAAATCCCATCAATTTCCCCAACATCATTTCCCTACTAATACTGATTTCTTTCAGTTCCTCCCTCTCACTAAACCCTGTGTTCCCCAACATTTCTGGTATGTTATTTGTGTCCTCCTTTGTGAAGACAGACCCAAAGCGTGTATTTAGCTGGTCGGCCATTTCTTTGTTCCCTATTATAAATTCCCCTGTTTCTGACTGTAAGGGACCTACATTTGTCTTCACCAATCTTTTTCTCTTCACATACCTATAGAAACTTTTACAGTCAGTTTTTATGTTGCCCCCAAGCTTACTCTCCTACTTTATTTTACCCGCCTTAATCAATCCCTTGGTTCTCCTTTGCTGAATTCTAAACTGCTCCCAATCCTCAGGTCTGTTGTTTTTTTTAGCCAATTTGTATGCCTCGTCCTTGGATCTAATACTATCTCTAATTTCCCTTGTAAGCCATGGTTTGGCCACCTTTCATGTTTTACCGTTGCGCCAGACAGGAATAAACAATTGTTGCAGTTCACCCATGTGCTCTTTGAAAGTTTGCCATTGCCTATCCACCGTCATCTCTTGAAATAACATTTCCCAATCCATCATAGCCAACTCGCGCCTCATACCATCATAGTTTCCTTTATTAAGATTCAGGACCCTAGTCTCAGAATCAACTACGTCACTCTCCATCTTGATGAAGAATTCTATCATATTATGGTCGCTGATCCCCAAGGGGCCTCGCACAACTAGATTGCCAATTATTCCTTTCTCATTACACAATACCCAGTCGAGGATGGCCTGTTCTCTAGTTGGTTCCTCAATGTATTGGTCCAGAAAACCATCCCGTATACACTCCAGGAATTCCTCCTCTACTGCAGTGTTACTAATTTGATTTGCCCAATCTATATGCAGATTAAAGTCACCCATAATTACAGATGCTCCTTTATTGCATGCATCTCTAATTTCCTGTTTAATGCCATTCCGAACATCACCATTACAGTTTGGGGGTCTATATACAACCCCCACTAATGTTTTTTGCCCTTTAATGTTTCTCGGTTCTACCCATACAGATTCCACATCGTCGGAGCTAATATCTTTCCTCACTATTGCGTTAATTTCCTCTTTAACCAGCAATGCAACTCCACTGCCTTTTTCTTTTTGTCTGTCCTTCCTAAATACTGAATACCCCTGGATGTTCAGTTCTCATCCCTGGCCACCCTGCAGCCATGTCTCCCTAGTCCTGACTATATCATACCTGTTTACATCTATTTGCGCGGTTAATTAATCCACTTTATTGCAAATATTCCTTGCGTTAAGACACAAAGCCTTAAGGCTTGTCTTTTTAACATTACTAGTCCCGTTCCCACTATCTTTCACTGAGGCCCTGTTTGATTCTTGCCCTTGATTTCTCTGCCTATCACTTTTCTTATTCCCCTTTCTGCCTTTTGTTCTTATCCTTGATTCCCCCTCCTTTGACTCCTTGCATAGGTTCCCATCCCCCTCCCACTTTAATTTAAACCCTCCCCAACCACTCTAGCAAATATTCCCCCTATCAGTCCCGGTTCTGCCCAGGTGTAACCCATCCAGTTTGTACTGGTCCCACCTCCCTCAGAACCGGTCCCAACGTCCCAGGAATCTGAAACCCTCCCCATCACACCATCTCTTCAGCAACGTATTCATCTGATATATCCCGCTATATCTACTCTGACTAGCACGTGGCACTGGTCGTAATCCTGAGATCGCTACTTTTGAGGTCCTACTTTTCAACTTACTTCCTAACTCCCTATATTCTGCTTTTAGGAACTCATCCCTTTTTTTTACCTATGTCGTTTGTACCAATGTGTACCACGACCACTGGTTATTCACCCTCCCCCTTCAGAATGTCCTGTAGTCGCTCTGAGACATCATTGACCCTAGCACCAGGGAGGCAACATACCATCCTGGAGTCTCGTTTGCGGCCACAGAAACACCTATCTATTCCCCTTACAATTGAATCCCCTGTAACTATTGCATTACCACACTTTTTACTCCTCCTCTGTGCAGCAGAGCCAACCGTGGTGCAACGAAGTTGGCTGTTGCTGCTTTCTCCTGAGAGGCCATTCCCCTCAACAGTATCCAAAGTGGTATATCTGTTTTGCAGGGGAATAGCCATAGGAGATTCCTGCACTGCCTGCCTAGTCCTCTTGCTCTGCCTGGTGGTCACCCATTCCCTTCCTGCCTGTGGACTCTTAGCCTGCGGCGTGACCACCTCTCTATACATGCTATCCACGATATTCTCCACCTCGCAGATGCTCCACAGTGTCCCCAGCCGCTGCTCCAGCTCCAAACCCCGGGCATCCAGGAGCTGCAGCTGGAGACACTTACTGCACACATGCTGGCCCCGGGCACTGGGAATGTTCCCGGCTTCCCACATAGAGCAGGAGGAGAACACCATGGCTTTGTGCTCTCCTGCCATGACTTACCCCTTTAAATTAAATTAAACCTTTTGGAAGATACTTAATATCAAATAATATCAATTACTCTAAGGCCCTTCTTCCCTGCTCCTTGTTGTTACAGAACATAGCCCTTACAAACGATGAACCACAAAATAAGACCTTAAAAACTAAAAGCGATAAAAGTTGTAAATACTTACCCGACCGTACTCACGGTATTCAAAGGATCACCTCGTTCCCTCCCAAAGCAGCACTCCAGTGCAGACTGTGATGCTGACTGCAGGACACTCTCCCCAGACCGCTTCACAGCGATGCTGACTGCAGGACACTCTCCCCAGACCACTTCACAGCGATGCTGACTGCAAGACACTCTCCCCAGACTGCTTCACCGTGATGCTGATTGCAGGACACTTCACAGACTCAATATTGATTGAGGGATAAATGTTGTCCAGAATGCTGCAGGTAACTCCCTGCTCTTTTTCAAATAATGTTATGGGATCTTTAACATCAACCTGAGAGACCAGACAGGGCCTCAGTTTAATATTTCATCCAAAAGGTGGCACCTCTGACAGTGTAGCACTTGCACCATCAGCGTAGAATTTTGTGCTGTCGTCCTGGACTGGGACTCACATGCACAACCTTCTAACTCAGAGCACTGCCAATTGAGCCATAGCTTACAGTTACAACATGGGAAATTTTAACAGCATTGGAATGGCAGGCAGAGCAAAGTAATGAAAGAGAGTGGGCTGATCATCAGAAAAAGGAAGAGACAAACTTGGTTTTGCTCTCCCAACATTTTTCATGCCATCATTTATACCCCGTCTTCGGCTCCAATGCCTAGCTTCATAATCAGTTCAGCTGGAGATTCTGCAGTACTCCTGCAAAGAGGCAATGGTTTCTCACTGGCTCTCCAGCTGGCAAGGGAGACCCCTGTCGCCTCCATTAAATACTGCCCAATATATCTGATTTTGAGGCAGATTTTGTTTCACTTGAAATACTTAACATGTGCAATTTGTTGATGAAGTACCACAGATTCCCATTTAAAAATTCCAAGTGTCAAATGAAATGCCAGTTTCTGAGAGGTTAGCACCCAGACACAATCATTTGCCAGTAACGCAGGGATTTCTCAGGCCTGGAGTCAATGCTAGGATTGTGTAGTTACATTTGAGGAAGTGAAAAGTTAGGCTGCTCTTGGTGTGATGTTGTGCTGAAGCTGTGAGAGGTGTCTTGGGATGGGGGCTAAATGCTAGTTCAGGAAAGAAATTGGTACAAGCTGTATATGTGAGGATCTGCAAGGAAGTTGGGGGAGGAGATTGTAGCCTGTGCACTGTCACCATGTTTGTACACTGCAGATGCTGTTTTAAGCATAAAATTGTGGAATATTTTGATGTCCTTGTTATAGATAGAGTGACATGACAACCATTTTATTGTAGCAACTATAATCATGTAATAAAAATGACAATTTTGTAAGGTCAAAAGTTCATGTCTTGGTCAGTAATAAATGGTAGCCATTTTAAATTTGTTATGATACTGTTAAACTAACAGATGGGTGGAATTTTACATGGTCAGTTTGATCTTAATTCTGATTTTGTTTTATTTGAAATCCATAAATTTGCATCTACAAAATACTGGTGTTTTCTATAACCAGAGATTGCAATGGATCACGTGGGTGCTGAACTTTGAAGTCCTTTTTCATTTAATGCAAATTCTAATGAACATGGGCTAGAAGTGAGGTATCATTGCATTCTACATTAACAGCTTTAAAATAGCAGGACTAATTTAGTGAGGCCCTGTCGCTAGTGCAATGGATCACTTAGTGGGCATAAGGATAAAAGTATTGACACAACTGGTTTTTTTAGTGTCAAAGAATTGTAACTTTTTCAAGACCTTACGAGTAAACCAGCGTTTTTCTGTTAAATCTAAATCTGTGCAAATTCATGTTAGCAAGGGCCATATACCACTTCACAAGTTCTGAAGGCCACTTTCCCCCAGGACTGCTCACCCATCCAAAATGCAGAGATGATTCTGATCTTTGAAAATCAGTTTCATAATGATGTTTATGCTGATTATGGGAATCTTATACAATGAAATACCTCCACTTATACAACTGATCTACACAAAGCAGCCTTGCTGTTATTTAATTGCCCATCAGTTCATTCATTCACAGGATGTGGGAGTTGTTAGGAAAGCCAGCATTTATTGTCCATCCCTAATTGCCCTTCAGAAGGTGGTGGTGAGCTATCTTCTTAAACAATTGCTGTCCGTCACATCCTGTTCCTTGTTGAAATCCTAATATGGCCTTTCAGACAGCCTATCCAATACCTCCTCCTTATCAATTTTAAACCCTTCAAATGTCTGAATTACCTGCTCTTTCACTATAACCTGGGCAGCATCTTCTTCCTTGGTAAAGACGGATGCAAAGTATTAATTTAATATTTCAGCTATGTCCCCTGTCTCCATTCGTAAATCCCCTTTTAGGTCCCTAATCAGCCTTACTCCTCCTTTTACCACCCTTTTACTATGTATATGCCTATAAAAGATTTTGGGATTCCCTTTTATGTTGGCTGCCAGTCTCTTTTCATATTCTTTCCTTGCTTTGCTTATTTGCTTCATCACTTCCCCTCTGAACTTTCTATATTCAGTCTGATTGTCAGTTGTATTATCCACCTGACATCTGTCATAAGAACACTTTTTCTTTTTCACTTTAATCTCTATCTCTTTCATCATCCAGAGAGCTCTGGATTTGTTTACTCTACCTTTCCCATTCATGGGAATATGCTTTGTCTGTGCCAGCACTATCTGTTCTTTATTCAATTACCATTTTGCCTGCCAACCTTTGATTCTAATTTATTTAGCCCAGATCCATTCTTACCCCGTTGAAGTTGGCTTACCCCCAGTTCATTATTCTTAGTCTGGATTATTCTTTGTCCTTTTCCATAACCAACCTAAACCTTATGAAACAATGATCACTTCCCCTAAATGCTCTCCTACTGACACTTGATCCACTTGGCTCACCTCATTCCCAAGAATCAAGTCTAGCAGTGCCTCCTCTTCTTGTTGGACTTGAAATATGCTGCTGTAGAAAAGTTTCCTGAACACACTCGAGGAACTATTGCCCCTTTCTATCCTTTACATTATTACTTTCCCAGTTTACATTTGGATAGTCATGATCTTCCAAAACTCTCTCAATTCAGGAATTGTCACCTTGGATTGGAAAGCTGCCAAAGCCCCTCCATTATTTAGGAAGGGCTGGAGAGAGAAACTAGGAAATTATAGATGTACTAGTTTAACATCAGTTTTGGGGAAGTTATTAGTACCTATTATTAGGGACAGAGTGACTGAGAATTTGGACAAATATAAACTGATCAGAGAGAGCCAGCATGGATTTGTAAATGGTAAGTCATGTCTAATGGACCTCATTGAATTTTTGAGATGGTAACAAATGTCATAGATAAAGGAGTGCCCATGGATATTGTTTATATGAACTTCCAGAATGTTCAATAAGATCCCACATAAGAAACATTAAAAACAAAAATGGGTGCACATGGAACTGGATAGCAAATTGAGGGGCTGAATAATCTGTTCTTGTTCCTGACTTATGCATGCTATGAATCTATAGGTGGTTTATTCTTTTTACAATCTTCTCAGTCCAGAGTTTTGTTTCCTCATCCTCTCTGATGATCTATGAAAGGGAGAGTCTGCATTGACTCAGTCTGCTACCTCATGCCAGATCTGCTGCACAGTAGGAGGGTACAGCAAAGCACCAAAAATGTTCTAGCGGGTTGAATAAAATGGAACAAAAACAGGTTGTTCGTGCACCTGCACCGATGTACTATCACGCACAATGCTATCGCGTCACATTCCCAACGTCATCACAGCTAATCCAGGTAATATGGCCCAGAAATTGGGAGCTTTCCTACCTTATTAAAATTGAATTAAGTTGCTTGTTAATGGTCCAATTGACTCAAATAGTACGTGTTGGAAGCAATAAAACACATGGAGAGTGTGATTCATGCCAGGTGGGTGTTTTGTTTTTTTAACTGCAAGCTTGTACGGGCGGGTTTAAAGTTTCCAGCTGAGTCCTCATTTTGAACTCAGCTGTTCAGGAGACACGTCCTGCAATGAGGAAGAGAGGAGGAGGAGCAGTGATTGACTATGCTCGTCATAAAGGCTCCAGCTGGCCAGCTCTGTACATTTATTAACATGAAGGGATGTCACTCCTTGAATGTTCAGTTGGTCTGTGACCACAATCAACTGATTATATAGGTATGAATGAAGTACCCAGGCAGCAGCCACAAATCAGACATTCTGAGTAACTCCCATGTTCAATGGACCTGATGCCCTGGATGGTTGGCTTCTACATGACAAGGGTTACCATTTGAAGAGATGGCTCATGACTCCAGTAAGGGCCCTGAGATCAGACGCGGAGAGGAGCTACAACAACAGCCACAGAACCGCCAGGGCCATTGTAGAGCAGACAATTGGGCTACTGAAGATGAAGTTCAGATACCTTGACAGATCAGGAGCAGCATTGCATTGTCACTCATTCTCGTAGTGTTCTGCCTACTCCATAACCTCGCTATTCAGAAAGGGGATGCCCTTGAGGAAGAGGGGATGACAGATAGTGATCATTCCTCTGATGATGAAGAAAAAGACAAGGTGAGGGAATACCCTGACGTAGAGGCGCAGAGCCCTGGACGTGACTGCACGGATGGCTGTGGCACAAAGAATGTCTTGATAAGGCAGAGGTTCCAATAGGTTAGGATTTCTCAGTGTCAGAGATGCGTGCACTGCATGTGTCTCAAAGTCATTCCATGTGAAATATGAGTCACAATAACCGTCCTGTCAGTACGCTCACTGTTTCAAGTCCTTTGCATTCGAGGCATCCTGACCCGTATCCAATTCTGGAAAGTCACGTATATCTCCCAAAAGAAGTTCAATGACACAGATTGAATGAACCTCTGCATAAGGGATAACGAACATAAGGTTTATTGAAGTATTCACTATGACACATCTATTTAACAAATATACAATCTGCACCCATGTGACCTACTTGGTGACTATTGTGGAGTATTCTTAAATTGTTTCTATTGCTCTGACACAGTGCTCCCTCCCTTGCTTGCTGCTGCTGATCTGCTTCACCCTTTGCCGTGGATAACTCTGGTGAGTGTCCTTTGTGCGACGGAGGCCTTGAGACTACATTAGAAAACTCCTGCTGAGTCGCGGCAGAAGCTTCTGCCACCACAGCAATCAACGAGGGCTGTGCCAATGGCAGATGGGCAGAGGAGAGGCTGCCCTTCAGAAATGCCCTGAGAGGTGCTTCCAGATGGTGGCAGCAGCTGCTCATCCTCTACCACGAGGACCGATTGGTCCTCCCTGACTTCCTCTGAGATCCCAAGAGCTGGCTCATGGTCCAGGTTCCCAGTCCTCCTATCGCCCTGGTTCTGGTGGTTTGCCCCTCCATTACTGACGCTAGTCTTCCCACAGAGAAAGCTTGTTGCTTCTAAGAATGGATGATCGCAGTGCTCATGGCCTGGATGGGCATCTCCACAATCCAGGCCAGAGTACAGAACCCCTCAGGTGTATCCACCAAAATTTCCATGCACCTTGCACTGGACATTCAGCATCTGCTACCTAATGGTCAACTCCAGAGGTTCATCATCTGTCTTGGACCCAGTCTCTGGATCGCCTCAAACACACCTCCGCCTGCCTGAGGCTGCTCCGAGCTGCGCCTGCATCTGTGAAGTGCCCTCACCAGATTGTGCTTGCCCTCTTTCCGCTGCGCTAATCCCTGCCAAGGTGCCAGTATCTGCACTGGTGCTTGGTGCAAGGTGAAGTTGTGATGTTGCATCCTCCGAGAACTCTTCTTCATCCTCGGAGGCAATGGTCAGACCAACGGGTCTGGCGGTTTCCGTAGAAGAGGTTTCACCTGCGCAGGAGCAAAAGGGCATTAGTTGTCATTTGAAAGCATTTAACAGATGCGCAAGGACACAATGCACAGTAGCATTAGCAGCATGTGTATAAGAGATATAACACACAGCAACCATGAAACCACACTTGCAGCAATATCACAAGGTTTCCACTAGGAAGCTTCCCTGCTTTTGAGCCCAGAAACAACACATTTACCATTCATGAAAGCATACCAAGCATCAGTGCCCCTCCCACTTGCCCTCTCCCCCTATGTGCCCCGCTTTCAGCCCCTTGTGATCTCACCAGACCCCTGCCTTCCTCCAATCTCGCCTCTGCCGATGGATCGGGTAAATTCTGTTGAGTTTAGCAAGAGAACATTCTCCTCCCGCGGCTTAAGGATTGCCAGATCCTCCACCTCTAGTCCTGCTTCTTTCCCTGGAATTGTGGGCCCATTATTCCTGCATGTAGATGTTACATTGCAATGATTATTACTCTTGGGTTACTTGATGTCATTCCGTCTTAAAGGTAACAGAGGAATGCATGATCTGCATAATGCTTGGCTGCCAAGATGCTGTGCACCTTCCTCATGTGTAAGGCCTTCCCCCGCACCCCCCTGCAACCACAGCCACACCTCCACAGAGGCATCAGGGCCACGAACAGTGCCATTGCTGCATAATGTGGCCTTGGACCTCAGACGTACTCATAAGGCTCTAGCATTTTCGAGCCTTCCCTGTTGTTTCCTGGGACAAAAATTCACATAATGAGGACTTACTCACCCTTGCTAATCTCAAAAGGTCATTCAGCCTCTTCTTACATTGTGTCCAAGTGCAAGGCACAACATCCACACTGCTGAACTCTGCAGCCACCTCCTCCTGTCACAGGGGGAGGTCTCCTCTTTCCATCTGCTGGCATTAGGACCTCACACCTGGTGGACACAGCCTGGAGGAGAGCCTGGAGGGATTCATGATCGAAAGGCAGGGCTGTCCGTGCCCTTCTTCCCTTCCTCGCCTCTCGCTCCCTTGTCTCAGCCATCTGTGGAGGAAAACATGCTAGAACTAAATAGTTCCTCAATGTTAAGATCTTGAAAGCATTTCCATGATCAGATTGTATGCCATATGTGTTCACTGGCAAAAAACGACTTAAACTCTGGACATTTTAATACAATTTAGTTAAGAATCACACTCAACTCGAACAATGCTTGACACTATCTCCGACAAATAAATACTGATTTTGGATTGAAGACTCACATTTCCTGAGTCACCTGGCACCAGCCTTTAAATGAGTGGCCGTGACCTTCTTCTGGGTCACAACCAGCTACAATGAATACCGGACAACCCACCCTCCAGCTCTGATTGGGTGGACGGGAAAAAGAGATTTGGCTTCGCAGCCTTGAAACCTGCCCTCAGGCTCACAATTGGCTAATTACCATTTTGGATGGCGTTCTTTGACTGTGGGGGCAGGGAGTCAGAAAGCTACCCACTTCTGGGTGCGAGTCCTGCCCGTCACAATGGGACATATTATTCAGCCTTTTATAAATTATATAAATCTTTTTATAAATGAGTAGTGTTCTGCCCAACTACATTTCTGCTGCTACTGTCCAAAATTATGTTGCTTATTTTTTATAGGGAGCAACATCCTAGGGCTGAATTTTCTGGTTGGGGGGGAGCGGAACGGGAGCGGGTGCAGACCCGATCACCGCCTGTGATCGGGTCCACGCTGCCATTTTACGCGGGCGGGCCAATTAAGGCCCGCCCAGTGTGAATCGCGGCTCCTGAGGACAGTGGAAGTGGGCGGGCGGCAGCGGGTCTGCAATGACTGCCGGGTCCAATGATGACCCGGCGGCCTGTTTTAAAAAGTTGCGGCAACCTTTCCAAGCCTGCGTATCATGGCCAGTGGAAGGGCTTCCCAGAGTGCTGCTGGTGAGCAGGCCAGGCAGGAGGGTAGGGCAGGGGGGTGCACTGTGCCCCTCGTTTTTCCGATGATTGCCTTTCTGCCCTCCACGAGGTGGTGGCAGCACGGCTGGAGGTCCTCGTACCCCAGGATGAGAGCAGGAGGCAGAGGTGGTGAGCTCCCGCGACGTGGCACGGTGCACCTGGATCCAGTGTCGCAAGTGCTTCAATAACCTGTTGTGCTGAGGAAGGGTGAGTACCATGTTGGCATTGGTCAAATAACCCAGCAGGTAGGCTTTCCAACCTGGTGCCCCCCTCAACCCAAGTCTGAGTGTAGTGACTGCATTGAATCATTGACGGCATGTGTCCTTCGCTGGGTGGGCCAGCACATATTGCCCATGCCGAGGTTACCCTGAGAGGGTGGTGAAGAGATGGGTTCTGCCTCCACAGCAAGTGGTACACTGTGACCCACATTACTGTTTTGGGGGCAACCTGGAGGAGCTGCACCTAGGCGCAGTGCTGGAACTCCAGGACATGTCAAAGTCAGGGTGATGACATGCTGGGAGGGGAGCTTCAAGGTGGCGTGGCACCGATCGATCTGCTGTCCTCTGTGCTCCACGTGCTTGCGTCTCCTTGCTATGGAAGGTTAGACTGTGTGGTTCCAAATGTGATGTAGGCAGCATTTGGCCAAGAGGGTGGTGGGGTGAGGACAGGCCTTTTGTGTGAGCGTTCGGCAGCAGCGGGATGAGGAGGCACTGGAGCCCTGCAATGTCCCATTCTGGTTGGGGTGGGCCATCTGCGAAGAGAGCCCAAGTACAAGTAGCACTAATCAATGCTCTTCACTCCTTTTCAGGAGAAAAATGCACATAATGCCACCGAGCGGGTAAGGACTGGCGGAGGTCCGGCACAGAAAGCAATACTCAGCTGATTCCTGCAGGAAGCCCTAGATTTGGGGAGGCACCATGTGCCCAGGTCCACTGGTGTCGGTGAGGCTGGTGTATCACAGGCAGGTATGTTTGCCCAGCAGTGAGGTCACCATTGTTCTCCCAGCAGCCACGGCAGTGCTGAATGTTCAGTGATTGAAGTTTGCAACATGGCTTGACCATTGCTTATGGAAGGATGAGCGCATAAGTATCCGGGGGATAGGGATACACATTGACATTGTCTCCACGTTAACTGATCCAATGTCCTTGTTCTTCCTTTCAGCATCAGCGGAGCAGGGCCGGGAGGAGGAGCAGCAGAGGCCACTTCTCACACCTGAGGGCCCTGAAGTCTCACCAGCATCACACCATCTCTGCCAGGCAGGCATCAGCGCAGATACTAGCACCTCGATGGGAATTAGAAAATCGAATTGTGTCCCGGGGCACAGCTGTGAGGGCACTTCACAGTCACTGGAGAAGCTGGCAGAGACAAAAAGTGCTCATGGCGCCAGCAGTCAGAGGACTGCAGGGGACCAGGCACATGCTCAGTCGGTGCCTGATGATGTGCCTCTGGAGTCGTCCGCGATGCAACAAGCGCAGGAAATGCGGCTTGGTGTGCGGGAGCATCTGTGGGAGATACATGAGGCTATGCTTGGCTTGGTGTCCGTGGTGGGGGAGTCTACGTGGACTATCGCTGAAGCAATGAGCCTCATGTCCAAGCGCCAGGCATCCTCCTTGGAGAGAGTGGTGACTCTCATGGAGAGGCTCCTCCTGGAGACCCATCGGGGCTTCCTGGAGATGCGCTTGGACCGGCAAGCCATCACATCGGCATTGACCTCAGCTGGTCAGGGCCAGTGTGGGAGATGGTCTGGGCACCAAGTTTCCCAGCTCGGTGCCCATCCATACATGGTGAGCAGGGAGGTCCGAAGCGATCTCACGTCGGCGCAGCAGCTGCCTGTTGTCTCTGCGGGCTCCTCTCATGGCGCTCCGGATAAGGGCAACAGCTCCTCTGCCACTCTCCCAGTGACCATTTCATCCGATCAGGCTGCAACGACTGGGGAGATGCCAGCTGTGGAACTGGCAGCTTCCTCCTAGGCGCGGCCAACACAGGCTCCACGGGCCTGGGGACAACCGCCAAGGTCATCAAGGCCAACAGGACAGCAGAGTCAACAGGCTGTCTCAGATGCCACTCCCAGCGAGGGGTCAGCAACAAGACGTAGCATCCAAAAACGTAAACATAAGGCACCTTAGGCACACCACAGGTTTATCACTGGTGCTTTTGTGTTGGTCCGCAATGAGGTTTTTATGAGTTGGTGTGATTTTTATCACCTTTTTCATTTTGTTTAATTAAGTTTCTTTTGTTGCAGTATTAAATTCAGACATGTCACAATGGCTGAGGTTGCCTCTTTTGTTCTGCAGGTAGACGGTTTCCAATAATGTAATGACTGCTTTGTGGGACATTCAGCTTTATTAACAAGGACCTTAGTTAATGTTTCTAACCAGGCAGATTTTGCACTTAGGTCTCGAATATGGAGCATACAGCCCAGGCTTGTCCTGGAGGTCCATATGTGGTGTGCTAGCTGAAGGCTCATTGGATTAAAGTCTCCTGGGTGTCTCTGCCTCCCTGGAGTCTGCCCGGGTCAGCATCTACCCCCTCAGCATTTCCCAGTGCATGCTCATCCTCGGACTCATTGCTGGACTCATCGTGTGCATCCGCTGCCAATGCGTCTACATCTTCATCGTCCACAGTGTCCCCCCTTTCCAGCGCAAGATTGTGGAGAGCACAGCATGCAACCACTATCAGTGACACAGGACCTGGGGGCTACTGGAGTGCACCCCCTGAGTGGCTCAGGCATCGGAAGCGCATCTTGAGAAGGCCGATGGCTCTCTCCACCACAGCCCTTGTGGAGGCATGGCTCATATTGTACCACTGCTCAGCTTCTGTCCTTGGATGGTGGAGAGGCATCATGAGCCACCTTCTGAGGGGATAGCCTTGTCACCCAGCAGCCATCCATCCAGCCGGGCTGGAGCACTGAAGAGCCCCGGCACCTGGGAGTGTCTGGTATAGGCTTCGTGGGAGCTGCCTGGGTAACTTGCAAAGACTTGAAGAATCAGCATCCTGCGATCACACACTTTCTGCACGTTCATGGAGTGGAAGCCCTTCCTGTTGACGAAGGCACCTGCTGGCGCCTTGATGGCCACATGTGTGCAGTCGATTGCACCCTGGACATGGGGGAAGCCAGCAATGGCTGTACAGCCTCTGGCTCGCTGTGCCTGGCTTGCCTGGTCCCAACGGTAGAGGATGAATGTCAATGCACGCCTGAATAGAGCATCTGTGACCTGATTGGCCCAAGTGTGCACAGCTGATTGGGAGACACCGCAGTGATCACCCACCGAGCCCTGGAAGGAGCCAGAGGTATAGAGGTTGAGGGCAGCTGTGACCTTTAGAGCCACTGGCATGGGGTGTCCGCCCAAACAGTTCGCGGAGATCTCAGGCCCAATCATCTGACAGATGTAGTTGACTCTCTCCCTTGAGAGATGGAGACTCCTTCGGCACTGCACCTCAGACATATTGAGGTAGCTGCTTCGCTGCCTGTGTACCCTGGCAGCATGATAGCGGGGTCTTCTGCAGCCCCTTCCATCTTGGACTATCTCTTGGCTCTGCACTCTTTGTGCCTGCGCCTGACCTCACAAAGGTGGCTCCCCTGGAGGCTGAATGTGCACTCCTGGCCTCCTCCCCCTTCTAGCCCTCTCTTCCTCCTCAGAGGAGGTGCCTCCAGTGGAGAGTTCAGCTCCCATTTCCAGGCTAAGGAAAGGCTTCCTGAAACCTGCAAGCCCAAAATAGATTCCTCACTGCAGAGTGCTGACCTGAAGGTTGTGGGAGTCCAGACCAAGCAGCTGGTATGCGGTTTGAAGTATTGCAGATCACACAGGCAAGTATCAGTAACTTTGAAACATCAATATTTGACATAGCACACCCGCGACCCCACTGAGCACTCTTATCCCACCGACCCGAAGATTGCACGTGCGCCGAAAAATCGTGTCGATTGGTGCCCCAAGGGGCCCATTAGTTAATGGCGGGCACGCATCGGAGAGCATTGCGTGCCCACCCAACGAAATATCGCGATGGCGCGCGGTGACGTCAGGATGCTCGCTCCACGTCACCACACATAATTTTACGCGCGTGCATGCGGGGCCCGCCCCCACGTGCCAATGGGAAAATTCTGCCCCTATAGATTTTGTCTATCTAGACCCTTCACATAATGGCATCCCCTGACCTCCTGGACCTCATGCAGGAATTGTTTTCCTTAGAATGTAGAGCACAGGAACAAACCATTGGTTCAATTGGCCTATGCCGGTGATAACGCTCCATACCTGCCTTTTCAAACTCTATTTCATTCCTATTTCTCATATCTCTCCATTTTCTTCTTACTCATATGGTAGTAATTTGTTACAGATCACTCCTGGAGTCTGAGTTGCTGTGGCAATATGGACTTCTTCTGAATCTCTGGATAGTGATGGTAGAGGCTCTGACTCATATATGAGTCCCTTAAATGTATCATTACTACCTACTTCACACCCTCGTGGCAGTGAGTTCCACTTCTTATCAACTTCTTTGCAAAGAAATTCTTTCTACATTAGTTGTTACTTGCTATCCTATATTTATCCTTTGGACGTGGCTGATCTTTTTCTTAATTCCATCTACCTACATTAGTTCAGTAACCCTTAAGACCCTTGTCTAACAAAAATCTTTCAATCTTACCCCCCTATATTCTGGACAGACCCACATTGGAAACAATTTCTCTATATCACCCAATGAAACCCCTTCATAAGTTTAAAGACTTCTATCATGTTTCCATTTAATCTTCACTTTTCCAGCGAGGAGCCCCAGCCTGCTCATCTTTCCTGATAGTTGCTTCCTTTTGAATGTTGGCAATAGCCTTTTAAATCTTTCCTGCACTTTCACCAATTGTTTCAATATCCTTTTTTGTCGTATGAAGGACTAGAATTGCACACAGTATTCAAGTGTGGTCTAACCAAGGTTGTAAACAAATTTAACATAACCTCCCTGATTTTTGTATTCTGTTCCCCAAGGAATGGACCACAGTACTCTGTTTGCTCTCTTTATACCCACAGCAATTTGTGTCACTGGTCTTAATGAGTTTTAGCATTTCAGTTTTTAAAGACTGACCTCACACAGCATCATGAGCTCCATCCATCTTGCCACAGGCCCACTGAAGTAGTCCTAGCAGATCTTGTGCTAGTATTGCAAAATTGGCCCTAACCACCCTCAGTTGCAAGATTTTGGGCTGAATTTTACCACGAAATTTGGACTCCGTCATTGGCGTGAGCTCCAGTTGCTGGCAGCAGGAGCCCGCTTGGCAATTTTACCGCAGGTGACCTCCTAATTGGTTGCCTGTGGGCCTGCTATCCAATTAAGGACAAGGGCCGGTTTCCTGAAGCTACCAGCCCAATCAGAAGGTTGGCAGCTCTGAAGCCTCAATAATGCGATTGGGAGAGGTGGGCGTTGCTGAGGCAGATCGAAGATCTCGGGGCACTGTCAGGTAAATAAAATAAAAATAATAAATTCAGAAAGTCGGAGTGTTCAAAGAGAAATGCCTCTTGGTCAGATTGTTGGGTGGGAGCTGCCCACCCTGCCTGCCTTTGGCTCCAATGGTCCTCCTGGCCTGCCGCAGGGCGGCCGATTCCGTGGAACTGGCAATATCCCATGCAGTTGGGAGGCGGGGGGGGGGGTTGCAGGTGGTCCTGACAATGGCAAATTGCCAGCAGCCTGCTAATGGCCCTAAATGGGGTCTTTATAATGCATATCATGGAGGCGAACAGCTGATCCACATCCCAGCTGGCCTCTTGCCCGCAGCTGGGAAACTTCCCCAGTAGCGGAACTACACCAGGGAGCAATCCGGGATCTGGTAAAATTCAGCCCTATGAATGAATCCTTATAACATGTCAGAACCTTTATTATAAGATAACAACAAGTGTTGGAATACATGTGTGAACAGGATATAGTAGTAGAGTAAAAAGATAACCCAAGAAAAGAATTACACACTCTGGATCTCTCCATCATACATGTAGCACTGAGAATTCACTCCTCTTTCTTCTGAAAAGTCCCAACCTTCACCACACAAAAATAGATTAAAAAGAACACTTTTTCCTGATATTTATTAAGTTATAAAAGAAGAGAAACAAAGACTTAACTTAGGCACTTGGCAAAACATTATGTTCAGTTTTATGGTTCCTTGTGTGAGGACAAATTCATGCTCCATTTGTTTCAATAATTGGAAAATGTCACATTGACATTTTATTATTAGAAATGCTTTTTTAATAGATGTTGATCCCCGAGGCCGAAGGAGGTAAACTTTACAATGAAAGCATCCATTATATGATGCACACCCAATGTCAATATAGAGCACAATAAATGAATTGATTGCTTGTTTTTATGTTTGTTATTTCTTGCTGTTATAATCCAATCTTCACTTTCTAAATGCAGGGTGGAAACGTAAACAGTGTACAATAGACAAGAACCTGTTTCTTCCAGAGGAAGGGTTGGATTAGACTAGCAGGCTATTTTCTTGTTTCTTTCTACATGCAGTTCAAGGCCAGAAAGGAGTAAGGTGGAATTAGTTCTGTGCTTTTGCTTGGTGGTCATTTTCTGATTCACTACATGTTCCATACCCTTATACAATATCTTTTGCTTTCACATTGAACACTAACTAACTTTATAGGGAGTAAAACACTAACCACTGATGTAATCAGTAGTTTCGATGTGGTGGCACTGCTGTACATTTTGAAACAATATCTAGTAGCCAGAACGTAAAATTTTTGTTTTTCAATTTGCCTTGCTTCTGTAATTTTAAGTTGTGGAATTTTTTTTTTTAAGATTGTGGGCATAAATTGAGACTGTGGGTGGATTTTTCAGTAACCATCTTGCTGAGTGCTTCTCCCCCATTGCCTGATACTGATGGGGGTCCAGTCCACCTTGTGGGCCAGGCTTTGATGGCCTAGGCTAGCAAGTTGCATGCAGGAAAATTAGCAGTCCAGAGCAGTCTGGCGGCTCTGGGCCAATACAATATTGGGCAGCCTGGACTGGAATAAGGTAAACTTTGGTGGGGATATCATGCAGCAGTGGCCAGGTTGTTTTTCGTGGAGTCTGGGGAGCATTTCTGTCCACCATGACCCACATAATTGATTTAAACTTACCCTCTTAGGCTGGACTTGTCGATTGACACTGTGTGGTACCAGTATTATCCTAAAGTAGCAATTAGGATGATGTCATGTCATGACCCTGACTTACGTAGCCAAGCGATAGGCTCCTGTAGGGCTCTGGTCAACTGGCAATAAGCCCTGGAGAAGATGGGGAAAACCACACTGTTGGGAACATGAGGCAAAATCATACTTGCCATTTTCAGGGCAATACTGCTGGGTTTCCACCAGGCAGGATGTTTCAAAATCTCCTTCACGGTTTATTAATTATGGCTAAGGTATACCAATAAAAGAAATTACTAAAATTAATTGTTCATTTAAAAAAAAATTAAACCATGGGGATAGGAATTTTTAAAAAATGTATACATTCAAAAAAGCTGACAGGCATTTTGCTTCAGTATTTAATTTTCAAAGAAGGCTTATACAATGACTTATGATTCAAATAATAAAGCACATTTGGCAAGAACATTCCTCAGGGTAGCACCAAGAATGGAGAGGATTATGAGAAAGCACTTGTATGATCAAATGTACAGATTGAGAAATTAAGGAAACTTTACTTAAAAATCATAGCTGCTTTCTGCGCTTTAGGTATTTACCAAATATACACCATACTAATTCTACACGACTTTCTTTGTTTTGGAAAAAAATGATTGAAGCGGACTGTAATATGCAATGAGTTTTCTCAGCTTTGAATTGTTAGTGTTGTATTTGGAATTCAAATGTATATCATTAGTGTTCGTAATTTGTATAATCAACATTTCTGTTTAAGGTAATATGTTGAAATATAATGCTGGGAACTATTCAGTGGCAAAAAATATTCTGTGATAGAAAATTTCTGAGAATTTTCTGCAGAATTGGTAATAAGGTAACGCGCTGTCTGATGTTGAATTTAATTTTAAATATAAAACATTTCAGTAATGTTAAGGTTGATTTTTAGCCGTAGATGGATTTGGGAGGGGATGTGAAGAGGTAGGCTGCCCTGCCAGGAATCCAGTCCACACACTCCATGGTGGAAGGCCGACGTCATTTTAACTCCCAAGCCTTATTTAAATTTTGTCTGCGGTGTTCTACCCCCAACAACTGCCACCCCCCACCCGCCTCCAAACCCTCCAACCTCCCAAGTTAGTATACATGGAATAAATTAAAGCCATAAACACAAGTATAGAAATTACACTGCCACCCCACGCAGCCTCCCCAAACCCCCTCCCCCACCAGCTTTGTTTTAGTTGCTGGGATTGATCTTTGTCTTTAACATTAAATGATAAAAATATCAGGTGGACTCCTTGTCAAATTTTCCTCTTCATCCAGATGTAAGGATAATAATCTACTCTGCCCAAACATTGGAGACAACACACTACAACACAATTTCTAAATTTGTGGATGATACCAGATTAGGGGGATAGTCAATACCGAGGAGGACTGCAATAAAATACATGAGGAAACTTGCAGAATGGGGAAGTAATTGGAAAATGAAGTTCAACCCAGAGGTAGTACATCTTGGTAGGAATAGGGAGGTCACTTATGACTTGGAAGGTGCAAGTTTAGGTGGGGTAGAGGAACAAATGGATCCCGGAGTACCAATCACAAAAGTTGTGCCACAGGTTAGCAAGGTAATTGAGAAAAAAACAAACACTTGGCTTTATTGATGGAGGGAAAGAATTGAAGAGTAAGGAAGTTATACTAAACCTGTATCAAACTTCGGTCAGACCACAATTAGAGTACCACATGCAGTTCTGGTTGTCATATTATTAAAAAGGATATAGAGGCATTGGAGAGGGTGCAGAGAAGATTACATGAGTGATACCAGAAATGCATTTGTATACATATTGGGAAAAGATTGACAGGCTGGGCCTCTTCTCTTGAAAAAAGTAGGCTGAGGGGTGACATGATAGAGGTCTTTAAAGTTATGAAAGGTTTTGATAGAGTGGATACAAAGAGAATGTTTCCTCTTGTGGGGAAGAGCATAACTAAAGGCCATCAATATAAGATAGTCACCAAGTAATCTGTTATAGAGTTGATTTTCCAGGCAACTTTTCTTGGTGGAAACATTGAACTTCATTTACAAGACAGCAGCAGCAGCTACATGTATACACCTAACTCTATAATTAAAGAAGAGCTAAAAACAAAAAGCTAAAAGCTACTGCGGATGCTGGAAATCCAAAACAAAAACAGAATTACCTGGAAAAACTCAGCAGGTCTGGCAGCATCGGCGGAGAAGTTAACTGATTTCTTCTCCGCCGATGCTGCCAGACCTGCTGAGTTTTTCCAGGTAATTCTGTTTTTGTTATTAAAGAAGAGCTTCCGCCTAGAGGTTCCCATGCTGCTAACTCATTGGTTTACACAGGTCATGTGACCTTACAACAGAGGATTATTCTTAAAGCTACAGTCCTCCATTTATCAGAACTGTAATTACTACATTCCTTCCCCTTTAACTTTTCTGTACATTTTGTATTTACAAGGGTATTTATCTCATGACATTACAATATTTACACAGGTCATGAAATTACAAGTTCAGTCTGTCAGGTGGTTTACTGATCTGTGTAGAACATCGTAGCTCCACGACGTCTGATTCTTTGAAAGGAACTACATTCTTGGGAACTGCATTAACATCAGGTACCTCATTAGGCACAGGCAGTTCAGTGTCTTCCATTCCGACAGAGATATCGGGCATTTCTATCCTTAGTTGAGCAACTTCAACAGGAACCACAGGTTCAGCAATGGTTACAGGTGGAACATCATTCTGTTGGGGTATCTCCCTTCTTCTTAAATGATCCACATGTTTACGGGTGATCCAGCCTTCCACTCCCACGTGGTATGACAATGGTCCGGTCACGGAGCTTACTTTACCAGGTAACCACTTCAGTCCTCCACCAAAATTCCTTACATATACTGCTTTTGCAACGGTAAATTATTGCTCATGACTATACAAATCATGAGTTGCTTTTTGGTTCCCTTGACTTTTCTCCACCTTCCCCTCCAAACTCGGAAGTATCAGGCTTAGTCTCATTCGAAGACGGCACCTCATCAGTAACTCTGCAGGTGTTGTGCCTGTCGTAGTGTGGGGGGGTTGTTCTGTAGTGAAATAAGAAATGAGGAAGTTTATTTTCCAATGATTCACCTGTTAACTTTTTCATCCCTGCCTTAAAAGTTTGTACTGCTCTTTCCGCCAGTCCATTAGATGACGGATGGTATGGTGCAGTCGTCATGTGGTTGATACCATTCAGGTTGTCAAACCTTTGAAATTAAGTCCTAGTAAACACAGTAACATTATCTGAGACGATTACTTCTGGCAATCCAAGGATAGAAAAGCTTTGGTGTAATTTTTTTACAGTAGCGCCTGATGCTGACGACTTAACCTCATAAATATCTAACCACTTGGAATGAGCATCTATAATTAATAGAAACATGGTTCCAAGAAAAGGACCGATGTAATTTATGTGCAATCTCACCCAGGGTCTACCAGGCCACTCCCATGGGTGTAATGGGACTGCCACCGGCAACTTTTGTAGCTGTTGACATTGCACACAATGTTTAACCACCTTCTCAATATCACCATCCATTCCCAGCCACAAAAGATAACTTTGTGTTATCGTCTTCATTCTTGAGATTCCTGGATGGGTACTGTGTAGCTCCCTTCCTTGTGAAGGAAGGAGTGGCTCCCTTCCTTGTGAAGGAAATACTACTCATGCACCCCATAGTAGAATACCATCTTGACTGCTCATTTCGTGTCTTCGGTTGAAAAATGGCTTCAATTCATCAGAGACTGGCACCTGGAACCATCCATGTAACACTTGGTCTCTCACTCGAGACAGGACTGGATCATGATTCATCCAGTTTCTTGTCTGCCTGGCACAGACTGGTGAGGAATCCAGGAAATTCATCACTAATAAAAGCTCTTGAGGCATTGCAGCATGGTCATTGTTCTCTTGCAAAGGAAGGCGACTTAGGTCATCAGCATTGGTTATTTCAATCCTCGTCTATGCACAAAGGTGTATTCATATGTCGCCCAAATTAGGGCCTATCTTTGAATTTGTGTGGAAGCCATAGGAGGGATAGCCTTCTCCTCTCTAAACAGATCCAAAAGTGGTCACGATGCTATCGTGAAGTGTCACCCATGCATGTATTGGTGGAATTTTTTTACACAAAAAGTAATTGACAGACCTTCCTTTCCGATCTGAGAATATCCTTTTTCAGCTGTGTCCTGGATACATAGCCTATCAGCCTATCTGTACCGTCGTCCACCTTGTGAGATTATACTGCTCCCACTCAATAGGGGGATGCATTGCAGGTTAGCACCAGTTCCTTTGTCGGGTCATAGTGCACTAACAAACTTGAAGAGTGCAAGAGCGGTTTTATTTTCATGAAGGCTTTTTCTTGGGGTGACTTCCAAACCCAACGCTGGTTTTTCTTTAACAGTGAATGTAGAGGGGCTCGAACCCTTGATAAATTTAGTAGAAATCGGCCATAATAATTCACCACCCCTAAAAATGATTTAAGTTCAGAAATGTTCTTAGGTGCAGGTGCCTCTCTGATTGCTTTAACCTTCTTTTCAACAGGGTGTAACCCTTGGGCATCTACCCGGTGGCCCAAATAGATGACTTCATTTACCTGAAAAGTGCATTTTTTCTTCTTTAGGCACATTCCTGCTTCTAAAAATTGTTTCAGGGCTTCCTGTAGATTAGCCAAATGTTCCATTTCCGAGAACCCAGTTATTAAGTACATCGTCCAGGTAGACTACAACTTGAGGAAATCCTTGTAGCAAGCTGTCCATCGTCCTCTGAAAAATGGCATAGGCCAAAGGAACACCAAAGGGCAGGCATGGGTGTTTATGGTCACAAATTCTAGGGAGGCATCATCCAGTTCCGGTTGCTGATACGCATGACTCATGTCAAGCTTTGAATACGTTGTGCCTCCTGCTAGTTTGGCATAGAGGTCTTCACTCTTGAGAATAGGGTACCTGTCCAGTTTGGCTGCTTTGTTGATCGTTAGTTTATAGTCCCCACAGATCC
The DNA here is from genome assembly GCF_964194155.1 of Cetorhinus maximus. NCBI lineage: Eukaryota > Metazoa > Chordata > Chondrichthyes > Lamniformes > Cetorhinidae > Cetorhinus > Cetorhinus maximus. The sequence continues at coordinate 44,046,382 of NC_135891.1, read as the reverse complement.
GGACGGTCTGATCCAGCTTTAGGACAGGAACTATGGGTGCTGCCCACTCTGAGAACTAAACCACTTTTATGACACCCAGCCTCTCTAGCTGGTTCAACTCAGAGTCAACCTTCTCTCTCAGGGTGTATGGCACCAGTCTTGCTTTCAAGAAGCAAGGAGTTGCTTCTCGGCCCATGAAAATCTTGGACTGTGGGCCTTTGATTTTTTCCAGTTCACCCTTGAAGACGGTGTCATTTTTTTTAGCAGCTCTGGCAGTTCTCCTGCTTGCAACTGGAAGATTCTGGACCAGTTTAGTTTAATCTCTTTCAACCAATCATGATCTAGAAGGCTTGGTCATCTGCCTTCTAATACCATTACTGGTAGTTGTGCTATTCGGTGTCTATAATGAACAGTTACTCTGGTGATATCTTTTACCTGGATTTCTTCGCCTGTGTAAGTTTTCAACTTGGCAGAGGGTTGTTCCAAATTTAATCGTTGAGCACCTTTATATAAATATCTGAAAGTGTGTTCTCCTACTACAGAGGTAGAAGTACCAGTGTCTACATCCATTTTTAAGAGTTTACCATTCACTTGCAATGTGACAGTAATTGGCTCTGTCTTCCCAACTTTCATGTTGAATAAGAAATAAATGTCAAAATTGGTTGTTTCTGGCTCTTCCACGCTATGTACTTCATTGAACTTCGTTTGCTGCCTGGAAGCCTGTTTTAATCTTGCTTTGCAATGTTTCAATATATGTCCACTTTTGTGACAAAAATAACATTCCACCTTTTTAAATTGCCAATTGTTAGGAGAATGATTGTTTCCATATCGATAAAAATTAGTTTTCGAATTTGCTGCTAAGCTGTTTCCTCTAAATTTTCAGTTAGCGGGGGCTGTTTCCCGCTTCATGGTGGAGTCCCGGCTTTTCGCACCACTTTCGGCTAACCGTTCCCCCCGCCACCCAACTAGGAAAGCTGCACCATTTTGCACACCTTGAATTGCTTCTAAATCCCTTACAGTGCTTTCCATTGCAAGCTTTCTAATACTTACTTTAATCAACATCCACTTCAGCCAGCAATCTTCGCTGAATAGCATCCTCTTACATGCCACAGACCAAACGATCCCTGAGCTTGTCATTCAGAGTTTCACCAAAATCACAGTATTCCATTAGTTGTTTTAAATTTGCCACGTAGATAGCAATGGTCTCCCCCGGGGCTCTATTCTGTGAATTGAACCTGAACCTCATTGTGACTGAGGGCTTGGGTTGGAAATGTCCCTCAACAAGGTCTACTAATTCACTGAAAGTCTTCAAATCTGGGGCACTGGGGGCTGTCAAGCTTTGAAATAAACTGCAGATTTTGCTCCCACAAATACTCAGGAGAATCGCTCTCTTCTTTTCCTCTCCCGTGAGTTCATTGGCTTGAAAGTAGAATGCAAGATGTTCTATATATTGAGACCAGTCATCTGTGGCTGGTTCAAAGGGATTGATTCTGCCGAACTGTGGCATCTTGGATGAGTATATCTTCCTTTATTTTTAATTATCTTAGATACTCACAATTGCTGAGCGAGGCACAGCACCAGATCTGATTTATTCTTGTCGTCAGTCTGCTTTAAAGTTGATTTCCCAGGCAACTTTTCTTGATGGAAACATTGAACTTTATTTACAATACAGCAGCAGCAACTGCATGTGCGCATCTAACTCTATAACTAAAGAACTCTCTCCTGTAGAGATTTCCCACGCTGCTAACTCATTGGTTTACACAGATCATGTGATGTTACAACACTGGATCATTCTTAAAGCTACAGGCCACATTTATCAGAACTATAATTACTACAAAACCCAATAGGAAACTCCAAAGAAACTTCTTTACTGAAATTGTGGTAAGAATGTGGAACTTGCAACCACAGGGACTGGTCAAAGCAAATAGTATAAATGTATTTATAAGGTATAAGGGAGAATGGAGCAGATAGTTATGATGTTAGATTTAGATTAGAAAAAACAGGAGAAGGCTCGAGTGGAACATAAACTTCAGCATGGACTGGTTGGGCCAAATGGGTTGATTCTGTGCCATATATTATATTTAGTCCTATGCAAAATGTTTCCTGTTGTCATTCTCTAATGTTTAGGCTCCATTATTTCTAATAAAGTAAGCCAAGCTTATTAATGTTAACGCTCAAAAATGTAAGAAGTTCTCTCAAAATGACTTATTTTCATAGTGTGTGAGACTAATCAATTCCACATGGCTAATAAACCACACTGAGGAACTAGATAATGCCTGTGGTTAGATGTCTCATCAGGTAGCTCACAACATGGCATTTTATGGGGTATCTGATCTTGAGCTTATTGAACAAAAATAAAGCACTGTCGCTGTCTTGTTAAAGACTTCTTTCCCCACAACCACGTTTTGAATCTCGAAATGGGAATCTGCCCCCAGCACAGCATCAAAACTTCTCTAGATAGGCTTACAAATTATATCCTCTGTGAATATGACTATTATGCATTATCTTCCCTTAAAACTCCCCACATCCTTTCACATAATCAAGGACACCAATATTAACAACACCCATTATGTTCATTGTCCAGCTTAGTGGGACTGCCCTTGTTTGTTTCCACTCATCTATTCAGGCATAACTATTGCAACCCCAGCAATATGTTTTCTTCCCCTTCCCACATTGTTACCATCAGAGGCCCCCAAAGATCAATCCTTGGCCCCCTCTTCCTAATTTACATGCTGCCCCTTGGTAACATTTTCACTCTATCTGCTTCTGAAATCCTCAACCATCCCTTTGTCACCACCCACACCCCAATCTCAGTGTTTACTTCAGCCTATCCACAGTGATTTTGGCTCTCCTTTTAATGGTTACAGTACAGAAGGATGCCACTCGACCCATCAAGTCTGTGATGGCTCTTTGCAAGAGCAACTCATGTAGTCCCACCCCCCCAGCTTTTCCCCTTGGCTCTGCAAATTTTTTGTCTTCAGATAATTATCTAATTCTCTTTTGAAGGCCTCAGTTGAATCTGCCTCCACCACACTCTCAGGGACTACATTCCAGCTCGTAACCACTTGCTGTGTAAAGATGTCTTTCCTCATGTTGTCATTGCTTCTTTTGCCAATCCGCTGCCCCCCGCCATCAGCTGATGAATCAGTATTCCTCCATGTTGAACACCAGTTGGAGAAAGCACTGATGAGAGTGGCAAGGGTACATAACGTACTCTGGGTGGGGGACTTCAATCTCCATCACCAAGAGTGGCTCGGTGGCAGCACTATAGACCACGCCGGCCAGGACTTAGCTGCTAGACTCGGCAGGTGGTAAGGGAACCAGCAAGAAGGAAAAATATGCTTGACCTCATCCTCACCAACTTGCCTGCCGCAGATGCAACTGTCCATGATAGTATAGATAGAAGTGACCACCGCACTGTTGTTGTGGAGATGAAGTCTCGCCTTCATACTAAGAATACTCTCCGTCGTGTTGTGTGGCACTACCACAGTGCTAAGTGGGATAGATTTTGAAAAGATCTAGCAACTCAAGACTGGACAATCATGAGACACTGTGGACCATCAGCAGCAGCAGAATTGTATTCAACAACAATCTGTAACCTCATGGCCCGGCATATACCCCACTCTACCATTACCACCAAGCCAGGGGATCAACCCCGGTTCAATGAAGAGTGCAGGAGGACATGCCAAGAGCAGCACCAGGCATACCTAAAAATGCGGTGTCAAAATGGTGAAGCTACAACACAGGACACAGGACTGTTTGAGTGCCAAACCACACAAGCGGCCAGTGATAGACAGAGCAAAACAATTCCACAACCAGCAGATCAGATCTAAGCTCTGCAGTCCTGCCACATCCAGTCGTGAATGGTGGTGAACAATTAAACAAATCAATTTGTAGAGGAGCTCTACAAATATTCTCACCCTCAATGATTGGGGAGCCCAGCATACCAGTACAAAAGTCAAGGCTGAAGAATTTGCAACAATCTTCAGCCAAGAGTGCCGAGTGAATGATCCATCTTGGCTTTCTCCTGAGGTCCCCAGTGTTGCAGATGCCAGCCTTCAGCCAATTCAGTTCACTCCACGTTATAATGAAGAAACGGCTGAAGGCACTGGATACTGCAAAGGCTATGGGCCCTGGCAACATTCCAGCAATAGTGCTGAAGATTGTGCTCCAGAACTTGCCATGCCCCTGGCAAAGCTGTTCCAGTACAGCTACAATACTGGCATCTACCCGGCAATGTGGAAAATTGCCCAGATATGTCCTGTACACATAAAGCAGGAAAAATCCAACCTGGCCAATTACTGCCCCATCAGTCTACTCTCGTTCATCAGTAAAGTGCTGGAAGGGGTCACTAACAATGCTATCAAGCGGCACTTGCTTAGCAATAACCTGCTCACTGATGCTGAGTTTGAGTTCCGCCAGGGCCACTCAGCTCCTGATCTCATGATAGCCCTGGTTTAAATAAAGAGAGAAGAGCTGAACTCCCGAGGTGAGTTGAGAGTGACTGCCCTTGACATCAAGGCAGCATTTGACTGATTGTGGCGTCAAGGAGCCCTAGCAAATCTGGGGTCAACAGGAATCAGGGAGAAAGCTCTCGCTGATTGGAGTCACAAAGAAAGATGGTTGTGGTTGTTGGAGGTCAATCATCTCAGTTTTTTTCATCATAAGGTCAGAAGTGGGGATATTCGCAGGTGATTGCACAATGTTCAGCGCCATTCCTAATTCCTCAGATACTGAAGCAGTCCCTGTCAAAATGCAGCAAGACCTGGACTTGGGCTGACAAGTGGCAAGTAACATTCGTGCTACACAAGTGTCAGGCAATGACCATCTCCAACAAGAGACAATCTAACCATCGCCACTTGACGTTCAATGGCATTACCATCACTGAATCCCCCACCACTAACATCCTGGGAGTTACCATTGACCAGAAACTGAACTGGACTAGCTATATAAATATTGTGGCTACAAGAGCAGGTCGGAGGCTCAGAATCGTGTGACGAGTAACTCACCTCCTGTCTCCCCAAAGTCTGTCCACCATCTACAAGGCACAAGTCAGGAGCGTGATGGAATACTCTCCACTTGCCTGGATGAGTGCAGCTCCAACAACACTCAGGAAGCTTGACACTGTTCAGGACATATCAGCCCACTTGATTGTCACCCCATCCACAAACATTCACTCCCTTCACCACCGAGGCACAATAGGAGCAGTATGTACCACATACAAGATGCATTGCAGGAACTCATCAAGGCTCCTTCGACAGCACCTTCCAAACCCACGACTACTACCATCTAGAAGGACGAGGGCAGCAGACATATGGGAACACTACCACCTGGAAGTTACCCTCCAAGCCGCTCACCATCCTGACTTGGAAATTTATCACTGCTCCTTCGCTGTCATCGGGTCAAAATCCTGGAGCTCCCTCACAAACAGCACTGGGTGTACCTACACCACATGGACTGTAGTGGTTCACGAAGGCAGCTCACCACCACCTTCTCAAGGGCAATTAGGAATGGGCAACAAATACTGGCCTAGCCATGCAGCGACGCCAACATCCCATGAATGATTTTTAAAAAAAATCACCTTAAACCAATGTCCTGTATTTCTGGATCCTGCACAAACTCTCGTTCATTCATTAACTCTCACAAAATCATAAAGTCCTGGAACTCCCTTCCTAACAGCACTGTGGGTGTACCTACATCACATGGGCTGCAGCGGTTCAAGAAGGAAGCTCACCACCACCTTCTCGAGGGCAACTAGGGATGGGCAATAAATGCTGGCCCAGCCAGCGAAGCCCATGTCCCATGAATGAATTTTTAAAAAATTAACTCTGTCATCGCTGGCCTATATTGGTTCTAGATCTCTCGATGCCTCAAATTTAACATTCTCATCCTTTTGTTGAGATCCCTTCATGACCATGCCACTTTCCATCTCTCTAACCTCCTCCAGCTCCACAACATTTCCGCCCACCCCTCCCCGAACTCTCCTTTCCACTGATTGAGTTCCCGCGCATACCCTACACTATTTTCCACACTATTGGTAGCTTACACCTTCTGCTGTCAAGACCCCAAACTCCAGAATTTCTTCCATAAACTGTCGACTCTCATCTTCCCAATCTTCGTTTTGATACCCTCCTTAAAAACAATCTTGTTAACCAAGCTTCTGTTCACTCCTCATATTTGGTGCTTTGGATTTGCATCAATTGAGGTGGTTTTGTATGTTATTCTGTGTATAAATGCAAGGTGGTTATTGTTTAGAAGTGGTAGCATTGTTCATAGAATTATAGTAGCAGTACTGGGGACATTGAAATGCATTTGCGCTTGCTGCCATAATAAGCTCATTGTTTACAGGGGAGAGGTGGTGATGGCATATTAGTATTGTCACTGGACTAGTATTTCAGAGACCCAGTGTAATGCCCTGGGGACACAGGTTCATATCCCACCATGGCATATGGTGAAATTTTAATTCAGAAAAAGCCTGATGATGACCACAAAAGCATTGCTGTCAAATCCAGTTCACTAATGTCCTTTAGGGAAGGAAATCTGGCCTACATGTGACTCCAGACCCACAGCAATGTAGTTGACTCTTAAGTACCCTCTGAACAATGGCAATTGAGAATGGCTAATAAATGCTGGCCTAGCTAGTGACACCTACAAATGTGAAAAAAAAACATCTTTGCATGCATACAAACTCAGGGGCTTTGAATTTGAAGCTCAAAATAACCAATGTGCAGTTCTCCTTGCATTGCCCTTGGAATATCTGGCAATGCCAATACGGTACATGCATAAAATAACATAGTATGAACACAACATAGTTTTGTTTATTAATAACTCAAACACTTCTATCATTCCCTTCATGGATCTTTTGGAATGCTTCTCTCCAATATCCAGCAATAAAACCTGCTGGGGCAAACATATTACTGTAGTGATTTTAACATGAACAAAAACTTTTCCTTTTACGCAAGGTCACAAAATAGATGTAGATGAGGAAGACCCACCCTATATCATCCATCCAAAATCTAAAGACTGCAATCCTCCCCTACCACAGTATACAGCTATTTCTAAATTACTGCAGGGTTTTTGCCTTCACCATTCTGTTGTGAAGTTCATTCCATGTTTTGTTCATTTTCCCTGATAATAAATTTGCCCTTTTTGAAAGTATTTCCCTCAGCCCACCTCAACATTTTGTTCGTCTGCCATTGAATGAACAGCTGGCAGTAAATGTATTAAGCACACAGAACCTCTCACAAAATGTGAAGACCTGCTACTCAATATATTCACAGCCACTTGCAAGAGAAAAATTCCATTACTTGCCTACAAAACTTTTTAACGTCTTCGTATTAGCTTTCTGTGCATCTAACTATTGCACCAGTGCTGGATAACGTTTAAAAAAAATCTAGGAAGGGATTACTTAAATGGAAAGAAAATAATGTGCATGGAAAATAAGAGATCTAGGACTCCTGATTGACAATTAACAATGCTCAGGGGCAATGAACTAAATGAATCCAACGTTGTGATACATTAAAAGATCACTACTGAGCTGAAGTACTGATGTAATCCTGCCACTTTGATGAAACCACACTTGGAATACTGTATGCAGTTCTGGTTGATGCTGTACATTAAGATTTTGCAGCTATTGAAAGGAGATTGAAGAGCATAACCAGAATAAGGAGAGATTGGATTAGGAGCAGCGATTGTGTGAATTTATCATTTCTGTCTGGAAAAGAAGAAGTTGAAAGATGACATGATTGCAATTTTTAGGATTCTAAAGGGATTAGATATTGTAGACCATGATAGGCTATTTCATCTTGTCCAGGACAGCTGAACCAGAGGACAAAGCTTGTGCTTGAGGTGAAGTAAATTTTAAACTGAGCTGTGGAAATAGTGTGTTAAGTGACAGAAAACAGTAGTGGTGAATGGTTGTTTTTAGGACTGGAGGAGTGTATGCAGTGGGGTTCTCCAAGGGTTGGTACTGATTTTCTTGATCAGATTAATAACCTAGACTTGAGTGTTCAGGATACAATTTCAACATTTGCAGATGACACAAAATTTGCAAGTATTGTGAACTATGAGGAAGACAGTGTTAGACTTCAAGAGGACATAGACTGGTTTGTGGAATGGATGGACATGTGGCAGATGAAATTTAATGCAGAGAAGTGCAAAGTGATACATTTTGGCAGGTAGAATGAGGAGAGACAAGATAAAATAAAGGGTACAATTCTATATATGCACAAATTGTTGAAGGTGATAGGGCAGGCTGGTTAATAAGGCAAACAGGATCCTGGGCTTTATAAGTAGAAGCATAGATTAAAAAAGCAAGTAAGTTATGACGAACCTTTATAAAACATTAGTTCGGCTTCACCTGGTGTATTGTATTCAATTATGAGCACTGCATTCTTCAATATGCCCCCATCAAAGATTTCTGCAATAGTTGTGGTCTGCTGTGCCCTATAGAGACGAGTGGAGCTGCAGGAAGAGGAAGGTACAGAATGATCAGCATCATCTGTGATTCTGTGATCTGCCGAGGAGGATGAAGAGCCACATATGGCATTGGTACCTGCAGCTGCCCTTGAAGGCCTCATCCAGGCTGCTTTACCTAATCTGTGTGTATGATAGTGCCGTCAAAAACCCTGTGATCCTACCAACCCCCTCTCCAGACACAATTCAATACAACACCCTGGCAGCCAACCATCTCCCTCTTGAAAGGTGATCATTCCATTCACCTGAAGGCTACTGCTCAGGGTCAATGAGGAATGCAACTATGTAGAGGACAAGAGAACGAAGAGTTTAAATAAAGTGTCTCATGTGTTTAAATAAACAATAACATAACACCATTTAAATTGTTATACACACCCAAGTGAATTCCCCTGTGTAACTGTTAAGCTTTTCTCATTTGCTTCCCCTTACTCCTTTGTAGTGCACCCCATGTGGTTTCAGCACGGCTAGAGGCAGGCTGCTTATTCTTCTGCTCTGATAGATGAATAACTCGTAATGGATATCCTCTGAGTTTTGGAGCTCGTGACGGCCATAGACTGCCTGATCTGCATCTGTGTAGGGACAGAGTCAGTCATTGGGGCAGGAGGCAGTATGTGAAGCTCTGTCTGGTGTGTGATGGGTGTGGGGGGCAAGGGATGAGAAAATGGAGCACTTTGAGAAGAGTCCCCAGTGCTATGTGCCTTCTCTCCATCTTCTCTCTCACAGCCTAGCTGCAGTTCCCTGATAGCCAAGAGCAGGAGAGCCACTTAATTGCATGTCAGTGTGGTGTTGAGTCACCAAGGTGATACTAGTCTACATCCTGTGTAAAGTGTCAGTCAGAGTGTGCAGACCATTGGTCTGGACCAGCATTCACTTGATGTCTGGCTGAGTCTGATTCTTCATGCAGGTGGCCACTCTTTCTAAGGAGGTAGAAATCAGCGCAAGTGCCTGAGATATAACGGCACTCATGCTGAGATGGATTCCTCCAACCTCTCTTCAAGGCTGCCCACTGCCTTTGGAAATGCTGACAGAAGCACACACATAACCCCTTGTTTCTCCACAAGTTCCTTTTTCATTGATCTCCCCCAAGGCTCAGTATCTCCGTCCAGGATCTTGGAGTGTCCTCCACTCTCTGACAGGGAGTCTCCACTGATGTCCCTGTCTCTAGCTCCTACTTGCATGTATTGTGTGCCTCATCATGTAACAACTTTGCTATCTTTACTCCTGTGTCAACTGATATGTATGTATTTGTGCTGGCATGAGTTACATAACAACCCATCCTTCGAGTGCTTGAGACTCCTCAGCCTCCTCCTGCATCAGCTCCCAGTCACCCATTAAAGACCTGAGGAAGATGAAAGACATGAGTTGGTGCTGACATTTAGAAAAGGTACAATCAGTGCAAAAGGTACAGATAGCGCAAATCATGGCACTTCAGTTACTGGTGATGTCAAATAAACATGAGGAAGTGCCATGTGGCAGTTCATCATCTAATTCTGTCACCAGGTCTCTGGGCCATCTGCATCTTTCCATCACCGACACCTAATGCGTGTGCCACCCTGCCACTGTCGAGGATGCCCTCTTCCAATGCAGTCACAATGGCTATGACTGCAGGTCTATCCCTTGTTCTCTGCCTCTCCGGAGTTGTCCACATTCTTCTCCTGCAATGAAAGAAAGCAGAGAGTTATGAGTATGAGAAGTGAGATGTGTGTTGAGGATAGGATGAAAACAATAGTGGAGGGCGATTGTGAGGTATGGTTGTGAGTTTCCAATAGGATGATTGTGAGTGTTGGCTGTTCAGATGGAGGTTTGTGTATAGGTGCCTAGAGAGAAAGGAATGTGTGGAATTGCAAGGTCAGAGTGTGAGAGGAGGCTGCTAGGGAGATCAGAGTGATGGATGATACCAGAAGGTGGTGTGACACTTGCCTTTCTGGACCTAATGAGACCATTAAACCTTTTACAACACTGAATCCAGATCCTTGGCACCACACTCCTGCTGTTCACAGCTTCCACTGTCAAAGGTTTTTTGTATTTACTGGCTGAAAACCATTGATTGAGTTTTAAAAGATTAAAACAGCAGCTGTTAAGGTGGTCGCTGAGAGTCAGGTGACCTCAGGTCTCTGGAAATTTCTTAATTAAATGACCATGGGTGGGGCGCCGTCCCCGGAATGGACATACTAAGGCAAAACCACTTGTGGAATTTACAGCTCCTAATGTCTATGGGCAGAATTTTGCCCTTGGTGGGCGTGCGGGCCCCACCGGCTCGGCAGCGGAGGAACAGCCGACCCCCGCCACCGAAACGGGGCCCCTGCCATTTTGAGTGGGCGGGCCAATTAAGGCCCGCCTAGCGGTCTGCCCGACAGGAAGCGCTATGCGCTTCCTGTGCGGGGGGGAGGGATTCCCCATCTGTCAAAGTACGCTCTTTCGCGCGAAAGAGCGCACTGCTCCCTGAGACCAAGTGCTGTCACAGGGAGATTACTGACAGGTAAAAAAACACCAAAAATAGAAAAATATTAAAATTATTAACATGTCCCCCTCATGTGACAATGTCACACGAGATGGGACATGTTAATAAGAAACACATTAACTTTATAAAACTTTTTAAAAATGGACATGAAACCTCATCCCACCAGTGGATGAGGTTTCATGTATTATCAGAAGCCCACTGGGGCTCCTGGCCTGCCCACCAGCCTTAAGGTTGGACGAGCAGGGTCTTTAACAATCTTAATTAGCCTGTCAATGGCCTTAATTGGTCATTGACAGGTCGGCAGGCGGACAGCTGATTTCGTTGTCCGCCCGCCTTCCTGAAAATTTAAAGGGACCGGGATGCGTCGGGGGTTCCTCCCGATATCATCCCGCATCATTTTCCCGTCGGCGAGCGGGCCCCACCCTCAAATCGCCGACAGGAAAATCCTGGCCTATGTGTTTACCAAAACTCAAAATCCACAGATTCCCAGACTCACTGCCTCTGAGCTCAATGCTTAACAAAGAGAGCTGCAGAGAAACCAATGTATTATAAGCAGCTGTGAATAGCCACCATTTATTCCAAATCATGTAGTAATGGCTTCTACCTTCAAATCATTTGTGTGGACAAGAGAGGTATTGATCATGTGGTCACATTGTTGAAACTGACTTCAGATAATAAATCTTGTTACTCCAAGAACCAGAGAGAAAAAAGCCAGCCTGGAAGCCAACAGCACAGAAGAGCCAGGGGACAGAATATCCTGAATAACCTTCTCTCGCTCTCTCTCTCTCTCTCGTTCTCTACCCATGCTGCAAGCTTGATCCCAGTCTGCTGTTTGACTATCCAAGTGCCGCAGGCAGAGCTTTAAAACATCAGTCCAGCAGCTGCTGTCTCCAGAAGAAAGATAAATCGACAATCAACATTTTTAAACTACCTCAACACCAAATCCTGAGGAACCACTGAGTCAGCCTGGAGCCATCCAAATCATCTATCTACAAGACCTGTATACCCTTAACTTTCATAGGACTCTTAAAATGCCTGTTTAATCTATCCTCCCACACTGTTACTTATTAGTGTTGTGTGAATTTCAAATGTGTGTGCACATGGAAGTTGGGAGCATTTTTACTATTTTACTTAGACCAGGTTAAATACAATAAAGACTATTCTCTTTTCTTTTTTAATAAAACTCAAGGAAACCTGTCTGTGTTGTTAAGGACAGGGTTGGGAATGAACTGAAATCCTTATACCTTTTCCTTTATTGTCCATAATTAGTGTGAGTTTTGGAAAGGAAGATGTGTGTGTTTCTTAGTCCCCAGACTGTGTGGTCAATTTAAATAACAGCAGCAAGCTTTGTGGGTTTAAATAAAGAGGATTTATTCATGCATTCACCCTGGAAGTCTATATGCTACATCAATCACTTCGCACTCACACACACAGACACATGTACACATGCATAAATACACACACGCGCACACATACACAAGGAAAAATACAGTTAGATAGAATTGTGTACTTTCGCAAGTTGTAAACAAAAGAGTAGTTCATACAGAAATTACTGACATTGAGGTTGACATTATTGAGATAGAATAGTTTATGTATTTGGGTCATTGTAGGAGAACATTCATGGTGGGCCTGGTAAAGAAATGAGTCTTCTCTACTTTTGAATTGTAGTTGAGATTAATTCAAATAGCTGAAGTTGGATTTCATGATTGTTGCAGGATTTCCTCGAAGAGATAGATGTTCAGCAGGTCACAAAGCTAAGCACTTGTGGTGTTTGTATCAGGAGTTCCAATTTTTTTACAGGTGGGCTTGGGTTTAGGAATCAGACTGGAAGGCTTTTTATGATTTTATAGCTGCTCTACCAAGTGAGGATCCAGCAGTGCAACACCCATCAGACAACCATGCTGCGAGTGATGTGTCCTCTTTCACAGGCCACTGCCGTGCACTAATTATTTCCCCTCGCTTTTGCAGGCACACCTGCCAAACAACCGACAGAGTCCATGACCCAGGGCCTCCAATCAAGCTCCGAAGAAACCTCTGAAGAGGAATCTGCAGGCACCCTCTCTGAAGTCCCATTACAGCGCTCACCCACACCCTCCACCAGCGCAGAGACACACACCTTGGCGGGACCTAGCTCTAGAGTAGCCTTGGGATCACAATCTAGTGAGCACATCGCACTTTCTGATCCACAGCAGGCAGAGGCAGGGACATCCCAGGTCCCTGGCACTCAGAAGACTGCTGGAGGCCAGAATGTTGCTGAGACCGAGTCAGATGACGAGTCTCTGGACTTGGTCATGTCACAGTTGCTGGAGCTGCAAAGGCAAGCTGGGGAACAACAGGAAGAGATGTCCTCTGCACTCCTCAGATTGCAAGGCACGATGGAGAAGTCCGCCTGTCTTCAGGCTGAGGTGATAGCGCCAGCATTGCAATGCACTGAGGCCAACACTGGCAGGATGGCAGCCGCCATGGAGACCTTGGTCCAGGACGTCACTCCTGCACTACTGCGCAGGCTTAACTCCATCGCTGATGCCTCTCAACAGTGTGTACATGAGAGGGGTGCTGGGAAGCTCGATCTCACTCCAGCTACCCCTTCCACTCATGGAGTCAGCCTGGGGCCCTCGGGCACCCATAGGGAGGAGGATCAGCAGGTGCACGCTCCGGGGCCAGCCACCCAGGTGACTCTGGGAGTGACCGGCCATTCTGACTCCCCTCTTCTTGTATCCTCCGCAGATCCAGATTCACAGGCTGAGGACGGTGCCACTGCCGCACGGCAGGACTATGAAAGCAGGTCGGGGCCCACCAAGTCTCGGCCCTCCAGAGGACACCCGCCAAAGTCATCACAGAGAGGGCGTCACAGTCAGCAGGCTGCCTCCACCTCTGCTGTCGATGTCCGGGGCGCACCAAAATGTAGTGACATAGTGGCAGGGTTAGGAAAGTTAGGTAAAAGTAGTTGCATAGCCTGGCCACGGGTGTTGATCACTTGTACATACTGTTCATAGTTGTCAATAAACTCCTAAGAATGTCACTCTGCCTGTGGCTCCTTGTTCTGATGAGCAGTGTTCTTGTCACTCAGATGTGAAACCTTTCTGCACAAGATAAAAGGCAGGTGTCTCAGTCCAGGGCCTCTTCCCTGTGCTCTGTGCGGCCTTCAGACCACAGTGATGGTCCAGCCTCACACTCCCTGGAAACATTACTGATGCCTGCATCATGGCACTGCTGATCATTGTTGCCAGAATGTAGTGGGCAGGCACCACAGAGTTCTCTCATTTCCTCTGTGTGCTCTCAGCGCCTTTAAGGTGGGGTTAGGCCCCATCACACCAGCATCTGCGACCAGTGATGCTGTGCAACAGCTCCTGAAGGGCTGAGGTGCTGAAGGTGGACACAGCATCAGATGCATGTAAAGTTTCATGGCTGCATCTCTGAGATGGCCCTGATCATGGAGCGCAAACAAGCTGCCCTTGGCCAGACAGGAGTCAGACATTCTCGGAGGCTACGTGAAGATCTATGGAGTGTCCTCACTGCATGTTGTCATCATCCTCCTGCGATTGAGCGATTATTAGGGCCTCCACTGCATCTCCATGACAGGGGCATTTTCTCAGAGAGTATTGGTGCTGAGATAAGCCAGACTGGAGTCAAGCATTCACAATTGCAATGTAAGGATCTACGGGGACACCTCACTGCATGTCATCATCATCCTCCCCAAATCTGACAGCTATGAAGGCCTCCCGAGTGTGCCTGCCTCGTCTAGCCAGTGTGAGAGCCTCATCCCCATCGTCATCACCACCGATGACCCCCCTCACCCTCATCCCCATCAGCGTCCTCATTGGAGGAGACGTGCAGCTCCTCCATCTCCTCCCTAGCTAGCTCCTCACCCCGTTGCAGCGCCAGATTGTAAAGGGCGCAGCAGACGACAACAATGCATGACACCCTCTGCAGACTGTACTAAGGACTCCACCAGACTGGTCCAGGCACCGGAACTGCATCTTCAGCATCTTGATGGTCTGCTCCACTAAGTTGCGAGCTGCTGCATGAGCCTCATTATAGCGTCACTCTCCTGCAGTCTGAGGCCGCTGCACGGGTGTCATCAGCCACAGCCTCTGTGGGAAGCCCTTGTCCCCAAGGAGCCAACCCTACAGCCTCTGTGGACTCTTGGAAGACTGCAGGAATCTGCGAGCAACTCAGGATGTAGGGGTCATGGACGCTCTCTGGAAACCATGCGCATACCTGCAGGATGTGTTTCTGGTGGTCGCATACCAGCTGCATGTTCAGTGAGTGGAAGCCCTTTCTGTTGATGAAGTCCACTGAGTGTAGCAATGGAGACCTGAGCCCCATATGAGTGCAGCCAATCACACCCTGCACTTGTGGGAATCCTGAGATCAGGGTGAATCCAAAGGCCCTTGCATCCTGGCTGTCTCGGTCCCGGGCGAAATGCACAAAGTTATGTGCCAGGGAGAAGTTGGCATCCGTGACCTTATGGATATATTTGTGGGTGATGGATTGTGAAATCCCACAGAGGTGACCTGTGGAGCCCTGAAAGGAGCCACTGGCAAAGAAATTGAGCACCGTGGTGACTTTCACAGCCAATGGCAGTGGATGCCCTCCATGTCCCCTTGGCGCCAAGTCCTGCAGTAAGTGGCAGATGTGAGCCACCAGGTCCCTAGACATGCGCAGTTGTCGGTGACACTTGTTCTCAGTCATCAGCAGGAATGGCAGGCGGTGTCTATAGACCCTCGATGTCGGTAGGCGCCGACCAGCCACGGCTTGATGTCGCTCCTGGGCAGCGTGTACGGGAGCCCCTGCTGCCCCTTCTTCATGAGGTTGCTGCTCCTGCATTTGCATAGCCAGGCGCCTCAGTCGCTCTCTCCTCTGTCTTCTACAGTCTCTGTAGGCCACCAGGCATACAGCTAGGTCACCAGGATCCATGATCCTGATGTGGTCCTCCTGCAGCACGAAAGAGAGAGAGAGACGTGGTTATCATAGCTGTACTTAGCACCTTTCCTGGCCCTGTGTGACCGCCCCTTTTTGCTTCCCGGAGAGTGCTGGTCACCCCGCAGATGGCCAGAGATGAGTGCGCTGCATGGTTGCCCTGTCAACCTGCGACATGGGGACACTGGTCCAAACTGGGATGCTGAGATTGCAAGGGGATGTGAGCGCCTCCAGCAGTGACTGCTACATGGCCAGCATTGGCGAGGAGATTGCACAACGCGTGGAATCCAACTGCTCTGCGGTCCAATAAAGTGGTGGCAAACTCAAAGTCTGTGCCAGGGGGCGGGGGGTGTGTAAGGTATGGAGTGCTTGGTGGCCCTTTCGTGCCTCCATGTTGCTTGCATGGGCGGGCAGGCCAGGAGCCTGACCCCAATCACATCACTGTGGCTGCGCCTGATCTGTCTTAGTTGCAGTTTATTCAGGTGTCCCTAATGCGTGGCCACTTCCCTCGCTTACCCTGCACCCCACCTCAATTGCCTGTGCGTGGGATGCAGCGCCAGGGCAGCACTTGACCACCACCCGCCCTCAGCAGTCACCTCCGAGGCTGACAAGCACTTGCCCCCAGACACCTCCCACTCCTCAGCAGTTGTCTCCGAGGCTGGTCGGCACTTGCCCCCAGGCGCCCCCCACCCCTCAGCAGTTGCCTGTGGGGCCAGGCAGGCATCAGCTTCCCTCCATCCCCCGGTGCCCCTGAGGCCAGGAAACAATGGGCGAGCTGTGGAGAACGCTGCTGCTCACTCACCTCAGTTCCCCCAAAGTGAAGGCCACTAAGTGCACGTCGCCTGCGTGCAGTTGTGAAACACGTTGACGTGCTTTCCCACCAACGTGGACGGACGATATGGCGGGGCTCCAAGAGCCTGGCGGATGGCCTTTTAATTATATGCTAATGTATTACAATTAGCTCCCCGCCGACCGATGGCGGGAAACGAGGGGCTGAATGGAAGATTGCAACCTGCCTTCACGCCATTGTGAAGTGGGTCCCGCCATATTTTCCATGCACGCCACCTATCACACCTGCCGCCAGCGGGCTCGGAAAATTCTGCTGCATGTTTGAAGTTATGAATAGGACTTGCCTTCACTGGGCATAAAAGTGTGTCTTTTACAGTCACAGCACTTAAACAGTTAAACACTCACTGAATTGGCAAGCATATTCTTTTAAAAAAGCTGATGCAGACAAACGAGGAGTGGGAAAAGAGGGAAGCCATTTTACCCCCCCACACCTAATGCTGTGGCTGAGTTAAAGAGCATTGACGAAGCCCCCTTTGATTACAAATGGGTTCCTGACTCGCTATAGGCCTCCTCTCTGCATGGGGGTCTGTTTGAGTAAGATTCCACCCAATATTTCGATGAGTGAGAGGCCAATCTTTGGAACAGGCTCCCGAGAGAGATGGTGGAAACATGTGCTTGTTAATTGCTATGATTAGTTGTCAATCCATTACAATTAGTAGAAGGTGAACTAGGTAGATCTTTGTCTTTTTTTTCTACCAATTCCCATATTCTTGTGACTGGAGATTAGGTTCTCAACATTCCACCTGCTGCCCCCAGCTGTGTATCTACTTTGGCTCAAAAAATTCTCTTCAATTAATTTTAGCATGTGATTTCACGAGCAGCTGCAATCTTCAAGCCCCTCACCCAAGTGAATTGAGCACGAGACAGTGAGGGCTGACAGGCTATATAACCATGGACCAAAACCAAGTTTAATTTTGTCATCATTTGGCTCTGTACAGGTGCAATTCAAGCTTCACTGGTTCCTCCTCTCACCCCCCTTCCTTGGATGATACTGAAGAACAGAATCCTTGAATAGATTTTTTTCTCTCGCCAAATAATACTGGTGGCAATCTCAATTGTATCCTCTGTCATGGCCACGGATCATAGCCCCAGATTACTTATAGACAAATTGAACTTTTAAGTAAGACATTTGTTTTTTTTTAAAATAGGACATATAATCAAAAGCTGGCTGAGACTGTAAAGTACCACTTGCTGGAAAATTCCTATGTGCACCACACTTGACCAAGAGATCTACTGGGATCTAGTCCAGAGAATGGAATGTCGCACCTAAAAAGGTGTCAAGGCCTACTTCGGACAGAGGCACTTCAAAGGAAAAGATGCAATGCAAAAACTGAACTGTAATCTTCTGTGGTTACGGAGATAATGAAGGCTGATGATCATCTCAGCAGAAACTACCTCCTGTGAGTTATATCCAGACTGTGGACATGACATGAGTTTAAAGAAAGCAGTTTCTGGGTGAAAGACATGTTTGTTTTTTCCTTTTCAGGAGTGCACAAGAAAAGGGGTTAAAAGCCAACTGCAACTCTGGTCTCTCTGTGCTAGTTTTGGTGTTCCAGGCCTGGTGTGCGAGGGTGTGCTGTGAAGGTCACAGCTGAAGAACTAAGATCAACTAAGTATCCCTGCGCTTGCAGGTAAAAAAGTCTTTTCTCTCTATGGTTGTTGGAGGCAAGTCACAGGCCAGCAAAGCCATAGTCGAAAAGGAAACAAGACAACTCCTTTCAGCTAACTTGCAGAACCAAGAATCTCCAAACCAATTGCTCAACTGCCAAAGTCAGTTCTACTGGGATCATCCAACTTAACAGCCGTAACGTTTCACCATCTACTCCTCGCAGACCAGCCAAAGGCTGATTCATATATCTTTTTAACTTTTATTTCTGGACTCAATTTCTCATTTCTAACCTTTGTGTACGTGTGTTGTGTTCTTGGTTTTTTTCTCGCGTTTTAGTAACTAATAAAGTCACTCTTTCTTTAACTCAAAAAAGCCTGGTTAAATGTTAAATTGACTCCTTTTAAAACATAAATACATTTGGACTGGGAAAAGGTATCCAAGAGGGAAGGGATCCTTTTTAAATTAACCTTGTTGCAACCAACTGATGGGGTTGAATAAAGAAGGGGAGCCAGTGCATCCCTCCTCACCTGGGAGCATGACAATTTGGGGTACCTTGTCCGGGATCATAACAAATTGGGGGACCGCGCCTGGGGAATGGTCATAATACCTCCCCACTGCCAGAAAACTCAGGTTGGCTAACTCAGCACAGACTGACCATCCTCCTTATGCCTATTCTGATGCGTGTTATGATCGGTACATTTTTCTTTCTTCAGGATGAGACCCTGTCAGAGCTCCCCCACCACCACCACTTCACGTGCTTCTTAAATTATAATGGGTCACTGCATTAGCTCTCCTTCTCAATCTAGCACACAGTTACCTGCTGCTGTCCTTGAAACAGGCACAACCATTCTTCTACTTTAACCACTTCAGAATATTTTATTCTTCTGCTAACTATTTTCAGCTTTAAATTTGAGCTGCTTGCACATTACTACCTCCCTATCTTGCTCACTTCTTTCTACTTCTCCTTATCAGCATATACACCACATGAAGTTGCCTTACAAATCAGCACACGTAAGAGCTGCTCTGCTGTTCTTCCGATAGGAATGGCTGGCTCTCAACATAAGGGAGAGAACCAGAACCAGGGGAAAGCAGGCCTCCATACAAACCTCCACTGGAGTGGAAGGGGGAGATATAGAAATTATTGGGGTAAGCAGCAGGAGAAGCACCAGGGTTGGTTAGGTTGGGGGCCAACTACAATACATAGAAACATAAACATAGAAACTAGGAGCAGGAGTAGGCCATTCGGCCCTTTGAGCCTGCTCCGCCATTCAATATGATCATGGCTGATCATCCAACTCAATAGCCTGCTCCTGCTTTCTCCCCATATCCTTTGATCCCTTTCGCCCCAAGAGCTATATCTAACTCCTTGAAAACATACAATGTTTTGGCCTCAACTACTTTCTCTGGTAGCGAATTCCACAGGCTTACCATTCTCTAGGTGAAGAAATTACTCCTCACCTCAGTGCTAAATGGTCTACCCCGTATCCTCAGACTGTGACTCCTGGTTCTGGACTCTCCCGCCATCGGGAACATCCTTCCTGCATCAACCCTGTCTAGTCCTGTTAGAATTTTATAGGTTTCTATGAGATCCTCCCCATTCTTCTGAAGTCCAGCGAATATAATCCTAACCGACTCAATCTCTCCTCACATATCAGTCCTGCCATCCCAGGAATCAGCCGGGTAAACCTTCGCTGCACTCCCTCTGTAGCAAGTACATCCTTCCTCAGATAAGGAGACCAAAACTGCACATAATATTCCAGGTGTGGTCTCACCAAGGCCCTGTACAATTGCAGCAAGACATCCCTGCTCCTGTACTCGAATCCTCTGGCTATGAAGGCCAATATATCGTTTGCCTTCTTTACTGCCTGCTGCACCTGCATGCTTACCTTCAGCGACTGATGTATGAGGACACCCAGGTCTCGTTGCACATTCCCCTCTCTCAATTTATAGCCATTCAGATAATAATCTGCCTTCCTATTTTTGCTACCAAAGTGGATAACCTCACATTTATCCACATTATACTGCATCTGCCATGCACTTGCCCACCCACTCAGTTTGTCCAAATCACACTGAAGCATCTCTGAATCCTCCTCACAGCTCATCCTCCCACCCAGCTTTGTGTCATCTGCAAATTTGGAGATATTACATTTAGTTCCCTCATCTAAATCATTAATATATATTGTGAATAGCTGGGGTCCCAGCACCGATCCCTTCGGTACCCCACTAGTCACTGCCTGCCATTCGCAAAAAGACTCATTTATTCCTACTCTTTGTTTCCTGTCTGCCAACCAGTTTTCTATCCTTCTCAATACACTACCCCCAATCCCATGTGCTTTAATTTTAGATGCTAATCTCTTATGTGGGACTTTGTCAAAAGCCTTCTGAAAGTCCAAATAAACCACATCCACTGGCTCCCCCTCATCAACTCTACTCATTACATCCTCGAAAAGTTCCAGTAGATTTGTCAAGCATGATTTCCCTTTCATAAATCCATGCTGACTCTCCGATTCTGCCACTGTTTTCCAAGTGCTCAGATATTAAATCTTTTATAATGGACTCTAGAATTTTCCCCACTACCAACGTCAGGCTGACTGGTCTATAATTCCCTGTTTTCTCTTTACCTCCCTTTTTAAATAGTGGGGTTACATTAGCTACCCTCCAATCTGTAGGAACTGTTCCAGAGTCTATAGAATCTCGGAAGATGACCACCAATGCATCCACTATTTCTAGGGCCACTTCCTTAAGTACTCTGGGATGTAGATTATCAGGCCCTGGGGATTTAGTGGCCTTAACTTCCATCAATTTCCCCAACACCATTTCCCTACTAATACTGATTTCTTTCAGTTCCTGCCTCTCACTAAACCCTGTATTCCCCAACATTTCTGGTATATTATTTGTGTCCTCCTTTGTGAAGCCAGAAACAAAGTATGTATTTAGTTGGTCAGCCATTTCTTTGTTCCCCATTATAACTTCCCCTGTTTCTGACTGTAAGGGACCTACATTTGCCTTCACCAATCTTTTTCTCTTCACATACCTATAGAAACTTTTACAGTCAGCTTTTATGTTCCCCGCAAGCTTACTCTTGTACTCTATTTTCCCCTTCTTAATCAATCCCTCAGTCCTCCTTTGCTGAATTCTAAAGTGCTCCCAATGATCAGGTCTGTTGTTTTTTCTGGCCAATTTGTATGTCTCTTCCTTGCATCTAATACTATCTCTAATTTCCCTTGTAAACCACAGGTGTTGGTCTTTTCAACTACCTTTCATCTTTACTCAAGCAATCAAACTACAGGCCACTTAAGCGCTGCAACTTGTGGGCCCTCTTAGATCCCAGCTCCCATAGTTCACCAACCATGAGCATCTCAGAAGTTCTTATCTGAGTATCAACCACCATCAACCTCCCATTCTAAAGCCACTGCGGGAGGTGGGGGAGCCATAGAAGGAGCTATAGTGGTAGCAGATTAAGTGAAAAATGCACTAAAGGCTGACACCTGGGATCTCACTATTTCTTTTGCCAATTATCAATAAGATTAAAGTGTAACACCCTTTCATTTGATGACGTTATCTACAGAGTAGCTCCAGAGCAGCTGTGACATGATAGTTAGTAGGATGGTACTTCTTTCATTGGAAGGAAGATGGATTGCTTTCGAAGATGTCCACCAAAGGAAATGAGGGTTGTGGTGGCAGCGGGAGAAGGAATAACGGACAAAGAGTTGCTGTTGTATAGCTACAGCTCTGGTTGTAGACTGATGTTGTAGATCTCCTGCTACTGCTGTAGCCTCTGGGCGATCAGTTTCCTCCTTTTCATGTGGTTAAATGGTCCACTTCAACTGTTGCTGACAGTAGTCTCTGAATTGTTGTAGAAGGTTATGTAGGAGGTAGTGCACCATCATTATCCTTAACACTCTCCCATGGCTGTACTATAGGAACCCCCTAGACTAGTTCGGACAACAGAACTGTTGTTACCCTATGGACTGCTCTGTTTACTAATGGCTGTTGTTGTATCTGATTTCTGCTGGCATCCTTGGATTTTGGAGTTGGGCAATCAGCCAACTCTGCAGAGGATATCCCTTGTCACTAGCGGTCAACCTGGGATATTTTGCTCCTTGTCAGAGAGAATAATTCCTGGGCTGCTGGAGGCTGCAGACTTCAGGAGAGTTGCCTGGGAAGAACATTGGCATGAGCTGGTCAAAGATCAGCTGGGCATTAACAGAGTAAAACCTTTTGCAGTTCATGAAGTGACAGCTGTGTGCACTTGTCGGAATTCAGCAAAGGCTACAAACCCTGCGGCTAATTCTTGTTGGAAGCTATGGGGAACTTCATGAAATTAGTAGCCCAGTCAAACAATGCATCTGTGACCTTCTTTATGGAGGAATGTACTTCAGTCTGATTACGTTATATAGAATCTGCAGCTGCAGCCTGAAATGATCCTGATGCGTAAAAATTCAGGGCTATGGTGACTTTAACTACTACCCTAGGCAAAGCCGTGCCATCTGCAGCTCCTGCTGTAACATTCTGTAGACAGGCAATCTCCTCCTGCACTAATTTTCACTCAGGTTCAAGTAGCTCAGTCTGAGCCTGTGGACTCTATTAGCATAGTAAGGCCAATCTGAGAGTAACCCTCCTCCTTTCTGGATCTTCAGCAGGGCCTTGTTGTAATCTTGGAAACTTTTCAATCTGTTGTTGCTGCTACTGTTTCACCCCTTGTTACAGCCAGTGAGTAAATGGCCAATATCAATAGTGCAAGCACCTCTCTGTGCTAACAGAATGGTTTAAATGACAAAATTGCAAGAGAAAAAGGCACAATTTCAAATGTAAAACTTTACTAGCAAACCCCCTATAACTCTCTATATAGTTGCCAGTTAACCATTTCTTTGCAAGTAAGTACCTCTTTAAACACTGCCAGAAGTGTCTGTTTCTGAGCTGTACATCTCATTGATGTTGGGTGGTTCCAGCACTGAGCTTCATCCTGCTAAGATGCATGATTTGGCATTGGGGTCCCATTGACACAATCAGACCCTGGTTTGCACACTGAAGAGTCTCCCCTGGGTTCAAGGCTAGCTGCTCTGACTTTCTGTGTGTCCAGATCACAATTAAAATGGTAGCAGGTGGATTGGCAGCAGAAGCACAGCAGTTAAACTCTGTGTTTTGATTTTCAGAGCGCTACTTCCCCATTCTCCCTCAAACAAGAATGAAAATTAGCCCTCTCAAATGGAAGTTTGGACAGAAAGGCTCTTGCAACACTTAGTGGAAAAAGTGCCCACAGCATTTTCATCTCGGAATTCTGTATGACATCATGTATGAAATGATAAAGTATCGTAATTTTACTGCTTGCTACTTAATGCCTGCAGTGTACAGGCACAAGTTTAAGATCTTATAAAAAATGGCATATGATTTTACATGGAATTAGTGATAGAATTGGATGATGTTTAGAAATTTTGGTTAGATGGAGATAGTGGCTGGAATTCTACAGAGGTGGAAACAGTTCCACCGCTGGGACTGAAACTAGAATTCACACCACTTTGGCAGATGGCAGGACCCAGGGTCAATTTTGCTATTAGGGACTGCGGCCCTCTCACAAGAGTTACTGTCCCAAACAGAGCATCAGCGCAAAGGTTCATGGATGAAGGCACATCAATGGCCACGTGTCCTTAAATGGCAGATAACTGGGGCCTGGGTCTGGTTTGCTAAGGACAGGTGGTGCTGTTGCCATGGGGGAGGCAATTGTTGCTGTGGAGCTCCTCTGTAGGCCAAAGTGTGCCCAAAAAAGAGTACCAACTTGTGTCTCTCTATGTGGCAGAGGGCCCCCCAGCTGTTGGAGGCCTCTTAAGTGGCTCAATTGGATTCTGGCAGGCAAGCCATCTGCCACTTTTCCTGCTGCTGACAAAATGGCATGGCAGCAGGAAGGCATCAGGCAAGTTGCCTGCTTCCCTCCCCTGCCATTTTGCCATACTTCCCTGCTTGCAGCCCATCCCAAAGAGCTGGTAAAAATCAGCCCAATATAACTGATTACAAGCCATGTAATGTTATGGGATTTGGAAGGTGTTCCAGGTGACCTGTGAGTTTGATTGTTGGACCAAGAAAGCAAACAGTTTGATGAATACTTGTTTTGCGGTCTTACGAACCCTGGGAAAATGTCACACAGAAGGAAATTCAGATAGTATATGGAGCCCATCTGGTGAGCCAGTGCAGGATACAGAAAGGTGACACCAAGGATATTAATTATTTTAAAGATTACAGCAAGTCATGAATCCAGCAACCACTAATCTTTAGAGTGTCTGGTGCATGTTCATTAGGCTAAGTGTGGCACTATATAATATAATAGAATCAAATGGCACAGAAGGAGGCCATTCGGCCCATTGTGTCTGTGCCGGCTCACTGAAAGATCCACCCCATCAGTCCCACTTCCCAGCTCCCTCCCCATAGACTTACAATTTTTTTTATTTTTCAATTATTTATCCAATTTCCATTTGAAAGTTACTATTGAATCTGCTTCCACCATCCTGTCAGGCTGTGTGTTCCCGATCACAAACAACTCATTAAGTAAACAAATTCTCCTTAATTCCCCCTGGCATTTCTTTGCCAAATATTTTAAATTTCGGTCTTCTGGCTAGGAATCCTGCGGCAAGTAACTCACATCCAGACTCCCCAAGGACTGTCAACTATCTACAAGGCACATGTCAGGAGTGTGATGGAATACTCTCCACTTGCAACTCCCACAACACTCAAGAAGCTTGAAATTCCTTCACTATCGCTGGGTCAAAATCCTGGAACTCCCTCCCTAACAGCACTGTGGGTGTACCTACTCTACATGGACTGCAGCAGCTCAAGAAGGCAGCTCACCACCACCTTCTCAAGAGCAATTAGGGATGGACAATAAATGCTGGCCCAGATAGCAAAGCCCACATCCCTTGAATGAATAATAAAAAAAGAAGTTTATCCCTATCTGCTCTAAAAAAACCTCTCATAATTTTGAACACCTCTACCAAATCTCTCCTTAGCCTTCTCTACTCTAGGAAAACAATCCTAGATTCATTCTACATCACTGAAGTGTCACATCCTTGGGACCATTCTGGTAAATCTCCTCTGGTCCCTCTCCAAGCCCTTAACGCCCTTCCCAAACACTTGGTTTGAGGCTTTTTTGCAGAAATATCTAACATTAAAGAAGTCCAGTGGACAGCATCTAGCTTGATTCCAAGGGAGTGCTTTATGAGGGTCGACACAGACTACTATTGGAGAAAGTGAATTCACAGCTGATTAGGCAATCATGGAATGGACTGGGAATTGGTTGCAATGGCTTAAACAGAAAATGTTCCTCATCAGGATGGAAGGATTTAGTCTTAGGTTCAGTGGGAGCATTCTCGCTTCTGTCCCAGAAATGCAGGAGGCCAGAACACCAACTCAGAACTCTGGGACGACACCCAGTGGGATATTCACATCCAGTGGGCATGGTGGCCCCTCTCCACCATTGTATGCATTGCGGAAGCTCATGGAACCCTTCTCCACGTAGGACTAAACCCATCACACTCTCCATCAGTTTATATAAACATTGTTAAGGCAATGCAAAGAGTGTTGGTGTCGCAGCCTTTCAGCCCTTTAATCAGCCTGTAAATCCTTCTATTGTCCCTCAAAGAAAGTGAAGATATGAAAATGAAGGGCAAAGCCAAAGCTGGGGGTCACAAAAATAAGATAGCTATTAATAGATCCCATAGGGAATTCAGGAGAAACGTCTTTTCCCAGAGATTAGTTAGAATATGGAATGTGCTACGGCATGGGCCAGAGTCTTACGCTGTTTGTGCAGGCGGGTGCCTGACCCGGAATTGCATGAAATCGTACAACAAGATGTTGGGTGCGCATCCCAACATCACCGCACCCGTGACTTTTTTAAATGGACACAAAAGCAAGGAACTACAGGCCTGCTACAAAAGAGACTCAATACCTGCAGATTGTAACTATATTGTTTTTTCCTTAATCCGTAACTAATCTTTGTGTTTGTGATAGTATGTGCAAGACATCACATTTAAACCTTTGGGGCAAGTGTATGTTAATAACTAATCTTCTTTATTTTTAAATCACAAAGGCTTGCTGTTGGAAATCATTTCAAATGGATAAATCACTCTAAGAGTAAGAAAACATACTAACCTCACACATTAAGAAACTTTAAACATGGAAAACAATAAAGCAGACAAATTCTCTCCATGAAACTACTGAAAATTTGCTATATCAGTTGATATGGAAAAGCTTGATGATTCATACAAATAGCCCCGGTGAATGGGTGATAGAAAAGGGGTTATCTGAAAAAATAGGATTTGTTTTAGCTGTTGGTGGTGGTGTGAAGCAGGTGCCAAAAAATGAACCATTTTATGGAGTAGACATATGCTTAATAGCAACTGAGCAGTGACAATCCAGAGGAGTTTGGGTCATTAAAGGAGGACTCTAGTCAAGGGGGAGAGATCAGATGTTGCAGCAAAGTCCGTATTTAAATGGCAGTTTAATCGTGGATTATGCAAAGATCCCAAAACATTATGCCTACCATCGTAAAAGGTTAAAGAAAAGTAGAGAAATTGCTGTTGCTGAATATTCTCAACTGCCTAACATTACAAGGACATCAGTGGTGCAAATCATTAACCAGGCACTACTACTAACAAGGTTGTGCAAATAATGCCATTGGAATCAGTGTTTCAAATCATTATGGAGTTGGCCATCCTTGCTAACTTGTGGATAGTGAACTGGCCTTTATCATGCCTTCAGACGTCTGGGATTGACTGCTATTACCTCTGTAGTATCTATTTTACAAAATGCAATCCATATGTTAAATGCAATGTAGTTTGTTGCTATAAAATAGAATCACACAATATAGATTATAAGTCAAGCATTCTCTCAGGCCATATTTGAAGGACACTATTAAGAATGTGAATGTAAAGAATAAAAATAAAATTGTTAAATGTAATTACAAAAATGAGACTCCATTCAATGAATGTAAACACCAACAATTTACTTTAACTTAGCAAATTGTCCCAAGAGAAACAGGCTGTATCCAGAGCCCTAAGAAGCACAATATGTAACTAGCGTTGAGAGCAATCTACAAAAAAATGCCCAGACTTAAATACAAATTATTTACTGCTGCTTTACTAATGTTTTGTTCTTTTTTAAGTTTAGATTCCTAAGCCAACTCTGCAGAGAAGTGGAAACCAATACAAATTTGGGAAGATTAACAGGACAGATTAAAATTATATCTGAATGTCTCTTCAGAAACACTGTTTTGGCCTGAATTTTATCCTTGGCGGGTGCATGCAATCAGCAGGCCTGGGAGTGGCCAGGAAATGGACCACTGACCGCGATCGGCCCCCAAACGTGATTTCACGCTGTCTGGCCAATTAACGACCAGCCAGCATGAAACGCGCACTGAAAAGCTCAGCTCTGCCGGGGCGGGGGTGGGTGATGATGTCACCACAGGCATTGGTGAGCGCTGCAAGAGCTCACAGCTCTTGCCACAGCTGCCTCAGGGAGCTGCAGACTTGCAAATAATTAAATAAAGGTATAAAAAGCTGAAAAAAATTGTCCATGCATCACAATCAAACACCTGAAAGCATACCTCATAAAAATGCTGTCCCCAGATATAAATTTTATTTTATTTATGAACGGAGATTTCATCCCGCCTTTGGATGAGGTATGATGAAAAACGCAAAGGCCGCCTGTCCACCAACCGTAAAGTTGGACGGGCCATGGAAAATTGCAGACAATTGCTCCGTTAATGGGCTTAATTGCCCTCTTAATTGTTGGCGGGCACGCTTCCGATTTTAACGCACGCCTGCCAAGTGAAATATCGCGCGAGTGCGCGATGACGTGGGGACACTCGCTCGACGTCATCTCATGCGATTTCTCGCCCTATTGGGTCGGGGGTGCGCTCGGCCTCGAGGCATAAAATTCTGCCCAATGAGTATGATGATGCTATATCATCAACACTGATGACCTCACATAGACATCAGAATGATTTTTGTTAATATGTGTGATTAGAGGCAGTTTCAAATTGAATCCTTGCACTCACAAATTAGGGATACGTTAAATGAGATTTAGATTTGAAACAGAAGCAAAATACTGCGGATGCTGGAAATCTGAAATGCAAACAGAAAATGCTGGAAATACTCAGCAGGTCAAGCAGCTTCTGTGGAGGAAAAGACAAAGTTAATGTTTCAGGTGTCACTGACCTGAAAAGTTAACTTATGTTTGAAACATGTTGTTATTATTGAGGAAAAACTGAAAGCTCCAGTGTATCTTCAGTATTTATAGAATGCAAGGTTGCATATGCATTTCCGTAGCATTCAGCTGTTGCTGCCAGTGGTGGTGCTGTAGCATAAGAGACTGAATGTGAGGAGTTCTCTCATTTCTGTGTTTACTTCATTCCAATGTCATAGAAACATTACTGAAAACCAATTCACCTAAAATTGCAACATTTACTGTATGAGTGAATTTAATAAGATGTTCACTAGATACTGTTTGCTGGGTACTTATTTTTGCCAGATCCAAATCTGAAACAAGTCAAAGACCTTGATTTCTAATAACAAAAGTCACACCAAATTAAGACAATCATAGAGTCATAAAGGAACATTGTTCAGTCTATCTTGCTTGTGCCGGTTCTAGCTCCTCACTTGGAGCTAACTACTTTTCCAGCCTTTCTCCATTGCTTTTTATGTTCCTTTTCAAATACTTATCTAATCTCCTATTATATATGTTATAATCTGTGCTCATTAGCCACTATATTTTAATAATGAGTGGAAAAGAATTGCTAACCTCTCCCTCCTAAAATGTTGTGATCATTGCTTCAAAGAATATTTACAGAATTATATTCCTTGGTCATTATTTGTTGATTATTGTTGGAATAAATTTAAAAGAATTGCATTGTAATAATAAAACTTCAATGTGGATTAACACACATTAACTGAATAGGGTGCTTTGTCTTCTACAGTCTCTCCCAGGCAGTTTCAACTCTTGGAAACTTCATTTGTTAGCATGTGAACATTCAGAATACTCAGTTAAACATCTTTTGTTGAACCCTAATGATCCTCATCTCCTCCTTAAATTATGGGAAATCTGTTACTTAACTCATTGATATTCTTCTACAGTTTTTCCTAAGATTCCTGTGCTCCAGGCAAACTGCAGTGTTTAATGTATGTATTTGTTCTATGATCGTTTGTTCATTACTGTTATACTATTTATAACAAAAAAACTGAAGCTGTTAGAGCTATGCTCATACATGCTCATTAGGATATCATCTGAATCTCCTCAATGTGTATACTACCTTGTAATCACTGCTCAGTGTTCACAAATTGCAATATTGCAAAAGACAGAACATATCCTAAAATCAAGTTGTTTACATTTCTTCTTGGATATGTGTATATAAGGTAGTAAAACAAGGCAGAGCCAAAGATGACTGTACCAAAGTTATTGATTTAACCTTAGAAAAAAAAATGTGTACAGATTTGAATTTTATCTATAACGCCAGGAGGCCTCAGGACAACTCTAAGACTGCATAGTTTATTTTAGGATGGGCTCCGGGACTATTTACTATTTGAACACAGTGTAACAATTAAATAGTGTTTTTCTTAAGTCTGATTAGGTTCCTGCTGCTTAACCTGTGAGGTACAATATATGTATGCTGCAGAAATGTGCTGATGTGGTAGCAGTTTCATTTTATGGAATCATAGTCTAACTTTTTCTTGATAAGCCACACCCATTTAGTTCATTTATCTAGTTCATTTAATCATGCCCAGGAATATTTGTTCTGTTTTATCACATGATGTTGGTGAAATCATTGTCGGTGCTAATAGCCAGCAAAGTAGATGTAAACTGTTGTGTGGAAAATTTTGAGACCACATCAGCCAACAGTGTGGCTGTTTTTAACTAGGAGCCTGATTTTGCTTTATTCTCCCTAAACCCTCATCTTAGTACAATAATCCATTTGACTTTCAATACAGCAGAACCAGTATGATGTTTCAGGCACAGCTCATTTTCATGCCCTAGCCTTCACATTGGTGGGAAACCACCTCTGAAAATGGATGGTTGCCACAAGGAGAGAGCCTCAGTTCTTCTGATCAACTGAAATTCTTGTAGCAAGACACACTCTCTGTCAAAAACAGCAGCTAGGTGGTCTACAGCCCTTGGGTTATCTTGCTGTCTTAAATGAATGTCAAACTTACCCTGCTGCAGTCCTGAAACTGCAGTTGCTTGCAGCCTATTTACAGATTCTGTAATCTAATGGGGCTAGCCACAAGTTCCAACGTTCACTTCCTTAGTGAATTTTTTTTATTGGATGTCCATCAGGCAGACTCAGAAAAATGATGCAATAATGGTTGATATTGCCATCCAATTTAAGGTCCTCATCTAAAACCACTAAGAACTTCCTGCCTGCACTGGGAGATGCTCCAATAATTACTCCATAGGTGTGCATATTTGAAAGGAAGCTCCAGTTTCAGCGCCAGGTACTCATGGTAGTATTTGGTAGTTATACTGTTAGGATACTGGATAGCAACACAGATGTTGGGAGTTCAAATGCCAACAAAACTGGCAAGCTACTGAGTTGTAAAATTGAAATAATTAAGGTTGGACAATAAATGTAATCTTAATTGTCAGAGTTACCCACATCTCAAAAGCATTTTTTTTTAAATGGCCCCCAGAACTCTTTCTCATGCCCTGAATCCTTCCCTACCTTGTTTTTTATGGTCTATATACTGTGGAAGGAACAAATTGAATGGATCATACTGGTTTCACCAAACAATTTCCTCATGACTAATACAAAAGTCAGCTTCTGAATTACTTCAATGATGTGGGATTTTGTGCACAAAGTTATCTGTGACAGCTTATCCTGAGCAAACAATGGAGCCACTTATTGACTTTGGATTATATACAAGATTTTGACTACCCATCCATGTCACTTCAATAAACAGGATCAATATCTGCTATGCTAGTTTATTTTGTAGCAGAATAAACTAGAAAAATAGATTCATCCATAGGTAGAGTTATATATCATAGCAGTAACAGTAACAGACAGTTAGTTCTAATAACAGCAGCTTTGAAATTGTTCACAAAAGGGTTAAGTAGACAAACCGTCAGTTGAATTTCTTCTGACTGTTTATCTTTGCAGATCTTTCAAACGGAGGATAGCTGAATGTCTCCCAGAAGAGGAATAGCAATTTATCTCTGACAGACTACCTTGGAATTACATACAGCAATTTTGTTTGGCCCGTGAAGAACTACCTACCTCTGCAATTTTAAAAACAGGTTAACAGCATTTTGAAATTTGCAGGCAGAAATTTAAGATAAATTCATTAGTGATTGTGTTAAAACAGTGCATGGGTGAAATGAAACATCTTGAGGAGACTTCTGGGTTTCTCCCCAGATGGATTAAAACAGACTGTGACTTTCTCACCTTCCTTTATCTCCTTGGAGAAAGATAATGGCTGATCTTCGACCTCAACTCCACTTTCTTGCCTGGACCCTATATCCCTTTAGTTGCTTAGAGTCCCAAAGATCTATCAATCTCCACCTTGAATATACCCAACATCAGAGCATCCGCAGTCCTCTGGGTATAGAATTCCAAAGATTTACAACTCTCTGAGTGAAGTTCCTCCTCATCTCAGTCTTAACTTATCAGCTTCCTCTTCTGAGACAATTTTTCCTACTTCTAGACTCTCCAACCAGGGAAAGCAACCTCCCAGCATTTACCCTGACAAGCTGTCTCAGAATCGCTTATGTTTCAATGAGATCACCTCTCCTAAGATGACAACACTCTCATCCCAGGAATCGATTTTGTGAACTTCATTACACCCCTACTAAGGCAAATATATCCCTGCTTAGGTATGGAGGCCTAAACTGTCCATTGTATTCCAGGTGTGGTCTCAACAGAGCCCTGTACAACTGCAGCAAGACTTCCTTACTCTTGTTTATCCAACCTCCTTTACAATAAATGCCTTCATACTTTGCCTTCCTAATTGCTTGCTGGAGTTGCATCTAACTTTTTGTGTTTCTTGTACAGGACGATAGTTAATAATTTCTCACCATTTAAAAAAACAACTGCTTTTCTATTCTTTCTGCCCTCACATTCCCCCTCATTATACTCCATCTGTGCCATTCTTGCCCACTCATTTAAACTATATATATCCCTTTGCAGACACTTTGGCTGAATTTTAACTTTCACACCAACTTGCAGTGGGTTGATAGCATGTCAGGAGCCCAAAGTTTCAGCAGTGAGTTTTTCAGTGACTATTTAACCCAGCTTAGCATTTGCATCTGATTTCCCTGTTTCCCAGCCAATTAGAGTGAATAGGTGTGATGACAGTCTCTTTCCACTCCAATATTTAAAGAGACCCTGCAAGGATCAGATTTTAAGGATGGAAAAGATATATTGACAGAGTGATATATTGACATGCAGGAGGCTTCAACATGTTAAGGCTGCACCATCACACTTCAGCGATAAGCCTTTCGAGTTGATACTGCAGGCTATGCCTGCGTGGATATTCTGTTGTCTGCAGATGGGAGGAAGAATACTGCCACCTAAAACAAGCAGGTGTGGCTGGAAGTGGCAGAGGAGGTCAGCAGCAGGATTGTGATCTTATTCTCCTGATACAGCTCCACAATAGGTTTTTTGACCTGATCAGGCAAGAACGGTGAGTGGCATGGCACATTCAAGTACAAACCCCTTCACTCTGTCTTCCCCAGCCTTCTCCTGCATATCACTCCCCAGGCTAACAAATCTTCCAGGTGCACCCATCCCTCTCTATTGAGGCACGTCCTCACATCCCCATCTGATCATAGGAGCGTAGGAAGTAGGAGCAGGAGTACGCCATTTGGCCCATCGAGCCTGCTCTGCCATTCAAACAGATCATTTACCTTTTACACCATTTTCCTCGCTATCCCCATATCCCTTATGTCATTAGTATCTAAAATCTATCGATTTCAATATTGAAAGTGCTCAATGACTAAGCCTCCACAGCCCTCTGGGATAGAGAATTCCAAAGATTCACCAATCACTGAATGAAGAAATTCCTCCTCATCTCAGTCCTAAATGGCCTGTCCCTTATTCTGAAACTGTGTCCCCTGGTTCTAGACTCACCAGCCAGGGGAAACATCCTATCTACATCTACCTGGTCATGCGCTGTAAGAATTTTGTAAGTTTCAATGAGATCACCTTTAATTCTACGAAACTCTGAGAATACAGGCCCAATCTCTGTTCATAAGACAATTCCACCATCCCAGGGATTAGCCTGGTGAACTTCCATTGCACTGCCTCTATGGCAAAAACATCCTTTCTTAGATAAGGAGACAAAAACTGTACATAATACACCAGGTGCAGTCTCACCAAGGCTCAATACAATTGCAGCAAGACATCTTTACTCAAATCTCCTTGTGATGAAGGCCAACATACCATTGGCCTTCCTAATTGCCTGCTACACCTACATGTTAGTTTTCAGTGACTCCTGGACAAGGACACCCAGATCCCTTTGGACAATAACACTTCCCAACCTCTCACCATTTAAGAAATACTCTGCCTTTCTGTTTCTTTTTCTACCAATGTGGATAACTTCACACTTATTCACATGATATTCCATCTGCCATGTTCTTGCCCATTCACTTAGCCTGTCCAAATCCCCTTGAAGCCTCCTTGCATCTTCCTCACAGCTCACATTCCCACCTAGTTTTATGTCATCAGCAAATTTGGAAATATTACATTTAGTCCCCACATCCAAATAATTTATATAGATTGCAAACAGCTGTGACCCAAACACTGATCCTACTGTACCTCACTGGTAACAGCTTGCCATTCTGAGAATGACCTGTTTATTCCTACTTTCAGTTTTCTGTCTGTTAAGCAATTCTCAATCCACAGGAGTATATTACCCCCAATCCCATGTGCTCTAATTTTATTTACTAACCTCCTGTGTGGAACCTTATCGAAAGTCTTCTGAAAATCCAAATACACCGCATCCACTGGTTCTCCTTTATCTATGCTACTAGTAACATCCTCAAAAAACCCTAATAGGTTTGTCAAAAATGATTTCTCTTTCTTAAATCCATGTTGACTCTGCTCAATTATACCATTATTTTCCAAGTGTCCAGTTATCACGTCCTTTACAATAGATTCTAAGATTTTCCCTACTACTGACATCAAACTAATAGGTCTATAGTTCTCAGTTTTCTCTCTCCCTCTCTTCTTAAATAGTAGGGTTACATTTGCTAGTTTTCAGTCTGCAGGAATCTTTCCAGAATCTATAGAATTTAAGAAGAGAGCCACCAATGCAGCCACTATCTCTATAGTCACCTCCTTCAACACCCTAGGATGCAGCTCATCTGGCCCAGGGGATTTATCAACCATTAATCCAATTAATAATTTGAGTACTACCTCTTTATTGATAGTAATTTCTTTCAGTTCCTCATTTTCACTAGTCCCTTGGCTCCCTAGTATTTCTGGAAGATTTTCTGTATCTTCCTCCGTGAAGACAGAAGACAGAATCATCCCAGATTTGCACAAAGTGCAATAGTGGGCTGGAAAAAGGACATTTTACCGACCGGCCGCAATGGCGGGTTTTCGCGCCATATTGTCCTATTCCTGGCGCGTACTGCCTCATTAATAATGCATTCCTGGGAACCATGCTGGATTGCTGGTGGGGCAGCCTCTGATTCACCCATCCCCCTGTCACCTCACCATCAGTAATCTGGGCGCATATTTAAAGGGTGCCCCTGCACAGGGCTAGCACTCTCTAAGGGATCAGAAGCTGCTGCAAAGTCGTGGCTACCAAAGAGAGGAAACATGCTGCCCCAATTTTAGTGACACCTCCCTCGGGCACCTTCTGGAAGCAGTGGAGGCCTGCTGTGAAGTTCTCTACCCCCGCTCTTGGCGAAGACCAGCAAGCAAGGTTACCAATCCAGCATAGGAGCTGGTGGCAGCGGTGGTCAGTACCAATGTCCTGCAAAAGAGTTCAGCCACCCAGTGCAGGAAGAGGATGAATTATCTCCATCACTCTCCTCATCACTCTCAAATCACACGCTCATAAACCCATCACACAACCACAAGGATTTCACTCACTGCCAGTTAAAGGGACGTCACCATTCACTCTTTCACACACACCTTCACCTGCCCTGTGATTGTGTCCTCATCCCGTCCATGGCACCAATCATCACCCACACATGCCAGGCATCCTTATCATCTGGCTTGGCAGGCGTCCTGCTTGCAATCTCTCCATCTGTAATCATGCAAGACAAGCTGGCATACAACAAAAGGGAGAAGTCACAGACTGGTGGAGGAATGCCTGACATCAAGGTTCTCAGGGAAGCAGCTGAGGGGGTCCATGAGCAAGTCCTTGTCTCAAGCCCCGAAGACGCCTCAGAAGAAGAATCTGATGACACCCTAATTGAAGACCCGTCACAGTGCTCACCCATACTCCCCACCAGTGCAGAAACACCCATTTTGGTAGGACCTAGTTCTAGAGTAGCCTTGGGGTCACAATCTGGTGAGCATATCTCACTTGATCCAAAGCAGGCAGCTTCAAGGACTTTGCAGGTTTCCAGCACTCTGAGGATTGCTGGAGGCTAAAAATCTGCTGAGTCTGAGTCAGAAGGTGAGCAGAAGGACTCAGTCATACCTCAGTTGCTGCAGCTGCAAAGGCAAGCTCGGGAACATCAGGAAGGGACGTCCTCTGCACTCCGCAAATTGCAAGGCATGATGGAGGAGTCCACCTGCCTTTAGTCTGAGGTGACACCGCCAGCATTGCAATGCACCGAGGTCAACACTGGTAGGATGGCGGCTGCCATGGAGCCCTTGGTCCAGGACAATGGTCCTGCAATGCTGTGCGGGCTGAAGTCCATCACTGACACCATAGTTGGCCTCTAACGTGAGAGCGGTGCAGGGCAGCTCGATCTCCAGTTACCCCTTCTCCTCAAGGAGTCAGCCAGGAGCCCCTGGGCTCCCATGGGGAGGAGGATCAGCAGGTGCACACCCCAGGGCCAACACACAGGTGACTCCAGGAGTGTCCGGCCCGTCAAAACCCCCTCTTCCTGTGACCTCAGCAGCTCCAGCTCCACAGTCCACGGATGGTGCCACTGCCACAAAGCGGGATCCTGAAAGCAGGCCAGGGCCCTCCAGGCCTTGGCCCTCCAGAGGACGCCGACCAAGGTCATCACAGACAGGGCGTAGCAATCAGCAGGCTGCCTCCACCTCCGCTGTGGATGTCGGGGGAGCACCAAGATGTAGCAGCAGTCTTAAGAAGGTTAAGAAGATATAAGCAATGTTGCGGCCTGGTTTTGAACCAGGAACCTTACACGTGTTAGGCGAACTTGATAACCACTACACTACAGAAACAGTGCTAAAGAGAGTTCCAAAATCACTATTTTAATAAAAATTTGCACAGCCAGGGCACGGGTGGGTTAATCACTTGTACTTAATGTTTACTATTGTCAATAAACTCCCAAGAATGTCACCTTGCCTATGGCTCCTTGTTCTGATGGGCAGTGTTCATGTCACTCAGATGTGAAACCTTGGTTCCTGCACAAGATAAAGGCAGGTGTCTCAGACTAGAGCCTCTTCTCTGTGTAGTGTGTAACCTTCAGACCAAAGTGATGGTCTGGCTTCACGCTCATTGGACACATTACTGATGCCTGCACCTGGATGTTGCTTGTCACTGCTGCCAGAATGTCGTGGGCAGATATCACATAGTTCCGTCATTCTCTCTGTGGACTCTCAGCACCTTTGAGGTGGGGCTGGTCCCCCATCTCTTCTGCACCTGTGACTGGTGACACTGTGCTCCTGAAGGAGTCAGGTGATGAAGGCTGCCAAAGGCCCAGGTGCGTTTAAAGTTTCACGGTTGCATCTTCATGATATGACCCTGATCACAGAGCACAAGTGAGCTGCCCTCAGCCAGAAAAGAGTCAGGCATTCACTGAGGCAATGTGAAGATCTATGGAGTGTCCTCACTGCATATTATCATCATCCTCCTGGAATCGAGTGACTATTAGGACCTCCGCTGTGTCTCCATG
This sequence comes from Cetorhinus maximus, assembly GCF_964194155.1. Taxonomy (NCBI): domain Eukaryota; kingdom Metazoa; phylum Chordata; class Chondrichthyes; order Lamniformes; family Cetorhinidae; genus Cetorhinus; species Cetorhinus maximus. The sequence continues at coordinate 44,009,063 of NC_135891.1, read as the reverse complement.
ACATGAGGCTGAGCACTGAGGGTATATACACTGCCATCAACCACACAGGAGTCAAACATTCACAGCTGCAAGGTGAGGACATCAGGACTGTCCTCACTGCATCTCGTCATCATCCTCCATGGATCTTGTGTCTATGAGGGCTTCCCAAGCGCGCCTGCCTCGTCTGGCCAAAGCAATGGACTCATCGCCAGCATCCTCACCTTCGAGGGCCTCATTATCGCCAGCCACTTCAATGTCCTCCTCATTGGAGGATATGTGCAGCTCCTCCATCTCCTCCTCAGCCAGGTCCTCCCCCACTTTGCAGCGCCAGGTTGTTGAGCATGCAGCAAGCAACGATGATGTTTGACATCCTCTAGTATTGTATTGCAGTGCTCCACCTGACCTGTTGAGGCACCAGAACCTTATTTTCAAAATGCCTATTGTTTGCTCCACCAAGGTCCGGGTTGTGGCATGAGCCTCGTTGTACTGTCGCTCTGCTGCAGCCTGAGGCCACTGCACGGGTGTCATCAGCCACGCCTTATGTGGGTAGCCCTTGACCCCGAGGAGCCAACCCTGCAGCCTCCCTGGACCCTGGAAGACATCAGGGATCTGAGACCTGCTAAGGATGCAGGAGTTGTGGATGCTCCCTGGGAATCGTGCGAGACCTGCAGAATGTGTTTGTGGTGGTTTCACGCCAGCTGAACATTCAGCGAGCTGAAGCCCTTGCAGTTGACGTAGTTGACTGCTTGTTGCCACAGAGATCTAAGCGTCATGTGAGTGCAGTCAATGGCATCCTGCACTTGTGGAAAACCTGAGATTTGCGCATATCTCAGCGCTCTTGCTTCCTGGCTTTCCTGATCCCAAGCAAAATGCACAAAGTTCTGTGCCTTCACGAAGATGACGTCCGTGACCTCCTGGATACACTCGTGCATGGAGGCTTGCAAGATCCAACACAGGTCATCTGTGGAGCCCTGAAAGGAGCCACTGGCGTAAAAATTGAGCAGTGTGGTCACTTTCACAGCCATTGGTAGTGGATGCCCTCCATGTCCCTGTGGCACCAAATCCTGCAGCAGGTGGCATATGTGACCGACCAGTTCCCTAGACATGCGCAATCTTCGGTGACCCTGGATCTCAGTCATTTGTAAGAATGACAGGCGCAAATGTATTAAAATGACATTCCTGACACGTGGCAGCGGGAAACGTGGCCCACCACTGACAATCGCAAACTGGTTTCACGATGGTGTGAAACTGGCTTATGGCCTTCTCCCCCGCCCTCCGCCTGCCATGACATCCGATGCCAACGGGGCCGGAAAATTCTGCCAGACACAAATTGTTTAGTTTCTCCATCATTTTCCTATTCTCCATTATAAATTCTCTTGTCTTCGCCTGTAATAGACCCACATTTGTCCTTGCTAAACTTTTCCTTTTCACATACCTAAAGAAGATTTTACAATCTGCCTTTGTTACTCACTAGCTTGCATTCATATTCTCGTTTCCATTTCTTTATCAGTTTTTTGGTCATTCTTTGCTAGATTCTAAATTGCTCCCAATCCTTGGGCTTACCACTTATCCTGGCAACCTTATAAGCTACTGCCTTTGATGTAATATAATCTTTAACTTCTTTTGTTATCCACGGTTAATTCATCTTTTCTGTTGCATTTTTTTCTGTCTTAGAGGAATGTATATTTGCTGTAGACCATGTAATGCTTTTTTAAATACTAACCATGGCTGTCTACTGTCAAATCTTTTGGTGTATTTTCCCAATCCACCATAGCCAACTTGCCCCTCATACCTTCATAATTTCCTTTGTTCAGACTTAGGACCCTAGATTTAGAATGAATTTTATCACTTACAAACTTAACTTAAAACTCTGTCATATTATGGTCATTATTTCCTAATGGCCCCTTTACAGCAAGGTTATTGATTAGCCCCTCCTCATTAGATAATACTAAATCTAAAACAGCCAGATCCCTAGTTGGTTCCTCAATGTACTCCTCCAGAAACCTATCTTGTACACACTCTAGGAGTTCATCCTCCATAGCATTAGTGTTAATTAGGTTTACCTAATCTATATGTAAATTGAAGTTGCCCATTATTACTGTATTATCCATGTTACATGGAGCTCTAATTTCCTGGTTTATACCATGCCTAACTTTATCACTACAGTTTGATGGCCTGTAAACAACTCCCACCAATGTTTGCTTTGGATTCCTCGCCAATGCTGTGAAGAAGAGTCATACGGACTTGAAACGTTAACTCTAGTTTTTTTTCTCCACAGATGCTGTTATACCTGCTGAGTTTTTCCAGCATTTTCTGTTTTTGTTTCAGATTTCCAGTATCGACAGTATTTTGCTTTTATTCCACCAATGTTTGCTGTTTCTTAGCTCCACCTAAACTGATTCTACATCTTGATCCTTTGATCTAAGGTCCTCTCCCAAAGGCACTGCGCATCCTTGGAGAGGGATTAGAGGAGTCTGTCTCTAACATGAGTACCATGATATCTCAGGTCTTTGCGCTGATGTTCACCTCCATGGGAAGAGTGGTCATTTGCATGGTGCATCAGATGTAGCAGACAACTGAGCGCATGCAATGACCTGCACACAGAGTCTGCCACCTTAAGCACGATGGAGGTAAGCCTCACCATGGTCGTCCAGCGCCTCCATGAGGTGTAGCTCTTTGGCTGGCAGGAGGGAAGATAGAGAAAGCAGACATGGAAGTGGGGAGTATGGTCAAAGTGCTTTTACTTCTGATCCCTTGAACCTGCCCCCACCTCATTGAGTGCCCCACCTGCTGCCTTCTGTAACAGTGGCCAAATTTGCCTCTGAACATTGCATGTGGGACAGTCTTTAGGAGGCCTTCCCTGTCCCCAAAATCCAGAGAATGTCAGCCAAGAGCATTTGAGTAGTTAGAGCAGGGGAACAAACAGTTTGCCTCTAGCTCTGCTGAAGCCACAAAGGGTGCACCACATAGAAATAGCAGTAAAAAAGAAGATAAAGGCTTTGTAGTTGTACAGGAGGATTCACTTAGATGTTCAACACAGTATTATATTGTCACATTTCTGTTTCATGTTTATTAACCATAAAATGTATTTGATTGCTTCAATTTCATGTCTTGCTTATTTTTACCTACCATTTGTGGTGACCTTGACAGTTACTGGCTATGCCCAGCTAGTCCACTTGGCATGAGGTCTTTTTTAAGGGGCTGCAAATGTCAGCAACCACCTGACTGTACCAGTGGCTCCCATACTGACCTAAAGGTTGAAGGGATGACTAGGTTACAGGCAAACATTCCAAGCTAAAAGTGATGACCTCCAAAGTATTTGCAATCACCTCCAAAACAGTGAGAACACACAGTTAGAGCAAGTCTTGTCAGCAAAAACCTTTCACTTTGGCAAATCCCATCAATCCCTGCTGTTGTTTCATCTTGTTTTCCCTCACGGGCTCCTAGAAGTTCAGGAAATTCGTGCTGACAGTTAAATTCAGAACCTTGTGTTAAATGAGCAGATAATTAGTATTTTACATATTAAAACCATGTTGCTCTGGCTAACATTATTTTCTAAGTCCCTCGTAACCACTTCCTTAATAATGGAATCCAGCATTTTCCTGATGACTATTGTTAGGCTAACTTGCCTGTGGTTTGCTGTTTTCTCTCTCCCTCCTTTCTTGAATAGCAGTGTTACATTTGTTACTTTCCAATCCACTGGGACAGCTTCAGAATATAGGGAGTTTTGAAAGATCACAACTAGTGGATCCACTATCTCGCAGCCACCTCTTTTAGATTCCTTGGATGTAGGTGATCAGGTCCAGAGGATTTTCAGCATTTAGCCCCTAAAAGGTAGGTAACAAATTATAATAAAATATCTGAGGCAGTGCACCAGGACCTGATACTATACCTGAGTTTTCCTCACATCTTTTGAACATTGTGTGCTATATATTATCTTCAAACAATATCCCTAATGTTCTCTGCTGAGTACCATGCATGGCACTGTTTGTGCCCAATCACTGACCAGTGAGAAAGTATTCCCTAGTGGTAGCATGTAGGGGAAGTAATAATCTCAAGATTTGAATCAGGTTCCAAGTTTCAAGAATGCTCAAATTTCACAGGGTCTGAGACAACAGCCAAGACTGGAAAAATAGACAAAATAGATCATATTAAACTTGACTTTAAGTATTTGATCTGTGGATAGTAAAGGCACTAAGTAACGAATCTGTTATAGAAGATAAGACATTTTTTGCACTATTGTATTACCAACTAAATGTATCTGCCACAAGTATTCACCTGTGGTCTTCAGGCTTATCTCTTTTGGTCATTGAGATCAATCCAGCCTGCTGAGTAAATGAAAAACGTAAATGATTCAATCTCATTAGCTATGAAGAGTTTGATCTTCTTTGTATCTCTTGGGTTTTTGAAAACCAATTTCACGGATAATATTGGTCTGTATTTTAATGTAGTGTTTGCTACCATTGTGGAAACTTTCATGAAGGAAGGAGAATTAAATGGAAGATTGGTTGCTGATTGAATAGCACAATGTAGCAACATCTATGAATTCTTAATACACTTATAATTCCTCTCTGCTAATTAGGGGAGGCATAAAGGCATTTTAAAATTCCAGGTGAACACATCCGCATAATTTGCTTTTGGCATGATTTCTGTTCCCAACATGAAGACTTGTCAGATGGGAGCATGGGTTGAAAATAGAACTAAAAAAGTATAGAGCCATTCTGTGGACCATGTCCAAATTTAATTAGATTTCATGGCATGAGCTGAGCCTTACAAAATGACCCTTTGTAAATTGAAATGAATGACGTGGCAGTACAGAATTTCTATGTGTGCCTCAGATCAGTTAAATCACATGTCTGTTGCCTGAAGTTTAAATAAGTTGTGCATTGCTCATTCCAGTGTATAACCTCTCCATGTAGTCTGAAACTATAATACTTGGAAAGGGCAATAGGGCAAAAAGGTACAGAGTCACCTTGGATCTCTAATGTGTGTGCGCTTAAATAAGTAAATGGGAAGCTGTTCATGTGTTAGGTTAAAAGGGTTTTTTTGTCTTTTGAAGTTGAAAACTGACCACATTCCATTCAATGCATTTGCAATGAAATGTGTTTCGAAGATATTTTATTTTTCACATTAAAACTGAAACAATGACAAGTTAAATATTAAGAATAAAAGCAAAAATAGGAAGTTGCATCCTGAAAATTACTGTATAATTATAGCTCACTGCCAGTAACAAGATAAAAAAGTGCTGGTTTTGCTTTCTGTACAGATGCTTTCCAGTATATTATGGTCAGTTAAACTTCCTCGTTTCAGAATTTCTCAGTGAAAGTAATGCCAACAAAAATCCAGCATTTATTTTACTATTCCATTGCTAAAATACTGTGTGAGGCAATAGCTGCAAATGTTAGACATTTTGACCATGTGCTAACTTTATAAGACCTTCGCCAAATATGGGAGAATTATCTTGTGTACCTCCTTGCATTTTAAACTGCTTTCATTCTCTAACTGACTTTTTTCCTACAACATTTTTGGTGAATTAGTTTGAACTTGACAAATGTTCTGAGAAAATGCTTTCAGCTTTGGGGCTCATTCAGCATTTCAGGCTAGATGTATCTTATAGGTGGTATTGTCAGGCCTCGGTGTAGTATAAATGTCACTTTTCTGCTCCCCAACCCCCCCACACCAACATGGAACCCGCTCCCCCCCTCTTCACCGCACCCCCCCACCCCCCCACCCCACTACCTTCAATTTTCCATGAAATTTAAATTAGGTTTAGCCTACAGATTACCCCCAATGAAACTCCTGTGACTTTCTCCATAGCCACACCATGGAGTTGATTTTAACCCTGACTGGTTTTGCCTTGCTGGGGGTGGGGGCGGTGGCTGCAGAGGCAAGTGTGAAAAGCACCACTGACTTAAGTTTTAGACCTGGAGTATTTGAACTTCCTGGCCACATTAAAATGCTGCTGGTCAGCAGTCATCATGGTCTGGTGGGCAGGGATGTTGAGAGAGTCTTCCGGGAGGGATTGGGAAGAGAGCCTAGGGCAGTGGAGGCTGCAGCTTTCCACATGTGAATTAGAGGAGCTTTCGAGTTTACAAAGAAAAGTTTTGCACTTAACTTCACCTATTCTGTCTTCAGACCAGTTGCACACCTGTTCCAACCTGGCCGGGAAGCAATGGTACTTAATTAGGCACAGTATTACCATAATTGGACTATATCACATGAAAGCAACATCAGGTTTTTCTGATGAAAAGACACAGGGTGGAATTGTCCTAGATTTGCACTAAGTGTGGTAGTGGGCGGGTAAAATGATGTTTTACCCACCAGCTACAATGGCGGCTTCTCACTCTGTATCATCCCAAACACACCGCGTTAATTATGCATTCCCGGGAAACATGCCATTTCCATAGTGGGCAGGCTCTCATTCGCCCGCTACGCCATCACTTCGCCGCTTCATCACGCCGGGCGCCACATTTAAAGTGCAGCCATGCGTACACTTCTCAGTGCTTCCAGGCCAGAACTGCCGCATGGAAGACAGGATGGCCCCAAAAGGCAAAAAGAATGCAGCCGTCCCCCCGGTTTAATGACGCGTCTCTTGAGTGCCTTTTGAATGCTGTGGAGGCTTGCCGTGATGTCTTCTACCCCCACTCTGGCCGCAGGATGGGCAGCTGAAACACCAATCCAGCATGGGAGGCGGTGGTCACCGCCAATGCCCTACAAAAGAGGACAGCCACCCAGTGCCACTACAGGATGAATGGTCTTATCCATTCTGCCAGGGTAACTCACTCTTCTCATCACTCTCAACTCACACACTCACAAACCCCTTCGCACATCCATAGGGATCTCACACCTCAAGGGACAGCACCACTAACTCTCACACACACCCTCACATCTCCATCAGGCTCATATCCTCTGGAGTTCACATTCTCATTCCTGTCCATGGCGTCGCTCACCACACAAACATTCCATGAATTGCCATGTGTCCTGCTCACACTCTGTCCATCAGTTTCCATGGATGAGAAGTCTGCTCACAACAGCAGGGAGGGGTCCCAGATTGGTCAGGGTTGCGGGGGGTGGGTGGTGGAGTGGCCCACATTTGGCTCTTCACTCACTTTGAGGAGTGTGCCATCGCACTGACTAGCGAGGACATGGACTGTGCCTGAAATGACGGTGAGGTCAGCGGCCAACACACTCGTGAAGATCCTGCACCACATCATCCCTCTCTCAATGAAAATGTGAGTGCTCTCTCTCCTGCTTGTAACTCTGCAGATATGCACTAATTATCTCTACCTTGGTTCACAGAGAGGCTTTGCCAAATGACCGACACCCTCAGCCAGCCAGTCCCTCAGCTCCATCCAGGTCCTCATCTCCAGCTAAGAGGAAACCTCCCCCATTGAAGAGCTGGAAATAAGCAGCCTGGAAGACCCATCACAGCGCTTATCCACATGCTCCACCATCGCAGAGGCACACACCTCGCTGGGACCTAGATCTAGAGCAGGCTCAGGTCCACACTCTGTTGTTAACCCGCCGGACAGATATCCATAGCAGGAGGAGGCAGGTTTGGCTGAGCTCCCCAGCACCTGGAGGACTGCTGGGGATCAGTCACCTGTGAGGTCTGAGTCAGATGATGAACCTCTGGATTCGGCCTTCCAACTCATCCTGGAGAAGCAGCAGAAGGCGTGGGAACATTATGCAAAGCTGTTGGAAGTCCTCAGCAGAGTGGCACATGAGTCAGAGGAATATTTCTACCTGCCCACTGATGAAGTGGTGCCCACATGTCCACATGTGGAGGTCGCCATGGGGAGGATGGTGGACGCCATGGAGACCCTGGTCCAGCAGAACGCGGAGATGTGTGCAGACCTGCACTCCATCACGGGAGCTATGGGTGAGTTCCTGCAGTGTCAGCATGAGAGGGAAATGGGGCACCTTGACATCCTCCAGGTGCTTCTTCCCCTTAAGGAGTCAGACTGTGGCCCCCCCAGCACCCGAATGGAGGAAGAGCGGGAGCTGGACACCTCTGGGTCATCCACTCAGGAAACTCAGATGATGTCCTCTCCCTCTGAGTCCCCTTTGCCTGTGAGCTCCTCAACCTTGTCCTCTGTCACCGCAGAAGGAGCAGCTGGCCAACTAGTGATCTGGAGGGAGAGGTGTGTGTGTGGCGGGGCCTTTTGGAGCCTCATGCAACCACTCTCCCATGCACGCAGATCCTTCACGTGTCATACTCACTGCAATGTCCTGAGCATTTCTAATGCTGCCTGCTAGGGTTGTCCATCTGAGCTGACCTGTTGCATTGTCCACCCAATGATCACTCTCCCATGCAGCACCTGATCTCGCCCACCATGACTGATATTTCATTTTCAATTTGGACAGCATGGTCTTGATTCGATTTTTCATGTGCTCCCCCATATTTTCCCCTCCCCCAGTCACCCATTTCCTCTCCCCCATCATTGTTGATCCCCCCGGTATCACCTCCCAACTCCCCTCCATGACCTACCAGCCACAACCCTTTTCCTTCAAGGATGTCCTGGTGAATGTGCATGTTCCCTACCTTCCTGAAAATCCCACCCCCATCCACATTCACCTCACCGACCTCCTCCTTTCCACCCCCAGGGTCCAAGTCTGCCTCCGAATCCCCACCAACCACCCTCACCGTCCCTTTTGCAGCTACTGTCAAACACTCACCATCACACCCTACCACCTCACTCTGCCCTCATCATTCTCACCATTCCCTCGTCCCATGCCTATCCTCTGTTCGCTCCCAAGAGGTAGTCATGGACTCATCAGAGCCCTCCCTTGCACGTTCACCTGGACATTTCCCCCTCTGGACCCCTTCCCACCTTGGAACCCCTTGCCCCCTTGGAACCCCTTCCCCCACCCCCTGACTCCTCCCCCCTTGATCCTCCACCACTGCCCCACCCCCCAGACTCCACCCCCATTTAGCCCTTTTTCCTTCCTGACTCCTTCAGGCACCCTTAATTCTTTTTCCACCCTTAGTTCTTTCCCACTCCCAACTCTTTCCTCCAGCCTTACATCTTCGTCCAGCATTACTTCTTTCCCCTTCCTGACTTCTTCAGACATCCCTACTTCTTCTTCCAGCCTTACTTTTTCCTCCACCCTTAGTCCTTCCCCCTCCGCGACTCCTTCCTCCACCTTTACTTCTTCCAGCCTTACTGTCTCCCCTCTCCATACTCCTTCCTCCCCCTGGACCCCCTCCCCTCTCTACACTCCTTCCTCCCCCTGGACTCCCTCCCCTCTCTGCACTCCTTTCCCCCCTCCAAACTCCTTCCATTACACCTTCCACTCCCCTTACACCTACCTCCCCAGTTGCTGTCTTATCCCCTGTTAGCCCTCCTTCCCCCGCACTCCCTGCCCTCTTCCAAACTCCCCCCGACACCTTCAATCCCTCACCAACCTTTCCCCATCCTGACACTTTCATTCCCCACCTCCCAACCTCACCCCATCCTGACACCTCTTCCTCTCCCAGCCTATCCTAGACCTTCCTCTCCACCCACTTGACCATCATCTGTTGTGAGCAGGCCCTCAATAGTGACTTTCCAACTCCCATGAGCTGCTTCGCAGCAGAGCCATGTCCATGAGAATCCAGCATGCCATGGATATTCCTCCAGTGTTGCTGTCGGGCTCCAGCATCTTCTGCTCCTCCGATGTCCGCGATGTGTGCAAGGCCCTGGCGGTAAGTCCCGACTTCTGCATGTCAGACTTGTCAAGATGTGTTCTGCGCCAGCGTGCAATCACGCTGACGTGGACAGATGATCCAACAGGGGGAGAGGAAATGATTCCATGGGCCGGCCTTACAATGATATGCAGATGTATTGCAATGAGGTCCCTGATGTCTGATGGCAGGAAACGTGGCCCGCCATCGACGGGCTGAGCGGACAGTTGCAAACTGGTTTCACAATGTCATGAAACCTATTTTTGGTCTTTTCACCATATTGTCCACTCACGCTGCTGAGCATGCCCAACTGCAGTGGGCACAGATGATTCCACCCACAGATTTGAATCGTAAGGCCGGATTTTCAAAGTGGGGTCGGGACCCAGTTTGGGGACGATTTCAAAGTCCCCGAGGTTGTCTTGGGATCACAATGCCTCCACGAAAATTTTTAAATTTCAATGGGCTGGCTGGAGGGAGGGAACGGGCAACCTGCTCGCCATCAATTAATGGCCCCTTAAGCTCCTTAAGGAGCTTGTTAAAGCGCCTTTGCAGTACAGAATGGAAATTTTACACTTTATTTTGGTGAAGAGTTTGATGCACAGCTGTCGGGTTTGCCCAGAGCCAAATAATGTTTATTTGTCTTTCTTTTATAGCTGCTTTTTAATGGGCCTATTGCCCGGTGCAAGCTCTGAATCTTCACACGGTCTCTTGCAGCCTCATCAACACTACTGGCCCTGTAAGGAACTTAAGCAAGCTGCCCCAAAAACAGAAAATGCTGGAAAAGCTCAACAGGTCTCGCAGCATCTGTGGAAAGAGAAACAGAGTTAATGCTTTGAGTCCATATACTAGACCCGTTAGCTGCTAGGCCTGCTGAGTTTTTCCAGCATCTTCTGTTTTTGTTTCAGATTTCCAGCATCCGCAGTATTTTGCTTTTATTTTAAGCAAGCCGCTGCTTGTCTTTGCAGCTGACACCAGGCAAGCAGCTCCCACCTTCTGGAGGCACTTCCCGCCAATAATTGGACACTGAGCCGGCCTTCTTCACAACCAGGTCATTTGAGTCTAAAAGACACAGCTGAGGCGCAGGGTCAGGACCCAGAATTCCTAACCCCGCTTTGAAAATCCAGCCCGGTAACCCTGTTTTTGTTCCTCAAAGATGCCTGACCTACTGAGTATTTCTGACATTTTCTGTTTTTATTTCAGGCTGTTCTGTGGTGTGATTCCTGGTTCATAATCCACTGATGTTCGCTAATTTGGCCACAGAAGGAGAATGACCACTTGGGCAAATTACTGGAGGTATGTCAGTAATTAACATGTAACAGTCTCCAAGAGAGGAAAATGAAACAAAAGGAGAAAACTTGAAAATATACGAAAGCTACTCAAAAAAGGTCAGTATCATGGAATGCAATATGGTATAAATCTCTGCACTTTTGAAAGGACCAGAATCCACTTGTACCCTTCAAATTATACGTTATCTGATTGGGAAGATTTTTTTTGCTGCACTGAGACCCTCTTTATAAATTTTTTTTTATGAATAAGGTAATCCAAACTTGTAATGTTCCTGTATGTTTTTCGCGTTGAGTTCAGGGCAGCTCACTCTATTCATTAGATAGCTCATGAAATGTGAGGAAATACTAAACTTACTGTGAATGAGGCAAAACCCCACACCTGTCACATTTCTTCAACATTCAGCTCCAGCCGGTGTTCTGATACTATGTCCTGAATGTATTGATCACATGGTCTGATTGCCAGGTGTTGGCAATATGTTTATTGAAGGATGCCTTGACTCTTTAGAAATATTTATAATGGAGGCATTTCTTTGCACTATTTCAAGTTTGTAAAGTTGTATAATGATTATAAGCTGTTATAAGCTAATAATTATAAGCTGCTGTGTAAAGATACAATAGTTCACCCACTTGCTCTGCTTTCCCCATTAATTATTTCTCATGCATATCTGGTTAACATTTGCCATCACAGAAACGGTGCTACCACTAAGCTTATTATACTCCTATGAGCTGTCATTTAATTCCTAATCTGTGTAACATTTATATACAGGCAGTGACTAGGGTGATAGTTTTGTGCCTTTTAACTAGTGTCATCAAAAGTGTCTGTGGCAGCCAAAATGGTGCATTGGTTAGGTGATACTTATTCATGTGGTCACTTGAAAACAGTATTTTTATTGTATCTTTTATTGTAGAAAACCACACGTTCACTCTGTTGACACACTGATAAAATTGACTGGTTATGTGACTGGCTATGTTGATGCTGTTCGGATGTTTGGCTTACTGTTCTGTGTATTGTGTGAAAGGAAAGAAGGTAAGCATTCCCTTTGGATAGGATGGAAGAGGCCCTAGGAGCCTTACATTACCCACAAATTGTTGTTGGTTCAAGCTCCATCACACAGTGATAACTAGGTATGTTAGTCCAAAGCTGTCTATTGCTTCATTTAGTACAGATTCAAAGGTTAGGGGTCATTTGTGGTTTTGGTATGTATGGTCAGGATTTAATGCCCACCCCTCCCCCGGCAGCGAGTTTGGAGGTGGGGGGGCAATGAATCAAGCAGGAAGGTGCGGAGTGGGGACCTCAATGCCTTCCCGCCTCCACCCGATTAAGTCCAGGGCAGGAAGGCTCATGGATTGCCTACCAGGTTCGGATGGACAGGACTTTTCATTGGGCTGAATATTCACTGGGGTGGGGATGGGGGTATGTGGGTAAGAGATTGGAAGTTGAGCTGGAAGACCATTCCGCCTCCTTTGGACCAAACTCCTTATTCTGGCAGATCAAAAGGCAGCTCAAGCTATTTAATATTAATTTCCTGACAAAGTCTTGCATCATAACATTTCCATAGGCTCCAAGGGAGCTCCAAGGGAGGTCCCTCGTTCAAAGCTACTCGGTGCCTGATTGAGAGATCCAGAATTGGGAAGGGAAAAGGGCCACAGAAAGCCACTCCCTGCTCTTTCTTCTGAACCTCCAAGCCAGCGACCCAATCCCTCCGGCCTCCATCCTGCCCATACTCACCTGTGTCCTGGCTTACCTTGGCAATCCTTTGCCTCTGGCAGGTGCATTACCAGCAGCTGCCACTGTTGCCAGTGGGACTGCTGGCACTAATGAGCTATGGAGAGCTGCCAGTCTCTGATTAGCTGGCAGTTCTTGGGGGTAGGATTTCCACCCCGGGAGTCCTAAATCCCAGGGAAGGCCCACCACTGGACTGTTAAGTGCCTGATGAGCACTTAATTCCGGCAGGCCTTCAATAAAGGAGCTGGGGCTCCCGTCGGGACTCCAGCCAGTGGGCGAGCCCCCCGTCACCAACATTAAATTCTGTCCTATGTTTCTGCTGACGTGTGCAACTGCCTTCTTAGTCTGGGAATAGTTTCAGATTCCAGCAATTGCTTACAAAATGGGGAATGAAGATCCCCTGCTTAATCTCCCATGCAGTGAATTTACCCATAGTTACTTTAACCTTTATGTAGAGTCTGTCATAGCTGTGGAAGAAAAAAAATAAGATCAAACAATAAAAAAAGATTCCATTTCTTCCCGAGGGTCCACTTTGCTGTTGATGTTCATATTATCACTGCAGGGAAGAATAATTTGCTCACTACGGAAATGTTATGATGCAAGACTTCGTCAGGAAATTAATATTAAATAACTTGAGCTGCCTTTTGATCTGCCAGAATAAGGAGTTTGGTGCAAAGAGGCGGAATGGTCTTCCAGCTCAACTTCCAATCTCTTACCCACATACCCCCATTCCCACCCCAGTGAATATTCAGCCCAATGAAAAGTCCTGTCCATCCAAATCTGTGGTTTTAAAAGCCACAAAATCATGAAATGGATTGTGCTGGCATCTGTAATGCTGCATTTATACTATTGCAATTCCCTATAATGCAAAAGCCCTTCACTAATGCAATAGGAAAATCAAACCATTTCTCATGATTTGTGCGCTACTAAATTGCAATACAATGTTGGTCAAACATTACACTTAGCACAGTCATCTTTAATGCTGGAGATGTTCTCCTTTGCCAGTGAAGTATTATGTATAGCTGCAGTTTCCATAATTAAGATATCCTTGTTTTGTTTCATTTAACACCATGCATACAGTAAATTTGGAGATATTTTGTTACCTTGCCTTTTCTGTAATCTTAATTTTATATTTCATTCTAAAGATGTGTGGTTGCTGGTCAAGACTGGCATTTTTGTGCCAATCCTGGATGCAGCAAAAAGGTGGTCCTGGGCCAGAGGACAGTTAAGCGTTAGCCACATTGGTGTGGGTCTTGAGTCACTATTTGGCTGGATTGGGTATGGGTAGTAGATTTCCTTCTCCAGAGAATATTAATTAACCATTTTTAAAAAATGACAATCCAGTAGCTTCATGGGGCAGGATCTTCCCCCTTTGAAGGGGTTGTGCGGGAACGGGTACTAGCAGGCGGGTTCCTAATCGGCGCCCCCAGTCGAGGGCGTGCCGTCATTTTATGTGGGCAGGCCAATCAAGGCCCGCCCAGCGTGACGTCCGCCAGGAAGCCGGAAGTGTGCTCTTCCGCGCATGTGTGCGAAAGAGCGCACAGATCTCCCTAAGGCAAAATGCTGCCTCAGGGAGATCGGCTCAGGTTTGAAACATTGAATAAAGATTAGAAAAAAAATTACTGACATGTCCCCTCATGTGCCATTGTCACATGTCACATCTAGCCAAATAGTGACTCAAGACCCACACCAATGTGACTGACTCTTAATTGTCCTCTGGCCCAGAACCACCTTTTTGCTGCAACCTGGATTGGCACAAAAATGCCAGTCTTGCCCAACAACAGCACATCTTTGTCACATGTCACATGAGCTGGGACATGTCAATTTTTTTTATTTAGACATTTAATACAAATTTTAATACTCTCATGAAACCTCATCCCACCCACGGATGAGCTTTCATGTTTTCTCGGAAGCCCGCCTGGGCTCCCGGCCTCCCCCCAACCTTAAGGTTGGACAGGCAGGTCCATTGATTAATTCAATTACTTTATTGATAGCCTTAAGTGGCCGTTGACAGGTCGGCAGGCGCATAGCTGACTCGGCTGCGCGCTCGCCAACCTGAAAATGTAAATGATGTGGGGTAATGCCGGGACGCCTGCCTGATTTCACCCCGCGTCATTTTAAACGTCGGCGAGCAGGCTCCGCCCCCCCGCTCGCCGACCGGAAGATGGAGCCCATGATCACTTTTACTGATGTTGGACTATAACTTCCAGATTTTTTTTTACTGAATTCAAATTCCTAAACAGCAATGGTGGGGTTTGAAATCGTGTTCTCTGCATTATTACAACAGACTTCTGAATTTATCATTCAGTGTCAGCAGTCAAAGATCAGATGTGCCATAGATGACATCAGGGAAATCCCAATCCTTCTGGAGCCAGGGACTAGGTACACAGTGGGTGTTCCATACAGTGAATAAAACGACTTCTGCCCAAAGCCTTTGTTTCACCCAAGATGACCTCAGTGGTCACGTGACTATGGCAAGCCACTGTACAGAAAAGGCAGCAGTGCACAAAGGCATTTCTCCAAACAAACACATTACATGCACTAACATTTGTATTTGCAAGTTACCCACATTCATAGTCTATAAAGAAAGTCATCACGGTGAACAGAAAACTGTTCATTCTAGACTGTTTCATTTTCGTCTGTCTCAATACATGCGCTGCACACATATAATCATTAAAGCGCTCAGGTCCTCTAATGAACGTGCGGATTGTTGTTCGTTGCTTGTCTAATGTCTGCTGGTTCCTGGGGTCACTATGCCTCTTCGGGGAATGTTGTTGACATGGCGAGTGTTGCTGCTGATCCAATGCATTTGTTGGTGAGCAGTTGATCTCTGGGACTGATGGTTGTTCTGTCCCTTGTTCAGTTGTCAAAATCAAGTCCTCCTCACCAGCTGGCAAGGAGAAACTTCTCCAGTTGCATGTATGTGTCTGCGATTGCAATGATATATCTGGTTGTTCATTTTCACCATCTACGATCAAGGTGACAACTACTTTATGCAGGTTTCAGGTTGCCAAGTGGGCTGACTTTTGTTGAGTGCATTGAATGTTTTCACTCTGACCAGCTCTCCAACTCTCAACTCTAGCAATGATTTGTAGGGGGTGGTGGTGTGTGTCAGCTTCACCTCTGACTTCTGAGCGGTCCGAATCAGTCCCACTCCCTGGGTTCTAGACCTTGGACTTATTTGGGGTTGTGACAAAGTGCAGCAGACAACTGGTTTTGGTGCAAGGAAAAACAAAACTGGGTTTATTGAAGTTACAAATGAACTTGTAACATTAGGATTACACTGAGACTATACAGACCTACAAAGTACACTAAGTTAAGAATGGGGAACACACGGCATAACGAGAGAAAATCACGCTACTAATCCCCTTACCCTTGTCCCACCCCCAAAACCTAACTAAATTGAACCAGGAGAGGTCAGGGATCATGCTCACTAACCAGGGTTCCTTGACAGTTCGAAATCTAGCCAGGTAAACCGGTTGCAGTTTTGGGGTACGCTCTTTGTGTCCTCTGGGGCCTGCCGTCCCCATGTGGTCCTGGTCTGTGGAATCTGTGAAGGTTCTTCAGTTGGGTGGAGGGCACGGTTGTGGGTGGTCGATCTTCGTGGAGGGCTGTGGTTGCGGCCTTGTTGTCTTCGGTTGAGCCTGCCACCCTGTGCCCCTTGCCGTGATGTTGCCTGCGGGCCTGCACACTTTCAGATCTCCTCCCTCCACTTGGCTCAGCTACTCCTCCCTGCTTAAACTCTGCTTCAACCGCTCCAAAACTGCTCACCCTCCAAAAACTGCTCACCCTTGTAACTGGTGGCCCAGTGATACTGTTTTTTTCGAATTTCTTATCTCAGTCCAAATCAAGGTTAGTTCTTTGTCTGATTTTTGGTGGGCTTCTTCAGGTGATTGTTGTCTCATTGTTTTTTTAATTGGCTCACATGATGTTTATCATTGTCTTCCTGTCCCCGTAACTAGTCTTGAACTGAAAGCCATTGTATATGTGGAGTATTGATAGGTTCACATAATTGCATTGATTGTTGCCTTCCTGCCTTAGTAGTTAGTAGCGATTATTTATGCAAGATTTTGATGGGCTTTAGTTTCGGGTAAGATGAAGTCTTTCTCTGGGTTGATTGTTTTAAAGGGAAGAATGCGTATTCTGTCTTCTCTCGTTGTCTGGTTCCAAGTAACAATCCACACGCACTCAACAAGCCTGGGCATGTCCAGTCCCAGGCCTTCATGGGCCTAGCCCCTTGTCTGCAGCGTTCTACACTTAACTCAGCAGTTGGGTCTTCTGCCATAAAAGTCCAAAAGTCATATCCTTGTTGATGATATGAAAAATGTGGGAATTTTGAGAACCCTTCAGATTTGGCCACTTTATCAAAGTGAAATTTGGCTTTCAGTTATTGCACTTTGATTTTCACTCTTGTTA
The DNA here is from genome assembly GCF_964194155.1 of Cetorhinus maximus. Taxonomy (NCBI): domain Eukaryota; kingdom Metazoa; phylum Chordata; class Chondrichthyes; order Lamniformes; family Cetorhinidae; genus Cetorhinus; species Cetorhinus maximus. The sequence goes on along the minus strand of NC_135891.1, from coordinate 43,991,989 downwards.
CTACTTCTGGCTATAGTAGTGTTTTAGCTATTGGAAGAGGAGTCTGAGTGTGGCATGACATTAGTCGCTGGACTGGACTACTTTCTATGGCTTCAGTAGGTGTATTTCTCCACTCTAAGATCGCCTTGTATACATCATACCGGATCTACACAATTTTTTGATGATCCCTTTTGCAATTTACACTGCTGCCTTGGCCTTTCCATTTGACTGGCAGTCGTGTGAAGATGATGTGTAGTGCTGAATTTCCAATTCTTCATTCATGAAGTGCCTGAATTCTTCATTCATGGACTGAGGGCCATTGTTGCTTATCACAATTTCAGGAATGCCATGATAACAGAAGTACGCTTTCAGGCACTCAGTGATCTCACTGGCAATTATTGACGTCAGCTTGTCCAACTCCCAGTAGTGTGAATAGTAGTCAACGGTGATGAGATATTCAGTTTCAAAGAGAGTGAAGCAGTTTCTCCAAGCTTCACCCATGGTCTGTGTAGGAGGTCATGAGTCATAAGTGGCTCTTTAGCTTGCTTAGCTTAATGTTCATTGCAAGCACTGCACTAGCTGATGTGGTCCTTAATCTCATTGCTTATGTTTGGCCTGTAGAGAGCTTCTCTTGCCTTCCTCAGACTAGACTCGATTCCTTGATGGCTTGCATGGATGCGCATCAGCATCTCTTTTCTCATCTCCTTTGGGTTGATGGCTCTAGTTCCTTTGTACAAGATGCCATCTTGGGCAGTCATTTCATCTCTGTATGTACAATACTTTCTTATAACAACAGGTGATCCTTGATGGTTTCAGGCGATCTTGTCAGTGCTACTTCCTGTAGCACTTGGAGGGAGGCATCTCGTTGTGTAGTTTGCTTGATCTGAGCAAGACGCTTATCTGTTGGATTCAGTGCCTCTACTAGGTTGATGAATTCCAGATCATGTCGAGCCATTGCTTCATGTTGAATCTGGAAGATTTCATACTTTTTACCAGCATCATCAACTTCCTTCAAAGGGAATGCAGCTCTTGATAGCATGTTGGTGATCTATATCGGCTTCCCTTGCTTGTACTTCACTTTCAAATGTTATCTCTGCAAACAAGGTAACATCCTTTGCAGATGCTTTGGAGCAGAGAGAAGCTGTTTGAGAAAGATGCCTTTAAGTGGCTTGTGGTCAGACTCTACTGCCACTTTGTATCTCCAAGACAATAGCCAGGTACTCTTTCTCAAATTGGGCATAAGGTCGTTCAATTTGTGTTAACGCTCTGGATGCAAATGCAACTGGTTGTCCTTGCTGCATTAGGGTTGCTCCAAGTCCTGTTTCATTGGCCTCACACTGCAGGATGACTTTGTCATTGACATCATAGCACCTCAGCACTGGGCATTGTCATCACTAGTTGTTTGATGCGAGTGAAAGCTACTTCTTGATCTGTGCCCCAGAACCACTGAATATCCTTTGCAGTGAGCTTGTATAGAGGTTCATACTCTGATGACAAATTGGGCAAAATCTTTGCTAGATAGTTCACAAATCCTACAAGTTGTTGAACTGCCTTCACACCTGTTGGTTGTTGCATCTCTGCTAGAGCTCTCACCTTATAAGGATCAGGGCAAAACCTTTTCACTGTCAGCACATAACCTCTGTACTTGACTTCAGCCATCTTCAGTTGTAGTATTTTCTTGTTCAGCTTCAGGTTCATCTGGTGAGCTGTCTCCAGCAGTCTCACTAGATTCTGATCATGGTCTGCGATGGCTTCTTCCATCGTATCTCCACATCCATAGACTAACAGATAATCCATGAACACCCTTCTTTCCAGCAAAACATTTGCATGCAAAGTGATTCAGCTTCTTGCGGTTAGAGCACTGCTTTCCTCAAACTGGGCATATTTCCTTTCCTTTTGTGTAGGGTGTCCCCTGCAATATTTACATTCAATACTCTGGCCATGATCTTCTGCTGGCCCTTCTGCAAATAGTTTTTTCTCTTCTCCATTGTCTAGTGCTTGGAAGGCCCGAATTGCCTCTCAGCATACTGCAAAGCTTCATCAGTTCTCACATCAATACTTTTCAGATGATGATTAATTACTTCAGTGCTTCTGCACATGTCAATCGCTTTCTTGAGAGTATGTTTCTTTTCTCTCAGCAGATGTTTTCTCATGGCAGGATCTGTTGTTTGGGAAAATCCAATCTCTGATCAGTTCTTCAGTTTCTCAAACTCACAAGATTTAGCTAGACATTTCAGTGCAGCAACATACAGATAAATATTCTCCCCCTTTTCTTGAGTTCTGGTATTGAACACGCAGCATTCATAAATAACATTAGTAGAGGGTTCAAAGTGGGTCTTCAAGACCTCCAAAATTTCACCAGACTGGCTTTTCTGCTCCTCTATGAGGTCTGGGGTGAAATACGGCTTGTAGCACTCTTTCCTCTGCACTGATAACAGAGTTGCAACTCTTCTTGGTTCAAATTTCTTTTTAAACTCTGACAATTTCATAGTTCTGCAATTGAGACTGGAAAAATTTTCAATTCATTCTCCAATGTGTCTTCTTCTCCATAGGAGCTGGTACTGGAAGATTCAAAACCTTACTGATTCACCCAGCAGGCAATGTCCTGTACAAAGTTGCAGACTGAGTTTTTATTCTCTGCTGTTTCCTACAGTAGCTAGCTCTCTTTCAGCTATCAAAATCCACTCAAATTCAGTTCCACACTTCTGACACCATGGGCAGGATTTTTCAGTTGGTGTGCGGGGGCGGGCCCGACACGCCGACGCGTAAAATGACGAGCGATGATGTCGGGCGTGCGTCATCGCGCAGTCCAACGATATTTCATTCGGTGATCGCGCGCTGAGGTCAGGTGCTCAGCCGCCGATATGTAAATGGCCTATTAAGGCCATTAAGGCAGTGATTGATTAATTTGATAACGCTGCCTGTCCAACCTAAAGGCCAAGCAGCCTTCGCATTTTTTAGGAAACCTCATCCACGAGCGGGATGAGGTTTCCTAAAGCTTTTATTAAATAAGTAAATAAGTTTTCCGCAAAATCAAAACATGTCCCATCTCATGTGACACAGCCACATGAGGGAACATGGTTAATTGAATTTTACATTCATTTATTGATAATTACAATAGCCCTTCAATTTCCCTGAGGCAGCTCCGTGCACGCATTTGCGGCTCAATATTTTGGCCACATGCCAGGATCACCGCCACCACACCCCCATGTCAAATTTAAATGCCAGGTCAGAATAAATGGAGTACGGCGTGATTCACAACTGCTTTTGAAAGTCGTGCAACTGGTGACCTTAACTTTGAGGGGAACTCGGAGGTGAGTTCACACATCTCAGCAAAGCGTTGGCGAGGATCCCCGATAGGAATGCAAAGAAGAGGCACCATGGATTCAGAGGGGCAGTCACAGGCAAGTCTCCAAAGCAGCTTCTTCCTAGCTGGCTTTTAGTGTGGTGCCGGGACAAGGGAGGTGCTAGGCAGCACTGACTGTAAGAAGGGAACCTCGGAGCAAGAGCTCCAATGTGTGCGAAGAGCGTGGAAGGTTGCACAACAAACACATGACTATGGGGGTTAGAAGTGTTGGCGGGGGGTAGGGGAAAGAAAGTAGCCACGCAAATGGAAAAACGGTTCAAAAATGTGGACTCTGCCGCAGCTGAGACAGGTTAGCATCAGCTCAATTGACATGCTTGGAGTCAGTCTAGTGAAGCAATTATGTCCACTCAAGCCACACTAATTCCTGAAAGTGCCAATGATTGTTCCTCTAGTTTTAACACCTCAGGCGCAGACTTCAAAATCAACTGGAGCAGCAGAACCATTGGGCGACTGGGTAAACTTGAGGATCCCCTTGGGAGAAGTGGACAGCACTCCCTGAGGGTATTATGTAGGTTATTGTTATGTAGGCATTGAACATTCATCCTCCTGGTCCAACGAAACTGCGCAGCCTTTGAGTGCAGGTTAGGACAATGCTGGCATCTGAGAAGAGAGCTCAGGATGCAGTCGAGTGGCTGAAGCTGTCGTCACTCAGTCATCTGGGGCAGAATATTTCACTCGTCGGGCAGACATGCACCCGACCCGAATGAGCGTAAAATGACGCGCGATGACACCAGGGGGGCGCCCCAACGTCATCCGCCCACCGGGAAATCCTAGCCATGGTGTGGGGCAGAGGTGAGTGGGGTTGTAGTGAACCTTCATGCACAGTAAACGCTGGGCAGCCATTTGAGGGGGCCTTGAGACGCAGACGCGGGCGATGACTTGAGCAAGAGTGGGCCTTAGGAGACAAATGCTGACCCTCATGTCTCTCTCTTTGATACGGCAGTGAAGAGACTATCAGGAAGGTGAATCCCGGTGATTTTGCTGTCCACGTCATTGCCGATAGGCAGGAGATAAAAAGGAGAAGAATGTGACAGAGGCGTCTGCTCTCCAAAGGGAGGAGCAGAACCCTCAAAACAATTGGGCGGCAAGGCCTCCTCCGCACACAGAGGATGATCCCCACAGAGCCGTTGTTCGTAGGCACTGTGATGGTGCAAGTGCTACCTGCAGATGAGTGAGAACCAGTGTTGCCAATGTCAAGGTAACTGGTCACTCACATATGCACCTTCTGCAGGATTTGGTGCCTTGGGGGCTTGGAGGGCATCCACTGCCAAGGACAGTGAAAGTTACCACCACGCTTAATTTCTACGGCAGTGGCTCCTCCCAGGGCTCCACTGGGTACCTGTGTGGGATCTCGCAAGCCTCCACAAATCTATCCAGGAGATCACGACACCACTTTTGTCAAAGTACACAACTTTGTCAACTTTGACAGAGACCAGGTGAGCCAGTAAGCAAGAGTGCTGGGATTTGCTGAGATCTCCGGTCTCCCGCAGGTGCTGGGTGCCATTGACTGTACTCACGTGGCTCTAAAATCTCCCTAGCACCAAGCAGTCCAGTATGTGAACCAAAGGCTTCCATTTGTCCAATGTTCAGCTGGTCTGCGGCCATAATAAACAGATCATGCAGGTGTGTGCAAAATGCCATGGAAGCATCCACGACTCAGCAGGCCTCAGATCCCTGACATCTTCCAGGGCCCACACTGGCTGCAGGGTTGGCTCCTCGGAGTCAAGGGATATAAAGGACATGGCTGATGATGCCTGTGCGGTTGCCTCAGACATCTGCTGAGGGAAGGTAAACGCGGCTCATACCATAACCTGGAGTTTGGTTGAGCACACTACTGGTACCCTGAAAGTGAGGTTCCGGTGCCTCGGCAGATCTGGTGGAGCACTGCAGTGCACTCTCCAGAGGGTGTCACGCATCATCGGGGCTTGCTGTGTGCTACACATCCTGGCGATGCAAAGTGGGTAGGACATGGATGATGGGGAAATGGATGTGCTGCACCTTCCCTCTGATGAGGAGGAAGTCAAAGGGGATGAGGTGATGAGGTCCTGAAAGGTGAGGGTGCAGGCGATGAGGCCATTGCACTGGCCAGACGAGGCAGGCGCGCTCGTGAGGCTCTCAATGCCACAAGATTCCAGGAAGATGATGACGAGATGCAGTGAGGACACTCCTGAGATCTTCACATTGCATCTGGGAATGTCTGCGACATGTCCGGCTGAGGGCAGCCCTTGTGAAGAGACTTATATCATGGAAACATTGTTGAGAAACAGTGGCTACATGGACTTTAACAGCACTTGATCTTTTGACAGGCTTCATTACCTGTTCCCTTTAGCAGCACACCTTCACCTGTCAGGAATGGTGTCGAGATGGGGGTGCAGTCCTGCCTCTAAGGTGCTGTGAGCACACAGAGAACATCGCGGATTCCTGTATGAGATTCTTGCAGCAAACGCAAGTCACACTGAGGCGCAGGCATCACTGATCTGGGGAGTGACTTTGAAACCAGATAATCGCTGTGGTCAGGAGGTTACACACTGCACAGGGGAGAGGCCCTGGACTGTGACACTTGCCTTCATTTTGTGCTGGAACCAAGGTTCACTTTTGATTGACACGAACACTGCTCATCATAACAAGAAGCCATAGACAAGGAGATATTCTTGGGAGCGTATTTACAATTGTGAACATTAAGTACAAGTGATTAACACTCATGGCCACTTTGTATAATTACTTTGTCTTGACCTTTCTAGCCCTGCTGCTACTTCTTGGTGCATCCCTGACATCCACAGCAGAGGTGGAGGCAGTCTGTTGACTGCTATGCCCTGTTGTCTGTGATTTCATTGGTGGGTATCCTCTAGAGGGCCGAGACCTGGAGGGCCCCGGCCTGCTTTCACTGTCCTGCTATGTGGCAGCGCTGGAGCTGCTGGTGTTACAGGAAAAGGGGTTTGGGATTGGCCAGTCACTCCTTGAGATACCTGGGTGGATGGCCCCGGGGTGTGCACCTGCTAATTCTCCTTCCTATGGGTGCCTGAGGGCCCCTGGCTGACTCCTTGAGAGGAAGGGGCAGCTGGAGGGAGCTCGAGGTGTCCCCACACACTCTTGCATAGACACTGATGGATGCCAGCAAGTGCCCTAGCAATGGAGTGTAGCTTCTGCAGAAATGCAGGACCAATGTCCTGGACCAAGGTCTCCACGGCAGCAGCCACCCTACCAGCGTTGACCTCGGTGTGTTGGTATGCCGGCGCTATCACTTTGGTCTGAAGGCAGACGGACTCCTCCATTGTAACTTGCAATTTGAGGCGTGCAGCAGACATCCCTTCCTGATGTTCCCGAGCTTGTCTTTGCAGCTCCAGTAACTGAGGTATCACCGAGTCCAGAGGCTCCTTATCTGATTCGGACTCAGCAGATTCCTGGCCTCCAGCAATTTTCCAAGTGCCGGCACGCTGGGATGACCCTGCTTCCTCCAGCTGTGGATCAGACATAGTGATGTGCTCACCAGATTGTGACCCTGAGACTACTCTAGAACTGGGTCCAACCGAGGCGTATTTCTGTGCTGGTGGGATGTGGGTGAACGCTGTGACAGGTCTTCAATGTTGGTGTCTGCACCTCTTCCTTTGGAGAGCGCTAGCTCTGTGTAGGGGTAGCCTTTAAATATGGCTCCCAGATTATTGAAGCTCTGAGGTCATGGTGGGGCGGCAAAATCCGAAGCTGCCCCTCCAGAGATCCAATGTAAAACCCGTGCCTCTGATTTTTTTTCACAATGTTCCACACGATATGGGGTGAAATTCCATCACTGATGTCAGCGGATCCAGTGCCGATTTCTCCACCTGATATCGGACTTTAAGGGAAGATCCGGCCATCGAAATTCAATTAGATAGTGCGTTAGATGAATGTGAATGGATTCCATCGACTTTCCATGGTATTATGATGGTCCCTCACCAAAACTAGACTTGGTGAATTTCAAGATGTCAAATAACAACACAAGATGTGTAATCAACACACCAAATTTTTTGGTAAAAGGACTTTGAACTTGTAAACGTCACATGGCGAGGAAGCCATTTTGTTATCTGCTTTTAAGAAGCTGTACCATCAAAAAGCCATCAAATCAGCTGCGAGTCATCTAAGCAGCCAAGGTAATAAAGACCAACACCTTTAAAATGAGAGAAGGACTCCCCACCCTCCAACCATTAATTTGTAATAACATTCCCATCTATTTCTGTCCCCTGAAGTCAATCCAACCAGAGTGCACGTTGTGGTCACGATTTTACAGGACTCCAGGGAGTTTGCTGGGAGGCAGGTTGGATGAGAAAGATGGGTGGTAAAATCTGGTTGGATGGCAGGGGTGGAGTGTCTATCACCTTCCTGCTGCAGCTGGAATTTTACCAGTAGCAGGGAAGGCGGCAGACCGCCCACCCATCCTTAGGCTAATTGAGGGCCTTAAGTGTCCAGTTAAGGAACGCTTAAGGGCCTCTTCCTGCTGTTGCTGGTATATTACCAGTGGCAATGGGCTCCAACATGTGGGAAGACTACCAGGTATGCCCTGGAAGCCTTCCTGCAGGCTCAGGAATGCCCTCATTTTTGGGCACGCTGTGGCCCATGGAGGGTCCCCGCAGTGGCAAGGGCAAATCCCCCCCTGCCCTAGTGACCTGCTCCCCTCCTAACCATCAAGGCTGGCTTGATTTGGATGTTGCTTGCCATGGCCACTTGTCTGCACTCAGGGCATCCATCATGGTGGCTGTTCAGGACTGGCTGCAGTTCCAGCAGTGGCCACCACTGCCAGTGGTACTGATGGGACTGAAGAGCTGCCAGTCCTCCTTTTGGCCGGAAGCACTTGGGGACTAGGAAAACCTATGTTAGAAGGGTGTAAGCCATGACTGCAGGCAATTAGCTGCCTGATCAAAGTAAAGTTCAGTCAGGACTTTGTGACTGATCAAGTCAGGATTGCCCTAGATTTTACAGCCGGTGGATGAGGCCACCGTCGCCCTGTAAAATGCCAGCTTGTAGGTTTTATTACCATTAAATATTGTGAGGGTTCTTCAGATCATCCTCCATATTTTATGCAGAAGATCAACAGAAACCTCCAAGAAATTATATAAACAGTGTTTACTCACCATCTTTTAAAAAAAATTGTGTTAACAATATTCCTGGAAGTATTTAAGAGTATTAACGTGGTGTAGTTTGATTGATATGCCTGAATATAGGTATACCACAAATATAGGCATTTAAATTAGAATGTCCAAATCATCACCTATGAGTAACTCAATTTTAAATGACTGAAAATAGCTTTAAAAAGTTATACAGAACTATTCACTGGCTTCATTCGTGTTTTTTTTAATGCATTCAAGGGATGTGGGCATCACTGGCTAGGCCATCATTTATTGCCCATCCCTAATTGCTCTTGTTCAGAGGGCATTTAAGAGTCAACTACATTGCTGTGGGTCTGGAGTCACATGTAGGCCAGACCAGGTAAGGTCAGCTGATTTCCTCCTCTAAAAGACATTAGTGAACCAGGTGGGTTTTTACAACAATTATCAATGGTTTTGTGGTCATCATCAGATCTTTAATTCCAGATTTTTATTGAATTCAAATTTCGCCATATGCCATGGTGGTATTCCAACCCAGGTCCTCAGAGTATTACCCTGGGTCTCTGGAATACCAGTCCAGTGACAATAGCGCTATGCTACCACCTCCCCCAAACAGTAGTGTACAGTAATCAGTTTCTTAGTAAACTGTAAAGGAAAATAATGCTTCTTAGTGTCCTTGCACCTAAAAAAAGCTTAATTTTAAAGATCCATCCTGAAGACCAGCATAACTAGCAGCAACTCATAATAGTGATCAATTCATCTTCTGGCTGTGGCCAATTTAACACAATGTTCCTTAAATTAGCACAAAAGATCACCAAAACACAATTTGTGCTGGTTGCAATTTGCACTTGAAGTTCATCAATATTGCGTGCTGGTTTGACCAATTTTGCTGAAAAAAACCTAGCAGAAACTCAATACCATGATCTTTTCCATGTCTATTCAACAGTTCTGTAGATAGGGGGAAGTAGCCAAAGACTATTACTATTCAAAATAATAAATATAAAATAAGGCCCTTGTTATCAATTGAGGAATAGTTTACTGACACTCAAACAATGGTTCTGATAATCTTATCTGACTAGTATTTGTTTGTATTCTGTCTTGCTTTAAGCACCATCTGAGGTGCTGTTCCTCCAGTTTGCGTTGAGCTTCACTGGAACAATGCAGCAGGCCAAGGGCGGACATGTGGGCATGAGAGCAGGATGGAGTGTTGAAATGGCAAGCGACAGGGAGGTCTGGGTAATGCTTGCGGACAGACCGAAGGTGTTCTGCAAAGCGGTCGCCCAGTCTGTGTTTGGTCTCTCCAATGTAGAGGAAACCGCATTGGGAGCAACGAATGCAGTAGACTAAATTGAGGGAAGTGCAAGTGAAATGCTGCTTTACTTGAAAGAAGTGTTTGGGCCCTTGGACGGTGAGGAGAGGGGAAGTAAAGGGGCAGGTGTTGCACTTTCTGCGGTTGCATGGGAAGGTGCCTGCTGCATTGTTCCAGTGAAGCTCAGTGCAAACTGGAGGAACAGCACCTCATCTTCCGACTAGGCACTTTACAGCCTTCCGGACTGAATATTGAGTTCAACAATTTTAGATCATGAACTCTCTCCTCCATCCCCACCCCCTTTCCGATCCCCTTTTTTTTCCCAATAATTTATATAGATTTTTCTTTTCCCACCTATTTCCATTATTTTTAAATGTATTTCCATCCATTGTTTTATCTCTACCTTTTAGCATTTTTCGATTCCTTCACCCCACCCCACCCCCACTAGGGCTATCTGTACCTTGCTTGTCCTGCTTTCTACCCTTAATTAGCACATTCCTTAGATAATATCACCACCTTCAACACCTCTTTGTTCTTTTGTCTATGACATCTTTTGGCTATCTCCACCTATCACTGGCCCTCTATCCAGCTCTACTTGTCCCACCCACCCCCTTAAACCAGCTTATATTTCACCTCTCTTCTATTTTTACTTAGTTCTGTTGAAGACTCATATGGACTCGAAACGTTAACTGTGTTCCTCTCCGCAGATGCTGCCAGACCTGCTGAGCTTTTCCAGGTATTTTTAAGCAGATGTAATTGCACAGTTGGGCACTTATACAGAATGTTGATGATTGTAAATACAAATCATGTCTTCATATCTATGGCTCCTTGTGATGATGAGCAGTGTTTGTGGAAATCAAATGTAAAACCTTGGTTCCTGCACAAACTGAAGGCAAGTGTTGCAGTCCAGGGACATTCCCCTGTGCAGTGCGTAACCTCCTGACTACAGTGATTGGCCCATTTCAGAGTCATTCTCCAGATCAGTGGTGCTTGCACCTTGATGTGGATTGCTGTAAGAATCTCATACCCAAGCGTCACAGGGTTCCATGATATTCTCTGTGTGCTCTCAGCATCTTAGAGGTGGGACTGCCCCTCCCATCTCGACACCATTCCTGACAGGTGAAGGTGTGGTGCTGAAGGGAACATGGAGCCACGATGATGTGTGACACTCTCTGGGGAGTGTACTGCAGTGCTCCACCAGATCTGTTGAGGAACCTCATTTTTCAGGATCCCAATGGTGTGCTCCACCAAAGTCTGGGTTGCAGCATGAGCCTCGTTGTACCTTCTCTCAGCAGGAGTCTGAGGCCGCCACACGGGCATCATCAGCCACATCCGTTGTAGGTGTCCCTTGTCCACGAGGAGCCAACCCTGCAGCCTGTGTTTTCCCTGGAAGATGATAGGGATCTGAGACCTGCTGAGGATGTAAGAGTCATGGATGCTTCCATGGTATCTTGCACACACCTACATGATCTTTTTGTTATGGTCGCAGACCAGCTGAACATTGAGAGAGTGGAAGACTTTGCGGTTCACATACTGGGCTGCTTGTTGTCAGGGAGATTTAAGAGCCAAGTAAGTCCAGTCAATGGCACCCTGTGGGAATCCGTAATCCTGTGGTAATCTCAGCAAATCCCAGCGCTCTTGCTTCCTGGCTCGCCTGATCCCTGTCGAAGCTGACAAAGTTGTGTACCTTGGCAAAAGTAGCATCCATGACCTCCTTGATGCATTTGTGGGTGGAGGCTTGTGAGACCCTGCACAGGTTCCCAGTGGAGCCCTGGAAGGAGCCACTGCCGTAGAAATTGAGTACTGGCAGTGGATGCCCTCCGAGCCCCCATGGCGCCAAATCCTGCAGAAGGTGGCATATGTGAGTGACCAGATCCCTTGACATGCGCAGTTGTCGGTGACACTGGTTATTACTCATCTGCAGGTAGCACATGCGCCATCTATATAACATGCGTCTAGTGAGGCACCTATGAATGACAGCTGTCAGGGGTTTAACCTCTGTGTGTGGAGGATGCCATGCTGCCCCTTGGTCTTGAGGGTTCTGCTCCTGCCTTTGGCGAGCCAGGTGCTCCTGTCACATTCTTCTCCTTCTTCTTTCCTGCCTATAGCAATTAGGCAGACAGCGAGATCACCAGACTCCATCTTCCTGATAGCCTCCTTACTGCAGTATCAAAGAGAGAGACACAAGGGTCAGCAATTGTCTCCTAAGGACCACTCTTGGTCAAGATATCACCTGCGGTTGCCTCTCAAGGCCCCTTAGTGCATGCCAGAGAGTCCAGTCCACCACATCGATGCTCAGTGTTTAGTGTGCATGATGGCTCACCATGCCCACACCCAGCACTGCCCCACACCACATGAGCGGTGACAGCTTCGGCCACTCGACTGCATCCTGAACTTTCACCTTAGGCAAAGCCATTGTCCTAACCTGCACTCTAAGGCTTCGTGGTTTGCTTGGGCCAAGAGGGTGACTTTTCAATGTCAACATAAACATAATGCAAGGGATTAGGAGCTCACCCCTCCGTCAGTGTTCCATGGCCACCTTTCCCAAGGGGAACCTCAAGTTTGCCCAGTTGCCCAATGGTTCTGTAGTACCATAGCTCTCATTCGATTTTGAAGTGTACGCAGGATGGGGTTAAAAGTAGAGGAGCAATTATTGGCACTCTCAGGAATTAGTGCTGCTTGAGTGGGTACTGTTGTTTGACTAGCCTCACTCCAGGCATGTCAATGGAGCTCAAGCTAGACGGTCTCAGCTGTAAAAGAGTGTTCATCTTTGACATGTTTTTCCATTTGCCTGGCTGTTTTCTTACCCCCATACCCCGACATGTCTTAGTGTGCAACCTTCATTCTGTGCTGCCATCACCCCCTCATGCACTGTTGCCTGGGGCCTGAGGTCCCCTTCTCTCTGGCATTGTTGCCCTAGCCCTGAGGCCCCATCTCTCCGGCACTGTTGCCCTAGCCCCGAGGTCCCCTTCTCTCTGGCACTGTTGCCCGAGCCCTGAGGTTCCATTCTCTCTGGCATTGTTGCCCGAGCCAGAAGGTCCCCTTCTCTCCGGCACTGTTGCCCTTTCCCTGAGGTTCCCTTCTCTCCGGCACTGTTGCCCTAGCCCTGAGTCCCCATCTCTCCAGCACTGTTGCCCGAGCCCTGAGGTCTCATTCTCTCTGGCACTGTTGCCCGAGCCCTGAGGCTCCCTTCTCTCTGGCACTGTTGCCCAAGCCCGAAGGTCCCCTTCTCTCCAGCACTATTGCCCTAGCCCTGAGGTTCCCTTATCTCCGGCACTGTTGCCTTAGCCCTGAGTCCCTGTCTCTCCAGCACTATTGCCCGAGCCCTGAGGTTCCCTTCTCTCCGGCACTGTTGCCCTAGCCCTGAGTCCCCATCTCTCCAGCACTGTTTTTCTAGCCCTGAGGCTCCCTTCTCTCCATCACTGTTGCCTGAGCCCTGAGGTTCCAATCTCCCTGGCACTGTTGCCCGAGCCCTGAGGTCCCATTCTCTCTGTCACTGTTGCCCTAGCCCTGAGGTCCCATTCTGTCTGTCACTGTTGCCCTAGCCCTGATGTCCCATTCTCTCTGTCACTGTTGCCCTAGCCCTGACGTTCCCTTCTCTCCGTCACTGTTGCCCTAGCCCTGACGTTCCCTTCTCTCCAGCACTGTTGCCCTAACCCTGAGGTTCCCTTCTCTCTGGCACTGTTGCCTGAGCCCTGGCACTACAAGCTAGCCATAAAGAAGCCGCTGTGGTGACTTGCCTGTGAAATCCCTGAATCTGCTTCCTTGCATTGGGATCCGCTTGAGCGCTGTGCTAAATTGTATGCATTCAGCTTCAAGTTGCCCTCTAAGTTCAGCTCGCCAGGTGCACACCTTTTAAAGGCAGTTGTAAATCATACTGTTTAAAATCATGCCGATGTGGGATTAAAATTTGATGTGGGGGGTGATTCCAGTGTATGGCAGCAAGAATGAAATGCAAATGTATTTAAATTAAATTCCCGACGCCCAATGACGGGAAATGCAGCCCTCCATTTATCGGGGGAGGGGACAATCACCTCCCGGATCTATATCACTGGGAAATGTACGTAAGCCCTTCTCGCTAGATTTTCTGATTTTGCCACCAAACACGCCCGTCCTGATTGGGCGCAGAAAATCTTGGCCAATAGTCCATGGTGAAACAGAAAAATGAACCGGCTAGAATGCTATCATTGTTTTCCTGATTGTCCATCCTTAAAGGGATGTATGAATCCCCCTGATGATTATGAATGTCCATTTTTAATGAGGCATTTGCTTGAGACTTAGGACTGTCTGGAGCTCAAAATGACAAAGATCACATGATTTGCAGTGGCCATTTTAATAGTCTGCTTGTGTTCAAAATTTTAAAGTATTGACTGAAAATACATAATATGCTGGAACATGATGTGACTAGTCCAATGCACTCCTGGTCAGCCTCCCATATTCTAGCCTCTGTAAACTTGAGGTCATTCAAACCGTGCTACTTATGTGCTTGCTCATACCAAGTCCCAAGTTAAACACAATTTGCCTTTAACAAATCTGTGTTGGCTTTCCTTAATTAACCAAACTTGTCCAAGTGATTGTTAATTTTGCTGTGGATTATTATTTCTAAAAGCTTTCTCACCACTGAGGTAAAACGTTCTGACCTGTTCTTGCTGGGCTTATCATTACACCCTTTTTTGAACAACGTACAGGACTTATTTTGAGGGATAGTGTTTGTCATGATATTAGTTCATTGTGGTAGTGGACTCTAGTATTAGATACTACACAGCACTTTGTAATAGAGGTAGGGTCACCTGACCTGAGATTGAAGTTCAGATAGCACATGTGGAGCCTGTTTTTATAGAATTCAGTTACTGCAGAGATATGTGTTTATGTTAGGAAAATATGTTATCAATAAAGTTAGCTCAGCTACAATATCGACAGCCTGTGTGCATCATTCAAATAAAAAACAAGACAGTGTTCACATAGGCTACGATTCTTTGGGACCGAGTTGTGCCGCATGTCGTAAACTGTTCGGTGGCCGATCTCCAGTGCCAATGGTTGGTAAGGTCATCACAGCACCCAACCTGTGCCTCAGGCTCATTCCAGGTTACCACACGGGATAGCAGACAATTTGTACTACACAGGTATATAAAGAAGGTGACTGATGTGTTGTTTACCACAATTAACAACTTCATGAGTTTCGCCATGGACAACTGAAAAGGACACTATTTATTTCAAATGACAGGATCTTCCAAAGTATAGGACATCACTGATTGCTCTGGCATATAACTCCAAATTCATGAACTGCAAAGGCTATTTCATATATTGTGTAGCTCTTCAGTGAAAGAAGAGTTAAGGGCAATTTCTTAGAATGGTTGGGAGTGTATTTTGTTCTGATACTGCTTTTGATTCAATGATTTGGATAGAGTGAACAGTCCAAATACGCGGAATATACTAAAATAAGAAACATAATTCTAAAAGCAAAAGGAAGCTCCAGGGAAATATTTATTCGTAAGGTGGACAAAAAAGTAGAAGATGAAATTTAATATCTAATTGTGAGGTGTTACATTTTGGCTTTTAAAAAGTATCATAATTATATTTTAATTGGGGAAAGCTGCATCAACACTCTCCAAATGTAAGTGGTGGACACCTCCACATTACCTGTCATCTGTAAAACATTGCTTGGCACAGTTTGCTTAACTGAAGAAAAAGCAGGGTGAGCAGCAGATCTTAGCTCTTGATACTGTGCGTATGTATCTTGTCTCCAATGCACTTGCTGCAATTATTTGCCTTATTTTGTTATGTTCCTGATACTACAGTGTCAACAAAATCAAAACAAAATGCTTTTCTTCTTAAGTGTTAGACATTTATCCCTAATCGTGAAATATTCCTGCTGAGGTAGTTGAGTATGTCTTTATGTGTGTGCGTGCACGTGTGTGTGTGTATGTGACTGTGTGTTCATATGTATGTGTGTGCATGTGTACGTGGGTATGTGCATGTGTATATGTGTGTGCCTGTGTGTGTGTACACAATCATTGAAGTTTGAATGATGATGAAATTCTGGAGTTTGCCCTGTTGACCTAGACTAGATAGCTGGTACTGACAAGAGCTCTTCACTGTCCTTGACAGCTTGCCTTTATCAACAATGACATACTTTTATAATCAACATTTGTCCTCTTTGAAGCAAGGACTGGAAAAGTTTTGATTCTGTCTTTGTCTTGAAAGACTTTCTCTCAGGTTCTTTTATAGCACAAATTATGTGTATCATCCCTTGACAGAAATGAAATATTAGCACAGTTTAGAAAACCTTGTTTAGAGCATTGTTTAGAAAACATTTGTGACTGTGGAAACTCATATATCTCCTAGCCAGAGAATATTTATTTATCACTGCGTAACTCCTTAATATATCATTTTATGATATGACAAACTAAATTTTAAATAATGTATACACCATGGTGTTGCCCTGCCACAGCTAACATAATTGTGTATGGGCTGACCAGATTTTAGCTGTGTATTTTTTGCCCAGAATTCACAGTCGCTGAATCAAAATTCTGGAACTCCCCTCCTAACAGCACTGTGTGTGTACCTGCACCAGATGGACCGCAGCAGTTCAAGAAAGCACCTCACCATTAACTTCTCAAGAGCAATTTGGGTTAGGCAACAAATGGTCTTTCCAGTGATGCCCACTTCCCATTAAAGAATAATAAAAATAAAACCAGAAGTATTGTATTTGAAGCACTTTAAAAGATTTCCAAGAGGCATGATGTTGTTATTGCATAAATGCACATCTGACCATCTTTAATTTTGTCTTTGGATCCAGTTATTTGTTCACGGTTGTATTCTATGAATGAAGCCCTTGACTCTGCCTGTGGGATATTTCTTGGTTATCCAACAAATTTTGGGTTTCATTGGGCCTAAATTTGCTGAAAACTTGTCATAGTAATGGCACATCTATGGCATTCACCATTACTTTGGCATTAATTTGGGACATGGTAGGATAGTAGTGATAATGTTACTGGTTTAGGAATCCAAAGGCTCAGAATAATCAGAATTATAGAATCATTACAACACTGAAGAAGTTTATTTGGCCCATCATGTCCGTGCTGGCACTCCTAAGGAGCAATCCATGTACTGTCCTCCTTTTCAGGTATTTAGAAAATATAGAAAAAATTTTGACACAGGAGGCCACTCTGCCCATTGTGTCTGCACTGACTGAAAAATGAGCCTCCCAGCCTAATCCCATTTTCCAGCACTTGGTCAGTAGCCCTGGAGGCTATGGGACTTCAGGTACATATACAGGCACCTTTTAAATGAGTTAAGGGTTTCTGCCTCTACTATCCTTTCAGGCAGTGAGTTCCAGACCCACACAACTCTCTGGGTGAAACATTTTCCTCATCTCCCCTCTAATCCTTTTACTAATACTTTAAACCTGTGCCCCCCAGTCACTGACCTCTCTGCTGAGGGAAATAGATCCATCCCATCCATTCTATCTAGCCGTCTAACAATCTTGTACACCTCAATCAAATCTCCCTCAGCCTCCTCTGTTCCAAGGAAAACAACTCCAGCCTATCTAATCTTTCCTCATGGTTGCAATTTTCCAGTCCTGGTAACATCCTCGCAAATCTCCTCTTTACTCTCTCCAGTACAATTACATCCTTTCTGTAATGAGGTGACTAGAACTGCATACAGTTCTCAAGTTGTGGCCTAACTAGTGTTTTATATAGTTCTGGCATAACTTCCCTGGTCTTATTTTCTATGCCTTGGCTAATAAAGGAATGTATTCCATCTGCCTTCTTAACTACCCTATTGTCCTGTCCTGCTACTTTCAGGGATCTAGCTATGGACCTGCAATCCAAGGCCCCTCAATTCCTCTACACCTCCCAGTACCCTCCCATTTATTGTGCACTCCTTTGCCTTGTTTGACCTCCCCAAATGCATTACCTCACTCTTCTCTGGGTTGAATTCCATTTGCCACTTTTCTGGCCAGTCCATTGATATCTTCCTGCCACCTACAGCTACCCTCCTCATGATCAACCATGTGGCCAATGTTTGTATAGACTGCAAACTTCTTGATCTGTAAGTAATAAAAAGAAATAAAAAAGAAAGACTTAGATGTTGTGTAGTGCTTTCCAGGAGCACCGGACATCTCATAGCATTTTACAGCCAATGGAGTACTTTTGAAGTGCAGTCATTGTTATAATGTAGGAAATAACACGGCCAATTTGTGCACAGCAAACTGCCACAAACAGCAATGTGATAATGACCAGATAGTCTTTTGTGATGTTGACTGAGGGACAAATATTGGCCAGGACATCGTGGATAACTCCCCTGCTCTTCGTTGAAATAGTCTCAAGGGATCTTTTACATCCATCCAAGCAGGCAGATGTGGTCTTGTTTAATACCTCATCTGAAAGATGACATCTCTGACAGTGCAGCACTCCCTCATTACTGCACTGTAGTGTTAGCATTGAGTTTTGTTCTCAAGCCCTAGAGTGAAACTAGAGCCAGGTGGGGTTAGAAGTTGCTTTCCTTCAACAGTACCTTCCAAACCCACAACCATTACCTTCTAAAAGGACAAGGGCAGCAGATAGATGGAAACATCACCACCTGGAAGTTCCCCTCCAAGTAACTCACCATGACTTGGAAATATATCGCTGTTCCTTCATTGTCGCTGGGTCAACATCCTGGAACTCCCTTCCCAACAGTACTGTGGGTGTACCTACATCACATGGACTGCAGCGGTTCAAGTAGATAGCTCACCACAATCTTCTCAAGAATGGGATGGGCAATAAATGCTGGCCCAGCCAGCGAAGCCCACATCCACTTGACCTCTTGACTCAGAGATAAGAATACTTAACCATGACTGACACTCAAAATTGTTTTCTTTTCTTCTACAAGTATAGGCAAAGTTAAATTGGGGCGAGGGGAGATGGTGGGGGTGGGGGGTGCTGGGGTGGTGGACAGAGAAGTCATGTATGTGTGTCTATGCGTATGTGTGTGTGTGTGTGTGTGTGTGTATGGATGTGTGTGGCCAGGTGAGATGGTACCTTTCAGAGCAGACTGGATGGGCCGAATGGCCTAATTTCTGCTCCTATGTCTTATGATCTTACTCACAAATGCTAGTGGTATCCCATGCTGGGAAGGTGCGGGTGTGGGTATGCTGTGTATGCACTGGAAGCTTTGAAAATGGACGTACAGTGGCGTCAAACTGCTTCTCAGGCTACACTATACATGTTCAGTTGATGCTGAACATGTGTTCAGCTGCATCAGGCTTTCCCCCACTAGTGTTACTTAAAGGGACAGCCATCCAAGGTGCTGCTGAAATGCGTTTGATTTTATTTTGCTCTTGCAAAGTTTGTGGAAGTACTGTGGTGTTCTCTTGGACGTGTTTTAGTAACTTGCATGTTTTATTAGGGAGTGTTGCTGCATCCTGCCAAGGAGGTCAGAGGAGCTAGTGACTTGACAACAGAAAGGATAGGGGCTATGGAGGCTGTAAGTTGCAGTTCCTACTAGTCTGCAACATGACAGGAAGATGGAGTTGAGGTTGCAATCAGAGGAATCTGTATGCAAGAGAAGCCCATAATCACCAAGGGCCATTCAGGAGCACTTCTACCCCCACCTCGGGCAAGAACTATGTCTGAGATGCCTGTGATTCACCCAGGAGTTGGTGACTGAACTGTGCAACCTTGTTCAACAGGACTTTCAGACTCACAGCAAGGTGAGGGCAGCATTGCAGTGGCTGCTGAAGTCTCACATTCACAATCAGTTTTTTATGGAAATGAATCCTTCCGGGTGGGATCAGGCGGCACTGCCAACACTTCCCAGTCGCCATCCTTCCCTGCATCTGAGAAGTGAGAGATATCCTGTACACCAGGAGAGAAGATGTCATTGTCTTTTCTCTGACCAAATAGTAGTAAGAAGAGCAGGCATATGGCTTTGCAGGCTAGGGAGATCCCCAGTGATGCAGGGTGCACTTGATGCATGCACGTGGATCTGTGGGGCCCCACACATCAATGGGCAGAGGTACAGGAACCACAAAGAGTTCCATTCTATTAATGTGCATTTGGTGTGCGACCTTGACCAGAACATCATTTGGTGAATGCCCTCTAACCTGGCAGCAGCCATGCCACTTTCATCCTGATCAGGAGGCAGTCTGCCATTCCAACCCACATGAGAAATCAGAGGGTGGCTGCTTAGGGATAACCACTAAAACCATAGCTGATGACTCCCCTCTGGCACCCAAATATGCAAAGACAATGTGCCTATAATGAGAGCAATGCTTCCACCAGGAACACCAAGAAGCAGGCCATTGGTATTCACGAGCAACAGTTCCGCTGACTTGACTGCAATGCTCGCTGGAGTATGTATTCAAATTTGTGATGTTCTGCTGCATCCTCCTCAATCTCGCCATAATGAGGATACAGACCTTGCCACCAGGTGTAGGAGGAGGAAGTGCAGGGAACATCTGGGACTCCTGCACTCCAGACTGGCTGTCCATATACACCGAATGAGACTCAGTTTTCCTTAGGGTGTCATCTTATCACCACCATTGCTTTGCAATGTCCCACCTTTCAATCCACCTGTTACGCCCCGTCACAGCATTCTTCTAGCCAAAACCACTGCAATAAAAGCCGCCAACAAAAAACCTTTATTATATTATTCGTAAAGAGCTAGGAATTAATTGTTATGTGGGTGTACACCCAGGGTGACACATTTTACTGCTTCATTGCAGTCAAGTGCCAGGCAACGATGTATCAGTCCGCCAGCTACATGGAGAATAGTGAGAAATACACTGATGAAGCTCCAGAATTTCGAGTCTAAAAGTGTGATTATTTCAAATTTTTGGGAACCGGAAGACATAACACCTTTGCATTACAACTTTATCCAACAATACATCCAGTATTAAATTCTTGTGGGTGCCTTTGCCTCTCCTAGTGTTTCTGCACAGTGTTACCCCAATGGCTGCAGATGGCTGGTGGAATGTGACTGACTTTCACTGAGGGAAATTGCAGATGGCCTCACAGGGCGACCTCAATCACCTCTGGGCCATGAAGATATGGCTTCGGACTCCACCATCTCAGCATGGGAGACAGCAGCCTGGGCTGACAGGCAACAGCAAGGCCACAGGTGGAGTGACTGTGGTGGGGGTCATCCTGAGAGAGAAAAGCAGGTTTTTGCACCACAATGCCCACTGCCACTCCCCCATGGCAGCACCTCAGCAACCTGAGCAACCTGTTGGAAGACTGATTACTGAACAGCTGTGAGAACCTGCATTTCCGTTTGAGCACTGAGATTTGCAGCCATAATGTCAGCAGTCTGAGCCTGCATGATAGGAAATACGCAACTCATGACCTCCACCTGAGTTTCCACTGCAGCACTCAGGCGTCAGTTGGCTCTTGCCTGTGCTGCTAACACCAGACACTGCATCACAGGCAAGTCCACAAGTGCTGACAGAGAATTGGTCACCACTTCCACACTGGGCTCCAAACCTCTGCGTAAAGCCCTGTGTTGAGTTGAAGGCAAACTCCTCCTCCGTGCTCGTTAATAGTGACAACAGGCTGTTTAACAAACCTGCCAATGCACCACGCATCTTGGTACTTACGCTCATAAGCATAGTTCTGTAGACTGTCCGATTGAAGTCTTCATCTGAGCCCCTTACAGTGGAACTCGTCCCTGACCTCGTCCTATGGGGAGCTGGCAAACAGTCTGTCCTTTCCTCTCGGCCTGTCTACAATTCAGTGGTGCCCAGTGATTTACCAAGTCCAGACCCGGACTCCATACCAGCCTCTAAGATATATGCAGTGCCTGTATCACAGGTGGAAGCTGTGAGTGTCATAACAAGTGACGGGGCCTTTTCATTGGAGGTGTGGTGCAGCTCTTGCCCTTTCTTCTGAGGCTGCACCTGTTGGCCAGGTACTAATTCTTGTGTATTCGAAAGCAGAACATCAGTAGGGGAAGGGAGAATGATGGTAGGGGAGGGGAGGGGGTTGGCGATGGGATGCAAAACAAGAGGTCCATGGCCACAGTATTTGTAGCTTGCACTTCACGCCAGCTAGCAGGATATGGGTAAGGTGGGATTTGAAAGGGGCATATGACAGGAACATATCACCATCCCCAATGCTCAAAGGCTCCAGATGCAATAGCCTCTTCCATAGCCATCCCATCACTGCTGAGGACCATCTCCTCCAATGGGTTTAGGCGATACAGGGGTGCTTGTCCCACACTGGTTCTGCACCCTGCTCCCTCCTGTTATGGGCCACCTTGTCCTGCAAGAGAGAGGGAAGAACATCAATGAGTGTGTTGTACTGTGTTTGGGTGATGCGCCTACCATTGTTAAATAGCTTGGAGGAACATGGAAGCTGTGAGAGGTGAGTATGAGGCTATCATCATTGATGGATATATGAGGGTGAGGTGGAGCATCTGAATGTTAGACATGGAAATAATGATTTGAAACAGAAATTGAATAGGCACTTGAAGGAAAAAAACTTGCAGGGCTATGGCAAAGAGCAGGGGAATGACATGGGGCTGGATTGCTCACAGAGCACTGGCATGGTTTCAATGGACAGAATGGCCTTCCCCTGTGCTGTATTAACCCTATGGAGAGAACCTAATGCTGCTCCCGGGAATGGGAAATGAGGCGTGCAAAAGGCGAAAAGTGAGCTTCCTAAAGGTGGGATTAAAGGTGAGTATTGAGTTGGCGGCAGAATGCAGGTGGATCGGCATGTTGGGGGAAACTTATTTGTAATATATTAGCACGTCCTGCATACAGTACTCAGTAAAACATACGCTCGCCAGGTTAAATGCTATCTCTGCAATTAGCGGCAGTGAAGGAGAAACGTATGACTTCATGTTCACACCTGGGTTAATGGTGTGTGCAGCAAGTGAGGTAGTCTTCCTGGTGGATTTTAAGTGAGTAGGAGCAACTTTACTTGTATGGGTAACTTTGTTGGACAAGGGAAGAGGAGGTTGAGCTGTTGCTTTGAGCTCGGGTATCAGCTTTCCAGGCAGGTCAGGCATAAGAAGGTCGTGGGCAACAGATGGAGGGAGCTGGATGACACAGGGAAGGTCAATCTTGATTGACAGCAGATCAAGTATGATAAGGAGGTGATCAAGGGTGATTGAGGGCAAATCAATGGTGAGGCTGGAAAAGTCAGGGGTAACCAAGGGCAGGTCAAGGATGATAGAGGGAGGGTCCAGGATGACATCTGGCAGGGCAAGAGTGACAGGGTGCGGGTCCAGGATGCCAGAGGCAGCTTGATGGTGATAGGGAGCAGCTCTAGGCTGACAAACAGTTGGTCAAGGGTGATAGTGGGATGGCTCGAGGGTCAACGAAGGTAGGGCAAGGGTGATGGAGTGAGGGTTGAGGGAAGGTCAAAGGCGACTGACAGAGAGTGCAGGGTGATGGCTTGCAGTTCAGTGTCAGAGTGGGAGCATTCAGGGACATAGCTATGACAGCAGAATGAGGTGGCTGGAGACCAGGTCAAGAAGGCAGTTGGCCATAGTAGGGTGGGTGGAGATTAGGATGTGGTCGATGCACAGTAGTAGGCTCCCCATTGTTCCACAGTCCTCAAGTCATGGAGGAGGGCCAAATACACGGTGCTAACCAAATCTTTGCTGGTCCTCTGTCTGCAGTTCACTTCAGGCAGATAGGATGGGTCTCATGCACCCAGTGTTTTTTGATGTTGTGTTCGAGAAGGAGAGGAACTGCAGAGGATGGTCCAGGGACAGATGTAGCAATGGCCAGCAGGACAAAAAAAGACAGCATCAGAGGGTCAGGAAGCTCAGGATGCTGGCAACCAGGAGCCAGTGGACAAGGAGAAACTACCTGCAAATGCTAGAGACGTAATGTCAGAGAGGGCTAAGGATGTCATGGCAGTCAGTCACTGTCCTATGTCAATTCCTGCAGGAAGACCTTCAGCCCTGCAGAATGGGATGTAATCCTTTGCCGGTAGCCTTAAAAGTTACAGCAGCCTTGAATTTCTATGCCACCCAGTTATTCCAGGGCTACATGGGGGAGTCAGCCTCACACAAATGCATAAAGGGAGTTCATCAATGCCATGTCCAAAAGGGCTGCTGATTATGTGAGATTCACCACTGACCCTGAGAGCCAGGCAGTCAGAGTTGCTGAGATCAGCTCCATAGCTGGATTTCCCCAAGTACAAGGGGCAATTGACTGTACACATGTGGTGTGGAAAGCTCCCTGGGAACAGCCAGCAGCAATTATAAACTGAAAGAGGTTTCATTCCATCAGTGAGCAGCTGGTTTGTGATCTCCAAAAACAAATCCTGTAGGTATGTGCTTGCATCCCAGGGAGCTCTTAAGACTCGGACATTCTCAGTCACTCTTGGGTGCCACAGCTGCAAGGATGACTCCTGGATGAGAGGGCATGTCTTCAGAAGACCTGTCTCATGACACCTGTGCAGAATCCACAAAGTCCAAAGCCCAGAAAGGTACAATGCCATCCATGGCTCAACAAAGGCAACAATAGAACAGACCATTGGACTGTTGAAGATGAGGCTCTACTGCCAGGGCAGTTCAGGTGGAGCACTGTAGTACTTGCCAAAGAAAGTCTCAAGGAACATTGTGGTGTGCTGCAACCTACACAACCTCAGGCAGCTAATAGGTGAGGAAATTCTAACTGGGGTGATGGAGGAGTCAGATTCATCCTTACGAGGCTGAAGGGGAAGATTCAAAAGACCCTGAAGTGACACATGGTGTAGCTCCTGCTTCAGATGCCGGGGCGATGGAGCGACACATCAGACAGTCCCAGAAAACCCTCATTGTATCCTGCTTTCAGCCAGTGTGAGGCCCCTGCAAGATCTCTTGATTTCCACCTCAAGAAGTGTTGCAGTGGAAATTCCATCAAATCGGCACAATCCCTCCAGATCAACCTGCAGGCCCGCAACATCTACCACCTAGAAGGTAAAAAGCTGTAGGCCCTAGGCATGACCAGGCCCATATGCATGGTCTCATCAAAGCATGTGGAAGGAGGTCACACATGACTCAGTCACACGTACTCAAATCTTGGCAAGGCCTTAAGAGCTCTATGCATTCACCTGCAAAATGTGGAATGCCTCAACTGCAGACACTGTTGACACAACAGCTTCTGAGGGGTGATAAGGGAGTGAGTAACATAGGCTGGTTTTCCAGCGATGTTCCAATTCCCTGACCTAACAAAGATTGACAAACATAGAAACCACCATATATCAAGAAGCTCAGTTATGCCACAACGTCCGAGACTCTACAATAAATGGTGTCCATAACCTCCACGTCAGCCATCGTTGATTTGCACGAAGCAGAAGCCCTTTAAAGCCCCACCTAGTAAAAGAACAACAACATGATTATTCAACACACATCAATAAAATGATCAAAACTATATATTTGGACAGAAATTTACAATGGCATAGAATGATTGGATACCCTTTATGCCATTAGAAGTTTTTTTGCTTATGTTTTCTACGGCTATGCCTTGGTGAGACCCTGACATCCTCAACTGAGGTGGAGGCAGCCTGCTGACTGTTATGCCCCATTGCATGACATAACCCTGGCGCCTGTTCTCTGGTAGTCGGAGGCCTAGAGGGCTACAGCCTGCTGAGTGTCTCCTGCATAGGTGCAGGTGCCCATTCTTTGGCTTCACCTGCTGGAGACACTGGGGTCACTGGCAGAGGGGAGGAGGAACAGCATCTAACCCTTGGAGCGCCTGAGAAGACTTCCCCATGGCAGATTTCTGGCGCTTTTCCTGCTTTTCTGTGTGTGTTAACACTTCTCTGAATCCAGGGCGAGAAGGGGCACTTGGAGGGAGGTCAAGATGGCCCTACCCCCTCACAACTAACCACTGCTCTATAGAGCCCATGACCAGAGTTGCCTCTTTTTATTCATTCTCTGGATATGGGCTTCACTGGCAGGACCAGTATTTATTGTCCATCCCTAGTTGCCCTTGAGGAGGATGATGAGCTGCCTTATTGAACTGCTGCAGTCCATGTGGTGTAGGTACACCCACAGTGCTGTTAGGAAGGGAGTTCCAGGATTTTCACCCAGCGACAGTGAAGGAGCAGCAATATATTTCCAAGTCAGGATGGTGAGTGACTTGGAGGGGAACTTCCGGGTGGTGGTGTTCCCATCTATCTGCTGCCCTTGTCCTTCTAGTTGGTAGTGGTTGTGGGTTTGGAAGGTACTACCGAAGGAGCCTTCGTGAATTCCTGCAGTGCATCTTGAAGATGGTACACACTGCTGCTACTGTGTGTCTGTGGTGGAGGGAGTGAATGTTTGTGAATGTAGTGCCAATCAAGTGGGCTGATTCATCCTGGATGGTGTCAAGCTTCTTGAGTGTTGTGGGAGCTGCACTCATCCAGGTAAGTAGGGAGTATTCCATCACACCCCTGACTTGTGGCTTGTAGATGGTGGACAGGCTTGGGGAGTCAGGAGGTGAGTTACTTGTCACACGATTCCTATCCTCTGACCTGCTCTTGTAGCCATGGTATTTAAATGGCTAGTCCAGTTCAGTTTCTGGGTCAATGGTAACCCCCAGGATGTTGATAGTGGGGGATTCAGTGATGGTAATGCCATTGATCATCAAGGGGTGATGGTTGGATTCTCTAATGTTGGAGATGGTTATTGCCTGACACTTGTGTGGCGTGAATGTTACTTGCCACTTGTCAGCCCAAGCCTGGATATTGCCCAGGTCTTGCTGCATTTGAACATGGACTGCATCAGTATCTGAGGAGTTGCAAGTGATGCTGAACATTGTGCAATCATCAGAGAACATCCCCACTTCTGACCTTCTGATGGAAGAAAGGTCATTCATGAAGCAGCTGAAGGTGGTTGGGCTGAGGTCACTACCCTGAGGAACTCCTGTAGTGATGTCCTGGGGATGAGATGACTGACCTCCAACAACCACAACCATCTTCCTTTGTGCTAGGTATGACTCCAAGCAGCGGAGAATTTTACCCTGCTTCCCGTTGACTCCAGTTTTGCTAGGGCTCCTTGATGCTACACTCAGTCAAACGCTGCCTTGATGTCAAGGGCAGTCAGTCTCACCTCACCTCGGGAGTTCAGCTCTTTTGTCCATGTTTGAACCAAGGCTGTAATGAGGTCAGGAGCTGAGTGGCCCTGGTGGAAGCCAAATTGGGGGTCAGTGAGCAGGTTATTGCTAAGCAAGTGCCGCTTGACAGCACTGTTGATGACCCCTTCCATTACTTTACTGATGATCGGGAGTATACTGATGTGGTGGTAATTGGCTGGGTTGAATTTGTCCTGCTTTTTGTGCTTAGGAGATACCTGGGCAATTTTCCACAAAGCTGGGCAGATGCTAATCTGTAGCTGTACTGGAACAGCTTGGCTAGAGGTGCGACAAGTTCTGGAGCACAAGTTTTCAGTACTATTGCTGGAATGTTGTCGGGGCCCATAGCCTTTGCAGTATCCAGTGCCTTCAACCGTTTCTTGATATCACATGGAGTGAATCCAATTGGCTGAAGACTGGCATCTGTGATGCTGGGGACTTCTGGAGGAGGCAGAGATGGATAATCCACTCAGCACTTCTGGCTGAAGATTGTAGCAAACGCTTCAGCCGTATCTTTTGCACTGATGTGCTGGGCTCCCCCATTAATTGAGGATGGGGATATTTATAGAGCCTCCTTCTCCGGTGAGTTGTTTAATTGTCCACCACCATTCATGAATGGATGTAGCAGGACTGCAGAGCTTAGCTCTGATCCATTGGTTGTGGGATCGCTTAGCTCTGTCTATCACTTGCTGCTTATGCTGTTTGGCAAGCAAGTAGTCCTGTGTTATAGCTTCACCGAGTTGACACCTCATTTTTAGGTATGCCTGGTGCTGTTCCTGGAATACCCTCCTGCACTCTTCATTGAACCAGGGTTGATCCCCTGGCTTGGTGGTAATGGTAGAGTGGGGGATATGCCGGCCATGAGGTTACAGATTGTGCTCGAGTACAATTCTGCTGCTGCTGATGGCCCTCAGTGACAGAATGCAGGTCCAAACACATGTCTGGCCCCCATTAAGTGTTCTTCTGGACCTGGCTCTCCATGGTAGTTGCCAACCTCTCCATGGAAGATGCCAAACGGTCACATGCCGGAGACATGACAGAACTTAGAGCTTGGATGGACAGAGCCTTTTGTATCTCTGCCAGATGTTTCCCTGCCAGTCTCTGCATCTCTAGCAGGTTTCTTTTGGCCATTTCCAGAGGGATATCATCAGCCTGGGACTCAGCATGGGTCTGGTCTACAGCAGTCCTCTGACTGTCAGAGGCCATGGCTACCACATCCTCTATCAGCTGCTGCAACGTGTGTGTGAGATGTGTGACCCTGAGCTAATAGCGAACGCATCGCCACTGAGGTGACTGTCTTTGTGCTGGTGGAGGTTGCTGGGAAATTATGTGCACTTCTGGTTCCGCTGTTGGGACACTCAATGTAACTATAAGAACTCGGCCTATGAGTCTCTATGAATCATGACTGCTCCTCCTAGGCTCTGCAGAAACATAGCCTCTTGCCTCCTGTTGACCACCTGGACTAAGGCCTTCAGTGTTTCATCTATGAGCCTGGAAGCCCTCTCGTTTAGCTGCTGTTCTATTTGGTATTCCTTTCCGTCGAGCCACTTGCACTACAGTCAGCAACAGTTTCTGTGCAATATCTACAGCACCCCTTTAAGAGGGGCAGCTGCCTTTACATGGTTCAGTCTGGCTGAAACAGCTTGCAAGCTGCTGGGTCCCCTATTGGGTGTATAGCCATCATTCAAATGGGGAGGTGGCACAAAGTTTGCATGCTGCCTGCCTCAGTGGGAGCAGGCAAGGGCTATTGGCAAATCATGTTTCCCGCACCTGAAAATTGGAGCAATCCAATTTTTATCCTGTTATAAATTAGATTTTCCAGACAGGGGTCTCATAAGAAACAGTGAACTTTATTTAAAGGGCTTCAGCAACAGTTACATGCTCCATCCAGAACCACAGCTAGATATAAACTCCACTCCTACGATTCCCCATGCTTAGGGCTGATTTGATCACACTGTCACATGATAATACACAGTACAATAAGTCTTAAAGCTACAGTCACTACATTCTTTAAAGCCACATTCCTCCCCCTTAAAATTTTTTTTTACAATTTGTATTTACAAGAACAATACATTCATGACATTACAAATATATACATAGGTTATGAAATTATAAGTTCAGTCTCTCAGGTGGTTTCCTGAGCTCCACGACTTTAGCCTCACTTACTGAAACTTCATTTTCTGGAACCACAGCAACATCAGGTACCTCATTAGGCACAGGCGGTTCAGTGTTGTCCACTCCAACAGATATTACTGGTATATCTATCCTTGGTTGATCAATCACAATGAGGTTCTACAATGGTTACAGGTGGAACATCGGTTTGTTGGGGTATCTCCCTTCTTCTCAAATGATCCACGTGTTTCTGGGTGATCCGGCCCTCCACTTCTACATCGTACAACAACAGTCCAGTGACAGAAACTATTACACCAGGTAACCAACTTGATCCACCACTGAAGTTTCGTACAAATACTGTTTGACCGACAGTAAATTCTTGCTCTCGACTATGTACATCAACAATCACTTATTGATTCCCTTGACTGCTCTCTACCTTCCCCTCCAAATTGGGAAGTACCAGGTTTAATCTCCGTCGAAGGGGGCGCTTCATAAGTAATCTTGAAGGTGTTGAACCAGTAATAGTGTGGGGGGGTCGTTCATTGTTTTTCCTGAATCATCTTCCATCTTGTTTTCTTCTGTCTACCACAGAGTTTAGTCTCATCCTTCATTTTGACTTCACAGTCAAACTTCTCTCAGGCGAAATCTCAACTTGGTTCAGTTCAGGGGTGGAGCTACCCATGACTTCGTCACCCACTTACATTTTGGAAAGTTTGACGACTTTCCCCTCTAATGCCTCTTTTGTTTCACTCAGCTGATTCTTCAGCTCTTCTTTCTCCTCCTTGTATCTTCTGGCTTCCTCCTGGAACCTTGAACATTGCTACGTCTTCTCTGCCAACTGGTTCTTCAATTTGTTCAGAGTGACGTTAAATTCATTCTGCTTCTCTTCACAATGTTCCAGAGGTACAAACTTTGACCGGAGGGATCCTTGGAGTGTGTGAAGGTCTTTCAATGGGTTTTCTTTTTATTTGCAAAGCCCACTTGCTTCATCTTGAATTCTGTAATTCAGCAGAGTCTCCTTTAATTTCTTCTGCTGTTCTTCCATGCTGCTATTTAAGACAGTCATCATTTCCTCAGGTTACTGAATGGCTATACATCCCTTTTGCATCCTGTTAAGGTCCTTTGACTCTCCAGGCTCATTCTGAATTATCTTGCCTTGTTCCTTTTGGAAAACTCTTCTGGCTTTGTTTTGAAATATCACTGGAAAATCAAAGTTAGTTTCCCTCAACCAGTTACAACCTAGAAGGCTTGGTCTTTCACCTTCCACTACAATCACAGGGAGCTGCATTGCCTGGTGCTTGTAGTAAACAGGTAAAGTGGTAATACCTTTCACTTGTATGGCTTCACCAGTTTTGTGATGGCACAGCAAATTGTAATTTCAAGGGAAACTTGAAATAACTGCCACAACTATTTTACAATTTGTATTTATTTTGAGATGCATGCCTTGAATTCATGAGTAATAAGACCACTGAGTCTTATAGGTTTCTTACAAAACTAAATTAAACCTTTATTAATAAAAAAAAATGATGTTAAGCACACACATAGATTTACAAATTACTATTTTGGTAACTCCTAGCTTCCCTAGTTAATCTAACTCCCAGTTACACCTCCATTAAAGCAACAGTAAAACACATAGGGCAGGATTTTACGCGTCAGCGAGCGGGGTTGGGGCTCACTCGCCAACGCGTAAAATGATGCATGGTGATGTCGGGGGATCTCCCGATGTCACCATGCCCCATTTAAATTTTCAGGAAGGCAGGGGCGCAGCGAAATCAGCTGCACGCCCGCCGACCTGTCAATGGCCAATTGAGGCCATTGACAGAGGCAATTAAGTAATTAAAGGGCCTGCCCGTCCAACCTTAAGGTTGGCGGGCAGGCCAGGAGCCCCGATGCAAACTAGAAAAAGCATGAAACCTCATCCACGGGCGAGATGAGTTTTCATGTAGCTTTTAAAAAATTTTAATAAAGTTTTCGTGAAAATTATGGACATATCCCAACTCATGTGATATTGTCACATGAGGGGACATGTTAGGGAAATTTTATTTTTCTATTTTTAGGTTTTTGATATTTACAGCCGATCTCCCTGAGGCAGTACTTAGCCTCAGGGAGATGAGTGCGCTCTTTTGTGCACATGCGCGAAAGAGCGCACTCTCGATTTTTGGATTTCGCCCCCCCCCCCCCCCCCGCCTGCACAAGAAGTGCATAGCGCTTCCGTGCGGATGTTATGCCTTAATTGGTCCGCCCACGTAAAATAGCACCGCGCCCCTAATCGGGAGAGCTGATTGGAAGTGCACCTATGCGCACCTGCCATTCAACATCCCTCCTGACGGGGGGAAAATTCAGTTCATAGATTTTAAAAGACCCAGGCAAAGTAACATGATACCCTGAACAGTCGAATTGAAAGTGAGTGTTCTTCATTTCAGTTCGTGTAGACAGCAACTTGAGGCTTAGAGGCTGGAGACATTTCACACTTGTTAGATCTTAGAATTCCTTTCTCTAACATATAGCCTCATCTCCTTCATACAGCTTTCTCCCTTTTTAATGTATGTCCCAGTGTCCCAATATGCCTTTTCAACTCTTTTCTAATAATAAAAATCTTTCATAGTACCAATTTTATTAGTAAGCTTTGGGAAAAATAAACACACTGTTTAGCTTCTTCTGGCTAGGAGTAACATTTCACCACCTCTTTTGAAATTCAAATTACTTTAGTTTATCTAAAAATGCAAATTTTCCCTTTACACCTTACATTCCAAAACTTCAGCCATGTTTACCTATTTAACATTTCAAACCTAGATTCTCTTCTTGATACATCAAAGCCTTCAGACCAGCTGTCTTTAATTCCCACATAGACGCACACTACTCCTACCTTACAATAAATTCCAATAATCTTATGAAAATTATTATATTTTCCTGACAGTTTTCAATTTGGTTGAAATCTGTTCCATATTCAATTGTTGAGTATCCTTGTTTAAATATTTGAATGTATGCTCCCCCACTACAGTGGTTGATGCACCAGTATCCACTTCCATAATCAAAGGTTTTCCATTGACCTGCAGAGAAACAGTGATTGGCTCTGTTTTCCCTAATTTCACATTAAATGGGGAATAAACATCAGAATTAATGGTTTCCAGTTCTTCCACATTATGTACTTCGATCAGTTTAGTTTGCTGCCTGGGAGTCTGTCTGAATCTTGCTTCACATTGCTTCAGTATGTGCTCTCTTTTATAACAATGGTGGCACTCTTTAAAATGGCAAGCTTCAGGGATATGGTTACTTCCACATCGGTAACAATTCATTTTCAGATTTGCTGCTGAGCTGCCTCCTGTATATTTTTAAAATTTTCGGATAGCAGGGACTGTCTCCCTGGTTTTCGCCCCATGCCTGGCGGTCTGTTCCCGCCCCAACTGGAAAACAACGCCATTTTGTACACCCTGTAAGGCCTGCAAACCCTGCTTGCTGCTTTCCATCGCAAGCGCTATTTCCAATGCTCTTTTAAAATCGATATTTACTTCAGCTAATCACTGTCATTGAAGCGCATCATCGTACAAACAGCAGACCAAATAATCCCTTAACATATTGTTTAGGGTCTTCCCGAAGTCACAATGTTCAGTTAGCTGTTTCAACTTTGCTACGTATGTTGCTACTGTCTCCACTGGGGCTCTTACTGTCAAATTAAACTTGAACCTCTACATGGTTATGGAGGGTTTGGGTTGAAAATGACCCTTTACGAGGTCTACCAATTTGCTGAAGGTCTTTGAATCAGGAGCATTTGGGGTTGTCAAACTACAGATTAAATTATAAGTTTTACTCACACAGATGCCTAGGAGAATTGCTTTCCTTTTTTCCTCCTTTTTCCTTGGAAAAAGAAACCGAGGTGTTCTATATATTGACTCCAATCCTTTGTGGATGAGTCTAAGCGGTCGATCCTGCTAAAAAGTGGCATACCTGGTGAATATATTTTCTCTTTTTTCTGCTTAAAACAAGGTACTCACATTCACTAGGCGAGGGACACCACCAGAACCTATTTATCCTTGTCACCAGTTGTTATAGACTTGATTTTCCATACAAGTTTCTCATAAGAAACAGTAAACTTTATTTACAGGGCTTCAGCAGCAGTTACATGCTTCCATCCAGAACCAAAACTAGACGCAAACTTCACGCCTAAAGTTCCCCCCGCTTAGGGGTGTCATTCACGCTGTGATGTGATACTACACAGTACAATAAGGCCTAAAGCTATAGTCACTACATTCCTTAAAGTTACTGTTACTACATTCCTGAAAGCTACAGTTAAAACATATCCCATTATCTTTAGCCCATAATGAGCATTGGCTACTCCATGATGTTTGCTGCGGTGAATTCTAATCCATGAATTCATCACTGGAGGATCAGCAAGCACTACAGTTTAAATCATATAAAAGCAAAATATTGCAGATGTTGGAAATCTGAAGCAAAAACAAAACGTGCTGGAAAAACCTCCAAGGAAGAGTCATATTGTTTCCCTCTCTTTGGTTTAAGTTGTTAATGGTTGTTTGTCCCCAAGTTCACCATTGCAGCCAATTGCTTTCTAACCTCTGAGCAACTTAATTTTTTAAAAAATCGAAATGGTTGCAATTCCCTCAGGCTTGCAAAGAACCTTATTACAATAGAAGGATCTAGAAAGATATGGGGCAGAATTTTACAGCCCTGTCGCTGCAGGGGCGAGGCTGTAAAAAGCGGTGAGCTGTTCAAAACTCCATTGACTTCGGCAGGAATGGAAGATCCCACTGGTGGGAGGGGCATTGAAATTCCGCCCATGATGTCCATTTTTTATAGCTTTTTGACAATCACAGTCTTTAACTGTTAAAACTTGAGAATGTTTTCTGAGAAGCGAAAAGGGCTTTTATCTCATGCTATCCAGTTGAAAATGTTCAGATATCTTTGTTACCTGTTGAATGGCAGCTACTGCTGTTCTTCCTTTTTGAAAATAGTATTTTTAAATGTATGATGGTGCTTATTTAAATGAAGTTGTGAAGGGCACTGCTGACTTATTTCCAAACTGCTCCCCTCATCATTACCAGTGTGAAGGATCCTCTTTGTACATTTATCACCTTTGCCCTTATTTTCTGTAATACAATGTTTGGTATCTGTGGTTAGCTGCTCACCTCACCTGAACCTGATGTTATGGGGTGCCAGCACTTGCAATCCAGAAGTGTCTGTGCACTGATAGTCTGGAACAACTGCTTGGAAGGCCTTAAGAGTTGCTTAATTGAATAGTGCCGTTCGCATACACTGTTCGCATACCCTTTCGCCCCAGCTCCCCTCCACCCCCACCCCACGCCACCCCCGACATTGCCCCCCTTCAGAAGCAGGACTAATTTTGGGTAATCAACAGAGTCTTGAGCTTTTGCCTCAGGTAACCTGCCCTTTCACTCCCAGGGCAGCTGTGTGTCACAATTTCATACTGTACTGCAAAATTCCCCCGTTGAGAATTTTTTTTTGCATGACAGAAGCATACGTTTGCACGAAGCTTGTGTTATCTGCTTTGAGATTTGCGAATAGTAAGAATGTCAATTTTTCTGAATTATATACACAACAAAATAGATTACAGTGGGGTGGGAGGAGGGGGGTGGGGTGGAGGGAGGGATGGGACGGGGACAGCGAGTGATTGAAGTGAGGTGAGGTGAGAAGAGTATGCAAGAAAGTAGGGAATGAGTTCAGGTTGTTTTTTGGAGGAACCTGGAATTATGCACAGCGGACTGTCTTCCTGAATCCAATTGTGAATCTGGGTTGCGCCACTCCTGATACAAGGAATGATCCAGTTAATTTTAAAAAACAAAGCCATGATAATTTCCTTCATGCCAATGGAAGGAACAGCAATAGCTGACCAACAGCATCAAAAAACCTGATGGCCCTTGCCATAATTCCTTGCTGAAAGGATGGTAGGATGAGTTTTTTTGGGTAATAGATTGAAAACAAAATAAGTTTACACAGGTTTAACAAGAAATGCTGCAGGAATTGAACATTATTAGCAAAGGTAGAAGCCAAATGGGCCAGTTTATGTCATTTACAACTGATGCAATCAGGGCCAATTGTATCGTCTTGGGTTGATTATCATCAGAATAACCCTCATTCATTTCGAGGATAGGAGAAGGTGTCTTCTTTAAACCCACATTCCAAGGGGACAGGGATGGTGGCAGGGTTTATAGATGGACCTCATTGCAGGAAAGCAGTCAGCAGCTCGGCTTCCTCCTTGAAAAGGAACACTCACATGGACAGGAATGTTTTGTACAAGAGACAGTGAGGTGTAGACATGGGCCTAAAGCTGGTACCTTAAGAAGCAGCAGATTTGCTTTTGCAGTTAGTAGTCTGAAAGAAAAGGAAAACCCCAAATTAATACGGTAGCCTAAGAAATAAGGAAAATTGTGTGGTTGATTATTTATTTCTCTACGTTTTTGAGAGTGGGGTGCTGTTGTATTGAATTCTTTCAGTGAATGGTGACATGCTGCTGGTTTGCAAATTTGCAGTTTAGAAGTGAATTGGGCAGCACAGATTCAACTGAAAATAGACAAGGTGGCAGAGAAGAGAGAAGTTAACTTCTTAAAGAGAGAAAAGATTGAGCACCATTACAACTTGCAGTACATGTTGAACAATATCATTATGCAACCTTTTCTGTGAGGTTTGTGCTCATTAAGAGGAGGGATGTTAATGTAGGTGCCTTAATTAGACTCAATCTAAGATGGGCATCCTCTACCACCAGTTTGACATGTCTACATTTTCCAATTGTTACCTCAGCCTGAATCTTGCACTCATCGGGCGCGTGTGATTGGCCCCCGACCGTGATTTCATGCTGGCTGCAATTAACTGGCAGCCAGTGTGAAACGAGTGCTGAGAAAGGCTCAGCGCTGCTGGTGGGAAGAGGGTGGGCGCCAAGAGAAGTGAGGGTGCAGGCGGGTGCTGCCTGAAGACTGACAGCTGCTGTGGAGCTGCCTCAGGGAGCTGAAGCACTGTAAAAATAAAATGAGCGCAATAAACTGCTGCAAACTGTGTCAACATTGTGAATTCAAGCACCTGACAGCAGACCACAGAGCAGATCATCCCTCAAACATCATCTGTTATTTTATTAAACCCCGGATATTTTATCCCACCATGGATGGAATTTGTCGTGAAAACCTGAAGGTCGCCTGTCCGATTGGCCTTTCTGCCAATCGTACAAGTGGACAGACCACCTAAAATTGCAGACAAGTGGCTCCTTAATTGCTCCTTAATTCTGGCCCATTCTTGTGATTGTCCATTAGTGACAGTTTTATTTTCTTGGCCAGTGCTCATTAAGAATTGGATGATGATGACCCATGCTCATGCCATGTAGGACCCTTGCAGCAAACAAACAGCATCCCATAATTTGGGGGTAGACTTAAGCCCAGGTCTCAGAGGCTAAAAATACAATGCATCGTCATACAATCACTCAAGTATTTAAGCCGATGATTGTAGTTGTGACAAAATGGATATGTAATATCATCACACACTGCATTGTAACCCCCAAACCTGCTGTAAGTTATTATTCTTCCTTCAAAGACAATATTTTGATAAAACAGACAGCTACAACTTGCATTTATATAGTGCCTATAATGTCATAAAACATCCCAAGGTGTTTCACAGGAGTGCTGGTGGAGAGGTTTAGGGAGGGAATAACAGAGCTTAGGGCCTGCAACTGAAGGCACATCCACCAATAGTCGAGTGATTAAAATTGGAGGCCAGAATTGGAGGTGCTCAGATATCTTACAGGCTTGTAGAGCTGAAGGAAATTACAGAGTTAAGAAGAAACAAGGCCATGGAGGGATGTGCAAGCAAGAATGAGAAATTTAAAATTTAGACATTGCTTAACTAGAAGCCAAAGGAGATAACCAAGCACAGGAAATTTGGGTGAACGGGACTTGGCGCAACTAAGGTCATGGGCAAAAGGGTTTTCAATAACCTCACATTTGCGGAGGGTACAACTAGGGAGGCCAGCCAGTGGTGTGTTGTGTTATTTAAGTCTAGAGGTAACAAAGTTTTGGATAAAGGGTTCAGCAGTAGATGAGCTGAGGCAAGGGTGGCATTGGATGATATTATGGAGGTGGAAATAGGTTGTCTTGTTTATGGCACGGGTATGTCAGCAGCTCGTCAGGGTCAATTATGACACCAAAATTGCATTTCTGGGGAGGGGGATGGAGTCTGTGACAAAGGAATTGAGATTGTGATGGAGACTGAGGACAAAGGCTTCTGCCTTCTCAATATTCAATTGGAGGAAATTTCTGCTCATCTATTATTGGATGTTGGAGACGCAGTCTGACAATTTAAAGACAGTGGAGGGGCCAAGACAGATGAAGGTAAGGCAGAACTGGATATCCTCAGCGTCCGTGTAGAATCTGACTCTGTTATTGCATGATGCCACAAAGGGGCAGCAGGTAGATGAGAATTAGATGATGTAAGGATAGATCCTTGGGGAACACCAGAGTTAATGGTGGGGCAGCAGGAAGAGAAGTTATTGCAGGTGATTCTCTGATATTTCATAATGTTAAGTATATCAATAATCGTTTGGATGTGACATCTGCCTGAAGGTTGGACTGGTGTCAATGCACATATGGCTATGCTTTTTTAATGTATCCTCTTTGATATAAGTTCCAAAGGTACTGCTACTTCAGGCAGAATTGCTTTGCAGTGTATTGGCTTTGAAATCGAGGGTGATTTAAAATGTATTTAAATCATTGTAACCTATTGCGTGTGTCCCAACATAAGTGATGCATGACTGTACATAGCAGTCACGCAAAATGTTATGCATTGATGCACAATTTTAATTAAACTTTTTAAGCTTAGTTGAGCATCATGAAAATATGAACCAACAGTGAAACAAGCCCAGTTTTGTATAAGACTAATTTAAAATTGAGTGTTTTTATCTGTAGCACACCAGTACGTGTTAAAGCAAATATATGCCCCTATTTTTGCTCAGTTTGGTATAAGCTTCACAATAATTTTCAGCAACTTCTAGTTGAAAGTTACAGTAAATGTGATTGTTCCCGTCTGACACTCCAATGTGGCAATTGTTCTGTTGGTTGTAACCGATGACGCTTAATACAATTTGCTGACACCATTCCCCATATTAGCAAAAGTAAGGCTGGGTTTCCCATCAAAACTTAGCTGATCAGCTGACTTCTCAGTAATATATATCGTAAAATGTTCCTTGGTCTTGAATTTGCATAATAAAAATAATAATAATAGCTAGGGTCATAGGGTCACTTTCTTTTCCATCTCCCTCCGAGGCCCGCCCCCTTCTCTCCCCCACCAGTCCACCCCCATCCACCTCCCTGCCCCACCCCCCGCTTAAGGTTCAAGGAAAAAACACATCAGGCCATAAAATCTGGGCGGAAATGATTGGCATTTTCTTTGTTCCTTTTATTTAAGCAACGGTTTGTGCTCGGTTAAGCAAGATTAACAGTAAGTGCACTTCAAACTAGAGAGGAAAAGCAATTTAACTGAGTCTGCCAATTCAGGGTCAACACTTGGAGCCATACTTCCCCATTTCAAATTTAGATATTTTAAATTGATGTTAACAAAGGGGTGAACTAACATAACTTTGCACTGGTTTAAGGCCTGGTTGGATAGCTCCTCTAATGTCTGATATCTATTCAGCACAGTCATTTCCCAGTTTAGAACTTTGGTCTCTGTGATCTCAGCTAAGGCAGCAGCAGGGTGTTAATATTTGTTCCAATGCCACAGCCTAAAGGAGAGGAAAACCAAGCAGAGCTATGGGGAAAAAGCAGGGAAGTGGGACAAAGTGGATTGTTCTTTTCAAAGCCAAATGCCTCCAATGTGTTGTATGGTTCTATGGTTCCTGCTCTTGATTGCTATCCAGCAGCTCCCAGTGGAAAAACGTGTGTGCGTGTGTTTGTGTTTGTCTCGTATTAAGACTCAATGACGAAGTAAAGCTGAATGCCCATTGATATCCATAGAAGCATAAAATAGTATGATTTAGTGACTTCAGAAGAAAAGAAAATGAACTGGAGGAAAAAAAATGTTGGATCATTCAGCTTTCCAGTTTAGACACTGGCCACTGTAACTCTGGGGGTACCTACAGGAAATAATAAAAATAACTGACAACGATGAAGTTACAGTGGGAGGCCAAGAACCCCTGTGGAATGTTGGCACTTGTGACAATAGAAACAACCTCAAAACGGATCTTTTTCTAAACTGGGCATCCCTTACTTAACAAGAGTTCACTCTGAGTGTCCATCTTTTTCTCAGATGCATGGTACTGCTAATTCAAGCATCTGATAAGGTAGCTTATTCCTCAAAATTTGGCCATATTACATACTAGCTTACCTTTCTTTTTTACTAGCCATTTTAATCAAGGAAGAGTGATATCCACTCAGCTATTGCTGGACAACTTGCAACAACAATTGTCTCAAGATACTTAATCTGGATGATAGAAATGACAAAAGAGACGTGGCATGAAAAGGGGGAAAATGGCCACTTAACTAACTTTAGTTGAAAAATAAAATGAAAGCCCATAGAAGAGGCCAGCCCTCCAAATATTACTAATACATAGAAATAACAACCTGATGAGTCAAAAAGTACTGCTTCCTGTGGTGGCCAATCTTGCAAGAAAAAATGTGCATTCAATGACGCATTAGAACTATTGCATTTTAATATTGTACTTTTTCCTTGCAAACTTTCTAACTAAAACTTCCTAAATTATTTTCCTGATTTTGGGTTATGCAAATCTCATATTTTCAACTTTCACTTACAGTGCAAAAACTGCACAGGTACAATCCCAAAATCAATGTGCACTTTTCACGACATTTTCAATACATCTTATTCAATAAACACATACACCAGCATTGCTCTTCCCTTATAGTATAACAGATATTGCCATATGTGCTATTCAAAAAACTACAGCCACATGGTTAAGGACACTTATGAGAAACAGACAGCTTTTGATTGGTATCAGCCAATGTAAAATATGCTGATTCTTGAAAAATCTATCTACTGCTGAATACCATTATATGTTTTGAAGTACTAGGTCCTGGATACAAATCTTTCCTTTCACTTCCTTACCACTCCTTGTCTTGCTTTCATAGTTAGTATTAATTTCAAAGGGTAAGATTTAAAATAGTTTCTTCTTATAAACTTCCTGAATGCAGTAACTTGCCAGCTTCATGTCTTCACACATTTTATAATTAATTCTCTTTATCATTTTAAAAAATGTATTCATGGGATGTGAGCCTCGCTGGCTGGGCCAACATTTAAAGCCCATCCCTAATTGTCCTTGAGAAGGTGATGGTAGATGATTACATGACAGTACTGATTCTCTTTGTCCTGGAACCTGAACGTAGGTGAGACTGGATTGCAGATTTCTCCACTCCTGCTGTCAACGATGCTCTGGTGGGACCTAAGGCTCAATTTGCATAACAAAAGGTTGCAATTCCTTAACAGGGTTTGAATGGGCAACACGTTTAAGAGAGGTGGTTAGTGAGTCTTTTCTGTGGGATAGAAAGAAGCAGAAACGCCATTGACAAAATTATGTAATTTACATCATAATGTGTTTGTTCAACCATTTCCTCCCCTCCACCAAGGTCAATTATTTTGAAACAAAAATAAAAATAGCTGGAAAAACTCAGCAGGTCTGATAGCATCTGCGGAGAGGAAAATGGAGAGGAATACAGTTAACGTTTTGAGTCCGTATGACTCTTCACAATTATTTTCATTTGCCTGCTCTTTTGCATTTCTATTTGCCTCCTCTTTCTGAGGAGAGGTGCCACAAGCAGTTATCACCCTCTAAGTGTCTATTCACAAGTGGCCATATTATTCATGTGCGAGCTTTATCAGCAGGCCATTTGACCTTGGATGAAAAGCAGTTAGCACCCTCTAAGTATGAACCTCATCCCATTGCCACTTTATGCACACTACTGGAAAAGGCTGCTGTATAGTAATTTTCTCCTTGCTAACCCAGAGATCATGAGGCCATATGTAATGCCTGTCCTGGTTGTGATCAATTAATTCAGAGAGGGCTTCGAGCCAGTGTAATCTTTGCAGCATGGTTACTCACTGATTAAACTTGTTGAGACAAATACCAGGGTAACTATGTACAGTTTTGGTCTCCATACCAAAGGAGGGATATACTTGCCTTAGCAGGGTTTCAATAAAAACTCACTAGATTGATTCCTGGGACGAGAAGGCCGTCCTATGAAGAGATATTGAGCAGACTGGGCTTATAAACTCCGCGGTTCAAAAGAATGAGAGGCAATCTTATTGAAACCTAAAGATTTTGAGAGAGCTTGACAGGGCAAATGCTGAGAGGTTGTTTTCTGGGTAGAGCAAAGGCTTAACTCTAATGTTAGCTACTGAGCATGTGCGTAAGGAGCTATGTCACAGTGTCACTCACTGAGAGAAGATGAGTGTGAAGCATCTTAGAGAGTAGCTCCAGCTATGCCTGGTTCATGGTTAACCTTTGTAAATAGTTTGTAAATAAATGTGCTTCCAACAAAAGGCCATTGTCTTCTCTTCTAGAAACTAACGAATCCCGAGAAAAAATTCACAATAACAGATTCTGAGGCTGGATGTTCCAGAACTAGGATAAGGGGGCAGCATTTTGAACTGAGATAAGGGGCAGGATTGTTGCCTCGTTGGGCGGGCACAACGGGCGGGCCCGGGAGCGGCCGCAAAACCGACCGCTGCCCGCGATCGGACCCAGATCGCGATTTCACGCTGGGGCCAATTAATGGCCAGTCAGTGTGAATTGCGCACTGCAATGCTCAGCACTGCGAGGGTGGGGGGATGGGAGGAAGGCAAGCACGAAGTTTGCATGCACACGCGGGTGCACGCACCGAAAGCTCCCTGAAGGCACAGGCACAGCCTCATAACAGTACAAGTAAAGATTTTAAAAATAAGGTGAACATGTCCCCTCATGTGACTCTGTCACATGAGCAGGAACATGTTATAAATGAGATTTAAACATTTTTATTTTATTTCTAATCCCTGTTGGAAACCTTATCCCACCCTGTGGATGAGGTTTCATAAAAGATCCAAAGGCCACTTGGCCTTTTCGCCTGCCCGCCAACCGAACGGTTGAACGGGCAGCAAAAAATCCGATTTAATTAATTGATTAAGGGCCGTAACAGGCCTCCTCATTGCCGGCGGGTGCACTGCCGCCTCTCACGTGCGCCTGCCGAGTGAAATATCATGATAGTATGCGATGACATTGGGACGCTCGCCCGACAGCATCGCACACTATTTTACCCTCATTCAGGTCGGGCGCACGCCTGCCCGATGAGGGAAAAATTCTGCCCAAGGAGAAATTTCTTCACTTGGAGGGTTGTGAATCTTTGACATTCTCTACTCCTGAGAGCTATGGGTAGTCTGTTGTTGAGTTTATTAGTGATTGAGATTGATAGGTTGTTGGATGCTAGGGAGTTGAGGGATATGAGGATTTGGTGAAAAAATGGAGTGAGGTCAAAGGCCAGCCATAATCGAATGGTGGTGCAGGCTTGATGGCCGTATGGACTAGTTCTCCTCCTGTTTCTCCTGTTCTTATGTAATTATAACCAATTTTTAAAGAACTTGAGGGGTATTTCTAGTTTGGACATGGGCTTTAAAACTAATGGATGTGGATTGGCTCCCTGTTATATACCCTGTCTCACTCTCCTTGCAACTGAAGTCTGTCAAAAAGAAAATACAGAAGTGTGTG
Source organism: Cetorhinus maximus (assembly GCF_964194155.1). Lineage (NCBI taxonomy): Eukaryota > Metazoa > Chordata > Chondrichthyes > Lamniformes > Cetorhinidae > Cetorhinus > Cetorhinus maximus. Next base: position 43,949,410 of record NC_135891.1, on the reverse strand, counting down.
TACCAGGTAGCTGATCTGGTCCATAGGTTTCCACCCCTAATCTAACTGAAAATTGCTCCTTTGTTGAAAACTTTTTTTGTGGAAGTTGAATTTGAGGGTTTTATTTCACTTCACAGATTAATTTCATAACAGATGTGCAAACAAACTTTGGAATTCTTTGTGGCAGTTTCTCTAATATAGGGGGGATAATTTTATCTTTTATCACCTGGCAATAAATGGAACATAGCAAATCAGTGGCCCATTTTACACCTTACCTGATTTCTTTTCTATTGGCTTACAGCCAGCAGCCACTCGGAATGTTAACCAATCTGTTTCAGCTGGGTTTGAATTTGATATAATCAACTTTAAATGTAAAATGAATTTTGGAATGCAGGTTAATTAAAACTTCAAGATTAAAAATTGGCATTCCTTATCATACCATAAGGCTTCTTGACCCCGCTCCCACCCAATACTGACAAATTCCAGCAGCCTCAAACACAGCCTGACTCTATTCCATTCCCTGTTCCAAAAGCACCTAACCAGTACTGCTAGACTTCAGGATTCTCGGTCCAAATTTTCCAGTCATGGTCCCATATCAGTGCTCACAAGACCTTAGAGTGCATTCCGAGTGCTTCTTCATTCCAGGAGCATCCTCATTGCACCTAAACCCTGAGACCTCATTTTGTCAGTTATCCTAAGAACTGCTTCAGTGTTCCCAGACCCAATGTTGTTAGTGGTCCAAGAATCTTCAGACCAGAGCACCTTGTTTGTAGGACTGCCATCAAAATGACCCTGCGTCTGTGCTGCAAGACCTTGGCTCACCTCTTGAGTGCCTCTGGATCCCAGCACCCACTTCAGTGCTGACAAGTCAGTCTTCTATTTAGCATAACATCCCCATATTCTCCAATTCATTTTGTCCAGCCCTATAGGATATTAACTTGTACAAATTGAACACGGTGTCCAATGTTTTTTCTCACTTGTGTCATCGTTGTTTTTAAGTTATATAAACCTAGTTATGAATGATGTACTCTAACTTCATGTGGAATTTAAAGTAACTTCATATAACATAATTTACATTACGTTGGACTAATGCAGAAAAGGATTAGGATTATACTCTACGCTATTTAGACAAAGGCCACGGAAAAGCTAAAGAATTGGGAAAATAGTTAAATCACTCGAATCTGAAGGTTAAAAATTGAAAAGAAAAATCATTAATACCCACTGGATTTAATTATTTGAATTATTAGTCAGATGCAAAATTTGAAATTAAAAACAAGAATGTATTCAGGAGGGGAAGCAGACAACCGCCATTGTATACATGACAATTCTGAAGTGATGAACTAAATACATCTGTGGGAGCCATACTTTCGTAAATTAGGAAGTAGGACAAAAAATTTGGTGAGTAGTTAAAAGCTGACATAAAGAATTCTTTATTTAGAATGAGTGTACCAAAGTTTGCGTGATCAGGGTGGTGTTGCAGCAGACTTGCATCTGACCGAGAAAAGGCTAGAAAAAAGGACACGAGCACATTGCAATGAATAATGGAAAATTTGTCTTATAGTGTGATTTTGGACCATATTATTTAACTGTTTAGAGTTCACAATTTTCCCCAACATTTTTCATCCAGATAATTAAAGGTTTTGAGTGGCTTTTGAGAGGCATAACTTATTTTTTCCACCTACAAATGCCATGCACTAATTTCTGACTAAGCAACCTGTTTCCAGCCCTCTCTTACTACTGGGTAGTCTGCAAGAGGCATAAATCAACAGTGGCATTGAACCTCCTCTGCTCATATCTGGGAACTGCTTTGCTGTCATTCTTGTCCCAGAATGACTGTGTGAGAAATCATGACAAGAGATTGGAGGAGAGTCAGCCTCACAACTATCAGTCTACAGGAGTGCATTACTATTCACAAATTTACAACGCACAGTGCTAGCAAACTGTCTTCATCAGTAATACATCTTACCTCTCATTTCATACTGAAACACAAAGGGTGTAAAAGTTGGTTCCATAGCACCTGTAGTTTTGCCACAATGGGCGCTGCCATGCGCCCAAAATGTCGTTTGTGCTGACTTCTGCTATGGGTTGCATTAGATGCCATTTTGGGTAGGTTAGTAGCACTGGCAGTAGGAGTGTGCACTGGAAATATGCAGAGTAGGCAGAACATGATGTTAGTTGCTGATTGATTTCTTCTGGCTATTGCTGAGTTAATAGAAGTGTTTGGTGGTTTGTACTATTATTTAAAGCAGTTACAGTCCACAGGGAGTGGTATGGCATGTGTTGAAGGCCTTGGTTTTCATTTCAAAGATTCTGCTTGGGTCACTTGCTCCCAGCCATGGATGCTGTCGTTTCCATCCTCCTTGGCCTTTAGCATGACATGGAATGAGCAGAGGCAACACACGAAAACAAACTGCTTGAAGAGGGAGGAGGAAGAGGGGGTGGGGGGGAGAAGGACTCTCAACAGAAGGCCTTATTCACCCAGTCTTCTACCTCAGCCTCATTGAGGAACAATGCTTTAGACCGTTTCACTGAGGAGATGGTCACTGAAATATGCCACCTGTTGCGGGTAGACTGCAGCCTCAGAGTAGTGTGAGGATGACATTGCCAGTGGCTGTGAAGGTGATCATGTCCATAAACTTCTTCATGGTTCCTTCCAGGCTGGAGCAAGGGATATTTTCAACATCTTCCAGTTTGCCATCCACTGTTGTGTAATGGAGGTGACAATGACACACTATATGCAAAGAGAGGGGAATACATTGCCTTTCATTTCTTTCCAGAGACAGGCAGGCAGAGTGTGCACATGGCTTCATCAAGATAGCAGGTTTCATAATGGTGCAGGATGCCATTGACTGTGTACACATTGCCTTACTGACACTGCATCAATATTCAGAGTATACCCCAACCAAAAAGGTTCCACTCCTTCGAAGTGCAGCTAGTATGCAAACATGCTCGTGAAGGTCAATGACTACTATCCTGGTAGCATAAACCATGCACATGACACATGGGCAGCATGCGTGTACCAAATATCATCCTGCCACATGGAATATCATCGATAAGACCATTGGGGTGCTTAAGCAATGCTTCTACTGCCTAGACAATTCTGGAGGAGTCCTATAGTACTCGTCAGAGTGTGCCTCACAGCTCGTCATGATCTGCTGCATCCTTCACGTGTATACAATGAGCATTTGAGGAGGAAGAGGAGGAGGAAGGGAGAAGGCAACCAACCAACACATCCCCTTTCCGGCTAAGCTGTCCGTGATTGGCTGAGCTGACTGTGGTACCAGGGAATGCAACTCCAATTCCCCAATCAGCAACAGTCCCATACCTTATCTCCCTCTGTTACTGACCATCACAGTGTCCTCTTGAACACAATGCTGCAATTAAAGCCATAACAAAACAAATAATCCAAATCAACTTTTTCAAACAAACCATCGAATATTCTGTATAAATGTCAACTAATCTCTCTTGTGCATTCCCTTAGCACCTACCTTACATAAACCTTTGCCTAGTCTAGCACTCTTACGCAGTGCTATCCTAGTAGTTGTAACATGGCTGGTGGTAGGTTACTGATTTTCAGTGGACAACATTGCTGATGACCTTGCAGGATGACTTCAAACAGCCCTGGCCCTAGAAGGCCCAGCTTTGCACTACACCACCTTAGCATGGGTGGCAACAGTCTGGTCTGGCTGATAGGCAACAGCAAGGGCTCTGGCAGAGTGGCAGTGGTAGGAGCATGAATGCTATCATCCCAAGAGAGAGGACAGTAGGAATGTGCTCTGTAGAACCATGGTATCCCCTAGCCATGATGGCAGCAATCTGAGTTTCCACTGCAGCAGCCATTGCATGGTTCCTTCTTGTATTGCTATAAAAGCTGAGACATGCTGCACGATGATTGGGTCCGCAACTGTTTTCATGGATTTGGCTGCTACTTCCATACTCAAAAGGCTGAGCTCCAGCTCTATTCAAAGCCCTGTGCAAAATTGGTGTTGGATTCTTCTGTGTTCCTTGAGTGACTACAGGCTTTCTGGCAGACCTGTCAATGTAACAAGCATTTATTTGTGCATTCCTGTCATCCTTTCTCAGTGGCTGCCCATTGAAGTCCTCATCTAAATCCTTTGGAGCAGAACTTATGTGTGGCCTCGCCCTCTGAGAAGCTGGCACTTGAGCTATCCTTTTTCCCTGCCCTGACTTCAGGTCAATTGCGCCTTGTGCCTCACCATGCACAGATCCTGCTCTGAGCTAACATTTTAAGCATGCACAGTGCCAATATTGGAGCTGGTGACCGCAAGTTGGAGAGTGAGTTGTGTTTGCAAGACCTCCTGGCTCCCTCTAGGCATCTCCCCATGACCTCTAGGCTGGGTCAGAGCATTTTGAAACACATTTTCTGTCTGTAGCACCATATTTGCTCTTCTCGCAGGTCAGGCACTCTTCACCTGCTGCAGTGAGAATGCACCTCCCCTTTTAGAGTTGGAAGTTGGTTTTAAGTAGTACAGACTAGCTTACAGTGGTGCTAGCCTGGCACGAACTTGGGCCTCCTGCAGAGGTGTGCAGCCATCAGTGTGTTTAGTGCGGGGTTGCACACTACTAACACTTAAATTAATAGGCAACACAAAATGTGTGTGCTGTCTGCAGAAACGGGCATGGGTTAATCTTGCATCACCATACCCGCACCTGTTTGCAGGGACTACCAACTACCAAGATTTCCAGAGTGAAGGAAATACATTTTTTTAGCGATGTAATTACTATATAACTAAAAGTTCCCACAACTGATGTAAAAATGAAACTGGGGAATTTACTGAAAGTAGTTTTAATAGACAAAATACTTGGAATACCTTGTGAAAACTACATTACAACTTCCTACCTTGTGAAATACAGCAGTGACTGAATTAAAGAGTGACATTTTTCAACAACTGTGGTTAATTTCTGCTTCATTTCCTTATATTCCAAAAAAGCAATTCTTTAAGCAAAACATATTTGTATGTATATGGAAAACCTGCAGTTGCAAAGATGCTAAATTTTATCCTTCAACACAATGGTAACCTTGTTTTTCACCCAGACGCGCTTCATGATTTAAGGGCACATTTTCAAGCAAGCATCCAGACAAATTAATGAAACTATTCCTAGTGCAAAAAGCTATAGCCTTAAATATACAATTGCTGTTTCCAACGTCAGTGAAGATACCACTTCTCTATGATAAGAGCTTTTTTAATTTAATGCAAATACTATCGAATAATATTCTATTCAACATATTGGGTGGAAAACCAAAAAGCCACAATATAACATTGGTTGAGTGACATAACGTAACGGTCAAGAAAACATTCCAATTGTGCAAATATGTGCTTATAATTGATTACTTGCAGGTATCTGGGGCTGAATTTGGAGCCCCCGTTGGAAGCAGGCACGGAGACGAGTGAGCACTAAAAATAGTGCCCTCAGCTGGTGTGCTGTTTTCCTGGCTCCATCCCAACCCTGGGTCATTTTGCAGGAGGTAGGTATATTAGCAATATATCGTAGATATATAATAATATAGTATATCAGATATATTAGCAAAGATTTCTTTCACAATATCATATTCTTCTCAGGTACACCACTGCATTGCACATAGCAACACTTATTTAGTAGTGGTATTCACTAGCGTCAGGTTAGGGATATTAATTGAGGGACATTGCACAGACACTTGGCATGTCCACTCGTTCTCAATTACATGGGGCAGGATTTCCCGGTCGGCGGACCCACATGCCGACACGTAAAATGATGGGATGACATCAGGTGGAACTCCCAACATCACCCTGCGCCATTTCAATTTTCAGGTCGGTGGGGGCGCAGCTGAATCAGCTGTGCGCCCGCCAACCTGTCAATGGCCAATTGAGGCCATTTAAAAAGTAATTGCAGTACTTAAAGGACCTGCCCATCCTCCCAACATCATCCTGCGTCATTTTCCCTTCGGCAAGCCGGCCCTGCCCCCAAATCGCTGAGGGGAAAATCCTGGCCTGTGAATTTACAGGCCCCCCATTGTGATAATGATAGGTTGTGGAAGCAGTCAAGCAGAAATAATACTATAATGATAACACTCAGGCGTATGTCAAGGACACCTATTGAACTTGCAAGCACTGATTTTTTTCAATTGCAGGCTGGCTGTTTCTTTTGAAAATTTAAAGGTCAAGGGATTTCAATGACTCGACAGCTTGACAGTTCCACAGACCTTATCAATTTGTACACACATTCATGTCTACTCTTAACAATCCCAAAGGGCACCTGACCTCTCCAAAGGTGTAACTTACCTCTCCAAAAAAACTGACAGGTTTGAACCTTTTCCTCAAATGTCTAAAGCCCATGAGTCATGTTTCAGAAACCTGGGTGACCAGAATTGCTGATATCTGAAGGCAGCTGCACTTTTAAAAGTGCAACTGCCTTCATGAACTGCAGATGTGTGAAAACATCCTGCACCAATTCCCCCACCTGACATAAATGTTGGTAGTCAGATTCGGGGGTGGAACTTTTTGGGAGGAATCCCGACGTCATCCCGGTCCCTTTAAATATTTAGGAAGGTGGGCGGACAGCGAAATCAGCTGTCTGTCTGCCAACCTGTCAATGGCCAATTAAGGCCATTGACAGGCTAGTTAAGATAATTAAAGACCTGCCCGTCCAAGCTTAAGGCTGGCAGGCAGGCCAGTAGCCCCAGCGGGCTCCAGATTATTCATGAAACTTCATCCACTGGCGGGATGAAGTTTCATGTCCGTTTTTTTAAAATGTAATGAATTTTAAGTGTTTGTTATTAACATGTCCCATCTCCTGTGACATTGTCACAACAGGGGGACATGTTAATAATTTTAATATTTTTCTATTTTCCTTAATTACCGCCAAGCCGGTGGGGCCCGCATGCCATCCGAGGGCAAAATTCTGCCCACAGTTTGATTGACAGCTCCAAGTAGTCAGATAGAGATTAGCTCACTTTGATGTGGGTTTATGAATACAAATGTTTGTTTTTAAAAGGGGTTAAGGGATCTAAATGTTTTGAATGGGCTTTTTATAAATTAGTGTTTTTTTAAATATAGCAAAGTCTGTAATAGATACTTAGAACCTTATTTACTCTCAGCATGGCTCCAGAGGTCAATTCACATGGAGGGTGTAAGGGTAAAGGGTGGTGTGTGAGGCCATGGATTGGCATGGGTTTGCAATAAGTTGGCATAGGGGCTATAAAGAACCATGGGGAGTGGCTAGATGGACATAGGTTGGCATGGAGGGTGTGAGGGGCCATGGAGAGTGGGTAGAAGGGCATTGGTTGGCATGAAGGGTATGAGGGGCCATGGGGGAGTGGGTAAATGTTGGCATGGAGGGTATAAGAGAATATGTGGCATGGGTGGGGGCATGAGGTGTTTTGTATGGGGCAAAGGGAATGTGTGGGGGTGAGGAGGGGTGAGGACGAGAAGGCTAATTTTTGTTTTATTGGTTTTATTACAACTGAGATGAAGTCCTAGAGCACTGAGATGAACATTTTAAACAGCCCGGCTCAGCACCTGGCAGCCCTGTGGCTGCCCCCGTAATGTTTCCATTGAGTGCGCCCAACTCCATTAACCAGCCACCCCCGAACAAAAATCCAACATTCCAGGGCAGTTTCTCCCCAGTCGGGTTTGCGAAGTTGGGAAATTTCCCAACTCTGCTTACCTGACGTGGGAGTGAAAATTTGGCTCTAAATCCATTTAAGGACAGAAGGTTTAAATGTTACCATCTGGAAAATAAGTTTAACAGCACACTTGTATTTAAAGAAAGTAATTGTTTTCAAATTACTAATATAAACAAAAAAAGCAGAGTTGGTATAATCTTTCTCTCTCCCTCTGAATATCATGGATTGTTTAAATATGGAACCATACCTGCTTTAAAAACATTTAGTTAAGCTTGTTTTCAAATTAGATTGATTATTGTTTACTTGTCCCTTGGTGAGGAAATTTTGCAGATTGGAAACTGTTTAAATATCTCAATCTACAGGTCAGAAGCATCCAACATTTATGTGACCAGCTCTTTTAAAGGCCATTTTGTATCTATAATGGTGTGCTGCCTTCAACAATGTTAGAGTTTTTTTTGTATATTCTATTGGAAGCTCATGGGGTTTCAGAGGCCTGGGTAGCAGGAGAGTTGCCTGGTAGTTGCAGTGCAGGGAGGTAAAGCTCTAGATTTTCATGGAGTCAAGGAAACTCCATGGCATATCCAAGATGACACCAGGGGCTGAATTTTATGGCTGACGTGCGGGTGGTGGAGCCCGCATGTCAGCGCTTAAAATGTCGCGCGAGCATCCCGACATCAGCGTGCAGCATCGCGATATTTAGGTGGGTGACGCGTGCCCGCCATTAATTAAAGTCCTTGATAAGGCCCTTAACTCGGCAATTAAAGCCGATTTTGAGGAGCCCATGCGAACGTCGGCTCGGCGCACGGGACCAATGAGCAGACGGGGAAGTGATTTTTTATCAAACCTCGTCCACGGGTGGGATATGTGGGCTCAGAGGGGTTGTTCGTGTTTTTTCTGAAGCATTTAATGCAGAAAGTGTTTTAAACTTGCCTGTGTGATTGTTAGCAGTTCAGATTGATTTCCAATAGCTTTCTCTGTACTTTGAAGCTTCAGCTCAGCAGTCTGCAGACAGTAATCTTTATCGGGCCTGCAGCTTTCCGGAGGCCTCCATTTAGCCTTGGTATGGGTTCTGACATCTCCACTGGAGGCAGCTCCTCTGAGGAGGAAGGGAGGGATAGAATAGGGAGGAGGCCAGGAGTGGACAATCAGCCTCCAGGGGAGCCACCTTTGGGAGGCCAGGCGCAGGCACAAGGGGCACAGGGCCAAGAGGTTGTCCAAGGTGGAAGGGGCCGCAGAAGACGTCACTATCCAGGGTATACAGGCGGCGAAGCAGCTACCTCAATTTGACTGAGGTGCAGTGCCGAAGGAGGCTCCATCTGTCAAGGGAGACAGTCAATATATCTGTCAGATGATTGGCCCTGAGATCTCCCCTAACTGTATGGGTGGACACCCCATGCCAGTGGCTCTGAAGGTCACAGTTGCCCTCCCCTTCTATGCATCTGGCTCCTTCCAGGGCTCGGTGAGTGATCTTTGTGAAGTCTCCCAATCAGCTGTACACAATTGTGTCAAGCGAGTTACAGACGCTCTGTTCAGACGGGCATTCAGATGTGCATTGACCTTCATCCACTTCCGCTGCGACCAGGCAAGTCAGATACAGCGAGCCAGAGGCTTCGCTGCCATTGCTGGCTTCCCCTGTGTCCAGGGTGCAATAGACTGCACACATGTGGCCATCAAGGCACCAGCAGGTGAGCCCGGTGCCTTTATCAACAGGAAGGGCTTCCACTCCATGAACGTGCAGATAGTGTGTGATCACAGGATGCAGATTCTGCAAGTTTGTGCAAGGTACCCAGGCAGCTCCCACGACACCTACATCCTCAGACACTCCCAGGTGCCGTGGCTCTTCAGTGCTCCAGCTCGGCTGGATGGATGGCTGCTGGGTGATAAGGGCTATCGCCTCAGAAGGTGGCTCATGACGCCTCTCCGCCATCCAAGAACAGAAGCTGAAGAGTGCTACAATAGGAGCCACGGCACCACAAGGGCTGTGGTGGAGAGAGCCATCGGTCTTCTCAAGATGTGCTTCCGTTGCCTGGACTGCTCAGGGGGCGCACTCCAGTACCCCGCAGATCGCGTCTCTGTGATAGTGGTAGCATGCTGCGCTCTGCACAATCTTGCGCTGGAAAGGGGGGATGCAGTTGACGATGAAGACCTTGACGCACTGGATGAGGCTGCACATGATGAATCCAGCAGTGGCTCAGAGGATGAGGAAGCACAGGGCGATGATGAGGGGCAGCACGCTGACCCTCTACTACACCAAGGAGGCAAAGAACCCAAGACACTTTAATCCAACAAACTTTCAGCTAGCTCCACACACATGAATCAGCAGGACCAGCATTGCCTGGCGCTTCCACACGTGGCACTTACGTGCTACATCTTCCACCTCATCAGCTGCAACTAAGGGCTTAGTACAGAAACATCAATGTCCATTCAAACACTCATGAGATGTCTGTGAAACATACAAATGCAGCACAAAGGAAACACCCTCAGCCATGGTCAGAAAATTGGACTTTATTCCATCCAAGATAAACAACAAACGTCGCTCTGACGCAGATAATGAAACATTACCTAATCTAGGGCCAACACAAAATCACCAGTGACATACCTGTGGAGTGCCTAACATGCCTTATGCTTTCGTTTGCGTGTGCTACGTCTAGGTGCCGCCCCATTGCTCGGAGTGGCTTGTGAGACAGCCTGCTGACTGCTGTCCTGTTGGCGTTGATGACCTTGGCGGCCGTCCTCTGGCCCGTGGAGCCTGTGATGGCCCCGCCTGGGAGGGAGTGGCCAGTTCCAGAACTGGCACCTCCCCAGTTGTCGCAGCCTCAACGGATGCAACAGTCACTGGCAGAGGGGCGGAGGAGCTGCTGCCCTCATCCAAGGCTCCCTGAGAGGAGCTCGCAGCGATGACAGGCAGCTGCTGCGCCGATGTGAGATCACATTGGACCTCCCTGCTCACTGCAGATGCATGGGCACCAAGTGTCACTGCGGTGACACTTGGTGCCCAGAACATCTCCCACATTGCGAATGACCACCTGTGGCCATTACCGCTGTGAGGGCTTGCAGGTCAGAGCATAACCCAATCAGAAGAGTCTCAATCTGATCGAACCCCCTCTCCATGAGAGTCACCAATCTTTCAGTGGAAGAAGCTTGAAGCTCTGTCCTGAGGTTCATGCCTTCACTGATACTCTGCCTGGACTCCTCCACCACAGAGACCAACTGAAGCACACCCTCATGAAACCCTGCCAGATGCTCCCACGCATCCTGCCGCATGTCCTGCAGCTGCTGCATTGGTGACATCTCCAGAGGCACATCATCACTGCCGGACTCAGCACGTGCCTGCTCCCCTGCAGTCCTCCGGCTGCTGGCGCCATTGGCATTCTCTGTCCGTGCCATCTCCTCCAGCGATTGTGAAGTGCCCTCTCCACTGTGCTCCGGAACACTAGCCGACTTTATATTCCCCACCGAAGTGTTTGTCGCTGCGTTGGTGCCTGGCTCGCTGAAATGATGTGACGCAAGTTGCAAGTCTTGGCCCTCAGGTGTGGAGGGGGTCTCCAGACGTGTTGGGGGTGGCCATGCGGTGGTGTTGCTGAAATTAACCAAAAGGACAGTGCATCAGTTAGCGTTCAGTCAGTAACACCTTTCATCCCTTTCCCCCCAAGCCTCATATGTCGCTCACCCTTCAAGAACCTAAGGAGACGAACATTGGTGGGGTGGTAAATAGTCAAGAGGAGGCCCAAACATTACACGCGCATACAGACAGGCTGGTCAGATGGCCTAAGGAAGGCCACATGGAATGTTATATGGATAAGTGTTCGGTTAAGCACTTGGGCAAGACAAGCAAGATACGGGAATGCATGAGTAATGGTAGGACCGTGGGAAGTCATGACGATTACAGGGACCTTGCTGGGCAGACCCGTTAAGGTAGCAGAACAGGAACATAAGGCGTTTAACAAGGTTGAAGCCAGACGTACCTTCATTAGCTGAGGAATAGAATGTAGGAAAAGGGAGGTCATGTTGCAAGTGCAGAAAATGCTGTCGAGGCCACATCTACACTTCTGCGTTCAGTTGTGACCTGCACTTCATGGGAGGGATGGCATTGGAGTGGGGAGAGTGCAGAGGTACCTGACCTGGATGCATGCTGGCCTGGAGAGTTGCGGGGCTGAGGAAACATTGCAAACACTTGCGACATTTGCCGTGGAGCACAGGAGATTGATGGGTCACATTATTGACCTTCATACCGTTATGAGGGGCATAGAACGGGTGGACACAAGGCAACATTTCCCCTTGGCGCAGGGATGACTAACGTGGTGGCATTTATTTAAGTTGAGTACCATGAGGTTGACAGGTGAGGTGCTGGGCACCTTTTGGACAGAGTAATGTGGGACGGACTGGCTGAAAGGGTGGTGGAGGTACAAACCCTCCTAAGATGCAATAAGTCTTTGGATGTGCAGCAGCGATGCCATGGCATGTTAGGCCATGGGGATAGTGGTCACAAATGGGATAAGGTGACTTTGGAAGGTGCTAGAGACGCACATCCTCAAGGGGCCGAGGGACCTTTGTGTATGACCAACATGTCTGACCGTATCAGTCTGTGAATGAGCAGTGTTGCTGCATTAACGATAGCAGCAACCATCAGTGCTTTAGATGGTGGGGAGACAGAGTGGATGGGACTGTGGCCCTCAAATACCTGGCCGCTGCACCCCAGCCTTGCTGACACCTGCCGCCCTGGCCGCCTGCCTCCTCCCCAGCTCCATGGTCTGCTCCTCATATGTGGTGAGGCGCTGCAGCACAGCGTGCCCATCACCAGTCTGCTGGTGCTCCCTCATATTGTTCTCTGTTTTTGCTTGCAGAACAGAGAAGAGCATTTATTGGGGCTGATCGCTCATGTACTCTGCATACCCACGCCGCACCCCAACCACAGTGGCCTATCTGAGGCCTCCAGTGGCTCATGTCCACACTACTGGTGATCAGACCCCAGAAGATAGTACGGCTGGTCCCAACCCCCTCCCCCAACGGACACCTTGGACACATTCGGCGTCCATCATTTTGAATAACACACGGGCTTTAGCGCCCATGGCAAGGAGACACAGCTAGGTGCGGCGCTGAGACCAGCAGATGGCTCTTGGCCATGACACCTTGAGGCTCTCCTTCCACCATCTCATCACCATCAATAAGACGTGTGTTGGAGTTCTGAGTATGTGTCTAGCGGCCTCCCCTGCAGGTTGCCCCCAGACTACTTAAATGCGACAAACACCAACATATGCTGCGGGGAGAACCCATCTTCTCCTCAATCACTAAGGCTGATGAAAGCATGGTCACTATCTGTTTGCCCACCCAGCATGCACCAAATGCCCAATGCCGTAACAACACTAAGATATGGTGGGGGATGGGGGTGGGGCCTTAAAGGCTAAGGCTACCTGCTGGGTCAAATGGTCAAGGCCGACATGGTACTCACCCTTCCAGAGTGCAACAAATCATTGAAGCCCTTGCGGCACTGTATTCCTGTGCGCCGCACATCGTCATGGGCGGTTACAGCCACCGCCACCTCCTGCCACGCCTGTCTGGTGACGTGGGGGGGCCCTCCTCCTCCCATCCTCTGAAAACAAAACATCCTGAAGGTTGGAAACCTCTTCGAGGAGGACAGCAAGGCAGGCATCTGAGAACCGAGGGGCACAGTGGCCCCCCGCTGGCATATCCTGCAGCCTGCCCCCCTCCTCCTCCTCCTCTGCCCTTAAATCATGTCCTTCCCTATGAGTGGCCATGGTGAACTGCCTCAAAGAGGCTGCCTGGCCACTCTTTATACAGACTGCCGGTTCCCCATTGGAACTGGTGGTCTGAACACGCCCGCCGCCAATTCGATTTTCTCGTTGTATACAGGAGTCGCTAACCCGCTGGGCGGGCCTTAATTGGCCTGCCCGCGCAAAATGGCGGTGCGGTCCGTTTCGGCGGCGGTGATCGGCTGCCCGCCTGCCGCCGAGTCGGTCGGGCCCACCCACCCGTCAAGGGCAAAATTCAGCCCCAGGACTCTGGATCCTGAAATCCCACCCCCATTTCCAACAGGTCCCATTTTTGCTGGTAGGGGAATGGGGGCAACATGTGACTCACATGTGGGGAAAACCCAAACCCAGCAGTGCCATTTGAACTCAGTGCTGAGTTCAAAAGACCCCATTTTCACTGGTGCGAGGGCATTATACCATAGTGTGTGACTTACAAATTTTTATAGTAGACATAAATGCTCATAAAAGGTGGATAAGATCTGTGAAACTATAAAGCTGCAAAGTTATTTATCAGGTGTCAGTGATAAATTGAGGGGAATGGAGATAAGGCAAAGGTGAAGTTTTGGGAACTCTCTGATCCCGGATAGTTACAGTCCATCAGCAGATGCTCAGCTATCCTTGAAATTCTGCTATTCCTCTGCTCAGGAAAGCTCCAGGTCGAAGAGGCTGTCCTTTTTTGCTGGCCCAGCCCACCCTTGTACAGAGGTATTCTCCAAATGGCCCCTGTTGAGCAGCAGCAGCTCCAACGCAGTGATTCTCATCTCCTATGCCACGCGGTCACAGGTCCAATGCCTACTGAAGAACTGACCCTTGAAAGGTGTTGTTAGGGGGATGACTGAGGCGCCTGCCACCTCTGAGTTACAGTTGATATAGCCAAGCTGAACAGGGCTGCTCTTGCACAACTGATCGCTGATCCGGAGACCTTATCTCCCTGTCCACACCTGTATTGAATGGGCTTTTATCAATTAGAGTATTTTTTTATTTATATATAGTGAAGCCTATTATGGATATTTTAAACTTTACTTTATTTCATCTCAGCATGGCTCCTGAGGTCTGCCCATGATGGATACTGGGTGAGCTGGCAAGGAGGGTGTAAGGGCAAAGGGTAGTGTGTGGGTGGCATAGTTTGGCATGAGTTGCATGGATGGGGGACATGGGGAATGGGTGGGGGTGAGGAGGTGTGAGGGGTGACGATTAGAGGGCCTAATATTGAACAAAGCAAGCGGGACAGAGAAACAGAGAACCGGGGCGGGCCTTTTAACCAGTCCAACTTGGCACTTGGCAACCTGTTTCCTGGGGCGGCAGTCCTGACTTAAGCACTCACCTTCCCAGCACCACCACCACCCCCACCCCACCTCCCACGCCCGGAACAGCAAAGCTGCAATTTGGGACACTTTTTCCCAAGATGGGTAAGGCGAGATGGAAAATTTCCCAACTTTGCACATCTGCCCCGGAAGTGAAAATCTGGGCCAAAAAAAAAAAATTAAAGGGCTTGTAGGGTGTCTCTGGAGACAGCAAAGCATTTTTTTCACTTTTTATTCTTAAAGAATAAATAGGGGGTAATTTCATGACTTCATGTTGGTGTGGATGGGTCGGAAATATTGAAGATCCAACCCATGGTCCCTATGAGTGAGCGTCCATGGAATTCTCTCTATAGAGTGTTTGTCATGTGCGCTGAAGTTTCAGAAATATTAATGTTCCAGAGAGAAAGTGAGAATTCATGCACACATTAAAGATATGGCAGGCTTAATTGATGCATTAGCTGCAAAAATTTACAGCCCTAGTGCAAAGAACAGTGAGGCTGAGAAGAAAGGCAATACTTCACTCAGTATTTTTACTTAGGTATGAAAAAGCTGATTTTTGAAAAAAAAATCAGTCACTCATGCCTTTCGTTATAAATGTTGCATCAGAGGCTAGGAGTCCTATGGCGATTAACTCACCTTCTGACTCTCCAAAAACCTGTCTACCATCATGCACAGTGGCACCCGTGTGTACCACCTGCAAGATGCACTGCAGAAACTCAGCAAGGCTCCTTTGACAGCACCTTCCACACCCACGATCACTACCATCCAGAAGGACAAGGGCAGCAGACACCTGGGAACACCACCACCTGGAAGCTCCCCTCCAAGCCACTCACCATCCTGTCTTGGAAATATATCGCTGTTCCTTCATTGTCGCTGGGTCAAAATCCTGGAACTCCCTCTCTATCAGCACGGAGGGTGTACCTACACCACATGGACTGCAGCAGTTTAAGAAGGCAGCTCACAACCACCTTCTCAAGGCAACTAGGGATGGGCAATAAATGCTGGCCTAGCCACCGCTGCCCATACCCCATGAATAAATAAAAGAAAGCTGGGTGAAGTGCAATCTTTATATATAGCTAGTGGAGCTGTGTAATTAAATAATGTCATATAAAGCAAATACATAGCAAAGAAAATATTGATGCTGTAAATCTCCTTTTGTAGCTATCTTCTCAACTAGATCCTTTGCAGTAAATAAGAACACTGATAGTTTTGAAATGATACTTTTAATTGAAAAGCTTCCTCAATTCATCTTGTAGCTTATTTTCAACTCGTTTGAAAAACAAGCTATAGTTTTTTTTTCAAAGAGGAAAGATATGCTTTGATATTGTACTGAGGAAAGGAAATACAATTTGTGTGAAAACTCAATTTTGGGGAATTCTCACTCTGTGCAAAAATCTCATACTTTCTGTCACATACAATGCTGGTTCTCTGAAGTAAATAATAGCCTAGATGTGAAACAATGCCTATGAAAAACTTGCAAAATCAATTTGATTTTCAAATTTATGTAGAAAAATTAAACTCAAATCATGTTATTGTATGAGATACACAGGTTTCAGGATGCACGATAGGAAAACTGGATCAATTTACTCAAGCAAATTCTACATACTGTGCATTGACTGTGGCATTAGGGTATTGGTACAGGTGCAGTCGGTAACTCCTTTTAAGTGACAGAATGATGGCTCTGTGGGAAAGTATATACATGAAGCCAAGGTTTTTGACAGAAACTGAGCTTCCAAGTAAGATATTAATAAAAACAGTTCGAATGAAGAGTTATATTGGACTCAAAATGTTATCTCTGTTTCTCTCTCCACAGATGCTGCCAGACCTAAGTATTTCAGGCATTTTCTGTTTTTTTTCAGATTTCCAGCATCTGCAGTACTTTTCTTTTAAAATATTAATAAAAATATTCAGACACAAGATAATTGCACAGTAAGTTTCATAATTGTAAAATATATAATTTTAAGATGCTTCATTACATTAAAAATCTCATTTTGAGGTACAGTCAGTTGCTAAAGGGATAAAATGGTCGATAAAGATATTTTTGGAAAGTGTTTTGAGCAGTTTGATTCATTATTCTGTTTGACTGGTAGATGTTGGTTGCTTCCTATACCTGGTTCATTGCTTATTATTGATTTATAACTTTACTAGTAATTGAGTTCCGATTTACTGTTTTACGAACATGAAATCCAAGTAAAGTGTGATGTGATGAGTATGAACTGTGGACATAGCTTGATGAGCAATCTCCATTTTGAATGTAAAGTTCATACTCTCCATTGTAATTGGCTAAAAGGTAATACTTTGGAAAAAAATGGGTAGTTTGTGTGGCAAATGAGAGATGAATTTACTAAGACAAAAACAAAATTCCACAGATGGTAGAAATTTGAAACAAAAGTCAGAAAGGCTGGAAAAACTCAGCAGGTTGGGCAGTATCTGTGGAGAGAGACAGATTTTTGGGCTGAATTTTACGCTACAAGATTGGGAGTGTTTCCCGCTTTGCAGAACGTATTATGGGGGCGTGACAATGTCGGGCACCGTTTATGACGTCATTACGTCAGTTTCTGATAATATGGCACGCAGGCGCATCAAAAAGATGGGAACCCACCCATCTAACTAACTGCCCATCGCACTGCAATAATATGGTCAAGAGGCAATAGTACGCCTTCAGGGTGAGATTTCCGACAGGTGGTGAGTCAGTTTTTTAAGGGCAAGCTTGTCTGGGCGGGTTTTAAACCTACTGACTGCAGGGACTCTTCATTTGAGTAGTCAGAGGAATCTTTTGTATATTTTTCATGATGAGAACTCCCCTCTGATTCAGAGGGCTCTTTTGATGGAATATTTTCCAGTCCATTACCCAGGGGTGAGTGAGGGGTGAAAAGTGTTTGAGACAGATAGGGACTGTTGTCTCAGTTAGAGACTGGCCTTGTGGGGGAGTGACTTGGGAAAAAATATCAACATGGGGGACAGAGTTCATGGTCTGAATTTGTTGAACTCATTGTTAAAGTGACCAATCAGAGGGTTAGGTGCTATTCCTCTAGTTTGCTTTGGGGAATTGGAGGAAGTGGAGAGAGAAACAGGGCCAGTCTGTAGCTTGTTCTAATGTTTTGCTTTCATAGAGCTCTGACCCTTGTTCTGCTATTAACACATTCTGCCTTCTGACTTTTATGCCACTATCAGCACCTTCCTTAGTCTTTAACACTATCAATATCATACTCTTTGTCTTGTATCCATGACATCTTGTCAAATCTCTCCTGAGCTCTCACCTATCCCTGACCTTGTACTTGGTTCCACCTGCTCCGTCTCCTCTCCATCAGTATAAACTCATTACATTTCTACCTCTCCCCAGTTCTAAAAAGGGTCAAATCGACTTGAAACATTAACTTTTTGTGTCTCTCCACAGGTGCTGCCAGAACTGCTGAGTTTTCCCAGCATGTTCTGTGTTTATTTCAGATTTCCACCGTACGCCGTATTTTCCTTTTATTTTAGCTAAAATTTAAATTGACTTGCCTGACCAGACCGGAAGATGCACAAAACTTCACTTTATATAGTAGATGCACTTGATTGATCATCTGATGGATCACCTGATGCTGTCAAGTGCCAAGCTGCCCTTTAAAATACTGGCCATTACCTTGTTCCAGGTTCCTTCATCTTTCCAGGCTGGACATCCCACCCACCAGCCATCTTAGGGTGGGATGACGGTCTGTAAGCTGCCCTTGCCGATAATTCGCAGCAATTAGCATATTATCTGGCGCGCACCAACAGCAGGCCCGGAAGTCAGAATGCCACCAACTCCCAGGTGCGGAACCCGTTGTCGGCGCACGACCGTATTATTCAGGCCAGTGTTTCAGATTTTTGCCCTCTTGACAACATCTTGATCTCGCTAACATTTGCCATATTTTCAACGAGGATCTGGATTCTCCATCCTTAATTGCAACAATCTTAGCAGTCATTGTGAAATGCAAGGCTGCAGCTTAGTATGCTGTAAAGCTTTGCCTTGAGATGTCCCTATTTTTATAATCAGATGTGAAGCTGGTATCTAATAGTGGTTCTTCCCTTGGGAAGCTACAGGTGCTAACTAGTTTTGGGTGCTTAAATAATATCAGAAAAAGCAAATACAAAGCAAAGAAAACATGGGTGCTATAAATCATCCACCCTTTGTAGCTATGTTTCCCAACTAGATTCTCTGAAGTAAATAAAAACACATTGATTGTTTTGAAGCAACGCTTTTAGTTGAAAAGCTTCCTTAATTCACCTTGCAGTGAATTTTCAAATCATTTAACAAACTATAGTTTTTTTTTCAAAGGAAGAGGACATGCTTTGACATTATACTGAAGAAGGGAAATACATTTTGTGGGAACACTCATTGGTAGAAGCACTTCAGGTTTTTTCTTGGAGTTCCTCCATCCTTCACCATAGAAGCATGGACATAAACACATCTCCATTTCAACATTAGCAAGTTCATTAACTAGCTCGGCACATTATTTTGATAGTGCGAACTGTTAAAGCAATATGCAGAATTGGCATTGGATCCTTTTTAATGCTGATGTATTAACTTATGATTTTTTATCTCTGTTCAATGTCCATTGATCTTTATGTTGCTTGGATAAAAAAGGGGAATGTTTTGACTTTCAGTTGGCTGGCCATTCTCAGTGTGAAGTGGCTCCCATAAATTTTCAGGCTCCAGCTGCAGAGAACAAACAGGTTCCCTGATGCAGCTGGCCAGATTCAGCAAAGGTAAAGGGGGCAGAGCTGCCACCAGAATGATCATGTGGGCAGCTGGAGATGCACTCTGAAACCCACAAAAATAATTTCATGACTTGGGTTCTTTTCTCCATTGTTGGTGGAACTGGAACTAGTTCTTACCAAAATGACAACTAGGATCCTTTTTTCCTCAAAATATACTTTACTCATAACATTTGTAAAGGTACATGACAATATAATCAAATGTGGTAATAACTAGACCTCATGAAATACAAATTGATTTGGCCTCGCTTCACTTACAGTACAGATTGCCTCCATATTTAAGTTCCATTAAATATTTCCTGATACATACAGCCTGAGGAGTTTTACACTGGTTCCATGTGTACTATGGTGGGAGGGCCCTAAACTAATGTCTTTCCCCATTGAACCCTTATGGCAGCTGCACTAAGCTTTATTGCATCCCTCAGCCCATAGTCCTGGACTTGGAGTGTGCCAGTCATCAACAACTCAATTATGGACAGCTCCTTGCACTGTAAGGTGCACAAGTTTTGGACAGAGAAAAGAGCATCGTTCACTGAGTTGATAGCCTCATCCTCCAGCAGCAGTTGATGTTTGTTTTGGTGTGTCCCTGGGACCACTTTGTAGAGCACAGAATCATGTGTTACAGGACTGCTCAGCATGAACCTCGACAAAAAACACTGTATTTCTTTGTTATGTACATCATACCATCCTGATACCCATACTGAAAAGGGCCAATCACCTGAAACAAGTGGCTACGCTGGACATTGATGTAGGTCCTGTTAAAATGGCACTTGCCACATCACTGGTACTAACATAACAATGAGCATATTGATCTCATTTTGAGGCCATTACTGTCCTTTAACACTAGGCAAAGGACATGAAAATTTGCAAATGCCTTGAAATTCCATGTAGTGAGTTGCGCTACATTTGCATTAATGAAACAAGACTTGTGCCCACTGATGTTCTGCTAAAATGGGATGGGTCAGCTCATTTAAATATCCATTAAGGGTTCTATACTATAATCCAATACTAAACCTGAATCTGTACCTAGAACGTAGCATTGAGGTTCACAGGAGCTATGGCATCTCCAAACCTTATTTTAATGGCTTCCAAAGAACTAGAGGTGAATTTTCTGGAGGGATGTATTCTTCGCCCTCCCCTCCACTAGAAAAGTCGGTCAGCACTATGCCCACTTTAAATCTGGCTACCCCGCAGTGATAA
This sequence comes from Cetorhinus maximus, assembly GCF_964194155.1. Taxonomy (NCBI): domain Eukaryota; kingdom Metazoa; phylum Chordata; class Chondrichthyes; order Lamniformes; family Cetorhinidae; genus Cetorhinus; species Cetorhinus maximus. Next base: position 43,928,792 of record NC_135891.1, on the reverse strand, counting down.
TATGCTGGGGGCAGTCTTAATGAGCTAAAATCGGGTCTTCTGCCCCTCAAGAACAGAGGTCCTGCCCTCAGGAACTGCTGGCCCAATCAGAGAGCCACAGCTCATCAGCCTCAGCATCATCATTTCAAAGGCACATAAGTGGAGTCTGGGGATGCAGTGGCTAGGCGGGCAGGGTCTGGTGAGGGGGTGGGGGAAGTTGCTGAAGACTGCTATTGCCGCACAGGAGACCCTCTGAGGGACAAAGAGTCCATAAAAAGGAGCCTCATCACACCCACCCCCCCACCCAAGAGCCTCTTGGGAGGCTGCCTGGGTTTACCTGGCAGTTTTCCCAGCCCCTGGTAAAATGCCAGTGGAGACGGGAAGAGGCAATTCATTACCACTTAAATGGCTCAGTTGGGATTTGGGCAGGGCTGTCTGCCACCTTTTTGCCTTTGGCAAAATGGCACAATGGTGGGAAGATGTCAGGGATGCCACCTGACACCCTCCCCTGTCATTTTGCCAGCCTTCCCTCCCAGCCCATCCCCAAAGGAGCTGGAAAACTTCAACCCTGTATCTCTGAAAATGGGTTAATTTTTTTTTGACTGCAGTGATGGTGACTACAGTTCAAATTGTTCATGTGTGATGGATTAATAATTGTGATATACAAACATATGAACAAGGAGCAGGAGTAGGCCATTTGGCCCCTCGAGCCTGCTCCTGTATTTATCAAGAAAAATGTAATAGTTGATTTCTGGGAACTAATATAATATGTTTATTAATATATATTTAATCAAATGTTAGGTTTGATACAGGTTTATCTTATATACCTTTTTTTATAAAGTTCATATTCAATGTATATATACATGGACTGATACATTTTTATACACCTACTGGGGAAGCGAAAATGCAGGGGTATTGTCACTGGACTAGTAATCCAGAGACCCAGGGTAATTCTCTGGGGACATGGGTTTGAATCCCACCATGGCAGATGGTGAAATTTGAACTCAATAAAAAATCTGGAATTAAAAGTCTAATGATGACCGTGGAGCCATTGTCAATTGTTGTAAAAACCCAAGATAAAAGCAAAATACTGTGGATGCTGGAAATCTGAAACAAAAACAGGAAATGTTAGAAAACTCTGCAGGTCTAGCAGCATTTGTGGAAAGAAAAAAAGAGTTAACGTTTCAAGTCCATATGACCCTTTTTCAGAGTGAGTCATATGGACTCGAAACATTAACTGTATCTCTCTCCACAGATGCTGCTGAGTTTTTTCAGCACTTTCTGTTTGTGTTGTGAAAACCCATCTGGTTCACTAATGTCCTTTAGGGAAGGAAATCTGTCATCCTTACCTGGCCTGGCCTACATGTGACTCCAGACCCACAGCAATGTTGACTCTTAAATGCCCTCTGAAATGGCCTAGCAAGCCACTCAGTTGTAACAAACCGCTAGAAAGTCACAAAAAAGGAATGACACTGGACGGACCACCAGGCATCGGCCTAGGCACTGGAAACAATAATGGCAATCCTCAATGTGAAGGTGGGACTTCGTCTCTACAATGACTGTGCGGTGGACCCTGCACAGTCCTTCTTGCTAACGTCTGGGAGCTAGCCCAAAATTGGGAGAGCTGTCTCACAGACTAGTAAAGCAACACAAAAACAGAATTACCTGGAAAAACTCAGCAGGTCTGGCAGCATCGGTGGAGAAGAAATCAGTTAACGTTTAATCAGTAAACGTTAACTGATTTCTTCTCCACCGATGCTGCCAGACCTGCTGAGTTTTTCCAGGTAATTCTGTTTTTGTTTTGGATTTCCAGCATCCGCAGTAGCTTTTAGCTTTTTGTTGTTATCTCTAGTAAAGCAACAGCCTGACATAGTCATCCTCACGGAATCATACCTTACAGATAATGTCCCAGACACCTCCATCACCATCCCTGGGTATGTCCTGTCACACTGGCAGGATAGGCCCAGCAGAGGTGGCGGCACAGTCGTGTACAGTCGGGAGGGAGTTGCCCTGGGAGTCCTCAACATCGACTTCAGACCCAATGAAGTCTCATGGCATCAGGTCAAACATAGGCAAGGAAACCTTCTGCTGATTACCACATACTGCCCTCCCTCAGCTGATGAATCAGTGCTCCTCCATGTTGAACACCACTTGGAGGAAGCACTGAGGGTGGCAAGGGCACAGAATGTACTCTGGGTGGGGGACTTCAATGTCCATTACCAAGAGTGGCTCGATAGCACCACTACTGACCGAGCTGGCCAAGTGCTAAATGACATAGCTGCTAAACTGGGTCTGCAGCAGGTGCTGAGGGAACCAACAAGAGGGAAAAACATACTTGACCTCATCCTCACCAACCTGCCTGCTGCAGATGCACCTGTCCATGACAATATCAGTAGTAGTGACCACCGCACAGTCGTTGTGGAGATGAAGTCCCGCCTTCACATTGAGGATACCCTCCATTGAGTTGTGTGGCGCTACCACTATGCTAAATGGGATAGATTTCAAACAGATCTAGCAACTCAAGACTGGGCATCCATGAGGTCACCAGTAGCAGCAGAATTATACTCAAACACAATCTTTAACCTCATGGCCCAGCATATCCCTCACTCTATCATTACCATCAAGCCAGGGGATCAACCCTGGTTCCATGAAGAGTGCAGGAGAGCATGCCAGGAGCAGCACCAGGCAAACCTAAAAATGAGGGGGTCAACCTGGTGAAGCTGTAACACAGGACTACTTGTGTGCCAAACAGCATAAGTAGCAAGTGATAGACATAGCTAAGCGATCCCACAACCAACGGATCAGATCTAAGCTCTGCAGTCCTGCCACATCCAGTTGTGAATGGTGGTGGACAATTAAGCAACTCACTGGAGGAGGAGGCTCCAGAAACATCCCCAACCTCAATAATGGAGAAGCCCAGCACATCAGTGCAAAGGATAAGGCTGCAGCATGTGCACCAGTCTCCAGCCAGAAGTACCGAGTGGATAATCCATCACAGATGCCAGTTTTCAACCAATTCGATTCACTCCGCATGATATCAAGAAATGGCTGAGGGCACTGGGTACTGCAAAGGCTATGGGCCATGACAATATTTCAGCAATGGTACTGAAGACTTGTGCTCCAGAATTTGCTGCGCCCCTAGCCAAGCTGTTCCAGTACAGCTACAACACTGGCATTTACCTGGCTATGTGGAAAATTGCCCAGGTATGTCCTGTACACAAAAAGCAGGACAAATCCAACCCGGCGAATTACCACCCCATCAGTCTATTATTGATCATCAGCAAAGTAATGGAAGAGGTCATCAACATTGCTATCAAACGGCACTTAGCAATAACCTGCTCAATGACACTCAGTTTGGGTTCTGCCAGGGCCACTCAGGGCCACACAGCTCCTGACCTCATTACAGCCTTGGTTCAATAATGGACAAAGGAGCTGAACTCCCGAGGTGAGCTGAGTGTGACTGCCATTGACATCAAGGCAGCATTTGACCGAGTGTGCCATCAAGGAGCCCTAGCAAAACTGGAGCCAATGGGAATCAGGGGGAAAATTCTCCGCTGGTTGGAGTCATACCTAGCACAAAGGAAGATGGTTGTTGTTGCTGGAGGTCAGTCATCTCAGCTCCAGGTTGTCACTGCAGGAGTTCCTCAGGGTAGTCTCTTCAGCCCAAGCATCTTCAGCTGCTTCATCAATGACCTTCCTTCCATCATAAGGTGAGAAATGCAGATGTTTGCTGTTGATTGCGCAATGTTCAGCACCATGTGCGACTCCCCAGATACTGAAGCAGTCCATGTCCAAATGCAGCAAGACCTGGACAATATCCAGGCTTGGGCTGACAAGTGGTAAGTAGCATTCGTGCCACACAAGTGTCAGGCAATGACCATCTCCAACAGGACAGAATCCAACCATCACCCCTTGATGTTCAATGGCATTACCATCAATGAATCCCTCACTATCAACATACTGAGGGTTACCATGACCAGAAACGGAACTGGGCTAGCCATACAAATACTGTGGTTACAAGAGCAAGTCAGAGGCTATGAATCATGTGACGAGTACCTCACCTCCTGACTCCCCAAAGCCTGTCCACCATCTACAAGGCACATGTCAGGAGTGTGATGGAATACTCCCCACTTGCCTGGATGAGTGAAGCTCCCACAACACTCAAGAAGTTGGACACCGTCCAGGACAAAGCAGCCCGCTTGATTGGCACCACATCCACAAACATTCACTCCGTCCACCACCGACACACAGTAGCAGCAGTGTGTACCATCAGCAAGATGCACTGCAGGAATTCGCCAAGGCTCCTTCGACAGCACCTTTCAAACCCACGACCACTGCCATCTAGAATGACTAGGGCAGCAGACAGGTGGGAACACCACCACCTGGAAGTTCCCCTCCAAGTCACTCACCATCCTGACTTGAGAATATATCGCCGTTCCTTCACTGTCACTCGGTCAAAATCCGGGAACACCCTTCCTAACAACGCTGTGGGTGTACCTACACTACATGGACTGCAACGGTTCAAGAAGGCAGCTCACCACCACCTTCTCAAGGGTAATTAGGGATGGGCAATAAATGCTGGCCCAGCCAGTGAAGCCCACATCCCGCTAATGAATAAAAAAGAATACATGTCAATCCACAATAAGAAATCACATTATCTAAGATGAACTCAGATAGAGGTGTGTTTCAACTAAACTACGTAAAAGTCCAAGGGAAACATGTTGGGTCAAGCATTGCGGATTTCCTTTCGTGTGAACGCCTTTTCAATTTTCCTCCAATCATGGTGAGTCATTTTGCCTGCAGCTACAATACTGCTTTATAATCTCCTCTATTAGCATTACACAGATCAAATTACATATAAATCTGCAGACATTTGTCAGTTTTGTTCATTTGACTGAAGCAGGTTAATTACAACAAAGACACTGAAAAATGGATTGAAGACAAGCTGGCTCTCTAAAATTTATCAACTTAATCTTAGATATGCTAAGGAATGGGAGATACTATCTGCCATTATGTATGTGAAAGAAATTTCAAATAAAACATAAAGCTACTTATCAGGTTTACAACTACATTTTCTATGTCACAGATAAGGAGATATACTTTTCTTTCTGACACGTCCCACCCCTCCCTCTTCCGCCTGGGTGCAAGTCAAATTAAGTCGACTTCACCTGACTTAAGCTGAACCTGCTTTCTGGTTCGAGCTAATACCGTGCGTTGAAGATACACCCAGCTTAAGTCACATGAGAGAGAAAAAGCAGCCTCGTTTCTTGTTTCTGACTTGTTTTTAGTGACCAGTTCATGTGGACATTTGGTACGGACATTAAGGGGTTTGATTTCCATGCACTCTGTGGTTAAGTAGCTTGTCAATTACCAATGCATGGCCTCATACCAGCTCATTGAAACATAGGCCAGGATTTAACAGCCCCTACTGCTGAACCGAATGGAGATTTAAATGGCATGCCGGGGGGAGACACGCCACAGCGGGGCCATAAAATCCTGGACATACTCCAGTATCAGTCAATATTTTCTAGGATGGTTCAAGGAAGCAGTTCATCATCCTCTTCGCAAGGGCAGTTAGGTATGGGCAATAAATGTTGCTTCTCAGCGATGTTCACATCTCATGAATGAAAATTTTAAAATGACACAAATGAAGCAGGGAGAAAACTGGAGCAGGAAGAGAAAAATTTATATTGAAAAATCCTCTCAATGGCATTCACAATTTTTATGATATGCAAAATAAAAAATTGACCTATAAAAATCTGACCAACTGAAGTGGGGATGAAGGATTGTTTGTCTTGTCGTTGAAGATTGAGAGCAGTTTTAATTAACAGCCAAATATTCTAAACTTTCTAAATGGTCCCTCTCCATTATTCTCTGAAGACTGTTATGAAAATTCAATTGTGATTGTTCACATATTAGCTGAGAAAATGTTTTGGCATGAAAGTTTAATTTGCATTAGTGCATGATGTAAGATTTAGGATTAACAAAATCTTTCATCTGTTTTGAGCAGCTCTAAAGGTTGCAGTTGCCGTTGGTCACAAGAAATCTCCCTTCTAACCTCTGACTTTGGTGAGCAAATACAAGGCAGATGTTTGGTGTATCAGAGCAATATTGTCTACTTGGGAGAGAGTCAACGTGATGGCCTAAGATGAACATGATTATGACCAAACAGGTTTGCACAGCTTGTTCATCGAGCGTACAAGACAATGCAAGTTTGGGTTCTTTAGATTATTTTACATTTGAACATCAACATCTTAGATTAATCTTGGGAAAGTTGACGAAGAAAGTTTGTAATGTGAAAAAACTGAAGAAGTCAGTTGGCACTCAACAAGGAAAGGCCAAGGTATATTAGCTTCAACTGTACTCACAGGAAAGCAACAACCTAAGATAAGGATACTATAAATTCCCTGCTATAAAACTAGAGTAGATGGAATAGAGGTGGGATCAAAACTCATGTTTCTTCACTGAAGGTTAATATTTAATAAAATGTAAAGATCTTTACATACGAAGTAGAAGAAATTGGTAGTTTTTACAGCCAGACCTGTTATGTGCCTATTTTACATTGACAGAAGCACCCAATTTTAGCACCTAAATTTAAATGTTTTTTTCTTAAAAAACTAAATGGATGGCAATTATATCCCCAATAAAAAAAACAAATGGCCTCATTCCCAAAGCATGTCAGTGATTTTACATAGCTATGAACAAAATGGGCTAGATTTCTCCAGCAGGAAAGTGGGGACCTGAGCCCACGGGGGTGAGGAATGGGAATCTGGCTGTCATTTTATTTGTGGCAGCTGATTAAATGGGAATTGAGGACCATGCCCGCCAGCACCCACGCCCACGCCCCCCAACCCCAGAGCTACCGACCCAATCAGAGATTCGACAGCACTGCAGCCTCAGCAATACCTCCTTTAGAGGTTGTCATTACTGAGGCTGCAGGAAGAAGGAAAGAGTGGCTCCATGCCGAGGCACCCTCAAAGACGGGGTACATTTGTTTTCTTAACATGCCAGGGTCAGGTAGGCAAGACCTGGTGATTGGGCAGTGTGGCTGTAGCCACATGGCAGCCGTTGCCGCCGGGGGCAGGGGCCTTCCATGGGCCATGGAGAGGCCATAAAGGAGTATCCCTCCCCAACAACCTACTGGTGGGGGGAGGGGGGGGGGGGGGGGCTGGACGGTGGGTGGCACCAAGTTTTGCTAGCTGTGCTTAGTGACGGCGGTGCCTCTTGACACTGGTAAAATGCCAGCGGGGTGGAAAATGGACTTTAAATGGCCTCTCCACTGAGGTTCCCACCGCTGGTAATATCCGGTGGCAGTGGGAAGCTGTTGGGCTCCCCTCCCAACACCTGCAGCTGCCATTTTACCAGCCTCTTGAATCTCAGCCGTTCACCAGTAAAATCCAGCCCAATATTTCGGGTGGGGTGTATTAAGGGTATATAAGTTTTTAAAGTTCTTTCACGGGACATGAGTGTCACTGGCAAGGCTAGCATTTGTTGCCTATCCCTAATTACCATCAAGAAGATGGTGGTGAGCTGCCTTCTTCAATTTCTTAGTAGTTGTTTAGAACAATTGAGTGGCTTACTAGGCCATTTCAGAGGGCAGTTAAGAGTCAACCACATTGCTGTGAGTTTGTGGTCACATATAGAGCAGGCCAGATTTCCATCCCTGAAGGACATTAGTGAACCAGATGGGCTTTTACAACAATTGGTGATGGTTTTGTGGCAGATTTGTTAATTAATTAATTTTATATTCCACTAGCTGCTGTGGTGGGATTTGAACCTGTGGGCCTCTGGGTTACTAGTACAGTGACAACATCACCATGCCACCATCTCCCCTCTTCATGTAAGTCAATTCATAGAGTTAGCCAGGGAAGGCTTATCAACATTGTATATATTGCCCAGGTACTAATAAAATTACTACTAACCAAACTATTTAACAGAAACACTCCTTTTGCCTTCAAGGTATAGGTGGATCTGCAGTAGGTGACTAAACAATTGCATTACAAACTGTGGCAAGCCTCAGATAGGAAGTGGAGAGGGATAAAAATCATGTAATTTTCATCTTTTGGCCCAGGAGTTTGACGTGGCTTTACCACAGTCAGACTGGCGCCTTGCTGTTAATCTGTATGACTATGTAATTGTAAAGTCCCTCTTTGTTTTTGATTGGCTCAGTAGTAACTGATTGGATGACAGCACTAGAAGCAAAAAGGAGCTATGAGAATTAGTTTTTTGGGAAGTGTAACACAGCTCTTGGGTGACTGCAGCAGCATAGGAAAGGGATGTGTGCATTTGACCTGCAAGTCAAGTAATAGCAGCAAGTAAGCAGTAATGACAAGAGCAAGGACTGAGTGCCACCATGGTCTTGGAATGGCTCCATAGTGAACATCAAAAACCATGCTGTTGGCTTCAGATTGCAACCACAATAACAACTTGCATTTATATAGCACCTCTAACATCCAAAATGTCCCAAGGCCCTTCACAGAAGTATAATCAAGCAAAGGTTGACACCGGGTCAAAGAAGGAAATGTTAAGATGGATGGCCAAATACTTGGTCAAAGCAGTAGATTTTCAGGACAAGATTAAGGGAGGTGAGAGATGTGGAGAGGGAGGGAATTCCAGAGTTTAGGCTGAAGGTACTGCCTCCAATGATGGGGCAAAGGAAGTGAGCGACACATGAGCCCTGAGTTGGAGTTTTCACTTGGTTACAGGGCTGGAGGAGGTTATAAAGGTAGGGAGTGAAGAAGCTATGGAGGGATTTGAACACAATGATTGAAGATTATAGCATTAAGATGTTTGTGGACCTGGAGTCAATGTTGGTCAGCAAGCACAGGATTGATGGATGAAAGGGACTTTGTGTGAGTTTGGACATGGGTAACAGAGTTTTGGATGAACTCAAGTTATGAATGGTGGAAGATGGGAGGCCTGGGAATAAAGGCATCTACCAGATAAAGCTATTTCCCACCAGCTTGTACTGCTATGAATAGAATAAGAAACTGTGCTCAGTTAGAAGAATCGTACTCTGAGCAAGTTACCACTTTTTATTACAGACATAAAGACTATGTAAAGCATAAAAATATGTTCTATGGTTTGGAGGAAAGAAAAATCTGACAGTCATTGGGAACCTTTAATGAGTCAGAGGGAAAGTGGAAAACTCTTCTCATGGGGCAAAGTGGGGGGAGGAGCTGGTATTCCTGGCTTCACTAAATTTAGTTTAGTAAATTTAATTTAGTTTAGTAAGTTTAAGTGTCTCCACATTTGAGACTGACCTTGGACCTGACTTGCTTAGCAGTAGCACTGAAAGAGAATTATTGGGGATTAAATCTTTTGAGATTATTAACTTCAGCGTATACTTTTTGTTATTCATGTTTACATTTTTGTTGACATCACTGATGGCAGGAATGTTTTTACTTTCTTCTTGAGGTACAAGAGACAGATGGCATGTCCCGGAGCAAATTTGCTGTTCATGTCTTTGTTGGTGCCACTATATTTAAAACAATTTAATTTTAGTGTATTAATACTGTTTAAGCGTTAGTTTGTCAATTCCCTGCCACAGTAAAGAACACTGTGAAGATCAATGCTGTAAAATGGTACTTCATCCAGCATAATGCTGAAAAGTGGTTGAAAATGCCACTTACCCTGAAGTTGATAGCTCCAGCAAGTTTCCTGACCCCAGGAAATACATGCAGCATGTTAATTTGAAATTAGACTTTAAATTGCATCACAAGAGCCAATTTTAAATATGTAATGAAGGAGGGACACTCAGGTTGCCAAATATCTGCCACTGTAAAAACGATGACAGGCATGTGTTTGGGTCAAGTTTTGATAATTTTATTTCTTCAACCCCTCCCCCAGTTCTCTTGCACTTGTCATGGAGGTCATGAGCGGTGGGGTGGGTGTTGTGTGTGAAGGTCAATATTGAGGCTCTGGCATCTAGGGATGTGCGACAGATGACCCCTGGATGGGAAAGGTACTTCATGCTTTAGCTAATGTTGTGACATGATGTGCATATACCTTTAAGTGAGTTTGTCTTAAACTACTGTCAATCATTACCACCTCAATAGGATATGATGTAATGGTCCCATGACTTGCAGTCAGTCTGCAAACAGCAGTGATTGAGGTCAGACATGTGCCTCACAGTTTCCTTGTGAATACTATCTGTATATATCTTGGGAAAGATCTTTAAATAATGGGCAGAATTTTCTGCCTGTCGGGCAGGTGGGCCTGACCCAATCTCCGGCGGGCGGGGGGCCGATCCCCGCCAGTGAAGTGGGCTGCACCGCCATTTTACGTGGATGGGCCAATTAAGGCCTGCCCAGCGTGACATCCAACAGGAAGCGCTATGCGCTTCCTGTGTGGGTGGGGGGATTCCCTAAAAGCGAAATGCGCTCTTTCGCGCATGCGCACGAAAGAAAGCACATCTCCCTGAGGCTAAGTGCAGCCTCAGGGAGATTGCTTCCACTTTGAAAAATATTTAAAATAGAAAAAAAAAATTCCCTAACATGTCCCCCTCATGTGACAATGTCACATGAGATGGGACATGTTCATAATTTACAGAATAACTTTATTAAAATGTTTAAAACCCTGCATGAAACCTCATCCCGCCGCTGGATGAGGTTTCATGTTTTCTCTATTTGCCGCCGGGGCTCCTGGCCTGCCTGCCAACCTTAAGGTTGGACAGACAGGTCCTTTAATTGTTTAAATGATCCTGTCAATGGCCTCAATTGGCCATTGACAGGTCGGTGGGCCCGCAGCTGATTTTGCTGCAGCCCCGCCTTCCCGAAAATTTAAATGGGGCGGGATGATGTTGGGGGTTCCGCCCGATGACATCCCGCGTCATTTTATGTGTCGGCGAGCAAGCCCCGCCCCCTGCTCGCCGACAGCAAAATTCTGCCCAATATCTTTAAATAAAGAACCCACATTATTGTTTCACCAATCCTTGTGTTATGTTGAGAAGAAGAATGCAACAGCTACTGACAAGAAAACTGAATGCACTTTAAAATTAATATGTTTAAGCAGTGGTTAATCTTCCCACATTACATTCCATTAATTCAACTGCACCAGCTAATATCACTATAAATATTTTAATTAGTAATTATATGTATGAACCTACAATGAATTCCTTTTTAATTATTATATTTGGCTGAGTGTAGTTAAGACACAATTTATAATGAACTGAAGGTGTGAATGTGCATTGACCTGTTTGGTTTTGGTAGATGTATAGAATGATGATTGAAGTTTGTTCCTTATGCAAACACAGACTTGCACATGTCCCAGAAGGGTGGGGTCTAAGAGACTGTGAGGCTTCTAGCTGACAGGAAATCTGGTTGATCTGTCTTCTATGATCAGTTTCAATGATTCATTCCTATTGCAAATCAAGACTCATCCAAAAGTATACTGATTAATCAAACAAAAATGATAAACATAGGTGCCTGTCAGTGACCTTAGTTTTTCAGTATTACATTTATGTTCTGCTCTCATAGAAATTCAAACAGTTGTAAAATTCCTATAACTTTTAAATACTGGATATTACAAAGTAGAATTGAAAGATCAATGGTTAAAATGTGGGTTTTTTTTAATACTAGTAGATTTCCCAAGATATTGCACATTGGTGGTCAAGACCAAAGGTTGTCTTCGGATGAAGTGAAATTAGAAGGTGAGGAATAATTTGACCACAGTGCACAAACCTAATTCAGTTTCCATTTTAAAGTCATGCATTCTCTTTTTTTATATTTTTATCTAATATCTAATCTGGAGGTAAGTGTTTCTTGGCGGTAAGGATTGAGGATCTGGAAGACACCAAATTAAGGCACTACAATACTGCCAATAACAGACAGGTGTAATTATAGTGTGACAAGTTTATACAAACAGCTTCCATTATATCTGTGGAACTTAGAATGAAAGTGAGCAATAAAACATGCAACATTTTTGATACATCGTGGCCTTGGTTCAAACGTGGACAAAAGAGCTGACCTCCAGAGGTGAGGTGAGAGTGACTGCCCTTGAAATCAAGGCAGCATTTGACTGAGTATGGCCTCAAGGAGCCCTAGCAAAACTGGAGTCAATAGGAATCAGGGAGGAAACTCTCCGCTGGTTGGAGTGTCAAGAAGATGTAATAATGTTATTGGAAATTATTTTGAAGTAGAGTTCTAGTGCGGTCTGTGTCTATGTCTGCATCTGTGCGTGTCTTAATTTGATTAAAGCTAACTAGTCTGGGTGCTTTGATGTATAATAGTTTTGAGATATTAATTAGGTAAATGTAAGGAGGGTAGAAGGTAAAGTGTAAAATTGCACTTGTTAAAAGAAACTATTCAAGACTGCGGGTGAAATCTTACACCTAGCTAGAAGATGCCAAGCAATGTGTATTTCTTTTTAGCTTACTAATAAAATTGGTGGGATGAAAGGATATTATTGTTCAAAGAGATAACATTAAAAGCCTAGTGATACAATGGAAAATTTACAAAGAGAAAGATATGTATAAAGGAGATCTGAGATTGTGTGTAAGGTAGAGGCATTTTAAGACCCAACAAGTGTGAGAAGCCTCCAGCCTGTAAGCCTCCAATCTGTCTGCAAGGACCCAGAGCTGAAAGAAACTCATTTTGAATGCAACTGTCCAGCGTGTGCTTTGTCAGATGTCTGTTAAATCTATGCGTTTTACTGTTGCCTTAACAGGGGTGTAACTGAGTCAGATTAATTAGGGGATTTTTGTAGTTACTTTAGTAGTAATTTTGTAGACGTATGTATGTGTTTACAATCTTTCTTGTATTAATAAATGTTTAATTTAGTTTTATAGAAACCTCTGGAGACTCAGTGGTCTTATTTCTACTGAATTCAAAGCCTGCATCATGAAACATACAAATTGCAAAAATGGGTTATGACAGTTGTTTCAAGTTTCCCTCTGGGATTTGAACAAATCAGCTTTTACCATTGGCTGTGTCATAATATGGAGTCATACCTAGTCCAAAGGAAGATGGTTGCGGTTGTTGGAGGTCAATCATCTCAGTTCCAGGACATCATTGCAGGAGTTCGTCAGGGTAGTATCCTAGGCCCAACCATCTTCAGCTGCTTCATCAATGACCCTCTTTCCATCATAAGGTCAGAAGTGCGGATGTTTGCTGATGATTGCACAATGTCCAGCACCATTTGTGCCTCCTCAGACACTGAAGCGGTCCATGCCCAAATGCATCAAGACCTGGACAGTATCCAGGTTTGGGCTTACAAGTGGCAAGTGACATTTGCACCACATTCGTGCCAGACAATGACCATTTCCAACAAAAGAGAATTTAACCATCGCCCTTTACATTCAATGCCATTACCATCATTAGATCCCCATTATCAACATCCTGGGGGTTACCATGACCAGAAACGGAACTGGACTAGCCATATAAATACTGTGACTACAACAGCAGGTCACAGGAATCCTGCAGTGAGTAACCCACCTCCTGACTCCCCAAAGCCTGTCCACCATGTACAAGGCATAAGTCCAGACTGTGATGGAATACTCTCCACCTGCCTGGATGAATGCGGCTCCAACAACACTCAAGAAGCTTGACACTATCCAGTACAAAGCAACCCTCTTGATTGGCACCACATCCACAAACATTCACTCCCTCCACCACCGACGCAGCAGTAGCAGTGTGTCCCATCTACAAGATGCACTGCAGAAACTCACCAAGGCTCCTTAGGCTGCACCTTCCAAACGCACGATCATTACCATCTAGAAGGTCAAGGGCAGCAAATACATGGGAACACCACCATCTGGAAGTTCCTCTCCAGGCCACTCACTATCTTGACTTGGAAATATATTGCTGATCCGTCACTGTCGCAGGGTCAAAATCCTGAAACTCTCTTCCTAACAGCACCGTGGGTGTATCTACACCATTTGGATTGCAGCGGTTCGAGAAGGAAAGCTCACCAGCACCTTCTCAAGGGCAATAAATACTGGCCTAGCCAGTGACGCCTATTTCCCATGAATGAATTAAAAATAAGTTTTGCACCTCTGTTGTTAGACTCAGCATTCTGTTTGTGAAAGACTGATTTTTATAAAATATTTCCAGAGATCCAGCAATCTCTTATTGGTTTTAACAAATTCTGTAACTAAATCTTTCATTTTGATTTCTTGAGTAATGGTATGTTGTTCATGATCTAAAATTCATTCTTGTCAGGAATACATCTACCCTTGGAAGTTTTTGTCCTAAAGTTTATTATCTGACCCCGTCAGTTGAACCACCTTTGTGAGTTTAGGCTGAATGTAATTAGTAGGAAGTGATGAATATCTGCTATTTGCATAAAATTGCCTCGAGAAAGGCCTCTCCAACTCTTCTTCCTGTACCCAACATCAATTTTTCAAATGCTCAGGTCAACTTTGCAGTATCCAGCGTTTATAATTTACACGTGTGTCATGAGGATTGCAAGCTGTAATTATCATTTTATGCAAAAGTGGGGTGGAATTTTATGACCACATCGCGGTGGGGCAGGGCCGTAAAATGCAGCGAGCTGTTCAAAAGCCTATTGACTTCAGCGAGACTGGAAAACCCTGCCAGACAGAGGGGCTGTAAAATTCACTGTATGGTGTCTTATCTACATGGTAATATACTACCAATGATGTGAGTCATCTGATGCTAACTTATCATTTCAGCAGTTAGCAACAAGCCATATCATACTTCTGCCCAACAAGGCTACATGAAACCACACTTTCAATAAATTATGACTGATGTTTTAGCCGCAGAATTTTAAAATTAAAATGTCCTGCAAGAGAAAAAAATCTTTTGATTGTTTGCAAACATGTGGCTAAAACAATTACTTTGCAGTTTAACCAAACATATGTAAAAACATTTTAATAACTTTAAGGAGTGATTCAATTGAGTGTGGCAGACGATGGACAGTGGGGGAAAAGCTGCCAAGGGTTCAGTTGTGGCCCATAAAAATGAGATTGAAATACACAATCTTCTGTAATTTCATATGTGAACTAAAGGTGTGATTTTCTTTTTGTTTTTTCATGGGATGTGAGCATCGCTGGCAAGGCCAGCATTTGTGGCCTATCACTAATTGCCCTTGAGAAGGTGGTGGTGAGTTGCCTTCTTGAACCACTGCAAGTGGTGGTGTTTCCATGCGTCTGTTGGCCTTGTTCTTCTTATCACAGAGGCTATGTGTTTGGAATGTTCTGTCAAAGCTTGGTGGTTGCTGCAGTGCATCTTGTATATGGTACACACTGTTGCCATTGTGCATCAATGGTAGAGGGATCGAATGTGGAAGGAGTGCCAATCAAGTGGGCTGCTTTGTCCTGGTTGATGCCTAGCTTCTTGAGTGCTGTTTGAACTTCACTCATCCAGGCAAGTGGGGAGTATCCCATCACATTCCTGACTTGTGCCTTGTAGATGGGGGACAGACTTTGGCGAGAGAGGAGATGAGTTACTTGCCACAGAATTCCCAGTCTCTGATTTGCTCTTGTAGCCATCATATTTATATGGCTGGTCCAGTTCAATTTCTGGTCAATGGTAACCCCCAGGATGTTGATAGTGGGGGATTCAGCAATCATAATGCCATTGAATGTCAAGGGGAAATGGTTATATTTTCTATTATTGGAGATGGTCATTGCCTAGGACACTACCCTGAAGAACTTCTGCAGCAGTGCCCTGTACTCAGATGATTGACCTCCAACAACCACAACCATCTTCCTTTGTGCTTCATGACTTCATGCAGTAGAGAATTTTCCTCCAGCTTGCAGTTGACTTCAATTTTGCTCGGGTTCCTTGATGCCATAATTGGTCAAACGCTGCCTTGATGTCAAGGGCAGTCACTCTTACCTCACCTCTGGAGTTCAGCTCTTTTGTCCATGTTTAGATCAAGGCTGTAATGAGGTAAGAAGCAGAGTGGCCCTGGCGGAACCCAAACTGAACATCAGTGAGCAGGCCATTCCTGTGTAAGTACCACCTGACAGTACCTTCCATCACTTTGCTGATGATTGAGAGTAGAATTATGGGGAGATAATTGGCTGGGTTGGATTCGTCCTGGTTTTTGTGCATAGGACATAGCTGGGCAACTTTCATTGTTGAGTAGATGCTAATGTTGTAGTTGTACTGGCATAGCTTGGTTAGATGCACACCTAGTTCTGGAGCACGTCTTTAGCGCTACTGCTGGAATATTGTTAGGGTCCATAGCCTTTGCTGTATCCAGTGCCTTCAGCTGTTTCTTCATATTACTTGGAGTGAATCGAATTGGCTGAAGACTGACATCTGTGATACGGGGGACCTCAGGAGGAGGCTGAGATAGATCATTCACTTGCCACTTCTGGCTAAAGATGGTGGCAAATGCTTCAATCTTAACCTTCGTACTAATATGCTGGGCTCCCCTGTCATCGAGAGTGGGGATGGCTGTGGAGCCGCTGCCTCCGGTTAGTTGTTTAATTGTCCGCTACTATTTACGACTGGATGTGGTATGACCGCAGAGCTTTAATCTGATCTGTTGGGCGCGGGATCACTTAACTCTGTCTATCATAGGTTGTTTCCGCTGTGGGAAAGCAAATATTTTTTTCACTTCACTAGGTTGACAACTCATTTTTAGGGATCCCTGGTGCTGTCCCTGGCAGATTCTCCTGCACTCCTTATTGACCTGGGGTTGACCCCTTGACTTGATGGTAATTGTAGAGCATGAGTTATGCAGGACCATGAGTTACAGATTGTGGTTGAATATAATTTTGCTGCTCCGGCTGATGGCTCAAAGCGCCGCTTGGATAACCAATTTGAAGTTGCTAGATCTGTTCTGAATCTTTTCTATTTAGCATGGTGGTAGTCCTACACAACACGATGTGTATCCTCAATCTGAATATGGGACTTCATCTCCACAAAGTCTGAGTGGTGGTCACTCTTACTGATACTGCCATGGACAGATGCATCTGCAACAGGTAGATTGGCGAGGACAAGGTCTTGTTTGTTCCCTCACCACCTGCCAGAGGCCCAGTCTGGCAGATATGTCCTTCAGAACTCTGCCAGCCCAGTCAGTAGTGATACTACTGAGTCACTCTTAGTGATGGACATTGAAGTTCCCCACCCAGAGTGCATCCTGTACCTTTGTCAGCCTCGGTGCTTCTTCTAAGCAGTGCTCAGTATGAAGGAGTACTAATTCATCTGCTGAGGGCGGGCTATGGGTGGTAATCAGCAGGAGGTTTTCTTGATCATGTTTGACCTGATATCATGAAACTTTATGGGGTCTGGAATAGGATTTTCAGGGCATCTCCCTCCCGACTGTATACCACTGTGTCACATCTGGTGATGGTCGTGTCTGGGACATTGTCTGTAAGATATGATTCGGTGAATATGACTGCATCAGGCTGTTGCTTGACTAGTCTGTGAGACAGCTCTCCCAATTTTGGCACACACCCCCAAATATTAGTAAGAAGGACTTTGCAGGGTTGACAGAGCTGTCATTTCTGGTGCCTATGTTGATGCCAACTGATCTGTCTGGTTGTATTCCTTTTTGATTTTTCTGTAGTGGTTCAGTGCACCTGAATAGCTTGATAGGTTATTTCAGAGGGTAGTTAAGAGGTCACTCATATTGCTGTGGATCTGGAGTCACATTGTTGGCCAGACCAAATAAGAACAGCAGATTTCCTCCCTAAAGGGCATTTGTGAACCAGATGAGTTTTTATGATAATCAATGATAGTTTCACCATTGCTGAGACCAGATTTCAACTCGAGATTAATAATTAATTAAATTTAATAGGTAACTGAGTTTAAATTACACTAGCTGCCATGGTGGAATTTGAATCAGTGTCCCCAGAGCATTAGCCTGGACCTCTGGTCACTAGTCCAGTGATATTACCATCACG
The DNA here is from genome assembly GCF_964194155.1 of Cetorhinus maximus. Classification (NCBI taxonomy): domain Eukaryota; kingdom Metazoa; phylum Chordata; class Chondrichthyes; order Lamniformes; family Cetorhinidae; genus Cetorhinus; species Cetorhinus maximus. The sequence goes on along the minus strand of NC_135891.1, from coordinate 43,910,992 downwards.
CCACCATCTCCCCGGTTATGTCGTCTATGCCCAGATAATCAAACGCCATAATTTATGCTGTGGATAAGAATACCACTTAATATTGCATTTGTATTATACACTGCTGTTAGATCTGTAGTTCATAAATTAGAAAAGAGAGTTCTAAGTTTAATGTTTACTTCAAAAATAACAGTTACAGCTCATTATCTTACTAATGTCATAAATTCAATTTTGATATTTCACAGACGGTTGAACTTTTTTTTATTCTTTCATCGGATGCAGACATTGCTAGCAAGGCCAGCATTTATTGTCCATTCCTAATTGCACTTGAGAAGGTGGTGGTGAGCCGCCTTCTTGAACCACTGCAGTCCGTGTGGTGTAGGTACATCCACGGTGCTGTTAGGGAGGGAGTTCCAGGATTTTTATCTTCAAGGTGGAAATGCCCTTTCTGGTGATTAATTATTCTGTTTTCTGGTGAGGATTCTGTTGAAACTGTGACTAAGAAGTGATATAAAGTATTAGAAGTTTTGTTTTACTATAGCATTTTATGTGAAGACCTATAAGTTAAACTGTTGATTTTTGTGACTTCTGCATCTCAACAATTTCCCCCAATGAATGAAGCCTGTCACTGATCTGAAATCTTAAAATGGTAAACTCCTCTCTCCATTTCCCATTGCCTCTCCCCTCCAAATGTGCAATGCTTTCAGTTTATGGATAGTTCCTTGGACCTTGTTTTTGTCCTTTGGGTACTCATTTTTAAAATACATACAGAACTCCTTGGAAACCAGTCATTTTAAAAAACATGTTACTTATTATGTTAAATTACAATAATATGGGTGCCTAACAAGTCCTACCCTATAACTGTTGACCAATTTACAATGGTTCAGTAAGTCAGATTCTGTGTCATATTGTTTTAAGGTAATTGTTGGCTAATGTCCCTGAATGTAGTGAAAGTATTTTACATAGAACAAGCATAAGAAAGCTTTACTTCCAGCAGGTAGCTGATTACACTTGCTAAGGACAATTGAAGGAGGTTGACTGAGATTTTCCAGTTGGGCCTCTAGGTTCCTGGAGGCGGTGAGGGTTGGATTCGCTGCCTGGAAGAGGCTGCCCAGTAGCTGACCAGAAGGGGGAGGCCAGTGCTGCAGGCAGATTTAACTGACCCTATATTCTTACCTGAGTGCAGCAGCAGCCCTGAAGATAAGATCCTCTCTCCATGTGATGGCCTGGCTGTAAGGTCTTGTTTTAAATTTAATTTTTGATAAAACTGGAGGGAAGGTGCCTTCATTTTGAAGTGTCCTCCACCTCACTTACCTGCCATGACAGCCTGTTGCTGCTTTCAAGCTAGAATGCATTTGGTTGGCCATCCAGCTTCGAGATCCCACTTGCTGTCCCTAATTCGACAGTGAGCCCGCCCTCAGGCCATCAATTGGCCACTTACAGAAAACCGCAATGAGTGATTGCTTCTCACACAGTGTGAGCATCTGACCCCCATTTGAGCCTGACAGCGATTCAGAGGCCCATAGGGAAAATCCACCCTTGAATATCTCAAAAGAAAGGTTTTCAGTCATCCAACACAAAAGCCCTTCACCTTGAAAAGGTTTAAAAAAGTGAAGGTCATGAGGTTGAAGAAAGAGATCTGCTTACCCTTCTCTTGTTTGTGACCCTCACAAACCCAGCTCTTTGAATAAATTTTTGATCACCCCTCCTAGTATCTGCTTTGGCACAGCATTCATTTATTTCCGATTACGACTTTGGGAAGTTCTTTAGAAGGTTTTGCAACGTTAAAGATGCTAAATTAATGCAGTTGTATTGGAAAAAAACTGTGCTATTCCGTATGTTCAAAGGAGGTATTCAAAATCATGGAGGGATTTGTAGGGGGTGGTGGTGTGTGTCAGCTTCACCTCTGACTTCTGAGCGGTCCGAATCGCTCCCAGTCCTTGGGTTCTAGGCCTTGGACTTATTTGGGGGTTGTGACAAAGTGCAGCAGACAACTGGTTTTGGTGCAAGAAAAAAAAACTGGGTTTATTGAAGTCACAAATTAACTTATAACATTAGGATTACACTGAGATTATACAGACCTACAAAGTACACTTAGTTAAGAATGGGGAACACACGGCATAATGAGGGAAAATCACCCTTACCCTTGTCCCACCCCCAAAACCTAACTAAATTGAACTAGGAGAGGTCAGGGATCATGCTCACCAACCCAGGGTTCCTTGACAGTTCGAAATCCAGCCAGGTAAGCCGGTTGCAGTTTTGGGGTACGTTCTTTGTGTCCTCTGGGGCCTGCTGTCCCCACATGGAACTAGTCTGTGGAATCTGTGAAGGTTCTTCAGTTGGGTGGAGGGCGCGGTTGTGGGTGGTCGATCTTCGTGGAGGGCTGCGGTTGCGGCCTTGTTGTCTTTGGTTGAGTCTGCCACCCCGTGCCCCTCGCCATGATGTTGCCTGTGGGCCTGCAAACCTCCAGATCTCTTCCCTGCTTAAACTCTGCTCCAACCACTCTAAAAACTGCTCACCCTCCTGTGTCAGCTTCCCCTTCCTAACTTGTGGCCCAGTTATATTGTTTTTTCGAATTTCTTATCTGAACCCAAATCAAGGTTAGTTCTTTGTCTGATTTGGGCTTCTTCAGGTGATTGTTGTCTCGCTGTTTTTAATGGGCTCGCATGATGTTTATCGTTGTCTTCCTGTCCCCGTAACTAGTCTTGAACTGAAAGCCATTGTATATGTGGAGTATTGATAGGTTCGCATAATTGCATTGATTGCGGCCTTCCTGCCTTAGTAGTTAGTAGCGATTAGTTATGCAAGATTTTGATGGGCTTTAGTTTCGTGTAAGATGAAGTCTTTCTCTGGGTTGATTGTTTTAAAGGGAATAATGCGTATTCTGTCTCCTCTTGTCCTAGCCTCCTGTCTGCAGGGTTCTACACTTAACCCAGCAGTAGGGTCCTCTGCCATAAAAGTCCGAAAGTCATATCCTTGTTGATGATATGAAAAATGTGGGAATTTTGAGAACTCTTCAGATTGGACTGAGTAGATAGGGAGAAATTGTTTCCACAGGTGGAAGGGTTGATAACCATTTAAGGTCAATGGCAAATGAACCAATGGTGACATGAGGAAAAGATTTTTTATGTAGTGGGTGGTTAGGATCTGGAATGCACTGCCTGAGAGTGTGGTGGAAGCAATTTCAACTGGGGCTTTCAAAAGGGAACTGGATAATTATCTGAATTTGTAGGACTAAGAGGGAAGGGTGGGGAATGAGGCCAAGGTTGTCCTTGCAGAGAGCCAGCATGGACATGATAGGCCAAATAGCCCCCTCCTGTGCTGTAACCATCCTATGATAGTCTCTATGCTCCAATAGGCTTTATGGCAGCTATATTATTACTGGGATTTCCCACTGTAAATGGTCAAGCTAAAAACATGCTTGCCCAAGCATGGGAAGATATATAACACAGATGTTAGGATGGCATATTTTCCACCATTTGCATCCGAGAAAGACTCTTTGTATCCAGTGTTGCTGAAGACTGTGAGAGGGTTTTAAAAAGAAAGAAAGACTACATTTATATAGCACTTTTCACGACCACTCGATATACCAAAGTACTTTTAAGCCAATTAAGCACAGTACTTTTTGAAATGTTGTCACTGTTGCAATTTAGGAAACACAGTAACCAATTTGCACACAGCTGGCTCCCACAAACAACAATGTGTTAAAAATCAGATAATCTTATTGTGTGATGTTGATTGAGAAATAAGTACTTATGAACATACAAATTAGGAGCAGGAGTAGGCCACCCGGCCCCTCAAGCCTGCTCCGCCACTCAATAAGTTCAGGGCTGATCTGAATGTACCCTCAACCCAACATTCCTGCCTACCCCCGATAACCTTTCACCCCCATGTTAATCAAGAATCTATCTAGCTCTGCCTTAAAAATATTCAAAGACTCTGCTTCCTCTACCTTTTGAGGAAGAGAGTTCTGAAGACTCACAGCCCTCAGAGAGGAAAAAATTCTCCTCATCTCTGTCTTAAATGAGCGACCCCTTATTTTTTAAACAGTGACCTCTAGTTCTAGATTCTCCCACAAGAGAGAGCATCCTCTCCACTTCCACCCTGTCAAGACCCCTCAGGATCTTAAAGGTTTCAATTGAGTCGCCTCTTACTCTTCTAAATTCCAGTGGATACAAGCCTAACCTGCTCATCCTTTCCTCACAAGACAACCCGCCCATCCCTGGTATTAGTCTAGTAAACCTTCTCTGAACTGCTTCTAATGCATTTACATCTTTCTTTAAATAAGGAGACCAATACTGTACACAATACTCAGATGTGGCCTCACCAATGCCCTGTACAACTGAAGCATAACCTCCCTACTTTTGTACTCAGTTCCTCTCATAATAAATGATAACATTCTATTAGCTTTCCTAATTACTTGCTGTACCTGCATACTGACCTTTTGTGATTCATGCACCAGGACACCCAGATCCCTCTGAATCTCAGAGCTCTGCACTCTCTCACCATTTAGATAATAAGCTTCTTTTTTATTCTTCCTGCCAAAATGAACGATTTCACATTTGCCTACATTATACTCCATTTTCCAGACCTTTGCCCACTCACTCAACCAGCTATGTCACTTTGTAGCCTACTTACGCCCTCTTCACAATTTACTTTCCTACCTATCTTTGTGTCATCAGCAAATTTAGAAACCATTCCTTTGGTCCATTCATCCAAGTCATTTATATAAATTGTAAACAATTGAGGCCACAGCACAGATCCCTCTGGCACAACACTCGTCACATTCTGCCAACCAGAAAAAGACCCATTTATGCCAGCTCTCTGCTTCCTGTTAGCTAGCCAATCTTCTATCCATGCCAATATGTTACCCCCTCACACCATGAGCTTTTATTTTCTGCAATAACCTTTGATGTGGCACTTTATCAAATGCCTTCTGGAAATCTAAGTACAGTACATCCACTGGTCGCCTTTATCCACAGCACTTGTAACTCCTTCAAAGAACTCCAATAAATTGGTTAAACATGATTTCCCTTTTAAAAAATCATGTTGACTGTCTGATTGCCTTGAATTTTGCTAAGTGCCCTGCTATAATATCTTTAATAATATCATCTAAAATTTTCCCTATGACGGATGTCAGGCTAACTCGCCTATAGTTTCCTGTATTGGCCAGGACACTGGTCAGCTCCCCTGCTTTTCTTCAAAGTAGTGCTATGGGATGCCTTGCATCCATTTGAGAGGGCAGACAGTGGCCGGGATTTTCTGTGCCCACCAGCATTGGGCACGTTCAGTGCCGTGAGCAGGCAATATGGCGTGACCAGTTTCACGACGGCATGAAACCAGTTCGCGATCGTCTGCTCAGCCCGCTGATGGCGGGCCGCGTTCTCCGCCATTGGACGTCGGGTACCTCGTTGTAATACATCAGCATATTATTATTAGGCCGGCCTGCCAGAATTGCTCCCCCCAGCCCCGGATTTTCCGCCCACGTCAGCAGGAAATTGCGCCGGTGTAGAACACGTCTTGACCACTGTAATGTGCAGAAGTCGGGACTTACCCGCCAGGGCTTTGCTCACATCGTGGGCATCTGAGGATCAGAAGACCCTGGACCCTGACACCAACCACACACTGGAGGAATGTCCATGACATGCTGAGTGGATTCTCATGGACATGGCTCTGCTGAGAAGCAGCGCACAGAAGTTGGATAGTCACCATTGATGCTCACAACAGGTGATGGCTGAGGGGGTGGGAGAGGAAGTGCTAGGATCGGCTGGTAGAGGAAGAGGTATTGGGAGGGTGAGGTTGAGGTGGGGGAATGAAGGTGTCAGGATGGGGTGAGGTTTGGAGGGGAGGAATGGTGGTGTCAGGGTGTGGTGAGGTTTGGAGGGGGGAATGAAGGTGTCAGGATGGGGTGAGGCTGGGGGGGGAATGAAAGTGTCAGGGGGTGAGGTTGGAAGGGGAAGAATGGGTGAGGAGAGGGCAACGGGGATGAAGACAGCAACTGGTGAGATAGGTGTAAGGAGGGTGGAAGGTGCAAGGGAAGGAGTGCAGAGAGGGGAGGGTGTCCGGGGGAAGAAGGGGTGTGGAGATAGGGAGAGTGTCCAGGAGGAGGAAAGGGTGCGGAGAGGGGAGGGAGTAAGGGTGAAGGAAGAAGTAAGAGTGGAGCAAGGAGTCAGGAAGGGGGTAGGAGTAAGGCTGGAGAAAGAAGTGAGGCTAGAGGAAGCGGTAAGGCTGGAGGAAAGAGTTGGGATGAGGGAGGAGCCGGGAGGGGTTGGGTGGTCCGAGCGGATGGGAGGACTGGGCGGGGGAAGGGGTTCCGGGGGCAGGGTGGGGGGGTGTGAGGTGGGGGGAAGGGGGTGGGGGTTGATGGAATGGAAGTAGAGGTGAAAGTGCACGGGAGCGGTGAGATAGGTCCATTCCTGCCTCGAACTGAGGGTGAACGTGGTATGGAGGAAGGGTGAGAATGACTGAGGGCAGAGTGAGGCAGTAAGTAGGAGGGTAAGGGTGCAACGGTAGCGATAGAAGGGACAGCGAGGGTGGTTGGTGAGAACTTGGAGGCAGACATGGACCCTGGGGGTGGGAAGGAGGAGGTCGGGGAGGTCAATGTGGACGGGGGTGGGGTTTTCAGGAAGGAAAGGAACATGCACGTTCACCTTGAAGCCCCCGAAGGAAAAGGGTTGTGGCTGGTCGGTAACAGGGGGGAGGTGGAAGGTGATGCTGGGGAGTCAACTGTGATGGGGGAGAGGAAATGGGTGACCAAGGGAGGGTAAAAGTTTGGGGAGCGCACAATGCAGTGAAACCAGACCATGCTTGCTAAATTGAAAGTGAACTGAGAGTTGTGGTGGGCGAGAACTTGTGCTGCATGGGAATGTGATCAGTGGGTCGATGGAGATGCAGGTTAGCTCAGATGGACAACTGAAAGCAAACCTCAGCAGGCAGCATTCAAAATGCTCAGGACATTGAGATGAGTGTGAAACATGAAGGATCTGTTGTGTGGGAGAGTGCTGGCATGAAACTCCGAAAGACCCTGCCATAGATACACTTTTCCCTCCAGAATCACTCATGGGCTGGCTGCCCCTCTGCAGTGACGGGTCTTTCACGCTGCTTATTTCCGTCTCTTCACTGGAGGAGGAGCCATCTTGACTACAGATGGGGATGTGGATGGAGCTGAGGGATTGGCTACCTGAGGGCGTTGGTCCCTTGGCAGAGCTCTCTGTGAACCAAAGTAGAGATAAGTAGTGCATGGCAGCAGAGTGAAAAGCAAGAGAGAGAGCACTCACTGTTGCATTGAGAGAGGGATGATGTAGTGCAGGATCCTCACGAGGGTGTTCACCATCACCACAGGCAAGGTCCATAACCTTACCAGTCAGCACAATGGCATGCTCCTCCAAGTGAGTGAGTGACCTAATGCGGGTCACTCCACACCCGGTCTGGGTCCGCTCCCTGCTGATGTGAGCAGGCTTCTCCTGCATGAAAACAGATGGAGAGAGTGTGAGCAGGATGCATAGCACTGAATGGAATGTTTGTGTGGTGAGCGGCACCACAGACAGGAATGAGGATGTGAGTTTGAGAGGATATGAGCCCCATGGAGATGTGAGGGTGTGTGTGAGAGTTACTGTTGTTGTCCCTTGAGGTGTGCGATCCCTGTGGATGTGTAACAAAAACAAAAATAGCTGGAAAAACTCAGCAGGACTGACAGCATCTGTGGAGAGGAAGACAGAGTTAACGTTTCGAGTCCGTATGACTCTGATGAAGAGTCATACGGACTCGAAACGTTAACTCTGTCTTCCTCTCCACAGATGCTATCAAACCTGCTGAGTTTTTCCAGCTATTTTTGTTTTTGTTTCAGATTTCCAGCATCTGCAGTATTTTGCTTTTACCCTGTGGATGTGTGAAGGGTTTGTGAGTGTGTGAGTTGAGAGTGATGAGAAGAGTGAGTTACCCTGGCGGAATGGATGAGACCATTCATCCTGTAGCGGCACTGGATGGGTGTCCTCTTTTTCAGGGCATTGGCGCTGACCACCACTGCCACCACCTCCCAAGCCTGGTTGGTAATGCTGTTGCCCATCCTGTGGCCAAAGCAGGGGTAGAGGACATAATGGCGGGCCTCCACGGCATCCAAAAGGCATTCCAGTGATGTATCGCTAAGCCTGGGGGCTGCAGTCTTCTTGCCTTTCGTGAGCATCTTCCCTGCAGTAGTCGTTGGCTGGAAGCACTGAGATATGTGCATGCGGCTGGACGTTAAATATGGTGCCTGGCATCATGAAGCGGTGAGGCGATGGCGGGTGGGCGAATGAGAGCCTGCCCACCATTGAAACAGCGTGTTTCCAGGAAATGCATAAATAATGTGGCGGGATTGGGGCAATACGATGAGAAAACCCGCCTTCAAGTCCAATGGGTAAATCGTCGTTTTACCCGCCCGCTACCGCACTTAGCGCAAATCTGGGACAATTCCACCCAGTGTCTCAGCTTAATATCTCATCCAAAAGACAGTATCTTTGATAGTGTAACATCCCCTCAGTTTTGCATTGGAGTGTCAGCCAAGATTTTATACTCAAGTCCTGGAGTGGGACTTGAACCCATAACCTTATGTCTCAGTGGTCAGAATTCCACCAACTGAATCACAGCCGACACAGAAAAAAACGGAAATGGCTTCTTTGATTAAGAAAGAAAGGGAATTTAGAAAACTTTTTTAAAAATGTTAATATCCCTGCTGTAAGTGGTGTCAGGACATTCCCCAAATATATAAATTACCTCAGCTCTGGGATTAGCCAGAGTCAGGAATGCAGGCAAGGATGGACAGAAGGCTCATCCCACTGAAGAACTGCTAACATTGTGGCATACAGAGCTTTGCTAGAGTTGTGGGGTCATGGAATTCACTTCTGGAGATAATTATTGAAGCAGAAACCATGCCAACATCGATTATAAATTACATAGATCAATGAAGCAAAGGGGCATATAGGGATATGGCAACAAGGTGAGCACATGGACTGAGGATGATTGCTCTTGTGAAGGATGAATACTAGTATGGCTTGGTTGGGTCAAATGTTGTAATTCTTTAATAGTATTCCTCCTCATCTCCCACTCCGTAATGTAACTCCTGAATATGGTGCTCATGAAATGAGATTTGTCCTACTCTGCTCTTACTGTTAGTATGGCAGAGATTGTGGCCTTTGTATACTGTAGACAGGAACTCCACTAAAAATATGCAGAGGTCATAATGCCTGCCCAGGTGCTAGCAGCAGTGTAGTGAGAAAATGGGGAACCAGGGGCTGAATAATGCTGGGGCGTGGACAGCACGCCTCCCCCAGAAACCACTTCAACATGGAGCCGACATTCTTCATGCTAAGCTGCCCAGCAGCCTTAAAGCGCTGCTGGGTGGAGTAACGAGGGCTGAGTGGGAATTCTGCCCCTCATTAAGGGAGGGAGCAGATGGGAAAGAAAGGGGGGCTGCCCCCTGATCAGCAAAGGGCAGGCCCCAAAGAGCAACCCCACCTCCTCACCCCACTCCCTTTCTGCCCTTTATGCACTTGAGCTCAAAAATTGGGCTTCCCGCTCCAGCTTTGCTGCCCATGCCAAATGCTTTATGGCGTGGGCAGTGTTTTATCAAGGTGAATTGGCTTGAGAACAAGCCTAATTGACCCTTAATTGTTAATTTAAATATGGTGATCTGGCTGCCGATTTTGGCACCCACCCGCCCGCCCCCTGTATTATGGACGTGAGCTCAGGTGGGCAGGAATGTGCTGGGTTGGGCGCCCACCCTATTTTACGTGTCCTGCCTCATGGTACATGCCCTCCTCCCATGGGAAACACACCCGCCGGGGACACCAAAAATTCAGCCCTAGATGTTCATACAATTAGTCCTCTTGAGAGAGAGGGTGGGAGACTCAATTCACATAGGATTACATAGGATGTATGGCATAGAAACAAGCCATTCAGCCCAACCAGTCCATGCCAGTGTTCATTTTCTAAAATATTCTTTTCATGGATGCGGATATCACTGGCAAGGTCAACATTTGTTGCTTATCCCTAATATTGCCCCTGTGAATGTGGTGGTGAGCCACTTTCTTGAGCTGTTGCAGTCTATCTGATTTGAAACTGAACTTATTCACCCTAATTTACGTCTGCTTCTCAGTCCCTGTGCTATTAATTTTACAATTCTTCAAACTGACTGGTTAAGGAGATACTCAGTTGCTTGCCTGCTCACTCAGGTCCCAGGCATCGACATTATCAGCTTGCACTTTCAGCAACTTGCTGAGCAAAACATTTCAAAACCTAAACGTGCAAGGACAAGTCTACTTAATATCAGATGTACAACTACAGCAAATTATGGCCCAATAAAGGAATCTTCCTTTCATCAAGAAGACCGCACATTTTTATTTTCCTTTTTCTGATCAATAAACATAAACAGCTGGCCCCTGGCTCCCCAGGCAATGGATGGACAAAATCTGGCAGGATTCTTGTTCCTGGTTACTATTAAGTTAAAATGCAAATCTAGTCCAAATGCTGGTAAGAAAAAAGTATGTATATTGATATCTGTTGAGGATAAGACCCAACAAAGCTATGCTGTGCCCCATGATCTGTTAGCACTCACTATCCAGGTGCACAGATGAAAAATGACCACGTGGGTGAGATACTAGAAGGTGACTGGCACCCATGGAACTGCACACCTAATGAATGAATTTCTTCCAGGAGAGTGGGTTGTAAAATTGCTTCATTCAATGATCCGTATAAAACCTCCCTGCTCTTGACATTCTCGACAAGCAACATATTAAAATGCAATAGAAATAATTGGAAGTTAGTGGAAGTAACCTACAACACAACTAACAGCAAAACATGAACAAGGAGTGCTGAAAACATGGACAGAGAAGCAGCACACTTTTAAAGGGAGATAATCAGCCAAATAACTTCTTGTAGGGTTAGAGAAGGGGGTCATTGATCAGCATTCTTGCTCTTGATTAATCCTGCAGACGTCATAATCACTAAGAAAGGATAGAAACGGAGATTTCTGTGAGGCCCTGCACGATAACTGGTTTGTTTATGCTCATTGTCATGGCTCACTAATGAATAATGACTGTTCAGGTGAGCACTGGAGGGTGACCATAACACAATAGTACCTCACGGAGGGTGACAGTGCTTTCAGGAGTGAAAGGAGCGGAACAAATTTGAAGATCAAAGTGGGTTAGAAGTGTTTTCTGGTAAATAAATGGTCCAAAGTTTTCCTGTTAGTTTTGTTGTCACACCCTGGCCATCTGCTAGTCTCCATGGGTTAGATTTTTAGCCTCTTCTGGGGGCGCAACAGAGATGGGAAGAGATGGAATTTTGCATCATCAGCCTGCGTGCCAATTCCCTGGCTGCATTCTGCCCCCAAGCCATTTTTCTGGAGGCAGGATGGGGGCGCAGCGGAGCTACTCGCCCGACAGCAGCAGGTAGACAAATAAGTTAATTAAAGGCCTATTGAGGCTTATTGATGGAGGCCAACTGGAATTTCCCCTCAGCCTATAGATTCTTACTAGAAGAAGGAGACAGTTTAGCTCTGCAGCAGCAGACCCGGGGGAGCTGACACTCCAGGCAGGCTTAGAGGTCCTCCATGCCTCACTGGGTTCAGCAGCAGCTGCAGGTTGCACTGTGGAGGGGCTCCTCCCCACCCCCACAGTGGTGGCCCGGCTGCAATGGCCTTTTTAGGTTAAAATAGGAAAGATTGCAGATTCTCTATGTGAGATGTCAGGCACCCTGCTGCTACTTTCAAGTTGGAGGGTCTACTATTGCCCCTCTAGCTTTGAGAGACCACCCGCCATCCTTAAATGGATGACAAGCCCATTAATAGGCCAATTTGGCAGTGACTGTTTCCCACATAGTGGCCATTTCTGACCTCCGTTTGAGCCTGACAACAGGGTCCAGAAGCCTACAGGAAAATCTTGCTAAGTAAATAGCGTAGGAATTTTCCGCTCCAGAGACCAAGTGTTGTGGCAAACGGGAAAGTCAGTGCACTTCCTACCGGGCAGTGGGGCAGATTGCCACGCCAGGTCGTCCACTTTTCACCTCGTTTATGTATGCATAAATGGGCAGCACATCGTATCCCGCGGCAGGGTCGGCTGGGATTTGTCTGCCCACCATGACTCAAAGGGTTGTATTTCCGGGCGCTATATTTAAACAACACCTGCACACACATTCACTCTCTGCAGCTCAGGACTTTTCGTGGCGAGTGATGGCCCCCAGAAGAGACAAGCGCTGTGCCCTGAAGTTCAGCAATAAGCGCCTGGTGACACTCCTCCAGGCAATCGAGGACCAGCGGGAGGTTCTTTACCTCCAGGATGGGGACTGCAGGTCCATAAACCTCACTTCAAAGGCTTGGGAGGAGGTTGCCAGGGCGGTCAGTGCCTGCGGTCCTCGGAAGAGGACCACTCTCCAGTGCAGAAAAAGGTTAAATGATCTCATCTGCTCCACCAGAGTGAGTCGACATTCTTCTTGCTCTCAACTCACGCTTGCAGATAGTCATCAAGCATTTGCAGGGTTACAGTCCACAGGGATCTTACACGTTACCAGCACAAGGGGCATCATCACTGATTCTCTCACACACACTTTTACATCTTCATCTCTTGTCACATCCTGCACAAGTTGCGTTTTCAGCCCTTACACAGGTCCACTCAGTACACACAGCAGGCAGGCATGCTTATCATCTGCTTTGGCATCCGTCCTGCTCAGAATCTGTCCATCTGTCTTTATGCAGGACAAGATTTCCCACAACAACAGGGAAAGACCCCAGACAGGAGCGGGGGGGATGCCGGAGCTCAGACCACTCACCACCTTTGAAGAGCAGGTAGCAGAGTTGGCTGGCAAGGCCAGGGGCAGTTTCTGCAGCAAAGGCAAGATTGGCGTCTCCCAACAAGGCAGTGAAGGTCCATCCAGCAGTCTTCAACCATCCTCCGAAACTGTGAGTGCTCTTTAATGTAGGTGACTATCCAGCCAATCACTAATTATCTCTTCTCTCTATTACAGCCACCAGCAAGAAAAGGCGAGGGCACACTGCCAGACAGCCCATCAGCCCCAGCCCCCAGACTACCTCAGATGAGGATCCTGAGGACCCCTGCATGTAGAGCCATCACTGTGTTCACCTGCAACCTCCACCAGCACAGAGACACACACCTCGGTGGGACCTAGTTTTAGAGCAGGGTCAGGGTCACCTTCTGGCTGGCTTCATCCAGGGAGAACTGAACGTAATTGTGTGTCTTGCTGAATATGGTGTCAGTGCCCTCTCAGATGCATTTATGAGCGTGATATTCCACAGAGTTCCCCAGTGGAGCCGTGGAATGAGCCGCTCGCAAAAAATTTGAGTGCAGTGGTCACCTTTAGAGCCACTGGCAATGGATGGCCTCCCAGGCCACCTAGCATCAGATCCTCCCGAAGAATTAGACAGATGTGAGCCACCACATCCCTTGACAAGCAAAGGCGTCTTTGGCACTGTCTCCTACTCATCCTCAAGTATGAGAGGCATCTTCAGTACACCCTGGGTCATGCCAAATGCCTCCGTGGAATTAATCTTTCCTCCTCAGCTTCTGGGTCTTCATAGGGCCCCGCTGACCCATGTTCCTCAGGGTGAGGCTCTTCCCTTTGCCCTGCCTGATGGCGACAGGCCTTTCCCTGAGAGCCATGAAAAAGGCAGCTTTGCCTGCTGCCCCCATTCTGCACCTCCTCCTCATCACTGTGGAAAAATTGAACAGAGACATGATTGAACACAACCCTGCAATGATCACCTTCCATTGTCAAGCTAGGAAGTCATTGTGGAGCCCTTGGGCTGCCCTCATTCCAGGCATTCCATTCCCAGACCCTCCCTTGCAGCTGTAGCACAGTGTTACGGATCACTGGAAGCTGAGTTCCACACCCACTCCTCCTCCTCCAACTCCCACCAATGTCCCAGGCATGACAACTCTTTCACAAAGGGGGTTGGATCTGGATGAGTACAGCCAGGTGCTATGAGCCTCAGTCAGGGCACTATCAGGCTGCCTCCTTTGGAGTAGACTAGAACCCAGCCTTGCACTAATGTAATGACTGTAATCGTTGAGCCGTGTAAAGCCTGAACCTCTCAATGTGTAGGGTTCTTTGGAGCATTCTACATATGTCCTTTAGCCATTGCCCCTTTACAGTTGGATCCTCCTGACCTTCGCACATTCCTATGAGAGGGACAAATGGTCATTCAATCCCAACCAACATTTTGCCCCAAACCATAATGGATTCTTGCAAGAATGCTCACCATGAGTTAAATTGCCCAAATTCTTCAAATGGCATTTGAGCCTTCCTAACATGCCTCAGCGGAGCCTTGCTCTCCATGTTCTGAAGCAGAAATTATTAGGGTGTCCCTTCAATCGGCCAAAAAGTACAGTAGTCGACTCCTCCGACAAGCCCTCAAACTCCTCCTCTGGTGATTTTTTTCCTTAGGTTATTTTTTAACTGCGTCATTCCATCTGTCGAAATGGTGCTCCTCCGCTTTAACTATGAAACCAGCTTCCAACCCATCTCTGTCACCATCCAGTCCCCCCTATTGTTCTGGAAGAGCATCATGTGCAAGTTTCCCTCCCTCTGATCACTCTCCTGCCTCCCCATTTATCCCTGGAGCTTATCGTAATTTGTAATATTGTAATATCCCCCCTGAAACATTTCCTGTGGATGTCCCGATGCTCCATGTCGACTTCGCCCCTCCATACCCTGAGGCCCTAAGCACAGTGACCTACCAAGACCCTCCCCCCCTGACTGTGACTGTGCCATCTGCAGACCAGTAGCAAGCCACCAAACCCCAGGACCCAAATGTGTGAGGGACTGACCATGCCCTGCACACCATGCTGTGCACAACTGACACAGCACAGACAAGCCCTCCCCCTCCCTGGACTGGAAGCAGGACATGAATGCCAGTCACAGCATGGTGCACACTGCCATAGGGCTGCCTTTGCTTTCTGGCCCTGACTAAATGTAGTGCACTGCCCTAGGACTGCCTCGGACTTATGCCCCCTTTTCCTTTCCTCCCTCCCAGTCATGTGTCTCTGTCCACCCCTCCCCTCCCGGGCTACAGTCACCCCCTACTCCACCCCCCACCCCAGTCAAGCGTGTACCTTCCAGCCCCTTCCCTTCCATTCCCGCTGATCTTGCCTGAGCAGCCTTGGCACGGAGTCAGAGCAGTTGCGAGCGCAGCACAGTGATAGATAGGTGAACGCTGCATGCACAAACCTTGAAATTGTAAGTGGAGTGCGGTTCTCCAGTTGCACGTCAGTTACATCTGGTCGTGATTCATACCGATCCAATTAGCCGCCGGTGTAGCCATTTGATTTGGAGTGGGAGCGTGATTCTGGCAAGCTGGGATTTCATTGAGTATCCATGAGATGCAAAGACTGGCAATGTGGCCCCTGAGCAGCGGGCAACCCAACCCGACATGAGAGTTGGCAGCGGAAAATTGCAATCCGTTTTTACGCCGGTGGGTAACTGACTTCCGCACTATGAATTTTCCACCACGATGACCGCTGCTGACGGGATCAGAAAATCCCGCCTGTAGAATTTTCCTCATTTATTTGGTGGATTTACACCAAGTCAAAGCTCCTCCTTCTCTCCACATCTGTACATTGAACTGTGCAGAAAAATATACTGTGTGGTTATTTTGCTGGCGAAATATATATTTATAAGGTAAAGTTTAATTTAAAAAAACATAATATAGCTTGCATTAATTTGTGGTATTTTAATTTGAAATAGTGCTGGAATTTTATACAGTTGTATCAAGTAAGTAACAATATTTACAGGGAATGAAAACTCTCAGGTTAAGGGTGTTCAGGAGAAAAAAAACAGTTTGGGACATTTGCGTTTGCCAGGATTGGTTCATGTTAGCACTGACTGCTCACTTCCAGCACTGTAATGAGTAGTCTCTGATAAACAGTTATTAACGTGCTCCAATGAAGTACACTCACTTCCTTATGGGGAATTTGCTGAGGACAAGTAAACAGAATGGAATGAAGATGTGTGGAAAATTAAAGGATAGCAGTAAGGAATTATAGCTCATTAACTTCCTGTACAGTAGCAGTTTCTAATGCATAATGAACCTCCTGCTGTTGCCACTGTGCAACTTGGAATTAATTATTTTGCTCAGGATTGTTTCCATGTTCTTTTGTGCCAAACCAATACACATGATGAGCGGAATTTTCCCAGATTTGCAGTAAGTGCTGTAGTGGGCAGGTAAAATGGATTCATACCCGCAGATGAAAACAACGGGTTTTCACGCCGTATCGTCTCAAACCTGGCTCATTATTTATTCAGTCCTGTGAAACACGCCGTTTGCATGGCGGGCAGACTCTCATTCGCCCTCCCGCCAACACCCATTGTTGCATCACACCGGCTGCCATCTTTAAAAGGCAGCTGCCAGCAAAGAGATCATCGCCACCAGCTCACCACCACTTCCCAGGAGACATGGCCAGCAAAGGAAAAAAGACTGCAGCCCCCGCTTAAACGACAGGTCCCTCGAGCAACTGCTGGATGCCGTGGAGGCCCGACGGGATGTGCTCTACCCCTGCTCTGGCCTCAAATGAGCAGCAAAGTAACCAACCCGGCTTGGGAGGCGGTGGCAGTGGTGGTCAGTGCAAACGCCCTGCAGAGGAGAACAGCCACCCACTGCCACAAAAGGATGAACGATCTCCCCATTGCGCCAGGGTAAGTCACTCTTTTCATCACTCCCAACTCACACACTCACAAACCCATCACACATCCACAGGACCCTCACTCACTGCCCGTGCAAGGGACATCACCATTTACTCTTTCACACACACCGTCATTGTCCTCATCCTGTCCATGGGACTACTCACCACCCACACAGGCCAGGCATACATATCATCTGGCATGGCATGTGTCCTGATACAATCTCCCCTTCTAGATCCAGGCAGGACAAACTGGCTCACAACAGGAGTGAAAGGTTGCAGACAGGTGGAGGGATGCCAGAGATAAAAGTTCTGACAGAATTCGAAAACAGAGCCATCCAGCTGGCCGGCGATGAGCGGGACCAGTCAGTTGCTGAAGGCGAGGTTGGCGGTGCTCTACCAAGTGACGATCCAGCAGTGCAACATCCATCATAACCATGCCGTGAGTCATGCGTCCTCTTTCACAGGCCACTGCCATGCACTAATTATCTCCCCTTGCTTTCGCAGGCACATCTGCCAAACAGCTGACAGAGTCCATGACCCAGGGCCTCCAATCAAGCCCTGAAGAAATCTCTGAAGAGGAATCTGGAGGCACCATCCCTGAAGTCCCATCATAGCGCTCACCCACACCCTCCACCAGCGCAGAGAAACACACCTCGGTGGCGCCTAGCTTTAGAATAGCCTTGGTATCACAATCTGGTGAGCACATTGCATTTTCTGATCCACAGTAGGCAGAGGCAGGGACATTCCAGATCCCCGGCATTTGAAGGACTGCTGGAGGTCAGAACGTTGCTGAGTCCAAGTCAAGTGATGAGCCTCTGCACTCGGTCATGTCACAGTTGCTGGAGGTGCAAAGGCAAGCTAGGGAACATCAGGAAGGGATGTCCACTGCACTCTTCCGATTGCAAGGCACAATGGAGGAGTCCGTCTGTCTTCAGGCTGAGGTGATACCGCTGTCATTCCAATGCATTAAGGCCAACACTGGCAGGATGGTGGACACCATGGAGACCTTGGTCCAGGACATCACTCTTGCACTGCTGCGCAGGCTTAACTCCATCGCTGATGCCATAGTTGGCCTCCAACAGTGTGTACGGGAGAGGGGTGCTGGGCAGCTCGATCTCACTCCAGCTACTCCTTTTGCTCATGGAGTCAGCCAGGGGCCCTCGGGCACCCATAGGGAGGAGGATCAGCAGGTGCACGCTCCAGGGCCATCCACTCAGGTGACTCTGGGAGTGGCTGGCGCATCTGAATCCCCTCTCCCTGTGACCTCCACAGCCCCAGGTTCTCAGGCCAAGGAGGGTGCCACTGCCACACAGCAGGACCCCAAAAGCAGGCCGGGGCCCTCCAAGTCTCGGCCCTCCAGAGAACGCCCACCAAAGTCATCACCGACAGGGCGTCATAGTTAGCAAGCTGCCTCCACCTCTGCTGTGGATGTCTGGGGTGCACCAAGTCATAGCGGCAGTTAGGAAAGTTAGGTAAAAGTAGTTGCACAGCCTGGCCACCGGTGTTGATCACTTGTACATATTTTTCACTATTGTCAATAAACTCCCAAGAATGTCTCCCTGCCTAAGGCTCCTTGTTCTGATGAGCAGTGTTCTTGTCACTCAGATGTGAAACCTTTCTGCACAAGATAAAGGCAGATTTCTCAGTCCAGGGCCTCTTCCCTGTGCTCTGTGCAGCTTTCAGACCACAGTGATGGTCCAGCCTCACACTCCCTCGAAATATTACTGATGCCTGCACCTCGGCGGTGCTGGTCATTGCTGCTGGAATGTAGTGGGCAGGCGCCACAGAGTTCTCTCATACTCTCTGTGTGCGCTCAGCACCTTTAAGATGGGGCTTGCCCCCATCACACCAGCATCTGTGACCAGTGATGCTGTGCACCAGCACCTGAAGGGTTTGGGTGCTGAAGGCGGACACTGCATCAGATACGCTTAACGTTTCATGTCTCTGAGATGGCGCTGATCACAGAGCACAAGTGAGCTGCCCTCAGCCAGACAGGAGTCAGACATTCTCAGAAGCTATGTGAAGATCTATGGAGTGTCCTCACTACATGTTGTCATCGCCCTCCTTTGATCGAGCGACTATTAGACCTCCACTGCATCTCCATGGCAGGAGCATGCTTACAGAGGTTATTGGTGCTGCCATAAGCCCGACTAGAGTCAAACATTCACAACTGTGCTGTGAGGATCGATGGGGACACCTCACTGCATGTCTTCATCATCCTCCACAAATCTCATAGCTATGAGGGCCTCCCGAGCGCACCTGCCTCATTTAGTCAGTGCGAGCGCCTCATTCTCATCATCGTCACCACCGAGGACCCCCTCACCCTCATCCCCATCGGCGTCCTCCTCATTGGAGAAGATGTGCAGCTCCTTTATCTCCTCCTTAGCCAGCTCCTCTCCCCATCGCAGCGCCAGGTTGTAAAGGGTGCAGCAGACAACGATGGTGCGTAACGCCCTCTGCGAACTGTATTGCAGGGCTCCACCACACAGGTCCAGGCACCGGAACCACATCTTCAGCATCCCGAAGGTCTGCTCCACCAAGTTGCGAGCTGCTGAATGAGCCTCATTTTAGCTTCGCTCTGCTGCAGTCTGAGGCCGCTGCACAGGTGTCATTAGCCACGGCCTCTGCGGGTAGCCTTGCCACCGAGGAGCCAACCCTTCAGCTTCTATGGACCCTGAAGACTCAGCGACTGAGGATGTAGGCATTGTGCAAACTCCTTGGAAACTGTGCGCATACCTGCAGGATGCATTTCTGGTGGCCACAAACCAGCTGCACGTTCAGTGAGTGGAACCCCTTACAGATGCTGAAGTCCACTGAGTATAGCGATGGAGACCTGAGCACCATATAAGTGCAGTCAATCGCACCCTGCACTTGTGGGAATTCTGAGATCAGGGCGAATCTAATGGCCCTTGCATCCTGGCTGTCCTGGTCCTGGGCAAAATGCACAAAGTTGTATGCCATGGAGAAGATGGCATCTGTGACCTCATGAATGCATTTGTGGGTGGCGGATTGTGAAATCCCACAGAGGTCACCTGTGGAACCCTGAAAGGAGCCACTGGCAAAGAAATTGAGTGCCGCTGTCACTTTCACAGCCACTGGCAGTGGATGCCCTCCATGTCCCTTGGTGCCAAGTCCTGCAGTAAGTGGCAGATGTAAGCCACCAGGTCCCTGGACATGCGCAGTAGTCGGTGACACTGGTTCTCAGTCATCTGCAGGAATGGCAGGCGGCATCTATAGACCCTGGTTGTCACTAGGCGCTGACCAGCCACGGCTCGCTGTCACTCCTGCGCAGCGTGTGCAGGAGCCCCTGCTGCCCCTTCTTCATGAGGTTGCTGCTCCTGCCTTTGCACAACCAGGAGCCTCAGTGACCCTCTCCTCAGTCTTCTACGGTCTCTGTCGGCCATCAGGCATACAGCTAGGTCACCAGAATCCATAATCCTGATGTGGTCCTCCTGCAGCATGAAAGAGAGGGAGATATGGTTATCATGGCTGTGCTTAGCACCTTTCCTGGCCCTGTGTGACCACCCCTTAATGCTTCCCGGAAAGTGCTGGTCACCCCTCGGATGGCCAGAGGTGAGTGCGCTACATGGTGGCCCTGTCAACCTGTGACATGGGGGACACTGGTCCAAACCGGGATGCTGGGATTGGAAGGGGCTGTGAGTGCCTCCAGCAGTGACTGCTACATGGCCAGTGTTGGCGAGAAGATTATACAATGTGTGCAGTCCAACTGCTCTGCTGTCCAATAATGTGGTGGCGGACTCGAAGTCTGTGCCGGAGGTTGGTGGGAGGGTGCGGGGTGGGGGTAAAGTATGGAGCGCTTGGTGACCCTTTGGTGCCACCGCATTGCTTGCATGGGTGGGCTGGCTAGGAGCCTGGCCCCAATCATATTACTGTGGCTACACCTGATCTGTCTCTGTTGCAGAGACATTGTCAGTTTATACAGGTGTCCCTAATGCGTGGCCACTTCCCTCGCTTACCCTGCTCCCCAACTCGATTATCTGTGCGTGGGATGGGGTGCAGTGCCAGGGCAGCACTTGACCCCCACCCCCCCAGCCCTCCAATCAGCAAGCACCTCCGGGTCCAGGCATCTGTTACTCCCACCCCCCAGCACCCCTGAGGCCTGTAAACAACAGGTGAGATGTGGAGAATGCTGCCACTCACCCACCTCAGTTCCACCAAAGTGAAAGCCGCCAAGTGTACGTCATCTGCGTACTGTTGTGAAACATGTCAGCGTGCTTTCCCGCTGGCGTGGACGGACGATACGGCAGGGTTCCAAAAGCCTGACAGGATGGCCTTTTAATTATATGCTAATGTATTACAATTAGCTCCCCACTGACCGATGGCGGGGAACATGGACTGCTGTAGGCAGGCTAAGTGGACAATCGCGACCTGCCTTCACGCCATCATGTTCCACGCACACCACCTAACACGCCTGCCATCAGCGGGCTTGGAAAATTCCGCCCATTGTTTCCTATCTTAAAATAAAAGCAGTTCATTTTGTGTAACATGTGTTAGAAAGTAACTTAAAGTCCTCTTTTCCCATCTGCCTGGTGTCATGGTTAAGGACGGTTTGAAATAGAATGAAGTCATGTGAATAACACCATTTCATGCCATTAAACAGAACCTCTCATTTTAATGGACATGTATTAGATACACTTTTAACACTAATGGCATGGTGGAAACAAAGTAGCTTGGCTGTTAAAATTGCTTAAGTTACTTTGGAGCAGCCAGGAATCAAGTGATGTCAAGGACAGCCCCAGCTAACCACTCCAAAACTGGCAGGGCCCCATTTAATATATACATGCCAGGTCCTGATATCACTGAGACCTGAATGGAAATTTTAATCAGTGGCCTGGGCAGGCAGTAGCACTGAGTTTCCTGCCGGATCAACCTAATGACAATGAGAATCAAAACCCAAAAAAGTTGAGTCTAAATTTTTGTTTTAACTTTCCTTGTTGGGCAAAGGAGTGCAGGAGTACTCCTCCAGTTATCAGAAGGAAAGACAGGCATTGCTGCCATCTTCTTGCTCTCCCCCACCCCCAATAACACCTCCACCCACAACCCCACCAACACCCCCACCCGCAACCCCACCAACACCCCCAGCCCCACTCCCACCAACACCCCCAGCCCCACCCCCACCAACACCCACACCCCCACCCCCACCCCCAACAACACCCACACCCGCAACCCCACCAACACTTGCACCCCCACTCCGACCAACACTCCCAGAACACCACTTCTATGCTGTGTAAATTTCCACTGCCTCCCAGGAACCCTGATTTACAGAAGTTTGACACAGTGACAGTGAAGGACCAGCAATAAATGTCCAAATGAGGATGGTATGTGACTTGGTGGCAAGTTAGAGGCGATGGTGTTCCTGTGCATTTATTCCTAATGTCCTGAAGACCTTGGGCTGGGAGACCCTGTCCTTTCACGAGCACCAATTTTGTTAAATTATGAACTGAAACAAATAACAACTGAACATTGTTAATAGGCAACCCTCATCAGTGTCTCTAGAGAACGTTCAGGCACAGTGAAGAAGAAAAGGGGGCCGAAAGCTGTTATATAATCAATGAATAATGACTAATGAAGGTTGGTCTTTATCTTAATACACCACATGGACTGCAGCAGTTCAAGAAGGCAGCTAATCACCACCTTCTCAAGGGCAACTAGGGATGGGGAATAAATGCTGGCCCAGCCAATGAAGCCCACAGCCCGTGAATGAATAAAAAGAAAAATTTAAAGTGAGGAAGGTATGCTTCAGTTTCACAAGGTCTTGATCAGACCTCATCTGGATTACTGCACTGTCCTGGCCACTGAACCTCAGGAAAAACATATTGAACTTGACAGGGTGCAGTGCAGATTCACTGGAATAATTTCAGATCTTAAAGGATTAAATCATGAAAACAGGTTTGATGAAGTTGGCTTCTGCTCAACTGAGCTTAAATTGACTGTGTTTTAATTAATCCATCTAAATAAACCGTTTCCTCTAGTGGAGGAACCCAGAGCAAGATAGCATTATCTTAAAATTAGAGCTAGACCATTTAGGAGTGAAATCAGGAAACATTTTTCACACACGCAAATCTAAAACTTATTCCCACTATAGCCTGTGGATGCTGGGTCATTTGAAATTTTCAAGGCTTAATACTGATGGATATTTGATGGGTCAGGATATCATATCGAGCAAAGGCAAGTAAATAGAGTTGAGGTAAAGATCAGCTATGATCTCATTAATGATGGAACAGGCTTGAAAGGATGAATGGACTATTCCTGTTCCTACATATTTGCACCCATTAACAGTTGGCTGCAGGAGTAGATACACAACAGGTCAGAAATGGAGGAATGCAAAAGGGGTTGGATGGCTGAAGAATGTAACAGAGATACTGAAGGGCAAAGCCAAGGAGAGGGATTTAGGGTTGGACAAGAATCTAAGATTTGAGGAATATGCGGGGTCCAGGAGTCACAATAGCATGAATAAGAGTTATGAGTGCTGAGTGCACCTTGTCCAGGATATTTTATGGGTAATATTTTAGGTAATCTAGAGTTAATGTAGGGTGGATGATGTGAGGCCATCAAGGAGAGAATTGGAGTAATCGTGTATAGAGGTGGAAAAGGCATTATTGAGGGCTTTGGTGGCAGATGTACTGAGGTAGAGATAGAGAATGATATTATTACAGAGGTTGAAAGAAACAGTCTTTGTCATGAAGAGGATATAAGATTAGAAATTCAGCTTGGGGTTAACAATGACATTGGTATTACAAGAAATCTAGTTCAACTTGAGACAGCGCCCATGTACAGGGTTGAAGTTGGTGGCAAGGATACAGAGTTGGAGCAATGGTGTTGGTCATCCTAATATTTAACTGGAGGAAGTTAAGACTCATCCAATCACAGAATTGTTATGGTGTAGCAGGAAGCCATTTGGCCCATTGTGTCTGCATTGGCTTTCTGAGCATTTTAACTTAGTGCCAATCTCCTGCCTTTCCCAGTAACCCTGCACATTGTTTCTATTTAAATAATCATCCAATGTCCTCTTGAATGCCTCAATTGAACCTGCCCCCACCACACTTCCAGGCAGTGCATTCCAAACCCTAACTATTCGCTGTGTGAAAAAGTTTTCTCTCACCTTGCATTTGCTTCTTTTGCAAAACACTTTAAAACTGTGCCCCCTGGTTCTTGATCCGTGTAAAAGCAAGAACAGTTTGTCCCCATCTACTCTGTTCAGACCCCTCATGATTTTGAAAACTTCTATCAAGTCTCCTTTTAGCCTTCTCCTCTCCAAGGAAAACAGTCCCAACTTCTCCAATCTTTCCTCATAACTAAAGTGTCTCATCCCTAGGACCATTCTCAGAAACAGTTTCTGCACTCTCTCCAATGTGTTCACATCCTTCCTATAGTGTGGCAGTCAGAACTGTACATAATACTCCAGCTGAGGCCTAACCAGTGTCTTTTTTAAGTTCATCATAACCTCCCTCTCTTGTACTCTATGCCCCTGTTAATGAAGCCTAGAATACTGTATGCTTTAGAAATAGCTCTCTCTACCTGTCCTGCCACTTTATGCACCTGACTTATGTACATATACACCCAGGTCTCTCTGCTCCTGCACACCCTTTAGAATAGTATCTTTTATTATATACTGTCTCTCCATGTTCTTTGTACCAAAGTATATCACCTCACACTTCTCCACATTGAACTTCATCTGCCACCTTTCTGCCCACTCCAACAATGTGTCAATGTCCTTTTGAAGTTCTACACTGTCCTCCTCACAGTTTACAATTCTTCCAAGTTTTGTGTCATCTGCAAACTTTGAAATTGTCCTCTGCACACCAAGATACTGGATGTCAGACAATACTGGATGTCAGACAAGTTCACTAACAATACAGAAGTGGAGCAGAGAGGTGGTGGAGAGAAAGAGTTGGGTGCCATCAGCCTATATGTGAAAGCTGATGTCATGTACGTGGATGGTGTCACTAAGGAGCAGCATGCAGATAAGGTCAAGGTTGCATCTTTGGGTACCCTGAGGGGGTGGGGAAAGAAACCAGTATCCAGTGGCTTCAGCCATTTCTTGATATCATGTGGAGTGAATCAAATTGGCTGAAGCCTGGCACCTGTGGCACTGGGAACCTCCAGAGGAGGCTGAGATGGATCATCCACATGGCACTTCTGGCTAAAGATTGTAGCAATTGCTTCAGCCTTACCTTTTGCACTGATGCGCTGGGCTCCCCCATCATTAAGGATGGAGATATTTGGGGAGCCTTCTCCTCCAGTGAGTTGTTTAATTGTCCACCACCATTTATGACTGGATGTGGCAGGACTGCAGAGTTTAGATCTGATCCACTGGTTGTGGAATCGCTTACCTCTGTCTATCACTTGCTGCTTATGCTGTTTGGCACACAAGTAGTCCTGTGTTGTAGCTTCACCAGGTTGACATCTCATTTTTAGGTATTCATGCTGCTGCTCCTGGCGTGTCCGCTTGCACTCTTTATTGAACCAGGACTAACTCTGATCAGCGAGAGAGAGGAATTTCCCAGATGTTTTATCCCCCAAGTGACCTGGGTTTTATCTGTTTTCTTGCCTCTCTCAGAAGATCACATGGTTGGGATGCAGAATCTATTGTCACGCATAAGGCACCACAATTCTGTGGTATAGGTTTGGTGGACCAGAGGATCTTTTCCTGTCCATCATTGTTTGCATGTTGGTGTGGTGCTCTTGCAACTGACTTTCTATTTGTGCCAGTTAAGATTGAAATCAGATCGATCTAATCTGAAGACAGCATCTTGTCACAACTAAGAAAAAAATCGTTTTTGTTTTAAACTTAATTTTACACAATTTGCCGGTAAAGGAAGCCGTTATCCAGATAACATACATCTGCAATACACAGAGCTCATATACGTTACCAAAATACAATAATTGAGGTTTTTAAAGTGACTAAAAAAATGAGGAAATCAAATACTCTTTGCTTTAATTAAGACTCATTCTGCTACCTGCTTCCAATAATATGAACTATCAGTTTAATCAGTGATAACTGATCACACCCTCCAAGCTATTCTGTTTTACATCATATCATAACTCATTTTGCCTTTTTGCTTGGATCCATGGGACTGCCTTTGTTTGGTTCAACCCTTGCCCATTCAATCACAGCCAATGCCGGCAGCATCTCTAGCAATGGTTTCTTTGCCCAGCCTCTCAAGGTACCCAAAGACCTTATCTGCATGCTGTTCCTTAGTGAATAGCTGCAGGTTGCAAAATTGGCTAAGTGACAAAATGCAGGGTAGTGTAGAGTAAAGGGTTAACATCAGAAGCATACATGATGCTGATGTAATAGTTGCAGTATATAAGGGTCTGGCACTTATAGGGTTAATGTGGGACTGAGTACAGCACCTCCCACACAGTGATGTAAGAGAGCACATGACCCACACCTTGGAGTCAGTCTCGTGTTGGACAGAGCCATTGCACAAGAAGCATGGCGACAGCTCCTAGCTTGAACCTTTTACTGTATATGTGTACATAGTTCTTGTAGTTAATAAATACATACAGCTAAGCTACTTAAGACTACAAAGACCTGATTAAGATCTACTGAACAGTATCCAAACCCTACAATAATAATGACGTCAGATTACATGATTGAGCAGAAGAGATATCCGGAAGGAGGAGAAACCCCAACCTCATGTAGAGTTCCAAATGTGCATTTGCTGTAAATAAAAAGTTAATGGTTTTGAGAAACTACAGACTCAAGCAGCATATTTTGGGAGAATAGACAGTCCCCAAAACCTCCACCTAGATCCCGACTACACAACAAAATAAGTAATGATGAACAATTGTTTTCTGACGGGAGGGAAGTGTAGAGAGGTGTGCCCCAGGGTTTAGTATTAATACCATTGTTATTCTGATATATATTAATGACCTGGACTTTGGTATAGAGAGCATAATTGCTAAGTTTGCAGATGACACAGAACTTGAAATGCAGTAAACAATGAGGAGGAGAGTAAGAGACCTCAGGAGGACAGACAGATTGGCAGATAAAATTTAATGTTGTAAAGCAAAGTGATTCATTTTGATAGGAAGAATGAAAAGAAACATTACAAAATAAATAGTACAATTTTGCTGGGGTTCTATACTTGCACAGGAGGCATATAGTAAAACAGCAAGGAAGTTATGCTGGGCATGATGGGCCAAATGCCTTCCTCCCATGTTGCATCATTCTATGATTCTATAAATCTTTTTAAAACACTGGTTAGGACCCAGCTGGAGTATTGTATCTAATTCTGCCCAGCATACCTTAGGAATCATGTACATATTAACATACAAATTAGGAGCAGGAGTAGGCTACCCGTCCCCTCGAGCCTGCTCCACCATTCAATAAGATCATGGCTGATCTGATTTTAGCCTCAACTCCACATTCTTGCCTACCCCTGATAATCTTTTGCCCCCTTGCTTATCAAGAATCTATCGACTTCTGCCTTAAAGAGGTGAGGTAAGAGTGACTCCCCTTGACATGAAGGCAGCATTTGACCGAGTGTGGCATCAAGGAGCCCTAGCAAAATTGGAGTCAATGAGAATCGGGGGAAGACACTCCACCAGTTGGAGTCATACCTAGCACAAAGGAAGATGGTTGTGGTTGTTGCAGGTCAGTCAGCTTAGCTCCAGGACATCACTGCAGGAGTTCCTCAGGGTAGTGTCCTCGGCCCAACCATCTTCAGCTGCTTCATCAATTACCTTCCTTCCATCATAAGGACAGAAGTGGGGATGTTCGCTGATGATTGCAAAATGTTCAGCACCATTCGCAACTCCTCAGATACTGAAGCAGTCCATGTCCAAATGCAGCAGGACCTGGACAACATCCAGGCTTGGGCTGACAAGTGGCAAGTAACATTTGCACCACATAAGTGTCAGGCAATGACCATCTCCAACAAGAGAGAATCCAACCATCACCCCTTGATATTCAATGGCATTACCATCACTGAATCCCCATTATCAACATCCTAGGGGTTACCATTGACCAGAAACTGAACTGGACTAGCCATATAATTATTGTGGCCACAAGAGCAGGTCAGAGGCTAGGAATTGTGCAATGAGTAACTCACCTCCTGACTCCAAAGCCTGTCCATCATCTACAAGGCACATGTCAGGAGTGTGATGGAATACTCCCCACTTGCCTGGATGAGTGCAGCTCCCACAACACACAAGAAGCTGGACACTGTCCAGGACAAAGCAGCCCACTTGATTGGCACCACATCCGCAAACATTCATTCCCTCCACCACCAACGCACGGTAGCAGCAGTGTGTACCATCTACAAGATGCACTGCAGGAATTCACCAAGGTTCCTTCAACAGCACCTTCCAAACCCACGACCACTACCATCTAGAAGGACTAGGGCAGCAGATAGATGGGAACACCACAGCCTGGAAGTTCCCCTCCAAGTCACTTATCATCCTGACTTGGAAATATATCGCCGTTCCTTCACTGTCGCTGGGTCAAAATCCTGGAACCCCCTCCCTAACAGCACTATGGGTGTGTCTACACCACATGGACTGCAGCGGCTCAAGAAGCCAGCTCTCCACCACCTTCTCAAGGGCAGCTAGGGGTGGGCAATAAATGCTGGCCCAGCCAGTGAAGCCCACATCCCATGAATGAACAATAAAAAAAATTCCAAACCTCAACCACCTTTTGAGGAAGTGAATTCCAAAGTTTCACAGTCCTCTGAGAGAAAAACCTTTTCCTCCTCTCTGTCCTAAATGGGTGGCCCCTTATTTTGAAACAGTGACCCCGAGTTCTAGATTCTCCTACAAGAGGAAACATCCTTTCCACATTCACCCTGTCAAGTCGCCTCAGGACCTTATGAAAAGGGGAATGAGGGGTGGGGGCTTGAGGGCAAAGGCTTGACTGTGGGAGGAAGATTGGGGAAGGGTGCGCACAAACACATGGCTGGGGTGGGGGTGCAGAAATTATTTCGGTACACAAACAGTCCTGGGCAAGAGCACAAGAGATAGTTGGGGCTAGAATGCATAGCCAGTCCTGTGGCTCTGTGCCACAATTTAGAGGGCTGAGTTTGGAATGACAGTCCTTGTCCCAGTCCAGGGAGCGCGGCGGGGGGGTGGTGTCAGTACTGTGTCAGTCATGTCCAGCATCGGCCAGAATTTTTCTGTTGGTGTCTGGGGGCGGGCCCCACACACCCGCGTGTAATATGACGCGTGGTGACGTCGGGCGAGTGTCCTGACGTCACCGCATGCCAAATCAATATTTTGTTGGGCGGGCGCGCGTTGATCTCCGATGCATGCCCGCCATTAATTAACGAGCCACATAAGGCCCTTGAGGAGCCAATCGACGGCGACTTTTCCGGAGCCTGTGCAATCTTCGGGTTGGCGCACGGGCACAACAGGCAGGTTGGTAGGACACATTTGTATAAATCTCATCCATGGGCAGTATAAGAGGGCTCAGTGGGGTCGTGAGTGTGCTCTGTCAAATATCGTTTTTTCAAAGTTACTGATACTTGCCTGTTTGGTCTGCAATACTTCAAAACGCATTTCAGCTGCTTTGACTGGACTCACAACCTTCAGGTCAGCAGTCTGCAGTGAGGAATCTTTTCTGGGCCTGCAGGTTTCAGGAAGCCTTCCCTTAGCCTGGGAATGGGAGCAGAACTCCCTACTGGAGGTACCTCCTCTGAGGAGGAAGGGAGGGCTAGAAGGGGGAGGAGGCCAAGAGTATATATTCAGCATCCAGGGGAGCCACCTTTGGGAGGACAGGCGCAGGCACAAGGGGTGCACGGCCAAGAGGTAGACCAAGGCAGAAGGGGCCGCGGAAGATGCCACTATCCTGCTGCCAGGGTATACAGGCAGCGAAGCCGCTACCTTAATATGTCTGAGATGCAGTGCCGAAGGAGGCTCCGACTCTCAAGGGAGACAGTTAACTATATCTGTCAGATGATTGGGCCTGAGATCTCCCCTAACTGTGTGGGTGGACACCCTATGCCAGTGGCTCTAAAGGTCACAGCTGCACTCAACTTCTATGCCTCTGGCTCCTTCCAGGGCTCGGTGAACTTTGCGGCATCTCCCAATCAGCTGTCCACACTTGTGGCAAGCAGGTTACAGACGCTCTGTTCAGACTTGCATTGACCTTCACCCACTTCTGTTGGGACCAGGCAAGCCAGACACAGCGAGCCAGAGGCTTCGTGGCCATTGCTGGCTTCTCTCGCGTCCAGGGTGCAATAGACTGTACACATGTGGCCATCAAGGTGCCATCAGGTGAGCCCGGTGCCTTCGTCAACAGGAAGGGCTTCCACTCCATGAACGTGCAGATAGTGTGTGATCACAGGATGCAGATTTTACAAGTCTGTGCAAGGTACCCAGGCAGCTCCCACGATGCCTACATCCTCAGACACTCCCAGATGCCGGGGCTCTTCAGTACTCCAGCCTGGCTTGATGGGTGACAAGGGCTATCCCCTCAGAAGGGGCCTCATGATGCCTTTCCACCATCCAAGAACAGAAGATGAGCAGCGGTACAATAGGAGCCACTCCTCCACAAGGGCTGTGGTGGAAAGAGCCATTGGTCTGCTCAAGATGCACTTCGGATGCCTGGACCGCTGAGATGTCGCACTCCAGTACCCCCCAGATTGTGTCACTGATAGTGGTTGCATGCTGCACTTTCCACAATCTTGTGCTGGAAATGGGGGACGCTGTGGACGATGAAGACGTAGACGCAGTGGCTGCAGCTGCACACAATGAGTCCTGCAGTGAGTTCGAGAATAAGCATGCTGAGGGGGTAGAAGCTGACCCAAGCATACACCATGGAGGCAGGGACATCCGGAAGACTTTAATCCATTGAACCTTCAGCTAGGACACCACATATGGACCTCCAGGACAAGCCTGGGCTGCAGGCTCCATGCTCGACACCTAAGGGCAAAATCTGCTTGGATTGGAACATCAACTAAGGGCCTAGTTAATAAAGCTGAATGTCCCACAAATCACTCTTAACATTTTTGGAAACCATCCACCTGCAGAAGAAAAGAGGCACCCTCAGCCATGGTGACATGTCTGAATTTAATATTACAACCAAAGGAACTTAAAAAAACAAAATGACAAATGTGTTAAAAATCACACCAACTCATAAAGACCTCATTGCAGGCCAACACAAAAGCACCAGTGATAAACCCGTGGTGTGCCTAAGGTGCCTTATGTTTACGTTTTCGGGTGCTACATCCTGGTGCTGCCCCATCGCTGGGAGTAGCATCTGAGACAGCCTGCTCACTGTGCTGTCCTGTTGGCCTTGATGATCTGGGCGGTCGTCCTCTGGCCCGTGGAGCCTGTGCTGGCCCCACCTGGGAGGGAGCTGCCAGTTCCACAGCTGGCATCTCCCCAGTCGTTGTAGCATCACTGGATGCAACAGTCATGGGCTCATCTTTCCATAAGCAATGGCCAAGCCATGTTGCAAACTTCAATCACTGAACATTCAGCACTGCCAAGGCTGCTGGGAGAACAATGGTGACCTCACTGCTAGGTATACATACCTGCCTTTGGCACCCCAGCCTCACTGACACTGGTTGACCTGGGCGCATGGCGCCTCTCCAAATCTAGGGCCTCCTGCTTGAAGCAGCTGAGAATCGCCAGCTGGGCCAGCCTACCGCCAGTCCTCACCCGCTCGGTGGCATTATGTGCATTCTTCTCCTGAAAAGGAGAGAAGAGCGTTGATTAGTGCTACTTGCACTTGGATTCTCTTCGCGGACGGCCCACCCCAGCCAGAGTGGGACATTGCAGGGCTTCAGTGTCTCCTCATCCCGCTGCTGCCAAACACTCACACAAAGATGCTCAGCCTGTACCCCCCCATTCATTTGGCCAAATGCTGCCTACATTACATTTGGCACCACACAGTCTAACCTTCCATAGCAAGGAGGCGCAAGCACCCATCTCCACCAGGGCCAGAGTATTACAGAGTGGGGGAGGGTGGAGTGGGTGCGGACTGGGGTGTGGGATTGGTGGGTCGGAGTGCTCAACCCCTGGAAGCAAAGTTGGCGTCGGATCCATCTTCTTCCTGACTGCAGTCCTGGCCCACTAATGCACTTTTGCACTGCTGGGACTGATGGAGCTGCTGGTCAATCCCAGTGAGGGGCGCAAGTCCCACAATTTAGCACCACTGCAGCACCTTATGGCTGCGGGACAGTCTGGCACGGAGTGGGGTTAGCTCCATGCCAACTTTGTTTCTGGTTCTGGCCCTGGTGCAGATTGATAATACAGCTGAAAATGCTTTTATCACAAAAATAAGCAATTTAATAAGTGTCTAGTCCACAAACTGTGAATAACCTGATTTTAAATCACTGAATGACTTTAAAAATAGCTCATAGTGAAACATTTACTAATTTTATTGTTGTACACTTGACTGTCTCTTAGTAAATTAAACATTTTGTAATACTTAATTTTGTTTAACAAATATGCTTACTAAGACCGGAAATACTCAGCAGGCTATGGCAACATCGGTGGAGAGAAACAGAGTTAACATTTGATGAAAGGTCACAGGCCTTTCTCTCCATGTTGCTGCCATAATCTGATGAGTATTTCCGGCATTTTCTGTTTTTATTTTACATATCCAGCATTCACACTATTTTGCTTTTCAATTAGTGCTTACTAGTGCCCATCTGCATCTCAAACTAAAGTTCAATTTGAAGACCCTCCATGAACAAATGCCATTGGCCTTTATATTTAAGTAGTGCTTTTTTTGACATCAGGATGGCAGAAAGCGCTACACAGCCAACCGAAACCAACTGATTCTTGCTCAAATATTCTAACCGTTATAATAGCATGGCAACCATTTTGTACACAGTGAGGCTACACAATGAACAATAAGATAAATGCACAAGTAATTTGTTTTTAATGTTGGTTGAGATATATATTGGTCAGGTCATAGAAAC
This sequence comes from Cetorhinus maximus, assembly GCF_964194155.1. Taxonomy (NCBI): domain Eukaryota; kingdom Metazoa; phylum Chordata; class Chondrichthyes; order Lamniformes; family Cetorhinidae; genus Cetorhinus; species Cetorhinus maximus. Next base: position 43,878,450 of record NC_135891.1, on the reverse strand, counting down.
ATAGAAAATAGGAGTAGGCCATTCGGGCCTTCGGGCCTGCTCCACCATTCATTATGATCATGGCTGATCATCCAACTCAATAGCCTGTTCCCGCTTTCTCCCAATATCCTTTGATCCCTTTCACCCAAAGAGCTATATCTAACTCCTTCTTGAAAACATACTTTGGCCTCAACTACTTTCTGTGGTAGTGAATTCCACAGGCTCACCACTCTCTGGGTAAAGAAACTTCTCCCCATCTCAGTTCTAAATGGTCTACCCTGTATCCCAGACTGTGACCCCTGGTTCTGGACTCCCCCACCATCGGGAGCATCCTTCCTGCATCTACCCTGTCTAGTCCTGTTAGAATTTTATAGGTTTCTATGAGATCCCCCCCATTCTTCTGAACTCCAGCGAATATAATACTAACCGACTCAATCTCTCCTCACATGTCAGTCCCGTCATCCCAGGAATCAGTCGGGTAAACCTTTGCAGCACTCCCTCTATAGCAAGAACATCCTTCCTCAGATAAGGAGACCAAAACTGCACACAATATTCCAGGTGTGGTCTCACCAAGGCCCTGTATAATTGCAGCAAGACATCCCTGCTCCTGTACTCGAATCGTCTCGCTATGAAGGTCAACAAACCATTTGCCTTCTTTACCACCTGCTGCACCTGCATGCTTACCTTCAGCAACTGGTGTACAAGGACACCCAGGTCTTGTTGCACATTCCCCTCTCTCAATTTATAGCCATTCAGATAATAATCTGCCTTCCTGTTTTTACTACCAAAGTGGATAACCTCACATTTATCCACATTATACTGCATCTGCCATGCATTTGCCCACTTACTCAGCTTGTCCAAATCACACTGAAGCATCTCTGCATCCTCCTCACAGCTCATCCTCCCACCCAGCTTTGTGTCATCTGCAAATTTGGAGATATTACATTTAGTTCCCTCATCTAAATCATTAATATATATTGTGAATAGCTGGGGTCCCAGCACCAATCCCTGCGGTACCCCACTAGTCACTGCCTGCCATTTGGAAAAAGACCCACTTATTCCTGCTCTTTGTTTCCTGTCTGACAACCAGTTTTCTATCCATCTCAATATACCACCCCCAATCCCATGTGCTTTAATTTTACATGCCAATCTCTTATGTGGGACTTTGTCGAAAGCCTTCTGAAAGTCCAAATAAACCACATCCACTGGCTCCCTCTCATCAACTCTATTAGCTACATTCTTGAAAGATTCCAGTAGATTTGTCAAGCATGATTTCCCTTTCATAAATCCATGCTGACTCTGTTCGATTCTGCCACTGTTTCCCAAGTGCTCAGCTATTAAATCTTTTTTAATGGACACTAGAATTTTCCCCACTACCGACGTCAGGCTGACTGGTCTATAATTCCCTGTTTTCTCTCTACCTCCCTTTTTAAATAGTGGGGTTACATTAGCTACCCTCCGATCTGTAGGAACTGTTCCAGAGTCTTTAGAATCTCGGAAGATGACCACCAATGCATCCAGTATTTCTAGGGCCACTTCCTTACGTACTCTGGGAAGTAGATTATCAGGCCCTTGGGATTTATCGGCCTTAAATCCCATCAATTTCTCCAGCGCCATTTCCCTACTGATACTGATTTCTTTCAGTTCCTCCCTCTCACTAAACTCTGTGTTCTCCAACATGTCTGGTATGTTATTTGTGTCCTCCTTTGTGAAGACAGTACAAAAGTATGTATTTAGTTGGTCAGCCATTTCTTTGTTTTCCATTATAACTTCCCCTGTTTCTGACTGTTAGGGACCTACATTTGTCTTCACCAATCTTTTTCTCTTCACATACCTATAGAAACTTTTACAGTCAGTTTTTATGTTCTCCGCAAGCTTACTCTCGTACTCTATTTTCCCCTTCTTAATCAACCCCTTGGTCCTCCTTTGCTGAATTCTAAACTGCTCCCAATCCTCAGGTCTGTTTGTTTTTTCTGGCCAATTTGTATGCCTCTTCCTTGGATCTAATACTATCTCTAAGCCATGGTTTGACCACCTTTCCTGTTTTACTTTTGCCCCAGCCAGGAATAAACAATTGTTGCAGTTCACCCATGCGCTCTTTGAACGTTTGCCATTGCCTATCCACCGTCATCCCTTTAACTAACGTTTCCCAATCCATCATAGCCAACTCGCGCCTCATACCATTGTAGTTTCCTTTATTAAGATTCAGGACCCTAGTCTCAGAGTCAACTACATCACTCTCCATCTTGATGAAAAATTCTATCATATTATGGTCGCTCATTCCCAAGGGGCCTCGCACAACTAGATTGCCAATTATTCTTTTCTCATTACACAATACCCAGTTTAGGATGGCTTGTTCTCTAGTTGGTTCCTCAATGTATTGGTCCAGAAAACCATCCCACATACACTCCAGGAATTCCTCCTCTATGGTATTGTTACTAATTTGATTTGCCCAATTTATATGCAGATTAAAGTCACCCATAATTACAGATGTTTCTTTATTGCATACGTCTCTAATTTCCTGTTTAATGCCATTCCCAACATCACCACTACATTTTGAGGGTCTATATACAACCCCCACTAACTTTTTTTGCCCCTTAGTGTTTCTCAGCTCTACCCATACGGATTCCACATCGTCGGAGCTAATATCTTTCCTCACTGTTGCGTTAATTTCCTCTTTAACCAGCAATGCAACCCCACCACCCTTTCCTTTTTGTCTGTCCTTCCTAAATACTGAATACCCCTGGATGTTCAGTTCCCATCCCTGGTCACCCTGCAGCCATGTCTCCATAATCCCGACTATATCATACCTGTTTACATCTATTTGCGCGAGGTCATCAGGCGAACTCCCCTACTCTCCTTCAAATCGTGCAATGAGATCTTTAATATCCACCTGAGATAGCAGAAGGAGCTTCAGTTCTCATCTGAAAGACAGCAGACTCCCTCAGTGCTGCATGAAATGTCAGTCTGGATTATGTATTCAAACCTTTGAATGGATCTTGAACCAATGGCTTTCTGACTCCAAGGTGTGAGTGCCACCACTGAACCATGCTAATTAAAGCCCCACTGGCACTTTAAATAGTAATTAATTAGTTACCAGTCTTTTCTCTTATACTTTACTCTTAATATCAGCTGTTATCAATATCTAGTACTCTTTTTTTACTTTATTCACTTTGTCTCAGACTCACAATTTGCTCTGATATTTATTTGGAAATGTGTGACAATCAGGGGTGGGGTTGGGAAAATGGGACGAAATCCTATATTTGAAATTAATTTAGTACGCCTGTCTGTGGCGTTAATGCACTCATCTCATTATCATTTTACTTCCAGGTTTAGCCTCAATTAACCACCAGCAGGTATGAGGGCAATCCTAACTCCAGTACTTAAGGGCCAATCCAAAGATACGATTTGCATGAGCTTGGAGATGGAAGCAACAGAAAAAGAAAGGTCAGTGTGGATTCAGAATAATCAAAGGCTTCATTTGCTTTAATGATGCCTCCCTTAATGCGCTGCTAGGGGCTGTGAGGAGCCAGACATAGATGCTGTTCCCCAACAATGGAGGAAATTTGCCAAGAAGGTGTGGTTGGAGTTGCGGAGGAGATCAGTAGCAGGAGCATAGTGCTACATGCACGGATTCAGTACAGGATGCACCTTAATGACTGAACCACATCAGGAAAGGTCAGCACACTTGAACTTACATCTACATCCTGATAGACACATCACCACCTCCCCACCCACACCCCCAAATTCGGAATTGAAGAGTCTACTCCATCACATCAGCCCTGACACTCACTTACCTTGCAGGTGCACCCAACTATCTTCTTCTATGAACTTCCTCACATCTGCATTTGCCACTGTTACTCACCCCCATACGTATGCACACGAACAGGGGAGAGAGCTCATCCTCAGTGAGATACAACCAGAGTGAGTGTGGGTATTGGCAATTTGGTGCACAGTGGGAATTTGGTGCATAGGGGAATAGGTGCTCTTTGCATTTTTTTTGGCTATCCAACTTCTTAAATCTTCAGAGAGTGGTCTTGCCCTGCTGCAGCAGTAGAGACTACAAGGGAAAGGAATGACTGGTAAGTAGTGGGTCAGGTCGGGTAAGTATTTACTACTTTAATTGCTTATAGTTTAAGGTCTTTTTGAAGTTTATAGTTTGTATATTCTATAGTAACGAAGATCAGGAAAGAAGGGCCCTAGAGTAATTGATTTAAAAGGTTTAATTTAAAGGGATAAGTCATGGCAGGAGAGCTCAAAGCCGTGGTGTGCTCCTCGTGCTCCACGTGGGAAGCCAGGGACATTTCCAGGGACCAGCGTGTGTGCAGGAAGTGTGTCCAGCTGCAGCTCCTAGAAGCTTGGGTTTCAGAGCTGGAACAGTGGTGGGGGACACTGTGGAGCGTCCATGAGTCTGAGAGCATCATGGATAGCACATTTAGAGAGGTGGTCACACCACAGATGAAGGGAATTGAGGAAGGAAGGGAATGGGTGACCATCAGGCAGTCCAAGAGAAACAGGCAGGTAGTTCAGGAGTCCCCTGGGGTCCCACTCACAAATTGGTATTCCATTTTGGAGGCTGATTAGGGTGTTGGTTCCTCCAGGGAGTGCAGACAGAGCCAAGCTTCTGGCACCACAAGCAGCCCGTCTGTACAGGAGGGAAGGAAAAGAGAAAGAGCAATAGTAATAGGGGATTCTATAGTCAGGGGAACAGATAGGCGCTACTGTGGCTGTCAATGTGACTCCAGGATGGTGTGTTGCCTCCATGGTGCCAGGATCTGGGATGTCACTGAACGGCTGCAGGGCATCCTGAAGGGGGAGGGTGATAAGGCAGAGGTCATGGTACATGTTGGTACCAATGACATAGGTAGAAAGAAGGATGAGGTCTTGCATCAAGAATTCAGGGAGTTAGGCAGTAGACTAAAAAGCAAGACCTCTCAGGTTGTAATCTCTGGATTACTCCCAGTGCCACATGCTAGCGAGCTCAGAAATAGAAGAATAGCGCAGATGAATACATGGCTTAAGAGTTGGTGCAGGAGGGAAGGTTTTCGATTCCTGGATCACTGGGACCGTTTCTGGGGATGGTGGGACCTGTACATGCAAGACTGCCTACATCTGAACCAGAGCGGGACTAACATCCTTGCGGGCGGGTTTGCTGGTGCTGTTGGGAGGAGTTTAAACTAATTCAGCAGGGGGAGGGGACACAGAATGTTAGCAGAATAGGGACACATCATAATACAGTAAAACAATCAAGTAGAGGGAGTACAGCTGCATTAGGTTTCAAGGGAGTAAGGCAAGGCTGGATGGATTCTACTTTAATGCCAGGAGTTTTACAGGTAAAACGGATGAGTTAAGGGTGAGGATTGACACGTGGAATTGTGATATAGTAGCCATCACTGAGACATGGCTGAGGGAGGGGCAGGATTGGCAGCACAACATTCCGGGATATAGAAGCTTTAGGTGAGACAGGGGAGGGGGTAAAAGAGGAGGAGGCTTTGCATTATTAGTTAAGGAGTCAGTTACTGCAGTAAGGAAAGATGATATCTTGGAGGGGGTATTGAATGAAGCTTTGTGGGTAGACCTTAGGAATAAAAAAGGAGCAGCTACATTGTTAGGTGTTTATTATAGTCAGCGGGAAATTGAGGAGCAAATATGTGCACAATTTGCGGAGGTGTGTAAAAACAATAACAATAGGGTAATTATATTAGGTGATTTCAACTTTCCCAACATTAATTGGGATAGACATAGTGTTAAGGGCTTGGATGGAGTGGATTTCTTGAAATGTGTACAGGAGAACTTTTTAGGTCAATATGTAGAGGGTCCAACAAGGGACGGCATAGTGCTGGACCTAATTCTGGGGAATGAAGCCAGACAGGTGGCTGAGGTGGCGGTGGGGGAGCATTTTAGTGATAGCAACCACAACAGTTTAAGTTTGTTATGGACAAAGAAATAGACAAGTTGCAAAAAAATGTTCTGGATTGAGGGAGAGTGGATTTTAGTAAAATAAGGCAGGATCTGGCCAAGGTAGACTGGGAACAGCTACTTGTGGGGAAATCTACAGAGGAGCAGTGGGGGGTGTTCAAAAAAGAAATGGGGAGGGTACAGGCTCAACATGTTCCCTCTAGGGTGATAGGAAGGAGTAACAAGCCCAGAGAACCATGGATGACCGGAGACATTCAGGTTACGATGAGAAGGAAAAGAAAGGCTTTTAGCAGGTACAAGGGGAGCAAATCAGCGGAGGCATTAGTGGAGTACAGAAAGTGCAGGGTGGAGCTTAAGAAAGCAATTAGGAGAGCAAAGAGGGGATATGAGAAAGCTCTGGCTGGTAAAAGTAGGGAAAATCCCAAGATATTATGTAAGTATATCAATGGGAAGAGGATAACCAGGGAAAGAGTAGGGCCCATAAGGGACCAAGGGGGCAATCTATGGGTGGAGCCAGATGGCATCGCTAGAGTGTTGAATGAATACTTCACATCAGTCTTCACCCAAGAGAATGAGAATGAAGGTATCAAACTCAGGGGGAGAGACTGCAAGGTTCTTAAGCAAATTGATGTAGGGAGTGACAAAGTATTGGAGGTGTTGGCAGGCTTAAAAGTCGACAAATCTCCAGGTCCGGATGATTTGTGTCCCAGACTGCTGAGGGAGGCAAGGGAGGAGATCGCAGGGGCTCTGACTTAAATTTTTAATTCCTCTCTGGCCACGGGGGAGGTGCCAGAGGACTGGAGAACAGCTAATGTGATTATGCTAATTAAGAAGGGTTGTAGAGATAAGCCAGGGAACTACAGGCCAGTGAGTCTCATGTCAGTGGTAGGGAAACTATTGGAGAAATTCTGAAGGAGAGAATCTATCTCCACTTGGAGAGGCAAGGTTTGATCAGGGATAGTCAGCATGGCTTTGTCAGAGGGAGGTCATGCCTAACAAATTTGATTGAATTTTTTGAGGAGGTGACCAGGTGTGTAGATGAGGGTAGTGCAGTTGATGTTGTTTATATGGATTTCAGAAAAGCCTTTGACAAGGTCCCACATGGGAGACTTATAAAGAAGGCAAATACACATGGGATACAGGGTAATTTGATAAGGTGGATTCATAATTGGCTTAAGTTGTAGGAGACAGACGGTGATGACAGAAGGCTGCTTTAGTGACTGGAAGCCAGTGTCCAGTGTCGTACCACAGGGATCTGTGCTGGGTACCCTATTATTTGTCATTTATATAAATGACATAGATGACTATGTGGGGGGTAGGATTAGTAAGTTTGCGGATGACACAAAGATAGCCGGGTGGTTAACAGCGAGGTTGAGTGTCTTGGGCTACAGGGAGATATAGATGGGATGGTCAAATGGGCAGATAAGTGACAGATGGAATTTAACCCTGAAAAGTGTGAGGTGATACACTTTGGAAGGAATAATTTGACAAGGAAGTATTCAATGAACTGCATGACACTAGGAAGTTCTGAGGAACAAAGGGACCTTGGCGTATGTGTCCATATATCTCTGAAAGCAGAGGGGTATGCTAGTGGGGTGGTGAAAAAGGCATATGGGACACTAGCCTTTATCAATCGAGGCATAGATTACAAAAGTAGGGAGGTCATGTTGGAATTGTATAGAACCTTGGTGAGGCCACAGCTGGAGTACTGTGTACAGTTCTGGTCACCACATTATAGGAAGGATGTGATTGCACTGGAGGGGGTGCAGAGGAGATTCATCAAGATGTTGCCTAGGATGAAACATTTAAGTTATGAAGAGAGGTTGCATAGACTTAGATTGTTTTCATTGCAGCGGAGAAGACTGAGGGGCAATCTATTCGAGATGTATAAGATTATGAGGGGCATGGACAGGGTGGATAGGGAGCAGCTGTTCCCCTTATTTGAAGGGTCAGTCACAAGGGTACATAAGTTCAAGGTGAGGGGCAGGAGGTTTAGGGGTGATGTGAGGAAAAACCTTTTTACTCAGAGGGTGGTGACGGTCTGGAATGCACTGCCTGGGAGGGTGGTGGAGGCGGGTTGCCTCACATCCTTTAAAAAATACCTGGATGAGCACTTAGCACGTCATAACATTCAAGGCTAAGGCCAAGTGTTGGTAAATGGGATTAGGTAGGTAGGTCAGGTGTTTCTCACGTGTCGGTGCAGACTCGATGGGCCGAAGGGCCTCGTCTGCACTGTGTGATTCTGTGATTCTGTGATGCCTCTCCCTGCTAGGGACCCCAACCAAATGCACTGAATCTATTGTGTGAACATGTCACTGCAGTCACTCATAAGTCAGTTTGTTCCCTGTTGCAGGAGTAATGAGCACAGAATACATGAAAGGGAACAGAACTGCGCCTCCACAGATCACACAGCCCACAAGTACAGAGGAGGAGGCACTGGAGATCAGTGACTTTTCAGTGTCCGTGGCCATTGGAGATGGTGGTAGTTGGGGTGAGGGGGCGGGGGGGTGGTGGGGTTGGTGGTGGTGCTGTTGTTAGGGTTTTTGTGCAGAGTTGGAATGACTCCAGAGCCATTTAAAAATGGGCAGAAACTGATTCCGGGATACCTGCTCCCATTCCCAGCATCCCCAATTTTCAGTGGCACAGGATAAGCATGTCAGTGGTGAGCTCAACCCTTGCACTCCCATCCTGACTAGCTCTATTGTGCATCTCCTAGACACCACACCCACCGCCGACAATTTTTGTGGAGTCAGGCCAACTTCTCCATGATTCGTGGTTCACGGGTCTCAGTGGATTCATGAGCCATGATTTGGATTCGGGAACCTTTTGAAAGTTAAAGTCAAAAGGTCTTATGCATGTTCCCCATGCCCCCTCCAAGCCAACTCATGCTTCTCCACCCATACGCAATAGCCCTTTTACTTTCCATGCCAACTCATGGCACATCCACGCTGATTCATCCACTATACACTCTGTACAGAACAAATGAACTCTATAGTAACTAGTGCATATGTGTAACTGCTTTAAAAAAATACCCATTCATAATTTTCTTTAAAAATAATTGCAGTTGCCACAAGCCTATAAAAGCATCAATCAACCAGACCTTTAAAGTATCAATAGCAGAAGCTATAAGTATCTCTAAATGTGCAAATAAACATTGAGCTATTGACAAAAGAGGTCACAGAAAAAATAGCTTTGTGTTGTTAGATTTGAAGATCATGAGGGACCTGGACAGTGTAGATAGGGAGAAACTGTTCCTACTTGTGAAAGGATCAAGAATGAGAGGGCATAGTTTTAAAGTAATCAGCAAAAGAAACAACAGCGAAATGAGGAGAATCTTTTTCACACAGCAAGTGGTTAGGGTCTGGAATGCACTGCCTAAGAGTATGGTAGAGGCAGGTTCAGTCAAGGTATTCTAAAGGGAATTAGGCTATTTTCTGAAAAGGAAGAATGTTCAGGGTTATGGAGAGAAGGTGGGGGAATGGCACAGGGTGAATTACTTATTCAGAGAGTCAGTGCAGACGTGACGGGCCGAATAGCCTCCTTCTGTGCTGAAGCAATTCTGTGATTCTATAAATTCATAGAGCTGTCATTCAAGCAAAGTGAACACTTTTCTTCAGCTCAGTAAACAAAATTAATCCTTTTATGAGATTCTGGGCTCTCAGATAAGCATGCATGATGCTCCCCCCCCACACCCCAACCTTGCAGTTTCCTTCTCTGATGTCCAGCTGCATGTCTCTCAACAGCAGGCTGCTGCTGCATCTGGTCATGGTGCTGCTCATCTGAGCTCCAATCTAAGGAAGCCAAGGTGCCATCTATCTTGATGTGATTCAGTTTTTTAAAAAATAATTTTATGGGATGTGGGCATCGTTGGCTAAGCCAGCATTTATTACCCATCCCTAATTTCCCTTGAGAAGTTGGTGGTGAGCTGCCTTCTTGAACTGCTGCAGTCCCTATGGTGTAGGTACACCCACAGTATTGTTAGGGAGGGAGTTCTAGGATTTTGACCCAGTGACACTGAAGGAATGGCGATATATTTCCAAGTCAGGATGGTGAGTGGCTTGAAGGGGAACTTCCAGATGGCGGTGTACAGTAATTGCTCACGTAAAGTTGACTCAGTCAACATTGTTTCATTATGACGTCTCTGATACAATAGGGAACATATATCCTTTTAAAGTCAGGACCATTATGTCACTATTATGTCGTTTACTTTGTATTTGGGCTGATTGTTCCAACTTTCTAGTAGGTTTTATTACAGCATCTAGAGAAAAATATGCAAAGGATATGTAGTAAAAAAAGTCATAAATTGGGTTTATAATTAGAAACATTTACAAACATTACAGTCCAATTATACTCAAGCTGCGAGTCCCCTGAAATTGCAGACCCTTTTGGAGAGAATCTCCGACTCTAACCCACTGGAACAGGCAGCTTTGTGCCCGAAGAATAGGGAAGGCTGGAGGAAGCAGACCTTAAAGCACTGCAATGGATTCAGATCCTGTGTGTACACAACTCCCACTGATTCCATCCTCTGGGAACACTGCGGAATAAACAGTTCAGCCCAAGAATGGCCCCTTCCCTCCCCCGATTACTCTGTTCCGAAGTGGCGCCCACATCTCCTGAGTGGAGAAACTAAATTATTTTATTATTAATTAATTCATCAGCTGCGAAACTCTTCATATACTGGAGTTGTTGATGCCTATGTTGACTTTCGCAGCCTCGAAAAATCTCTCCAAAAATGGAGGTTAATAAGCTGAGTATAAAAGTGAACTTCTGCCATGGGTGTGGGTGGTCATCACTTTAAAATGTCTTTGGTATCTAATGCAAAGAGTGGGCATGTCTTAAACTCCTATGCATCTTCGTAACACAGCCTGTATCGCCTGCTTGATCTGTTGCACCCAGTTATAAAGTACCGATAAGTAAAACGTCCACTTGTAGGGTGAAATATTGAAGCTTTAATGTGAGAATAGCATGTTGTGGCTGAATAAATGGTTGACATATATGCTGAGTATATTTTGTGGCTGAATAAATGGAGTTATCTTATATGCCAGGTCGACTTGTACGCTGCGATCTATGGTAGTTATCAGATCAGAAACAGGTCAATCCACCATTACAATAAATTGATCTCTGACTCCCTCCTGACAGTAACCAGCCCTTTCACAGTGGGTGGCTCTGAAAAGAACCTAACTCCAGTGTGTATATTAATTCTTATGGGAAAATCCGATTCACTTATCATTGTTTCACTAAAGTTGCACTTAATGCAACTACGACGTTTAGTGAGGTTTTCTTGTAAATCTCCAAAGTATATAAAGTAAACTCTCACTCAAAGTATTGTGAACAGACCCTTTCCCAATAACAGGTAAGAAAACAGCTGTGAGTACTGAATATTTATTACAGTCTTTCCATGAGTTTTAATTAGCTCCTTGATCAGTTGACTTTGTGTACTCATCTTGTTTTCTATTTTCAGACAGCTTGGAAAAACCTGTGGATGCACTTTTAATTTTGAAGGTGAGTTGAAATATTGCTCAAAGTGAGTGATTAGCACATATAAATAGGCAACCTGCCTCTCAGGGAGTTAGGTAAAGGCAGGCTAATGTGCCTCAATTAAACGCAGAAGTTGGTGGATAGGAGCTAACTTTCCAACAAGCTTGCACTTTTCCTGGTTCTTACCACCAACCGCACTCAAACCCACATGCTCCTCAAAACTTACCCCCTGAACAGGATGCTGCTTGGTGCCAAATGGCGCTTTAAACAACTCTTTGGGGAGGATTTTCCCCTCATCGGGCGGGCTAGGCGGGGGCAGGTGGGGGCGGGCAGGAAGCTGACCACTGCCTACGATCGGGGCTGGACCACGATTTCGTGTTGGCAGGCCAATTAAGGCCCAACCAGAGTGAAACACGAGCGGCAGTGCTCAGCCCTCGAGGGAGGGCGAGCGCGAACTTTGCGGCTGCGCACTGGAAGAGCTCCCTGAGGCACAGAGCTAGCTCAGGGAGATGAATGTTTTCAAAATAAAAAATAAAGATTTCTGAAATGTTATAAAACATCCCCTCATCTGACTCTGTCGCATGAGTAGGGACATTTTATTAATTACATTTTTAAATTTTTACTTTATTTTTATTTGCTGTTGGAAACCTCATCCCGCCCATGGATGAGGTTTCTTAAAAATGCAAAGGCTGCTTGGCTTTTTCGCCTGCCCGCCAACCATAGAAGATTTCTTTCACAATCTCTCCTTTGCCTCCACCTATCACTGACCTTATATCCAGCTTCACTGTTCCGCCCCCACTGGCCTCCCCCCACCCCCCCAAAACAGAATACATTTCACCACATTTCTACTTCCCTTTATCTCTGAGGAAGAGTCATACGGACTCGAAACGTTAACTCTGTCTTTCTTACCACAGATGTTGTCAGACCTGCTGAGTTTTTCCAGCATTTTTTGTTTTCGTTTCAGATTTCCAGCATTTGTAGTATTTTGCCTTTATCCATACAATGTCATCCAGATGAAGGTGAGTTTGACAGGTCTGCTACCTGAATGAAAGATCCATTACACATAGCAGCCACAACTGCAAATGAATTACAATGGTCTTTTGTACAAATAAGGAAATAGCTAGAAGTCATTATCACTGGTAAGATATTCTGCCAATTCCATAGAAACCTGGATATAATTACTGGGCCAAAACTAGCTCTTTAATGTAAATCCTTAACTTGATGTTACATTTTTAAATTCTGACAGCTAACAAAATTGCCTTTTAAAGATGCATTGTCATCCTTTTAAGAAGGTGTTAGGATTTATTTCATAGTACTGCCTCAATCTGCTCCAGAGGCTGTTTCCCTAACTGCTAATATAGTCATCAGGAGAGATTGTGCTGTAATAGAAGCAATGTTGTAACATGGGACTGAAGGGAGACAAATATGTTTCTAATTTATAATGGGGGATTTGAGAATACCCCAGGGAATAGCAGATTTACAAACTTGTGATGACTGAAATAACTGAAAGAATCCTGAAAGAGAGAATCATGAAGAATCCTGAGAAATACAATACAATAAGAAATAATCAACTTGTCTTTAAACCTGGTGGACTCTGCTTGATTATTTATATTGGAATTTCATGAGGGTATAAGCAAGATACTTCCCAAGAAAACTGAGTGATTTAATTTGCCTGGGCTTTAATAAAATCTTTGACAGGTCACTACATAGGGGATTACAAGGTAAGAAGGCACAAAATAGATGATCAATTTTTGCAGTGGATAATTAAATGGCTAGATCAGAGGGCCAAAGGATATTATTACGGGAGCAGCATCAATATGGAAAGAGTAAATAGGGAGGATAAATAGGGATTGGTTCTAGGGCTATTGTTGTTTTCAACCTATGTTAATGACTCAGAGGAAGAAACAATAACAAAGCTGACCATGGGGGAATTTACTGTTGCCGCTTGAGCAGACTATGAGGTGGTGTGGTGGGTGGGTGTTAGGTGCCATAGAGTTGGGATGGGATATACTAGGGGTGGAACTCCAATGGCGCAACATTGGGCCTGCATTCTACCAGTGACGAGAAACCTTCAAGTCAGCGTGGCTGCTAAGATGCAGCGGGAAGCCAGTTGTGCTCATTGTGCAGGTAATTAGTGATCATTTAAATGTGACTAAATACGATTTATTGTATCATTCCAAAGTAAACGAGCAAACACGGGGATCACATGGTGTCAAATCCCCAACCTCTTAAAGCTGGTGGCACCCAGGTTCGGTTGTGGAAGTCAGCCTTATTGGAGCTGCCTTCAGTGTGCTTTGCATAGTTGGAAGAAAGGGGAGAGGAAACCATTGTCACAGCGAGATGGGAAGCCTCTAGCCGAGGGGCAAGGGCCAGTGGTCGGCTCTGAGGGCCTGAGGTTTCAGATTGTAGCCTTTGCCTCTCATTGGGACAAGCCGATGCTCAATGCAATAGCATTTGTGGGGATTGACAAGACCAGAGGTCCAGAAGAACTTTCTTGCAAGGGCAGCGCACAATAAAGGGAGATAGCAGCACGTATGGAACTCATCCACCCAGTTCTCCTGGCCCCCATGTGGAGGAGGAGCAGCATTGAGGAAGGGAGAACCAGGCTTTGAAAGCAGCAGTGCAACAGCGGCAGCAATAAGCAGCAATAGGGCCAGTATACAGCTGGGCAAGCCACAGAATGGCGCCATAGACCGGCAGCAGGATTCCGTGCTGAGACAGGACCAACGGTGCCCCAGGATATTCCAAACTTGCTTGAGCTACCTCCAGATGTTGGTGCACCATGCCAACAAAGACTGCAATTGTCAAGAGAGGCTGTCACCAACCAGTGCGTAATGCTGCAGAACAAGTTCCAACCTGGTGGACAGCCAATACTATTGGTGATGAAGGTCACCATTGTATTGAACTTCTACGCATCCAGCTTCCTAGAGGGATCCATTGGGGACATGTGCAGGGTCCCTCAGGTAGCATTATGTGTACTTCAATGCTGCACTAAGGAGGTCATCAATGTTTTGTTCAAAAGGGCTGGAGAGTTTGTGTGCTACCAAACTGACCCTCATAGCCAGGTAGAAGGTTCCATTGACTGTAGGGCCTTTGCAGGATTTTTTCTAGTGAAAGTGTAATCAATTGCACTCGTGGCCATCAAAGCTCCCTCAGACCAGCCAGTGACCTTCATCAACGGGAAGGGATTCCACTTGGTCACTGTTCAACTGGTCACCCAAAAGCGCATCCTGCAGGTGCGTGTCATTTCCCTGGGAACAGTCATGACGCATGTATACTTTGTGTTGCCCAGGGCCGCAGATGTTCCAGTCCTCCACACATCTTCAGGGCTGGACCCTTGGGGTGCCCCCTTAAGACATGGCTGCTGACACCAATGAGGAATCCTTGCATTGCAGTGGAGGACCATTACAATGTCTGCCATGAGTCAACCCAAGCAGCCTTCAAGCAGGCCATTGGCTTCCTAAAGGTGAGATTCCATTGCCTGGATTGAACTGGCGGAGTACTGCAGCATGACTCAGTAAGGATTTTCTGTACGCTCGTCATGTGCTGGGCTCTGTACGACCTCACATTGCATGGTGGGGTTGGTGGAGGGGGGTGATGTCTTGTATCCCAAGGATTTGGTTGAACCTCAGTCTTCATCTGATGAGAATGTGCAAGAAGGTGTAGAGCAGGTAGAACAGGATGATAAGGTCCATGCATCATTGGGAAGGGACATTAAATGGAGCCACAGGACAAGCTAATTCATACCTGCTGTCTGCAACCATGTTGCCCTTGAAATATCTGCCTAATAAATACTCCACCCACTATTAGCATGATATCTCCTTTCATTTATTACTCATAATGATCTAGCACCCAGCCTAGCATGATGCCCATATGAGGAGATGAGGAGACTTCACCTTCCTCCACACTGCTGTATGCTCTTCAGGTTCTCAGTTTAAACAAAGGGGTTGAGGGGTCTTTCAGATGAACCAAAGGGGGTGAGGGGCCTTCCAGTTGAGCGTAGGGAGGTGAAGGCTTTTCTTCGGGGTAACCAAAGGGATCTTCACCACTCATATAAGCCTGAAGATTAAGGGAGCACTGAATCCCTTAATGATGGCACCAGCACCTGCCTTTTTGTCAGCTGATGCCAGGATTGGTACCATGCTACCTGCTCCCACCGTATGATTGGACAGGCACCGTGCCTCAATTATATTAACTGGTTAGCTGCCACGTAATTGCAGTCATCCCCACATCCCTTCTGATTGCCGATGGCGCCCGGTTTCAGGTCCGTCTCTGAGAGCAACACTGCGGGAATTAAATTCAGCCTCATGTCTGGAGGCTGAATTGGAAATCAAATTGTAAGCAATGGTCATTAGTTGGGAGCAAATGCACCAATTGTAGAGAGATGTGGATAGATCAAACAATGAGCCAAGAGGTGGGAGATATCTAAGCAAATGCAAAATCATGAAACCAGGAAAGGGAAATAAACACTGGAGGTAGAAAATAAATGGGAACAAACTATCTAATTGAAAGGGTGAGCATCGAAGGCTCCATATAGTGTACACTGTAGTGCAGCATACAGAGATGTAGGGCAGAATTTTACACCTCGCGGGTGGGCGCGCGCCTGACCCGAAAGGACATGAAATAGCGTGAGCTGATGTCAGGCGAGTGTCCCAATGTCATCCCACACGCGAGCAATCTTCAGGTCGATGAGTGCACCCGCCGACAATTAAGAAGGCAATTAAGTCCATTAAGGAGGCAATTGAAAACAACTTTTCGTGGCCTGTCCACTTTTTTGGTTGATGGATGAGCCAATTGGTCAGGCGGCCTTTACATTTTTGCTCAAGCCTCAATCCAGGGCGGCACGAAATCTCAGTGGGGAAATAAAATAAAAAGAGATATCTGGGGACTGGTTTTTTTTATGAGGCATGCTTTCAGGTTTTCAGGTGCTTGATTGGGCTGCATAGACATATTTTGCAGCATTTTTGTTGTTTTGTTTATTCTGTGGAGGTCTGCTGTTCCCTGAGGCAGCTGTCTGCCTTCAGGGAGCTCAGTGGAAGCGCTCACCAGCACCCGCGGTGACATCGGCACCCGCCCTCTTCCCGCCCCCACCGGCAGTGCTGAGCCTTTCTCAGGACGTGTTTCACGCTGGCTGGCCGTTAATTGGCCAGCGAGCATGACATCGCAGTCGGGGGACCGTTTCCTGTCCGCTCGTGGGCCCACCGATCATGCGTGCCCGATGAGCGGAAAATTCAGGCCATAGTTTTCACTGGAGTAGAGTATTTTAACCTGTTTAATAGGCATTTACATATTTGAAAACATTTATGATCAGCTACACAGCCAGATGAATAAGTTACATCACCAGTTGAATCATTGCACATCTGTTTACAAACATCTGTTGAGTTGACCCACCATAAATACTCATTAAAATCCAATGTTCAGAATCTCCAAATATGTAATTTTTAGAAAGAATGTTTAAATGCTAGTTACCCTGACGAGTTGTTGCAGCAGATGTCGAGTTGCACAGTTATTGCAAGATTTGTCGCTGAAACCCAACGCAGGCTATTTCAGTGGATCATTCCACTGGGCAGCAAAACACGTTTGATATTAAAAATGGCCTATATTTAGGTTATAATTTAAACATTTTATTGCTGGTTAGGATTTAACAAGGGCACATTATACTTGATTATTGGAACTACATTTAGTGGAAGGGTTATTGCCTATGTAAATTATCATTGTAATTACTTACCTCCATTGTGAGTTATTACATATTACCCTGTGTATAATTTAACTTGCAGGAGGTAGGGCTTATGGTAGTGAAAGGGTTAAAACATAAAGATCTACGCCGATAGGATTGTATCATGTACTGTGAGGTGCCCATTACATCCCATTCTATCACCCTGTTGCAGTTTTGCAATAAATATATACAAAATGGTTCAACTCAGTGTTTGAAACTTGGTCCATGTCTAAACACAAGCATGTATTATGTTTCTTGCCCTGTTCTGTTGGCACAGATACCCTATTCAACATCTGGCATTGATCAGCAGTGCTGCAAAATAGGACATTTCTTTGGTTTTGCTGTAAGAAAACAAAATACAAAAGTACAACAATTAACATACTGAAATTGTAAGACAGCTGTTATACACATTGTGCAGAAACACTACGTAATAATGATATTCATATCTATTTATTATTTAAATTTATATTTGCTTAAAAATATAGTAACATGGCCCTTAAAGTTATAACTGGAAAAGGGGGCTGGAAACTCACCTGGTTGTTCTGGCAGGGATATGCTTCGTGGGCACTTTTTTGGGATAATATGCTGAGATTTTTGTATAATTAAGCTTTTGTGAAGCACCCTGGGATGTTTTTCCATGTTAGAGGTGCCATTTAAATGCAAGTTGTTTATGTTGAATCTGGAAGTGGATAATCTGGTATGACTTGCATTGATCATAGTTCACATGAAGTGATTCATGTAATGCACATCTAATGGTAAACCTGTTTGGATTATCCACCAGTTATGTGCGTATGCACACCACTGTACAGTCACATTAATGTCAGGCATAATGATATCATTATGTTCTGGTGTTCTGGACAAAGTCTGAGCATTCAGGATGTGGTTAAAGTCCGATGAAGATACTTGTGTTACGTTAAAATAGAATGTGAAATCTGCTGCAGTGACAAATTGCAACCATTCAATTTAACAGAGACCTAGTGAAAAAGAAAATGTAAAACAGTGGGACAGAAAAATTAATGTTTATTCCCCCCTCTGAAATTTTGGAATGGAACACCTGCTACCTGCACCCTGCAACAGATCAGATGGCAGCATTAATATAATCAATTTCAGATCTTATTTTGCAAGGTATGTGAAGCAGCAAAGGCAGGGTACAAATGAATCAGAGACTCTGAAGGTCTCTGGTTATTGTTGTGTTACCTTAATTGTGAATATGTCATTCAAATTCCATTTTATTTTTAAGGGATTTGATTGCTGTTTTCGGTGGGTTGGGGGGGTGAAAGAGATCGGCATTATTTTTGTCATCACACACAAGTGACTAAATATCGTTTTCATTGTGACAATTTTGCTATAACTATGCATGAGTTCATTGAATTTACAAATGCAGATATAAAACAATGATAATACATTTTATTTTGTAATAGACCTTCAAGTAGTAGGCCCCTTTTGGCAGCAGATTTATACTGAATTATGTGAAGATTTAAAATTTGAAAAAATTTGATACCAGGGCTCACATCCAGCCCAAACAAGTGGATTCTCTTTTACAGATAAAAGTGAGAAAGAGAAAAGGACAGGATGAATGTGAGAGTTACCTGCTCATCAATGGCCTCCGGTGGTCCCTTTAAGGATGAGTGGTTAGATCATGATTACAGTCAGAAAAACAGAATTGAATATGCTTGACACATCCTCTGCCCAGTTCCTGCAAAATTTGTTAGTCGGGTCCTAAAACAGTGGGTAGATTTGCATATTCAGGGGATCTAATGCCTGATCCAGGGGTGCACCCTGACCACTCAAAAGGTCCTTGGAGATCGAGTGCTGGAGATAGCAAGCAGAAATTGGTCTGCCCACATGCATTTTGCATCCAAAAAGGCAGATGCAATGGGGACTAGTTTTTCCCCTAGTAAAGTGCCGACCTTGTCTGTACTCTTAGCTCTGAGTCAAAAGGTTGTGGGTTCAAACTCCAATACACAACATTAAGCATATAGTTTATGAAGTGTTACAAAATAATTACGTGCAGAAACAGCTCATTCGGCTAAGCAGGGCCATGTTGGTGTTCATGCTTCACGTGAACTTTCTTCCACTCCACTTCATCTGATCCCATCAACAGCTGACACTTCAGAGCAGTACTGAAGAAGCATGAGTGAGAGGTGCTGTCTTTCAGATGAAATTTTAAACCAAAGCTTCATTTCCCTTCTCAGGGGTGGACATAAAAGATCCTATGGTACTATTTATAAAAGCACTCAGGTGTTATCTTGTCAAACATTTATTGCTCGGCTAGCATGATTAAACACACAGGAAACATAAAGAAAACATGGGAAGTATGTGACTTGGGCCACATACCTCCTACCAACTAGACTGCACAGACACATTTGCCCCATTAGAAGTTAAGGTTTGGACATCTACTTCCTACCTAGATAAGTTAAAATTCTCACTTGACCACTTGCGATCAGAGGTGTTACCCTGCTAAATGGTGGGGAGGAGGGGGCGGGGTGGTGGTGATTGTGTTTTAGGCCTCAGAAAGTAAATTTGCATATTCCTGGTAGTGAGTTGTACATGTCAATTTTCTTTTTTAAAAATTGGGTATGTTTGAATCTATAATGGTTTGAAATGTGTCAGCCTGGGATTTTTTTCTTTCATTAATAAATTGCAAGCAATGCAATTTGGAGCCATGCAATCTTGCTAAATTTTATTTACCAGCATAAATACATAATTTTCTTTCATATGAATTTAGTACTGCTGACTGAAAATTGACAGCTCTCTGTTGTGCCTCACTGCACTCAAACAGCTGCAAGCTACATTGGGACTCAACAAAGTCAGGTGAAAATTTTGGAGGAAAACGTTATTTTGCAATTTTAAGTGCCCCCGCTCCCCCTCACTCCCACCCCTTCCCCCTCCTCACTAAAGGAATGTTGGAAGCATTATATCTTTAAACTGGGTGGTGGAAGGTGGGGTGGTGTGGGGATGGGACCCAACACCGCTCAGCCAAGTTAACTTATGTGTGGAAACACACTAATGGGAGAGAATAAGATAACCGCTCCCAACTCTGCACAGTCTACCAGTGCCAATGACAGAGGTGAATCTTTGAGAGATAACACCCACATTAACTTTCAGGGCCAGTGTCATGAATTTTAACTCTTGACAGCTTCTGTGGGCCAAGCACGCCCTCAAAGGCTGTCAAGAGTTTCTTACAAACATTCAGTCCACATGGAACTTGTCAGCAGATCTGCTGATTGAATCCTGAAATGCAATGAGAACATCAAGTAAACCGAAGACCAATTAAGGTTTCAACGCTCACAAATCGTTTTATGTAAGGATTCCACTCATTAATATCCAGGATCATACTTAGATTGCAATACACAAAATGTATGCAATGTTAATCTCCAATTGTGTCTCTGAACTGAAAGCTCAGTGGGTACATGTTTAAATAGAGGAATTGCTTTTGCAACTGGAAGAAATTCTTGATTTTCGCAAAGATTAAAGAGACCAGCTAGAAGGATATCATCACTGGCAGTTGTTGTTAAGGGCTTTCCACATGCCACTTTTGTTTGGTAGATCTTTTAAAAAATATATTAACAAATAAATTATGAATTTTGTACTGCCAGCAGATGTTCACAGCTGACAGTAATAAATTCATACAAAATAAAATTATATATTTATGCTGGCTAATAAAATTAGCAAGAGTGCGTGGCTCTAAATTGCCTTGTTTGCAATTTATGAATAAAAATAAATCCCAGGCTGACACATTTCAAACCATTATAGATTCAAATGTACCCAATTTTTAAAAGATAATTGACATGCACAACTTCTTGCCTTTTGGGACCATGCCTCCTGTGCAGTAGTTGTGGGCTGGAAGCACTGAGAGGTGTGCGTGTGGCTACAATTTAAATATGAAGCCCAGCATGAGGAAGTGGTGAGGTGAGGTGACGGCGTGGCGGGCGAATTGGAGGCTGCCCACCAGCGAAACGGCATGTTTCCTGGGAATGCATGATCAATGAGGCAGGATTGGGATGATACGGTGTGAAAAGCCGCCATTGCAGCCGGCTGGTAAAGTGTTCTTTTTCTGCCCAGTACCTCACTTAGTGCAAATTGGGGACGATTCTGCCCTGTATATTTAAATTGATTTGCAATTTGCCTTGTTCATTTTGATCTTAAGTCTTACTTCTAACATTGAATTGATCTTAAAATCAAAGGCCAGGAAATTGGTTTCATGTCTGAAACTGGCACATTGTGAATGGCTCGCTTGTAACATATGTATGTAGATGCACGCCTGATGTTTGCTAGAATTTGGACTCAGGCCTCATCTATATATATCCAGCAAGCTAAGAATGCCAATCGGGCAACCTGATATAGCGCACTGGTCAGGATGCTAAACAGGCCTGCAGGTAAGTTCTGGGAAAGAGGAGGAGGTAAAAGAAGGGGTGGGGCAGAGAGCAAGTGTGAGCTCACAGTTTCACTGTGAAACCATAAGGAGCTTTTAAACTACTCTTTTTTTAAATCATTTATGGAATGTGGGCACAGTGACAAGGCCAGCATTTATTACACATCCTCAATTGCCTTTGAGAAGGTGGTGGAGTGCTGCCTTATTAACAACTGAGAGGCTTGCTAGGCCATTTCAGAGGATAATTAAGAGTCAACCACATCGTTGTGGGTCTAACACATGGAGGCCAGACTGCGTAAGCGACAGGTTTCCAAATGGTTTTGGTTACAAAAATTCAGTGGTTTTATGCTGGCCATTACTGATTACAGATTTTATTAATTAACTGAATTTAAATTTCCCAGCTGCTGGGATGGGATTTGAACCCATGTGTTTGGATCACTGGTCCAGGCAATGTCCAGTGCTCCTTTAAGGACCACTGTTTGACCATTGTAAAGCTAAAAAAACCTGAATAGTGCACACTCCAACCAGTTTTTGCAGAATTTGGCTTTTACATCCTTAAACAGGGGTTGGGCCCCTGATAAGCATTTTCAAGAAGCCTAAAGCTCTGGACACTCAGTCACCACCTACCAATTTGGCAGCTGGCACAGATCAAGCACCCAGAAATTGGTTCCCTAACTCCTGTTTTTTTGCCTGGATGTTGGACATGACAAGGGCCAACTTTCACCCGGCTGCTTTCTCCCAGAAACATGCTACTAGGCTCAAGCCTGATGTTGGAAATTCTAGTTCTAACTGGGTAAGATTATCACTGTACAGCTAATATTTGAGAACAGAGCAACAGATAACTATGTCTATTCAGTATCAGATAGAAACAGTTAACTCTATAACTTGTGTAACATCCCTTATTGCATAGTGTACAAATGTAGTTCCTGTACAATCCATTTATGATATTTATGTAACCACAACCAGTTTTAGTACATATTTTACAGTATCTTTGCTATGATATGTGACTTAAAGATAGAAATAAGTCTTGTTGAACAGTAAGTAACTTTCCTTCCCCCGCTCCAAACTGCTTCCCTTTTCTCCCTGTCTCTCATTAAGCAGGGATATTGTTCAACAGATAGTACTAGCTGTCCCAAGTGTCCATCTATTCATCATACATGGGCATAGACAGCCAGAGCTTGGCAGGCCTTTTCACTCTGGATGGGGGCAATCACATTAAGCTATTTCTGGCTTCATCTGCTATCTACAAACATGCAGAAAACACTGGTTACTGTACAGGAGTAGGAACACTAATTCTCTAATTTTTATGGGGCAGAATTTTCCGTTTGACATGCGGGGGCAGGCCCACATATCTGCGCGTAAAATGACGCGCGGTGACGACGGGCGAGCGTCCCGACGTCACCGCGCACCATCGCAATATTTTGCTGGGTGGGCGTGCGATGAAGTTTGACACGCGCCCGCCATTAATTAACGGGCTAGTTAAGGCCCTTTAGTGTTCAATCAACGCCGATTTTTCAGCGCCCGTGCGATCCTTGGGTCTGTGCACGGGCACAACAGGCAGGCAGGCAGGCAGGAGACATTTGTATTAACCTCATTCACTGGCAGAATAAGGGGGCTCAGTGGGGTCGTGAATCTGCTCTGTCAAGTATTTATTGTTGAAAGTTTTTCAAACTTGCCTGTGTAATCTGCAGTACTTCAAAACGCATCCCAGCTGCTTTTTCTGGACTCGTAACCTTCAGGTCAGCACTCTGCAGTGAGGAATCGTTTCTGGGCCTGTAGGTTTCAGGAAGCCTTCCCTTAGCCTGGGTATGGGAGCTGATCTGTCCACTAGAGGCACCTCCTCTGAGGAGGAAGGGAGGGCTAGAAGGGGGAGGTGGCCTGGAGTGCACAATCAGCCTCCAGGGGAGCCACCTTTGGGAGGTCAGGCTCAGGCACAAGGGGCGCAGGGCCAAGAGGTAGACCAAGGCGGAAGGGGCCGCAGAAGATGCCACTATCCTGCTGCCAGGGTGTACAGGCAGCGAAGTAGCTACCTCAATATGTCTGAGGTGCAGTGCCAAAGGAGGCTCCGTCTCTCCATGGAGGACATGGCACTCGGCCATGAGGCTCATTGCTTCGGCGATTGTCCACGTAGACTCCTTCACCACGGACACCAAGCCAAGCATAGCCGCATGTATCTCCCCCAGATGCCCCCGCACACCCTGCCGCATTTCCTGTGTTTGCTGCGTCGCGGACGACTCCAGAGGCACATCATCAGGCACTGACTGAGCATGTGCCTGGTCCCCTGCAGTCCTCCGACTGCTGACACCATGGGCACTCTCTGTCTCTGCCAGCTCCTCCAGGGACTGTGAAGTGCCGTCACCACTGTGCCCTGGGACACTAGCCGATGTTCTAATTCCCACTGAGGTGCTAGTATCTGCGCTCTGCCTACCTCGCAGAAATGGTGTGACGTTGGTGAGACTTGAGGCCCCTCAGGTGTGAGAGGGGGCCTCTGCTGCTCCTCCTCCCGTCCCTGCTCTGCTGATGCTGAAAGGAAGAACAAGGACAGTGGATCCGTTAGCGTGCAGACAATTACAAAGTTCATCCCTGTCCCCCTGGCTCATTATGCACTCGACCTTCCATAACCAATGGTCCAGCAATGTTGCAACAATAACAAATTTAACAATCATCAGTGCTATGGCTGTTGGGAGGACAATGCTGACCTCACTGTTGGCCTTAAACACCTGGCCGTGGCACCCCAGCCTCGCTGACAGCAGTAGACCTGGGTGCATGGCGCCTCTCCAGTTCAAGGGCCTCCTGCTCGAAGTGACTTAATGTGGAGAGCTGTGCCTGGCTGCCTCCAGTCCTCACATGCATGGCTGCGTTATGAGCATTCTTCTCCTGAAAAAGAGAGAATAGCACTGATTAGGGCAAATTGTACATTGACTCTGTTCGCGCACGGCACACCCCAACCAGAGTGGGACATATCAGGCCTCACCCTGCTGCTGCTGATCTGCCGAACACTCAGACAAAGCTGCTAGGCCTGATCCCACCCCCCAACCACCCCCTTGGACACATGCTGCCTACATCACATTAGGAGCCACACGGTATTTCCTCCCATAGCAAGGAGGTGCAAGCACATGCAGCATAGAGGGCAGCAGATGGTTCGTTGTCAAACCACCTTGAAGCTCCCCTTCCACCATCTCATCACCCTGACTGGGACATGGCCTGGAGTTCTGAGTCTGCACCTAGGTGCAGCTCCTCCAGGTTGCCCCCAAACCAAGGAAGACTCAGATCAACAATGCTGCGGGGCAAAACTCATCTCCTCATGACCCACTCAGACTGACCTCAGCATGGGCACTATCTGCTTGCCCACCCAGCGAAGGAAAAATGCTGTCAATGATTCAATGCAGTCACGACACTGAGACTTGGAGGGGGAGCAGAGGGTAAGACTACCTGCTTGGTTAAATGCCCAATGCCAACATGGTACTCATCCTGCCAGAGCGCAACAAATCGTTGAAGCGCATGCGACACTGGATCCAGGTGCGCCGCACCACGTCGCGGGAGCTCACCACTTCCGCCACCTCCTGCCAGGCACGTTTTGTCATGTAGGGGGGCCTCCTCCTCCCATCCTGGAGAACCAATGCCTCCCGCCGTGCTGCCACCTCCTCGAGGAGGACAGCAAGGAAGTTATCAGAAAAATGAGGGGCGCACTGACCCCCTGCTGGCCTATCCTCCAGCCTGGCCCGCTCTGCTGGTCTATCCTCCAGCCTGGCCTGCTCTGCTGGTCTATCCTCCAGCCTGGCCTGCTCTGCTTGGTCTATCCTCCAGCCTGGCCTGCTCTGCTGGTCTATCCCCCAGCCTGGCCTGCTCCTCAGGCCTACCCTCCAGCCTGGCCTGCTCACCTGAACCCCTCTGCTGTGGCCTAGCACTGGCCATTGTGAGCAGCCTACCAAAGGCTGCCAGGCCTTCTTTTAAACAGACTGCTGGGTTGTCATTGGACCTGGCAGTCTGTGCACGCTGGCCGCCGCCCGCACACTCCCGCTATCCTCGGGAGTCGGGAAATACGCTGGGGGGGCCTTAATTGGCCTGCCCGCGTAAAATGGCGGCATGGGCCTGATTGTGGGTGGTGATCAGGTCTGTGCCTGCCCGCGCCTGCTCCCGCTCCGTCCCCCGCCAAACAGAAAATTCTGCTCATGAAGTTAAATTAGTAAATTTTCTCAGCCTAACCGCAATGCTGCTGTTGCTTTCCTGATTAACATCAATTAGCCTCAACACAGACCTGGGATCATATCTTCCCAATTTTGTGTGGCTCAGTACTATATTTGTAATAATCACACCCTCATCTTCAATTTTGATGTCCTATTCCTCAGTAAAACCATTACTGTCTCACACTAGCTGTTTGCCTGGTATAGCACTCCTTTCCGCTCCATTAAGTCCAAAGGTTGCAGACTTGAAAGGAAATGCTAGACAACTGGAATGTAGACATACCCTCTGGCTTCTTTTCTCTACTGCAAACCATCTTCTTAAACATCTCTCCCTTTGTCCTCTCCACCCTCACCTCCAACAACTAGTGTGATTCAGACAATCCGATCAGCTGTCTCTGCCACATTCCTCCCTTCCACTAGCCCACCTGGCTGAACTTCCTTTAATGCCCTCCCTGCCCTAGAACTGAACTCACATCTTCCTCTAGTTTATCTCCTCATGCCCTTTTCAAGCTCGTCTTGTCTGTAAGACCCACCTCCTGTTTCCTCAGTTCAATTCCCACTAAACTGCTAATCATGCAACTCCCCCTCTTCGTCTCTGTATTGTTAACAGTTCTCTCACTTCAGGCAGTGCCTCTCTCTCCTTTAAATCTGCTGTCATCACCCCTCTCCTCAAAAAACCAACCCTTGACCCCATCATCCTTGCAAAACTACCATCCCATCTCCAACCTCACTTTCATCTTCAGAGTCCTTGAACGTGTTGACACTTCCCAAATTCAATTCCATATTTCCCAAACTCCATGGGCAGAATTTTTCAGTCGGCATGTGAGGGTGGGCCTGACATGTCGACATGTAAAATGACGCATGATGGTGTCGGGCATGCGTCCCAACGTCATCGTGCTCAGTAGTGATGTTTTGATCAGTGGGCATGCGCCAGAGTTGGCTGCGCACCCACCAATATGTAAACGGCCTATTAAGGCCATTAAGAAATTAATTGAAGTACTTGCTAACATTGCCCGTCCAACCGTACGGTTGCCGAGCAGGCAAAAAGGCCAAGCGGCCTTCATGTTTTTTAGGAAACCTCATCCACGAGCGGGATGAGGTTTCCTAAAGCTTTTATTAAATAAATAAATAAAATTTCACTTAAATAAAAACACGTCCCATCTCATGTGACACAGGGGACATGTTTAAATACATTTTTAAACATTTTATTTAATATTTTTAATATTGATTCAATCTCGCCAAGGCAGCTCCGTGTCTCAGGGAGATTGAAACGCTCTTTTGCGCGCATGCGCAAAATAGCGCTGGCCCCAACTCTCCCTCCTCCCCCCGCCCGCACAGGTAGCACTGCGCTACCAGCTGTGTCTTACGCTGGGTGGGCCTTAATTGGCCTGCCCGTGTAAAATGGTGGTGTGGAGCCGATCGCGGACGGCAATCAGCTTCGTGCCCACCCCTGCCCGCTCCCGCCGAGCCTGCCCACCATATGCAAGATTCTGCCCCATGTTTGAATCCCTCCAATCAAGTTTTCTCCCTGCCACATTACCGAATCAACTTTTAACAAAGTCACAAACAACATCCTTTGTGACGATGACAAAAGTAAACTTTCCCTTCTTGTCCTTTTTGACCTGTCTACAGTCTTTGACATGGTTGACCACACCATCCTCCTCCAATGCCGCTCCCTTGTCAAACAGCTGGGTGGAACTGCTCTTGCCTGTTCCATTCTTATCTAACTGTAGCCAGAGAATCAATGCAATGACTTCTCTCCCTTCTCCCACACAGTTAACTGTGACGTCCACCAAGGAACTATATCCCTGGCCACCTCTTATTTCTCATCTACACTTCAGGCTGCAAATGTGTTTCTTGAATAAAATACCATTTAAAAAAAATACATTCTTTTCCTGGGGAACATCATCTGAATACACAGCGTTGGCTTGTACATGTAGACTGATGATACACGGGTCTACTTCACCACCACCTCTCTCAACTCCTCCAACGGTTATAATTTATCAGTCTGCTTATCTGACATCTTGTACTGGATGAGCAGAAATTGCCTCCAATTAAATACTGGGAGCACTTATCCCATTGTTTTCAGTACTCACTCCAAAATCCATTCGCTAGCTACCAACTCCATTCCTCTCCCTGGCAACAGTCTAAGATTAAGCCAGTCTGTATGCAGCCTTGGTGTCACATTGATCCTGTGATAAGCTTCCAATCTCATATTCGTGCCATCATTAAGACTGCCTATTGCCACCTCCATAACATTCCTCGACTTCGCTCCTGTCTCTGGAGCGGCTGGATTGTCATCCATCCCTTGATAACATCCAGTCTTGACCATTCCAATGCACTCCTGGCTCTTCTCCCACATTCAACCCTCCATAAACTTAGACATCCAAAACTCTGCTGCCCATGTCTTAACTTGCAGCAAGTACTGTTCCCCCATCATCCCTGCACTCGCTGACCTACATTGACTCCCATTCAAGCAATGTCTCGATTTTAAAATTCTCATCCTTGTTTTCAAATCCTTTCATGGCCTTGCCCCTCCCTATCTTTGTAATCTCCTCCAGCCCCACAACCATCCAAGATATCTCTGCTCCTGTAATTCTGGCCTCTTGTGCATTTCCAGTTTTAATTGCCCCACCATTAGTGTTATGTCTTCAGTTGCCTAGGCCCCAAGCTCTGGAATACCCCCTCTGCACATCTCCGCCTCTCTATCTTGCTTTCTTCCTTTAAGACATGCTTTAAGGTTTTGGTCATCTGACCTAATATCTCCTTACGTGGCTTGGTGTCATCCTTTGTTTTATAATGCTCCTGTGAAGCACCTTGAGACATTTCAATATGTTAAAGGTGCTATATAAATATAAATTATTGTTGTTATTATAATATCATGCAATGACAACTGAAGGATCCACTTAGTTATGAAAGAACATTTTATGGGGGGGGTTGGGGGGGGGGAGGATGTATTGCTCGCCATCTGCGTTAGAAAAGTCAGTCGCGAATTGACCAACTTTAAAAGTTGATATTACTCTGCGGGTGGTTGTAACAAGCTCAGCATGGGACTTCCACCCCTCAGTGGAAGGAAGTCCCGCCCTCAAGAGCTGTTGACCAGACTGATTGGCTGGCAGTTCTTGCAGTCCCAGCAGTGCCAGAACTCAGTAGTGGGTGCTGCTGGGACTGCAAGCAGTTCCACAGAAAAAGAGAGCAATGTGCTCAGGTATGTCCAGAACCTTTGGGCTGGAGGGATTGGGCACCCTCGGGAGGGGGTTGGGGGTGCTCAAGTTTTGGGGGCCAGGGATATGCACAAAGGTGGGGAGGGCATACTATCTTGGGGGGGTGCCCTGATGTGCAAAGGGCACCCCCAAAGGATGTATCACCCTTCCTGCTTTATCGCCAAAGTTGGCCTGCCCGCTCTTGCCTG
This sequence comes from Cetorhinus maximus, assembly GCF_964194155.1. Lineage (NCBI taxonomy): Eukaryota > Metazoa > Chordata > Chondrichthyes > Lamniformes > Cetorhinidae > Cetorhinus > Cetorhinus maximus. The sequence continues at coordinate 43,849,387 of NC_135891.1, read as the reverse complement.
CCTTCCCCCACCAACTGCATGATGGCAGTGTAATATTCGGGTCAAAAACGGTTAATGCTGGAAAAACTCAGCAGGTCTGACAGCATCTGTGGACAGAGAAACAGAGTTGACATCTCGAGTCCAGGTGACCCTTTTTCTGGAGTTCTGAAGAAGGGTCATACGGACTTGAAACGTCAACTCTGTTTCTCTCTCCACAGATGCTGTCAGATCTGCTGAGTATTTTCAGCATTTTCTGTTTTTGTTTCAGGTTTCCAGCATCCGCAGTATTTTGCTTTAATCTATAATATTTGGGCCAATTGGCTTGTTAACAAGCTCAATTGCCCGTTAGTTAGATTTTTTAAAATGGCGGGCAGGCTGCTGATTTTGGTGTTCGCCCGACTATCACATTGTGGGAGACTGGCATATTGACATTTGGTTCGTGACCCGAAATCATCACGCTGGACTTTACACACATGCAGGACAGCGTCCCGATTTCCAAATGTGAAATGCTGGCCTTTGAGCAGTAAACTATAGGATATGCTCATAATGTTATGGAACTAGCCCAGCACATGTTGGCATTGCTGCCTTTATATAAACAAAGGCAGTCTGTCTTTATATAAACGTACTAACTTTAACATTTTTACTTTTGTAGAGACATTTTCAAAGTGATAAAACTGGTGAAACTTTCTGTTTAATCCTTTCACTGAAATTAGACCAGTTTTACTGCCGCTGGTTTCAACATATTGTACTCAATTGTTAACTTCCTGTTCTTCCACATTAGGACAGTTGCTACATCACTTCTAGCTTGCTTTCTGGTTGGACAGCTCTGGGGCCCAGCGTTAGAGGAAGAATACACTGTCACAGCGAGTGCTGTATCATGCTATGCTGTGTACAATTCGGGTCGAATTACTGGAACTTCTGGGAAGCGGCACTTATTCCAGGAAAGGTCATTAAAGTTCAGTAAACAGTATACCCATTGCAGAACAGTACCTGAGTCTTCAGTACAAACAAAAAGAGAATCATTGACAGCTCTTTAGAGCATTGCTGTGTAAGCAAGAAATCTCATTGCATTCAATTTGAAGTTAGGGGGAGGGAAAAATACTTGGCTTTCAAATTTCAAAGGAATGCTCAACACAAGTTTTCACTGTTCATAAAAGAAATGGTGATTCTAATATTCTAATGTTTATTTTGGGTTCAGTTTCCCATCTGTTAGCATTTTACATGTGCTATGTTCAATTTTCTAACAAGTTTAAATCTTTGGGAGACCTGGGGATTTGATTTTGACTTTTCAGCAAGTGTAATGTGCTGGCTTGATTGCCTGTTCCTGCGATAAAGAGGCACCCATGATCTTAAGGCACTGGTCTAGTTAACATCCAGCCAGCAAACTTCCAAATGCCAAACGGGTTTCCCATGCAGCTCGCTGAATTGAGAGCTCCTAAACTCGGGCCATCCCGGCCACCTGCAAGGACAGGAAGAGAGCCTAACGCGATCATGGGGGCTGGAGACCTTGATTATTTTTGCCACAAAAATTATTTTAAATTTACCATCACTAGATCTCCAAGGCTTCATTGCCCGTGAAGCCTGCATATGGCATGTTTTGATCAGATCTGACCTCAAATTGCAAAGATGGATCCTATGATCCCTATTTACATATCTAAAGAGGAAAACTCTGTCCAATGGCAGGTGGGTGCTTTCATCACCCAGGGTAGGCCCCTTGAAAATTGTTGCCTTCCTCTTCACCAGATTACTGCCCCCTATTTTGAGACCGTTACTGCTTCATAAATGCCAGGCGATAGGAGTAAAATGGCCCCCTGGGGATGGAATGAATGATATTTAACTTTGTCCTTATTATTAATAATCACTTCTAGAGGGCTTGTTACCTTCTGCACGAATATTAACTGTCAGGAGTACACATTAGAAATTCAGGTACTGGTGCACAGGGTTTTCCGATCGTTTAAAGATTGGAAAATTGTGTTTTTTTTTAAATTTAGATATCCATTCTAGTGGCTGAGGCTCTCCATCAAAAACATGAAATTGGAAGTTTTGACTTAAGTACAAACCCAAGCCAGAAGTTTAAACCTGCCTGAAATTTACAGATTCATTTGTGTCATGATATGGGCCGTAATTGATTCAAACCATGTTTATTGTTGAATGTCAGAGGCCATTGTGAAGATATTAAATGTAAAATTAGAAGTGAAGGCTCAGGTTGTGAGGTTTAAGCTTTAGGTTTAGAGTCTCTTGGATTTGGGTAATTGCAAAGTTCAATGGTAGTCTTGGTGACTAAGGGATATCTTCTCTTGTAGAACAGCAGATATCAGGCACGTATTAATACCAGACTGTCACTGATTAGGTGCACATAGTCAATACATCAATGAGCAACTCGAAGTAGTTTCAAAACAGTCTCCTGATAGCCCAGTGGGTAAAGGCATACTATGGTGTGGTAGTGAGTCATTAAAACCAGGAAAATCCTACTTTCAGTTCCTGGAGTGTGTTGAGATAATTGCTTTTTAACCAGGATTACAACTCTGCAAGAGGCCTCAGAACTCCTGGGTGAGAGAGAAAGAAAAATAATTAGCCAGAGTTGACATTCCTGATCGTTGGTTGGTAGCCCTTGCAATGAGAGCATTTTAACTGTCAGCAGGAAACTGTCACCTGTGGGAAACTGTTGGTTTCCATTGGTCTTGTGCCCACCCGCAGCAGTATGTGGTCATGGTGATCTTAAAGCATTGCATCCTGGGCAAGTCATGGTTGGGAAGTGGCTGCTGATATTCAGAAAATCAAATGGGCCTTGAACACGCTCTGGCATTAAAGTAAGTGGAGTCCTGGGATCGTGTTGTAGGAAAGTGGGGGGTGGGAGTGGTCTAGAGTCAGGGGGTGGAATTTTCCCACAATGAAACGAAGTGCGGTGGTGGGCAGTTTTGGCAGTGCCCAGACCGCTGTCCGTAATGGCAGCAACTCACACCTGATTCTGCGCTTGGAGCCTCATTAATTATGCAGAGGCACGTATCGGTCCAAACAACCTGGCGGTCGGGAGCTGATTCATCTGTCCGCCATCAGCTGGCAGGTTCAAAGGTCCAGGCGCCATATTTAAATGCTAGTCCAACACACAATATCACTCTCTCTAGCCCACCAGAGATGGCTGGCAGCCTTGAGAGGAGGGCCGAGAGCCTGAACAGGAAGGCAGCACCCCGCTTCATGCACCAGGCCCTCCAGGCCTTGACCAGTGCAGTGCAGGCACACAGGCAAGTGCTCTATCCCAAGGCTGGTTGCAGGAAGCACAGCAGCTTCACCTCTCCGGTCTGGGAGTCCGTCGTGGTAAGGTCAGCGCCGTTGGCACCCGCGCCCGAAGTGCCATCTGGTGCAGGAAGAGGATGAATGATCTCATCTGCTCTGCCAGGGTAAGTGTAGAAAGAATAGCCTCCCCTACTGTCGATCAGGAGTCATGTGATGTTCTAGGAGGCTTTGGCCAATGACCCCTAAGTGCGGGGAATCGGGAGGGTTGGGGCTTCCTGACAAGAGTCCTGATCAAGCATATAGCATCTGAAAAGCTGTCTGTAATAAAGTTTATGGGCAGAATTTTCCCGTTGGCGTGCAGGGACGGGCCCTGTACGCACACGTGTAAAATGACACGCGGTGACCTTGGGCGAGCATCCCAATGTCATTGCGCGCCATCGCGATGTTTCGTTGGGCAGGCGCGCGCTGCTCTCTGATGTGCACCAGCCATTAATTAACGGGCCACTTAAGGCCCTTGACGCTCCAATCGACTGCAATTTTTCGGCGCCTGTGCAATCTTTGGGTTGGTGCATGGGAGCAACAGGCAGGCGGGTAGGACACATTTGTATAAACCTCATCCACGGGCGGGATAAGAGAGCTCAGTGTGGTCGTGAGAGTGCTCTGTCAAATGTTGAATTTTCAAAGTTGTTGAAACTTGCCTGTGTGAGCTACAATACTGCAAAATGCAGACCAGCTGCTGTGTTTGGACTCTTAACCTTCAGGTCAGCACTTTGCAATGAGGAATCTTTTTTGGGCCTAAAGGTTTCAGGAAGCCTTCCCTTAGCCTGGGAATGGGAGCTCTACTGTACACTGGAGGCACCTCCTCTGAGGAGGAAGGGAGGGCTAGAAGGGGGAGGAGGCCAGGAGTGCACATTCAGCCTCCAGGGGAGCCACCTTTGGGAGGACAGGGTCAGGCACAAGGGGCGCAGGGCCAAGAGGTAGACAAAGGCAGGAGGGGCCACAGAAGATGCCACTATCCTACTGCCAGGGTATACAGGTGACGAAGCAGCTATCTTAATATGTCTGAGGTGAAGCGCCAAACGAGGCTCCATCTCTCAAGGGAGACAGTCAACTATATCAGTCAGATGATTGGGCCTGAGATCTCCCCTAACTGTGTGGGCAGACACCCCATGTCAGTGGCTCTGAAGATCACTGCTGCCCTCAACATCTATGCCTCTGGCTCCTTCCAGGGCTCGGTGGGTGATCTTTGAGGTGTCTCCCAATCAGCTGTCCATACTTGTGGCAAGCAGGTTACAGACGCTCTGTTCAGATGTGCATTGACCTTCATCCACTGCCGTTGGGACCAGGCAAGCCAGACACCTCGAGCCAGAGGCTTCGCGGCCATTGCTGGCTTCTCTCGCGTCCAGGGTGCAATAGACTGCACACATGTGGCCATCAGGCGCCAGCAGGTGAGCCCGGTGCCTTCGTCAACAGGAAGGGCTTCCACCCTATGAATGTGCAGATAGTGTGTGATCACAGGATGCAGATTTTACAAGTCTGTGCAAGGTACCCAGGCAGCTCCCATGACGCCTACATCCTCAGACACTCCCAGGTGCCAGGGCTCTTCAGTACTCCAGCCTGGCTTGATGGGTGACAAGGGCTATCACCTCAGAAGGTGGCTCATGATGCCTCTCTGCCATCCAAGAACAGAAGGTGAGTAGTGGCACAATAGGAGCCACGCCTCCACAAAGGCTGTGGCAGAAGGTGTAGGGGGGACATGAGGAAGAACTTTTTTACACAGAGGGTAGTGGGTGTCTGGAATTCGCTGCCCAAGTTGGTGGTAGAGGCAGAAACTCTAAACTCTTTGAAAAAGTACCTGGATCTGCACCTTAAGCGCTGTAAACTGCAGGGCTATGGGCCAGGTGCAGGAAGGTGAGATTAGAAAGGGCACCTGGGTGTCCTTGGGCTGGCATGGACAAGATGGGTCGAATAGCCTCCTTCTGTGCTGTAACTTTTCTATGGTTCTATGGAGAGAACCATCGGTCTTCTCAAGATGCGTGTCCGATGCTTGGACCGCTCAGGGGACGCACTCCAGTACCCTCCAGATCGTGTGTCGGTGATAGTGGTTGCATGCTGCACTCTCCACAATCTTGCACTGGAAAGGGGGGACACAGTAGATGATGAAGATGTCGACGCAGTGGCTGCTGCTGCACACAATGAGTCCAGCAGTAAGTCCAAGGATGAGCATGCACAGGGAAATGCTGAGGGGGTAGACGCTGACCTGGGCATACTGCAGGGAGGCAGGGACACCCGGGAGACTTTAATCCAACAAACCTTTAGCTAGCATGCCACAGATGGACCTCAAGGACAAGCCTAGGCTGTAGGCTCCATACTCAATACCTAAGTGCAAAATCTGCCATGTTAGGAACAGTAACTAAGGGGCCTTGCTAATAAAGCTGAATGTCCCACAAAGTACTCATAACATTTTTGGAAACCATACACATGCAGAAGGAAAGAGGCACCCTCAGTCATGGTCACTTGTCTGAATGTAATATCACAAGCAAAAAAACTTAAGCAAAAAAAATGACAAGGGTGTTCCAATTCAAAGTAAATCATAAAGACCTCATCTCGGGCCAACACAAAAGCACCAGTGATAAACCCATGGTGCCTTAGGTTTTCGTTTCTGGGTGCTACGTCTTGGTGCTGCCCCATCGCTGGGAGTAGCATCTGAGACAGCCTGCTGAATCTGCTGTCCTGTTGGCCTCGATGACCTTGGCGGTCGTCCTCTGGCCCATGGAGCCTGTGTTGGCCCCGCCTGGGAGGGAGCTGCCAGTTCCACAGCTGGCATCTTCCCAGTCGTTGCAGCCTCACTGGATGCAACGTTAACTGGCAGAAAGGCGGAAGAGCTGCTGCCCTCATCCGGAGCGCCCTGAGAGGTGTCCACAGAGACGACAGGCAGCTGCTGCACCAACGTGAGGTCGCTAAGGGCCTCCCTGCTCACCATGGATGGATGGGCATCGAGCTGGAAAACTTGGTGCCCAGACCATCTCCCACACTGGCGCTGACCAGCTGAGCTCAATGCCAATGTGCGGGCTTGCTGGTCAGATTGCATCCCCAGGAAGCCCTGATGGGTCTCTTGGAGGAGCCTCTCCATGAGAGACGCCACTCTCTCCATGGAGGACGCATCGTGCTCGGACATGAGACTCATTGCTTTGGTGATCGTCTGCATCGACTCCTCCACCACAGAGACCAAGCCAAGCATAGCCTCATGTATCTCCCCCAGATGCTCTTGCACACCTGGCTGCATTTCCTGTACCTGTTGCATCGCAGACGACTCCAGAGGCACATCATCAGGCACAGAGTGAGCATGTGCCTGATCCCCTGCAGTCCTCCGATGATGCCATGGGCACTCTCTGTCTCTGCCAGCTCCTCCAGCGACTGTGAAGTGTCCTCACTGCTGTGCCACGGGACAGTTGCCTATGTTTTAATTCCCACCGAGGTGCTAGTATCTGCACTGGTGCCTGCCTGGCAGAGATGGTGTGACGCCGGTGAGACTTCAAGGCCCTAACTGTGAGAGGGGGCCTCTGCTGCTCCTCCTCCCGGCCCTGCTCCGCTGATACTGAAAGGAAGGACGAGGACATTGGATCAGTTAACATGGAGACAATGACAAAGTGCATCCCTGTCCCCCGGATCATTATGCGCTCATCCTTCCATAAGCAATGGTCAAGCCATGTTGCAAAATTAAATCACTTAACATTCAGCACTGCCATGGCTGCTGGTAGAACAATGCTGACCTCACTGCTGGGCATACATACCTGGCTGTGGCACCCCAGCCTCACCGACACCAGTGCACCTGGATGCATGGCGCCTCTCCAAATCCAGGGCTCCTGCTCAAACTGGCTGAGAATGGCTAACTGTGCCTGGCTGCCACCAGCCCTCACCCGCTCTGCAGCATTATGAGATTTCTTCTTCTGAAAATGAGAGAAGAGCATTGATTTGTGCAAATTGTACATGGACTCTCTTTGCACACGGCCCACCCCGACCAGAGTGGGACATATCAGGGCTCCAGTGCCTCCTCACTCCGCTGCTGCCGAACACTCACACAAAGATGCTAGGCCTGTTCCCCACTGCCTCAACTCCCCTTGACTACATGCTGCCTACATCACATTAGGCACCACATGGTATATCCTTCCATAGCAAGGAGGTGCAAGCACGTGGAGTGCAGAGGGCAGCAGATGGTTCATTGCCACGCCACCTTGAAGCTCCCCTCCCAGCATGTCATCACCCTGACTTGGACATATCCTGCAGTTCCAGCACTGCGCTTAGGTGCAGCTCCTCCAGGTTGTCCCCAAAACAGTCATGTGAGTCTCAGTGTACCACATGCTGCGGGCGCAAAGCCCACTTCTTCACCACCCTCTCAGGCTGACCTCAGCATGGGCAATGTCTGCTGGCCCACCCAGCAAAGGACACATGCTGTCAATGATTCAATGCAACCGCTACACTCAGACTTGTGGGGGAGGCGGGGTGGGGGGTGGGGGGCGGGGGCAAAATTAAATCACTTAACATTCAGCACTGCCATGGCTGCTGGTAGAACAATGCTGACCTCACTGCTGGGCATACATACCTGGCTGTGGCACCCCAGCCTCACCGACACCAGTGCACCTGGATGCATGGCGCCTCTCCAAATCCAGGGCTCCTGCTCAAACTGGCTGAGAATGGCTAACTGTGCCTGGCTGCCACCAGCCCTCACCCGCTCTGCAGCATTATGAGATTTCTTCTTCTGAAAATGAGAGAAGAGCATTGATTTGTGCAAATTGTACATGGACTCTCTTTGCACACGGCCCACCCCGACCAGAGTGGGACATATCAGGGCTCCAGTGCCTCCTCACTCCGCTGCTGCCGAACACTCACACAAAGATGCTAGGCCTGTTCCCCACTGCCTCAACTCCCCTTGACTACATGCTGCCTACATCACATTAGGCACCACATGGTATATCCTTCCATAGCAAGGAGGTGCAAGCACGTGGAGTGCAGAGGGCAGCAGATGGTTCATTGCCACGCCACCTTGAAGCTCCCCTCCCAGCATGTCATCACCCTGACTTGGACATATCCTGCAGTTCCAGCACTGCGCTTAGGTGCAGCTCCTCCAGGTTGTCCCCAAAACAGTCATGTGAGTCTCAGTGTACCACATGCTGCGGGCGCAAAGCCCACTTCTTCACCACCCTCTCAGGCTGACCTCAGCATGGGCAATGTCTGCTGGCCCACCCAGCAAAGGACACATGCTGTCAATGATTCAATGCAGCCGCTACACTCAGACTTGTGGGGGAGGCGGGGTGGGGGGTGGGGGGCGGGGGCAGCAGGAGGGAAAGCTGACCTGCTGGGTTAAGTGACCAATGCCAACATTTTCCTTACCCTTCCAGAGTGCAACAAGTCGTTGAAATGCTTGTGACACTGGATCCAGGTGCACCGCACCACATCGCTACCTCCTCCGCCACCTCCTCCCAAGCACGTTTCATCGTGTGGGGGGGGCCTCCTCCTCCTCCCGTCCTGGGGAACCAGCACTTCCACTGTGCTGCCACCTCCTTGAGGAGGGCAGCAAGGCAGTCATCAGAAAAATGAGGGGCAGACTGGCCCCCTGCCCTACCCTCCGGCCCAGCATGCCCCGATGGCCTACCCTCCGGACTTGTGTCGCCTCTATTGCCCCTCTGCAGAGCCCTTCACCCATTCATTACGAGTAGCCTTTCCAAGGCTGCCAGGCCTTCCTTTATTCAGGCCGCTGGATCGCCATTGGACCTGGCGGGCTGAGTGTGCCTACTGCCACCCGCCCACTCCCGCTCTGCATGGGAGCCATGAAGTACACTGGGCGGGCCTTAATTGGCCCGCCCACATAAAATGGCAGCGTGAAGCTATGTCTGTTAGCCAGGCAATGACAATGACCTTGAAAGCATGGTCAAGCACTATCACCACTGTCAGCAACAGCAAAAGTTCCCTATTTCAGCTCCTCTGCACCTGTGGCAGTGGCCAGTGGACCCTGGGTTATACTACATATTAATCATGTAGGACCATGTTTTTGTTGATTGTAGATGCACATTCTAAATGGATGGATGTATATGAAGTCAAATCGCCAACATCGAGTGCAACTATTGAGAAGCTGCATCACTGTTTTAGCAAACATGGCCTACCTGAAATCATCGTTTCTGATAACAGTACAGCCTTTACCAGCACTGCATTTCAGAAATTCATGATTCTGAATGGAATCAGACATAATAAAACAGCCCTTTACCATCCCTCATCGAATCAGAGAGCTCTACAAGCTCTGAAGTCTAGTATGAAAAGGTTATCAGAAGGTACTCCAGAATCTTGACTTTCCCGCTTTCTTCTCTGTTATCATAAAATGCTACACTTGACTATGGGTTCAACACCATCTGAATTATTGATGAAACACTGCCTACACACAAGGTTAAGCCTGGTGGTTCCAAATTTAGAGGAAAAGGTAGGGCGGAATCAGAGTAATAAAAAATTGAGCCACGAGATACACATCAAAGCTCACCCATTCAGCGTAGATGACACAGTATTTGTGCAAAATTTCAGAAGTGGTCCTTGTTGGGTTCCTGGAACCATTGTCTCAGAGACTGGCCCATTATCGTTCCAAGTACAAGTGGAAGGTTGGATCGTTCATAAGCATGTAGGTCATATTCGTGCTAGAGAGACATTCCAACAACCAACTATTCCGCCTGTGATTAACATTGAATTGTCAATTCCTGAGGCGGCAGATTGACCTAGAGTAGACATGCCCGATGTCTCTGTAGAGTTGCCAAATGCAGAATTGCCACTTTCTAATGATGTGTCTCATGGTGCAGTTCCAGATCCTGTTGATCCTGCTCAGGAACTCAAGTGGTAGAGCTACACTGCTCTAGCTGTATAAGGAGACCACCTCAGAGACTTGATCTTTAATCACGTGTAGTTGTATATATGCATATGTTGTTGGATATTCAAATGTTTCCCTGTAAATAGAAATTATAAAAAAACTAAAATGGGAGTAAATGTAGTAAGTGAATGTATAGCCTCTCCTGCTGTCTATCGGGGATCATTTGATGTTCTGGGAGGCTCTGACCAATGAGCCATAAGAGCGGGCAATCCTGATCGAGCGTGTAGCACCTGAAAAGCTCTCTTTAATAAAGTTTGTCTGTTTCTTGTTGAAACCTGTCCGTTCCATCAAGTCATTACAGGCATGGTGACAAGTTGCTTATGCAATTAAGGGTGGTTGGCGGGCTCTTGAAGCTGGCTTCATGAATGGTAAATAACTGAGCAGGCGCTTCTCATGAAGGTGCCCTTTTACACACTGTTGGTGGGGATAGCGAGGTGGGGTGCAGGAAATCCCTCTACATGCTGGCCTTTTACTGCACCCTCACCCAAGCAGGGAGGGAGAGCCTGTAGACCTCCCTGGAGCACTGGCACCCTGGCCTATTGCTGGGTGCCTGTCTCCAGGCAGTTAAACTGCCCCTCCAGTCTCATCGGGAAAATGGAGGCTGACAGGGAAATCCCAGTCAGTCTCCTAAATTTACCATTAACAATTAAGACTTTCAATGAGCCTAACTGGCTGCTGTCTTGTGGGGGTGGGCAGGCCTGCTGGCCCTGAAACTACCTCAGCCAAAATGGCTACCAGCAGGAACAGGATTGAGAAACTGGCATGCCATCCTGTGTCAGGACTTTCGAGCTCTGTCCATCTCTGTTCTCTTTTTTTAATTCATTTATGGGATGTGAGCATCGCTGGCTAGGCCAGCACTTATAGCGCATACTTAATTGCCCTTGAGAAGGTGATGGTGAGCTGCCTTCTTGAACCGCTGCAGTCCATGGGAGGACAGAGGTGGGGTGCGGGTGGTGGTGGTGGTGGAAACAGATTTGCTTCAATAAGGTGACCCCTTATTTGATATTGAGATAGGTTTGCTGTCCAATTGGAGGCTGTGGAGGCAGGAACAGAGGTGGGTCAGAGGGCATGTGGGCCTGATTTGAGCTTAGCATGGCAGCCATTACTCAGACTGCCTGAAAGAGGAATCTTGTAGAGAGACTGGAGCCAAATGAGATGTCACAGGAAGGTTGGAGGCAGGGCACCCGGGTCAGGGCTGCCCCTAGATTTTCAGATGCGGACCTGGATGTCATGCTTGAGGCCATGAGGGTGGCCAGAGGTGACCACCCATTCAATCCAAAGAGGAGTAGGTGGAGGTGGCAGCCTCAGTGAGCGACCAAAGTGTGATTGAAAGGACCTAGATCCAGTATCAGAAGAGGTTCAATGACCTGATACGCTCTGGCAAGGCGAGTGCTATCCTCAATTCTCAGGATAGGCCTTTTGGTATTCACTCTCCAGCAGACACGCCACCTAAGAAGCCTCAGGGCACATGCTGCTCCTCAACAAGGACGGGAGTACGCCCAAGGCAACTACTTACCCCTCAGAAAGGCTCAGTGCTTTAATATTGCTGAGAACCTGTAACCACTGATAGATACACCTTCTAATGAATAGGACTACATGGAAATGGACCAAGATAACAGCAATGCATTTATCTCACTTTCTTATGTCCTTGGGGAGAAACGGACAGATATCTCCATGGAAGGGCCAAGATGAGAGGAAGGGGTGCCATTAATTAACTCAATGGAGGAGCCATGATCGTAGCCAGGACAGCAGATGAGGAAGAAGTTGACCACAGTGAGTCCGGAGTAAATGATGAATATGGTGAGTACAGAGGACAACGTGGTCATTAGGGAATGCAGTGCGCTCCACCCCATCTAATAGTGTGCTGTGCACTGAGCTGCATTCAATAGCTCCACACCAAGCCTTGAGCTGGAACATGAGCAGGCTACTTCTATCTCTTCCAAGGTCACAACAGGAGTATCATGTAGGAGTGGCTGAGCATGGAGGCCATTGTGTCACGCGAAGCACTAAGTGGGTTATTTGGGTGTGTTCTTCCTGTCTACTGTTTCTCTCCCTTTGCAGTGTATAAATGATGCCACTTTAAGCCACAGACCTGGGATCCCCTTTATTGATGCTGCAGCAAGAAAAGTGAAGGAGACAACAGAATCCTTTTAGTAAGGGCAAAGCCTCTCGGCGGATGTGCTTTCTTCACTGGCAGTTAGTAATTAGATGTTCTTTGTTCTAGGCTGCGTCTTGCATGGATGTGTTAGCACAGGAATCTCAGACTGCCTTCCATGCCACATCCCTCAATCTGGGTCAGAGGGTTTTCAAAATTCCCACATTTTTCATATCATCAACAAGGATATGACTTTTGGACTTTTACCTGAAACCAGACAACAAGAGGAGACAGAATATGCATTCTTCCCTTTTAAAACAATCAACCCAGAGAAAGACACGAAACTAAAGCCCATCAAAATCTTGCATAAATAATCGTTACTAACTACTAAGGCAGGAAGACAACAATCAATGCAATTATGCAAACCCATCAATACTCCACATATACAATGGCTTTCAGTTTAAGACTAGTTATGGGGGCAGGAAGACAATGATAAACATCATGCGAGCCCATTAAAAACAACGAGATAACAATCACCTAGGGAAGCCCACCAAAATCAAACAAAGAACTAACCTTGATTTGGATTGAGATAAGAAATTCGAAAAGAAAACAGTATAACTGGGCCAGGAGATCTGAAGTGGGCAGTTTTTGGGCAGTGAGCAGTTGGGAGTGGTTGAAGCTGAGTTTAAGCAGGGAGCTGAGCCAAGTGGAGGAAAGAGATCTGGAGGTTTTGCAGGCCCACAGGCAACATCACGGCGAGGGGCACGGGGTGGCAGGCTCAACCAAAGACAACAAGGCCGCAACCGCAGCCCTCCACTAAGATTGACCACCCACAACCGCGCCCTCCACCCAACTGAAGAACCTTTGCAGATTCCACATACCAGGACCATGTGGGGGTGGCAGGCCCCAGAGGACACAAAGAGCGTACCCCAAAACTCCAACCGGCTTACCTGGCTGGATTTCGAACTGTCAAGGAACCCTGGTTGGTGAGCATGATCCCTGACCTCTCCTAGTTCAATTTAGTTAGGTTTTGGGGGTGGGACAAGGGTAAGGGGATTAGTAGCATGATTTTCCCTCGTTATGCCATGTGTTCCCCATTCTTAATTAAGTGTACTTTGTAGGTCTGTATAATCTCAGTGTAATCCTAATGTTATAAATTCATTTGTGACTTCAATAAACCCAGTTTTTTTTCTTGCACCAAAACCAGTTGTATGCTGCGCTTTGTCACAACCCCCAACTAAGTCCAAGGTCTAGAACCCAGGGATTCAAACCGCTCAGAAGTCAGAGGTGAAGCTGACACACACCACCACCCCCTACAAGTGAGACACTTCTGAATCAGATGATCCCTGACATTCATAACAAACTTGTGAGCCCTTCACACCCTGAGCCTTGACTAGCCACTGCTTTGTGCAGCAGGGGCACCTCTCTGTTCCACGTCATTTCCCTCCACTCCTGCTCCTCCCCTGATGAGCTGTCTCTTTCCAGGGCCTCACCATCCTCCAAGTTCTACACCTCTCTGGAGGGCCATGTTATGGAGAGCACAGCAGATCACCACCATGACCAAGACCCCTGAAGGAGGTTTTGGAGGGCACCATCTGACCGGTCCAGGCACTGAAATCACATCTTCAAAAGCCTGATGGCCTGCTCAGTGGTTTCTTAGTGAGCAGGCGGCATTGGTTGTATTGCCACTATGCCTTTATTCCAAAGGTGATGGAATATAAAAGTAGGGAACAGTACACATTGATTCTGTGATTGGGCAGCACTTGCTGAACAATCCTGAGTGTGCTAATAGCTACACTAACAAACACTTTAAAATAATCAGTCAAGCTCATAACGTGGTTCATTTATACTTGCTAGAAGCAATGAAAAATTCATTCACAGGGACCCATTCTCTGCAAAAGAAAAAGGAATATGTTCAAGCCTTGTGCCTTTTTTGAATTACTTGAGAGCCTGGGCAGCATATAGTTCCCTATTGCTTTCTCCATGGCAACATCTCAGTCAATCAGAGTCAATTTGCCAATCAATCAGCACGTTTTTCTCCTGTCGTTTAAATTGTTGGGATTGTTTGAAATTTGGCATTCTTCCATTTGACCTGATGAGTGCAAGATGAAAAACATTGGCAACATGTCTCTCTTTTCAGCGATATTTAAGTTCTGTATTTTCCACTTATACTGAATCCACCTAATACCTTACTATTTCTTACTCTAGTACTATCTGTCTCTTCCAGTATTCTATGCCCCTTGATATTCCTCTCTAGTATTGCCTCCTGGTTTGCACTCCCCTGCCAGGTTAGTTTAAACCCTCCCCAGTAGCACTAGCAAATCATCCCATAAGGAAATTGGTCCTGGCTCTGTTTAGGTGCAATTTGTTTGACCTGTACAGGTCTTATCTCCCACAGAACTGTTCACAATGTCCCAGGAATCTAAAGCCCTCCCTCCTGCACCATCTTTCCTCCATGCATTCACCTGCTCTATCCTCATGTTTCTAAACTCACTTGCATGTGGTACTGGGAGTAATCTGTAGATTACTGCTTTTAAGATCCTGCTCGCTAATTTCCTACCTAGCTAGCTAAACTCTGCCTGCAGTACCTTTTTTCATTGGTACTGATGTGGACCATGACCACTGGCTGTTCATTCTCCCCCCTCAGGTGCTCTGCAGCTTTGGGGAGACATCCAGTTGGACGTTGTGGGATTGGAAGCCCTTCCTGTTGCTAGAGCCAGCCACTGGCCAGTCACTGGGTGCCTTGATAGCCACATGGGTGCAATTGATGATGCCTTGCACCTGGGGGAATCCAGTGATGAAGGCATAACCCAATCCCCTCTGTCCCTACGAGGCCGGATCTGTCGTGACTTGAATATACTGTCAGTTCTGGCAAAGAGGGCACCAGTGACCTGCGAGATGTGGTGGTGTGCTGCCATTTGCGAGATGTCATTAGGATCCGCAGCAGATCCTTGGAATGAGCCAAGTGAAGAAGTTTAAGATCACAGTGACTTTGATGGCTGCTGCCAGGGCATGGCAACCAGTGCTGTGAGGTGCGAGGTCTTTGGTGAAGGGGGCAAAGGTCTCCGACCATCTGCCTAGAGAATTGCAGTCTCCTGTGGCAGTGGGTCTTGGCGGTAGATCTATGTTGAGCGTATGGCTTCCATTGCCTTCCTGCCCCTTTTTCATCTCCCATGCCCTCCTGGAGCTCAGGGTTCTGTCCTTCCTTCAGTGGGTGTTGCCCCTCATTGGCCCCAGACCAAACAGTCATGCCTCCATTGCCAGTTCTAGCCTTTCTATAGATAGAATCTCTGAATTGTTATAGCGCAGAAGGAGGCCATTCAGCCCATTGTGTCTGCACCAGCTCTCCGAATGAACATTTCACCTCGTGTCATTTTTCTGCTTTCTCCCCGTAACCCTGCAGCTTATTTCTTTTCAAATCTAATCCCTTCTTGAAAGCCTCAATTGAACTTGCCTACACCACATTCTCAGGCAGTGCATTCCAGACCATAACCATTCACTGCGTAAAAAAGCTTTTTCTCATGTCACTTTTGCTTCTCTTGCCAATTACTTTAAATCTGTGCCCTTTCTTTCTCAATCCTTTCATGAGTTTGCTTTTATCACCTCCCCCTTAATGAGCTCCTCATAAATAAACTCATAGTAATGTTAATTGGCCTTAATTGGGAGGTGGATGGCATCGCAGTTCTGCCCTCTCCCTGCCTTGTCGATCATTACCGTTGCTGGGAACAGCATCTCAAAACAGACAGGTGAGCCAGTGCTGGTATTTTCGGGCTTCTGTTTTTGCCCCTGGCACGACATGAAAATTCAGCCACTGATTTCTGTGATGTGAGCATACACTTTTTGTGAGGGTGTTAGTGTGGATGCAGTGAAAGGCCAGTGGAAATACACACAGTAGGCAGATCTTAATGCCAATGACCATACAACGCTGATTTCATACTATTGGTACCATTTTCGACCTCAATAGTTCTCCAAGCTGACCTTGTGTGACTTCAGTCTAAGCTTCAATACACTCAGACTTCTGATGGAATTTGCAATTCCCAATGCAACCCCAATTTTGTTGTGTACACCATCTGCACATGGCTTTTCTGTGTCCCCTGCAGCTGCATTTGAGTGTGTACTCTCATCTGATGAGCTGACACCCTTAACCCCTGCCCTGATTGAAGGTCACTCATGCTTGATATCTCAATCTTGATATCTATGTACGGCTCTAGCCTCTAGGCTCGCTCCTAATTTATGTGCAGTGTCAGCATCCGAGCTGGTGGCTGTGAAGGAAATTATGGTGTTTCTTCATCTTCATTGTCTTCTTGCCGTCATGTGCTGGCTGGCAGGTTTGTGCTTCTTGGATATTGGAAAGGAGAAAAGCACAAGGGTAAGGTTTTGGTGCTAGAGGACAGGGGAAGTATGGATGCTTCCACCATCAGAGATAAGGTCATCTCCTATAGTGTCAGTGCCGCCACTGGCTATGACCTCAGTAATGGGCATCCCAATAATGGCCAGCCCCATCTCCTCCATAGGGATCAGAATATGCAAATGTTCTTTTTCATCTTCGGTTAGCCGCTGCTGCCTTCTGGCAGTGACCTCCACTGTTATCTGCTCCCAATGCTTTATGATCATGTGTCTGTAGACTCCCTCCAGATCCAGATCATCTCTCTGCCTTTGCACCTCCTCCACCAAAGCTTTCAGTGCAGCATCTGAAAACCTTGGAGCCCATTCTCTTCCATGTTGTGTCATTTTTCTGTCTTTCCTAGGTCAGATTCAGTTCCAACCTGATCCAACACAATATACCTGTCCTTTAAGCAATACAGGCTAGCTTTATTTGTGCTGGCCAGCTTCAAGTGTGCAGGCTTGCTTTAACTGATGTTAATCACTTACGATATTCCTTGCTTGCTTAGGTGTCCAGCCAATCAACATTGTAGTTAGCACTGGTTGGCTGCTGCGATCATGTAAAACAGCAAGCAGCACCAAGTTGATGTTCTGCCTGCGTTGCAGTCAATGGGTATAGGTTAATCACACATTGCAATCTTTGTGCCAACTTTTGAGGGCTATCAAATTTAGTGCTCATGGTTGTTGATAGTAAAACTGAACAGGAAATATGTGCTTTCTGTCCTGACATGTGACAGTGAATGTGAGTTGTTCAGGCTGTTGATATTTGGCTGACAGTCATGAGTGAGATGCACATTTTAAAACTCTTCATTTGTCATAATGTAAGTTCATATTAAAAAAAAAATTGCAGTGGCTGTTTTATTTTTGGCAGAGACTTAAGATCATTTTTAATTTCAAACTTTTGATTTTATTTTACTACATACTCCCTGGAACAAAGAATATGTCTGAATTCAAACAGAGCCTTAAAAAAGGATTTAGAAGAAAGTGTATACTTCTGACCTAATTAAAATGTTTGCCATTGTATCTGCCTAAGATTACTGCTTATAATCTAATTGACTGCATCAGGTCATAGACTTGACAGCCTAAAAGGGGGCTCTTTGCTTGTGTAAAATTGTTGGAAATGTTTTCTCTTTTAACTCACCAAAAACCCACATGTAATGATATCATCTACACTGAACAAGTGGCATGGTGTCATAAGAATAACTATCACTATCATGTAGCAACACGTGATACCTAACTGTTAGCCTTTATCCCTCACCAAACTGCAATAATCCCTTTTACTTCAACATAACTAATTAACATATTATACAGTGTCATTTGTGTTTAGTTTAAAAGTAGTTTTAAATGGCTTTAAGGCACTCCTTTAAATAAAATTTTTTTGAATCTAAACAGGCTATTGATGACTGCACCTGGACTATTTTTAGCCTGGGTTATTGAATTTCATCAGCTTAGACCCTGTGTCAAACAAGCAGGAGCATCATTCTCCTTTCAGACATTTGTGTCTGCTACTGTGCAGCTAAGCAAGTCATGAGACTCATGAAACTAGTCTTGTTCCTGGACACCCAACCATCTGACCAACAGAACTAACATTACAGTTATGTCATGGGTATATTTATGTGCTTGATGTTCAATAATTACTTTGCATTAGTCAAAGGTTACAGATATTTACACTAATGACTCCCTGGATCTAGGTTGCACACTAGAAAATATTTGAAGTAACTGGCAGGGTCCAGTAATGAGTGGATTCACATACCAAACCTAAAAGTAAAACCAGAGAATACAACTGCACCTACAGACGTGCTGCATATAAATCATAAACACAGAAGCATGTATCTTTTGATATATATTTTCTGAACCGTAAATAAAAGTCTAGTTGCATGTAGACCATGAGTTTACATATGACTTTCCACCATTTTCAAATGAGGTGATAAGGATCTTCAATTTCTGTAAAATGATTTGTTTCTAACACGTTAAGGGCAATGAATGGGTGGCCCAAAAATTTTTCTCAGGTTCAGAAATTGAGACTTGTGAGTCAGTAAATCTTGCATATCTTTGATAGACATTGAGTATTTCCTATTAAAATTAAGTAATTTTCAGATATCCCTATAATAGCTTGCCTTGGATTCCTATAAAACTGTTGCATCTCCAGAAATAATTGAAAGCTAAGATCACTGGAAGGCCTATAGCATTAAGTACTTTGCACTGCAGATGACATAGGCAGGTAATTGTTTGATGGAGCAACAATGGTCAGGCCAGAAGAAATGCTTCTTCTTCTGCTCTTCTTAGGCAGTCCCTCAGGTTTGAGGATGATTTTACTGTTGGTCAGATGGTTGGGTATCCAGGAACAAGACTTGTTTCATGAGTCTCATGACTTGCTTAGCTGCACAGTAACAGAACTGTGGTTCATTGGGTTCTGAGTTTGCTGATAATTCCAATGTGCGATCTGCAGACTGCAACGTGTGAGGCAGGTGGTGCAAAAGGTTGGGTAGGTGAGTTGTTTGGAGGTTTCTGTGCTCCCTCTGACACCTTGACTTCACCTCTGCCTGTTCTCAACGAAGTCTCTCGATGTGTTCAATGCCTTCTCCACTTTGTTCGGTCACATGCCAGGGTCTTCCATGAGGCAGTGGATATGTTTGACCTCTTCAGGGATACTTTTAGGACATCCTAAAGCTTTTGAATTGTCCTCCTGGGTGTTCCCTGCCACAACTGAGTTCAGAGTAGAGCTGGTTTTGAGTGATTAGCAGCTCAATGCTGGGCAAGTTGGTTTGGGAGAGGATCCTGCTGTTGGACCACTGCACTTGGAGAATGTTGCAAAGGCACCTTCTCCTGTCGTACTTCTCCAGTGCATTGAGGCGCTGGCTGTATGTTGTCCAAGTCTCCAAGCATATCGTAGTGTGAGGATCACTGCTGCCCAGTAAACCATGACTTTAGTCTCAGGTTTGAGATCCTGGTCCTCAAATACTCTTTTCTGCAGTCAGCCAAAGGTTGAGCTGGCACATTAGAGGTGATGATGAATTTCGTCAGATATGTGTTTATAGGTTCAATCCTTTAGAGTCAGAATTCCATTGAGTAAAATCGAGCCTATTGAGGGCTAATCACAATATCCGTGTGCTGTTTCATTATAAACTGAATCTGAATTGCATAGAAATGTGTGGTGAGATGGCAGAGGACTAGAGAACACTTGAAATTCTAAATATTCCTTATCTGTTAAGTTAAATCAAGGCAGAAATGTGAATTATATGGATCTATTCAAATGGATATTAATTGTTAAAACAAAATGTTTTTGAATTAATCACTAATTGGTTAAATTATTGATACAGTTCTGATTGGGTCTAAACAAAAAAACAGATTTCTCCATGTACCTTTCTGGAACCACCCTGCACCCTACCTCTTCCTTCTCTTTTAAGGCACTCTGTAAAACCTACCTGTCAGATCAAGCTTTTGACCACCCGTTCTAAAGCAACAACAACAATATTAGCTTAATGGAACATTGAGGTGCTTCACAGGAGCATTGTAAAACAAAGTATGACACTGAACCACAGAAGGAGACACTAGGTCAGGTGACCAAAAACTTGGCCAAAGAAATAGGCTTTAAGAAGTGTCTTAAAGGAGGAAAATGAGGTAGAGAGGCTGAGAGATGTAGGGAAGGAATTCCAGAGCTTGGGGCCTTTAGGCAACTGAAGGCACGGCCACCAATTATGGAGCAATTATAATTGGGAATGCACAAAAGGCCAGAATTAGTGGAGCGCAGATGCTTTGGAGGATTGTGGAGCTGGAACGGATTATAGAGTCATGGAGGGATTTGAAAACAAGAATGAAATGAGTGCATTGGAATAGTTGAGCCTAGAGACAACAAAAGCATGGACGAGGGTTTCAGCGGAGAAACAGCTGGGACAGGAGCAAAGTCGAGCGATGTTATGGAGGTGGGACTAGGTGGTCTTAGTGATAGTGCAAATATGAGGTTGGAAGATCATTTCAGGATCAAATGTGACACCAAGGTTGCAAACAAGCTGGTTTAATCTCAGACTGTTGCCAATGAGAAGGATAGGCCGGTAGCTAGGGAAGAGAGTTTGGTGTGGGGACGAAATCAATGACTTCAGTCTTCCTAAAAACCTTATGTAATTTGGCATCAAATTTTGTTTGATAACGTCCATGTGAAACACCCTGGGACATTTTATTACATTGAAGTGCTATATAAATGTGAATTGTTGTGGCTTTATTAACACCGCCAGTGCATTAAGTTCAACATATATTGTATTAGGATAGTGATGCAGCATCATGCACTTGTGCGTGGTGGATCGTTGTATTTTAAGTCAACTCATAAGACTTTATGCCACACTGATAGCTCACTAGTATCAAACACTTTCAGGGAATATAATTAAACCTGATTCCAGAATAATCTATATAAGTATCTGTATAATCTGTACTAGTTGTAACCGAAAATAAGTTTCACTTCAACTTGATACATTTTTGGGGCGGGAGGGGGTGTGGTGAATTTATGTTCCAGCAAGTTCTTGATGTTACTGATTTAAAATATATTAATTTTTGGAAATTCTCATTTACTCACAATGAAAAGACTTCTCTATCAAACGCCTGATTTTTTTTCTCACAAATCCATTGTTTATGTTCCTTCAGTAGTTGAGTAGAAAGCCACTTCATTCTACAAAACTAGCACACTCAGAAATACATTGAATATATGACAAATTCACTAACTTTCACCCACAGTAGAGAGCTACACTCAAGGAATAAATATGCAGCTTGGAGCTCAGGTTACAATATAGCAGGGTGGGTTTTCTGACCCCATGTTCCCTTCAGCTCCTATTTACTCAAAAGTAGTTAGATCTTCATTAGTCACCAAAATGGTTTGACTTTAATGTTCAGCATTCTGTGATTAGCAAATCCTTGGAGAAATACTTTTACACATTTTGACTTGCTCTACGCATGTAATGAGATACTCAGATATGGCTTGACCGCTGATGCCAATGTATGCAAATAAAGACTTTCACCATTCATGCACCACATGGAACAGCAATGCACATTTCTGCGAGCCAATTGGATTTCAAGTCCAAAAGAAGATGATTTAATTTACATCTTGAATTCTTCTGTAATAATATCCTGTCTAGAAAGACATAATTTCCCAGAAACCATTTGGAGCAGATATAACCACAAAGTTCCTGTACTGCCAGAACCCAGAGTCTGCTGCTAGGTAGTAATGAAAACAATGCATATCCCTGTAGAGTTTGGTGTTGCACAGCATGGCTATCAGTTTATTGTCTCAAGTTGAATAAAAGTGACTGGCATTGTATTTCACACGTGACATAATGTGAAAAAATATTTTAGTGGGGGAGAAAATGACCAAAATTTCACAAGTTAGAGAACGGTTTTCATCACAAACCAATTTCAATTTGGTCATGGACAAAGTAAGCCATGGGCTTTCTTGCTTATGCCGGTGTTCCTCTGCAGTTTGTCTTCCTTATTGCTAACATGTAATTTTCCATTATGAATCACCCACTTATCCTTTGTTTCTCTTGTGGTTGAATGATACTGGGCAGCTAAAAAGAACTGACTTCTCAGTTCCATACTAAACTGGTACCATCTGGAAAACAATGGGTGGACCTTTTAAAACTGTGATCAGTCATCAGCATTACACCCTGCAATTAGTTTGTCTGAGACTCAAAGTGCTTCCTCGTTCCCTTCAGTTCTCTTGTCATGAGATTGTTTTGATTTCATCCAAATGTACCTATCATTGACTTTCAAGCTGACTTACCTTTATCAAAAATGAAGCACTTTGGTGCTACAGGGAAATTGGCAGCTGATGCAAAAATAAGGTAATGCTTTACTGACGTTGTCAAATATCACTTCATAAAACAATGTGTTACTGTCCTTCTCTATTACACACAATGCTTTGTATTCAGTGCTGAAGCCTTAGCTTCCAAATTCAGACCACGCTTGAGCAGTTGCATTTCAGGAAATTAAAAAAAAAATGCAGCTATAAGGAAACCACTTTTGTGTTATGGACCCAAAAACATACTGTGGGGCAATCTATGTCATGCTGCTGCTGCTGTAGTGGAAGAGAGCTAAATAGGAAGGGAAGAACTTGCATTTATATCATGCTGCTCAGTACCTCAGGCCACCCCAAATAACTTCATAGCCCATAAAGCACAATAATATAGAATTGTTTTTAGTCTGCTATTACATATTCAAGTTATGCTTAGAAAATTTCTGATTTTTTTCTATTATTCTGATGTTAAACTTAAGTAGGTAGAGTTTCTTCTTTGGGTGCAAGAGGGAAATTATTCCTAAAAATCACTTGAAATTGTGATGGTTAGGCTAGAGTTCAAGCAGCCAATACAATTTATTTGCATAATTGCAAATATAAGAACTGCATCCCATCAGATAATGTAATAGAAATAATTGTTTCCTTTTCTCTTCAGTTAAAAGGTGTTCCTTGGTGTTCTTAAGAATGCTAACCTGGTGTAATTTTATTAATACAGCTGAAAATGACTTTATCATCGAAAATAAGCATTTTTGAAAGAGTGTCCAGTCCACCAGTGAGTAACTTGATTTTAAATCACTTGAAAATAGCTAAAACAAAAACTATATAGGATCATTTACTGGTTCCATTGGTGCACAGTATTCAGTTTCTTAAATTAAACATGCTTTGAAATAAAAATTGTGTCTATTAGTGCCTATGTGCCAAGAAATTGAGCACAATTTGAGGTCCCTTCCCTAATCAATGCAATCGGCAGCACCTTGATCTGGGGGCATGGTAAATTCTATGGGTGGGGCTTGATCCAGGTCTTTGAATCTTGAACCAGTGTAAAAGTTCACAGAAAACACAAACATTAGTACTTTTGGGAACAATTTGCTTGTGTTCAAAACTTTTTTGCACCAATTTTTCTCTGATGACACTGATCATTAGATCATTTTGTTGGGTTCCATATGATATGAAAATAAATCCAGAAGTCTATTCTTTTGCCATTTTAAAAAATTGACCATCTGCTGAATCAAAAAAGATGGCTGCTACAAGTCACATAACCAAAGGGTTGGCCCTTTGCTCTGGAAGCTACTTCCAGGAGTTACAAGAACAAAATAATTCTTTTCTCAGCTGGTGGAATCTCACACCTCTTTGTACAGAACCCTTGTAATCACGAAACCAGGAGACTCGCACATCAAAATTCATTATGCCTGCAGAGCTAACAGACTCAGCTCACACCTGGGACTGTCCAGGTCCATTTCAAAAGGGGAGCAGGGGATGTCACTTGCATCTGATAAGCTCACCCTTCTAGTGGAGTCAGAGAGTCTACCTAAATGATTGCTTCCCAATACCAGATCCTCAATATGGATGGTAACTCTTTCAACAGCTAAAGACTGGGACATTCTCAGTCTTGAAATCAAAGCCAGTTCCAGTTGCTGGATAAACATCCCTTTTAAAGTTATTGTGGAGAAAAAAGGCCACATGACTCAAGCGACCATTTTGAAATCTCTACATGCCTTTCAGAACAGAGGAATCCTCAGTATGCTGTTTTAACATCAAATTGAAAGATCTCCAGCTGTCTGGCTGAGCAAGCAGTTGATTACCATCTCCCAGCTTCTCCAAGCCTGTCTCTGCTGGAAGATTTCCTACCATCACCTGTAGAACCAAACCAGTCTCTGGGCAGAATTTTATGGAAACTCCAGCCAGCGAGATTTTCCGATCCCACCGAAGTCTATGGACTTTTGAATGGCTTGCTGCATTTTATGGCCCTGCCCCCACTGCGGTGGCACCACAAAATTCTGCCCTCTGTGTACCTACTTCACCTGTGCTATCCATACCAACTGCAAAATGAACCCTGTCTTCAGCCAGCTGAACTCGAACTCCTACATGAAAGAAATCCTCATTGGACTCTGACTCTGGGCTCTGAAAATCACATGAGCTAATATTCATTTATGTGGTCCTTGTACTGTTAATATCTATAGTTGTAAGACTCCTTTTTCTATCCCCCTCCCCTTTACTATGAGTGTGTGTGTGTGTGTGTGTGTGTCTGTGTGTAGTGGAGTGGCAAGTTGCGAACACTCCTCCCCAGGTTTTGAATGTGAAATAAATGAACCTTCTGAGTTAATCATAACATGAGTTTGCTGCGGGTTATTAGTAAATTGGATCACACAAACCGAGGGTTTGGGAAAATATGCAACCGCATACTTGAAAAATAATTCAAATCACCTTCTGCTTACAGACAGGTGGTGAGAGGAAATCAGTGCAGTTTGCCTATCTCTTCCCTGTGCGTGGCAATATCATTTATGTTCTTATAAGACATGGGAGCAGGAGTAGGCCTTTCAGCCTCTCGAGCCTGTTCCGCTGTTCAATAAGGTTATGGCTGATCTGTGACCTTAACTCCACTTTCCTGCCTACCCTCATGACCCTTGATTAAAAATCTGTCTAGCTCAACCACTGCTCTTGCTTCCCTGAAATGAGCAGAAACCCTACATTATGATGCAATACTTGTGGATTGCTACAAGATCGAAAGATGTGAAGAACGCACTACAGTTTTCTAATTTTGTTGGGAGCTGAATTTGTTGTTATCCTATTTATATAGGACATTGCATACCTGTCATATTATCTCTCATTTATTCAATATAATATAGTGCAAGCCATTAATAACAGATTAGTTTAAACATTGGGGTTTTATCTGTTGTATGTAGCTGCCTGATAGATCTAGCAATGAAATTTGACCAGCTATAGCAGGAATGTCACCTTTGGCCACATCATGTAGTTTTCTTTGTGCAGCTACTTTCCTGGTGTAGATCCAGGTGTACTTGCACAACTAGTCCAATCACAGGGTCAGTGTGGAGTGCATATGGAGGATGAGCTGCAGCTGCATTGTGACAGATCTTACAACTGAACATAGCACAGTGGCGTATTAAGTGATTTTATGAATCCCCTACCAATGATTTGAAGTAGGTTTTTTTTTTAGCCACTTCAAGCAATTGATACCTTTGAACTCTAAGACAGTATCAAGGAAGCCAACTGCCTAATTAGCAAATTAGTTAAGCACTTTTTTTCACTTTTTATAACCAGGGACTTTTTGAAATTGTATTTTCCCCTCCTCACTCTCCTCTTCCTGACTGTGTCACTATTTCTTGCTTCCACGTAATCCCTACTTCAACATGACTGTTCTGAATTGGTCAACAATTGAGACGAATTGAAGTGGAGTGATAGAGTTTTGACACGTGTGCTGTTCCCTTCCTTTTTGTAAAGGATTGTACATGATTTTTTTAAGTGCCAAGCCACAAGCTGTATCAAAAGATTAATTACATAAATTCTGACTACTAAAATCAACTGGCAGGGTAATTTTTTAACTTTACCCTACTGCCTCCCCACCCCCCGCTCTCGAGAAACCTCACTCACCTGCCAGCTCAGAACATAAATTTGCACATTGCAAAATTTAAATCAATGGTCAAAAAAAGTGTACTGAGTCCTGAATTTCCAATCACCTGGGGCACGAAGTTCAAATGTTGCTCTTTAAAACTTTGTACAAAGTAAATGACCTGTATGTAATTTATTTTTATACTTCAGTTATTGAATGAAAATTGATTGCAAAGCTTTTCCAATGAAGTTCAAGGAGGCATTTGTTTTTCTCTTTGCCTGCTCAATGTAATAAGCACTGTTCCAAGCTGGGTAAGCAACCAAATGACCTGTCAACCAGCTTCTGATTGTGCCTCCAGGAGCTGCATGAGGGGAGCAGAGTGATTCTCCCTCCGATTTCCTTTGCCTCTTTACATTTGGGTTATAGTCCAAAATTATTTTTGATGACAAAGCTGAGCTTGCTAATTATTTTTCTGTGCCTATAACTCTCTCTCAAGCTTATCGAGTTGGAAATCATGCTCTCTCTAGCCTCTGCTGTTCGAGGCGAATTTTGGCTAAGATACTGTAACCTGGCCTGTTTCAGGTTTGGTATCTTCTATCTGTTCCGATTCTGGATTGAGGCCGAGGTGCTCAGACAGCATCTTTAGTACCTTGGATCTCCATGCTTTATTGCATATATTAAGTTCTACCTGTTGTGTTTTTATAATGATATTAAGGCACCAATCACTCAAAGGTATTGGGTAAACACTTTGAGGGTTCATTTATTAAGAAATAGCACATGAGAACAGCTCTACAAAGGTATAAAGCTTGAAGACACATCAGCAGCAGAGGTGTCTGTGTGCGCTCTGCTTAAAAACAAAAGTGAAACTCAAACTGGATCACATTACACACTTCCTTTCCAGTGATGGCATGTGCTACTCCTTAAAGGCATATTACAATACTACCTGCTTAGCAACAAAAACATAAAATGCTGGAAAAAGTCAGCAGATCTAACAGCATCTGTGGAGAGAAAAACAGAGTTAATGTTTTGAGTCTGTATGACTCTTCTTCAGACCCTCCTTCTACCTGCTTAGCTATGGCTTTTAGCTGTTCTATTTAGGGACACTTTTTTCACCAAGTTAAGTTCTCCTCTTGCAGAAACGCTTTCACGATGAAAGTAGCTATCTTATTTTTTATTGTCAGTACCCACAAAGCTTACTGCTGCAATTCCTTTTGCTTCTTGTTTCAACAATTTTGGCAATGGTGCTTTTCCCTTCTACTTCCAACTCCTTTAAAGTCAGATTTGACTCATGTACAATGGATTCAATCCCGGACAAGCCCCCATTTTGTCACAGGCAGAATTTATGTGGTTTCTTACTGTCCGTGATCAATGTGTTTTGTCTGTAAGGTGTGTATATTTCCTTGCCGCCAGAGTGATTTCCCCAATTTAAATAATTCCATAAGCAAGTTTTTTGTGAGCTTTAAAATAAAGAAGGTTATTTATTATTTCTTGCCCCAGAGGTTTAAAACATGATGTTTCACTTGTTTGCCTCACACACACTATCGTACACAAAAATTAGATACAGATGAGGAAAAAACAATAAAATTACAAATATAATTGTCTCAGTCTGCCTTTCATGGCAGGCCTGTAGTTTCTTAGATGAGTTGATGCTTTTAGTTGAAGTGATTCTTGTAAGCAGGTGATTCTCAGTAAGCTGTGAGGCTTCTTGTAGTTGAATTTCCAGGCAGTTGGTTCTTAAGTGAACTTGAAGTTGGAACAGGTTAGGAGTGTTCTACTCCAACTTTCAAGGTATTGCTGTTTATTACCTTGGCTGCTTACTTGACTTTCAACTGGTTGAATGGCTTTCTTGATGGACTCGGATGGAAGTAGCTTTTTCTGTTTTAAAAGCAGACAAAAAACGTGGCTGTGCCCATCACCTGACTTGCAAAAGTTCTAATTCCTTTGTCCAAAGAAAGGTACTGCGTTGATCACACATCCTTTATTGTCATTTGACATTTTGAAATTCATCCAGTCTAGTTTGGATGAAGGGCCATCATAATACAATGAAAATGTGATACATTTCACATTCGTCTAACACACATTGGCCAGGATATTGAGGTCGGTGAGCGAGGGGGGTGGAGAGTGGGGGGCAGGGTCTACTTGGCCGACGCGTAAAATGACATGGGATGATGTTGGGTGGAACTCCCGACGTCAACCCACGTCATTTCAATGTTCAGGTCGGTACCCACCGACCTGTCAACAGCCAATTGAGGCTATTTGAAAAGTAATTGAACTAGTTAATGGACCTGCCTTTCCAACCTTAAGGGCAGGCCGGGATCCCTGGCGGACTTCAGGAAAAGCATGAAACCTCATTCACGGGCGGGATGAGGTTTCATGTCAGTTTTTAAAAATGCAATAAAAGTTTAATTAAAAGTGATGGACATGTCCCAACTCATGTGACAGTGTCACATGAGGGGACATGTCAAGGACATTTTATTTCTCTACATTTACCATGATTAAATTTAGAGCCGATCTCCCTGAGGCAGCACTTAGCCTCAGGGAGATGAGTGCGCTCTTTCACGCGCATGAGCAATAGAGCGTACTCCCAGTTTAGGGAAGCCCCCCCACTTGCACAGGGAGCGCATAGCGCTTCCTGGTAGACGTCACGCTGGGTGGGCCTTAATTGGCCCGCCCATGTAAAATGGCGGCGTGCCTCTGATTGGGGGCGCCAATCGGAGGTGTGCCCACACACGCCTGTTCCTGAACTTCACCCCCGATGGGGGGGAATTTCTTCCCACTGAGTTTCAATGTTTTGTTTGTCCACGGTGATACAGAAAGATGAGTCAAGTAGAATACTATAGTTCTTCTTGGTGATAATCCACTCTTAAACAAAAGGATGTGTGAATTTCCCGGATGGCCGTGAATGTCCATATTTAGTTAGGTATTTGCCTGAGACTAAGGACTGTCTGGCTCAGAATGCCAAAAGTCACATGATTTTCAGTGACCATTTTAATAAACTGTGTTCAAAATTTTAAAGTATTGTCTGAAAGTTCATAATATACTGGAGTATGACAATTTGAAGATGGACATATCCTAGTGTTTTGTGGCATTTTCATTTGAAATTGTAGTGCACTTGACTTGACACTGCTGCAATAGTGAAGAGTTCCAATGAATGTGTCAAGTACAGTTTGACTACCTTATTAGAATTGTTCAAGTTGGCACAACTGAGCTATACTATCATCTCCATCTTGCTATTTGGTTGAGAGGTTAAGATTCTGGTGCTCACTGGTAGGCAGATGGTGGAGCATTTCTGTTGTTTGAAAAGATGTGACAGTAAAGTTGTTTCTTTGATAATGTTAAAAAAATGTTTAAGCTCCCTGCTGGCTCATCTGGTTGATACAGTGAACAACTAAGTTGTACAAGCCAGTAAAATCTTAGTCTTACCAATAGCCTTGTGCTGAATCAGCTTACCTCAGCCAGGACATTTGTAGGGCTGTTACTATTGGCCTTGATGCTCCTGGATTAGCAAAGGGAAAATCAGCCAAGTTTTCCACTTGTATTTGATATCAAGCAATCCCTGCTAGCAATTTACATTGAGGGCAGAATTTAATGCCCCTCCTTCCCCTGGGAGCAGGCTGGGAGGGAGACGGGGGCCATTTAATCAGGCGGGATGGCATGGGGTGGAGAACCTCCTTAGAATATTGCAACATTCATATAGGATTTAGCAATGCCTATGAAAGGTAGACATCTACTATGGATCTCAAAAGAAAAAGATCTAACTCCTGGTGTTACAGCCTACTCATTGCCACATTTTATTTGGAAAACATTTGAGCTTTAAGCTTCAGCGTAAGCAGGACCAGTGCAGTAAAGCGATTGGTTTACACAATTTCCCAGATTTTGAGCCTTACAACTTTTTACTATCTAGTGATAATGCCAGATATTGTATATTTCTATTCAAAATCAATAAGCTTGCGTAAGGTTCCTATTTTTATTGAACCTCAAGATTGCATGTTCAATTTCACTTTGCCACAAAGTACAAAATAACCTCCTCTGTCTCAACTCTCATTTTTCTCTGCTTCTAAACTACTCTCACTTTATCTAAACTCTCCTTCATCTAAATCCTTCTCCGCCTCTGTTTCTATTTCTCTCACTCTCTCGGTATGAACATCCCTTGCTCTTTCTAAATTTCCTTCTTACACTGTCTCAAATTCACAGTCACATAATTGAACTGCTCTCATTCTTTCTAAACTTCTCTCTTTCTCTTTGGACTGTTCTCTTTATTGCTGAACTTTTCCCTCTATGTACCAGGACTTAACCCATCCTATGTGATGAAGTCTGTTGGTTTTGGGCCTGACCTATGAAGAATTGGATTCAAGTGAACTGAGCAGCAAAGCAGCTATGTTGGTGGTGGCACCCAGTGTCAGGAGGGCAGGAGAAAAAATTAATTGTAAATCAGGCCAGGTCCAAATGAAACCAAAACAGAAAATGCTGGAAAAACTCAGCAGGCCTGATAGCATCTGTGGAGAGAGAAACAGAGTTG
Source organism: Cetorhinus maximus (assembly GCF_964194155.1). Lineage (NCBI taxonomy): Eukaryota > Metazoa > Chordata > Chondrichthyes > Lamniformes > Cetorhinidae > Cetorhinus > Cetorhinus maximus. Next base: position 43,818,923 of record NC_135891.1, on the reverse strand, counting down.
ACGTTTTGTATGACCCTTCTTCAGGGTCATATGGACTCAAAACATCAACTTTGGTTCTCCTTCCACAGATGCTGTCAGACCTGCTGAGTTTTTGCAGCATTTTCTGTTTTTTGTTTCAGATTTCTGGCATCCGCAGTATTTTGCTTTTATCCTAATGAGACCATACAGTCTGCTTCATTTGCAACCCATGACAATTACTGTAATTCACACCTTATCACAGAATGAGAAACAACACAAAGTAGGGGAAAGGGCATTCAGCTCATCAGCACATTCAATCTAACAAACCCACACAAACTTTCCTTTCTTGAACTTTATCACACTTATGGGTTTAAATCCTGCTCATTGTAATTTGTAAGTAACGGGTTACCATAATTGTGTAAAGCTGTGTGTCACTTTAACTTAAAAATAGATCACAAGAACATAAGAAATAGGAAGAGCCCATCGAGCCTCCTCTACCATTCAATAAAATCATTGCTCATCGGATTGTGGCCTTAACTCCACTTTCCTGACTGTAACCCAAAACCTTTGACTCCCTTGTCAATCAAAAATCTCTATAACTCAGCCTTGAATATATTCAATGATCCAGCTTCCACGGTTCTCTGTTCTCTCAAAGACTAACAACCCTCCGAGAGAAGAAATTCCTCCTTATCTCTGTTTTAATTGGGAGACCCCCTATTTTTAAACTGTGCCCCCGGTTCTAGATTCCCCCATGAGAGGAAACATCCCTTCAACAACTACCCTGTCAAGCCCCCTCAGAACTTTTTGTGTTTCAATAAGATTATCTCTCAGTCTTCTAAACTTCAATGAATATAGGCCCAACCTGCTCAACCTTTCCTCATAAAACAGCCCCTTCATCCCAGGAATCAGCCTAGTGAACCTTCTCTGAACTACTTTCCATGCAAGTACATGCCCTCCTTAAGTAAGGAGACCAGAACCGTACACAGTACTCCACGTGTGGTCTCACCAATGCCCTGTACAGTTTTAACAAGACTTCGCTACTGTTATACTCCATTCCCCTTAAATAAACAGCAACATTTTATTTGCCTTCCTAATTACTTGCTATACTGCATGCTAACTTTTCTGATTCATGTACATAGACACCCAGATCCCTCTGTACTACACCATTATACAGCCTCTCTCCATTTAAATAACATTCTGTTCATTCTATTCTTCCTGCCAAAGTGGACAACTTCACATTTTCCCACATTATACTCCATCAGCCATTTTTTCCCCCGCTTACTTAACCTACCTATATTCCTTTGCAGACTCTTCTTCTTCACAACTTGCTTTCCTACCTAGCTTTGTATCACCAGCAGATTTTGCTACAATACAGTTTATCCCTTATCCAAACCATTAGTATAGATCGTAAACAGTTGACCCCTGTGGCACTCCACTGGTTGCAGTTTACCAACCTGAAAAATGACCAATTTATCCTGACTATCTGTTTCCTGCTGGTTAGCCAGTCCTCTATCCATGCTAATATATCATCTTCAACACCATGAGCTCTTACCTTGTTGAGTTTTTATGTGGCACCTTATCACATGCCTTTTGGAAGTCCTAATACACTACATTTACTAATTCCCCTTTATCCACCCTGCTTGTTACATCCTCAAAGAACTCTAATAAATTTGTCAAACATGATTTCCCTTTCACAAAGCCATGTTGACTCTGTCTGACACTATTATGATTTTTCTACTTCCTTAATAATGGATTCTAGCATTTTCCCAATGACAGATGTCACTGGCTTATAGTTTCCAGTTTTCTGTCTCCCTCCTTTCTTGAATAGTGCATTTGTGGTTTTCCAATCTGTGAGGACCTCTCCAGAATTTAGGGAATTTTGTAAGATTAGAACCAATGTGCCCACTATCTCTGCAGCCACTCCTTTAAGACCCTAGGATGCAGCCCATGAGGCCCAGGGAACTTGTGAGCTGTTAGTTTTCCTAGAACTTTTACTCTAGTTATCATGATCATTTTAAGTCCTTCCATCCCTTTGCCTCCTGCTTTTCTTGGGATACTTTAATGTATTATACTGTTAAGACAGATACAATTTTTTTTTATTCATTCACTGGCTAAGCTTATCCCAACTTGCCCTCATTCAGAAGACATTTAAAAGTCAACAATATTGCTCTGGAGGCATGTGTAGGCCAGACCAGGTAAGGACAGCAGATTTCCTGCTCAGATGGGTTTTTACTACAATGGTTTTGTCATCATCAGCAGATTTTTAATTCCAGATTTTTATTGAATTCAAATTTCACTATCTGCCCTGGTGGAATTTGAACTCTGGTCCTCAGAGCATGACAATGGGTCTCTGGAATACTAGTCCATTCACAATACCACTATGCCAATATCTCCCCCCCACCTCATTCAAAGTTTCTGCCATGTCCTTGTTTCTCATTATTAATTTCCTAGTCTCACCCTCGAACGGACCAACACTCACATTTGCCACTATTTTCCTTTTTATATGCTCATAGAAGCTTTCACTGTCTGTTAGTATGTTTTTTTTGCTAGTTTTCTCTCATACTCCAATTTTTCCCTCTTTTTTTAGTCATCCTTTGCCGGTTTCTAAAATTTTCCCAATCTTCTGGTCTACCACTAATATTTGCAGCATTGTCCATCTTTTCTTTCAATTTGACACAACCCTTAACATCCTTATAGTCATAGATTGTGCATCCTTCCTTTACAGCCTTTCTTCCTCAATGGAATATATATTTGTTGAGAATAATGAAATAGCTCCTTAAACGTCTTACCTTTTAATGTATTTTCCTATTCCACTTTAGCCAACTTTGTCTTCATACCCTTGTAATTGCCTTTATTTAAATTTAAGACACTAGTTTCAGACCCTTTAATTCTGTCCTTTTACCATTTTTCCCTATTCTGATCTTATTTACTGATGTACTCATGTTTGTATGGTCTGTCCCTCCCTGTCACACGCTGGTTATCAATACCGCATCGCTACCCTACACTATTGTCTTGTACTTTCTCTTTAACTTTCCAAATCTCTGCTGACTTGAACCCTCCCAACAGAAAATATCAAACCCAATTGTATAATCCATAAAATTGATAAATCAATTTCTGACAAATTCCTGATTCCTGACATGGCAGGACTGCCGTATGAGGAGAGATTGGGTCAACAAGGCCTATATTCACTCAATTTTAGAAGAATGAGAGGGAATCTCATTGAACTGTATAAAATTCTTAAAGGTCCAGACAGACTGATGCAGGGATGATGTTTCCTCTGGCTGAGGGATCTAAAACAAGGGGTCACAGTCTCAAGATATGGGGTAGGCCATTTAGGACTGAGGTGAGGAGAAACTTCTTCACTCAGAGGGTGGTGAACCTGTGGAATTCTTTACCACAGAAGACTGTGGAGGCCAAGTCACTGAATATATTTAAGAAGGAAATACATAGATTCCCAGGCTCTAATGCTGTTAAGGGGTATGGGGAGATAGTGGGAGTATAGTTTTGAGATAAATGATCAGCCATGATCATATTGAATGGTGCAGCAGGCTCGAAGGGCCAAATGACCCACTTCTGCTCCTATTTTCTATGGCTAGAATATAACGCTCATTGGGTGGCACGTGCCGAACCCGACGGAGCATAAAATGATGAGTGATGAGGTCGGGCGAGCATCTTGATGTCATTGTGCGATATTTCAGTCAGTGGGCACGTGCGGGAGTCGGCAGCATGCCTGCCAACAATTAAAAGGCCTATTAAGGCCAATAAAGTTATAATTGAAAGAAATTTTTCACTGCCCGTCCAACCTTACAGTTGGCTGGCAGGCGAAAAGGAAAATAAAACAAAAATTTTAACATTTCATGAATAACATGTCCCTACTCTGTGCCTCAGGGAGCTTCTCCTGTGCACACCTGTGCGTTAGTGTGAACTTGCACGCTTGCCCTCCTCCCTCCCCCACCCGCGACACAGGCAGTGCTGCCGCGTGCGTTTCACGCTGGGCCGGCCTTAATTGGCCCGCCAGCGTGAAATCGCGGCCCAGCCCTGATCGCAAGCGGTGATTGGCTTCCCGACCGTCCCCACCCGCTCTCGCTGAGCTGCCCAATGAGGGGAAAATCCTCCCCTATGTTTCTATAACTAAAATGTTAAAAGCACCATGTTGAACCAACTTCTAGTTGGACGAGTGGGAGTAAAAATATTGAGGTGTCAAGGATATTTCTTGTAGAGAATGTCTTTAAAGGACAGAGTTTGTTTATTAAGGTTTCCAGATCGCAGATAGAAACAAACATAGAAATATAGAAAATAGGAGCAGGAGTAGGTCATTTGGCCCTTCGAGCCTGCTCCGCCATTCAAAATGATCATGGCTGATCCTTTATCTCAACACTATACTCCCGCTCTCTCCCCATACCTCTTAACAGCATTAGAGCCTGGAAATCTATGTATTTTCTTCTTAAATATATTCAGTGACTTGGCCTCCACAGCCTTCTGTGGTAGAGAATTCCACAGGTTCACCATCCTCTGAGTGAAGGAGTTTCTCCTCATCTCAGTCCTAAATGGCCTACCCCATATCCTGAGACTGTGACCCCTTGTTCTACACCCCCCAACCAGAGGAAACATCATCCCTGCATCCAGTCTGTCCAGCCCTGTCAGAATTTTATATGTTTCAATGAGATCCCCTCTCATTCACCTAAACTCGATACAGGCCTAGTCGACCCAACCTCTCCTCTTATGACAATCCTGCCATCCCAGGAATCAGTCTGGTGAATCTTTGTTGCACTCCCTCTATGGCAAGTATATCCTTTCTTAGGTAAGGAGACCAAAACTGTGCACAATACTCCAGGTGTGGTCTCACCGAGGCCCTGCACAGCCACAGTAAGATATCCTGGCTCCTGTACTCAAGTCCTCTCGCAATAAAGGCCAACATACCATTTGCCTTCTTAACTGCTTGCTGCACCTACATGCTTGCTTTCAGTGATTGGTGTACAAGGACACCCAGATCCCTTTGTACATCAACATTTCCCAATCTATCACCATTTAAATAATACTCTGCCATTCTGTTTTTCCTACCAAAGTGGATAACTTCACACTTATCCACGTTATACTGCACCTGCCATGTATTTGCCCGCTCACTAATATTGTCTAAATCACCTTGAAGCCTCTTAACGTCCTCCTCACCACCCACATTCCCACCAAGTTTTATGTTGTCAGCAAACTTGGAAATATTACATTGGGTTCCCCCATCCAAATCATTGATATATATTGTGAATAGCTGGGGTCCAAGCACTGATCCCTGCAGTACCCCACTAGTCACCACCTGCCACTCCAAAAAAGACCTATTTATTCCTACCCTCTGTTTCCTGTCTGCTAAACAGTTCTAATCCATGCCAATATATTACACCCAATCCCATGTGCTTTAATTTTGCACACTAATCTCTTATCTGGTACTTTATCAAAAGCTTTCTGAAAATCCAAATACACCACGTCCGCCAGTTCTCTTTTATCTATTGTGAAAAGTTTGAAGCCAAGCCCAGTAGCTACCTTGGCTAGCAGTGTTAGCTGTGCCCCAGTTAATAGCACACTTGTCTCTGCATCATAAGGTTCTGGGCAAGTACCACTCTCCAGGTCTTAAGCACAAAAATGAAGGCTGCCGCTGCAGTGCAGTATTTCGGAACTGAGGGCGCATTGCACTGTTGGAGGCGCTGTCCTTTCGATGAGACATTAAACTGAGGCACCATCTTCCTTCTTGGGTGCATGTAAAAGATCCCATTGCACTATCTCAAAGAAGAACAGGGGAGTTAGCCCTGGCAAAAGTTTATCCCTCAATCAACATCAGATAAAAAAATTATCTGGTCATTATCACATTATCACATTGTTGTTTGTGGGATTTTGCTAAGTGCAAATTAATTGATGTGTTTCCTACTTTACAGCAGTGATTTAAAAAAGTATTTAATTGGCTGTAAAGCGCTTTGAGATGTCCAGTGGTTATGAAAAGTGCTATATAAATTGTTATGATCCCAGCTGATGTTAATACTGGACAAGTCAGATCCCAGAGTGAAACCTGGGATGATAGATCCTAACTTTTTGTTTTTAGAAACCATGGAGGAAAAGTTACCGAACAAATTCGCAGGAGTTTGCTGATGAATTTTTAACACAAAGAATAAAATGCTTATTAAACAAGAAAATTGCAGCACATTATAATGGATAAAAAGGTTGGAAAGTTATCAATACAAACTCAAGAAAATGATTCAAACTCACACCATTCCTTTCATCCCAGTAATATCTTCACAGGCATATACAAATTCAGAAAAATAAAATAATTTATAGCATCTATCTTATACTCTAACATTCAGGGCAAGTACGAGGCACATGTGAATTAACAGGCAAATTGTGGTCAGACACATCACACTCCAAAGTAAATGACGGATGTGACCAAAGCTGATTCCATGGATTTCTGAACAACTCATCCAGATGTTTATCACATTGTGATCCAAGTTTCACTGAAACGTTTTTTTCTTACGAGGGTTTCCAATCTCCACATTAGAAGATCTCATCTTGAAATTCTCTCCAAATGCCACTCGTACTCGGATGGCTGCAACAATGGCCCACATTGCAGGGTTTCAATCTTGCCTTCTGCAATTCCTTTCCCCTGGATCTCCAAGTAACTCAAACTTTACCTTCCAAGCACAATTTCAGATCCTTGGCCATACCAAGCAGAACACCATTGCTCCAAAAAGCCCGCAGTAAGGAGTCACCAATGTTCGGCTGTTTCCTCGGATCTTCAGAGCTTTTCTCATGCCCACTTCTCTTCAAGTTCGCTCCTCGCAGCTCTCTAAGTCAGAGCCTATTACTCTGCTCCTTTCTTTTAACTTGGCTTCTGGGGCCTCTTTCTGATCACTGTCTTTGTTCCTGCCTGGGACTTTCTCCTGAGACCTCTCCCTGTCCCCCTCCTGTGTTCTGCTCCTTGGGACACCTTCCTGGGTAATTATGCTCCGGTTTAGGTCACCTGACCTGTATTTCACACAGCTTTTACTTGTTTTCTTCTGCACAGGCACACAGGGCCAGTTCCCTCCCTAAGGAACGCAAAAGACACAAACAGTGCATGTGCAGCCATTTCCCAGCTAGCGCATGCGCGAAAGGCCCAAGTCTCACTGGGAACTGGAGTTCCCAGCCTCCAAATTTAAATCAAGGTAAGTATTTGCATTTCATAACACAATGCAAGCCTTTCTTTCCTTTCTTTCCTACAGATTGAAGTCAACAGTGTTAATGGGTGACTTCAGCTTGATGGCTATGAGTCAGCCTGTGAATGCCCCACCATTCAATATGATCATGGTCATATGAGAACTAATGCCTATCTATTCATTCCTAATAGTTGTGGGGTGGAGGTTTAGTCAGGAAATCATACATAGTTCAAGAACTGTAATCATTCACCCAAAGTTAACCTTGGGTAGGATATGATAATGACAGACATAGTTAAATTCAATTCTTCATAAGTTTCAGTATGTTCTACGAAGTATAAGTTGATTTTAAAGGGTCATCTCAGACTATAAGTTCTCCCGAATACTTTGCTACTGATGGTAACCCTGGGACCAGATTTTAAATCAATAATATACAAGACTGAGAGGAACGTGTTCACGTGGGCAACCAAATGGCAGAAAAATTCTATCTAACCTTTGCTAGCCCTTCCCTCTTGCAGAGCAAAACATTTATTTTTAAATCTTGCTGGTTCTCTTTCAAAGTGGTTCCCTTATTTTCTACCACAACCCCAGTCCCAACATCTTCATCAGCCTTTTATGTACCCTGCCCTGAAGGCACGGTTTACCCTGGACTATAATTCCATGGTTCCATGACTGACGGTGCAGTCACCAGATGTGGTAACCAGGAGGTATCAGTCTGGTATGTACAGTACCAGTAAAGTTGGGGGACTGTGGTGCCTCCCCGGCCTCCTCAGGCTTATGCTACTACTCGGGCAAATGCAAGTAAGAGGACCACTATCTATATCCCCAGGTTTGTTGGCACCAATGAGCAGGTGCCACACATTTGCAGACCGCAATATTGAAAGGCAGAATAGCAGCCATGACAGGACTTGTAGCAGGCAGGAGAGCAGAGGGCCAACAGCCTCACGGTACAAACAAGTGGCCGAATAGTCAACAGGAAGGTAGGTGAAATGCTATGTTTCAGTCACCCTATTTTTTCATTACTTTGAATCATTATCCACATCAAACAACGTCCAGCAGCATTGCTCCCTAAAGCTAACCACTTACTGTGCACCAGACTGTTCATTTCTCACACTCTTCATTTTGAAAATTTCCTTCTGGCCCTTCCTAGCCCATTAACAAACTCCTCAAAGAGCTTAACAGGCAGATAATTGGAGATGAACAGTTCACTGGCTCACCTTCTGCTCCCTTCTTTTTGAAAATTGTAGTGCGTTCTGGAGGTTTAGGGATCCGGGAACGTCTTCTGGGAATGGGACCTCCCCACTCTTTTTAATCATCACCAATTAATTTATGATTTTAATCTATTTAGTTTGCTTTATGCTGTACTAATAATTATTCCTGAGCAGTATTCCTTCTGCAGTCTGCCCCACCTACGCTCATAGGTTTCTTTAAATTATTAATTCATGGGATATGGGCGTTGCTGACAAGGCCTACATTTATTTCCCATCCCTAATTGCACTTGAGAAGGTTGTGGTGAGCTGCCTTCTTAAACTACAGGAGTCCATGTGTTGTAGGTACAGCCAACTTCCTGTTAGATAGAAAGTTCCAGGATTTTGACCAAGTTACAATGAAGCAATAGCAATATATTTCCTAGTCAGGGTGATCTGTGACTTAGAGGAAACCTCCAGCTGTTGGTGTTCCCATATGCTAGCTGCCCTTGTCCTTCTAGGAGGTGGGGATTGGAGGGAGAACATGAGTGAGATGGGAAGGCATGAGCCGGAAGGCGAGTTGAGAAGAGGGGTGTGTTTGGTAGGGGGAGAGGAGCTGATTACAATGTGTGGGTGGTGAGTGGAGGGGCTTCACTGAGTCTTCTGTCACCATGGAATATGGAGAGTTTGGCTACATGAGTACGTAAAATAACATTTTTAGAAAGTACTTTAAATACATGGATTTTCATATTTATATGATGTATGTTGATCTATAAAGTGTATCTTTAATAATAACATACCAAATGTTACCTTGCGGCTTTATTGCTGTTTTGTTTTTGCTGGTATCTGAGGTCATGATAATTTTCAAAGCTTTTTATATATTTATGTCCATTCATGGGATGTGAGCATCACTGCCAAGGCCAGCCTCTGTTGCCCATCCCTAATTGTGGTGAGCTAAAATGGGGTCACACTGATAAATAATTTGTGAAGCATTACCATAGATCTGTGCTTTGCTTCACATGTACCATAATCCAACAAGGTCATGATATCAAAGAAGCCGAGGTGATTTACTACTGTAAAGCTGGTAGATATTACAAATTTCAGCCATTGTGTGCCAGTGGTGGAGGGCGTGAATGTTTAAAATGGTGAATGGGGTTCCAATTAAGTGAACTGCTTTGTCCTGGATGGTGTCAAGCTTCGTGTGAGTTGTACAGCTGCACTAATGCAGACAAATGGAAAATATTCCATTACAGTCATGACGTGTGACTTGTAGATGATAAAAAGGCCTTGAGATTCAGGAAGTGAGTCAGTTACTAGAGGATACCCAGCCTCTGACCTGCTGTTGCCTTCACAATATTTATGTGGCTGGTCCAGTTAAATTTCTGGTCAATGGTGACCCCCAGGATGTTGATGGTGGGATACTCAGCAATGGTAATTCCTTTGAATGTCAATGGGAGGTGGTTAAAGTCTCCTGCTGAGGTGATCACTGCCTGGCAATTGTGAGACACCAATGTTACTTGCCATTTATCAATCCAAACCTGAATGTTGTTCAAGTCCTACTGCATGTGGGAACAGGCAGCTGCATTATCTGAGGAGATCTTTAAATGCCTGAATATTTCCTAGCTAAAGAACTGCCTTGAGTTCTGCAGAGAGGACCCTCGTAATCAAATACTCAGTAAACTAATTATCTGCGTGTATTCAGACTTCCAAACATTGAAAGTCTTCCATGACGTCACTGTAGTTGGTGTACTATGTTTCTTTTTGAATTTTCCCTGTATCTTTTGTCAAATCTAATAGGGTGCTCACAAGTGGAATGGAATATCAAGAAATTGTTTTCCTTATGAATTGAGTTAGACTGATCTTCAATGTTAATTAAACCATTAGTTGAAGTTGCCCCCATTTGGTGCTTTCCATTGAAAGAAATCACAAGATGTGGGGGTGGCGAGGAAGGGAAGAAATTGTCTTCATTATGTTGCATGCAAGAACAACAAACAGTTCAAAGAAAGGGACAATATAATGTTTTTCTGATTATTCAGAGCTTCACAGATTCTCTTTGACACAGTGATTTTATTGAATATGGAACTGAGCTGTGCAGGCCAGGAAGGGCCAGGTTCAACTCCCAGACAAGAATTTTCCTGCCCCACAACAGAACGGAGGCAGGACTGCCATGATAATAGTTGATTGTGGTAGTGGACTCCAGTATTAGATACTATATGGTACTCTGTACTAGAAGTGAGGTCACCTGACCTGGGGATTGAAGATCAAATAGCACATGTTGGAATCTGTCTTAATACAATTCAGTCACCGCAGATATGTGTTTATGTTAGGAAAATGTGTTATCAATAAAGTTAGCTCAGCTACAATGTCGATGGCCTGTGTGCATCATTGAAACAAAAAACAAGGCATGATGTCAGAAATAAACTAAACACAACAATGGAGGTTCTGAAACCACCGACAGAGCTCAGTTTGAAGGGAAATCTTGCCGAAAACTGGAGGAGGTTCCAGCAGTGATTTGAGCTGTACCTGACAGCAACGGGCAGTGATAAAAATGACCCTCAGGTACAGTTTTCCATCTTTCTTCACATAGCAGAGGAAGAATCCCTAGAAATCTATAACTCATTCATGTTTGAAAGTGATGAGAAGTGAAGTGACTTGAAAAAAATAATGGAAAAATTCTCCGCCTACTGCAGCCATAAGAAAAACATTTTATATGAAAGATACCGATTTTCTACGTGCTTGCAAGGCAGTGACAACATTAGTCTGTACGTAACTGAGCTGAGAAAATGAGATAAATCATGTGAATTTGGAGAGCTTGAAGAATCACTCATCCGGGATAGAATAGTGTGTGGAATCGCAAATGACACTCTGAGAGAACAGCTTTTGAGAGAAGTTGGTCTCATGCTGGAGAAAGCAATAAATATCTGCAGAGCCGCAGAGACAATGAAATGCCAGATTAAACAGATGACAGGAGATGATAAGCCACACATGGTCAAGCAGTTAGATGCAATTAAACAGAAACAGCCCCAGGAAAGAACAAATAGTCTGAATGTAAAAGGAACAAAACTGCTAGTAAAACATTAAAATGCAGCTGATGCGGAACAGAGCATTTATCGCATAGTTGTCTAGCCTACGGAAAGCAATGTAAGAACTGTGTCATGAAAATATAATAATTTTCATAATGTTACTGGGATTTATTGTAAAGTAGGAATAGTTGGGGGGGGTGGTTTGTGTGTGTGTGTGTGTGTGTGGTGGGGGGACTTAATTGAATTCAAGACAGCTAGTCTGAAGGCTTTAGAATGTGAGGTGTAAAGAAAAATTTGCATTTTTGATAAACCGGTGTAGTTTGAATTTCAAAATAGAGGGTCAAAAGTTAGACTTAGCCAGAAGAAGCCAAACAGTTTGTTTATTTTTCCCAAAGCTTACTGATAAAATTGGTACTATGAAAGATTTTTATTATTAGAAAGGTAAAGTCCAAAGACATATTGGAACAATGGGATTTACATTAAAAAGGGAGAAACATGTATAAAGGAGATGAGGTTATGTGTAAGGAGAAGGAATTCTAAGACCTAACAAGTTTGAAAAGCCTCCAGCCTCAATGTACCAAGCTGCTGCCTGTAGGAACTGAAGCTAAGAGAATTTATTGTGAATATTCCTGTTCAGGGTATCGCGTGCTTTGCCTGGGTCTGTTAAAATCTATTTTGTTTTTACTGTTGCCTTAACGGGGGTGCAATTGGGAGTCAGATTACTTAGGGGAGCTAGGAGTTATCATAGTAGTAATTTGTAGACCTATGTATGCGCTTAAAATTATTTCTTTTATTAATAAATGTTTAATTTAGCTTTGAAAAAAAAACCTACAAGTCTTGGTGGACTTATTACTACTGAATTCAAGGCATGCATCTCGAAATAAAAATACAAATTGCAAAATAGTTGTGGCAGATGTTTCAAGTTTCCCTCTGGGATTTGAGCAGCTTAGCATTGACCATCCATTGTGTCATAACAACTGTGATAAACTAAATCACTCCGCCAAGATGTGTAAATTGAAGAAAGTACGGACGATTGACACAGACACTGAAACTAAACTTTTTGTGAATGCTGTAACAGCAAATTCCAAAGAAGACAAAACGAATGTTGATTTAAAAATTGCCAACATGATGGTGAATTTCATGCTTGACACAGGTGCACAAGCAAATGTCATTCCTATAACCGTGTATCGTAAGATAAGCAAAGAAAACAGTGTCCAGTGGCATACCACAGGATCTGTGCTGGGTCCCCTATTATTTGTCATTTATATAAACGACATAGATGACTATGTAGGGGGTAGGATTAGTAAGTTTGCGGGTGACACAAAGATTGGCCGGGTGGTTAACAGTGAGGTTGAGTGTCTTGGGCTACAGGAAGATATAGACGGGATGGTCAAATGGGCAGATAAGTGGCAGATGGAATTTAACCCTGAAAAGTGTGATGTGATACACTTTGGAAGGAGTAATTTGACAAGGAAGTATTCAAGGAACAGCATGACACTAGGAAGTTCTGAGGAACAAAGGGACCTTGGTGTGAGTGTCCATAGATCTCTGAAGACGGAGGGGCATGTTAGTGGGGTGGTGAAAAAGGCATATGGGACACTTGCCTTTATCAATCGAGGCATAGATTACAAAAGTAGAGAGGTCATGTTGGAATTGTATAGAACCTTGGTGAGGTCACAGCTGGAGTACTGTGTGCTGTTCTGGTCGCCACATTATAGGAAGGATGTGATTATGTGATTGCACTGGAGGGGGTGCAGAGGAGATTCACCAGGATGTTGCCTGGGATGAAACATTTAAGTTATGAAGAGAGGCTGGATAGACTTGGGCTGTTTTCGCTGGAGCAGAGAAGACTGAGGGGCGACCTGATCGAGATGTACAAGATTATGAGGGGCATGGACAGGGTGGATAGGGAGCAGCTGATCCCCTTAGTTGAACGGTCAGTCACAAGGGGACATAAGTTCAAGGTGAGGGGCAGGAGGTTTAGGGGGGATGTGAGGAAAAACCTCTTTACCCAGAGGGTGGTGACGGGCTGGAATGCGCTGCCTGGGAGGGTGGTGGAGGTGGGTTGCCTCACATCCTTTAAAAAGTACCTGGATGAGCACTTGGCACGTCATAACATTCAAGGCTATGGGCCAAGTGCTGGTAAATGGGATTAGGTAGGGAGGTCATGTGTTTCTTACGTGTCGGTGCAGACTCAATGGGCCAAAGGGCCTATTCTGCATTGCGTGATTCTGTGATTCTGTGAAAACAAAAGTGAAGCTGTCTACTTATACAGGTGAAAAAATTGCAGTAAAAGGCAAGTGCACACTTAAAGTGAACTACAAAAGAGTCTCAAGCCCTTCGACTCATAGTGGTGAAAACTTATGCAAAACCTATTCTTGGAATCGAAGTTTGTGAAAATCTGAAGCTAACCAAGAGAATAATGACTGTCCCCACTGATGACATCCTGAGGGAGTATAAAGTTGTGTTCCAGGGGATTGGCTGCCTAAAAGGGGAATGCACCATCAAGATTGACAAAACTGTGACACCCACAATACACCTGCCCAGGAAGATACCAGTAATGCTGAGAGACTGACTGAAAGCAGAGTCAGACAAAATTGAGAAACTTCACATCATCAAGAAAATTGAAGAACCGACAAAGTGGGTTAATCCAATTGTAATTGTAGAAAAATCAGATGGGAATCTGTGAGTCTGTCTGGATCCCAGAGACCTAAACCAGGCAGTACAAAGAGAGCATTACCAGCTGCCCACAGTAGAAGAGATCATGTGTAAGCTAGCTGATGCTAAATATTATTCAGTCTTGGATGCGAGTTCAGGCTTCTGGCAGGACAAGCTGGATGAACGCAGCTCCTATCTCTGTACCTTCAAAAACACCATACGGGCAATACAGGTTTTTACGCTTACCTTTTGGTATTAATTCAGCTCTGGAGGTGTTCCACAGAACAGTGAAGCAGCTGTTTGAAGGGTTAGAGGGTGTGGAGACCTATATCAACAATGTGCTGGGCTGGGGAGCCTCATGAGAAGAACTCGACCCCAGACTGAGGCAGGTGCTGGCCTGAGCTAGAGAAAGGAACCTCAAGCTGAAGAAGGAAAAGTGCAAAATAGATATTCATGAAATCAATTGCTTGGGACATGTGTTAACATGTGAGGGACTGAAGCCAGACCCGAGTAAAATTGAAGCAGTCGTGAACATGCCATCTCCAGAATGTAAGAAAGACTTGGAGAGGTTTTTGGGAATGGTGACCTATCTTGGGAAATTCATTCCGTACACATCAGACCTGCCGGCACCTTTCAGAGAACTTCTTCAAAATGATGTGGAATGGCACTGGGAACAAAGTCACCAGGAAGTTTGTCTAGCATGAAGAGAACACTGACACAGGCACCAGTGTTAAAGTATTACGAGGTCAGTCAGCCGGTCAAGGTCTCAGTGGACACTTCAAAGACTGGCCTGGGAGCTGTCCTCTTGCAAATTGAGGTACCAGTGGCATACGCTTCAAAGGCAATGACTGAAACACAGCAGCGGTATACCCAAATAGAGAAATACATGCTAGCAATTGTGTTTGGTCTAGAATGTTTCCACCAGTTTGTCTATGGCAAAGACATGGAGGTAGAATCTGATCATAAACCTTTGGAAGCTATACTTAAAAAGCTCCTGAACTGTGCACCACCAAGAATCCAAAGATTACTAATGCGTCTGCAGAAGTACCAGGTCAGATTTAAATACAAACCGGGTAAGGAAATGTACATCGCAGACACTCTGTCACATGCATACCTACCCATCACGGAGGAAGGGGATAAAGAAATGGAAGCACAGGTTCACATGCTGACAAAGAACATACCTGTGGCTGTAACAAAACTGAAGGAGATCAGGGAAGTGACCAAGAACGACGCCACCCTGAGAAAACTGCAGCAGATTGTGCAAACTGGCTGGCCCGCACATCAGAGCGGAGCCCCTTCTGCTGTACAAGAGCACCCGAAGGGATACTTTTCAAGGGAGAAAAGATCATAATTCCTGCAACACTGAGGAAAGAAATGCTGCAGCACATACATGAAAGTCACCTTGGCACAGAAACATGCAGGAGAAGAGCTCGAAATGTAATGCCTGGAATGGGAGCACAAATCGGTGAAATGGTGAATGCGTGTGCAATGTGCCAAAAGTACAGTAAATCGCAACAAAAAGAACCACTTCAACCACACAGTGTTCCAGAGAGGCCCCGGCAGAAAATTAGAGTGGACTTGTTCACATTTGACAACAGTGAGCACCTACTAGCAGTAGATTATTACTCAAAGTTTTTTGAGTCTGTGCTGCTGAGAAATGATAGTAATGTAATGTAATAAATGTAATAAATCATTTAAAATCAATTTTTGCTTGCCACAGCATACCTGAAGAGCTCATCTCAGGTAACGGTCCACAATTCTCAGGCACTGAGTTTCACAAATTTGCATAGGACTGGGAGTTTTGCCACACTATGTCAAGTCCCAAATATCCACAATCCAATGGAATGGTGAACGTACTCTGCAGACCTTAAAACACCAAGGCAAAGGTGGATGGAAGAGACCCCTACCTAGCTTTGCTGGATTTCAGGAATACTCCATTAGAGGGCATTGGATCATCTCCAGCACAGCTCCTGATGGGGAGAAGACTAAGAACTAAGCTTCCAACTGCACCTCAACTGTTATTTCCACAGCCAGTGAGCTACAGCATGCAGGACCTGCTCAAACTGAGACAGCAGAAGCAGAAACAGTACTTTGACCGAGGCGCCCGACCTCTGCCTGACCTGAACATGGGAGAGATAGTGAGGATTCAGCATGAAGGGATCTGGAATCCTGCTGTTGTCACAGGAATCACAGGAGAACCAAGATCTTACAGTGTGCAGACTCCAAACTGACAACAGTACAGGAGAAACCAGAAATTCTTACAGAAAACAAATGAAACGTAACCCTGCTCTGAACCAGAAAGTGTAGCTGAAGATCAAAAACCAGAATGCACCAGTGAAGCAACAAATAACCAGTCAAAGCCTGAGAGTCCTGAAAACTATCCAAGGGGTGATAGTGACACAAAGCTGGAGAAAGCCCCTTGTCCTTCAAAATCACCTCTGTCACCCCTCAGGACATCCAGTGGAAGAATTGTGAAAAACCCACAGAGATACTGAGGTGAGTAAAAGGCAAAACAGCCTGATCAAAGCAAAGTGAGAAAGAATAGTTAAGAGACTTTGTGTACTTGAGTTGTATAAAAGTTTGTTTTTTTCAAAAAAGGGAAATGTCATGATAATAGTTGATTGTGGTCATGGACTCCAGTATTAGATACTATATGGTACTCTGTACCAGAGATGGGATCATCTGACCTGGGGATTGACAGTCAGATAGCACATGTTGGAACCTGTCTTGAAAGGACTCAGTTACTGCAGGTATGTTTTTATGTTAGGAAAATGTGTTATCAATAAAGTTAGCTCAGCTACAATGTCGACAACCTTGTGCATCATAGAATTTTCCTGCCCCACATCAGAACAGAGGCAGGACAGCAAATAAAATGGCCATCTAGCAGCACAAACAGAAATCTTGCCTCCATTTCCGACCTTCATCATTTTCCAGAACCTGCCGGGTCCCATTAACAAGGCAATTTAGATTGTTGTGGTCTCATTAAGAACCCGCCCCTAGTAAGTTTTCCAATTCTCAGTGAGGCAGCCGGAGTTTCAGCAGCTGTCAGGAATCAGACCAGCTCAGTGGAGGCGGGGACAAGGTCAGCTGTGAGCTTATGTGAGAAGATGCAGTTCGAAGTGGCACTGAAGAGACTGAGCATGGCAGAGGGGTCCTACTCCCATTTTAAAATTGTGTCACCAGCCTACCCTGTCATGGGTCCCAGGCCTCCCACTGCCCTCTGAGACGTTTGGCAACTTTTCTCCTAAAATTTATTTTGCAAAGGATGGCTGCCGATTTAGGCCAGACCATGGTCCACTTCCTTTGAGTCCCACCTCTATTCCCACCCCATGCTCTGGCCATTATTTGGGTGGCAGGCTCATCTCTAGAGTCATTAAAGCCCTGACTCCTGGAAAACACTGCTTCCCAGCAGGCTGGAGACGGAGGGGGAATCGAGACCTGGAATGGAATCCACCTCAGGATTCCCACCTCCAAGGGGAAAATCTTCCCTCCAGTCTCTGCTGAAGTAGCTGATCTCAACTGGGGCAATAGCAGGATGCTATCATATGGCTTAAACATCCAGGAGGAAAATTATCAGCAAGGTTTTTATCAGGAGGCCCCTGTTGGAGATTGCATACATGTAGACTTTGGACGAGGACAGAACCAAGCTTAGTTGTGATCCCTTCACTAATCAAATAGCCTACCAATACTCATTAAATGGGATAACACATCAGAAATGTCTATGGAGATGAGATACCAGTGAGTGACTGGTCTAGATTTTCTATCCATTTATAGTTAATGGGTAAGAAATCTGACCCTATAGGCCACCAAGGGGTTATTGCTTTTAGGAGGGAAGGAGAGAAAATTCATGAGAAAAAGATCAGTAAAATGTTTTCAAAGTTTTTGACTGGATCTATTATATTAGAATAATCCCAAATACATAGGTTTATAGGCTTGATACTGACAAGTCCATTTGGGGACATGGCAAAGGATCTGTTCATGTACTTCTTAGGCTCAAACTCAATT
Organism: Cetorhinus maximus; assembly: GCF_964194155.1. Lineage (NCBI taxonomy): Eukaryota > Metazoa > Chordata > Chondrichthyes > Lamniformes > Cetorhinidae > Cetorhinus > Cetorhinus maximus. The sequence goes on along the minus strand of NC_135891.1, from coordinate 43,800,923 downwards.
TCACTTCATTAGTGTCATGAGTATGTGTCTGTGTTTGGGTGGAAATGACACAGAATAATCAGCTGAGAAGCATGTTATTCATCAGTTCCTTTACTGTGTTATTTTTAAATTTAGGTTTCTGTAATTGTGCTTTGACAATTCAAGGCAATGGGGAGGCACAAAATTGAACTCAACAACATATTAGTAGTGTTAGCCAGTCCTTATTTTAAGGCCAGACTGTCAATAATGCAAGAAACCAAACTGGCAGACCTATTATACAAATCTCCTCACAGTTACTGCTGAGTTTTTCTAACATTTTCTGTTCAGGTTTCAGATTTCCAGCATTCGCAGTATTTTGTCTTTTGTAGAAATCATGTTGTGTTTCTTTTGCCCTGCTTAATGTGTTCGCATAAATTATTTTGTGTGTTATTCTAATGTTGCTGTTTGCCTATTCCTTTTAAATGTGTTAATGAGTGTGTTAAAATAGCACACAAAAGACCTTTACTTGAGCACATTCAGCCGTGCACTACCAGGGGATGTTAAAATCCAATGCAATTCCTTACACAGCTCTCAGCAAGTTACGGTGGTGGAGCCACAACAGCTCCAAGGAAATTCCTGGCTATATGTCCCGAAACAGTGAAAACATTGTTAAGAAAATAGCTATGATAAAGCCTTCTGTGTTGGGTAACTCTGTACAATATGCTAATCTTGACAGCTCGCTGACAAACTATTCAGCTCTTGGGAGATGATGATGCAATTTAGCCCTCACTGACAGCATTGACAGTAAATGTATTTAAGACTCAGGGTCATGCTCTGATCTTATAAGAACATGAACAGACCGCCTGAGATGAGGGGAAATCCCCTAAAAAGTCCAATTTGACATTTTGCACACAGCAGACAGGGTTGGGTTTTAGATTTTAGTACTTCCTTCCTGAAGTTCATCAACCAGAATCACAATGAGAAAGTTAACTTCATGTTGAATTTCTGTTTCTAGACAAATAACTAGTCACCTGAGCTGATTCCCTTTCACGAGTTTATGAAGGGAAAGGACCCTGACAGCAATACTTACCTTTTATTCACTATGTAGCACAGATGCTTCTATTCAGAAAAATGCCTATAAAGGCATTTTGCCAATGTGAAATTCTGAATCACAGCTCTGAAAGTTTTGTTCACAAATGTTCAGACAGTACATCATTTGGAATTTGAATTATGGCAGATGGAGCATGTAACAGGTTTCTCACAATGAAATAGCTTGGGAGGAATTTGGCTCTGATGGGTCTAGGTATTCTGATGGAAAGTTTTAGTACAGATCTGAGGCTGGCTTGGAGCCTCCACCCATACAATGGAGGCGACCTAACCCCATCCCAAAATCCTGAGCCTAGAGCATTTTGAATACTGCTCAAAGGCATCTGTGCCGTTTGTGACATTGAGCACCTACGTCGGGTGAGGAGAGTGGAGTATTCACTGTAGCACCTTGCTGCAGTTTGAACAGGCTCCAAGAGAGAAGGAGCTGAATTCATATATTTGAAAATTCTGCTGTTTCATTGGAAGCTGACTTCCTTAAAGGAATTGAGTAAGGGCAATTGATTGCTTTTAGAAACCTGGCTTTTAAATTATACATCAGTCCTACCCCAATGCTGTATATTGGAGATGTATAGGTTAAGTGTTCAGCATCACAAGGATGGAAATGGCAGGAAATATGTTGTATGATGTATTGTCCTCATTTGCATTATGTCATATTATGTCCACCCATTTATGGACGGATGTATCTTGCCATTCCCACCACCGCGAATTAAGGCCCGCCCAGTGTGAAACGCGTGCTGCAGCGCTCAGCGTTGCCTGTGGGGGGGGTGGGGGGTAGGAGAGTGAGCCGGGAACTTCGCACATGTGCACAGCTGCATGCAGGAAAAACTCCTTGATGCACAGAGCTGCCTCAGGCATCTGTAGATATAAAAATCAAAAATGAAGAATTTTAAACTGTTAAAAAACATGTCCCCGCTCATGTGACTCTGTCACATGAGCAAGGACATGTTATTAGTGAAAAGCTAAATTTTAATTTTATTTTTAATTGCTGGGAAACCTCATCCCGCCTGTGGATGAGGTTCCCTATAAAATGCAAAGGCCGCTTGGCCTTTTCGCCTGCCCGCCCACCATAAGGTATTTTAATGGCCTTATTAGGCCTGTTAATTGTTAGCGGGTGCACTGCTGATTCCTGCACACGCCTGCCAACCGAAATATCGTGTGAGTGCACGATGATGTCGGGATGCTCACCCGACGTCATCGCACATCATTTTACGTTCGTTCGGGTCGGGCGTGTGCCCACCCGACGAGGTAAAAATTCTGGCCCAAGTCCCAGCTACATTCTGCCCATGCCCGTTCCAGGTAGTTACTTTTTCAGCCCCAGATCTTGGAATTTAGGCCTAGAATCTTTGGAAAGTCTTATCTCAAAAATGCCTCAATGACTGCTGATTTGTAGGCAAGCCCAAGAGCCATTTTGCAAACAACAATGAAATGAATGACAAGTTTTGGTGGTGGTGCTGCTGTAGGGAGAAATGTTGGTCTGGACACCTGTAAAATCCTCTCTCTTTAAGTAATGCTAATGGATTATTAGCATTCAGTTGAACCAATAGAACAACCAGTACTGACCTCAGTTTAACATCATATCTGATAAAATACTTCTCTAACAATACAGCACTCCATGAGCACTCCTGGAGCATCAGTCTGGGTTACAGGATAAATATTACCACGCTTAACACCAGGACCAGCTCAATAGTTGTATCAGAATTCATTGTGAACCTAGGCCTGTAGGTCCAAAGCATGTTGCATTTTGAGGCAAAGACACTGGGGGCCATTGCAGAGATTGTGCTGCTGGCCCAAGAAAGCTTCAGCAGAGGCAGAAAATTATGTTGGTTATTGTATAGAATTACATTTAACTTTACAACGCAGAAACAGGCCATTTAGCGCAATCATTTTTGCTGGTTTTTATGCTCCATGAGCCTCCTCCCACCTTACTTCACCTCATATCAACAACATATCCATCTATTCCTTTCTACCTCATCTGTTTATCTTTTCCCTCAAATACATCTATGTGATTTGGTTCAACCATTCCATGTGTTAGTGAATTCCGCATTCTCACCACTTTATATGGCAGCATTGTAGTTTCCATTGATTTGATACCCATGGCATAATTGATTAAAATAGGAAAATATGATTTAAAAATCTGATCTTTGTGATCTATACTGAGTTCATTTATTTCAGTTCAGATTATGATGGGTGAAATCCAGGATTAGCATCCTTGAAACAACCAGGGTATAAAATCAATTAGAGTTCTCCCCCTTAATCGTTAGTTAGTGACTCATTGGGCCAATTGTTGTTGACACATTTGGAGCAGGAAAGGGAGTTACAACAGAAAGGCATCTACCACAAAGTGGTCAAGACCGAAGTATGTAGATCCAGGTTTACTTTCTAGGCTATGTTGTCATCTATGCTTCTTGGAGGCCATTTGAGATGTAACATCTACTATAGTCCAATTTGCAGAAATAGCATGCCTGTTGCTACAAAGGTTATCATAGCAATAAAATTTTATGTGATCAGATCCTTTAAAGATAACATTGGTAATACCAGATTAGTTGATCCACAATCCACTGATACATCAAACGGATGAGAAATGCCATACTTGTAGGGAATGTTTAATATCTATTTCCCTATGGGAAGTAAGCAACAGTACAAAAGGGCCTATAGCACTATTTGTGGCAGGCTTCCTGAAATCCTAGGTAGATTCAGTGATCCTGGCAAAGTGTCACTGGAACTGCTGCATATGCTTTGTGCATTCACCAAGCTGAATACATAATGTATTCAGCATAAGTTCTTTACTACTTGAAGCTTATACAGGAAGCTGTGGAGCTGCTGAATCTGGCTAGCATACAGCCTTTTAAGGGCAGTAGTTCACATTTAAAGAGATGCAGCACTGAAAAACAAGTGGTCGTGTTATGGGGACAAAGACTTTTTTTGAATCTTATTAAAAGCTCCAATTTGATTATAATTATTTGTCAGCCTTTCTGAGAGGAGAATAAGTGAAGGGTGATGGCAATTAGAGGATGGGGAACCTACTATGAAGGCACAAAATGGGGTCTTTGGCCTGATTGTTTGCAGACAAAATAAGCATGTTAATGCGTAAGGTGAAAGTGAAACAGGTTTCTATGGCACGCTAGGCCCCTCAGGATGGCAGTGTAGCATACTGGGCAGGAGGCCTTCTGCATCTCAACAGTATTTAACAACAGCTTGTACTTAAATAGCACCTTTAATATAATAAAACATCCCAAAGTACTTCACAGGAGTGCTATCAAGTAAAATTAGATGCTGAGCCACATAAGGGAACATTAAGGCAGATGGCCAAAGACTTGGTCCAAGGTTTTAAGAAGCGTCTAAAAAGAAGAAAGAGAGGTGGTGAGATGGAGAGGTATAGGGAGGGAATTCCAGAGCTTAAGCCAATTGGCAGCTGAAGGCTGCCAATGGTGGAGCAATAAAATCAGGGATGGCCAAGAGGCCAGAATTAGATGAACACAGATATATCAGAGGGTTGAGGGGCTGGAAGAGTTTACAGAGATAGGGAAAGGTGAGGCCATGGATGGATTTGAAAACAAGGATAAGAATTTTAAAATCAAGGAGTTGATTGATCTCAAGTTGATACCACATCTGGTCAACATAGCTGGATCCCTCAAAGATCTTACAAAGTGTGTGGAGCAAGCAGATGACAAAGCATGAATTTTCAAACCCCAGTAAAAATCAGTAATACTGGCACTGGTAATACTCAAGTTCGATTTCAATGTACACAAGACCAGTTCAGACAAGTTTTACTGGTGCCTTTCATTTCCAAGTATTCCCAGTTTTTCCTTCTGGAGGGAACTTGATGACCCATCAGAAGGAGGTATAAAGTCATATCTAAGTAGATCCACAGCCTGCCATCAAATTTATTCCTCATATCTACACATACCGGTAACAGTAGATTTAAGTTTGAGATGGCAAACAACTTATGATGCTATCAAGGGGAAGCTGTGGCAAACCTGATTGCCACATACACTGTCATTTGCAGCAAAATAAATTTCAACTTGATTTGTGTGTATTTCTTTGTGGGGACCATACTTACTTTTGAATTATAAGCAGCTGGACCATTTATTTTTCAATAATTAACCTGGTTTTTACCCCCGTAAATATTCTGGCAGAAACAAAGACCAAGAAAAAGCCAAGAAAGATGTCAACTGCATCATGGGTGCTCCCAAGATATCAAGCATTAATTTGTATGATGAGATCTTTATATACTGACTCCAGCTAGATTTTAATAGAATGGAAGTTTTTTTGATTTATGCCAAACATGGGATTGATATAAAGAACATGAAGGCACCATTTACAATTCCCTGCACTATTGGGAACCCTAGCACTTGATACAAGTTCTCTAAGCCGATGCCTCCTTTTCAGAAAGAATGTGATTCCTGTGTTTTCATGCAGTGATTCTGTCTCTCTAAGTTGATGCATCAATGTACAGAAGGCTGATTGATTTAAATGTTGCTAGAGGTAGCCTCAAAAAATTAAATGGCAAAGAAATTTAAAGGACACACCGCAGATATTGGACGAGCTGAGACCTGTAGTTGAGATTGTTTAGCGGTCGTGCTTGAGAAGGAGTGTTTTTCGGTGACTGCTACCTCTGTAAAGCATTGCCAATGGAGGCAGATCTGTTCAGACACAGCCAAGTATTAGGTTTTCTGTACTGGATTCCTGGGATGAGGGCAAACGAATATCAAATGCCATTAAAGGCAATGGATAGAGCCTAAATCAGGTACTCAGCTGAGTTTGAAATTTGCACTGTCAACACGTGAAGCCCTGGTTAGAGATTGACATTTTCCATTTTTAAAAGATCAGTACAAAACCAAATGTTCCTGATGTAATTCCAGTAATCCATGATTTATTGAATTGAGTTCCTTAAGTTCATTGCTGCTCAGCGTAACTCTGAGCTTCTATAATTGTTACAACCTAAAATAAGGGGAGTTACATAATACAGTGCAGAAATTGTATTTAGCTAAAATGTAGATTAGCGGATGTGTTGAAAGTGGTGAAAGGGATTGCAAGCTACAAACTTAAAGTAACTACTGGCCCTTGGTGTATCACAATTCCCTTGACCCGTTGCTGTGATGAGCCAGTTATCTCTTCAAAAAAAAACTTGCAAGTAATTCTATCTTTTAGTTTATCTTTGTGAAAACAAAATGCAAAGTTACCTTAAGTTAGAAAAACAAGCGATGCTGATGTTAGCAGCCTGTAGTGCAGTACCACTCATAACATGTCCTGAAGGCCACTCATCGTCAGTGACCCTCAGCAGATTTACAGCTTTGGGTTTCCGTCCACTTAAGCAGCTCTGGAATATTAATAATGCTGTTTCCTTTCCTTTCTCTTCAGTAAATGAAATAAAGGGGACTCTCTTTGGAGGCATGGCTGTCCCAGTGTCTATATAGCACTATGTTAAATTCATAGCCTCTGCCCCATTATTTGATAATGCAGTGGAGAATTTTTAATGAAGAAGATTTTGGCCTGAACTTTACCTTTGGCGGGCGGGCGCAATTGGTGTGCCCGGGAACGGTCGGGAAATGGGCCCCCGCCGCAATTTCACACTGGCTGGTCAATTAGCGCACACTGAAAAGCTCAGCGCTGCCGGGGTGGAGGCGAGAAGAGGGCAGGCAATGACGTTTCCGAAGGCACGGGTGAGCACTGTGAGAGAGCTTCCTGAAGGCAGCCAGCTGTCACAGGAAGCACCAGACACGAAAATCATGAAATCAAGTTTTAAAAAGGTGCAAAAACATGTCCATGCGCCACAATCAGGCACCTGGAAATATAGTTGATAAAAATGATGTCCACAGATTGTTATTTTTATTTTATTTCATAACGGAAATTTCATCCCACCCTTGGATGAGGTTTGATGAAAAATGTAAAGGCCGCCTGGCCGATGTGCCCATTCACCAACCTTAAGGTTGGACGGGCCATGACAAATCGGAGACAATTGCGCCGTTATTTAAGTGGGATCGGGTCTCTCATCACCATTCTGATGGTATCATCCTCAGGGAATTTTCGGAGTAAGTCTAACCCTACATTGTCACAAAACTTTGCGAGACTGCGGCTGTTCCCTTCACAAAAGTCTTTGCTATTTTCCCCAGGGACGCTGGTTCCCCATTAAGGCCATATTACTTTTCCCAATCTACCTTCATTACCCTCCCTAAGACACCATCACCCTTACCCAGTACCCTTTTCATGACATTCCAATTATCTCCGAGGTGCTGCCATTTCACTCACCAGGGCAACTATTAATTTCCTGCAAAAAAGTAATCAGTATGATAAAATGTTCCTGCGCAGTTAGTAATCATTTTAAGGTGGTCTGGATTCAGTGACATTTTTTATTTTTGTTGTGCATTCAGAAAAATATGTTCAATTTATTGCTGTAAATTCATTCCCATGTTCAACTTTAATCTACTTCCCTTTTTTGTGTTCCAGATGGTATGATGTTGTGCATTAGACATAAGTAAACTGTGGAAGAAATCAAAAATGCTGTGTAATCATTAGTGTACTTTTGTTGAGTTCACTTGGAGTTAATCTGTGAGGGAGTGATGATGAATAGCTGGAATTTTCCATGTGAAATTGAGTGCGTTGGCACAGAACATTGCTAATAAATTTGCCTATTAAACTTTGTTTACCTTGTAATGTTTTTTGGCCGGTTCAGTTCAGTTTTTCTCTCAGCTGCCTCCCAGCTTCATGCAGCCATGATTTCAAGAAAACAATATTATATTCATAAGAAATATGTAAAAAAATATATAAAATACTAGTCAGGCTCTTGTCACATTGCCCATAGGGAGTGAAATCCCACACTTTGGTAGATTTGGGGGACAATTCTGGACCTTGGTAACATTGGAAATTGGTCCTGGCAATTGGCTTGGAAACTGGGATAGGGGCCCTGGAGTTTGACAGTACTGCAGGGGCTTCTGAAGTCTGGCATTTGGGGAGATATTTTCATCTGGCATCACTGTGATGGGGGAATCTACTTGAAGTGCAGTTGGGGTTGAAAGTGAGGCTTGAGTCTCTAGTCTATTTTTGGGTTCTGTCGGCGTAGTTCTGAGTTCTGTATCAGCCTGGCAGCACTGGGTGGGGGATACTATGTAAGGAAGCACTTTTTTGTGACATTCCAAGGGTTCTCTGCAAAGCTTGAATTTTATGTTTTGTAATTGGTTCTTAGAACAAGTCTCTCCCATCGGCTTGAGAAAATGTAAACTCGCTAATATCGAGATACCAGTGGCAATTAAAGCTTTGTAAACAAGGGGAGGATTTTTCCCTCGTTGGGCGGGCTCGGCGGGGACGGGTAGGGGCAGTGAGGAAGCCGACAGCCGCCCGTGATCGGGACTGGACCGCAATTTTATGCTGGCGGGCCAATTAAGGCCTGCCCAGTGTGAAACACGAGGGGCAGCGCTGCCTGTGGTGGCGGGGGGAGGGGGGGGGTGTTGTTGCAGAGGCGGGTGGCGGAAGGAGGCGAGCGCAAACTTCGCGCATGTGCACGGGTGCGCATTGGAAAAGCTCCCTGAAGCACAGAGCTGCCTCAGGGAGATGAACATTTTTCAAAATAAACAATAAAGTTTTTAAAAATTTTACAAAACATGTCCTCTCATATGACTCTGTCACATGAGCAGGGACATGTTATTAATTAAATTTTAAAATGTTTATTTTATTTTTATTTGTTGTTGGAAACTTCATCCCAGGCGTGGATGAGATTTCCTAAAAAATGCAAAGGTCGCTTGGTCTTTTTGCCTGCCCGCCCACCGTAAGATTGGACGGACAGCGAAAAATTTCTCTCAATTACCTTTTCAATATCCTTAATAGGCCTTTTAATTGACTGCAGGTGCGCTGCTGACTCTGGCCCGCGCCTGCTGACCAAAATATCATGCGAATGCACGATGACATCAGGACGCTCGCCCAAAGTCATCATGCGCCATTTTACACTCTGTCGGGTCCAGCGCGCACCCACATGCCCAACTAAAAATTCTCCCCCAACAGTGGGAAAGATATTGAGGAGCAAATTTACAGGCATCTGGCAGAGAGGTGCAAAAACTAAAGAGAAGTGATAATAGGAGGCTTTAATTATCCTAATATAGGCAGAAAGGGGAAGAGTTTCTGAAATGCATTCAGGAGAATTTTCTTGAACTGTGAGCTCTTGGCCCAATGAGAAAGGATGCATCACTGGTGAGGCTATTGTTCCAGTCTCCAGACCGACTCTAAAGATTCTCTCCTGGCAGCCTTCAGGGAGCTGCCTTTTCTGGTTTTAAAGCATCACCGGGTCACCATTGGACCCAGCGCCCAACAGGCCCCTGCCCCTGCCCCTGCCTGGCCCTTCTCCATCATTCGGAAGACGTGTTTCACACTGGCTGACCGTTAATTGGCCACCCAGCTTGAAATTGCAGTCAAGGGCCCGTTTGCCTTCTGCTCCCATGCCCGACAAGGGAAAAATTCAGGCCATTGTGTTTAACTAACTTGGCTGAGTATTCTGATGAGGTAACAAGAGAGTTTTGATGAGGATAATGTGGTTGATGTGGCTTTCTGGACACCCAAAAAGCATTTGATAAACTACCATATAATAGAATTGTCAGCAAAGTTAAAGTTCATTGTTCAAAAGGTAACAGTGGTGTCATGAATATGAAGCTGGCTGAGTGACAGGAAATAGAGTAGTGGTGAATGGTTGTTTTCTGAGCTGAAGGAACGCATTTGGGTTGTTCTCCAGGAAGTCAGTATTAGGACAATTACCTCCCTTAATATATATTAATGACTTAGGCTTGTGTGTACAGGGCACAATTTCAAAATTGGCAGATGACACAAAGTTTGGAAGGAGGATAGTGATAGATTTAAAGAATACGTAGACAGGCTGGTGGAATAAGCAGATGAAATTGAATGCAGAGAAATGTGAAGTGATACATTTTGGCAAGAAGAATAAGAAGATGCAGTAGAAATGAAAGGGTAAATTCTAAAGGGGATGCAGGAACAGAGAGATCTAGCAGTATATGCACACAAAACATTGAAGGTGGTAAGGCTGGCTAAGAAAGTGGTTAAAAAGGCACACGGGATCCTGGGCTTTATAAATAGGGGTAGAGTACAAAAGTAAGAAAGTCATGGTGGAACTTTATAAAAGACAATTGTGGCCTCAACTGTAGTATTGGGTGGAATCATCCCAGATTTGTACAAAGTGTAGTAGAGGGTGGGAAAAAGGACAATTTGCCCACAGGCCGCAATGGTGGGTTTTTGCACAGTATCATCCCATTCTCGGTGCATCCTGCCTCATTAATAATGCATTCCCGGATTGCTGGCGCAGCAGTTTCTGATTCGCCTGCTCCACCATCACCTCACTGTTAGTAATCCAGGTGCCATATTTAAAGGGTGACCCTGCACAGAGCTAGCTCTCTCTAAGGGATCAGAAGCTGCTGCAAAGTCATGGCTGCCAAAGGGAGGAAACATGATGACCCCAAATTTTGCGATGCCTCCTTCAGGCGCCTACTGGACACAGTGGAGGCCTGCCGTGAAGTTCTCTACCCCTGCTCTGGGTGAAGGCCAGCATGCAAGGTCACCAATCCAGCCTGGGAGGTGGTAGCAGCGGTGGTCAGCACCAACACCCTGCAAAAGAGGACAGCCACCCAGTGCCAAAAGAGGATGAATGATCTCCTCTGTTCCACCAGGTTAATCATTCTTCTCATCACTCTCAACTCACACACACAAACCCATCACATATCCACAGGGATCCCACTTACTGCCAGTTCAAGGGACATCACCATTCACTCTCTCAAACTCACCTTCATCTGCCCTGCAGATCATGTCCTCATCCCATCCATGGCACCACTCACCACATGCATGCCAGGCATCCATCTCAATCAGCCTGGCAGGCATCCTGCTTACACTCTCTCCATCTGTATTCATGCAGGACAAGCTTGCACACAACAAAAGGGAGAGGTTTCACCTTCAGGAAGAGCTGTCGGAGAGGTGGACCTGCGAGAGATACGCCTAGTGGGGAGAGAATAAATACAGCCCAGGAGCGCAGCCTAAATCATTCACCTTGGGGATGAGCAGTCAGAGAGGCGAACCTGTCAGCTACTTGGAACCGGCCCGCACTTTGCCAAGGAGAGTGGCAAAATACAAATTGTGATATCACAAGAAAGAAACAATTTGATTGATTGGAGAAGAAGTTAGCTGTTTGGTGAGTATCTGATGAGTATCTAGTAAATGTTTAAGGTTTATTCTTATTGTAAGGTTTAGAATAAAGTAGGAACTGTACTTTTTGGTAAGGTTTATTAAGTAGGGCAACTAAAATAATTTTCTACTCGGATAAAACAGCGAGAGTTCAGGAGATAAAACAGCCAGAGGTCAGGAAATAAAACAGTGAGTGTTCAGGGGATAAAACAGCAAGAGTTCAGGAGGTAAAACAGTGAGAGTTTGGGAGATAAAACAGCAAGAATTCAGAGAATAAAACAGCGAGAGTCCAGGAAATAAAACAGCGAACGTTCAGGGGATAAAAGAGCAAGAGTTCAGGAGTATTATGACACAGCCGATGGTAAAGGCTGAGTTGTTCAAATCCCAGAGGGAAACTTGAAACAACTGTCATGACCCATTTTTGCAATTTGTATGTTTCGAGATGCAGGCTTTGAATTCAGTAGTGATAAGACCACCGAGTCTCAAGAGGCTTTTTGTAAAACTAAATTAAACATTTATCAATACAAGAAAGATTGTAAACACATACATATATCTCCAAAATTACTACTATAATAACTACAAAAATCCCCCACTTAATCTGGCTCTCAGTTACACTCCCGTTAAGGTAACAGTAAATCTCATAGATTTAAAGGGACACCTGGCAAAGCACACCCTGGACAGTTGCATTCAAAATGAGTTTCGTTCAGCTCTGGGTCCTTGCAGACAGCAGCTTGAGGCTTACAGGCTGGAGGATTTTCACACTTGTTGGATCTTAAAATGCCTCTACCTTACACACAATTGCCTTTCTCCTTTATACATATCTTTCTCTTTGAATGTAAGTGTTCCATTGCATCACTAGTCTTTTAAATTTACCTCTTCTAACATTAACATCCTTCCATCCCACCAATTTTATTAGTAAGCTAAGCTGAAAAAAAAACACATTGCTTGGCATCTTCTGGCTAGGTGTAAGATTTCTCCCGCAGTCTTGAATGATTTATTTTAACAAATGCAAATTTACACTTTACCTTCTATCCTCCTTACATTTACCTAATTAACATTTCAAAACTACTCTATATCAAAGCATCCAGACTAGCTGGCTTTAATTCAATTAAGACACACACAGACACACACATAGTCACAGATCCCATTAGAACTCTATTTTAAAATAATTTCCAATAATATTATTATGTCTTCTTGACATACCATTCCTTATCAAAAAATGAACCGTCATAATTCTAAAAGATGGCTTCATTTTTAATAACCCATCTTACACCATCTCCTATACTTATTATACTATTACATTACCAGATGCATGCATTAACATAACAACATATGTACAAATCCTTCGTATCAGCAGAAATCATTCCAGTTCAGTGCCCAGGTTTTAAAATGTCCAAATTTTCCTTTAGGCTTCAAACTCATGATAAACCATCTGTAATCAGATTCTCTCGTCCAGTGACATGTATTTTTAAAAATTCATTCATGGGATGTGGGCTTCACTGGCTGGGCAAGCAGTTATTGCCCATCCCTGGTTGCCCCTGAGAAGGTGGTGGTGAGCTACCTTCTTGAACCGCCATAGTCCATTATCTATAGATTAAATGGTTGCAGTAATAAACTTCATTTGAATAACCTTGCATTTCTGTCTTGAAATTTGTCCAGAACCTTTAAAGGGTTGTGGCCTGTATAAACAATTGTTTCTGATGAATTGTTTGCCACATAGATTTTAAAATGTTGCAATGCTAACACCAAACCCAACATCTCCTTTTCAATCGTTGAAGTTGAAGATCAGTGTGCTTGCACACGAGCAGGAGAGAGACCTCATCCTGAGTGAGACACAGCCAGAGTGAGTGTGGGTATTGGCAATTTGGTGCACAGTGGAAATTCGGTGCAGAGGGGAAGAGATGCTCTTTGCATTTTTTCTTTGCTATCCACCTTCTTAAATCTTCAGAGAGTGGTCTTGCCCTGCTGCAGCAGTAGAGGCTACAAGGGAGAGAAATGACTGGTGAGTAGTGGGCAAGGTCGGGTAAATATTTACTACTTTTATCGCTTATAGTTTAAGATCTTTTTGTGGTTTATAGTTTGTATATTCTATAGTAACGAAGATCAGGAAAGAAGGGCCCTAGAGTAATTGATTTAAAAGGTTTAATTAAAGGGATAAGTCATAGCAGGTGAGCTCAAAGCTGTGGTGTGCTCCTTGTGCTCCATGTAGGAAGCTGGGAACATTTCCAATGCCTGGGACCAGCATGTGTGCAGGAAGTGTTTCGAGCTGCAGCTCCTGGAAGCTGGGGTTTCAGAGCTGGAACGGTGGCTGGGAACACTGTAGCGCATCCACGAGTCTGAGAGTATTGTGGATAGCACGTTTAGAGAGGTGGTCACACCGCAGCTGAAGGGGAATTGAGGAAGGAAGGGAATGGGTGACCACCAGGCAATCCAAGAGAAACAGGCAGGTAGTTCAGGAGTGCCCTGGGGTCCCACTTGCATATCGGTATTCCATTTTGGAGGCTGATGAGGACGCTGGTTCCTCCAGAGAGTGCAGACAGAGCCAAGCTTCTGGCACCACAAGTAGCTTATCTGTACATGAGGGGAGGAAGAGAGGAAGAGCAATATTAATAGTGGATTCTATAGTCAGGGGAACAGATAGGCGCTACTGTGGCCGTCAACATGACTCCAGGATGGTGTGTTGCCTCCCTGGTGCCAGAATCCGGGATGTCACTGAACAGCTGCAGGGCATCCTGAAGGGGGAGGGTGAAAAGGCAGAGGTCATGGTACAAGTTGGTACCAATGACATAGGTAGAAAGAGGGGTGAGGTCTTGCATCAAGAATTCAGGGAGTTAGGCAGTAAATTAAAAAGCAGGACCTCTCGGGTTGTAATCTCTGGATTACTCCCAGTGCCATGTGCTAGCAAGCACAGAAATAGGAGAATAGCGCAGATGAATACATGGCTTAAGAGTTGGTGCAGGAGGGAGGGTTTTAGATTCCTGGACCACTGGGACCATTTCTGTGGAAGGTGGGACCTGTACAAGCGGGACAGTCTACACTTAAACCAGACCGGGACTAACATCCTTGTGGGCGGGTTTGCTAATGCTGTTGGGAGGAGTTTAAACTAACTCAGCAGGGGGAGGGGACACATTGTAATACAGTAAAACAATCAAGTCAAAGGGAGTACAGCTGCATTAAGTTTCAGGGGAGTAAGGCAAGGCTGGATGGCCTCTACTTTAATGCCAGGAGTATTACAGGTAAAAAGGATGAGGATTGACACGTGGAATTGTGATATAGTAGCCATCACGGAGACATGGTTGAGGGAGGGGCAGGATTGGCAGCTCAACATTCCAAGATATAGGATCTCCAGGTGAGACAGAGGAGGAGGTAAAAGAGGAGGAGGCATTGGATTATTAGTTAAGGAGTCAGTTACTGCAGTAAGAAGAGATGATATCTTGGAGGGGGCATCGAATGAAGCTTTGAGGGTAGAGTTTAGGAATAAAAAAATGGCAGCCACATTGTTAGGCGTTTATTATAGACCCCCAGATAGTCAGCGGGAAATTGAGGAGCAAATATGTGCACAAATTGTGAAGGTGTGTAAAAACAATAACAATAGGGTAATTATATTAGGTGATTTCAACTTTCCCAACATTAATTGGGATAGACATAGTATTAAGGGCTTGGATGGAGTGGATTTCTTGAAATGTGTACAGGAGAACATTTTAGGTCAATATATAGAGGGGCCAACAAGGGATGGCACAGATCTGGACCAATTCTGGGGAATGAAGCCGTGCAGGTGGCTGAGGTGGTGGTGGGGGAGCATTTTAGTGATAGTGACCACAACATGGTACAATTTAAGCTTGTTATGGACAAAGAAATAGATAATTTGCAAATAAATGTTTTGGATTGGGGAAGAGTAGATTTTAGTAAAATAATGCAGGATCTGGCCAAGGTACACTGGGAACAGCTACTTGTGAGGAAATCTACAGAGGAGCAGTGGGGGGTGTTCAAAAAGGAAATGGGGAGGGTACAGGCTCAACATGTTCCCTCTAGGGTGATAGGAAGGAGTAACAAGCCCAGAGAACCATGGATGACCAGAGATATTCAGGATACGATGAGAAGGAAAAGAGAGGCTTTTAGCAGGTACAAGGGGAGCAAATCAGCGGAGGCATTAGTGGAGTACAGAAAGTGCAGGGTGGAGCTTAAGAAAGCAATTAGGAGAGCAAAGAGGGGATATGAGAAAGTCCTGGCTGGTAAAAGTAGGGAAAATCCCAAGATATTATATAAGCATATCAATGGGAAGAGGATAACTAGGGAAAGAGTAGGGCCCATTAGGGACCAAAGGGGCAATCTATGGGTGGAGCCAGAGGACATCGGTAGAGTGTTGAACGAATACTTCACATCTGTCTTCACCCAAGAGAATGAGGAGGAAGGTATGGAACTCATGGAGAGGGACTGCGAGGTTCTTAAGCAAATTGATATAGGGAGTGACAAGGTATTGGATGTTTTGGCAGGCTTAAAAGTGGACAGATCTCCAGGACCAGATGATTTGTGTCCCAGGCTGCTGAGGAAGGCAAGGGAGGAGTTCGCAGTGGCTCTGACCCAAACTTTTAATTCCTTTCTGGCCACAGGAGAGGTGCCAGAGGACTAGAGAACAACTAATATGGTTCCGCTATTTAAGAAGGGTTGTAGAGATAAGCCAGGGAACTACAGATCAGTGAGTGTCATGTCATAGTAGGGAAACTATTGGAGAAAATTCTGAAGGAGAGAATCTATCTCCACTTGGAGAGGCAAGGTTTGATCAGGGATAGTCAGCATGGCTTTGTCAGAGGAAGGTCATGCCTTACAAATTTGATTGAGTTTTTTGAGGAGCCAGGTGTGTAGATGAGGGTAGTGCAGTTGATGTAGTTTATATAGATTTCAGCAAAGCCTTTGACAAGGTCCCACATGGGAGACTTGTAAGGAAGGCAAATGCATATGGGATACAGGGTAAATTGATAAGATGGATTCAAAATTGGCTTAGTTGTAGGAGACAGAGGGTGATGACAGAAGGCTGCTTTAGTGACTGGAAGCCCGTGTCCAGTGGCATACCACAGGGATCTGTGCTGGGTCCCCTATTATTCGTCATTTATATAAACGACATAGATGACTATGTGGAGGGTAGGATTAGTAAGTTTGTGGATGACACAGATTGGCCAGGTGGTTAACAGTGAGGTTGAGTGTCTTGGGCTACAGGAAGATATAGATGGGATGGTCAAATGGGCAGATAAGTGGCAGATGGAATTTAACCCTGAAAAGTGTGATGTGATACACTTTGGAAGGAGTAATTTGACAAGGAAGTATTCAATGAACTGCATGACACTAGGAAGTTCTGAGGAACAAAGGGACCTTGGCGTGTGTGTCCATAGATCTCTGAAGGCGGAGGGGCATGTTAGTGGGGTGGTGAAAAAGGCATTTGTGACACTTGCCTTTATCAATCGAGGCATAGATTACAAAAGTAGGGAGGTCATGTTGGAATTGTATAGAACCTTGGTGAAGCCACAGCTGGAGTACTGTGTGCAGTTCTGGTCGCCACATTATAGGAAGGATGTGATTGCACTGGAGGAGATGCAGAGGAGATTCACCAGGATGTTGCCTGGGATGAAACATTTAAGTTATGAAGAGAGGTTGGATAGACTTGGGTTGTTTTAGTTGGAGCAGAGAAGACTGAGGGGTGACCTGATCGAGGTGTACAAGATTATGAGGGGCATGGACAGGGTGGATAGGGAGCAGCTGTTCCCCTTAGTTGAATGGTCAGTCACAAGGGGACACACGTTCAAGGTGAGGGGCAGGAGGTTTAGGGGTGATATGAAGAAAAACTTTTTTACCCAGAGGGTGGTGACGGTCTGGAACGTGCTGCTTGGGAGGGTGGTGGAGGCGGTTTGCTTCACATCCTTTAAAAAGTACCTGGATGAGCACTTGGCACGTCATAAGGCCACAACTGGAGGATTGTGTGCAGTTCTGGTCATCACATTACAGGAAGGACGTAATAGCTCTGGAGACAGTGCAGAGGAGGTTTACAAGAATGTTGCTTGGGTTAGAAAAGTGTAGCTATAAGGAGAGATTGGATAGGTTGGGGTTATTCTCCTTGGAACAAATAAGGCGGAGAGGTGACTTGATTGAGGTGTACAAAATTATGAGGGGAATAGATAGAGTGGACAGGATAAAACTGTTTCCCTTGATGGAGAATTCTAGAATCAGGGGACATCGGTTCAAGATAAGTGGCAGAAGGTGTAGGAGGGACATGAGGAAAAACTTTTTTACGCAGAGGGTAGTGGGTGTCTGGAATTCGCTGCCCAAGTTGGTGGTAGAGGCAGAAACTTTAAACTCTTTTAAAAAGGACCTGGACCTGGACCTAAAATGCTGTAAGCTGCAGGGCTATGGGCCAGGTGCAGGAAGGTGGGATTAGAAAGGGCACCTGGGTGTCCTCGGGCTGGCATAGACAAGATGGGCTGAATGGCCTCCTTCTGTGCTGTAACTTTTCTATGGTTCTATGGTTCTATAACATTCAAGGCTATGGGCCAAGTGCTGGCAAATGGGATTAGGTAGGTAGGTCAGGCGTTTTTCACGTGTAGGTGCAGACTCGATGGGCCAAAGGGCCTCTTCTATGATTCTGTGAATATCTTCTCTGTTGTGCATTCAACTTCCATGAAAAATACCCTATTGGTTTCTCAATTCCAGTGTAATCTTCTTGTAACAGTACGGCCCCAGTGCCTATATCGCTAGCGCCAATAGCCAATTTAAATTGCTTGGCATAATTAGTACTGTCAAAACTGGTGTCATAGTTAATAGTTTTCAAACTATCAAATGCCTTCTGACACTCCAGTGTCCACTGAAACTTGTTCTTCAAGCAACCACTTGGCTAAAATTTGGTACAAATTTCCAGTAAAACCCACTCATGCCCGGAAATCTCAAAACTTTTCGTTTTGTAGTAGGCACTGGGAAATCCACGATAGCTTGGACTTTCACACCTCTTGGAGCCACCTTACCATGTCCAATGGTATGGCCTAGATATGTAACTTGCGCTTTTGCAAATTCACTTTTAGCTAGGTTCATCACCAAAACTCGAAATGTTAACCCTGTTTTTTTCTCCACAGATACTGTTAGACCTGGCTGTCATCGAGACTCCAGGATGGTTTGTTGCCTCGCTGGTGCTAATTCAAGGATGTCACAGTGCGGCTACAGGACATTCTTGTGGGGGAGGGCAAACAGCCAGAGACCGTGGTCCACACTGGTGTTAACAATATAGGTAGGAAGGGAGATATAGTCCTGCAATCAGAATTTAGGGAACTAGGAAAAAATTTAGCAAGCAGGAGCTCTAAAGTAGTAATATCCAGATTACTCCCAGTGCCACATGCAAGTGAGTACAGAATTAGGAAGATAAGACAGATTTGTGCGTGGCTGGAAAGATGGTGCAGGAGGGAGGGCTTTAGATTTCCGGGACACAGGGACTGGCTATGGCGGAGATGGCATCTGTACAAGCTGGACGGGTTGCATCTGAACAGAGCTGGGACTGAGTTCCTTGCGGGTCATTTTACTAGTGCTGCTGGGAGGGTTTGAACTAACTCAGCAGGGGTGTGGGAACCAGGTGAGAACATTAGAAAGTAATACCAGGGTGCACAAAATATTGGGAGAGGCAGATAGCACTCAAATAGAGAATAGTAAGTTAATAGATAGTCAGAGTAAGGAAGCAAGCAATTAAGTCTAAATCAGGGTTACACTGCATATATGTAAATGCATGGAGTGTAGTTAACAAAATAGGGGAGTTACAGGCACAGATTGCCTTGTGGGATTATGATGATTTGGCGATAACGGCCACGTATCTTAAGGAAGGGCAGATCTGGGTGCTAAATACTCTTAGTTACAAAGTGTTCAGAAAAGATAGGAAAGGGAAAAAAGGGGGAGGGGTGGCATTTTTGGTTAAGGAGAGTATTGCAGTACTGGAGAAAGAGGATGTGTCAGAGGATTCAAGGACATAATCGATTTGGCTCGAGCTAAGGAATAAGAAGGGTTAGATTACATTGCTTGGTGTAATATATGGACAACCAGCTAGTGGGAAAGATATAGAGGAACAAATCTGTGAGGAAATTATGGAGAGATGTAAACATCATAGAGTAGTTATAATGGGGGACTTTAATTACCCATATATAGACTGGGATAGTGGTAGTGTAAGGGTAGTGTAAGGAAAAGCATTCCTAGATTGAGTTCAGGAGAATTTCCTACAGCAGTATGTGTCCAGTCCAACAAGAAAGGAGGCACTGCTAGACCTGGCTCTTGGGAATGAGGTGGGCCAAGTAGATCAAGTGACAGTGGGGGAACATTTAGGGGACAGTGATCATTGTATCATAAAGTTTAGGATGATGGTGGAAAAAGATATTGGTCAATCCAGAGTAAGAATAATCAACTGCGGACTTCGATGGGGCAAGAATGGAGCTGAGTCAGATAGACTGGAACCAAAGGTTGGCGGGAAAAACTGTAGCTGAACGATGGGCTACCTTCAAAGAGGAGATGGTTTGGGCACAGCCAAGGTAAGTTCCCTCAAAAGGAAAGGGTAGAACAAACAAATCCAGAGCTCCCTGGATGACAAAGGAGACAAATTAAGTTAAAGAAGAAAAAGTGTGCTTATGGCAAATACATTTGAGAACCAAGCTGAATACAGGAGATTCAGAAAGGATGTGAAAAGGCAAATACCAGAAGCAAAGAGGGATTATGAGTAAAGACTAGCAGCTAACATAAAAGGAAATCCTAAAGTATTCTTTAAGCACATCAATAGAAAAAGGGTGCTAAAAGGAGTAGGGCTGATTAGGGACCAAAAAGGGGATTTACACATAGAGGCAAGAGGCATGGCTGAGGTGTTAAATGAATACTTTGCATCTGTCTTTATCTACGAGGTAGATGCTGCCCGGGCCATGTTGACAGAAGAGGAAACACAGTCACTAGAAGGGTTTAAAATTGATAAGGAGGAGGTATTGGATAAGCTGTCAGCACTTAAAGTTGATAAGGCACCGGGGCTGGATGAGATGCATCCAAGAATATTGAAGGAAGTGAGAGTGGAAATTACAGAGGCACTGCCAATAATCTTTCAATGTTCCCTGGATTTGGGGGAGGTATCGGAGGACTGGAGAATTGCAAACATTACGCCCTTGCTCAATAAAGGTTGTAAAGATCTGCCCTGCAATTACAGACCAGTCAGTTTAACTTCGGTGGTGGGGGAACTTCAAGAAACAATTATTCGGGATAGAATTAATAGTCACATGGAAAAATGTGGATTGATTTGGAAGAGTCAGCATGGATTTGTTAAACGAAAATTGTGTCTAGCTAACTTGCTGGAGTTTTTTGAAGAGGTAACAGAGATGGTTGATGAGGGAAATGTCGTTGATGTGGTGTATATGGACTTCCAAAAGGCGTTTGATACAGTGCCACACAACAGAATTGTGAGGAAAGTTATAGGTCATGGAATAAAAGGGTCAGTAGCAACATGGTTACAAAATTGGCTGAGGGATAGGAAACAGAGTAATGGTTAATGGGTATTTTTCGGGCTGCAAGAGGTTTGTAGTGGAGTTCCCCAGGGGTCCGTATTGGGACCCTTGCTTTTCCTGATACATATATAAATGATCTGGATCTTGGTGTGCAGGGGACAATTTCAAAGTTTGCGGATGACACAAAACTTGGGAGAATTGTAAACTGTGAGGAGGACAGAGTAGAACTTCAAAAGGACATTAACACATTGGTGGAGTGGGCAGAATAGTGGCAGATGAAGTTCAATGTGGAGAAGTGTGAGGTGATGCACTTTGATACAAAGAACATGGAGAGACAGCATAGAATAAAGGATACTATACTAAAGGGTGTGCAGGAGCAGAGAGACCTGGGTATATATGTACATAAATCATTAAAGGTGGCAGACAGGTAGAGAGAGCTGTTTCTAAAGCATATAGTAATCTAGGCTTCATTATTAGGGGCATAGAGTATAAGAGTGGGGAGGTTATGATGAACTTATATAAGACACTGGTTAGATCTCAGCTGGAGTCTTGTGCACAGTTCCGGGCACCACACTATAGGAAGGACGTGAACGTATTGGAGAGAGTACAGAAGAGGTTTACGAGAATGGTTCCAGGGATGAGACAGTTCAGTTATGAGGAAAGATGGGAGAAGTGGGCGCTGTTTTCCTTGGAGAGGAGAAGGCTTAGGAGATACTTGACAGAAGTTTTCAAAATCATGAGGGGTCTTGTCAGAGTAGATAGGAAGAAACTGTTCCTACTCGTAAACGGATCGAGAACCAAAGGGCAGAGTTTTAAAGTGTTTTGCAAAAGAAGCAAATGTGAGGTGAAAAAAAACTTTTTCACACAGTGAGTAGTTAAGGTTTGGAATACACTGCGTGGAAGTGTAGTGGAGGCAAGTTCAACTGAGGCATTCAAGAGGGCATTGGATGATTATTTAAATAGAAACAATGTGCAGGGCTACGGGGAAAAGGCAGGAGATTGGGACTAAGTTAAAATGCTCAGAGTGCCGGGGCAGTCATGATGGGCTGAATGGCCTCCTTCTGCACCGTAATAATTCTGTGATTCAGTGATCCTGAGGTTGCAAATTAGCGGAGGAATGCCTGACATCATGGTCCTCAAAGACTTTGAAAATAGAATCATCTAGCTGGCCAGCGACAATGTGGACCGTTCCTGTGCTGATGGTGAGGTCGGCAGTGCTCAACCAGGTGAGGATCCAGCAGTGCAACATCTATCAACCATGCTGTGAGTGAGTTCCCCTGTTCCACAGTCCGCTGCCATGCACTAATTATCTCTCCTTGCTTTCACAGGCACACCTGGGAAGCAGCCGAAGGGGCCCACAAGCCAGGTCCTCAACTCAAGCCCAAGACAACTCGGAAGAAGAATCTGATGACACCATGACTGAAGACCAGTCACAGCCCTCACCCGCACCCTCCACCTGTGCAGAGACACACACCTCGGTGGGATCTAGTTCTAGAGTAGTCTCGCGGGTCACATTCTGGTGCGCATGTCGCATTGTCTGATCCACAGCTGACGGCGGCAGGGACTTCCCAGATTTTCGGCACTCGGAGGACTGCTGGAGGCCAGAAATCTGCTGAGTCCAAGTCAGATGAAGAGCTTCCGGACTCGGTCATATCTCAGTTGCTGGAGCTGCAAAGGCAAGCTTAGGAACATCATGAAGGTTGTCACAACTCACTGGGGATAGTGCGCTTCAATATCAAGCCCCACTACTCCCCGAGCTGTGAAAAATGTGAAAAGGTTTGACCAAACCACCTAATTGTTTAACTTAGGTTAACAGAATACGAGCACCAGGTTTGTAAACGTAATAAGTAAATAACTGTTTATTGAACAAATTGTTTTTAACCAGTGGCAAAAGAAAGAAAGATGAACTGCTAATTTTTAACTTTATAACGTAGGCCAGGATTTTCCCGTTGGTGACCGGGAGCCGGGGCGCGCTCGCCGATGCGTAAAATGACACGTAGTGATGAACTTACGACGTCACCGTGCCCCATTTAAATTTTCAGGTAGGCGGGGACTCAGCCGAATCAGCTGTGCGCCCGCCGACGTGTCAATGGCCAATTGAGGCCATTGACAGAGTCATTAAACTAATTAATGGACCTGCCCGTCCAACCTTAAGGTTGGCGGGCAGGCCAGGAGCCCTGGCGGGCATTAGAAAAAGCATGAAACCTCATCCACAGGTGGGATGAGGTTTCATGTAGGTTTTTAAAAATGTAATTAAAGTGTATTTAAAAGTTATGGACGTGTCCCAACTCATGTGACAGTGTCACATGAGGGGACACGTCAGGGATTTTTTTTTTCTTTTTTCAAATTTTTTATTGTACAGCCGATCTCCCTGAGGCAGCACTTAGCCTCAGGGAGATGAATGCTTTCATTCATGCGTATGTGTGAAAGAGCGCACTCTCGGCTCAGGGAATACCCCCCACCCCGCCCGCACTGGGAGCGCATAGCAGTTCCGTGCAGATGTCATGCTGGGCGGGCCTTAATTGGCCCTTCCACGTAAAATGGCGGCGCGCCCCCAATTGGGGGTGCTGATCGGAGGCGCGCCTCCACGTGCCTGCTCTTAAACTTCCCCTAAACTCTACCCCTTCTTAAATCCCTTTACACACACATACAGGACACATAAGACACACAAAAACATGGATTTTAAGGGTGGGATAAAACAGCTCAAAAGCACCAATTCCAGAGTACAGGATTCGATAGGTTGATTTTGATCAAGGTCTTCCAAATTCCTTTCAGTTCTCTGTTGATGACATGAGGTGGTCTTCCAGCACTTTCAGTCTTTGGTTCACTGGTTGAGCACTTGCCTTTCAATGTCTCCAATAATGATTTTCCCCTTTGCCTCTTGACAGCAGTTTTCAGTGAGAGAGAGCAGGTTATTGAGATATAAGGAGAAAAAGCCAGCTAGCTATTATTGTGGAATTACTGGAATCTTCCGCACACAGGAGAAAGAGGTTTTAGGTTTTGTACTTTTCAGGCTCGGAGCTATTCAGTTGCACTGATCTCACACAAAACCTGGTCACCTGGTCAGAAACCAATTAAAAAGTTGTTGCCAGGCAGTTCCCTTGATCCAGGGCTCCTTTCTGGCACCATCCTGTCTTTCATGGCACACTCTGTTACACGACGGCAACATTGTATATATCACTCATCCTGTTCCATTGGACATGTCTTTCAAACTGCAGCCATTGTAATTTTAATCCACAGTCCAACACAAAATAAAAAGATATATTCTTTACAACAGTCCAACAGAAATAAAAAGATATGTTCCTTACATGCCTCCACCCTTAAAAGAGATGAAAAGCCATTTCAAAAATGTGTTTCATCATAAGGTATGTGACACGTGGACAACAAAACACAAGACTTACTTTCATTCATCCTTCCTCCCCTTTATACAATCTTATACAATCTTCAGCATGTCTTACCCCTTTAACTTATTTTAGTATTTTACACCCGGGACATTGCATCCGCAATTACATTATCTTTGCCAGCAATATGAACAATCTTCACATTGAATGGTTGAAACAAAAGACTCCATCTAAACAGTCTCGCATTTCGAGGTTTAAACTTTTCAATGAACGCCAGCGGATTATGGTAAGTGTAGATTAGCGTTACTTTTTTATCATGTCGGACATAAACTTCAAAGTGTTGAAGAGACAACAATAATGCTAGAGTTTCTTTTTCTACTGTAGAGTACTTCCTAAGTAACCTTATTAGATCTTTCCTTGGTCCTTCCTGTAAATATGAGAAAACAGTGTATAACTATCCCAGTATTGTAATATTTCCTAGTCGAATTGTAGGAGGTTCGCTTTGGGCACTGTCTACTTCTCCTTCTATCTTGCCCTTACTGTCTCTGTCATCCTCCACTACTCCTACCACCTGGCACACTTGCTCTGCCTTATCATCTTCTCTGCGATGATATTGCGGCAACATGTTTATGTGACATAACCATTTCTTCTTCCTATGCTCAGGCGTAACTATCAGATACATCACTGCACTAACTCTCCTATCTTGTAGGGGCCACTGAATTTCACTTTCAGGTGTTCACCCTGTAAAGGTAATAATACCAATATTTCATCTCCTACTTGGAATGTTCTAGTTGTAGCATATTTGCCTGCCCATTCTTTCATTTTGGCTTGGGAAGTTTTTATGTGCTCTCGTGCTACTTTACTTGCTCCTGTAAGTCTTTCTAGAAACATGGGCACGTAATCCAACATGGAGGATTTGTCTTTCTGCTTTAGGAACTTTTCCTTAATCTCTTTTAATGGATCTCTTATTTCATGACCATAGACCAGTTCAAATGGGCTAAATCCAGTAGATTCATTTGGAGAATCTCCGGTAGCAAATAGTAAGAAATCTAATCCTTTATCCCAATCCTTTGGATATTCATGGCCAATTGGTCTTAACCATAGTTTTAAGAGTCTAATGGTATGTCTCTAAACCTCCCTATGTCTGTGGGTGATAGGTGGTAGATTTTAGTTGTCTGATACTCAAATTGCTGATTATGTCCTGGAAAATTTTAGACATGAAGTTAGAATCTTTGTCAGGTTGTACTTCAATTGGTAGGCCGTAACAAGTGAAAAATTGAGTTAACTTTTCCACTACCACCTTAGCTGTAATTGTCCTTAAAGGAATAGCTCCTGGAAATCATGTTGTGATATCCATGATTGTAAGGATATACTGATGTCCTGCTTTTGTTGTGGGTAATGGTCCGACACAATCTACTAATTCCTGACTAAATGGTGCTTCAAAAACTGGTATGGATATTAAAGGTGCTGGTTTGATTGCATGTTGAGGTTTACCTACTACCTGACATGTATGACACATTTTTACAAAATTGCACTACGTCCTTATGAAGTCTTGGACAAGTAAAATGCCTGTTTATCGATGCTTCAGTTTTCCATATTCCTGAGGGGGTGGTAGAGGTAGGAACCCTCACAACATTTAAGAAGTATTTAGATGAGCACTTGAAACACCATAGCATACAGGGCTATGGGTCAAGTGCTGGAAAATGGGATTAGAATAGATAGATGCTTGATGGCTGGCATGGTCAAGATGGACCTAAGGGCCTGTTTCTGTGCTGTATAATTCTATGACTCTATGACATGTCCTGCCATAGGGATTTCATGTGCTATCCACAATATCTCCTTAGATATTTGAGCGGTACCACTATCTGATTAACACCCGTCCATTCCCCATCTGCAGGTTTGTGAGGATGCCTCCACTTCTTCATCAGCACTCCAGTTTAAATGTAATAGCGCTCCAGAACTCCTTCCGCCCCAGCTTCAGTGCGAACTGACTGTGCTAACTTGTTTAACTTGTTTAACATCTGCTCGTGGTATTCCTTTGACCTCTGGTGATGGACTTTGTTTAGCCATTGCAGTGGTCACCACACATGATGGCAAAATACCAAGAACTTGTTATTGTAACTGCTCTGTTTCTTTAGCCTCCCTCGGACTTTCTATAATTATGGGTGAAGCTATAACCTCTACTCCTGCTAAATCATTCATCAGGAGTAAATCAACTCCATCCACGGGTAATTCTTAACCACTCCTACAACCACCGATTCAGACAACAAATCACACTCCAATTGCACTTTGCACAATGGAACCAAGATATACTCTCCACTTATCCTGTTTAACAATACTTTAGCTTTCATTGGACTCTCTGGAGGAAAAGCTAGGTCCTTCTCCAGCATAAGAGTTTGAGTAGCTCTTGTGTCCCATAATATAATTAAGAGTTTAGATGCATCATTTGATGGGAAAGAAGTTATCTTTCCTTTAGACAAAAACCCTTTATATTTCTCATCTACTTTATTCACTTCAACTGCATTCACATCAGTGGTTGCCTCCAGTCCCTTATTTAATTAAAGCTACAATTTGGCCCTTGGCATTTTCTTTTTGAGTTCCCTTTTTGCACTCACTGTTACGAACTCCAATAAGTCCCATGGGCTTCCCTCGCAACTTTCAGCATTCTGAACGAATGTATCCTATTTTATTACAATGGAAACATTTAGGCCTGCGAGTTTCACCTCCACCCTCAGTACCTTCCTTCCTGATCTGGGGACGAGATCTCAAGGTATTCCCGGCTATCCATTTTTTACCCTGGCTACTTGCCTTCCTTTCACTCTCCCACTTTCAAATTTGTGGGGGTGATGGAAAAAAGGTTTAATTTTATGGATCAGCTCATAATCGTCAGCCATTACTGCTGCAACTGTTTAGTAGTTGCAACCCTTTGCTCTTCCACATGGGTTCTTATTACAGAAGGTAGGAATTTTTAAAATTCTTCCAAGAGAATGATCTCTCTGAGAACTTCATAGGTAGTTTTAACTCCTAATGCTTGTAGCCACCTGTCAAAACTATTTTGCTTAATCCTTTCAAATTCAATGTAAGTTTACCCAGACTGTTTCTTAAAATTTCAAAACTTTTGTCTGTATGCTTCAGGGACCAATTCTACTCTTAATTTACTTGCTAATTCAAAACGAATGTGATTTTCCTGTCAGGTCAAGCTCGTGAGAAAAAGAGTTGTGTCCAGTAGAGAACCAAGCAGCTAAAGTTTTAAAATTCTTTGTTCTTACTTCACCTGCTTAACTCTTCCTTCCTGATTGTGAGGCCCTTCCAAATCACCCTCCCCGCAATTTGCCTCCACTCCTTTGGCGCCCCCGCAGAGGTCTCCTGTTGCTCATCATTCCACTCTTGTCTCCTGGCCAGCTGCCGCTGCCCGCTGTGTTCAGCTGAGAAACTGACTGGGATCATGCAGATGAGGGTAGAGGGGTTGAATGGTTCTCAAAATTCCCACATTTTTCATATCATCAACATGGATATGACTTTTGGACTTTTAAACTGCTGAGTTAAGTGTAAAATCCTGCACACAGGAGGCTGGGCCCATGAAGGCCTGGGGCTGCACATGCCCGGGCTTATTG
Organism: Cetorhinus maximus; assembly: GCF_964194155.1. Classification (NCBI taxonomy): domain Eukaryota; kingdom Metazoa; phylum Chordata; class Chondrichthyes; order Lamniformes; family Cetorhinidae; genus Cetorhinus; species Cetorhinus maximus. The sequence goes on along the minus strand of NC_135891.1, from coordinate 43,773,236 downwards.
AGTGCAGTGTGGATTGTTTTGCCTGAAACCAGACAACGAGAGGAGACAGAATATGCATTCTTCCCTTTAATACAATCAACCCAGAGAAAGACTTCACCTCACACAAAAATGAAGCCCATCAAAATCTTGCATAAATAATCACTACTAACTACTAAGGCAGGAAGGCACAATCAATTCAATTATGCGAACCCATCAATACTCCACACATACAATGGCTTTCAGTTCAAAACTAGTTACTAGGACTGGAAGACAATGATAAAGATCATGCGAGCCCATTAAAAACAATGAGACTACAATCACCTAAGGAAGCCCACCAAAATCAAACAAAGAACTAACCTTGATTTGAATTCCGATAAGAAATTCGAAAGACAGTATAACTGGCCCATTCAGTTACGAGAGAGAGAGAGGGAGAAACCAGCTAGCAGAAGGGTAAGCGGTTTTGAAAGCTGACACAGGGCAGTGAGCAGTTGGGAGTGGTTCTGCAGAGTTTAAACAGGGAGCTGAGCCAAGCGGAGGAAGGAGATCTGGAGGTTTGCAGGCCTGCAGGCAACATCATGGTGAGGGGCACGGGGTGGTAGGCTCAACTGAAGACAACAAGGCCGCAACCACAGCCCTCCACGAAGATCGACCACCCACAACCGCGCCCTCCACCCAACTGAAGAACCTTCGCAGATTCCACAGACCAGGACCATGTGGGGATGGCAGGCCCCAGAGGACATAAAGAGCATACCTAAAACTGCAACCAGCTTACCTGGCTGGATTTCGAACTGTCAAGGAACCCTGGGTTCGTGAGCATGATCCCTGACCTCTCCTAGTTCAATTTAGTTAGGTTTTGGAGGTGGGACAAGGGTAAGGGGAGTGGAAGTGTGATTTTCCCTCGTTATGTCGTGTGTTCCCCATTCTTAACTAAGTGTACTTTGTAGGTCTGTATAATCTCAGTGTAATCCTAATGTTATAAATTCATTTGTGACTTCAATAAACTCAGTTTTTTTCTTGCACCAAAACCAGTTGCTTGCTGCACTTTGTCACAACCCCCAAATAAGTCCAAGGCCTAGAATCCAGGGAGTGGGAGCGATTCGAACCGCTCAGAAGTCAGAGGTGGAGCTGACACACACACCACCACCTCCTACAGGGTAAAGTTCACCAGGCCTCACAATGCTGAGGTCAGGGCACTATGTGTGTCACCAACTTCAGTCCCCGCAAGACTGATTCAAATTGAGTTAAAATTGGGGCTTATGAACATGCTAACAAAAAAAGCAGGAAAAAAAAATCAACAATGAGCATTAAATTAAATTTTGATCAGGATAACATAGTGGTCTGTCCAGAATGAAACCGGACAGACCACTCGGAATTGACCTAGGCATCGGAAACGACAACGGCAAGATCAGCCCTGTCAACCCTGCCTCCTTACTAACATCTGGGGGCTAGTGCTGAAATTGGGAGAGCTATCTCACAGCCTAGTCAAGTAACAGCCTGACATAGTCATACTCATAAAATCATACCTTACAGATCATGTCCCAGACACTACCATCACCATCTCTGGGTATGTCCTGTCCCACCGGTAGGACAAATGTAGCATAGGTGACGGCATATTGGCATATAGTCAGGAGGGAGTTGCCGTGGGAGTGCTCAACATCAGTGCTGGACCCCATGAAGTCTCATGGCATCAGGTCAAACATGGGCAAGAAAACCTCCTGCTGATTACCACCAACCATCCAATACTCCTCCATGTTGAACACCAGTTGGAAGAAGCATTGTGGGTGGCAAGGGCAGAGAATATGGGGGACTACAATGTCTGTCAACAAGAGTGGTTACAGTGCCACTACTGACTGAATAGGCCATGTCCTAAGAGAAACCTCCTGCTGATTGCCACAGACCGCCCTCCCTCAGCTGATGAATCAGTGCTCCTCCATGTTGTACACCACTTGGAGGAAGCACTGAGGGTGGCAAGGGTGCAGAATGTACTCTGGGTGGGGGACTTCAATGTCCATCACCAAGATTGGCTCAGTAGCACCACTACTGACCGAGCTGACCGTTTTCTAAATGACATAGCTGCTAGACTAGATCTGCGGCAAGTGGTGTGGGAAGCAAGATGAGGCAAAAGCATATTTGACCTCATCCTCGCTAATCTTCCTCCTGCATATGTGTCTGTCCATGACACATCAGTAGGAGTGACCACCGCACAGTCCTTGTGGAGACAAAATCCCGTCTTTTCATTGAGGATACCCTCTATCGTGTTGTGTGGCACTAACGCCATGCTAAACAGGATAGATTTCGAACAGATCTAGCTACTCAAGACTGGACAACCATGAGGCACTGTGGGCCATCAGCAGCAGCAGAATTGTACTCATCCACAACCTGTAATCTCATGGTCTGGCATATCCCCCATTCTACCATTACCACCAAACCAGGGGATCAGCCCTAGTTCAATGAAGAGTGCAGGAAGGCATTCCAGGAGCAGCACCAGGCACACCTAAAAATGAGTGGTGAACCTGGTGAGGCTACAACACAGGACTACTTGCATGCCAAACAGCATAAGCAGCAAGCGATAGACAGAGGTAAGCGATTCCATGACCAACGGGTTAGACCCAAGCTCTGCAGTCCTGCCGCATCCAGTTGTGAATGGTGGTGGACAATTAAACAACTCACTGGAGGAGGAGGTTCCACAAATATCCCCATCCTCAATGATGGGGGAGCCCATCTCAGTGCAACCTCAGTCCAACCTCAGTGCAAAAGATAAGGCTGAAGCATTTGCAACAATCCTCAGCCAGAAGTGCTGAGTGGATGATTCACCTTGGCCTCCTCCAAATGCCCCCATATTACAGATACCAGTCTTCAGCCAGTTTGATTCACTCCATATTCCGGCAACAGTACTGAGGACTTGTGCTCCAGAATTTGTCGCGCCCCTGGCCAAGATGTTCCAGTACAGCTACAACACTGGCATCTACCCGGCTATGTAGGAAATTGCTCAGGCATGTCCTGTACTCAAAAAGGACAAATCCAACCCATCCAATTACCGCCCCATCAGTCTACTCTCAATCATCGGTAAAGAAACGGAAAGGGTCATCAACAGTGCTATCAAGTAACCTTGCATAGCAATAACCTGCTCACTGACACTCAGTTTGGGTTCTGCCAGGGCCAATTAGCTCCTGACCTCATTATAGCCTTGATTTGAACATGGACATAAGAGTTGAACTCAACGAGGTGAGAGTGGTTGCCCAAGACATCAAGGCAGCATTTTACAAGTGTGGCATCAAGGAGCCCTCACAAAACTGGAGTCAATGGGAATCAGGGGGAAAACTCTCCATTGGTTGGAGTCATAACTAGCACAAAGGAAGATGGTTATGGTTGTTGGAGGTCAGTCATCTCAGCCCCAGGACATCATTGCAGGAGGTCCTCCGGGTAGTGTCCTAGGCCTAACCATTTCAGCTTCTTCATCAATGACCTTCCTTCCATTGTAAGGTCAGAAGTGGGGATGTTCACAATGTTTAGCAGTATTTGTGACTCCTCAGATACTGAAGCAGTCCATGTCCAAATGCAGCAAGACCTGGATAATATCCAGGCTTGGGCTGATAAGCGGCAAGTGACATTCATGCCACACAAGTGCCAGGCAATGACCATCTCTGGCAAGAGAGAGAATCTAACCATTGCCTCTTGATATTCAATGACATTACCATTGCTGAATCCCCCACTATCAACATCCTGGGGATTACCATTTACCAAAAACTGAACTGGACTAGCCATATAAATACTGTGGCTACAAGAGCAGTTCAGAGGCTAGGAATCCTGAGCAAATAACTCACCTCCTGACTCCCCAAAGGCTGTCCACCATCTACAAGGCACAATTCAGGAGCATGTTTGGTCTATGCTTTTGGTTATCAGGTCCACTTTATCCGGTGAATGCTAGCTGTGCCCTTAATATTAACACATTAGTTGGTGCTTGAAACAATACAGGCAGAGAGACCAGTTAACTGAACAAACACTAGTAGTTTATTGGAACTAAGAACAGAGCACTAACACCATGTGTGCTTCTTCAATCATCTCCAGCTCTCGACTGCCAGTTACTCAAGGAGCCCCTGCTGTGTAGCGATTGGTCAATACAGTCACATGGTCAACTAATTACATTCTCTTAAAAGTACATAGCACTCCACTTTACCACAATTCTCCACTTGCCTGGATGAGTGCAGCTCCACCAACACTCAAGAAGCTTGACACCATCCAGGACAACACAGCCCGCTTGATTGGCACTCCATTCACAAACATTCACTCCCCCCACCATTGACACACATTGGCTGCAGGGTGTACCATCTACAAGATGCATCACGGGAACACACTATGGCTCCTGAGCACCTTCCAAACCCACGACTGCTACTATCTAAAAGGACAAGAGCAGCAGACACATGGGAACATCACCACCTGGAAGTTCCCCTCTAAGCCAATCACTATCCTGACTTGGAAATATATCGCCGTTCCTTCACTGTCGCTGGCTCAAAATCCTGGAACTCCCTCCCTAACAGCACTGTGGGTGTACCTACACCACATGGGCTGCAGTTGTTCAAGAAGACAGCTCACCACCACGTTTTCAAGGGCAGTTAGGGATGGACAATAAATGCTGGCCTAGCCAGTGACGCCCACATCTCATGAACAAATAAAAAAACGTAGGGCAGGGTTAAATGTCAAGAACCTTATGATGTGACTGACAGCTCTTTGTGAGAGTGCAAGAGCAAGGTTGAAACTTTTGCCAAAAGTTCAGGTAAGCTTTGATTTACAAGAACCACAGTGTAACAAATGAGACTGCTGAGCAAGCAGTGAGTTGGTCTTCACCAGAGATTTGCACTGTCTCCTCTCCCCCACCTCTCTCAACCATCAAGGAAAATAGATTAAAGAAACATTGAATGTTTTTAAAAATAGATGCAAAAAGGATGTGGTGTGTAGTGAAAATAAAATATACTTTGAAGGCACTCCCAAGCAGTAACAGGCACCAGTCATGTTAGAATACAAAGGCTTGGAGCTGAGAGAAATGTGTGCTTTTCTAACATCAGAATTCGGACCCAGGTTTTGAGATAAAGGTTCATTGCTTACCCACACATAGATTACAGCCAGCCTGAGGGACATTCCATTCCTCTTAACAGGGGATGGAGGGGAATGAATTACTCCAACTAAAACACAAAGGGGAATTTCTTACAAATACAACAATCCAAGCAAAAATGAAACAAAACCTGATGTATAAAAATATTCTAAAAGCTTCAGTGCTTTATTTAATTTGCAAATATTTATTACATGTGGGAATTGAGCAAAGTAGCAAAAGCTAAACTAAAACTTCAAAAAAGCTGTCCGAACTCGCACCCCACAAAAACCCCGATAACTGGGTCTGAATATTACCCAATTTGATGTGAAACAAAGTAAAGTCAGTGGAATATGAATGGCTAATTGAAGCACTATTGTTCCTTCATTCAGGTTCGAAGGAAAAAATATATAATGATAAGTACTTGAAGTATGATAAGACAGTGTTAGCATAATATTTATTTTGTACAAGAAACTTTAGGAATTTCTCTGCACCCTTCAGATTTTTTGATGCTTTATTTTGTGCATTTTTCACTATTCAGTGTTACAATAAACATTACCACTGCTATTCTTTTCATTTACAATAAAGAGATTGTTGCTCAATTCTAGTCTGTATTTATCATCTTTAAAAACTTTAATTTGAAACTTCACCAGATAATCTATCAATGGGATAAAAATAGCAAACAACAGGTCTGGAATTCAAATCCTGGCCAAAAGCTAACCCTCTATCAACATCATTAAAAAACAGATTATCTGGTTATTATCACATTGCTGATTACAAGAGCTGGCTGTGCGCAAATTAACTGCTGTATTTGCTACATTACAACAGTAACTACACTTCAAAAGTACTGACTTGGTTTTAAAGAGCTTTGGGACATTCTGAGATCATGGAAGGTGCTATAAAAATCAAGGAAAGGATTTTACGATCCCCCGCCAGCGACTTTCCCATCACTTATCTTCCCTCCCCTGACCTGGCAGTGATTTTAATGTTTTAGAGTGGGGGGGGGGGGGGGGGGGAGAGTGGGCAAGGCCTAGTGCAGCCAGCCCACGCTTGTCCTAATTGAGGCCCTTAAGACCAATGAATGGCCACTTAAGGGTCTCTTCCCATCCAGCTGCAATTTCAAGTTTTAGGCTGGTGGGTGGAAGTCAGGGATGGTGCGGGGAGGCCTGCCAGGTTAGCCTGCTCAGGCCTCGAGCTGGAATGGGGTGGGGTGCGCCTCGTTCACATGCCCTCTTTCCCGATCGGGGAGCCCAAGGTGTGTCTTCCATGTGTCCCCTCCCCCACCATTTGAAATCTGGCCCTCATTTACCCTCACACCCTCCCCGGGGGCCTCTTCTTCTGGCCCCACCAAAAGACCCCTGGACCTACCTCCATTCTAAGCTCCTGGTACTTTGCTCTTTGGGGCTGATGAGGTTCCAGGAGTGGCCACCACTCCCACTTCTGGGACTGGAGAGCTGCCAGTCCCTGAGGGAGGATTTCCTCCCCTGACAGGGGTTGAAGGCCCATCTCCAGCCAATTAACAAGCCTGGGGAATGGGATGTGTTCCCTGTTGACTTTTTCAGTGATGGGCCTAGAAACGCCACAATTCAAAAATTCTGCCCTAAGTCATCTTTCTTCCTTTTTCTTTTAAACCCGATCCCATTTATCACAAGACAACTGACAACAAATTTAGAATTATACACTTCTTCCAATGGCTTTAGTTCATGTTGACACTCTCCTTTCCACCACCTACCTCAGTTAAGGAGAATTACATAGAATATACAGCACAGAAACAGACCATTCAGTCCAAGCAATCCATGCCAGCATTCATGTTCCATTCGAGCCTCCTCTCATTATTCCTCATCTAATTCTATCAACATAACCATCTGTTCCTTTCTCTCTCATATGCCTATCTAGCTTCCCCTTAAATGCATCTATGCGATTTACTTCAACCACTCCCTGTGGTAGCATGTTTCACATTCTCACCACTCTCTGTAAAGAAATTTCTTCCAAGTTCGCTATTTGACTTTTTTGGTGGCTATCTTTATCTAATGGCCTCTAGTTTTGCTCTTCCCACAAGTGGAAACTCCCTGGCTGTGTCTTTTCCATCAAATCCTTCCATAATTTTAAATATCTCATTTAGGTCACCCCTCTTCCTTCTCTTTTCAAGTGTAAAAAGATCCCTCCTGTTGATCCTTTCCTGATGGGTATAACCTCACATTTCTATTACCACCGTAACACTGTCTCCATAATCTCGCAGTTCTGTTATCATCCCTGTAAATTTACTTATAATCTGTCAACCACAACTGTGCAGAATACTCCAAGCGGGGTCTAACCAATATCTGACACAAATTTAGCATAACATTGCTATTTTTCAATTCTAATCCTCTAGGAATAAAACCCAGTGCTTCATTTGCATTTGTTATGGCCTTATTAATTTGTGTCACAATTTTTAATGATTTTTGTATTTGTACTTCCAGATCCTTTTGCTTCTCTACCCCATTTTTATTCATACTTTCCAAGAATGGGTGATGTCCTTATTTTTCTTATCAAAATGTAATATCTCAAAGGTATTTCCTAATTAATTTACTCCCTAATTATGGCTGAGATTTTCATCCCCAGGTCAGGTGCACAGCATTGGGAGGATTCCTGGCTCTGCAAACCCAACCTTTAAAAATGTCCATCTGCATTTCGGATTTTTGGTCAAAGGAAGCAGGCTGACAAAAGAGTCAGAATAGGCGACCCCAGAATGAATGCAAAGGCTGCTGGGTGTGGAGGCATGCTGGGTGGAAGGCCTGCATCTGTACATCAGCACTATGTTTAAAGAAAGATTAGAACAAAAAAAAAATCACTCCACTACACACCCCCTCACCTTCCACATACTCCCTATGCCCCATCCATGTCAATCTATGCCAACCTATGTCCACTCTATGGCCTCTCATAACCCCTATCCCAACCCATGCCTCCCACCCACCCCATGGCACCTCATACCCCCATGCCAACCCATTCTCCCATCTGTCACCCTTTGCCCATACCCTCTCCATTACAACTCACCTAGTATCCTTGACACTTCTTTGACAGTTTTTTTTACAGCTTTGACACTTTCTTGACAGCAAGACAATTCTTTGACAATTCCTTGACAGCTTGACAGTTCCAATGAGCTTGTGCGTAAAAAGTGCGTAATCATGTTTAATTTTAACAATCCCAAAGTGTGCCCTACCCCTCCCAAAGGTGCCCCGGGATCCTATCCAAAGGGGTACCTTACCACTCCAAAGGGATAGGTACCCTAGCTATACAAACAAATCCGCTATGCTCAGATCTCCTCTTACCTGTTTTCATCTACACACTCTGGGTTTCACAATCCTGGCCTTCCAAACTTTCATTTTAGTGGAGGCAGCTGGTGACTTAAAAGGCCAGCTGCCTCAGCAAATCACGTATGTTCAAACCCTGGCGTAACTCCAGACCCATCCCTGCAAAGATGGGAAGTGCTGTGTTTGGGGGCGAGACATAGAATTTTCGGCCACTCCCAGGATTTTTGCCATGATGGAAAACCTCTGCAAACTTATTAATGCTTTCTAATTTATTTCAGTGCCCCTCAGTGTGTCAGTTAATGTTGACATCTTTTTCCTACAATTCATGTCGATATTTTCCTTTTCTCTCTCACTTATTTAGCATTGGAATCTGACTCCTTCCTCTCCCTCCTCACCATTGCTCGGGGATTTCAACCTCATTTTGTTCCTGTAAGTGATTGAATGCCACTGACCTGGAAAGAATCCCTGCCCCATGTGTTCTGTAAGATTGAATCACTTAAATCAGCAATAGAAGTGGGCGTCCAAGTGTATGAGCTTGCTGTGTGCTGACTTTCAGCCGCAAACTCAGACATATAGGCAGTGGTCCCAAAATATTGATTCAACATCAAACTTGGATGTGTAATTTGTTTAAGGGGTTTTTTTTTAACTTTGAAAGTTAATGAAGTGGTCTTGCAGGAAAATACGTTCAGTTAGTGGGTCAGCTGTATGTTGTTTACACAGTAATCTTGCAGTCCAGCTGTGGTCATGTCGTTAAGTCACCAATGAGCACTCATCTTTCAGCAGCACAGGTTAGTGCTGAAAGCAGTTTGGATTTAAGAGTTGTGGAATAAATTATATTATATACTAGACTTGTTGGCAAAAATATCCCCGTGAGATAAAATGGGCAGTAGCAGAACTGATACAAAATAGGCTTGGGGATAGGAATCAGAGAGTTGTGGTGAATGGCTGTATTTTTAGACTGGGGGCGGTATGCAGTGGTTCATCCTAGACTTCAGTTTTAGGACTGCTGATTAGGCAGAAAAGCTTCAGAGGCCCAACTCCAAGCATGTCAAAGGAGCTGCTGGTGAACGATCTCAGCTGCAGAAGAATGCTCATTTTTGACAAGCTTTTCCAAAGTGCGGGGCCACTTACCTCACCAGCCCCCGCCCCTCCCATCCCCACAACCCCACAACCCCCCCGTCTGGCATGTGCTGGTGTAATTCCTTCAGTCTGTGCAGCCTTGCCCCACCCCCAGCCGCATCCGCACTGGAGCCCCTGCTCCAGCACCGCACTGAAAGCCAGCTGGGAAGTATTTACTTGCCTGTGCCACCCCCCCGCAGCCCCACACCCCCCCCCCCCCCCCCCCCCGCCCCACCCCCGCCCCAACCCACCGAATGCGCGGTGCTTCTTCCTTGATGCTCTAATGTTGATGTTCGCGAGTGCTGCATAAGGTTTTGTGCACTCACCTCTGAGTTCCCCTCGAAGTTCAACTTGCTAGGTGCACGCCTTTTAAAAGCAGTTGTGAATCATGCCATTCTGAAGTCACGCTGATGTGGGCGGTAAATTTGATGTGGGGAGATGATTCCGGTGGGAGGTCACAATAATGGGGTGCAAATGCATTAAAATTAAATTCCCAATGTTGGACGGGGGGAAATGCGGCCCACCGTTGACGGGCGGAGCGGACGATTGCCAACTGGTTTCACAACGGTGGTGAAAAACGATTTTGGGCCTACTCGCCATTTTGTCTGCTCACGCCCACCATGACGCCCGCCGCCAACGGGACCGGACGATTCCAGCCGATGTTTATGATATACATTAATAACATTGGATTTGGGGGGTATGGTGCACAATTTCAAAATTTGTAGATGTCATGAAACTTGAAAGTGTAGTAAATAGTGGTGAAGATAATTAACTTTAAGAGAATATAGACAGGCTGGTGGAATAGGCAGACTTTTGGGAAATGAAATTCAATGCAGAAAGCATGATAGAATTTTGGTAGGAAGAATGAGTGAGGTAATATAAGCTAAATGGTATAACTTTAAATGGGGTGCAAGAACAGAGGAACACTTTGGATGCTTGTGCACCAATCTATGAAGATAGATTGATAAAGCAGTTAATGCAGTATATAAGATCCTGGATTTTATATATACAGCCATGGAGTATAAAAGCCTGGAAGTTGTGCTAAACCTATACAAAACAGTAATTCACGCCTGTGGCCATATTTTTATGTTAGATACAGTTATATGGATAGCCAATTGAAGCTGGGGTTGTTCTCTTCAGAGATGAGAAGGTTGAGAGGAAATTTGATGGAGGCTTTTAAATTCATGAAGGGTTTAGGTAGAGTAAATAAAAAGGAACTGTTTTCAATGGCTGAAGGATCAACAATCAGATGGCACCAGTTTAAGATGGTTGACAAAAGAACAAGGGACAACATGAGGAAAATCTTTTTTATATATTGAATTTGGAGTGCACTTTCAACAAGGTGGTGGATACAGATTCAATAGGAATTACTTAAATACTTGAAGGAGAAAAATAACCACGGGGATTTGGAGAAAGAGCAAAGAGTGGGACTAGCTGAATTGCTCTATGGAAAACTGCCACAGGCTTAATAAGCCAAATGGCCACTTTCTGTGCTATACTATTCTATGATTCCATAACACAGAACTTAACTGTATAAAGATTGTGGAGCTGGTTATTCTCCAGCCAATCTCACTGGCACAATTCACCTCAGGTGTATTGCACTGGTGGGAAGCGGCTGCATGTATTTGCCCTGCCCTGAGGCAATTGGTGTACAGTTCCCTCCCCGAGCTGGGTTTTTGAATCTTAACATGAGGGAAGAAATAGACAAACAGCTGCAGCTGCTCTCTGTGCTGTCAACACCTTGTGCCTGTTGTGGGACAGAAATAGATAGAAGGCCATGAGATCTCATAGATCACCCTGAAGATTTTTGGAATTGGAAACTTGCCTGATAAGTGTTTGATCTGTTCCCAAGAATGTCACAGATTGTTTGGTGTACCAGAGATCTGGGAGTTCCAAAGCCGAGTTTATTTGGGTGCTCTGGTGTGCCCAACATTACATCCAGAGGAAGCTGTAATGGGTGTTGGTGGGGGTGGGGGAAGGTGGTTGGTGACAGTTGGAGAACTCCTTTCAGTGTCATTATAATGGAAGCACATCCCAGCAGTTCTTATAGGCCCACATTAAAATGACTTCTTCTGGAAATCCTACCGTTTCACTGGGGGTTGTCGGGTGGGAGAGAGGTGAGGGGGAGTGGAACAGAAACCTCTCGACTCCTTTTGCGGCATTGCAATGCAGAAGAAAATCCACCTTAACAAATTAATTCTTGCAGAATAGCTGACTCATTTTAGTGGAGCGTTCCTCTTGCCACACCCTAAATCTGTTTATGGCTATTTCCTCTAGTGGGTTCATGTTAGGAGTGAAGAAAGAGCTAGTAAATCTAGCAGGTTTAAATATGGAGATGTAGACTGCCCTCCAAGTTTTCAGTCAGCATTAGTACCATTGAGAGGTGCTTTTAGGCTCCAGGTGGTCTTTTACAAGGATATTTGAGCTGCAAGATGTGCAGGGGTGGGTGTAAATATCTAGCCATTAGACCTGCATGACATTGGAAAAAACTTCACCAGAAAAATATTTGGTTACGATCTTGCTATTCAGTAGTGATGTTATTTCCTTCAGACCTTTTTCAGTAAATTCACTTGTTTTTCAGGATGTACAACAACATAGCAAACTCCTACACACAGATCAGCTACCAGATCACATCAGGAAAGTGGGTGGAGAGCGGTCATGTGCCTAATGGGCAAGTATGTTTGTGTGCTTCAGGTTTAATCTTAGGTATGGAACTATAAAATGTCAGCCTGAATAAGAACTGAAAATATTACATTTTACAGTGACACATTGCAGCATTGCAGTTATTTAATGTGCATGTGTGCCTATGCACTTTTCACCTTTTACAATTGAAAACTTTTATTAGGCTTTTTGTGTACTAACTCTTTGAGTATTATAGTCCAAAGTACAAACTAAAGAATGGACAAACAAAACATATAAAGACAGCAGACACATAAAATCTATAAGTTTAGAGGGTAGGGTCCAATAAATATCTCTGCAAGGGAGTGTCACCATAAAGGAGAGCTTCATTCCATCCTCCACAAGAACGGACGCATTTAAATCTGCAATGTTACTTCCAGACAACTGAGAACTAAAGTCTGCACCATGACTTTTGAATTCATATTATTTTCTACAGCAGTAGAGGCCAACTAGTGTCACTAGTTGTATCTCTGCTGTGTTGGCTTTAAGTTGCTTAGAAAAGTGTAATCTTTGGATTATTCCAGGGGTAATATCACATTTAATCAGATTGTATCCTTGTATATTTAGAATTAGCAAATGATTCAGCTCAGAGGAAGGCCCATGATGCCTCTATCAAATCTCCTCATGGTCCTCTGCTAAGGAGAATCCCAGCTTCTCCAATCTATCTGCACCTGAAACCCTTACCTGTGTAACAATTTAGCAAATGTCTTCTATGTCCTCTCTAAGACCTTGATATCCTTTCTAAGGTGTGGTACACCAGAATTATAGACACAGCTGACAGGAGGCCAGTGTTTTATAAAGATTTACATACCCTCCTTTCTCTTGTACTCTATGCCTCTGTTTATGAAGTCAATGATCCCATATGCTTTTTATAACAATCTTCTCAACTTATCCAGCCACATTCAAAGATTTGTGTATATATATCCCCAGGGCTTGCTGTTTTTGCACTCCCCTTAAAATCATGCCATTTAGTGAGAACAGTGGTTCTCAAACTTTTTCATTTATGGACCATCTACCATTCCCACCACATTGTTGTGCACTGCACTTGTCACGTTATGGACATCAGAATCAACGAGCTGGATCTAATCACAGGAGGGGTTCTGTACCAGTCTCCTGGCAGGGGGCAAACCTCCCCCAATTAAGTCGGAAGGTGGAAGGGACTGAGGTGTGATTCCTGGCCATTGGCAGCGGGATGTCAATTAGACCCATTAATGAGCCAATTGACACCCATTATCCCTGAGTCCACCGTAATTCAGTGGTGGCTCAGGGATTTAACGGGAGCCGCATGGCTTTCCTGTGCCATCAGAAAGTTGCCCAGCAAATTCTGTCAGTTTGCCAGCAGCCTCCGGGGAGGGAGATCCCTTGTTACCAGGCACTCTGGGGGACCCAGCATCGAAAAGGGGGGAGGCCACTGAAAACCAGCCCCGCCCTTGCCCCTGACCTATTTCCTCCCCCGCCCATCCCACAACTGACAACCCATGACTCCCATCCCACACTCACTCACCTTTGATTTGAGGTACAGCCACATTCCTTGGCATCTGGTGGGTGCATTGTCGCCAGCAGTCCCTGTTCCCGCTGGTGCTAGTGGCAATGAGTAACTGCAGGTTTCTGATTGGCCAGCAACTCTCGCTTGGCGTGACTTCTGCCGGCAGGGACCTCAATCATAGGGGAGGCTCGATGGAGGCCACTTAAGTACCTGAAGGGCACTTGATTGCTTCGGGCCTTCCCCAAGGAACTGACGGGGGTTCTTAAACAGCAAAAACTGGGAAATAAGAGTACTGGTCCGAACCGCTTTTTTGCTTCTGTGTGGGTAAGACCCCTTCGGCCCCACAGAATCTGGCCCAAAATATCACAGTTGTAGTTCACAAATCACCTCACTGGCATTATCACTGTTATTTTGCACCGGGCTCGCACTCACATTATTGCAAACCTTGCTGGATTTGCGCTTCAGAGTACCAGATTTAACCCATTAATGCTGAGGTTTTGGAAAAAAATGTTTAAAAGAGTTTCAGACCAGGATCAAAGTGTTCAATTTGGACAAAAATTTAAAACTGTTGAAGCTCATTCAAAAATCAAAACATGGACTAAAGAGTTTAACACAGCTGGCTGGAGGAACTGGTTCCGCGAGCATGTTTGGGCATGTTGTCCAAGCCTTGGTGAGGCCATACAAGAGAACAGGCTCAACTCCCCATTAGGTGACAGCACACAGCCCGACACGCTTATGGAAACTGTAAATGTTTTGCTGCCTTTTCACTACTAAATGTAATAAATTTTTGTGCAATACTTTTGTTATTAAATATGTAAATTATTAATTCATGCCATAAACAAAAGTATATTATACAGATTAATGCTACAAGAGAATACGTTAATTTGAAACATTCAAATATGTGTTGCAAAATCATGACATTAATCTTCTTCTTAGAAACTAATACTTATTTTACATTTATATTAATCAAATAAAATCATCAACCTTTCTTATAAAACTATATTGTCATTGCTCGGACTTATGGAAGGTTCTAAAGAAGAGTTATATTCGATTCAAAATTTAACTCTGTTTCTCTCTCCAAGGACGCTGCCAGACCTGCTGAGCTTTTTCAGCACTTTCTGTTTTCATTTTCGATTTCCAGCATCTGGAGTATTTTGCCTTTATTTTAGTGTTTAATTCACTGCCACTTCTCTTCCAGGAATGCCGATAAGAAGTTCTGCTCTTCTCTCCAACGGAACTTCCTTTTGTCTATTTCATCTTGTTCATCTTCAATGCTATCAATTTCCCTCCTGGGCCAGAATGCTACACTCGTCGGACAGACGTGCGCCCGATCCAAACGAGCGTAAAATGTGCCTCAGGGAGCTTTTCCTGCACGCATGCGTGAAGTTCCCTGCTCGCCCTCCTCTCCCCCCCTACACAGGCAACGCTGAGCGCTGCAGCATGCGTTTCACGCTGGGCGGGCCTTAATTGGCCCACCAGTGTGAAATTGCGGTCACGGTCCAATCACAGGCAGTGGTCGGCTTACCTACTGCTCCCCCTCACCCCCACCGAGCCTGCCTGACGAGGTCAAAATCCTGGCCGTGGTGTTTGATAAGGTATTTACCAAAACTGGCTTTCACAGCCACATCTTCCTCAGTGATTGTCTCCAGCTCCGACTTATTCCACATGGATTCCAACTGAAGTTCAATCTTTCATGTTTCAAGTCCACTCAGGATTACAGGCATCTCTGGAATATACAGCATTCCTCGGACTGGTGTTCTCACTGCCTCCTGAGATCCACACTCAGTGCAATGCACCACCACATGTATGCACTCGTCCTCTCTCTCCAGCAGCACCGAATCACCCTTACCTCAAAGTTACCCTGGTCCACAGTTTCATTTCACCCTTCGTCCCATCTTAAGTCAAAACAAAGATCTTATACTGTTCTTTTCAGGTGTTGAGGAACTCAATCTCCAACAGCCTATGGGTACTGACACCCCTATGGATCCTTCCTCCCTTTCCCTTCCCTCCTGACAGATTCCTGTTGATACCCTGGACCAATGCTTTGTGTCTTTACTACAACTGTTACTACTCCCTTTGCCTTTTGTTCCATGAAGTCTTTATTACTTAATCTCAATATCCCAGACCTTCCCTTTTGTTCTACCTCCCCACCCCCCTTTCAAAGCATTAAACCCATCACATTTCTACCTCCTTTCAGTTCTGAAGACTCATATTCAACTTGAAACGTTAAATATGATTCCCTCTCCACAGATGCTGTCTGACTGAGCTTTTCCAGCACTTACTTTTTTTATTTCAGATTTCCAGCAACCACAATATTTTGCTTTTATTTTATGACGGTAAAAGAATGTTATTTTTCTAGTACATGTTACTTCCCAAGTTATTTGCTGCATGCAATCATGATTAGTGTGGACATGCCTGCAGGAGCAATGGTTTGCCTTGAACATGCTTCCATATTTAGGCTGAGAACTATGGCCAGGATCTTTAGGTCGGGAGCGGGGGTGCGGGGCCTGCTCGCCGACGCGTAAAATGATGCGGGATGACGTCGGGCAGAACTCCCGACATCACTCTGCGTCATTTCAATTCTCAGGTCGGTGGGGGCACAGTTCAATCAGCTGTGCACCCGCCGACCTGCCAACAATCTATTGAGGCTATTTAAAAAGTAATTGACATAAATAATGGACCTGCCTGTCCAACCTTAAGGTTGGCGGGCAGGCCAGGAGCCCTGTCCAGCTTCAGAAAAAGCATGAAACCTCATCCACGGGCCAGATGAGGTTTCATGAGGAATTTTCAAAAATTTAACAATTGTTTGATTTAAAGTGATGGACATGTCCCAACTCATGTGACAGTGTCACATGAGGGGACATGTCAGGGAAATTTTGCTTCAGTTCTGCTGAAGGGTCATGAGGACTCGAAACGTCAACTCTTTTCTTCTCCGCCGATGCTGCCAGACCTGCTGAGTTTTTCCAGGTAATTTTGTTTTTGTTTACCATTTTTAAGTTTGGCGCCAATCTCCCTGAGGTAACACTTAGTCTCAGGGAGACCTGTGCACCCTTTCGCACGCATGCACGAAAGAGCGCACTCTCGGCCGAGGGTATTCCCCCGCCCGCACAGGGAGTGCATAGCGCTTCCTGGCGGACATCACGCTTGGCGGACCTGCCCATGTAAAATGGCGGCATGCCCCCGATCGGGGGCGTGCCTGCCCGCGCCTGCTCCCGTACTGCCCCCCCCCCCCCCCGACGGGAGGAAAATTCTTCCCTATGTAACTGTTGGATCCTGTGCCCTGGTTTGTTGGGGCTAAAGGGTCCAGGCCGCACGCTTGTTTCAGGATGACCGTGTTAGCACCAAGACAGAGAAGATCAGTAGATTGTCCTTAGAAGAAACACATTCTGTTTACTTATAAAAGGAACTCAGCAGTTACATTTGTGTGCTTATAATTCAAAACTCTGTCTTTACTCTTCAGACTCTAACTCAAGACTACTGACGACAGAGGTGGCCCGTGCTACTCTGCTATTGGGTACCAAGATCATGTGATCTTACATTACAACATTTGTCTTAAAGGTATATTACACGTCAGATTACTACATCCCTCCCCCTTTACTCAGAAATACATTTTACAACTTTTCCCAAAATATCAAATCATTCACACAGATTTACAAAGTCAGTCTTTCTGGGGGTTTCCTTGTGCTTGTAGAACATCTCAGCTCTACTGGTGTTTTATCCGGAACCACCCTCACTACAGTCGTCTGAGAAACTGGTTCTTCTGTAGGTACCTGCAAATCTGTTTCTTTATCTCTTTCAGGTACAGTCAGCCTTCAGACACATCTGTACTCAGTTGAGTTCTTTCGACAGGAGACATTGATCCAGTCATGAACACTGGTGGAATCATTTCTGGGTATTTTGTTTCTCCTCTTCTTACATGAATCGATCTTCCACTTTTACATGGTACTAAAGAGGTCCCGTTACTGCACTTATTTCACCAAATAACCGTGTTGGTCCTTCTCTAAAATCTTTCACAAATACTTTCTCTCCTACGTTAAACAACCTTTCATGACCGTGACAGTCATGTCCAATTTTCTGACATCCCTGACTCCCTTCCTCCTTCCCCCCCAAGTTTGGCATAATTAGGCTCAATCTCGATTGGAGACGGTGCTCCATCAACAATTCCGCAGGTGTGACACTTGTTGTTGTATGAGGGGTGATTCTATAATGGAAAAGAAATCGTGCTAATTTAATCACTTTAGAATCTCCAGACAATTTATTCATACCTGATTTGAACATCTGAATAGCTCTCTTGGCCAGTCCATTTGAGGAAGGGTGGTATGGTGATGTTTTCACATGAACAATACTATTGAGGCTGATAAATCGGTGAAATTCAACACTCGTAAATACTGTTCCATTGTCTGATACGACCACTTCAGGTAGTCCGTTGATTGCGAAACTTTGTCATGGCTTGTCTGTTGTAGCAGAAGATGTCGGAAACCTCACTTCATATATGTCCATCCATTTCGAGTGTGCATTGATGATAAGTACAAACATTGTTCCCATAAAAGGTCCCACATAGTTGATGTGTACTCGCACCCATGGCCTTCCCGGCCACTCCCAGGAGTGTAACAGAGCTGTTGAAGGTAATTTTTGTACTTGCTGACACTGCATACAACTTCTCACCAAGTTTTCTATTTCTCCATACATCTCAGGCCACCATAGATAGCTGCGTGCTATTGCCTTCATTTTGGAAATTCAGGGATATGCACTGTGAAGTTAAGATAACAATGGCTCTCATCCTTTTGAAAGAGCAATCACTCATGTTCGTCACAATAAGATACCTTACTGGCTGGTTATTTCGTATCTTCTCTGGAAATATGGTTTCATTTAATCAGATTCTTGTTTTTGTGACTAACCATGAAGAACTGTTTATCTCATTGGGTTTTTGCTTTTGTCTGACAGTCTGCCTGATTCTATCTTTACATTGTCTCATGAGCTGTTCATTTTGATGACAGAAAAAACATTCGATCTTTTTAAATTGTGATTCATTGTCTGCTTCCACCTCTGTTACCATTATGGCATGTTTTTGCTGCTAAGTTATCTCCTTTAATTTGTCTGCTAGCATTGGTTGCTTCCTGCTTCTGAGTAAAGCTTTGAACTTTTGCGCTCCTTTTGGCTGAGGCTTCCCGCCCAATGTGGAGGACGGTGCCATTTAGCGCTTCCTGTATGGCTTTCGAGTCTCACACTGCACCTTCCATTGCCAAAGCGATTTCTAATGCCTTCTGAAAATCTAAATTTGTCTCAGACAGTAATCTCTCCTTAATCGCATCTTCATTTATACCACACACCAAACGATCTCTCAGCATATCACACGAGGCATTCAACATAATGAGACCAGTCATCCGAGGCTGGATCGAAAGGCTCAACTCTTCCAAATTGCAGCTGAGGGGATTGCTTCGACGATCAGGAAGGAAATTTTTCTTTACTTACAGCCATCGTACGAGGTGCGGCCCGAATTCGCTTCTTCTGATTTCCTTCGTTCTTTTTTTTATTTATCTCATCCTTTTGTGTCTTTTCTCGCTTTTTACCCTTGTCACGAGTTTGTTGGATCCAGTGCCCTGCTTTGTTGGGGCTAAAAGATCCGGGTTGCAAGCTTGTTTTGGGGTGGCCGAGTTGGTACCAAGACAGAGAAGATCAGTAGACTGTTCGTAGAAGAAACACATTCTGTTTATTTACAAAAGCAACTCAGCAGTTACACTTGTGTGCTTACAACTCAAAACTCTGTCTTTACTCTTCAGACTCTAACTCAAGAATACTGACTACAGAGGTGGCCCATGCTACTCTGCTATTGGGTACCAAGATCATGTGATCTTACATTACAACATTTGTCTTCACATCAGACTTAACATAACATGACTGTGATAACTTAGTTAGTTTATATATAGAGGGAAAGCACAAACATCAGCCTGCTGAATGAGGTTTTATCCAAAACTGAGAAAAAGGCTGCAGTCACAGTCAGTCACACGAACTCTAATTGTGCTGTAGAGCTGAAAGCCTTAATTTGAAAAGAAAACTGAGAAATATTTTGTATAGACCAAGTTTCTTAGCAGGTTTTTTCCAGAATATAATGAACCAAGGAAGCAACTTGTCTTGTGTTAATTATTTTTTTTCCATTAATTTAATTGAGCTTAGCATATGAGTATTGATACTGAGTGACTCACTTAACTGGCAATTCCAATTATTTTAGCAATAGTATTAATGCCAGAAGTTTTTTTTGGAAGTAAACGAAGTCGGAGATGTTTTATCCGATTGGGGTTTGAGCAGACATAATAGATTGCATTTTTGAAACTAAAAAATTTAATATATCATCATCCTTAGTTCATTAATTTTTTTACAGTTACTGCAGATTCCACTAAAAATTCATAGGTTAGCACCTGAAAAGTTAACTTGTCTCTTCTCTTTACAGGAGCTAATTAACTTGTTGTGTAGTATTAGTATTTTTGGTTGTTTCAGGTTTTATTGTTCCTTTGTATTTAATATAGAGCTGCAAGCTATTGGTTTATCAGCCAGTTTTCTTTATTTAAGAACTAATTAATAAATTACACAAAACAAGGGCAGAGGCTGATCTATCCCATATTGAGCCAACAAGATGAGGCATTGAACACAATTATGGAAACAATTCACTAAGTTAATTGTCACATACATAGGCATCAGGAAATTCCAGGATTAGTGTATACTGTGAGACATGTTGGAACTCTCTCAACAGGAATCCGTTAAGAAATTTGTACAGAGACATGAGGCAGACATGGGTTTGTTCAGCAACAATAACCACAACTTGCATTTATATAGTAACAATCCCAAGGCGTTTCACAGGAGCTATCAACAAACAAAATTTGACATGCTCCACATAAAGAGACACTAGGGTAGGTGACCATTAGCTCGGTCAAAGAGATAGATTTTAAGTAGTGCCTTAAAGGAGATTTAGGTAGAAAATTGCACAGTTTAGGGCCTTGGCATCTAAAGATAATGTCAACAATGGTGGAGTGAAGAAAATTAGGGAGTGCAGACATCTCTGAGTGTCATAGGGTTACAGAAGGGTTACAGAGATAGGGAGAGCTGAGGCAATGGAAGGATTTGAAAACAAAGATGAGAATTTTAAAACTGAGGCATTGCCAGACCGGGAGCCAATAATGTAGGTCAGCAAGTGTAGGAGTGATATGTAGATGGGACTTGGTGCAAGTTAAGATATGGGCAGCTGAGTTTTGAATGAGTTCACAGTTATTAAAGAAAATCATTAAACAATAGCACTTCTAAGCTTCATGTGCAAAGTGTGATATTCGGAGGAAGGGGATTGTTTCAAATCTCCTTGTAACTGTTGTCAAACTGTTATTATGCACCTCACAGAGGGAGGGATAAAGGGTAGAGAAAGAGTATACCATCTGCAACAGAAGAATGGGGTCCGAACCAAGTAACACGCTCGGACAGAAAAAGTTAACCTCTGTGAGACCCAGCCCAGCGATCCTCTTTCCACAATGAACAGTGTAACATCATTCATTATACTGAAACTTTAACTATTTTGTCAGTCATTGTGTCAATGCATGTTCCGCTAAAAATGTATTGAAACAGTGCCAACATGTAGACAAATACAAAACTATAAAACTCCTGGCATTCAGCCTGATTGAAGTGGAAGTTATAAATTGACTGCTTGGTTTCACTGTATACCACCTTGGAAGTGACACAGGTATGCAACACAATCTATGACAGCTTTTGAATTATTCTATTTTTGTAGCTCTAAATGACTTTCCACGATGCAATATCTGTCTTTTTTCTGTCATGTAAAGTTTGTGAAAGAAAATCCCAGTTAAGGTGAAGCTAGGGGGATTTTAAAAAAATTCATTCCTGGGATGTGGGCTTCGCTGGCTGGGCCAGCATTTATTGCCCATCCATAGTTGCCCTTGAGAAGGTGGTGTTGAGCTGCCTTCTTGAACCACTGCAGTCCAAGTGACGTGGGTACACCCATAGTGGTGTTAGGAAGGGAGTTCCAGGATTTTGACCCAGTGACAGTGGAGGAATGGCGATATATTTCCAAGTCAGGATGGTGAGCGACTTGAAGGGGAACTTCCAGGTGGTGGTGTTCCCATCTATCTGCTGCCTTTGTCCTTCTAGATGGTATTGGTCGTGGGTTTGGAAGGTGCTGTCGAAAGAGCCTTGGTGAATTCCTGCAGTGCATCTTGTAGATGGTACACACTGTTGCTACTGTGTGTCGGTGGCGGAGGGAGTGAATGTTTGTGGATGTGGTGCCAATCAAGTGGGCTGCTTTGTCCTGGATGGTGTCAAGCTTCTTGAGTGTTGTGGGAGCTGCATTCATCCAAGGGGGGAGTATTCCACCACAACTCCTGACTTGTGCCTTGTAGATGGTGGACAGGCTTTGGGGAGTCAGGAGGTGGGTTACTCATCACACTTTTCCTTGCCTCTGACCTGCTCTTGTAGCCACAGTATTTATATGGCTAGTCCAGTTCAGTTTCTGGTCAATGGTAACCCCTAGGATGTTGATAGTGGGGGGGTTCAGTGATGGTAATGCCATTGAACATCAAGGGGCGATGGTTAGATTCTCTCTTGCTTGAGATGGTCATTGCCTGACACTTGTGTGATGCAAATGTTACTTGCCATTTGTCAGCCCAAGCCTAGATATTGTTCAGGTCTTGCTGCATTTGGATATAGACTGCTTCAGCATCTGAGGAGACATGAATGGTGCTGAACATTGTGCAATCATCAGCGAATATCCCCACTCCTGACCTTATGATGGAAGGAAGGTCATTGATGAAGCAACTGAAAATGGTTGGGCCGATGACACTACCCTGAGGAACTCCTGCAGTGATGTCCTGGAGCTGAGAGGAGCTCCTACAACCACAACCATCTTCCTTTGTACTACGTATGACTCCAACCAGCGAGAGTTTTCCCTCGATTCCCATTGACTCCAGTTTTGCTAGGGCTCCTTGATGCCTCACTGTCAAATGGTGCCTTGATGTCAAGGGCAGTCACTGTTACCTCACCTCGGGAGCTCAGCTCTTTTGTCCATGTTTGAACCAAGGCTGTAATGAGGTCAGGAGCTGAGTGGCCCTGGTGGAACCCAAACTGGGCATCAGTGAGCAAGTTATTGCTAAGCAAGTGCCGCTTGATAGCACTGTTGATAGCCCCTTCCATTACTTTACTGATGATCGAGATGGGGCGATAATTGGCTGGGTTGAATTTGTCCTGCATTTTGCGTACAGGTCATACCTGGGCAATTTTCCACATAGCCAGGTAGATGCCAGTGTTGTAGCTGTATTGGAACAGCTTGACTAGGGGCTCGGCAAGTTCTGGAGCACAATTCTTCAGTACTATTGCCGGAATATTGTCAGGGCCTATAGCCTTTGCAATACCCAGTGCCTTCAACTGTTACTTGATATCACGTGGGGTGAATCGAATTGGCTGAAGACTGGCATCTGTGATGCTGGGGACCTCTGGAGGAGGCCAAGATGGATCATTCACTTGGCACTTCTGGCTAAAGATTGTAGCAAATGCATCAGCCTTATCTTTTGCACAGATGTGCTGGGCTCCTCCATCATTGAGGATATTTGTAGAGCCTCCTTCTCCAGTGAGTGGCTTAATAGTTCACCACCATTCACGGCTAGGTGTGGCAGGACTTCAGATCTTAGATCTGATTCATTGGTTGTGGGATCGCTTAGCCCTGTCTATCACTTGCTGCTTATGCTGTTTGGCATGCAAGTAGTCCTGTGTTATAGCTTCACCAGGTTGACACCTCATTTTTAGGTGTGCCTGTTGCTGCTCCTGGCATGCCATCTTGCACTCTTCATTGAACCAGGGTTGATCCCCTGGCTTGATGGTAATGGCAGAGTGGGGGATATGCCGGGCCATGAAGTTACGGAATGTGTTCGAGTACAATTCTGCTGCTGCTGATGGCCCACAGCGCCTCATGGATGCCTTGAGTTGCTAGATCTGTTCAAAATCTATCCCATTTAGCACGGTGGCAGTGGCACACAACAGAGTGGAGGGTATCCTCAAAGTGAAGCCAGGACTTTGTCTCCACAACGATTGTGCGGTGGTCACTCCTATCAATGCTGTCATAGACAGATGCATCTGTGGCAGGTAGGATGGTGAGGATGAGGTCCAGTATGTTTTTCTTTCTTGTTGGTTCCCTCACCACCTGCTGTAGACCCAGTCTAGCAGCTATGTCATTTAGGACTCGGCCAGCTTGGTCAGTAGTGGTGCTACTGAGCCACTCTTGGTGGTGGACATTGAAGTCCCCCATCCAGTGTACATTCTGCGCCCTTGCTACCCTCAGTGCTTCATCCAAGTGATGTTCAACATGGAGGAGCACTGATTCATCAGCTGAGGGAGGGTGGTACATGATAATCAGCAGGAGGTTTCCTTGCCCATGTTTGACTTGATGCCATGAGACTTCATGGGGTCCAGTGTTGATGTTGAGGACTCCCAGGGCAACTTCCTCCTGACTGTATACCACTGTGCTGCCACCTCTGCTCGGTAATGAGTTCCTCATTAACAAAGCAGCAATGGGATAAACATTGTCATGAAAAGGTGTTGCTCATTATTGTTATTATGTTACCTTGGATTAATGATTGTATGCACACACCACGTATGATATTGTGTACTAGTTAGTAATGCTTGCTTCTATAACAACTAAATGAAGATGAACACCGCAACACGCCTCACCTAGAAACAGCGTCTTTTGACTATATATTTCCCATGAACGAAACTGACTGCATATTTCCTAAATTCAAAACTACAAATAAATTATAGTAGGGATCACCCCAGAAAGTAAAAAATATTTTGTGATTACAAATGTTTCTTTTTGTGATCCAATGCAATGGGGTGTATGAGAGAAACCAGCATCCAGTTGCCCACTGCTTTTTCCCTTCCTCCTTTTTGAGGAGAAAACTGCCGCTAATTGACTCTTCTCCGCCAAACAGTCTGGAAATCAATATTTAGTCAGTTAAAGGCATGGACTCATCTACTGCTCAACAGAATTTTCGGAATCTCCAAAGCTTCTCCAGTGGATTGTTATTATTGTATCGTACTGCCGTCTGTGTGGCTTCAAATATCAAGAGACCTTCAGTCCTCATTCGGGATAACACTTTAATTCGCTTCACTCAGAAAGGCAGGGAATATTAGTAATGGCTCATCATGTAAAATGTTTGTTTGTCTGATACAATGCTAAGGTTCTGAAATATTTTCAGATTGAACCATAGGAACTAGTTGATAATTTGTAAAAGAAAATTCTATTCAATGCAGTTAGAGAGACCCACTGTTTACTTGTGCAGATATACGTTTATCAGTTATCAGAAGTTTTTGATTTAAAGTACAGAGGTCACTGAAACCCCAGACATCAGTCCAAAGGGAGGCTTGTTATCATTGTTTAGTAATATTCCAAAGATCTTTCTCTTGGTTTCTGTCATATTTCAGTGCCACATCCACAGTACTGAAACTGAGAAACACAGGACTGAACAAGAATCTTACTAAATGTTTACTAAAAAGCACACTTAAAGTTAATAAAATTGCATTAGCTTAATGTACATTTATAAAGCAATCCCAAGAAAGTGTTAATTCCACTTTCCAGCGTACATTGTTGAGAGAAACTGCATTCCACTAAATTACAGGCTATATTTTGTTACATTGGCAGTAATATTACAAATGCAATTCAGTCTGATAAAGCATTAATGAAAAACTCATTTATCGTGTCAAGTTGGCTCATTTAGTAGCAAACTCTCTTCTGAGTTAGAAGGTTGTATGTTCAAGATTCACATAGAGGGTTTGAGCACATAGATCCGGATTTTGTGCTGGTAATGATGGTGAAACTGTCAGCATTCTCCGTTACTCTCCACTGAAACTGACAGCGACATATCGGGTGGAATTTTCCCATCCTGCCCATGGCAGGTTTCGTGGCGAGTAGGAGCAGAGAATCTAGTGGGAGCCAAAAAATCGGAAACCCACCAGTGTAAAAAAGGTTTGCAATTTCCTCGATGGTGGGTTGGGTATCCTGCTGAGTAGTGGCATGAACGCCATTTGCATGCAATACCATCTCATGAATGCTCATTAAATTAGCTTCTTGGTGGAATCAGGTGAAGTCTTCCAATCTTGTGTCATGCAAGGGGGAAATCACATTGGTCTGAATCTTGTTTGATAAAGAATGGCATACACAGGTCTGACCTCACTTGGCTTGCGACTTCGAGGTGAGTGCAACATACTTGGCCTACCTGCAACAGCGCTGCACCAGTCTCGTTGCGATGCCAGTGGAACTCCAGACTGCTGGAGGTGTAGGGTTGGTCTGCTCCTGGTGGCTGCCTCTGTAGTCACAAGGTCACCACTGTGCAGCGGTACTCAGGCAGGGCTCAACATTCAGACAGCGATCAGTATTGTGACTGGGGGAGGGGCATAGGGTTGGTCCACTCCCGATGGGTGCCACCATTGTCCTGAAGGACACAATTGTGCAGTGGAACTCAGACAGGGCTGAACATTCAGAGAGCAGCATCTTGATCAGGGTGTGGTGCGGGTGGGGTGGAAGGGATGATAATAAGCACACAGGGGGAAAAGGGGCAGGAAGGTTTTGCAAGGGGTTGGGAGGGGCAATACACAGGGGGCAAAGGGGCAGGAAAACTTGGCAAGGGATTGGAGAAGCAGCAATGATGGAAGGCAGAGGGGGAGAAAGGCTTTGCAAGGGTGTGGGAAAGGAGGGGGAATGTTGGTGGGCAGAGGGAAGACTGAGGGGTGGGAAGCTGGAGCCTGACAAGGGAAACTGAAATGCTGACAAACAAGAGCATGAATGGGATACCACACGTATGAATGGGAGGGTATGCACAGACCCTGGAATAGGAAAGGGGGGATGTGTTAATGCGGTACAAGGGGGATGAGTCGTATGGAGACTGATAATGGGGGGTGGTGTTGGGAAGGGAGAAAATGTAGTCTTCAGTCATAAGGCCAATGGGGAACTCATTGAAAGTCAAAGTCCTGGATCTGGGACTTACAATCAGGAGTCAGAATAGAGACGGTCCTGGGGCTCTGTGGACCTCACAGTCAAGAGTAAGAATTGAGACAGTCATGGGCTGCATAGGGCCATGCTGCAGGGCTAGTCATGGTGCCCACATTGTAGCCCGGCTTCAGGGAAGGCAAGGTCTGTGGGCTCATTAGGGATATAATGCACAGCTTGGTATGCAAGGCATTTTCACAGTCGCTGTCCTTGGCTTGTCTGTCTCTGTACTGGGCTGCAGGTGGGATAGTGATGATTATGGGAGGCATCTGCAGCCTGTATATGGGGAACACATAATAGAGCGGGGGCGGGGGCGGGGGGGTGGGGTGGGGGGTGGTGGGGGTGGGGTATGTGAAGGTTTCCTGGGAGTGGAGGCGGGGAGGGGGGTTCTCCTCGGTAAGTGACCATACACAGAGCCTCTAGATGGGGAGGGTAGAGGTCCACATGGGGCATGGGTATGTCAGTAGCGATGGGCTCTGGGGGAAGGGTAGGAATGTTAACCACAACAACTATGGGATCCAATATTATTGAGGGAGGCTGGAGAATAACAGGAGGAAGCTCTACCTTCACATTGTGAGGTTCCAGGTAGAATTCTGGGATGTGGGCAGTGAGAGGGGGAGCATAATAGAGCAGAACAACCATCTTGCACAGTTGAAGTTATGGCACAGTTATAAATTGAAAGTCCCAGCGAACCTGCATGAGAGGTATCAGAGGCAATATGGGAGGAGCACAATGCCGGACTGGGATTGTCCTCTAACTTGTTGGCGCCACAAGAATAAACTGGTCTGAGCTGGGAGAAAGGAGGAAGACTTCCTTGAGGAAGTAGCCATTGGAACCTATGCCTTTTTCAGCACAGTGACAGGGAAATGTAGGAGTCAACGGCTTAACATCACAGTCGCTGCATCTCAACATTAACACATAGGAATGTGAAATTTGGGAATGCAGGCAACTGTTAAGGAGGCACAGGTGTAGCATATATGGCATCCCATCAATGAAGGACTGTCATGTGCTTTCCAGAATTTGCATTCATAATGGGTCAAAGGGCATCCAGTCATTAATCACGAGCAACTTATTGGTAATGAGTATGTCAGGTCAGAGATTAGAGCACTGAGCCGGGTGAGGTAGAGCATGCCATTCAAACCTTCTCCAACCTCTGTGGGATTCAGATATTAAGCCTCAGGCATGGCATCTTGGGCACCTGATATGTCTTTTAGTGCCTCAAATACAAGGCTGAATCAGTAACAAGGCTAGTGGGGCTGAAATCACTATAGACCATTACAGCTGCGATTGGTTACAGATTGTGAGCTTTACTGTGTTCACCTGCTAATCATTAATCTATTCAATCTTTCATTTCAGAGAGAAGAATTAAACAGTTATGAATCCAAGGCTCAACACTGCCTTTTTGGGCATTCTAATTCAATGGAAGAGGAGAAGGAGGGAGAGCGACACCAATCGCAGCTTCAGGAGGAGGCCTCGCCTAATGCCCAGGGTCAAGGAGATCCACAGCAAGAAGTGGTGGGTCAGAAGGAGAGACCCAGACAGTGGAAGTGACTTGCCAGATCTAAGGTATACCAAAAAAAGACTCTCCTATTTACAAATGAGTGGAGACAATCCCACACACATCTGCGCGTGTCCTGAGCTCTGGTAGGTCACATCTGCCAGATTCTTCGTGAAGACCTAATGCCCCATGGAGTGGGAGCCTATCCCCTGCCAGTGGCTTTAAAAGTGACCGTCGTGCTCAATTTCTTTGCCTGTGGGTCTTTCCAGGGATGCATAGGTGCATCAAGGAGGTCACATTATGTGAGGTTTGCTCTCGATGACGTCAGTCAGGCTGCAAAATTTAACAGATTTCCAGCTTTCTTAGGCTTCCCAAGATTGCCAGGTGCAAAAGATTGTACCCATGTGGCTTTAAATGCCCCATGGCAACAGCCCCTAATGTTTATCAACTGTAAAGGCTTCATTCCATCAATGATCAATTGGTGTCTGATCATCGGAAGCATATAATGCACATTTGTGCCAGCTACCCTGGGAGTTGTCATGACTCATAAATCTTGAGTCACTCCCAGTGCGAAAGAAAGACCCTGGGACAGACAGTCAGCAGCACCTAGAGTAGAGTGCGAGAGAAAAACCCTGGGACAGACAGTCAGCAGCACCTAGAGTAGAGTGCGAGATGAGGACCCTGGGACAGACAGTCAGCAGCACCTAGAAGAGAGATTAGTGGAGATTTAAAAAGAGCGGGAGCTGAGAGTCAGAATGGAGATTTAAAAAGGGCAGGAGCAGAGAATCAGCGGAGATTTAAAAGAGCGAGAGCTGGACTTGGGGCTGAAAGCAGCACGAGGATGTCACGATTCAAAAGGTGAGGATACAGGGGAGGTAGCTGTTTGGTAATTAGCATCAGGTGAGTACTTATACTTCTACTTTTTCTGCTAATTAAACTGCTGAAGTCCATTAGCTTAAATAAAATAAGGTGAGGACTTTGGACTGTAGTGGGAGTGTTTGGAGTGGAATAAGGCCCCTGGAGCAATTAGTATTCTTTAAAGGGAGTAACTAATGAGCTTAATCTAAAGGGAAGTCATGACAGCAGAGCTCGCACCCATGATATGCTCCTCCTGTGCTATGTGGGAAGTCATGGACACTTCCAGTGTTCCTGGTGACCACGTGTGCAGGAAGAGTGTCCAGTTGCAACTACTGGCTAACCGCATTTCAGAGCAGGAGCTATGGGTAGATTCACTGTGGATCATCCGCGATGCTGAGATTATCGTGGACAGCACGTTCAGTGAGGTGGTCACACCACAGGTAAAGACTGAACAGACAGAAAGGGGTGGGTGACCACCAGGCAGAATAGAGGAAGGCAGGTAGCGCAGAAGTCCCCTGTGGCCTCCTCCATCTCTAACAGATATACCGTTTTGGATACTGTTGGGGGAGACGACTTCTCAGGGGAAAGCAGCAGGAGCCAAGTCCATGGCACCAGAGGTGGCTCTGCTGCACAAGTGGGGAGGAAAAAGAGTGCCAGGGCTATAATGATAGGGGATTCAATAGTAAGGGGAACAGGCTGGCACTTCCATGGCCGCAAAAGAGACTCCAGGATAGTGTATTGCCCCCCTTGTGCCAGGGTCAAGGATGTCTCGGAGAGGCTGCGGAGCATTCTGAAGGGGGAGGGTGAACAGCCAGTGGTCGTGGTACATATTGGTACCAACGACATAGGTAAAAAAAGGGATGAGGTCCTACAAGCTGAATATAGGGAGTTAGGACGTAAATTAAAAAGTAGGACCTCAAAGGTAGTAATCTCAGGATTACTACCAGTGCCACGTGCTAGCAAGAGTAGAAATAACAGGATTTTTTAGATGAATACTTGGCTGAAGAAAAAGTGTAGGGGGAGGGATTCAGATTTCTGGGACATTGGGATCGGTTCTGGGGATAGTGGGATCAATATAAACAGGACGGGTTGCATCTGGGCAGGACCGAGACCAATGTCCTCAGGGTTTGCTAGTGTGGTCAGGAAGTATTTAAGCTAGAATGGCAAGGGGATGGGAACCTGAGCAGGGAGACAGAGGAGGGGAAACAAGGATAGAAACAAAAGACAGAAAAGTAAGAAGCAAAAGTGGAAGGCAGAAAAAATAAGGGCGAGAAACAAATGGGGTCATAGTGCAAAATAAAGCTAAGATGACTAACAAGGTTAAAAATACAAGTCTAAAGGCATTGTATCTTAAGCACCGAGGATTCACAATAAGGTAGGTGAATTAACAGCGCAAATGGATATAAACTGTTATGATATAGTTGCAATTACGGAGGCATGGCTGCAGGGTGACCAAGGATGGGAACTGAACTTCCAGGGGTATTCAATATTTAGAAAGGACAGACAAATAAGGAAAGGAGCTGGGGGAGCATTGTTAGTAAAGGAGGAAATCAATGCAATAGTGAGGAAGGATATTGGCTCGGAAAATCATGATGTGGAATCTGTTTGGGTGAAGATAAGAAACACCAAGGGGCAGAAAACATTGGTGGAGGCTGGCTTTAGGCCCCCAAACAGTAATGGAAATGTAAGGGAAGGCATTAAGCAGGAAATTAGAAACACATGCAATAAGGGTATAACTGTAATCATGGGTGACTTTAATCTACATATAGATTGGACAAATCAAACTAGCAATAATATTGTGCAGGAGGATTTCCTGGAGTGTGTACGTGATGGTTTTTTAGACCAATACATTGAGGAACCAACCAGAGAGCAGGCTATCCTAGACTGGGTATTGTGCAATGAGAAAGGATTAATTAACAATCAAATGATAGAATTGTTCATTAGGATGGAGAGTGAAGAAGTTGAATCCAAAACTAGGGTCCTGAAATTAAATAAAGGGAACTACGAGGGTATGAGGCGCGAGTTGGCAATGATGGATTGGGGAACCTTACTAAAAGGGTTGATAGTGGATAAGCAATGGCTAATATTTAAGGAACATATGCATGAATTACAACAATTATTCATTCCTGTCTGGCGCAAAAGTAAAACAGGAAAAGTGGCTCAACCATGGCTTTCAAAAGAAATTAGGGATAGCATTAGATCCAAAGAGGAGACATATAAAATTGTCAGAAAAAGCAGCAGCCTGAGGAGGGGGAGCAGTTTAGAATTCAGCAAAAGTGGACAAAGAGATTGATCAAGAAGGGGAAAATGGAGTATGAGAGTAAACTTGCAAGGAACATAAAAACTAACTGTAAAAGCTTCTATAAATATGTGAAGAGAAAAAGATTAGCGAAGACAAATGTAGGTCCCTTACAGTCAGGAAAGGGGGAAATTATAATGGGGAACAAAGAAATGGCAAAAGAATTGAACACATATTTTGGTTCTGTCTTCACAAAAGAGGACACAAATAATTTCCCAGAAATGTTAGGGAACTAAGGGTCTAGCGAGAGGGAGGAATTGAAGAAAATCAGTATTTGTAAAAAAAATGGTGCTAGAGAAATTAATGGGGTTAAAGGCTGAAAAATCCCCAGGGCCTGATAATCTACATCCCAGAGTACTAAAGGAAGTGGCCTTGGAAATATTGCATGCATCTTCCAAAATTCTATAGTCTCTGGAGCAGTTGCTACACATTGGAGGGTGGCAAATATAGCCCCACTACTTAAAAAAGGAGGGAGAGAAAAAACAGAGAATTACAGACCAGTTAGCCTAACATCAGTAGTGGGGAAAATGCTCAGTCTATTATAAAAGACGTGGTAACAGAATACTTGGAAAGCATTAACAGGATTAGACAAAGTCAGCATGGGTTTATGAAAGGGAAATCATGCTTAACTAATCCACTGGGGTTTTTTGAGGATGTAACTAGTAGAATAGATAAGGGAGAACCAGTGGATGTGGTGTATTTGGATTTCAAGAAGGCTCTTGATAAGGTCCCGGATCTTAGGGCAAAAGGGCAAAATTAAAGCACGTGGGTGTCATATACTGGCATGGATTGAGAATTGGTTGACAGACTGGAAACAAAGAGTGGGAATAAATGGGTCTTTTTCCAGGTGGCAGACGGTGACTAGTGGCATACCGCAGAGATCAGTGCTTGGGCCCCAGCTATTCGCAATATATATGAATGACTTGGATGAGGGAACCAATATTTCCAAGTTTGCTGATGACACAAAACTGGGCGAGGTTGTGATTTGTAAGGAGGATGCAAGGAGGCTTCAGGGTGATTTAGACAAGTTGTGTGTGTGGGAAAACACATGGCAGATGCAGTATAATGTGGATAAATGTGAAATTGTGTGCTTCGGTGTGAAGAACAGAACGGCAGAGCACTACTTAAATAGTGATATATTGGGAAATGTGGATGTACAAAGGGATCTGGGTGCCCTTGTACACCAGTCAATGAAAGAAAATAGGCAGGTGCAGCAAGCAATTAGGAAGGCAAATGGTATGTTGGCCTTCATTGCAAGAGGATTTGAGTTTAGAAGTAGGGATGTCTTACTACAGTTATACAGGGCCTTGATGAGACCACACCTGGAGTATTGCGTGCCTAGGTAAATAAGAAAGGATTTGCTTACCATAGAGGGAGTGCAGCGAAGGTTCACTAGTCAGATACTGGGGATGGCAGGTTTGTCATATGAGGAGAGATTGGTTCGACTGGGCCTGTATTCACTAGAGTTTAGAAGAATGAGAGGGGATCTGATTGAAATGTATAAAATTCTAACAGGGCTAGACAGATTGGATGCAGGGAGGGTGTTTCCCCCGGTTGGGGAGTCTAGAACCAGGGGTCAAAGTCTCAGGAGTCGGGGCAGGCCATTTAGGACTGAGATAAGGAAACATTTCTTCACTCAGAGGGTGGTCAACCTGTGGAATTCTCTACCACAGAAGGCTATGGAGGCCAGGTCACTGAGTATATTCAAGAAAGAAATTGATACATTTTTGGATATTAGGGGCATCAAGGGGTATGGAGAAAAAGCGGGAATATGGCGTTTAGATAGAGGATCAGTCATGATCATATTGAATGGCGGAGCAGGCTCGAAGGGCCGAATGGCCTACTCCTGCTCCTAGTTTCTATGTTTCTAGCTCAGATTTTCAAAGGGCCTTAGTGCCTGCAGAGTTGGCTGCTTGGGGATAAGGGCTACCCATTGAGACGCTGGCTGCTGACACTGGCATGTCGGCCTCAGAGTTGTTCGAAGGAGAGGTATAATGCAGCTCACAGCTTCACAAGGTCCCTAATCGAGCGGACTATCGGCATTCTGAAGATGCGCTTCAGATGGTTAGAATGCTTGGGTGGCACACTACATTCCCAATAGGGCTTCTGCATCATCATCGTGCGCTGTGCCCTTCACAGCCTGCCACTGCAAAGAGGTGATCCCTTGCGAGAGAGTGAAATGGAGGAGGATGAGAGTTCCTCAGAGGATGAAGACCAGGAGGCTCAGGAACCTGAGGAGGGTGATGAGGGTCAGCTTCCACAGGATGACGCCATAGAGGAAGCAAGTCATGGGAGAAGTGCCCGTGCCACTTTAATTGCTACCAGATTCCAGGAGGAGTAAAGTGAAGGAAAGGGGAGGTGGCTATATTTCCCCTGCTCTGAATGCCATTCCATTGCATCGAAAGGGATGCCCAACCTGTCACATCTAGAACTAGTTAAACATTCACACTGGCAACTTCCAGCTTCATGATTCACCAGGCCATGATCTCTAAGAAGGTCAGCAGTGCCCTCTGTATGCTCTCGCTCTGGGAAGTGAGAGTCCACTCAACAGTGAGAACGCTGTGAAAACTTACTTCAAGTCGTTGTCACATTAACGAGAAACTACAGTGGCCAGTGAGATGGTTGGGGATCTCCTCCACCCATCCATGTCTTGTCCTTTGACACCACCACTGAGGAGACACAACTGCCGCTAATCCCTCAAGGCTGCTGAGCTGCCCTCACACAATGGTGTATCGTGAGGAGGAAAGGTTACAGGCGCTTTAATCATACACTTCTGATAAAGATTTTAACACATCTCCCTGACATCACACGGGGGTGCAGAAACTCTCTTCAGTGAGGGTGATATCACATGAATGTAAATCTCACAAAGATCACTGAGTGGGAGGATGGCTAAACCTCGAAATAAGAGGATTCAAATGTACATAATCACAACGCCTTCAGTTGACCATGCCATTCACAGAAACATTAACTGTATTAGCAAAAGTGCAATATATTTACAGTGGTCCACACCCGTGACCCAAAAGTGATTTCAATATTTCTTTACTTCCCTAACCCTACCACTACACCTGGGTGCAGCCCCAACATGCGCAGCAGAGGTGGAGGCAGCCTGCTGACTGCTATGCCCTGATGCCTGTGATGATCTTGGCAGATGTCCTCTGGAGAGCCGTGGCCTGATAAGCGTCTTGTGCTCAGGGGCAGATGCACCTTCCTCAACCTGGGCAGCTGGAGTGGATGGGATCACAGGCAGAGGGGACTCAGAGTGGCTGGACACCCTTGGAATGCCCTGAATGGAGGCCCCTGGGTGCCCAGCTGATGCTTATCCTCCCTGTTAGTGCCCAAGGGCCCCTCCCTAACTCTATGGGGAGAAGGGCCACGTGGAGGGAAGTCAAGGTGCCTCTTTCATCTCTCACCTAGACTTTGATAATGCCCACCAGTGCATGTGGCCATGGTGTCCAGGATCGAGCATAAATCTGGCAAAACCTGCTGTCCATGGTAGTCGTGGTGACCTTGAGGCGCCTGGATGTCGGGGCCATGACATCACACAGAATATGGATGGGCTCCTCCACCCTTCACTCTAGTCTGCTGAGTGACTGCCAAATCTCAGCCAGATGTTCCGCTGCTGCCTGTTGTTGTATCTCCAGCATTCAGTTGGCGGCTGCTCTCAGAGGCTCATCATCTGACTCGAACTAAAAGGTTGGCTGGTCTCCAGAAGCCCTTGGAGTGCCAGAGACTTGGGCTTTCCCTGGCTCTGACTGCTGCGGGTCATGTCTGTGAGGTGTTCTCCAGTAGGCGAGCCCGAGCTTAATCTGGAACTATGCGTGACCGAGGTGTGTGTCTCTGCGTTGGTGGAGGGTGTGGGTCAGCGCTGTGACGGTTCTTCCTCAGCTTTCTCATCCAACATGGTTTGGGTGCTGAGACCTACACTGGCCAGCCTTGTGCGCCTCAATCTGGTGGTGCCTATAGGAAAGAGAAGAGAGTATTAGTTGATGAGCATGAGGAATATAAGGTTGCATGTCACTGTGATTATCAGGATGTGATGAACTGATGGAGCTGTGAACCGTACTGAGTTGCTGAGATAATCTGATCTCCCCTTCCCCACAGGAGCAATCCCTGTCTTCCCCAGCGATCTCAATGGCATCCTCCTCGAACTCGGTGAGGGCAGTTATGTCAGCCATCCCTCCCCCAGTCTGGGATCTTTCCCGGCTGTTATGGACCAGCTTGCCCTAGACGAAGACAAAAGAAAGGAATGTGCTGAGAACAGATGGAGCAGAGTTTGGGGAAGATGCATGCCCTCTGTGTGTGGTGAGCTCTCCCCAGAAGGAGCTGAGGATGGAGTTTGAACTGCAAGATGGATGGTGGTGATGTGAAAGTTTCTATGAGACAATCAGTGGCGATATGTGGCCCCCAGAAATGGTTGTGAGATCCCTGAAGACAGTAGCCCTTTGAGTACTGTAATAAACTTGGTGTTTATTTGTTAGAAATAGTTAACTTTATTTACAGAGCTCCTGAACAAGCTACATGCTTGAAACAGGTCCACAACTAGAAAGCTCCGCGCCTAAGATTACCCGTGCTTAGGGCTGATTCGTCAGTACAATCATTGATCCCTAAAACAGTATGAAAGGTTTTACTTACAATCTCTACATTCCTCCCCCTTTTAATTTATTTTACATCTCTTATTTACAAGAATATCTTAATCCATAACATATACAAATATACACAGTTCGTGCAATTAAAGATTAAGTCTCTGAGGTGGTTTCCTGATTCAGTTAGAGCGATGTAGCTCTACAACTAGAGATTCTATCACTGAATCGACATGATCAGGAACTGCATCAGGGACATCCTTAGACAATAGTGGTTCAGAATTATTTACTTCAACAGAGACATCAGGTATGTCTATTCTATGTCAATCTCGCTCCTCAGGGATTAAAGGTTCAACTTCAATTTCAGGTGGAGTAACTGGTTGTTGGAATGTCTCTCTACTTCTTAGATGATCTACATGTTTCCAAACAATCCAGTTTTCCATTTCCACTTGGTATGACAAAGGTCCTGTTTCAGACACAATTATACCAGGAACCCAATTAGGTCTATGTCCAAAATTTCACATGAAAACTGTCTCTCCCAAAGTAAATTTTCGAGCGTTACTGTGAACATCATGATTCATTTTTTGAATACTCTGGTTCTCCACCACCTTCCCCTCTAAATTAGGAAACACCAAACTCAACCTTGTATGAAGGCAGCGTTTCATTATTAATTCAGATGGTGTTAAACCTGTAGTTGCAAGAGGAGTCGTGCGATAGTTGAGAAGAAATCGTGAAATTCACATTTCTAACATTCCTTTAGATAACTTCTTCATTCCTGTTTTAAAAGTTTGTACTGCTCTTTCTGCTAACCCATTGAATGAGGGATGATATGGTGCTGTTTTAATATGTTTAATAATATTTTTAATCCCATTTAAGCTCATGAGTCTCTGGAATTCTGTACTAGTGAAAGCAGTACCTTTATCTGAAACAATGACTTCTGGTAGGCCATGTACATTGAAACATTGGCACAGCTTTTCAATAGTTGCACACGATGTTGGTGATCTAACTTCACACACATCCATCCAATTAGAATGCGCATTGATGATCAATAATGACCATGTTATCTAAAAATGGACCTACATAGTCTATATGTAGTCTAACCCAAGGCTGACCAGGCCATTCCCACAGATGCAGTGGAGCTGAAATGGGCAACTTCTGCTGTTGCTGACACTGGAGACAGCGTTTAACCATTTTTTCTATATCACTGTCTATACCTGGCTACTAGATATAGCTTTGTGCGAGCATCTTCATTTTCGAAAAGCTTGGATGTGCACTATGAAATCTGTCAAGAGTGGTTCTCCTTGCAAAAGGATGACGATTATTGCTCCCCACAACAAGATTCCATCTTGACAACTTAATTCAGTTTTATGGGCATAGAATAGTTTTATCTCTTCAGGGACTGGTGCAGTTGACCATCGTTGCAATACCTGTTCTTGGACTTTTGATAAAATTGGATCCCGGTTTGACCGATTCTTTATCTGCTTCACACAGACCGGTGAGGGGTCCAGGAAATTCAACACAAGTACAACCTCTTATGGGGCTGGAGAATGTATAATACTATCTGGCAAAGGAAGACGACTGAGGGCGTCTGCATTCACATGTGGACGTTGCATAAAAGTGTACCCATATGCCAACAAAATCAAAGCCGATCTTTGAATTCTGACAGAGGCTATTGGCAGAATTGCTTTATCTTCACTAAATAAACCCAATAGTGGCTTGATGATGGTTCAAACATGGGCAAAAGAGCTGAACTCCTGAGGTAAAGTGAGAATGACAGCCCTTGACATCAAGGCAGCATTTGACCAAGTGTGGCATAAAAGAGCCCAAGCAAAACTGGAGTCAATGGGAATCAGGGGGAAAAATCTCCACTGGTTGGAGTCATACCTAGCACAAAGGAAGATGGTTGTGGTTGTTGGAGGTCAGTCATCTCAGCTCCAGGACATCACTGCAGCAGTTCCTCAGGGTAATGTCCTAGGCCCAACCATCTTCAGCTGCTTCATCAATGACCTTCCATCCATCATAAGGTCAGGAGTGGGGATGTTCGCTGATTATTGCACAATGTTCAGCACCATTCGCGACTCCCCAGATCCTACAGCAATCCATGTCCAAATGCAGCAAGACCTGGACAATATCTAGGCTTGGGCTGACAAGTGGCAAGTAACATTTGTGCCACACAAGTGTCAGGCAATGACCATCTCCAACAAGAGAGAATCCAATCATTGATCATTGATTTTCAATGGCATTACCATTACTGAATCCCCCAATATCAACATCCGTGGGGTTACCATTGACCAGAAACTGAACTGGACTAGCTATATAAATACTGTGGCTACCAGAACAGGTCA
Source organism: Cetorhinus maximus (assembly GCF_964194155.1). Classification (NCBI taxonomy): domain Eukaryota; kingdom Metazoa; phylum Chordata; class Chondrichthyes; order Lamniformes; family Cetorhinidae; genus Cetorhinus; species Cetorhinus maximus. The sequence continues at coordinate 43,734,990 of NC_135891.1, read as the reverse complement.
GAGGCTAGGAATTATGCAATGAATAACTCACCTCCTGACTCCTCAAAGCCTGTCCACCATCTACAAGGCACATGTCAAGAATGTGATACAATACTCCCCACTTGCCTGGGTGAGTGCAGCTCCCACAACACTCAAGAAGCTTGACACCATCCAGGACAAAGCAGCCCGCTTGATTGGCACCACATCCACAAACATTCACTCCTTCCACCACCGACACACAGTAGCAGCAATGTGTACCATCTACAAGATGCACTGCAGGAATTCACCAAGGCTCTTTCGACAATGCCTTCCAAACCCACGACCAATACCATCTAGAAGGACAATGGCAGCAGACAGATGGGAACACCACCACCTGGAAGTTCCCCTCCAAGTCACTCACCATCCTGACTTGGAACTGTATCGCCGTTCCTTCAGTGTCACTGGGTCAAAATCCTGGAACTCCCTTCCTAACAGCACTGCAGTGGCTCAAGAAGGCAGCTCACCACCACCTTCTCAAGTTCAGCTAGGGATGGGCAATAAATGCTGGCCCGGCCAGCGAAATCCACATCCCGTGAATGAATAAAAAAAAAGATCCGATGCTATGGGCGGAATCGTCCCAGATTTGTACTAAGTGTGATAGCAGACGGGTAAAACGTTTTACTCGATGGCCGTGATGGTGGGTTTTCATGATGTATCGTTCCAAACCCGCCGCATTAATTATGCATTCCTGGGAAACACGCCGTTTCCATGACGGGCGGCCTCTCATTTGCTCACCATGCCATCACCCCGCCGCTTCATCACGCCGGGCGCCATATTTAAGGTCCAGCTGCGCTCAGTGCTTCTGGCCCAGGACGGCAGCAAAGAAGACATGGCCCCGAAAGACAAAACGACTGCAGCCCTCAAGTGCCTTTTGGATGCCGTGGAGGCCTGCTGTGATGACCTTTACCCCTGCTCTGGCCGCAGGAGGGGCAGCAAAGATGGCAGTGGTGATCAGTGCCAATGCTGCACAGAAGAGGTTGGCCGTCCAATATAGATAGAGGATGAATGATCTTATCCATGCAGCCAGAGTATGGCAACCATCTCATTTCTCTAAACTCACAAACTCAAACCCATCACACATTCACTGGCATCTCACTCACTGCCAGCACTAAGGACATTGCCACCCATTCTCACACACATACCCTCACATGTCCAACTGGCCTCATCTCCTCTGGAGACTGCATACTCAGCCCTCACCGTCTTGAGACCACTTGCATAGATCAACATGTGCCCCACACACACCCTGGGATACCCTCCTTCCCTGGTACAGCCCTCGTCCTGTAGCCTCTTCCCTTGCCTGAGGCCAATTCACCCCCTTCACCAAACAAGCCCTAGCCCTGCAGCTATTGTAAAGCCACCCACATTTGGCTAATCTGGTAGGTAGAGACCTGCCGTGAGCCCCCCTAAAAGTGATGTGGTGCTGTCTGTGAAGCCTGGTGCTGATGACTGTGAGTGCTGATCGAAGCAAGGTAGGCAAACAAACCCTGAAGTGCCGAGTGAAGTGCGGCCTGCCAGGTGCATGTCGCTTATGTTCTGTTGTGAAACATGTTGGCATGCTTTCCCGCCAACGTGTGCAGACGATCCAGCCTGGAGGGATGAGTCCGGTGTGCTGGCTCTATAGTGATATGCTGATGTATTACAATAAGGTTCGCAACATCTGATGGCGGGGAACACAGCACACCATTGGCGGGCTGAGCGGACGATTGCGAACTGGTTTCATGCCGTCATAAAACCGATCACTCCATATTGCCCGCTCACGCTACTGAACAAGCCTGACATCGGCAGGCACGGAAAATCCCGGCCTATGGTGAAATATCGACCATGCAAATCTTGATGGAATTTCTTTAGTCCAAATATTAGCCTTCTAATAAGCCTTCTTTTTCAAGTTGTGAGTAACCCTTCTTGGCTGCAGAGAGGGTTTTGGAGACTTAGCCTATTGGTCTTTCGGGTTTGACTTCTGCTTTTTTTTTATGTTTGCCGCAAAGTTTTGTCTCATCCTTCATTTTGATTTCACAGCTGTTCAAATTTCTCTCTGGTGAAATTGTAATTTGGTTCAGTTCAGGGGTTGAGCTACCCATGGCTTCGCTACCCACTTGCATCTTGGAAAGTTCCATGACTTTTCCTTCTAATGGCTCTTTTGTTTCAATCAACTGATTCTTCAGTTCTTCTGTCTCCTTTTTGTATCTTTTGGCTTCCTCCTGGAACATTGAACATTGTTGAGTTTTTTCTGCCAACTGTTTCTTCAGTTGGTTCAGAGTGGCACTGTATTTGTTTAGCTTCATTTCATGATTTTCCCATGGAACCAACTCTGACCAGAGGGATCCTTGCATCCTGTGAAGGTCCTTCGGTTCTCTTATCTCATTCCAAAAGACATCATCATATTCCCTTATCAACACAGGATTTCTTCCTGTTCTAACTTGAAACATTTCTGATCAGTTGAGCTTAATTTCTTCTAAACAATCACAGCCCAGAAGAATAGGTCCTTCACGTGTTGTATCAATCACTGGCAGCAGGTGTCCGTTGCCTGTAGGATACAGCTACAGAGGCGATGCCTTCCACTTGTATTGTCTCTCCAGCGTATGTCTTCAGCTCAGCTGTGGTTTACTCCAGATTCAGTGGATGGGTAACTTTGCTTAGGTTCTTAAATGTGTGTTCTTCCAACACTGTGGTCGATGCTCCTTGTCAACCTCCATGACTAGGGGCTTCCCATTTACTTGAATGGTGATGGTGATTGGTTCAGTTTTTACTGCTTTGACATTGTATAGGGAATAGGTAGCAGTATCAGCAGCTTCTGGTTCAGTTATATTGTGCACTTCAATCATCTTGGCCTGCTGTCTGATTGGTTGTCTTGATTTCACCCTACATATGGATCGATACTCACCTGTGCATAATTAATAAGCTCCCAAGTGCAGAATTGGATGTGATTTCCTGTCATCCTGAGCAGCAGGATATGTGACGCGGAACCTGCCTGCCACTGCACTTAGTTTCAAAAATGGAAAATTCCATCCATGGAGCTCCAGGAGTTTCTGTCAGTCATTCTGTACCTCTCCAGAGGATCTCCATCCCTTCTCCCAAGACTGCAGTCAATGGAAATCCATTGTTGACTAGAACATCCAGTTTTAGGCTAGTACTTGCAATGTAAAAATCTTTGAAAAAGTTGTACTCATTGAATGTGGTTTTTAATAGCATGCTAATTTGATAATTACTGACAAACAGCCTCAGTGGCCCTGAAAAGTTAATTTTATATTTGTGGAATGTCAAATGGTCTTTTTGGTCATTATGGTCCTTTTTTAAAATAATATATTTTTAAACATTGTTAATCTTGGTATTTTATTGAAATCCAATCATAATCATTCTTTTTCACAGTCTCAAAAATTAAATTAAAACTGAAGGATATGAAGTGCTTTTTATGTTCTGGTTTTCTGTATGTGTGTACGTTTGTGTACATGTGTGTGTATGTATGTGCGTTCATGTGATTGTGTGTTTGTGTGCACGTATGTGAATATTTACATGCACATTTGTGTGTGTGCGTGCATACGTGTGTATGTGTGTGTGTGTGTCCAAGCGTGTATAGCATGTGTGTACATGTGTAGGTGTGTGTGTGTCCATGATTATTGCTGGATGCCAAGTGTTGCCTTTGACTTGATGCCAGGGAAAGGGGAAACCACGCCACAGACAGTGTTAGATCTGAGGTTAGAGACGAGTGCCGTTCCTTCATTGCTAACTGTAAAATTCAGCCCTCTAACTGAGATGGCACTTTATGCAATGCTTCAGAATATACTGAACTGTTAGAGGTGTCCTCCTTTAAACAAGATGTTAAACCTGCCTTTTCAGGTGGATATAAAAAATTTCAGTGGTGCTATGTGAAGAACAGAATTACTGCCACAACCAAAAACAGGTCAACTGGTTACTTATTTCATTTGCTATTACTGGGATTTTGTTACTTTCAAATTGACAGCTTTTGTCCAAGTAACAACAGTGACTAAACTTCAAAAGTAATTCATTGCATGTGCGGGAATTTTAGTTTTAAATTGGGGTCCCAATATCAATTTTTGCTGGATTGTTCAATTAGTGGCCAGAGAGCCAGCTTGCCATCCAATTAAGAACAGCGGGTGGGCTCTCGAAGCCTCAAGCTGCTGATCCCTGTAGGGAGAGAGAGAGAGGGGATGAATCAGAAATGGAGGCGCACTCTCAAGAATAGGTGAAAAAAGTTTGAGGATAGGCTAGCTTTGTCACTCACTCATTGTGAACTGGTGGCCCTTCCAGTGCCCCCTTTTATAATGTTCTGCCTACTCCTTAACACATTGCAATAACCCTATATTACTCTGGGGGCAGAATTTTCTGCCTGTCGGGCGGGCCATGCGGGAGGGCCAATCAAGGCCCACCCAGCGTGAAACGCGGCTCCCGAGGAGAGTGGGAGTGGGTGGGCGGCGGCGGGACTGCTATGGCCGCCGGGTCCAATGGTGACCTGGCGGTCTGTTTAAAAGTGCTCCTCAGCCTTGCAAAGGCTGTGAATCATGGCCAGTGGAAGGGCTCCCCAGAGCGCTGCTGGTGAGCAGGCCAGGCAGGAGGGTAGGGCAAGGGGCCACAGGGCCCCTGATTTCTCAGATGATTGCTTTGCTGCCCCCCTCGAGGAGGTGGCAGCATGGCAGGAGGTCCTCATTCCAAGGGACGGAAGGAGGAGTCCCCCCAATATGTCCAAATGTGCCTGGGTGGTGGAGGTGGTGAGCTCCCATGATGTGGTGCAGCGCACCTGGATCCAGTACCGCAAGCGCTTTAACAACCTTTTGCACTCTGGAAGGGTGACTACCATTTGCCATTGGTCAGTGAACCCAGCAGATAGGCTTTCCCCCCGGCCGCCCCCCACCCCCACCCAAGAACTCTGAGTCTCTGAGTGTAGTGACTGCATTGAATCATTGACGACATGTGTCCTTTGCTGGCTGGGCCAGCAGATATTGGCCATGCCAAGGTCACCCTGAGAGGGTGGTGAAGACATGGGTTCTGCACCCGCAGCAAGTGGTACAGTGACACCCACATCACTGTTTTGGGGTCAACATGGAGGATCTGCACCTAGGCGCAGTGCTACAACTGCGAAAAAGGTCAAAGTCAGGATGCTGACATGCTCGGAGGGGACCTTCCAGGTGGCAGGGCACTGATCAGCCTGCTTCCCTTTGCGTTCCACATGTTTGCACCCCCTTGCTCTGCAAGGTTGGACCATGCGGTGCCAAATGTGATGTAGGCAGCATTTGGCCGGGGTGGGGGGGTGGGGGGTGGGGGGACAGGCCTGGCATCTTTGTGTGGGTGTGTGGCAGCAGCTGCAGGGTGAGGAGGCACTGGAGCCCTGCAATGTTCCACTCTGGTTGGGGTGGGACGGCAGCGAAGAGATTCCAGGCACAAGTTGCACTAATCAATGCTCTTCTCTCCTTTTCAGGAGAAGAATGCTCATAACACGGCTGAGCGGGTGAGGATGAGCGGACGGCAGGTCTAGCTGGCAATCATTAGCATGTTCGGGTAGGAGGCCCTCGATCTGGAAAGGCGCCATGCGCCCAGGTCCACCAGTGTTGGTGAGGCTTGGGTGCCACGGGCAGGTGTTTGCCCAGCACTGAAGTCACCATTAGTGTCCCAGCAGCCATGACACTGCTGAATGTTCAGTGATTGAAATTTGCAACATAGCATGACCATTGCTTATGGAAGGAAGAGTGCATAATGATCTGGGAGACAGGGATGCACATTGACATTGTCTCCACGTTAACTAATCAAATGTCCTTGTTCTTCCTTTCAGCATCAGTGGATCAAAGCCGGGAGGAGGAGGCACAGGGGCCCCCTCTCACACCTGAGGGTCCTGAAGTCTCTGACCCACCAGTGTCACACCATCTCTAAGAGGCAGGCACAAGTGCAGATACTGGCACCTTGGTGGGAATTAAATCATTAGCTAGTGTTCTGGGGCACAGCGGTGAGGGCACTTCTCAGTCGCTGGAAGAGCTGGTGGAGACAGAAAGTGCCCATGGCACCAGCAGTCAAAGGACTGCAGGGGACCAGGCACATGCTCTGTGGTTGAAGTGTCTTTGGAGTCGCCCATGAGGTAGCAAATGCTGCAATTCCAGCAGGGTGTGCAGGAAGATCTGGCGGAGATACATGAGACTATGCTTGACTTGATCTCCAAAGTGGAGGAGTCCACGCGGACCATCGCCGATGCAATGAGCCTCATGGCCAAGCGCCATGCGTCCTCCATGGAAAGATTGGTGACTCCCGTGGAGAGGCTCCTCCAAGACTGTCATCAGGGCTTCCTGGGGATGCGCATGGACCAGCAAGCCCTCACATCGGCATTGACCTCAGCTGGTCAGTGTCAGTGTGGGAGATGGTCTGGGCACCAAGTTTCCCAGCTCGGAACCCATCCATACATGGTGAGCAAGGAGGTCTGAAGCGACCTCATGTCGGTGCAGCAGCTGCCTGTCATCTCCGCGGGCTCCTCTCAGGGCGCTCCAGATGAGGGCAGCAGTTCCTCTGCCCCTATGCCAGTGACCATTGCATCTGATGAGGCTGTGATGACTGGGGAGATGCCAGCTGTGGAACTGGCCACTCACTCCCAGGCAGGGCCAGCACAGGCTCCACGGGCCAGGGGATGGCCGCCAAGGTCATCAAGGCCAACAGGACAGCAGAGTCAGCAGGCTGTCTCAGATGCCAGTGCCAGCGAGGGGACAGCACCTAAACGTAGCACCCGAAAGTGTAAATTTAAGGCACCTTAGGCACACCACGGGTTTCTCACTGGTGCTTTTGTGTTGCCCCGCAATGAGGTCATGATTAGTTGCTGTGCTGTTTAACACCTTTGTCATTTTGTTCCCTTAAGTTCATTTTGTTATGTCATTAGATTTAGACATGTGACCATGGTTGAGGGTGTTTCTTTTCCTCTGCAGGTGGATGGTTACCCATGGTGTTATGAGTGAGTTGTGTCACATTGAGCTTTATTGACTTTGCCCTTAGTTAATGTTCCTATCCAGGCAGATTTAGCACTCACGTATCAAGTATGGAGCCTACAGCAAAGGCTTTTGTTGGAGATCCATCTGTGGTGTTCTAGCTGGATTAAAGCCTCCCGGGTGTTCATACCACCCTGGAGTATGCCCGGGTCAGCGTCTACTCTCTCAGCATTTCTCTGTGCGTGCTCATCCTCGGACTCACTGCTGGACTCATCATGTGCAGCCGCAGCAACTGTGTCTACATCTTCTTCATCCACAGCATCGCCCCTTTCCAGCGCCAGATTGTGGAGAGTGCAGCATGCAACTACCATCAGCGACATACGATCTGGGGGGTACTGGAGCCCGCCGCCTGAGCAGTCCAGGCATCAGAAACGCATCCTGAGACCGATGGCTCTCTCCACCACAGCCCTTGTGGAGGCGTGGCTCCTATTGTACTGCTGCTCAGCTTCTGTTCTTGGATGGCGGAGAGGCATCATAAGTCACCTTCTGAGGGGATAGCCCTCGTCACTCAGCAGCCATCCATCAAGCCAGGCTGGAGCACTGAAGAGCCCCGGCACCTGGGAGTGTCTGAGGATGTAGGTGTCGTGGGAGCTGCCTGGGTACCTTGCACAGACTTGTAAAGTCAGCATCCTGTGATCACAGACTATCTGCACATTCATGGAGTGGAAGCCCTTCCTGTTGACAAAGGGCTTACCTGCTGGTGCCTTGATGGCCACATATGTGCAGCCTATTGCACCCTGGATGCGGGGGAAGTCAGCAATCATTGCAAAGCCTCTAGCTTGCTCTGTCTGGCTGGCCTGGTCCCAGAAGTAGTGGATGAAGTTCAATGCACGCCTGAACAGAGCGTCTGTGACCTGCTTGACACAAGTGTGGACAGCTGATTGGGAGACACCGCAAAGATCACTCACTAACCCCTGGAAGGAGCCAGAGGCATAGAAGTTGAGGACAGCTGTGACCTTTAGAGCCACTGGCATGGGGTGCCCATCCATACCGTTAGCGGAGGTCTCAGGGCCTATCATCTGACAAATAGAGTTGACTCTCTCCCTTGAGAGATGGAGCCTCCTTTGGCACTGCACCTCAGACATATTGAGGTAGCTGCTTCGCTGCCTGTATACCCTGGCAGTAGGATAGTGGCGACTTCTGTGGCCCCTTCCGCCTTGGGCTTCCTGTTGGCCCTGCGCCCCTTGTGCCTGTGCCTCTCCTCCCAAAGGTGGCTCCCCTGGAGGCTGAATGTGTACTCCTGGCCTCCTCCCCCTTCTGGCCCTCCCTTCCTCCTCAGAGGAGGTGCCTCCAGTGGAGACCACAACCCCCATTCCCAGGCTAAGGGAAGGCTTCCTGAAACCTGCAGGCCTGAAAAAGGATCTTCACTGTAGAGTTCTGACCTGAAGGTTGCAAGTCTTGTCCAAGCAGCTGGTATGAAGTTTGAAGTATTTCTGCTCACACAGGCAAGTATCATTAACTTTCAAGAATAAATATCTGACTGAGCACATTCACGGCACTACTGACCCCTCTTATCCCACCCTTGGATGAGGTTTATATAAATGTGTCCTACCCACGTGCCCGTTATGCCCATGCAATGACCTGAAGATTGCACGGGCCCCAAAAAATTGCCTTCGATTGGCACCTCAAGGCCATAAGTGGCCCATTAATTAATGGTGGGCACGCATCCGAGGTCATTGCGCGCACACTCACTGAAATATCGCGATAGCGTGCGGTGACATCAGGACGCTCGCCCGACGTAACTGCACATCATTTTATGCTTAGGTGTGTGGGGCCCGTCCCCGCATGCCAATGGGAAAATTCTGCCCTGGATGTCTTGTATAATGTCACTTTGTAATTTACCTGTGGTATCGCCCAGTAATATTTGAGCCATGTGGTGAAATGTCTTTACCCCTCCACCAAAATCATAGTTTCAGGCAGCAACAATGATTGTTTCCCTTTTCATATCTTAGTTATCTTTTCAGGATGCATATAATAGGGAACTTTCCATGCTAGTAAAAATATTACTAGCACTCTCCCGCCTATCTGACAACAGAATACTGTTGTGACATAAGCAAAATTTAATACCCCAAGGTTATTAAAATCTAATTGAATTCATTTGCAGGATGTGGCTGTTGCTGCCATTTATTGTCCACCCCACTTTCCCTTGAGAAGGTGGTGGAGCGCCACCATCTTGTTTTGCTAGCAGAGGACAGTAAACAGTCAACCACATTGTTATGGGTCTTGAGTCCCATATAGGCCAGGCAGGGTAAGGAAACCAGATTTCCCGAACTAAAGGTAGGCAATGTGGTTGACTCTTAAATGCCCTCTAAACAAGGGCAATTAGGGATGGGCAATAAATGCTGGCCTAGCCAGTGACACCAACATCCCAAGAACGAATAAAAAAAAGGGCATTAGTAAACCAGGATGAGTTTTTATGACAATCTGGTAGTTTGATGGTCACCATTACTAATTCTATTTTCTTATTCCAGGTTTTTAATTAATTAAATTAATTTAAACTCCCCAGCTGATTAGTGTGACTTGAATCCATTTATCTGGGCCTTTAGCTTATTAGTCCAATGGCCTAACCACTATACTACAGTACCCAGTGTAAACTTACCTTGTGCCAAGATATGTGGTGTAAAGTTTGTCCTCAGTGAAGCAACAGAATCAAGTTACTGGTTTCTCAAAGGATTACTTACAATTAGAAGTGACAGATTGGTTTGGAATTGAAGATAGATGGGAGGCGGGTGGAAGGGTAGCTCCCTAAAAAACAGTTTAACATTTAATAATTTACACAACACCTCCCACTTGTGATTTTCATATATGGTTGTATCTTCGCACCATTGAGAAGTGATATAAACTCCTAAGCGTGAAATAAGAACAAAATAAACACAGTTACTATATGGGCCTTTAACTTCCATGAAGTGGCAATGGGAGTCAGATTGCCACTCTGCTCCTAGTTTCTTACTTTAAAATGAAGCCATTCCTTTCTTGCCCGACCTTCCACCTCAGGCCAGGCAAGAACTGTCTATTGCAGTGATTGCCTGAGGCCTTGTGTCAAGGGCTGGAGATTCGGAGGTAAATAAGCCACACCCCTTTTTTATGGCACTAGCTGCCTCAAAGCAGGTAAGTTTAAAGGTCCATTGATTTCCTGAAGCTAAGGAGAAGGTACGTTTGTACGGTAAGTAGGTAGGATTGTAGGGAGGGTGGGGGAGTCTGTGGGAGGGCGGGGGTTTAAGGGTTTGGTAATCAGAGGGGGGGGTCAGTTGGTGGTGGGCGTTGGATGGTCGGGAGAGATCAGGGGTCAGGTCTTGGAGGGTGTGGTCAATGCAGATGGGGTCGGGTGGTCATTAGGGGGGTGTCAGGTGGTCAGTTGGGTGGGTGGTCAGTGTGAGGGTCAGGTGTTCAGTGGGGGATGAAGGTTGGGTAGTTAGTGGGGGGTTTCAGTGGGGGGGTGGTCAGTGGGGAGGGTTAGTGGGAGGTCAAGTGGTCAGGGGGTTGGTCAGTGGGGGGTGGTGGGAGAGTAGTCGGGGGTCCCGTGGGGTTTGGGGGTGTGGGGGAGTCCCATGGGGGGGTGAGGGGTGTAATTGATGGAGGTTCTGTGAGGGTTAGAGGGATAGTCGTGAGGAGGTGGAGGGTTAGTGAGAGGGTGGGGGCTAGTCATGGAGGAGGGGTTTCCCCTGGGGGTTGGGGAGTATTCAGGGGTGGTGGGGGCTTAGTGGGGGGGGTGGGGGTTAGTGGAGAGGGTTGTTGGGGGTGGGGGGGATGTCATGTGGGGATTGGTGTGGGGTGGGTGTTCAGTACTGTTGTTACCCAGGAGTTAGAAGTGGTTTTAATTCTTCTAACCTTTTCTGCATAACAATTACTGTAAGACAGCCAGAACCATTCGAAGTTTGGGATTTGTATCATACTTTTGGATGGTTCTGATTGCAGGGCAATTGCCCAGCAGAAGTTTGGACATCCCAGGCAATTGCCGGGCCATCCTTACCTGGGGACTTCTTGAAAGGTGGGGGTGGTTCCCCAGCGCATCTTTGGGGTACCCTCCATTACGACACCCAGGAGCTCAGTATACGGCCCCATATACCCTATGCCTTTCAGGCTTTATGGCCCTTGTGACTGTGGTACAGACAGATGCAAATTGCATTGGATATTTGATTTAACTATAGTTTTTCATAGCTGTGTAATAACTTCAGTAGTTCAGCCCGATTGAATGTTTCTGCCTCTGTCTTGCTACATATATCTTAGCTAAAAAGAGCAGAGTAAAATTTCTTAACCTTCTAAGCCTGTGAATTTGTTGCTGCTGAAAACCCTAATGATTTATAATAGGCATACAAACAATTACTTACGCCAACAGAAACACTGTTCTGATTGCAGATCCCCCCAGCGTTGGCCCCTCAAGAATATTAGGTTTATTTTAATGAATTTTTAAGTTCAAAAATTGAATTATTTATTTGATTCTCTGTTTCAGTTGAAACCTTAAACAGACTAGTTTTGACTCCAGCTGTTTGAACCACCCTCCCCCGAAAGGATACCAGCACTATCTGGGAGCCCACGAAATCTTTGCTGCTTTGCCTCTTGTCCCTACACACACTTCATATTAACCTTCGTCCGCCTCTAGCTGGCCACGGCCAATGTGATTATGGATGAAGGCTTTATTTCCAACCGTCCCTCCTGTGCTCTCTCTCTCCACACCCCTCCCATCCCCTCCTCCCCCTGAGCTTACCATCTATAAAAGCAGATCTCCCTACTCTGATCACCCTAGTTTCCTTTATTTACATGAGTTTGAATGCATAAATCCTGGAGTAATTGATTTAAAAAAAAATCTACATTCACTGAAGGTTATCAGAAGAATTTTAAAGGCCAGTACACAATTGGGAGAAGCAGGATCTGTGATTGGGGGAGCAATTCTGTCTTTCCCACGCCTGCTGCTCCCCCAATCACTGTTCTGCTGTCAGCTCAACCTTTGGGCAGCTTCATGGTTGACTGGGTTAAACAAAAATCAAAACCGACGGTTCCAATTTTTAAAAACTGTTCTTTCATATCTGAATCTCTGGCTGCTCAAGCAAGACGATGAGAATTGTTTATAACAATGAGACTGGACCCACCCCACCCCCCAACAGTGTTTTGTACCAGGTGTATCCACCCCCCCCACCCCCTCACCAGGGCCCTGTCTCAGATGACATCATTATATTACTATTCAAGGAGCTAATAGGGAGGAACATAACAAGAGGCTGAGATTAGTATTGGCTGATTGCAGTCAGCAGGACTTAGTGGTAAATGCAGACAAGTGCTTGCTGGGCATGACAGAGTTAAAGTCCATGGGGCATAACCTCACAAACAGCATAACCAATCCAGCCAATGTCAAGATAGAGCAATAGCAGAGGCACATGAACTCAAAATGCAAGCAGTGAGAAATTGGGACTTGTGAACTATTGTGCGAGGTATATCCCAAACCTATCTACTCTGACATTGAGGAAGCTGACCAGAAAGGATGAATGCTTCAGATTTGGTGAAAAACAGAAAGCTGCTTCAAAGCTTTGAAAGACAGCTTGACAAGTGTTCGAACCCTGGGATACCCTGATCCAAATGCACCAATGAAAGTCATAGCAGATGCTAGTCTATTAGGATTAGGAGCAAGCTCAGCGCAAACTGGAGGAACAATACCTCCTCTTCCGACTAGGCACTTTACAGTCTTCCGGTCTTAAAATTGAGTTCAACAATTTCAGATCATGAACTCTCTCCTCCATCCCCTCCCCCCTTTCCAATCCCCTTTTTTGAATAATTTATAACTTTTTAAAAAATATATGTATTTTTTTCCCTCCTATTTTTAAATTTATTTTGATCTATTGTTTCATCTCCACCTGTTAGCCAATTTCGATCCCTTCACCCCACCCCACTCCCACTAGGGCCATCTGCCACTAGCTTGTCCTGCTTGCTACCCTTAATGTCCCCATTAGCACGTCCTTTAGATAATATCACCACCGTCAACACCCCTTTGTCCTTTTGTCTATGACATCTTTGGCAGTCTCTTCTTGGCCTCCACCTATCACTGGCCCCCTATTGAGCTCTTCCTGTCCCACCCCCCTCTACCAGCTTATATTTCATCTCATTTCTATATGTCTTAGTTCTGATGAAGGGTCATACGGACTCGAAACATCAACTGTATCCCTCTCCGCAGATGCTGTCAGACCTGCTGAGTTTTTCCAGGTATTTTTGTTTTTGTTCTAGATTTCCAGCATCCGCAATATTTTGCCTTTATCTTAGGATTAGGAGTAATGCTGGTGCAAATGCATGCTGAAGGCCTGAAAATCATTGCTTACGTGGGCAGATCTCTGACAGATGTGAATAGGAGATATTCTCAGATGGAGAAAGAGAACCTCGGATTGATTGATGTGGGCACATGAAAGATTCCATGCACACTTGTTTGGCATGGAGTTTGTATAAGTGACTTCACAAGCATTAGAGATGATTTATTCTCCTATATCCTAAATATGTGTCAGGATCAAAAGATGTGTCTTGAGACTCCAGTACAAGGTGGTTCACATTGCTAGAAAGATAGACATGCTGACCCACTGTTATGACAACTAAGGGAAGGTCAAACATACAGATTCCCACTGGAGAAGGAAGATGAATCGTTTGTGAAGTTTGTAGAAGTTCATGCTACATCCAGAACTATGACAACTAGAGAGATTGAGAGTCAGATAAAGATCCAGAACTGGATGACATCAGATAGAAAATCCAAGCTGGAAACTGGGAGAATTGCCGTTCAAGGTGTACATCGCTATACTACATGAACTGTGCACAATTGGGAAGTATGTTCTCAGAGGCAGCAGTCTTGTAGTAGCTTAGGCCTAAACTGGTGATGCTAGCTCATGAGAGTCACTTGGGAGTGGTTCTCTTGGCTTAATCTTTCATAGGATATGGGCATCTCTAGCAAGGCATTTGTTGCCCACCGCTAATTGCCCTTGAAATGAATGACTTGCTAGGCAATTTCAGAAGGAAGTTAAGAGACAACCATATTGCTGTGGGTCTGGGGTCACATCTACACCAGACTAGGTAAGGATGGCAAATTTCCTTCCCTAAAGGACATTAGTGAACCAGATGGATATTTGCGACAATTGATGATAGTTTCATGGTCACCATTACTGAGACTAGTTTTAGTGATTATGTTCAAAACACAAAGAGTGTAAGCTGAATACTGCTCTTGTGATTTAGAATTTGCTGTTTGTGAGAGTTGCAAGTACACGAGAAAGCAATTGGAGTGGATCATTGAGGAGCATCAAATTACATACTGATGGCTATCACAAGGGTGACATAGTTAAATAGCGAAAGAGAAATAAAAGTTCCAGGAAGTGAAATATTGAACTGAAGACTGAAACTATATTGGACTGTGATGCACTGAACTTACCTGACATTCGTAATTGAAGAAATTCATTTACTGGAATGGATTCTAAGCTACATACAGCAAGCAGAAAAATCATGGACATGTTTTTGGTCTAATAAGGGTTGTGGGGGGAATCATGATGACAGCTGATTATGTGTGTGGACTTGAGTATGAGATACTATATGGTACTTGCTTAAGATACTGTAAAGTACACTGTATACAGTATATGGTGTCACCTGACCTGGGTGTTGAAGTTCAGATAGCACAGGTTAGGGAGCTATGTCAGATTAAATTATGTTGTCCTTGCAGTTAAATCTGTGATTTCAGATGTTTTTCTTTCAGCCTGAGAAGTGACAGATGCCTAGGAGTGATATTCATGTACTACCAGGCAGTGGAGGCCTATAATTCTAATGGTGGTTGCCCACTTCTGGTGGAGTTAGTTGGGTGGGGGTGAGTGTTGCTCCCCCTTAATCTCTGCACCCACTTGCATCCCTGCACCTTACCAACCTCTGCCCAAAACAAACTTTCTGCACTTATTCCATCAGTTTCCTTCATAAGGAAAAGGCTTAATTCATTTTTCAAACATCGGATGGTAAGGGTGCAACCCTCCACCTCACCCTTCCTCAGCACCACCCGTAAATCTAGCCTCAGAATCTATAATTGGCCGTGTGGCCAGCAAGGGGCAGTAGTGACAGTTGGCCAGCAAAAGAGGAACCTATTTAGCGTCCGGACTTAAGTCCACAGGCAACTACTGAAGTTATTAAGGGAGACCAGCAAAACCCCCATGGCATGTCAGGGCCAGCTATCTTTGTAGTATTTAAAATTACTTGAACTGTCAGAGACTGCAATGACCAAAGCCACAAATAACATACTGTGCAACTGTAACTGTGGCCGATTTATTTGTCCTTGTCCTCCTTGAACCCTCACTACTGTTGGTACAGTTAGAAACTCCATCGGCCTCCAATTCCACTCTAGGGAAGTGCCTTTCTAAATCCGTCCTTCCCTGACTTAACATCAGTATCATAGTGCTGCCCATAGCTTCTCCTCTGCTTACACCATCACCTCCAATGTCACCCAAGTGTCTATCTGTTAATGCTTGAAGATGTATAATATGTTTAACTAGAATAAAGCCTCTGTATCTTGAATACTTTCCAGGTAAAGCAACCTAGTCCATGCCCCACAAGCAAATAGAATGCAGTCTCCATTTTGAAGTGTGATAGCAAAAGCCAGCTTCCATTTTAACTCAAGTTATTTCAAAACTGTGTGAGGTAATTATTTTGATGATTAGAACACTCTATTTGAAATGCTAATAAATGGAGATGTACAGCCAGTGACACAGACAATGATGTGTCAAGTGTTTACACCCTAGGGTCTTAAACAAGGTGGCTAATGAGGTAGTCAATTCACTGGTGTTAATTTTTCAAAATTTGCTAGATTCTGGAAAGATTCCATCAGATTGGAAAGTACCAAATATAACCCCTCTATTCAAGAAGGGAGGAAGGCAGAAAACAGGAAACTATAGGCCAGTTAGCTTGATGACTGTCATGGGGAAGTTATTAAAATTGATCATTAAGGAGGTTATAGCTGGGCACTTAGAAGAGCTCAAGGCAATAGGGAAGAGTCAACATGGTTTTGTGAAAGGAAAATCATGTTTAACCAAGTTATTGGAGTTTTTTGAAGGAGTAACATGCACAATGGATAAAGGGGAGCCTGCAGACGTATTGTACTTTCCAGAAGACATTTGATAAGGTGCCACATCAAAGATTACTATGGAAAATAAAAGTTCATGGTGTAATGTGTAACACATTAGCATGGATAGGAGATTGGCTGGCTGGCAGAAAGCAGAGAGTGTGCAGAAATGGGTCTTTTTCTGATTGGCAAGATTTAACGAGTGGAGTCACACAGGGGTCTGTACTGGGGCCTCAACTTTCTTGATTTACATCAATGACTTAGATGAGGGGAATGAAGACATGGTAGCTAAATTTGCAGATGACACAAAGATAGGTAGGAAAGTATGTTGTGAAGAGGACATGAGGAGGTTGCAGATGACACAGCTAGGTTGAGTGAGTGGGCAAAGATCTGGCAAATGGAGTTTAATGTGGGAAATTGTGAAGTTGTTCACTTTAGCAGGAAGAACAAAAAAAGCAGAGTATTAATTAAGAGAATGGCTGCATAATTCTGAGGTGCAGAGGGATCTAGTACATGAGTCACAAAAAGTTAGTATGCAGGTACAGCAAATAATTAAGAAGGCTAATGGAATGCTATCCTTCATTATGAGAGGGATTGAACATAAAAGTAAGGATGTTATGCTTCAGTTATACAGGGCATTGGTGAGATTGCACCTTGAATACTGTGTGCAGTTTTGTTCTCCTTATTTAAGGTAGGATGTAAATGCATTGGTGGCGGTTCAAAGGAGGTTTAATAGATTGACACCTGGAATGAGTAATTCGTCTTATGAGGAAAGGTTGGACAGACTGGGCTTGTTTCCGCTGGAGTTTAGAAGAGTGAGGGGTGATTTGATTGAAGTATACAAGATCCTGAATGGCCTTGACAAGGTGAACGTCGAAAGGATGTTTCCTCTTGTGGGTGAGTCCAGAACTAGGGGGCACTGTTTTAAAATTAGGAGTCACCCTTTTAGGACAGAGATGAGGAGAATTTCTTTCTCTCAGAGGGTTGTGCGACTTTGGAATTCTCTGCCTCAGAAGGTGGTGGAGGCGGGGTCATTGAATATTTTTAAGGCAAAGGTAGATAGATTCTTGTTAGGCAAGGGAATCAAAGATTACTGGGGTTAGATGGGAACATGGAAATTGAAACACAAGAAGATCAGCCATGATCTTATTGAATGGTGGAGCAGGCTTGAGGGGCCGAATGGTCTACTCCTGTTCCTATTTCTTATGTTCTTATGTACTGAATCATTCCAAAAATTCATCATGTGAAATATATGGAGGAGACTGTAACTTCCGAGTATTAACATTTTATTTCCTGGGGCAAGATACTGCAGTTGATCACTTTTACTTTAAATGTAGTGGCTGCAATATGAAAGGATGTATTTCTGCAAACTCAGTGAATGAATTTAAACTTAAGATGTGGTACAAAACTGCATCTTAAAATGTAATAAAAAATGTAAACCAGGCTTTTCCTGCCAAAGGATCTCTTGCTTTTTAAAGACTGTAGGAGACACCTGAAAAGGACATATTAATCCCTTGGAAACTGATTCTAGTTCTATTGTTCATAAGTATTGTGATGCTTATCTTGCTGTATCTTCTCACTTCTAGTATTATTTTGCCTGACCAGAAGTATTTTAGCTGGGATGTCGTCATGGACAGAACTTGTGTGTTCTACTATTGTCCATGATTAAAGTGTTTGTATGTGAGGTGTGTGTGTTTTCTCACCCTCACCCGCAGAGTGGTTACCCCAATTCAAATAATTCCAACAGCAAGCTTTATTGTGAGTTTTAAAATAAGCAAGTCTATTTATTATCCAACACTGGCCCAGAAGATTTAAAAACATGACGTCTCACACACACTATCACTCACACAAACATTAAATACAGATGAAGAAAGAAACAATACAGTTACAATTTGGGATTATTTCAGTCTCTTTTGTATCTTTTATAATAGGCCTATAGTTTCTTCGACTAGTTGATGCTTTGGCTTGGGTGAACGTCTTGTAAAACAGAGGATTCTCAGTAAACTGTGAGGCTTTTTGTAGTTGAATTGCCAGGAAGTTTGTTCTCAGGTGAACTTGAAAGTGTGAACAGATTGGACAGAGTCCTTCTCCCACTTTCAAGGTATTGCTGTTTATTACCTTGGCTGCTTAGTTGACTGCAGCTGGTTCAATGGCTTCCTATTGGTCTCTTTCATTGCAGGACTGATTCCTGCTGTTTTAAAAGCAGCAATAAACATGTAGCTTTCTCACACATGTGGCCTGTTACAAGTCCAAAGTCATTGTCTAAATAAGGTGGTGTGTTAGGCTGATGAACATCCTGTGTTGTGGCTTTTCACACTTTGGGAGTTTGAGACAGCCAAAGTCTTTGTGCTTGGATGAGGGGTCATCACAATGCAATGAAAGGTCGATGGGATTCATTTCACATTTGTCCAACACCCATTGAGTTTTGATGCCCCTGGTGAAACATAGAGACGAGTTGTCGGCAAACCCCATTGTCTGTAGGTTTTGGCACATATTTAGTCAAATGTTGTCCACAAACTCTACTGTCTACATTTCAAATACCAAAGGTCAGATGGTATGCTGCAGCCGCCTTAACAGCTTTTGTGTTCACTTCTTAAAAATATAGCTTTAAAATTTGTAATAGCTTCATGCCTGTACTGGGCATGACAGATATACTGGTCTGATCGCATTTTTTATTTTTCCTTTTGAATGTGATGGCACCCTAGATATATTTCCACAAAGTGGTTTATTATGAATAAGAGTAAAGTAGTACACTATGTATAGAGTACAAAAGCAAAGAAGTTATATTGAACTTGTATAGAAAACTGGCTTGGTCTTTGCATCCATTTATTCACATGATGTGGGTGTCACTAGCAGGCCAGCATTTATTACCCATCCCTAATTGCCCTTGTTCAGGGGGAAGTTAAGAGTTAACCATGTTGCTGTAGATCTAGAGTTACATGTATGCTAGACCAGGTAAGGAAAGCAGATTTCCTTCCCTAAAGGACATTAGTGAACCAGATGTACTTTACAACAATCAGCAATGGTTTTAATTATTTTAATTCCAGATTTTTATTGAATTCAAATTTCACCATCTGCCATGGTGGGATTCAAACCCAGGACCCTAGAACCTAGGAATACCAGTCTAATGACAATACCACTATGCCACCACCTCCCCTTGATCTGGGAGTCCAACTTTAGGAAGGATGTGAAGGCGTTAGAGAGCATGGGGGAAATATTCATGAGAATGGGAGATGAGAAACTTCAGTTACGTAGATAGATTGGGGAAGTTGGGACTATGTTCCTTGGAGAAGAGAAGATTGAGAGGAGATTTGGTAAAGGTATTCAAAATCATGAGGGGCTGGACACTGTAGATAGGAAAAAATTATTCCCACTGGTGGAAGGACCGAGAACAAGAAGGCACAGTTTTAAGCTAATTGCTGAAACAATAGTGACATGCGGAAAAACTTTTTCATGCAGCGAGTGTTTAGGATCTGGAATGCACTGCTGAAAGTATGGTGAAGGCAGGGTCAATAAAGGAATTTGAAGGAATTTGATTATTAACTGAAAAGGAAGATTGTGCAGGGCTATGAGAAAAAGGCAAGCGAGTGGTACTAGGTGAATTGCTCCTTTGGAGAGCCAGTACAGACACAATGGCCTGAATGACCTCCTTCTGTACTGCAACCAATCTGTGATTCTATCCTGTACATGATAGTGAACAAAGGCACAAGTTCAGTTTATGAGAAACTTGGTCAGCTTCTGGAAGCTGCTGCCTTGACATTAACATGAGAACAAGCACTGGGGAGAAAGCTCAAAATGCAACATTCTTTCATAGATGTAAAGCAAATTAAGTGCAGGCTGCACTCCCAAAGACATGCTTGCTAGCTATGAAGGGGAGTCAGACATAGGGCTATAACACGCCCTCTCAATTCTCCAAGCGCTAACCATCCAATGAGTTTCTGTTCCAAGACTACAGATTTCCTGAGTTTGTCCTCTGTTGAAATTGCTATAGCAGTTTTCATGGAGCTGTGGAATGCAATTTATTTTAACTGATGAAAATACTTTTCTAATTGTTAAGTGCTTGTAAAATGTCAATTAAGCAGAGATCTCACACAGAAGTCATGTTTATTTCTTGGTTCTTGCAAAAAGGCATTGAAGTTGGATCTCTGTTGGATGGTGGTAAGAAATAAAGCACTTGGATTTATATTGCGCCTTTCCACAGTGCAGGATGCTCTAAATTGCTTCACAGTCAGTAAAGTGCTTCTGAAATGTAGTCACTATTGACAACCACTTCTGACACCTACTGCAGCTTAACAAATTCTGTTTTTCTTTTTCACTATTGGCATACAGACTACCTACATGCCCATCCCTCACCAGAATTCCCCAACCAACCAATCCACATCCATCATGACCCTCCTCCACCTGTCTAAGCTTTTATTCACATTACACCACTTATATTTTAATTCCATTCATCACCTCCAGATAAAAGGTTTTGTTATGGCAGCCTATGGCTTCTATGTATTCCTGATTTTTTTTTGTAAAATATGTTGAATACACTTTGTTTCAGGCTTACACAGAGCCCCTCTTTGATCACTGTGCCCATTACATCGATGACATCAAAGAGTTTTGATTGTTGTGGCACTGGCACCGGTACTGGGGAAAGGGGGAGCAGGTTTATTGAGAAGGCTTCACTTAAACTGGGCTGGGACCCATTTTACTTGTGAATCAAATAACCAGGGCTGTAGGTAGGTCTTTAAATTGGAAAGGTTGGTGGGGCATGGTTCAGGTGAGAGGTAACATATAATTCTTAGGCCAGCGAGTAATTGTAAGCAGCATGTGTCAGGAAGGGACAGAGAGTTTAACAGTAATAGTGCAACTGTGAATAAGATGAAGTCAGGGAAAATAGTAAGAGGTTAAAATTAAAGGTGCTTTATCTGAACACACAAAGCATTTATAACAAAATAGATGAATTAATGTCACAAATAGAGATAAATTAGTTTTATCTAATAATCATTACAGAGATATGGTTGCATGGTGACCAAAATTGAGAACTACATATTCCAGAGTACCCAACAGTTTGAAATGACATGCTAAATGAAAAAGAAGGGGCTGGTTAGCTTAATTGGTTACATGGCTGGAGTGTGGTGTAGAATAACACCAATAGCACAGGTTTAGTCTCTATCGGCTGAGTCAGTTTTGGGCCCTACTCCTTTACCTTATCCATAGTGCTATCATGGGTTTAGCCATGATTAGCAACCGTGGGATAATGAAGACACTATATGAAGAGAGAGAGAAATGAAAAAAGGGAAGGGGGTAGCCCTGATAATAAAGGATAAGAACAGTGGTGGGAATGGATCTTGACTCATTTGAACAAGGAGTTAAATCTGTGTGAGTGAAGATAAGAAATAATAAGGGACACAAAACATTGGTGGGAGTAGTTTATAGGCACCTAAGAGCAACAATACAGTTGGACAGAGTATTAAGAAATCAACAGCACTTGTAACAAAGGTAATGCAATAACCATAGGGGCTTTAATCTTCATAAGATTAAACAAAAAATATGGTAAAAGCAGTCATGAAATGGAGTTGAGAGATTTTTCTAGAATAATACATCTTGGAACCATATTTTGAACCTTGTCTTGGGTAATGAGACAGGGTTAATTAGCAATCTCATAGTAAGGGATCCTCAGAGGAAAAGTGATCATAACATACAATTTTGCATGAGTTTGAGAGTGATATATTTAAGTCCAAAACTGGAGTATTAAACTGGAATAAAGCCAATTACATTGGTATGAGGGGAGTTGGCTAAGGTGGATTACAAAATCAGGGTTAAAGATCTAATGGTAGAAAAACAATGGATAATATTTAAATAAATACTTTATAATTCTCATTCGATATATAGTCCATTGAGAGATAGAAACTTCACAGAAAAAGTGATCCATTTGTGACTAACTAAAGAGGTTAAGGATAGTGAAACAAAGTTAACATTTCAAGACAAATATGACTCTTCTTCAGAACTCAGTTTGTACACTTACATTTATATAGCACCTTTCACAACCTCAGGATGTCCAAAGCACATCACAGTGAAAGAAATACTTTAGAAGTTTAGTTGCTGTTGGCAAGCAGGAAATGTGGTAGCCAATTTGCGCAAGGAAAGGTTCTACAAAAGTGATGTGATAATGAGCAGGTAATGGGCGAGATTTTCCAGCCCCATTAGTGGCAGGTGTCATGGCGGGCAGGATGGGAAAATGCAGAGAATGCCCTGTTTTAGAGTTGATTTTTCAGGCAACTTTTCTTGGTGGAAACATTGAACTTTATTTACAGCATGGTGGATGGTATGGTGCAGTCTTCACATGGTTGATACGATTTAGGCTAACAAATCTTTGAACTTCAGCATTAGTAAATGCAGTACCATGATTACTTCTGGCAATCCATGGGTAGCAAAACGTTGATATAGATTTTCTATAGTAGCACCTGACATTGGCGATTTAACCTCATAAATGTTTAACCACTTGCAGCAGCAACTACATGTGTACAACAAACTCTATAACTAAAGAAGAACTCTCTCCCAGAGGTTCCCCTTGCTGCTAACTCATTGGCTTACACAGATCATGTGATCTTACAACGCAGGATTATTCTTAAAGCTACTGTCCTAACGTTTATCAAAATTATAATTACTACATTCCTCCCCCATTAACTTTTCTGTACATTTTGTATTTGCAATGACATTTATCTCATGACATTACAATATTTACACAGGTCATGAAATTACAAGTTCAGTCTTTCAGGTGGTTTCCTGATCCGTGTGAAATGTTGTAGTTCCACGACTTCCGATTCTTTTGCAGGAACCACATTCTCTGGAACTGCATTAACATCAGGTACCTCATTAGGCACAGGCAGTTCAGTGTATTCCATTTCAACAGAGACATCGGGAATATCTATTCTTGGTTGAGCAACTTTAACAGGAACCATGGGTTCAGCAATGGTTACAGGTGGAACATCAGTTTGTTGGGCTATCTCCCTTCTTCTTAAATGATCAACATGTTTACTGGTGATCCGGCCCTCCACTTCCACGTGATATGACAATGGTCCAGTCACAGAGCTTACTTTACCAGGTAACCTCTTCGGTCCTCCAGCGAAATTCTTTACATATGCTGCTTCTTCAACAGCAAATTGTCGCTCGTGACTATGCAAATCATGAGTCGCTTTTTGATTCCTTTGACTTTTCTCTACCTTCCCTTCAAAATTGGGAAATATCAGGTTTAGTCTTGTTTGAAGACGGTGCCTCATCAGCAATTCTGCAGGTGTTGCTCCTGTTGTAGTGTGGGGGGGGTTGTTCTGTAGTGAAATAGGAAACAAGCAAGTTTAGTTTCCAACGATTCACCTGTTAACTTTTTCATTCCCACCTTAAACGTTTGTACTGCTCTTTCCTCCAGACGTTAGATGGTGGATGGTATTGTGCAGTCGTCACGTGGTTGACACTGCTTAGGCTGACAAATCATTGAAATTCAGCACTAGTAAGTGCAGTACCATTATCTGAGAAGATTACTTTTGGCAATCCATGAATAGCAAAGCTTTGGTGTAGTAGCGCCTGACGTTGGCGATTTAACCTCATAAACGTCTAACCACTTCGAGTGAGCTCTATAATCAGTAGAAACATGGGGCAGAATTTTGCCCTTGGCATGAGGGGTCGACAAGGGCAGGCAGGGGTGGTCGGGAAGCCAACCACCACCCACAATCGGCAGCGCACCGCGATATCGTGCTGGCGGGCAAATTAAGGTCCGCCCAGTATGATACGCAAGCGGCAGCACTCAGTGCTACCTGTGCGGGCGGGGTCAGGAGGGCAAGCAGGCTGAGCACAAACTTCATGCATTCGTGTGCTCTGTCTCAGGGAGATGAAGCGCTGGTTTTTAAAAATAAGAAAGAAAATAAAAATGTCATAAAACATTTCCCCTCATGTAATTCTGTCACATGAGCAGGGACATGTTTTTAATTCAAGCATAAAATTTTTATTTGATTTTTATTTGCTTTACGAAACCTCATCCTGCCCGTGGGTGAGGTTTCCTAAAAAGTGCAAAGGCCGCTTGGCTTTTTCATCTGCCCGCCAACCATAAGGTTGGATGGGCAGCGTAAATTTGAATTTAATTACCTTTTTAATGGCCTTAACAGGCCTTTTAATTGACGGTAGGTGCGCTGCCGACTCCGGCATGTGCCCGCTGAACGAAATATCGCAGGACTACGTGATGACATTGGGGCGCTCACCCTACGTCATCGCGTGTCATTTTACACTCAACTGGGTTGGGCATGTGCCCACCCGCCGAGCTTAATATTCTGCCCATGGTTCCAAGAAAAGGACTGGCGTTATCTAAGTACAATCTGATCCAGGGTCTACCAGGCCCTTCCATGGATGTAATGGGAAGCAACTTTTGTAGCTGTTGGCATTGCGCACAATGTTTAACCACCTTCTCAATATCGCCGTCCATTCCCAGCCACCAAAGGTAACTTCGCGCTATCATCTTCATTAGTGAGATTCCCAGATGGGCACTGTGTAACTTTACTAAGAGTTGCTCCCTTCCTTGTGAAGGAACTACTACTCATGCACCCCATAATAGAATATCATCTTGACTGCTCATTTTGTGTGTTCGGTTGAAAAATGGCTTCAATTCCTCAGAGACAGGATTCTGGAACCATCCATGTAGCACTTCAGAACAGCATCATAATTCACCCAGTTTCTTTTCTGCCTGGCACAGACTGGTGAGGAATCCAGGAAATTCATCATTAATAAAAGCTCTTGGGGAACTGGGACCTGGTCATTGTTCTCTTGCAAAGGAAGGCGACTTAGGGCATCTGCACTGGTTATATGAATTCCTAGTCTATGCATAAAGATGTATTCATATGCTGTCAAAATTAGGGCCCATCTTTGAATTTGTGCAGAAGCTATGGGAGGGATAGTGTTTTCCTCGCTAAACAGATCCAAAAGTGGTTTGTGGTCTGATACTATCGTGAAATGGCGCCCATGCAGGCATTGGTGGAATTTTTTTACACCAAAAATAATCAACAGACATTCCTTTTCGATCTGAGAGTATCCTTTTTCAGCTGTGGTAAGTGTCCTGGATGCATGGCCTATCGGCCTCTCTGTACCATCGTCCATCTTGTGAGATTATACGGCTCCCACGCCATTAGAGGACTCACTGCAGGTTGGCACCAATTCCTTTGTTGGGTCATAGTGCACTAACGAATTTGAAGAGTGCAAGAGCTGTTTTGCTTTCATGAACCCAATGCTGGTTTTTCTTTAGCAGTGAATGGTAAAAATTGGCCATAATAACTTACCATCCTTAACAATGATTTAAGTTCAGAGACATTCTTAGGTATAGGTGCCTTTTTGATTGATTTAACCTTCTCTTCAATAGGGTATAACCCTTGGGCATCTACCCGGTGGTCCAAATAAATGACTTCATTTGCCTGAAAAGCGCATTTTTCCTTCTTTAGGCATACTCCTGCTTCTAAAAATGATTTCAGGGCTTCCTGTAGATTAGCCAAGTGAATCCAGTTATAAGCACATTGTCCAGGTAGATCACAACTTGCAGTAGTCCTTGCACCAAGCTCTCCATCGTCCCTTGAAGAATGGCACAGGCCGAAGAAACACCGAAGGGCAGGCGTGTATAGGGATATAATCCTTTGTGGGTGTTTATGATCACAAATTCTCAGGAGGCATCATCAGGTTCCAGTTGCTAATATGCATGACTCATGTCAAGTCTTGTATATGTTGTCCCTCCTGCTACTTTGGCATAGAGATCTTCAACCTTACAGGAAATAGGGTGCCTGTCCAGCTTGGCTGCTTTGTTGACCGTTGGTTTATAGTCCCCACAGATCCGGATGGTCTGATCCGGCTTTAGGACAGGGACTATGGGTGCTGCCCACTCTGAGAACTGAACCGCATTTATGACACCCAGCCTCTCTCGCCAGTTGAACTCAGCGTCAATCTTCTCTCTCAGGGCGAATGGCACCGGTCTTGCTTTTAAGAAGCGAGGAGTTGCTTCTGGGTCCATGTAAATCGTGGCCTGTAGGTCTTAGATTTTTCCCAGTTCATCCTTGAAGATGGTGTCATTTTTTTTAGCAGCTCTGGCAGTCCTCCTGCTCGCAACTGGAAGATTTCGAACCAGTTTAATTTAATCTCATTCAACCAATCACACCCTAGAAGGCTTGGTCCTCTGCCTTCTAATACTATCACTGGTAGTTGTGCTATTTGGTGTCTATGATAAACAGTTACTCCGGTGATACCTCTTACCTGGATTTCTTCGCCTGTGTATGTTTTCAACTTGGCAGAAGTTTGTTCCAAATTTAATTGTTGATCACCTTTATTTAAATACCTGAAAGTGTGTTCTCCTATTACAGTGGTAGAAGTACCAGTGTCTACATCCATTTTTGCAATGTGACAATAATTGGCTCTGTCTTCCCAACTTTCATGTTGAATAAGGAATAAACGTCAGAATTGGTTGTCTTTGGCTCTTCCACACTATGTACTTCATTGAACTTCATTTGTTGCCTGGAAGCCTGTTTTAATCTCGCTTCACAATATTTCAATATGTGCCCATTTTTGTGACACAAATAACATTCCACCTTTTTAAATGACCAATCGTTAGGAGAATGATTGTTTCCACATCGATAAAAATTAGTTTTGGAATTTGTTGCTAAGCTGTTTCCTCTAAATTTTCGGTTTGCGGGGGCTGTTTCCCACTTTGCGGTGGAGTCCAGGTTTTTTGTGTCACTTTTGGCTGACCGGTCCTGCCCAACTAAGAAAACGGCGCCAATCTGCGCACCTTGAATTGCTTGTGAGTCCCTTACAGTGCTTTCCATCGCAAGCACTATTTCTAACACTTTCTTAAAATCAAGATCCATTTCAGCCAGCAATCTTTACTAAATAGCGTCTGCTTGCACACAACAGGTCAAATGGTCCCTGAACATATCATTCAGGGTTTCACCGGAATCACAATATTCCGTTAGTTGTTTTGATTTCACCAAGTAGCTAGTAATGGTCTCCCCCGGGGCTCTATTCTGTGAATTGAACCTGAACCTCTGCATTGTGACTGAAAACTTGGGTTGAAAATGTCCCTTAACAAGGTCTACTAATTCACTGAAGGTCTCCGAATCACGGGCACTGGGGGCCATCAAGCTTAGATTCAAACTGTAGGTTTTGTTCCTATAAGTACTCAGGGGAATTGTTCTCCTATTTTCCTCCCGCTTGATTTTGTTGGCTTGAAAATAGAAAGCAAGACATTCCATATATTGTGGCTGGCTCCAAGGGATCGATTCTGCCAAATTGTGGCATCTCGGATGAGTATATCTTCCTTGCTTTTTAATTATCTTAGATACTCAGAATCACTGGGCGAGGGACAGCACCGCATCTGATTTATCCTCATCGCCAGTTTGTTATAGAGTTGATTTTCCAGCAACTTTCCTTGATGGAAGCATTGAACTTTATTTACAAGATAGCAGCAGCAGCTCCATGTGTACATCTAACTCTATCACTAAAGGCTAACTCTCTCCTAGAGGTTCCCCGGAGCTGCTAATTTATTGGTTTACACATATCATATGATCTTACAACACAGGATTATTCTTGAAACTACAGTCCTAACGGTTATCAAAACTATAATTACTACATGCCCAAAAGTCAGTTTCCTGCCAGCGTAAAATAAATTTGCAATTTTCTGCTCCCGACTTTCATTACAGGTAGCCTGCCGCAGCATGTCAGGAACCGCAGTTGTATTGATTTAAATATCATGAATGTTCATTAGGAAGGCTGCTATCCCGATCACGCCCCCACTCCAGGTCAAATGGCCACACCAGTGGGTAATTAGACCGGTGTGATTCACGACTGGATGTAAGTGATGTGCACCTGGTGTGCTTCAGTTCACTCATGATCCCAAGGTATGTTTGTCTACCTTTCATTGTGCTGCGTTCACAGCTGCTCCAACTTAGTGCCAAGGCTGCGCAGGCAAGACCACTGGGAACGCATAGGGGCGGGGTGGGGGAGGTGGGCAGCGGTGAGAGCCAAGGCTTACCACGTGAGAGCAGCGGGAATCTGGGGGGGTGCTTGAGAGCAAAGACTTGACTGATGGAGGTGCTGAGACAAGGCAGAGGCAAGGGAAGTGGCTGGAGGGGAAAGGCTTGACTGGGCGGACGACTGGAGAAGAGAGCACACAGCCTGACTTAGGGGGGTACTGGGGAAGAGGGCACACAGACACATGACTGGGGTGTGGGCGGTAGGGAATTAGCCAGTGCCAGAAACCATAGAGAGTCCTGTGCAATGGAAGAATGGGTAGTCAGGGCCACAAAACAGTCAGTCCTGTGGATCTGAGCCACAATTTAGAGAGCTCTGTATGGCACGCCTGTCCTGGTCCCAGTCCAAGGAGGGGGAGGGCCTGTCAATCCTGTGTCAGTCGTGCCCAGCATGGTGCCCAGGGTGTGGTCAGTTCCTCATACACGTTGGTCCTGCGAGCTGGTGGCTTGATACTGGGCTGCAGATGGCACAGTCACAGTCAGGGGAGGCATCTGTAGCCTGTGGATGGGGAACAGGTAATGTAGGGAGGTGGGGGGAGGGGGGCACTCAATGGTCTCATGGGGAGGGGTTTCGGTAAGTCACAGTACAATGGGCCTCAAGGTGGGGGACAGTCAGATCTACATGGGGCATCGGGACATCAACATCAAATGGTGCAGGGGAAGGATAGGAATATCAACCACTGTAACGATAGGATTAAGGATTAGAGGGGGAGGAGGAAAGTGATTAGAGAGAGGAAAACCTGAACATGATGCTCCTCCAGCATGATGGGAGGGATTTTGATGGTTAAGGGAGTGCGTGAGGAGTCGGGGGTTGAAGCTGGTCTGATAATAATACCTCAGCACCACCATTTTTCAAGCTGATCCAATGACGCAGTACAAAAACAAACTATGAAAAAAATTGACAGGTGAAGGCTATCAGGCTTGTGGGAGGAGTCGACTACTTCACTTGTGGGCTGATTGAAGGCGCATCCTACTAATTTCCGCTTAACCAAATGGAGAGGAAGGCACAGCTGAGACATGTTAGGAACAGTCAAATACCAATGAAGGGAATGTGGCTCCTTAACTCATCCTTGCAAGAGTATAAACCTGACTGGGGCCATTGTCGGGTTGGCTTCCAAAGACCCTTTGACCCTCTCATAAGTGTCATTAGGAACCAACTGAAAAAGGGCAATGGGCCAAAATGCATATGTCTCATGGCTTTAAGACCACTAAACCTTGCTGCTGGCAGTTTAAGATTTTGAAGAATCCCTCCCCTACAATACTCTCATAACATGAGTGCAAGTTGGGGCTGCTGTGTAATCCAAAAGACACAGTCTGACAGTGCCCTGGCTGAAGCTTCTGATGCCTGGCCGAACACAGTCAGATCCAAGCCCCTGTGCCGAAGCCCTGGCATACCCGTACGTGTCAACTGGGGGCAGGGAGGTAGAGGGGCTTTGGGGGTTGGGGGGGGGGGGGGGTGCATGCAGTACTGGTGAGCCAGAAGGCTTAATAGTTCTCCAAGGGGCTAAGTGGGGATGTGATGACTGAGATGAAAGTGACCCATGGGCTCCATAATGACTCCCTAGTTAGCAATTGGAAGGTGACCATTGCAGGCTTATATTCATTCATGTTTCTGTTCAACGTTTCCACAGACACGAGCATGAGTACCTTATGAAATGGAGCAGACAACATTGTATTCATCCTGGCAATCAGGGCAGCTAAGAAGGTGGAGAAGAAGGGCCCATCACCACCAGGTTTGGCTAAGGGAAGAGACTCACACTGATGAGCAAGGGCCTGCGGGGCCCCCTCAAGACCCAGAAGCTGAGGCTGACAGAGCCATTGAGCGGACACATCTGACAAGACCAAGGGTGTACAGAAAATGCCTCTCTTACCTCCAAATGAACGAGAGACAGTGCTATCGACGCCACATGTCTAGCGATGTGGTGGTTCACATCTGCCACATTCTCCGGGAGGAGTTGACACCGCAGGGACTGGGAGGCCACCCATTGCCAGTGGCTCTAAAAGTGGTGGCTGCTCTGAACTTCTTCACGAGTGGCTCATTCTAGGGGTCCACTGGGGACCTCTGCGGGATTTTCAAGCATCTGCTCACAAATGCATTTGAGAGTCATGGACGGCCTGTTTAGTATGGTGCACATTTACGTCCAGTTCTCCTCAGGTGAAGCCAGTCAAGCTGCCAGGGAAGTGGGATTTGCAGTAATCTTCGATTCCAACAGGTGTAGGGTGCCATCAACTGTCCTCATGTGGCTTTCTCCCTGCTCCCTGGGAACAGCCACTACAGTTCATCAACAGGAAAAGGTTCCACTCTCTCAACTTAAGCTGGTCTGCAATCACCAGAAGCAGATAACTCAGGTATGCGTGAGATACCCTGTAAGTTCCCATGACTCATACATCTTGAGTCACTTGCAGGTGCCACAGATCTTCGAGGGCTCTCACTGCATCTAGGGTTGGATCCTCGGTGATAAAGGCTACCCACAAAACACGTGGCTGATGACCATCTGCTCATTCTGCAACATGCTCACTGATTGAGTTGGCCATTGGTATCTTGAAGATGCATTTTTGATGTCTGCACAGGTCAGGCGGCACTCTCCAGTACTGTCCCCAGAGGGTTTCCCACATCATCATGGTTTTCCGCGCTCTACACAACCTGGTGCTCCAAAGGGGGGATATCTTGCCAGAACGAGAGATGGAGGAGCTGCACATCTTCTGTAATGATGAGGGCATCGAGAGGACTGAGTTCGATGAGGGCAAGGAAGCTGAGACTCCAAAGGAAAACCCCATGGCATGGACTAGGCAAGGCAGGTGTGCCCATGAGATGCTTATGTCCACCAGGTTCCAGGAGGATGATGATGAATAACTCACATGAGCCTCTTTAACCTGGGTGGGTCCACCTTACCACATTGGTTGTAATCCTAATCAGGTCAACACAGCACATCCATCTCTGAATCAGAGCTGCAATCTTGCATCATGATGCTCTCATCCTTGGAAGGTAAGGCAGCCTCAGGAGCATGTGGCCTTTCTGTTATGGGATAATAACTGCAACATGCCATTTTTTGTGTAGAGTTGAGATGGTGCAGCTTCTTCAATCATCTCACCAACATTCCACTACCTACACCAGCCTTCAAGAGGCAGGAGCAGCCATGCAATCCTCAGTGCTCTTGTGGCAGTATGCCTGCAGTCTGGCAAGGCACCTCAAGGAGGACAATCATCACTCAGTGGTTCTCGCCTTCTTGTGTGAGGTCAATTCTGAATCCGCACTGAGTTTTGTCTGCACAGGCGATCATTCAGACAAGACAAGTGTTCAGGCCTCATCATCATACTCAGTCCCCAGCATTAGATACATCTTCAGTACACAGTCATCTGTAACTCTCATTAATGGGTGTGAGGCTGCACTTCAGCTTACCTTTCAGTAGACTGCAAAAGCTTCAGGAGCAGCATAGTCTGCTCTCTGTCAAACATTCATGACCATGCCTCTGCGCAGTGTTCTGTGTTGCCTAGCCATGGCATTTGTGAACCTGAAAGGCCCAGATGGAGTGTCATCGTTTTCTTTCAGGTTCCATTGTCCTTACCGGCCAGCTCTGTTGCACGCTCTTCATAGATGGTGAGGGCCCTCAGCTCAGGCATCCCCCCTCTGTCCTGGGATCTCTCCCTTTTGTTGTGGGCAATCTTCTCCTGCCTAACAGACTGTGAGCAGGATGGATGCCAAAGTAAATGATAAGGATGCTTGTCTTCTGTGGGTGCTGAGGGGACCTGTGTAAGGGCTGAAAACACAAGCTACACAGGATATGAGAAGAGATGGAGATGTCAATGTGTGTGAGAGAGAGTGGTGATATCCCTTGTGCTAGTAGTGTGTGAGATCCTTGTGAACTGTAACCCTGCGAATGCCTGATGGTCTTGCGAGAGTGAGAGTTGAGAGTGAGGAGAAGGTGGATTTTATCCTGGCAGAGCAGATGAGATCATTCATCCTCTTCCTACACTGGATGGCGGTCGTCTTCTGAGGAGCATTGGCGCTGACCACCCTGGCGACCTGTTCCCATGCTGGTGTGGTGAAGTTGGTGGACCTCCTTCTGCCATCACGGGAATAAAGAATGTCCGGGTGTGCCTCCGCAGCACCCAGAAGTGCCCCCCAGTGCATTGTCGCTGAACTTGGGGGCAGTAGGCTTCTTACCTTTCAGGACCATCACTAGCCATGACCAGTCCCCGCATGCAGAGAGTGAATGATGTGTGTGGATGCAGTTTAAATATGGCACCTGGAAAGATGATCCAATGAGGTCATGGCGGGAGGATGAACCCCAGCCCGCCTCACCATGAGATACAACATGCCTCACGTTCATGCATATTTAATGAGCTGAAAAGCGGACAATCTGACACAGAAACCCGCCACACCAGCCGGCGGGAAACACACCACTTTTCACATCCACCACCACACTTAGTCTCCAGAGCAGAAAATTCCGCTCAGTGTTTTTCTGATTTTGGTTAAGGACTAGATATTGGCTAGGACACCAGGGAGAATTCTCATGCTCCTCTTAAAATACTGCCATGTAACGTTTCCTATCCACCTGAGAGGGCAGATGGACACTTGGCTTAGTACTCTCTTAGTGCTGCATTAGAGTGTCAGTCTTAATTTTATGTTTCGATCTCTGCAGTAGGACTTGAACCCATAGCCTTCAAACTTAGAGATGAAAATGCTACCACTGAGCCATGGCGTACACTATAAAGACTCCATTCCTTTCTCAGAGGCTTTCTACCACGGTCACATCTTCCCTGATGATGTCACTTTCCACCCAAAAGCATCTGAAATGACCTCCTATTGCTTCAGCAACATTTCTTCTTCACCATGGCAAACTGTGTGCTCAACCAGATCTTGTGCTGCTGTCCCCATTCCCTTACAGCTCTCACCCCGTCAGCTTTGACATTCAATGCCCACCATTTCAGCCACCTCCAACAAGAGCCCACCACCACACTCATCTTCCACCTTCCACCCTCTCTGCTTTCCAAGGTGGGCATTCCTTCAATGATAGCCTGGTTCACTCTTCCAATGCCGCTACCCCCATTTCCTTCTCCTGGTGGCTTCCTGTGCATGTGCAATAACAATAACTGCCCATTTTCCTCCTCCCACACCACTCCCGAGGGTCCCAAACATTCCTTGTGAGTGAAACAACAATTTATGTAAACCTCCTGTAACCTGTATAACATTCCACTACTATGGAGAACTCAAACACAGATTTGGTGACTGCTTTCTGAACACTGCATTTCTGTCTGAATGCGACCTGGCTCTTCCTGTCACTTGCCACTTCAATTCCTCATTCCACTCTGCCTCTCTGACCTCTCTGTCTTTAACTTTCTCCATGGTACCAATAAAACTCAACACAAGCTTGAGGAAAGGCACATCAAGATTGATTCCCAATTTAAACTTCTTAACCAGCCAAATAGGCTCAAACCGCTGGGTTTGTATATTTTAGAGAAGTGTAGATTCAGAGGCAATTTGATTATAGTTTATGAAATATTGTGCTTACTGTTGTGGTTTATGCCTCGGCGATAAGCAGAGATGGCACACCAGGTTCTAGGTGTGCAGGAGGTTATTTCCAGTGTTTCTAAAATGTCTGCAGCAGCCACAAGTTTACTGTTAGCTTTTAGTTTTTCCTTCTCAGTCACTACACCCAGGCTTGACCAACAGCGCACAGAGGACTGTTAACGGACACACACAATACTGAACAATTGAACAACTGAATACAGTACTATACTGAGGTGGACCAATTATTTCTGTGGGAAAGCTTAGGGAGCACCAGGGGTTATACTTGCAATTTATGCAATGGCAAAACTAGGTTTGATGTTAGACAGTTCTTATTTTCCTGGAAAATAGTGGCCCTTTGGAACAAAATTGCAATTTGTACAGTGAACACTGATTCACTGTCTTCCTTCAAGTGAGAGTTGGACCTGTTTCTTGCAGGGCTGGAGATTATCTTGTACAAAAAGTAATATAAATCAGGATCAATGTGATCTACATGACTAGTTTTGACTGCCTAAAAGTGTCAGTGTATTTTATGCTTCAGAGATACGTAGATATGACAACAGTTTCTGTGCCGGAACAGGAGCTTTATTTGCAATGCTTTTAAAATGTCTGTTCTCATGTTTACAACTTCTTGATTTCAGTTTATTTTCTGTTTCTCTCTGTAACCACACCTAGACTTGACTAATAGCGTGAAATATAAAGAGTCAATAGAAACACATAGCCAAACACTGAGCAATTGAACAATTAAATACGACATTTTTTCCCCTTGTAAAACTAGAGACCTTATTTTCAATTAATCGACCCTAAACAACAAACATATGCACATCAAGTAACTTCATAATGTTCAGAGTGTCTGTTTTCTCTTAAGTACAGAAATAGTCTTTGAGATATGAAGGTTTATGATAACGGCACTGAGATCTACAAATTTGAGGTTGTGGTTCTGCGTGGTCATCTTGATGAGGTGGATGATCAACATCATGCTCACTCATCAAAAAAGGAAATGTATCCTCACAATCACTGTCCTCAAAATATCCTGGTCTGCTCACTATTAAGCATCTTGCATTCCACTTTGGATCCTTACCAACCGATAAGTGTTGCTACTGAGCAACTGATCTGCTTTGATCCTGATAGAGATGATGCAAGTTTGTAGTCACAATTTGGCTGTTTGATGTGAACTCAATCTCCAACTTCAAATCGTGGTTCCTTTGTGCATGTTCGCTTGTCCAAGTATGCTTTTGCTTTACCTGGTCGCTTTGCGATTTCTTCTGCTTTTGCTCTGACATTCTCTTTGGATGGCTTAAGGTGGTCAGCGGCATGTGAAAGTTACAATCAGTCATTAGTTCAGTCAGTGTCTTTCCGGTCAGAGAGTGTGGGATGGATTGATATGTGCTAAGTAGGATATGAATAGATGGTTCAAACGTTTTCCCCCCTAACCTACTAGCTCTCAGACTGTCCTTTATCACCCTGTTGTTTCATTCAATGCCACAGTTTGATTGCAAATTGTATTGCAATTTCAGGTGGTGGTGAATTCCGTAGCTTGTTAGGAACTCCATAAACTGACTGGAATCAAACTGCGATCCATTGTCTGCAGTGATAATCTCCGGCAAATTCCAGTTTGTACACAACTTGTCTAAGATGTTAATAGCTGATGTGGTGGTTATGGAATTCGTTGTAGCGATTTCCGGCCATTTGCTATGTAGATCATGAACAACAAGCCAAAAACTTTGATTGCTGGAGGCTGCTTGTACTTCTCTAAAAGTATCTACTTGGAGTTGTTGCCATGGTTTTGTTAGCCATGATGTTGGTTGTAGAGGTGCAGAGCACGATTAACAGATTTTTCACTGAATGTGCAAGTTACGCAGTTTCTAATGAACTTTCTTATGCAGCAAACTGTTGCTGGCCACCGAATTGCTTCGCGGGATTGTTGTTTCATTGTAAGAACATCTGATGTCCTTCATGGGCAAGATGCTACACATGCTGCTGGAGGGCTTTTGGGATAACCGCTCGAGTTCCGTGTGACAGTTGTCATCAAACAATGTAAGTTCATAGTGTACTCTGTAGTATGGCACCAGTTCTTCCTCTATTTCATGAGGCCACTCAGTTTTTAGATACTGGCATACTTTCTGAATTATGCTATCTGTCACTTATTCTGCAACACCTCTCCCATAACAAGATTTCCAATTGTATGTGACATCACCATGATCACATAGTCTTCAATGCCGTAAGTCACTTCACTATAGCTAACATTCTCTGTGATAGAAATACAACTAAACATGCCAGCTACTCAGTTATATGAGTCTGTGAGATATTCCCTCTCGAAGTTGTACTGATGAAGACGATCTGACCATCTGTAGATGCGTATCGGTTAATGACCAGATCCTGATGTGGCTAACAATGTAGTCAGCTCTTGGTGTTTGGTGAAGAGAGTAGAGATACATGCAGCATTGTTCGCATATGTAAATGCAGGCTAGCTTTTCTGCTCTCCATACAGTATTTGCCATCCAATTTCTGGCAACGGGTGTGACTAGTTGTTTGCTTCCTACAATGTACTGTGAGAGTAGAGCTTCAATTGCACCTCCTAACACATCTGTTGTGACATAACTCTCCGCATGTGGGTTGAAATGCATGAGGATTGGAGAAGTATCTTCACCTTTAACATGTCAAATGCAGTTTGCTTTGTGATCATACTTTCCAATTGTGCTTGCTTGTACAATCTCTGCCTACTTAGGAATGAATTTGTGACGAAAGTTGTTAGTACTGAGGAATGATCCCAATTCTTTCACATTAGACACTTCCATATCATTCAATTTCTGCCAATGTTTACTGATATTTTCCCAATGCATAAGGGCCCTGACAGGCTATCCTTAGAAAATCTAAAGTAAGGCTAGAATGAAAGTAGTAAAGAGTTATTAAAGAGTAGATAGGAAGGGGTTAAAAAGCAGTAACATACTTATAGATTGTAAATTTTCCTATTGTGATTTATGATTTTGTGCTTTTGTCTAATCATCTCCTCCCACATGTTTGTTATTGCAAGCGACATGTTTGTTCCTGCTTTCTTCAAGATTACTTGATGGAATAGTTGACTAATTATATTAATTTCAAAAACAGAATTACCTGGAAAAACTCAGCAGGTCTGGCAGCATCGGCGGAGAAGAAAAGAGTTGACGGTGCTGCCAGACCTGCTGAGTTTTTCCAGGTAATTCTGTTTTTGTTTTGGATTTCCAGCATCCGCAGTAGTTTTTTGTTTTTATAATTATATTAATTTGTTGGACTTGCGTTGAAGAATCATTTCATTTCATACTGCTTGGGTATTGGAGATACTTAAACTTACTTCCAAATTCAAGCGAAGTTCAATATAATACCAAACCTGAGCCTACACTGTCTAAGTTTATTGCATCTTCACTAAAGTTCTAGTTTTCAAGAGGGTGGGTTTGGCAGGAGGTACATTCACTGATAGCTATTTGTTTTATTTTAAAATTCATAAAATAATATAGGTTCTCTAACATGAAGATGGAAGTGACATATACGCAAAACAGCAATCTCATCCCAACGTAAAATAAACTTTGAATGTTGGCGTTTACAATTAACTTATAAATGGAGGAGACTTTTCTGATAATTGAGTCAATGACTCACTGTTATATAAACAAAGGTTTTAGAGAGGCGACATATTGATGCATTGACACACTGTGCCGCAGAATGATAGAATGGAAGCTAACGCCTATTATTATCCAGAGTGAATCCCAAATCTCAATTTAGTCATCAGGGTGGAATGGAAAAGAGGAGAGGCATTTTGCCACAGGCTTGGAGAGCAAATTTCAGAGTGAGCCAACCTTTGTCTCACTTCAATATTTCTAACAGAGTGCCATTGGAAGAAGCAGGAAGAAAGTTACTTTGCTTTTCATTTCAAAGTTACTTTGCTTTTCATTTCAGTCACAAAATGGTATGGCAACATTAAGGATGGAGCCCACACATTTTGCATTGTGTAGAATTTACATGGAAACAGGGCGTTCACATTACTCTGGTGTTTATGCTCCACATAAGCCTCCTCCTACCTACTTCAATATTCACCATCCTTATGGAGCAAAGGAGGTTGAGGGGAGATTTGATAAAAGCATACAAAATTATGACAGGTTTAGATAATGTAGGCAAAGAAAAACTGTACCTATTGTACAAGGACTAGGGGACAGAGATTTAAGGTTTAGGGCAAGAGATGCAGGGGGATTGTGAGGAAGAACTTTTTACGCACTGAATGGGAACAAACTGGAACTTGCTAGGGTGGTGCAAGAGAAGACAATCAATGATTTCAAAAGCAAATTGGACAGGTGCTTGAGGGAAATAAAATTGCCAGGCTACAGGGGAGTGGGACTGACTGGATTGCTCTGGGGCCAGCCTGCATGAGCTCAATAGGCCAAATGGCCCCCTTCTGTGCTGTAAATGATTTGACTCTATGGTTGAGTTTTACAGTCTGCCTGTCAGTGTAGCTGAAAGCCGGGGGAGCACGTAAAATAAAGTGTGTGGCCAGCCTGCCACCTTCCTGCCCACCTTTCCCTACCCCCATATTACAGGGAAGGGTAGAGCATCAGGCAGACCCCAACCCCCCTTAGGCCTATTGAGACCCTCACCTGGATAATTAACTACCACTTAAGGTCTTCATCCACCTCCACCGCAATTTTTCACCCGGCTGGGGAAGGCGGGGGAACGGTGAGCTGCCCGGCAGCTTTCACTGCATGGGCCATTGGAGGGCAAGAAGATGGGTACCTTTTTTGGAGGGTCCCCTGCGCCTGTCGGAGACAACCTCAAAGATTGTATCCTCCTCTTTATCCATCTAAAATCCGACCACCCCATCCCCACCCCACCTAAAGTTTTGAATAATCCGTCTCCCACGTAAAATCCACCCCTATGTCACTTTCGGCAGGATTTTCTGGTCCCACCAGCGGCGGACGTCATCGTGGGCGGGACCAGAAAATCTCAGCCTATTGTCTTTACTCCTTTCTCCCTAGTGTTCTTGTCCAGCCTCCCCTGAAAGGAATCTCCGCTAGTTGCCTCAGCTACTCCATGGGCAGGATTTTTAGGTCGGCATGCGGGCGCGATTGGCAGGCCTGGGAGCAGCCAAGGAACGAGCCTTCACCCGTGATCGGCCCCCGCCCGTGATTTCACGCTGGCTGGACAATTAACGGCCAGCCAACGTGAAACATGCGCTGAAATGCTCAGCGCTGTTGGGGTGGGGGGTTGGGAGGAGGGTGGGCGCTGGTGTAAGCATGGGTAACGCCAAATGAAAACTCCCTGAAGGCAGAGAACTGAAGACTTTAAAACCAATAAATAAAGTTTTTAAAATCCGGAAAAAAATGGCCACGCATCAGAATCAGTCACCTGAACATATACATGATGAAAATTCTGACCATACATTTTTTTTAAATTTAATAACGGAAACCTCATCCTGTCCTTGGATGAGGTTTCATGAAAAATGCAAAGTCTGCCTGGCCGATTCGCCTGTCCGCCAACCGTAAGGTTGGACAGACAACGAAAAATTGGAGTCAA
This sequence comes from Cetorhinus maximus, assembly GCF_964194155.1. Taxonomy (NCBI): domain Eukaryota; kingdom Metazoa; phylum Chordata; class Chondrichthyes; order Lamniformes; family Cetorhinidae; genus Cetorhinus; species Cetorhinus maximus. The sequence goes on along the minus strand of NC_135891.1, from coordinate 43,695,858 downwards.
TTACAACCTTAATTGCACTAATTGGCCTCTTAATTGTCGGCAGGCGCACTTCCGGCTTTTGCGCATGCCCGCCAACCGAAATATCAAGCGAGCACCGGATGCTGTCGGGACACTCCCCCGACGTCATCCTGCGTGATTTCACATCTGATTAGGTCGGGCGCGTGCCCGCACGCTGACCTAAAAATTCTGCCCCATGTGGTAGCAAGTACCACCTTCTAACCACACTCTGGGTAAAGAATTTCTGGAATTCCTCATGGAATTTGTTAAGTGACCATCTTATATTTATGGCCCCAGTTTCAAACTATCCTATAAGTAGAAGCATCTTCTCAATGCCTAACTTATCAACACCTTAATGTTAAAGACCTTTAATATGTCACCCCCTTAGTCTTTTCAGTCTTTTTTCTAGAGAAAACAATTCCAGCTTAATCAACCTTTACCGAAAATTATGACCACTTCATTTGGGTCTCATCCTCACACTTGTAAATCTTTTTGTGCTTTCTCCAGTGTCCCGATTTTTTTCTCTAATATGGGTGTGGTCTAACCAAGGCTCTATACATTTTTTCTCAATTCTATTTTGAACTTCAAGACTAGCATCTGTGAAGTACACAAATGCTAATTTACACATTGATCAGAGAAGCAATATGTAGGATGTAATAATTATCATCTTACAACCTAGACAAGATGCATGGGCTATATCACTAAAAGATATTTTAGTAAAATCTGTGCAAATATCAAAACAAATGGGTAAATTGATCACCTCTCCGCAATTTAGCATCAATGCTTTAGTGCCAGTTGAAAAATCAATTTTGCAACTTTTTTGTGGTTTTATTTTAGTGTAAAAATGGGATAAATTCAATGGGAAAAACTGACTCTCCTAAAACGCTGAGTAAATTTGGATTAAATCCGTGCAAAAGAATTTTAATTTTGAATTGCTAAAATGAAAGAAAATATACAAGGAACTTAAAAAATATAGTCAAACTAAATGACAACACCACGTCTTTTTGCCTGCCCGCGAACCATAAGGTTGGACGGGCAGCGAAAAATTTCATTAAATTGTTACCTCAATGGCCTTAATAGGCCTGTTAATTGCTGGCAGGCGCGCTGCTGACTCCCGACTGCTGCCTGCTGACCAAAATATCATGCGAGTGCGCGATGATGTCAGGACACTCGCCCGGCGTCATCGCGTGTCATTTTGCGCTTGAGCAGGTCGGGCGCGCGCAGAAAAATCCTGCCCCATTAAGCCTTCATTTAGAAAACCATAAGCACCTTCCATTACTTAGTAGTGCAACAAAAATTGATTACTTTACAGTTTTATGTAAAAGCTAAAGAAAGATGCCTCAGTTGGATGAAGTAAAGCAGTTTCTGAATGATGTTGGCGCAAGGACCTGGAGCACTCCAGAAGTAAAACACATGACTTTTGGACAAGTTTACAAGTATTTTCCAATCTCCCCGTGTACCCCAGGACACCTTTTGGGCTTCTCAGACTTCTGGCTGCTGCTTTCCAGCAATATCCAAGCCACAGTGCAGGCCTGCACTGGGAATGTAGAATCCTACAAATCCCTCCCCTTGCATTGCAGTTCACCTTGGGTACCTCAGGCACATTGCGCCTTTTGGGAACCCTTGGGGAAAGTCTACTCTTTTTTGTTTAAATTTGTTACAGAACGTGTAGGGTCAGCTTTAGATGTAAATGGAATATCAGCTACTGTGGAACTTGAACTTGTCCCTTTAGTTTGGTGAAACACGCTAAGACTCCATGGAGCACCGATTAAAAGAAAAAAAGGAAGAAAGCTTACATTTATATTTCACCTGTGTGTTAATTATGGATTTATCTAATGTGTAATATACCTTTAAGAATTATGCTTGTTAAGGAAGCTCACAGGATCTTTAATATCCAATAAGAGAGTTGCACGAGCTACCTCAGTAGTTAGTAGTTAGTGGTCAGTTGTGTAGAGATAGAATTCGAAGTGAAAGCACACGTACAGTTTCTGCTGAGTACCTTTGTAAATAAGCTAAAAGTTTCCACCTGAGAAGTGTCAGCTGATTAATTCTATCAATAGTACCAATTTGGCCAACACTCACACAAATTGACTATGAGGATAAAACAAGTTTAACAGAAGAAATCAAGTGAAATGAAATTGGCACTGTACCTCACACAGGAATTGTAAGTAGAAGTTCCGTTCAAATCAACAAAGTAATTCCCTCTCAGAATGTCGCAATTCAGAAGAATTGATCCTTTCGATCCAGCCACAGACGATTGGTCTTATTATATTGAACGCCTCGTATTCTTTTTCCAAGTGAACAAGATTGCGGAGGAAGAGAAGAAGTGAGTGATCCTCTTAAGTACATGTGGCAATAAAACCTATGGATTGATTCAAAGATTGACAGCACCCAGTGCCCCAGATTTGAAAAATTTTGATGAATTGGTGGACCTCAAGAAGGGTCATTATCAGCCAAAGTCCTCAGTAACGAGGCAAAGGCTCAAGTTTGAGAAATAGAGCCCCGGGGGGCGGGGCAGTTGCATGCTATGTGGCAAGTTTGAAGCAGTTAATGGAACATTGTGAGTTTGGGACATCTCTAAATGACATGCTCGGAGATAAATTTAGTGTGCGGTGTGAATGAGGCCACGATTCAGAAGAGATTATAGTCTGAAGCGAATTTGGATTTCAAGAAGGTGCTAGGGATAGCACTGGCCATGGGAAGCACAGTAAGAGATTCAAAAGCCATACAGGACACGTAAAATGGCACCATCCTCCATATCAGACAGGAAACCCCAGTCAAAAAGGGTATGAAAATACAAGATTGCCGAGAAATGGGAAACTGCCGAAAAATTAGCAGCGAAATAATAATTTCAGTAGATGTGGAAACACAAGGCAGAAGTTTACCCTTGGCAGGGGTGCTCACCAGGGGCGGGTGGGGGCGGTTGGGAAGCTGACTGCCACTTGTGTTTGGCAGCGCACTGTAATTTTACACAGGTGGGCCAATTAAGGCCTGCCCAGCGTGAGGCGCGGCCTGTGAATGAGCGCTAAGGGGTGGGCGGGGGTGGGGGCTTAATATCCGCTGGTCCGATGGTGATCTGGCGGCTGAATCAAATGCAGCCTCGGCAGCCCCTGGAAGGCTGCCACTGAAGGACGGGGAAGTCCTGTGAATAGTAACCATAGCGGGTCGACACGGCAGGCGGGAGGGCAGGTCAGCGGGGCAGTCGGACCCCATTTCCTCGCTGCCCTCCTGGAGGAGGAGGCAGTGAGGAGAGAAACACTTGTCCCCAGGAACGGGAGGAGGAGGCCCTCCCACCTCACCAAAAAGTCCTGGGAGGAAGTGATATTCAGGATCAGCAGGCACGGCATGGTGAGGTGCTTTAATGATCTGCTGCGATCGGAAAGGGTGAGTACTGTGTTGGCATGGGTCACTTTGCAGAGCAGTTAAGAGCTGGCCATCGCCACGTGGACCTCAGAGGTGTTACAGTGTGAGTGGCAAATGTCAATGAGGCAGGATCTGGCCAAGGGGGTGAGCCTTGGCTGCTTGGACTGAGTGCCTTGCAGCTCCAGGGTCATGAATCAGCTGAGCCCTGTGAGGTGTTCCTCAGGTGGGATTGGCCAGACTGCAATGGCGCTGCAGGTAGAGAGTGGACTAATCAATGCTCCTCTATCCTTTCAGGAGAAGACGTCTGAGAGGTCGTGCACTGGTGGGGGACCCCCACACCTCCTAATCCTCAGTCGATACGAGCAGAAGGCCCTGGAGCTCGAGAGGCACCATGCGCCTCGGTCAAGCAGCCGCGATGAGGTTGGGGTGCCAGTGGGAGTGCAGTGCACTGAGGTGAGAATAGGGTTTTTTGCAACCATTCCAGTGTAATCTCTTTTTGATGTGAGCCTCGAACCTGGAATCCCCAATGATAATGGAAAGACGCGGGCACCATGATGCAGATCTCTGTCTCATCAGGGTGCCAGGCATGCACACTGACAGTCTGATGAGTTAAATTAATGACATTTCCTTCTTCCCCCTTTTAGGCTCACCAGCAGCCCTTTGTTCTGAGGAGCCTGAAGGCCTATCCCTGACCCCTGAGGACCAGCATGCTGAGCACGCAGCAACGTCACACCCTCTCTGTCAAGCAGGCACCGGCGCAGATACCAGCACTTCGGTGGGCATTATATCACCATCTAGTATCTCGGTGCACATTGGGGAGGGCACTTAACACTCGCTTGAGGTGCAGGCAGAGGTAGAGAGTGCCCAGGGCGCAGGCAGTCAGAAGACTGCTGGGGACCAGGACAATGCTCAGTCGATGGCTGATGATGGGCCTCTGGAGTCATCCATGAGGCAGCAGTTGCTGGATGTCCAATAGGGTGTGCAGGAGGATCTGGCGGAGATACATGAGGGAATGCATGCCATCGTCTCTGTTGTGGAGGAGTCCCTGCAGAACATAAGCACTGCGTTGATCCTCGTGGCCGAGCGCAATGCCTCCTCCATGGAGAGAGTGGCGACTCTCATGGAGACGCTCCTCCAGGGACTCAATCAGGGGTTCCTGGGGATACGCTCAGGACCTGCAAACCCTCACACCAGCAATGACCTCAGATGGTCACTATCAGTGTGGGAGATGGATTGGGCATCCAGTATCCCAGCTAGCTGTCAGTCCATCAATGGTGAGCAGGGAGGTCCAAAGCGACCTCACATTAGTGCATGAGCTGCCTGTTGCCTCTGTGGGCTGTGGGTGTTGCAGTGCTGCATGGTCCAGGCATCGGAAGCGCACCTTGGGAAAACCGATGGTTCTCTCTACCACCGCCCTTGTGGAGGCGTGTCTCCTATTGTACCGCTGCTTGGCCTCTGTTCTTGGATGGCGGAGAGGCGTCATGAGCCACCTTTTGAGCAGATAGCCCTTGTCACCCAGCAGCCATCCATCCAGCCGGGCTGGAGCACTGAAGAACCTCAGGGCCTGGGAGCGTCTCAGGATGTAAGTGTCATGGGAGCTGCCAGGGTACCTTGCACACATTTGTAGAATCAGCATCCTGTGATCACACACTATCAGCACGTTCATGGAGTGGAATCCCTTCCTGTTGATGAAGGCTCCCAGCTCACCTGCTGGCGCCTTGATGGCCACATGTGTGCAGTCGATTGCACCTTTGCACACTACAAGATTCCCTCAGGTCAAAGTTTGTGCCTCTGGAAAAGTATGAAGAGAAACAAAGAATTCAGCATTTCTCTCAGTAAACTGAAGGATGAGTTGGCAGAGAAGACACAACAATGCTTAATTTTCCAGGAGGCAGCAAACAGGTACAAAAAAGAGACAGAAGAGCTGAAAAATCAGCTAAATGAAGCCAAAGAGACTTTGGAGGCATGTCAGAGAATTTTCTAAGAAGCAGACAGATGGTGAAATTTTGGGAGACTCAACCATTAGGTTCACTCAAGTTGAACTTGCACCTGAGAGTAGTCTGGCCAATACTGAAGTCACAAAGAAGGCAGAGATTAAAGTCAGTGCTAGAAAGAAGAAGGCACATAGAAAGAAGACACAGAAACACAAATAAGACGTTAATCCTGGCAGCATATGAGTTCACTTTCATGCATAGGCCTGCAAATCAAATCGCGAACACTGATACACTTAGCCGTTTGCTTCTACAAGAAAATTATGAGGACGTCCCAGTTCCACAGGAACTTGTTTTATTGTTAAATGTCTTAGATTCCTCACTGGTATGTGTTCAACATATCAGAGAATTGGTAAGTTGGGACCTAGTCCTATTTCACATATGAGAACAATTGCTACATGGTTGGTCACAGGAGCCTGTATCTGATGAAATGAAACTGTACTTCAACAGAAGACATGAAATAACCAGCCAGGATGGCATCCTATTGTGGGGAGCACAAGTGATAGTTCCTCCAAAGGGAAGGGAGCAACTTTTAACTGAACTAAACGGGGCACATCCAGAAATATCCCGAATGAAGACCATAGCACGCAGATACCTATGGTGGCCAAGGATGGATGGTGAAATAGAGAGTTTAGTGAAGAATTATACGCAATGTCAGCAACTGTAAAAGTTGCCTTCAAAAGCTCTGTTACACCCTTGGGAGTGGCCAGGTAGGCCATGGGTGCAGTTACACATTGACTATTTGGGACCCTTCATGGGAACAATGCTTCTGTTCATTGTCGATACCCATTCAAAATGGATGGACATATATGAGATGAAGTTACCAACATCTTCTACTACAATTGAGAAGCTACATCAAAGTTTTGCCATTAACAGACTACCATAAGTAGTCGTTTTTGATAATGGCACGGCATATACAGTTTCATCAGTTTATCAGCCTCAACGGTATCACTCATGTAAAAACCGTACCACCCTTCCTCAAATGGACTGGCCGAAAGGACAGTTCAAACATTCAAGGCAGGCAAGAAGAAGTTAATGGGAGATTCCTTAACAACCAAGCTAGCACGCTTTCTTTTCCATTATAGGACCATTCCTCACACAACAACAGGTATCACATTTACAGAGTTATTGATGAATCGCCATCTCAGGATGAGATTGAGTTTAATAATACCAAATTTAGGGGTGAAGGTGAAAGGAGTCAGAGGAACCAGAAAACCAGACACGACTGGCATAGTCTTGGGAGGGAATTTACCGTGGGAGAGACGGTATATGTGAAGAACTTTGGAGAAGGACCAAAGTGGTTACCGGGTGAAATAAGTGCAATGACTGGACCTCTTACCACGTGGAGGTGGAAGGCCAAGTCATATGGAGAGAGGTGGTTCATCTAAGGAAAAGAGAAACAAATCATCAAGAAATGATTCCACCAGTGTTCACAACCAAGTCAGTGTTTGCTGTTGAGAGCACTCAACCCAGGACTGAAATGTCTGATGTTCCTGTAAAAGTTGAGGATAGAGAACTGCAGGTGCCCACCAAAGCACCTGACGTTCAGGCAACTCTGGAAAAGAGGGTTCCTGACAAAGCATCTGAAGTTGTAGAGCTGAGACACTCTACATGCAAAAGGAAACCCTCAGAAAGACTAAATTTGTAAATTACTTACCCAGTGTAAATATTTTGCTGTCTTGAGAAAATTGTACTTGTAAATATAAAATGTATGTCCGAGTAATGGGGGAGGGATGTGATAATTATGGATTTATTTAGTGTGAATAAACCTTTAAGAATAATGCTTGTTAAGGAAAATCACAAGATCTTTAATAGCCATAGGAGAGTTGCACGGGCTACCTCAGTAATTAGTAGTCAGTAGTGTAGAGTTAGGGTTTGAAGTGAAAGCACGCATGTAGTTACTCTGAGTACCTTTGTCAATAAACATAAAGTTTCCACCTAAAAAGTATTTGCTGATCAACTCTATCAATAGTACCAACTCGATCACTCACAACAACCTGGATATCTTTTAGAAGTACTCCAAAGTACTGGCAATGAATTACATTGCAGTGAAGGCACTTGTTAAGCTATATCCCTCCATGTAAAAATGTGATAATTGCATTTTAATGTAGTCAACAGTTTAATGGCATTTGGCATTTCACATAGGGCAGAATCATCCCAGATTTGCACAAAGTGCGGTAGCGGGCAGGAAAAAAGTCATTTTACCCACTGGCTGCAATGGCAGGTTTTCGCACCGTATCATTCCATTCCCGCCTCATTAATTATGCAGCCACAGGATACACGCCATCTCACTGCCGGGCGGTCTCCGATTTGCCCACCATGCTGTTATCTCACGTAGGGCGCCATATTTAAACTGCAGCCACTTGCATACTTCTCAATGATTGCAGCCCAGTGTAGACATGGACCCAAAAGCCAAGAAGAGTGCAGTGATGCATCCCTGGGACGCCTTCTGGATCATGGAGGCCCGCCGCGATACCCTCTACCCCGCTCTGGCCACAGGATGCCCATCAATCTCACCACTCCAGCTTGAAAGGCAGTGGCAGAGGTGGTCAGTGCCAATGCTGCACATGAGAGCTCAGCCATCCAGTGCAGAAAGAGGATGAATGATCTCATCCATACCGACAGGATATGGCAACCATCTCATCACTCTAAACTCACACACTCAAGCCCATCACACATTTACTGACATCTCACTCACTGCCAGCTCAAGGGACATCACCATTCATTCTCTCTCACACACCCTCACATCTCCATCTGGCCTCATCTCCTCTGGAGACTGTCTCCTCAGCCCCCACAATCTTGTGGCGACTTGCACAGATCAACGTGTGCCCTCACACACACCCTGGGATACCCACTTCCCCAGTCCAGCCTCATCATGCAGCCTTTTCCCTTGCCTGAGGCCACTTCTCCCTCTTCCCCAAGCAAGCCTTCGCTCTGCAGCCATTGAAAAGCCATCCCCACCTTATAGCTGGTCTGGTAGGTAGAGACCTGCCCATGAGCCCCCCCAAAAGTGATGTGGTGCTGCCTGAAAAGCCTGGTGCTGATGACCGCGAGTGCTGCCCGAAGAAAGGTAGGCAAAAAAACCTCGAAGTCCCAAGCGAAGTGCAGCCTGTCAGGTACACGTCACTAATGTACAGTTGTGAAACACTTCGGTGTGCAATGACGCAGACATATCCAGATGATCTAGCAGGGCTTATTAAGAGATGCTGAGGTATTGAAATTAAGTTCCTGACGTGCAGCAGCCTGCCATTGACTGGTGGAGCAGACAATCACATGCTGGCTTCACGATGGCGTGAAACTGATTTTTGACCTCCTCACCATATTGTTCACCCCCCGCCCACCATGATGCCCGACGTCAACAGAGTCGAAAAATTCCAGCATAGACTTGTTACTTGTTGCATTGCAAGCAGATGATGTTACTGTGCATTGTGGAGACAGGCTATGTCATTGCAGTGCATTCTCTGTTGTCAGTAGTCTGAGTCCTCAGGATACTTCCAATCTCCAGCTACCACACAGTGTGGGATGGGTGGGATAAAGCTGAATATATCAGCACCGTAGCTAGTTGATCCTTACTTGACCTCCATCTTTTCTTATTTGGCCCTGCAGAAGCTACACTGAGAAAATGTTTTGGTCTCTATTGTGGCTTCTGTCTGCTTTTAGTGTTTTGGGTTTCTTCCCCTCATTCTGGTTGTTTCACTCCATGTATTTTGACATCCTGATATGCTGGGGAATTGTGTTTTCAGGTAAATTCTTTAACCAAGTGTTTTTTAGCATGGGTACCACCAGTTTTACCATTGGTCCTTCTGCCACATGGATAAAGGGATTCTTCTTTTTCCCAAATTTTGTTTCTGTTACCAAAAGAACTGAGTATAATGACCACTAAATTAAAATTTTATGAATATATTTCCTTTAATATTCAAATAATAAATTTAACAAGATGGAAATGTACTAGGAAGGAAAGTAAATTAAACCCAGGTAATGGGAGAGAAAGCTTCTTGTCACTTCAGTTTCCTCCACAAAGCAGAGGAAGAAGTAAAGTATTGTATCCGAAGATAGGTTGTATTGATTTGCACCGTGCAAAGTACTTGTGTCCATCAAAGCAAAACTTATTTCATTACCAGTAGATTGAATGAGTAGCTCAATCTCCAGAGTACTCTTAACATCAATAAAATAAATAAGATGTAGCTAAGAGTTGCAAACCTCATTATCCCGAGCAACACGTCTTAAAGTGTTGAAGAAAAATAAAGCATTTCAAGTGTGTAAACAATTGGTACACAAAGGATGATCTTCAACAAAAAAAGGGGGTGGGGGGGAGGGGGGAGGGGGGGAAAGGGGGGGTGGGGGGAGGGGGGGAGGGGGGGATGGGAGTGGGGGGGAGGGGGTGGAGGGGGGTGGAGGAGGGGGTGGAAGTCCCCTTGTCATGTAGGGAAACTGGAAGCTGACTGGAAAATCCATTCTTACCTTTAACAAGGCTCTGAATGAGCCTAATTGTCTGTCCATCACAAGGGGTGGGTGGCCTTCCTGGCCCCAAATCCCTCTCCCTCAAAATGGCCGGTGTTGGGAATGGCACCCTGTGACTGACTTGGCAGTCATGTTGGGGTATCTTCATGGCCCTCCCTGCCTCCATTCCCACCTTCAGGGTGTGTGGAGTGTGGGAGGGAGGTGGTGGGGGGTTGGGGAGCTGAAAATTCAGCCCTTTGTTTCTGTTTTATATAGACAAACAAAGAGGATGTTTTTCATATGAGATCATCAACCATTCTCAGCTTCCCAACTAAGGCTGCCTCTTAACTTGACTGGAGGTGCATTGACCTTCCACCATTTCAATCAGGTATGTGACTGCTCATAGAGCCTATAAGGAACTTTATCTGGTGGCGGGGGGGAAGCTCTGTTGCAGTGAGGTGAAATATGAAATGAGTAAACATCTAATTTAAAGATTAGTGTTTATGGAGACTGTCTACACCCATTATTAACTTCAAGGTATCTGTACCAGACTGCAGAATTGGAGGTGACTCATTAGGTTCCAACACACTAGCCACATTTCCAGCAAATCCCAATCTCTGACACCCTATTTAATGTACCTGTTGTGTGCAGGTATATGCATGGAGTGAAGTCTGCGAACAGGATATTGGGTAATAGGCTGAGTGTCATGCACTGTGATGCTCTATTTTCATTGCAACTTAACCCCAGACTAATAGGGGACAAAATTCCTGGGTCAGAATTTTTTGCTCGGCGTGTGGGCGCATGCCCGACCCGCTCGAGTGTGAATTAGTGCGTGGCAACGTCAGGTGAGCATCCCGACGTCATCACGCACTCACAATATTTTGGTCGGCAGGCACACGCTAAACTCGGAAGCGCGTCCGCCAATAATTAGGAGAGCAATTAAGCCCATTAATGGCGCAATTAACGGAGATGTCTCGTTGCCCGTCCAACGCTTTGGTTAGCGGGTGGGCAAATTAGCCAGGCAGCTTTTGCATTTTTCAGGAAACTTCATCCAAGGGCGGGTTGAGGTTTCCATTACTAAATTTTTAAAAAATGTATGGACAGAATTTTCATCTTGCATATGTTCAGGTGACTGATTCTGATGCGAGGGCATTTTTTTCAGATTTTAAAACCTTTTTTTACAGCATTTAAATCCTTCAGCTCCCTGAGGCAGCTCTCTGCCTTCAGAGAGCTTTCATTCTGCGCTCCCCTGCGCCCATGCTGAGTTCAGCATTCATCCTCCTCCCGCCCCCCCTACCCCGGTGGCACTGAGCTTCCCAGCGCGCACTTCATGCTGGCTGGCCGTTAATTGGCCAGCCAGCGTGAAATCACGGTCGGGGACTGATCGCAGTCAGGGGTTCCGTTCCTGGTCCACTACCAGGCCCGCGGATCGCGGGCGCCCGCTGAACTAAAAATCCTGCCCCTGGCGCTTTCCTCAGGGTTGACAGAACCAGTTACACTGCTTCGCCCAGGGCTTTGCTGATCTTCCACCAACATTGCGATGAAGGATCAGGAGAATCCTTTGGATCTCTGAGCTGGGAGATCCTTTATGAGGCATCCCTCTCACCTGTCTTACACAGAGGCACCTACATCTTTGGATGACTCTATTAGAGCTTGAATAATTGGCTCATAAAGCAACAGCCTAATGGCTGAGTTCTCTAATCTTAAACTTCTAGATTGAAGTAACACTGAATGTGTTACTTAATTCTATCTGTACTGAGGTTCTTGAAATTGTTGCCTAAATGGGACTTTTTTTCAGATGAGTTCATCTATTTTATCTTGAAGGCTAAGTTGTATAAAAATCATTCAGGGAATCCACTCAGCCCTTGATTCTAGTTGCATCTTTGAAGTTTTGTTAAACTGATGCCCAAGTCTAGAAAGATCTTTCTAATGCGTGGAACTAATCCTCAGCCTCTATTGCATATTCTGATTTCCAGCCCCTCATGCAAGAAAAGGGAAAGCTGTTCCTATTACTCTTTCCATTCACTGGCCTCTCTCCCCAATACTCAATCATAGAATTATAGGATGGTTACAGAGCAGAATGAGACCATTCTGCCTGTTGTGTCCATGCTGGCCCCCTGTGGGAGCAAAGTAAAACATAAAATCGTCCTGTATTTTACCCCAGAGTGCTGCTGGTCCTTAGAACAAAGCAAATTTTCTTATTTTTATTACTTAAGTTTTATTTAGTGGAGCTCATTAAAAATTCCACAAAAAAAACAAAAGTTGTCACCATTCCTCATTCTCAAAGTTTTGATAAGGTTTGATACTTCTGATGACTATATTCCACTCTGCATTCTTTAAAAAGTAACTTTTAAGTAATAATTTAATACTTGATTTAAACCGTATTTTGGCCTGAATTTTTGCTTTCGCGTCAGGTGCACAGAGTCAGGAGGATTTTGAGCTCCCGAACCCGACTCCCGAAAAGTGCCCCAGAAGTTTGGATTTTCATTGCAGGGGTTTTGGGGGGGCGGCGGGGGCAGGTTTTTCGGGAGTCATGCCCGCCGCCCCTGGAAAGAGTTCATAGATAGCCACAGGGGCTGCTGGGTGTGGAGGCAGGCTGGGCAAAAGGCCTACCTCAGTGCTCTGGCACATTGACCCAACTGTGACAAAAAAAGAAAGGAAATACAGCCCTCTGGCACTCACCTCTCACGTCCCTTCACTGCCCCCCACACACTGCCCATGCCCCACCCATGCCAACCCACACCACCTCATTCACCCACCCATCCCCTTGGTCCGATAGAGCCCCATGCCAACTTAGTGCAAGCTCTCCCCAACTCATGCCCCCACCCACCCCACCCTTTGCCCTTACATCCTCCATGCTAACTCACCCAGTATCCACCATAAGCAGGCCTCAGGGCCGATGCTGAGATTAAATGAAGTTCTTAAGTATATATTGGTGAATTAATTTTTAAAAAACTGATTCATAGAAACCCATGTGCTGCATCTAACTTACCTTAACCCCTTATAAGAACAAGCATTTATATTCATAGTCCCACTTCAAAGACTTTATAAGCACTTGGAGCTGTCAATCAAATTGTGAACTGACAGGAACCCCACTGTGACAATGATAGGTTGTGAAATCAATCATGCAGCACTGATCCTGTAATGGTAGCCCTCAGGATTATGTCAACAGACAGAGTGAAACAGTAAGCATTGATTTTTTTTTCAATACTGTGGACAGTTCTTTTCAAAAGATTTAAAGGGTGAAAGGTTTAAATGCCTTAACAGCTTGACAGCGACCTTTCACAGCTCTCTTTGACAGATCCCCTGAGTTTATCCACTTTTACGCACATTCTTATCTACTTTTAACAATCGCAAATGGCACTTGACATCTCCCAAAATACACCTTCCCTCTCCCAAATGATACCTGACCTGTCCCAAAGGTTTCCTGGGACCATATCCAAAAGTGTGCCTTACCCCTCCAAAGAACTCTGATAGTTCAGACCTTCTCTGATTAGGTTTAATGTGCACAAGTCATATTTCCCACTCTTTCTTTGCGAAAATCAGATCAGACTAAAGGCTCCGGCTGCACAAATATTCAGGCCTTTGTGTGGATAACTGTCTGGCTGCAATTTTGTGCCATTAAGAATGCTGCAGTTTAAGTTAATGTTATTATATAATTATTTTTAAAAACTTAATGAACTTTTTTCCTCACTTTATGAGTTGGCATACTTCTCTTTAGAGTAAAAATCTAAATAAGAAAGTTTTATCTTGTCTCCATTTAGTTTGACTATTAAAATTTTCTTGGAAACTAAAGGTAAAAAAATATTTTGGGAGCTTCACTTGAGCCCAAGTCTTCCCCTCTATTAGATTTATATTCCTTTAATGATTCACATTTGAGCTGATAAATACAATTACCTTTAAATCAGGAAATACATCTTGCTCAAATTTTCCCTGTTTCTATAAAGAAATCTGGCGTTAGATACAACCCCCAATCTGAGCCAACATTTCTGGAGGCTGGATGATGGAATGCGCCAGCTGGCCACCCGATTGTCTTGGCTCGAGGTCTGGTTCACTGAGGATCGTGCAACATTATCACCCTGGGGCAAGACAATGGAACTCATGACTGGCAGATGGTAGGCCCTTGAAGGGGGGGAGAAAGTAAGGGGGGTAATTGGAGGTGGGGTGAGGAGATATTGTGTAAGATCTCTGGAGCGGTGGGGTTGTGCCCGAGTAAGAACGACCCAGGCTAGTTTTGTGCAGCATGACGAAGAACTTCTGTTCTTCCTGGCTCCACAAAAATTGAGGCATACGTCCCTTTGGGCTCCCCCACTACCCAGCTGCAAGCATAATGCATGCACCACCAATCTCAGTCCTAAAATAGCACCAGAGACTTATTGAGTTCATGGTACGTAGATTTAAATGTCTAACTGAGCTGTTCACCCTCTTCAGGCACTTTCCCTAGGCCTTCCATTCTGAGGATTCCAGCAAATTGGAGACAGCCACAGCAATGACGGCAACCTGCTGATAAGCTTTTCCACACCATTTTTGGAGCCCTAATGCCCCAGTTCCAGAGGATGGGAATGAAAATCCAGCCCTTGGTCTCCACTTCATTACGAAATTCATGGCACTATCTAAAACAATCAAACCATAAAACAATGACGGAGATTTCAATGGATCTTTGGCTGCCTCCCCAGATTTTATGTCCTGCCCACGACAGATCCCACTGCGGTTGGGACCGGAAAATCCCAGCCTATATCTCCACTCTGAGACAAACTGGGTGTAATAGACTTCCTGTCATTCCTTCTTATATGCTTCCTCATAATACAAGTGCAATTTGTGGTAGATATTGGTCCTTTTGCATTGACATCGTAAACTTCCCTGAAGTGAAAACAAGAACAAAACAGCACATTTAGTGTCAGCTATTCCACACTTAATCAACTTTGTTTCTTGCCTTTGATATGAGACTAGGTGCAGCCTCACACATAGTACCAAATATGAAACTGCGCAGGTCTGTACAAACACCCTATTAGTGTGCCTAGCCCTGGTCTGATAATAGATCTTATTCTGATAAATTATTCTGACCCCTGCATCTGCTTTGTGCTTCATTGACAGAAGTCAATATTTCTTTCTGTATGTAATTGCATGTTTACATTTTGCTTCAAACAGTGAATAGAGGAATTTTTCCTCTACAATTTTCTCATTCACACCCTTTATCACGTCATTTTGCTTAAACCTGGAATCAATGTATTAAAATCTACTGAAGGAAATTTGTATCATTTTGATGGCACTACTGTATATTTTTATATATGTAAGAATGTACTGCCCTATTCCTCAACCATCTGGCCTGGCCAGAAAAGGAAACTCCTTTCTCAGTGAGACTCATAAGAGGAGATTCTTTTTATTTTTTTAACCTTCATTTCTTAAGTACATTTTTATGCTGGTCATTTTTTCTCTTTTTATGTTTTGTTTTTTTCTGTGTTTTTTTAAACTACTTATCAACTTTCTATGCATTTTGTAATAGAACATAAATGTAAGAAAGGTTTATGTTGAAGTAAAAAGTGCCAAATATTATCTACAAAATTACCAGAAACCAGCTGTAACTGAAGCAGATTTGTATAATCCACAAGTTAAGATCAAATTCATGAGCATTTGAAGATACAGGGGATAATCAAAGGTACCCAGCATTGATTTGTTCAAAACAAGAAGTAGTGATTAATTTTATTAATAAAGGTAAATGCAGTCTATGTTGATTTTTTGGAAGGAATTCAATGCAGTGTCTCAAGAGGCTTTAGAAAAATTCATTTGTGTGGTATAGAAATGTAGCAACATGGTCAGAAAGTTGGTTAAATGAAAGGAAGCAAGAGTTTGGAGATAAATGGGTGCAGAATGTATTGAAAAAATCTTTGGAAATGGGGTGTTATTGTTCTAAGTTTTGGATCCATTTTCATTCTTCATATATATATATATATATATACATGATTTGGAGTTGAGAACAGGGGATACAATATTGAAAATCTGCTGCTGACACAAGAGTAGGAAGTTTGGGAAATAGTGAAGTAAACTGTGAAAGTCTTCAAGCAGTCGTGGCCAAGTTAGTGGAATAAGTCAGTCAAGTAGCAGGTGCAACTTAATGCAGAAAAGTGTGAAGTAAAGTATTTTGACAGACGAAGCAATGAATGGAAGCATCCATTCAATAGAAAGCTGCTGAAAGGTGTAGACGAACAGGCAGGTCTAAGGTCAAACATAACTCCTTGAAAATTCAAGTGATTAAAAAGTTCTAATAGCATTTTAAGTTTTATAAATAGGAGCATAGAGTTTAAGAGCGAAGAGGTAATGAAAAGCTTATGCAAGGCAATGGTTATATCATAGTTATGAAATTGTTTGCTTGCAATTCTGGGCACCCCATTACCATGAGGATGATATCAAGGGTGGGAAATTATAGCATGAGGATATTTAAGACACTGGGTGGAATTTAATTCTGTCCCTGTGGCGAGTTTAGCTGGGGGGTGTGGCATTTAATTGGGCAGGAGGATGGTGAGTGAGGCCCTGCTGCCTTCCCGTTTCTGTACCAATTAAGCACATGGCCTTCCCACAGTTAATGCTCACTTAAGGACCTCATCCTGCCTCCTCCGGTATTCACCCAGCAACGGTTGAGTGACTCACCATGGGGGCAGCCTGTAAAGCAAACCTTGCTGGGGTCAATTGTGGGCTTTCAGGGGGAATCCCACATTCAAAGACACTCAGTGTCTAATTGAAGAACCCACCATCGGGAAGGGGGGCCCTATAAGATTCACCTCCCCCACTTTGTTGATGTCACTTTCCCCCCATCCCAGTGACCCCCATCCAGTCATCATTCACCTAGGTGCCTGAGTCCACTGGAGAATCTGAGCCTCGGGTGGGTGCGGTACCAGCAGTACCCACAGCCTCTCTAGTGATGCTCCCACGCAATGAAGAGTTGCTGGCTTCTAATCAGCTAACAGGTCTCGGTGGCAGGGACTTCTGCCACTGGGATCACTGATCCCAAGGAAGGCCTGCTGCTGCCCAGTGAAGTGCCCAATTGGGGATGCAGAGTTCTGACTGGCTCTTCAGCCAGCAGGCGAGAACCACACTGCCTCCATGCAATACAGGCCACAGGGATTATTTCCAGTGGAAAAGACAAGGTTAAGAGGAGATTTAATGGATGTTTTTAAAATTATGAAGGGTCTTGAGAGGATGAATAGGGAAAGACTGTTTCCTCTCGTTCAGCTGTCAATGGCAAGGAGTTTTTTTTAATGATTCATTTATGGGATGTGGGCTTCACTGGCTAGGCCAGCATTTATTGCCTATCACTAATTGCCCTTGAGAAGGTGGTGGTGAACTGTCTTCTTGAACCACTGTAGTCCCTGTGGTGTAGGTACAGCCACAGTGCAGTTAGCAAGGGAGTTTCAGGATTTTGAACCAGCGACAGTGAAGGAACAGCAATATATTTCCAAGTCAGGATGGTGAGTGGCTTGGAGGGGAACTTCCAGGTGGTGGTGTTCCCACGTGTCTGCTGCCCTTGCCCTTCCAGATGTTAGTGGTCGTGGGTTTGGAAGGTGCTGTCTAAAGAGCCTTGGTGACTTACTATAGTGTATCTTGTAGGTGGTACACAATGCCTCCACTGTTTGTTGGTGGTGGAGGGAGTGAATGTTTGTGGATGGGGTGCCAATCAAGTGAGTTGCTTTGTCCTGGATGGTGTCAAACTTCTTGAGTATTGTTGGAGCTGCATTATCCAGGCAAGTAGAGAGTATTCCATCACACTCCTGACTTGTGCCTTGCAGATGGTGGACAGGCTTTGGGGAGTCACAAAGCAGGTTACTCACTGCAGGTTTCCTAACCTCTGACCAGCTGTTGTAGCCACAGTATTTGCATGGTTGGTTCAGTTCAGTTTTTGCTCAATAATAACCCCCAGGATATTGATAGTGGGGGGGTTCAGTGATGATAATGCCATTGAATGTCAAGGGGAGATGGTTAGATACTCTCATGTTGGAGATAGTCATTGCCTGGCACTTGAGTGGTGCGAATGTTACTTGCCACTTGTCAGGCAAGCCTGGATATTGTCCAGATCTTGCTGCACTTGGACATGGACTGCTTCAGTATCTGAGGAGCCATGAATAGTGCTAAACATTGTGCAATCATTAGCGAACATCCCCACTTCTGACTGTATGATGGGACAAAGCTCACTGATGAAGCAACTGAAGATGGTTTAACCTAGAACACTACCCTGAGGAACTCCTGTGGTGATGTCCTGGAACTGAGATGATTGACCTCCAACAACCACAACCATCTTCCTTTATGCTAGGTATGACTCCAACCAATGGAGAGTTTTCCCCCTGATTCCCATTGATTCCAGTTCTGCTAGGGCTCCTTGATGCCACACTCGGTCAAATGCTGCCTTGATGTCAAGGGTAATCACTCTCACCTCAGCCCTGGAGTTCAGCTCTTTTGTCCATGTTTGAACCAAGGCTGTAATGAGGTCAGGAGCTGAGTGGCCCTGGTGGAACCCAAACTGAGCATCAGTGAGCAGGTTATTGCTAACCAAGTGTTGCTTGATAGCACTGTTGATGACCTCTTCCATCACTTTGCTGATGATTGAGAGTAGACTGAAGGAGCAGTAATTGGCTGGGTTAGATTTGTCCTGCCTTTTCTGTACAGGATATACCTGGGCAATTTTCCACATTCTGGGTAGATTCCAGGGTTGCAGCTGTACTGGAACAGCTTGGCTAGGGGCGTGACAAGTTCTGGAGCACAAGTCTTCAGTATTATTGCCGGAATATTGTCAGGGCCTTTGCAGTATCCAGTGCTTTCAGCTGTTTCTTGATATCACGTGGGGTAAATCAAATTAGCTGAAGACTGGCATCTGTGATGCTGCGGACCTCTGGAGGAGGCCAAGATGGATCATCCACTCGGCACTTCTAGCTGAGGATTGTTGCCAATGCTTAAGCTTTATCTTTTCCAGTCATGTACTTGGCTCCCCCATCATTGAGGATGGGGATATTTGTGGAGTCTTCACCTCCAGCGAGTTGTTTAATTGTCCACCACCATTCACACTGGATGTGGCAGGACTTCAAAACTTTGATCTGATCCATTGGTTGTGGAATCATTTAGCTTTGTTTATTGCTTGATGTTAATGCTGTTTGGCATGCAAGTGGTCCTGTGTTGTTGCTCCATCAGGTTGATACCTCATTTTTAGGTATGCCTGGTGCTGCTCCTGGCATGCCCCCCTGCACTCTTCATTGAACCAGGGTTGATCCCCTGGCTTGATGGTAGTGGTAGAGTGGAAGATATGCTGGACCATGAGGTTACAGACTGTGGCTGAGTACAATTCTGCTGCTGCTGATGGCCCATGGTGCCTCATAGATGCCCAGTCTTGAGTTGCTAGATCTGTTCATAATCTATCCCATTTAGCACAGTGGTAGTGCCACACAACATGATGGAGGGTATCCTCAATGTGAAGACGGGACTTTGTCTCCACAATAAATAGGCGGTGGTCACTCCTACCAATATTGTCATGGACAAATGCATCTGCGGCAGGCAGGTTGGTGAGGATGAGGTCAAGCATGTTTTTTCCTCTTGTTGGTTCACTCACCACCTGCCAGAGACCCTGTCTAGCAGCTATGACTTTTAAAACTCAGCCAGCTCAGTCTGTACTGGTGCTACCAAGGCACTCTTGGTAATGGACCTCCAGAGTACACTCTTGCCATCCTCAGTGCTTCTTCCAAATTGAGGAATACTGATTCATCAGCTGAAGGGGCTGGTACGTGGTAATCATGAGACTTCGTGTGGTCCTATGTTGATGTTGAGGACTCCCAGGGCAACTCCACCCCGACTGTATACCCCTGTGCCGCCACCTCTGCTGGGCCTGTCCTGCTGGTTGGACAGAACATACCCAGAAATGTTGATTTTTGTGTCTGAGACATTGTCTGCAAGGTATGATTCCATGAGTATGACTATGTCAAGCTATTGCTTGACTAGTGTGTGAGACAGCGCTCCCAATTTTTGTCACAAGTCCCCAGATGTTAGCAAGGAGGGCTTTGCAGGGTTGACAGGGCTGAGTCTGCCACTGTCGTTTCTGGTGCCTAGGTGGATGCCAGGTGGTCCGTCCGGTTTTATTCCTTACTGACTTTGTAGTGGTTTGATACAACTGAGTGGCTTGCTAGGTTATTTGAGAGGCTATTTAAGAGTCAACAACATTGCCTTGGGTCTGGAGCCATGTGTAGGCCAGACCACATAAGGGCAGCAGGTTTCCTTCCCTGAAGGACATTTGTGAACGAGATGGGTTTTTCCAACAATCAGTAATGGTTTCATGGTCATCATTAGAACTTTAACTCAAATTCTACCATCTGCCACCATGGGATTCAAACCTGGGTCCCCAGAGCATTACCCCGAGTTTCTGGATTACCAGTGACAATACCACCACGCCACTGCCTTACCTAGTCATCAGTTTAATATTGTCACTAAGAGAGTGAGGAGAGGGCTAAGACAAAGTTCTTTATGCAAAGACTTGTTAGAGCATGAAGTGCTTTTCCACAACGAGTGCTTGAGGAAGAGACGATAGCATTTTTAAAGGGAAAATTGGATAAAAATATGAAGCACATGAGGATAAAGAGGAGACAACAAACCAATTTGAATTGCTCTAGCAAAGAGCCAGCCCACACATGATGGTTTAATTGCTTCTTTCTATGTTATTACTCACAATGATTCTGTGCATTAATGTACCAAAACATTGTATGTTTTCAAGGAGTTAGATATAGCTCTTGGGGTGAAAGGGATCAAAGGATATGGGGAGAAAGCGGGCGCAGGCTATTGAGTTGGACCATCAGCCATGATCATGATGAATAGCAGAGCAGGCTCGAAGGGCCGATGGCCTACTCCTGCTCCTATTTTCTACATTTCTATGTACCCTTAATACTGGTGCGCAGTCCTTTAGGAGATGGTTGCATACATTATTCATTGTCCCCCCATCCCTTTGGTGAGTTCCTGCCTACGGACCCAAGCCATAGTGAGAGCTAGCGTCATCCACCCACGTAGCTCTTCCCAATGTGTGCTAGTGAAAAGCTGGCATTTCATCAATTCTGCTACTTCAGCATTGGGACCAGAAAATATGCCCTCAGGTCGAATAAGGAGACGTTTTCCCCAAATAGTGTTTTTACTTTTAAAATTGGAGTAGGTAATTTGATGAACAGTTTGTTAAGCTCATGTAATTGGATGAATCAAGTCATAATTTCTAATTATTGGTTAGATTCGCCTGTGCAAGTATCAACAAGAAGATAAGTATGAAGATTGGAAGGTACTACACTTTGACTTGGGTAGATCATCGGAGATAGAACACTTTCATAATAATTGACACATTTTCTCAGGTTAGTTTAATAATTTTTCTTTAAACACTGAGAACAATTTTATATCACCAGAAAATAACACAGTAAGGTAGGTAGGTTGTTGGTAAAACAGGGGCATTACAACACATTTCAACAGGCTATCCATACTTTGCTAAATACATGGGGCAGGATTTTCCCCCCCATCGTGGGCGAAGTTGAAGGGTGGGCGCGCACAGGCGCGCTTCCGATCGGCACCCCCGATTGGGGGCACAGCGCCATTTTACGTGGGCGGGCCAATTAAGGCCCGCCCAGACTGATGTCCACATAGAAGTGCTGTGCGCTCCCTGTGTAGGCAGGAGGGGGGGGGGGGGGGGGGCAACTCAATAGCCTGCGCCCGCTTTCTCCCTATATCCTTTGATCCCTTCCACCCCAAGAGCTATATCTAACTCCTTGAAAACATACAAAATCAAGAGTGCACTCTTTCGCACATGCGCACAAAAGAGCACACTCATCTCCCTGAGGCTAAGTGCAGCCTCAGGGAGATCGGCTCTGAATGTAAAAAAGCTAAAAATAGAATAATAAAATTTCCCTAACGTCCCCTCATGTGACACTGTCACATGAGTTGGGACATGTCCATAATTTTTACAAAAACTTTATTAAAATTTTAAAAAACCTACATGAAACCTCATCCTGCCCGTGGATGAGGTTTCATGCTTTTTATAATTCCTGCCGGGTCTCTTGGCCTGCCCGCCAACCTTAAGGTTGGAAGGGCAGGTCCACTAATTAGTTTAATTGCTTTGTCAATGGCCTCAATTGGCCATTAATAGGTCGGCGGGCGCGCAGCTGATTTTGCTGCGCCCCCACCTACCGGAAAATATAAATGGGGCGCGGTGACGACAGGAGTTCCGCCTGATGTCACCGCGGGTCATTTTATGCATCGGCGAGCGGGCCCCGCCCCCCCGCTCACTGACTGGAAAACCCTGCCCATAAGAACTCTATACAGTCAGAGCATTGACTAAGGGCAAATGTTTCTGAAAGCAACACAATGACAATAATCTCTGACCACTATTTGTAGCTAAACGTTGAACTCCTATTATCACAAACATGGCATGAAAGATTCAATTTTTCTGCAACTGAACAAGAAACAAAGAAAGAAGAATTAGGGAACAATTCTATCAAAGGCACAGATGGGGAAACGAGAGCAGACGTGAAGAGGAAATTGGCCTTTCCTGAAGAAAGCACCATGACAATTCTAAAACCAGATTATGTGTTGTGGTTTGGATTAAGTAAGCGGATGATGTTGATAGTCACTGCTTGTGAGATGATAAGGTAAATGAACTAAATAAGACAAAAAGATAGAAGCGCAAATCTCCAATGGAAAAGTGAGAGGCAGCAAGAGATTTATGGCCTGAACTTTTTGCTCGCCAGGCGCATGAGATCGGCAGGCCCGGAGCAGACAGGTAACAGACCCCCAACCACAATTTCACTCTGGCTGGCCAATTAATGGCCAGCCGGCGTGAAAAGCGTGCTGAGAAAGGCTCAGTATTACTGGTGGGGGTGGGAAGAGGGCGGGTGCCAATGTCACCCTGGGTGCTGCTGAGCGCTTCCAGTGAGCTCCCTGAAGGCAGACAGCTGCCTCAGGGAGCTGCAGACCTCCACAGAATAAACGAAACAACAAAAATGCTGCAAAATATGTCCATGCAGCACAATCAAGCACCTGAAAGCATACCTCATGAGAAAAACAGTCCCCAGATATCTCTTTTTATTTCATTTCCCCACAGAGATTTCATTCCGCCCTGGATCGAGGTTTGAGCAAAAATGTAAAGGTCGCCTGACCGATTGGCCCATCCATCAACCGTAAAAGTGGACGGTCCACGAAAAATCACTTTCAATTGCCTCCTTAATAGGCTTAATTGCTCGCTTAATTGTCGGTGGGCGCGTTTCGGACTGCTGCGCGTGCCCGCCGAGTGAGATTGTGCAAGTGTGCAATGACGTTGGGACGTTCAGCCGATGCCATCTCGCGCTATTTCGTGGCTGGACGGGTCGGGCACGCGCCCGCCTGCAGGACATAAAATTCTAGCCTATGTGTTCAGGAAGGTGAAGTATAAAATCTAATGAGTCTCCTTTCTACTAAATTCAATTGAATATACAGCTTTACAAATTATAGAATAATTATAGAATAATAATGGAGTGATAATATTATGATCACATTGCTTGCTGCTAAATTCACAAAGTATTTCAGGGAATTCCATTGCAAGAAACATCAGAATAAACTTTATGAACTTTCTCAGAAGTAGAAGGTTAGTGTGAGGGAAGTGGGATCAGGTCAGAAGCAAGATGTCCATGGTCACATCATCAGCAGCTTGTTCATCATGCCAGATAGCAGGATGAGGTTAAGCAGGGAGTTGGGAAGCAGCAATAGGCAGGAACATGCCATCATCCTCAATGTTCTCAGCGATGTTGGATGCCACGGGCCCCAGTGCAGCCGGGCCCCATCGCAGTCAGCCCCGTGATATGGAAAACTATCTCCTCTGTAGGGGTCAGGAGGTGCAAGCATCCTTGCCCCTCATCAGTTCTGTTCTGCTACCTTCTATTGTATGACCTTGTCCTGAAAGAGAGAGGGCAGAATGACAATAACTGTGTCTACTGTGTCTAGGTAATGTGCCTGGCTGCCACAGCTGAATAGATCGAGGTATATGAAGGCTGTCAGAGGAGGTTGTGAGGCTAGCGGCAGTGGAAAATGTGAACATACGAATTAGGATCAGGAGTAGGCCACTCGGCCCCTCGAGCCTGCTCCACCATTCAATAAGATCATAGCTGATCTGAATGTAACCTCAACCTCATATTCTTGCCTACCCCCGATAACCTTTCAAACCCTTGTTAATCAAGAATCTACCTAGCTCTGCCTTAAAAACATTCATTCAAAGACTCTGCTTCCATTGCCTTTTGAGAAGAGAGCTCCATAGACTCACAACTCTGTGAGAGAAAAAAATTCTCCCATCACTGTCTTAAATGAGTGAGCAACCCCTTATTTTTAAACAGTGACCCCGAGTTCTAGATTCTCCCACAAGAGGAAACATCCTCTCCACATCCACTCTACAAAGATCCCTCAGTTATGTCGCCACTTACTCTTCTAAGTTCCAGTGGAAACAAGACTAACCTGTCCAGTCTTTCCTCATAAGGCAACGTGCTCATTCCTGGAATTTGTCTAGTAAACCTTCTCTGAACTGCTTCTAATGCATTTTTATCTTTCTTTAAATAAGGAGACCAGTACTGTACACAGTACTCCAGATGTGGTCTCACCAATGCCCTGTACAACTGAAGCATAACCTCCCTACTTTTGTAATCAATTCCCCTCACAATAAACGATAACATTCTATTAGCTTTCCTAATTACCTGCTGCACCTGCATACTAACCTTTTGTAATTCTTTGCACTAGGACACCCAGATCCCTCTGATTCTCAGAGCTCTGCATTCTCTCACCATTTAGATAATAAGCTTCTTTTTTATTCTTCCTACCAAAAAGAATGATTTCACATTTGCCCACATTACACTCCATTTGCCAGATCTTTGCCCACTCACTTAACCTATCTATGTCACTTACGTCCTCTTCACAACTTACTTTCATACCTATCTTTGTGTCGTCAGCAAGTTTAGCAACCAAAACTTCAGTCCCTGCATCCAAGTCATTTATATAAATTGTAAACAGTAAACCCAGCACTAATCCATGTAGCACACCACTTGTCACACCCTGCCAACCAGAAAAAGACCCATTTATGCCAACTCTCTGCTTCCTGTTAGCTAGCCAATCTTCTATCCATGCCAATATGTTACCCCCTATAGCATGAGCTTTTATTTTCTGCAATAACCTTTGATGTGGCACTTTATCAAATGCCTTCTGGAAATCTAAGTACAGTACATTCACCAGTTTCCCATTATCCACAGCACATGTGACTCCTTCAAAGAACTCCAATAAATTTGTTAAACATGATTCCCCTTTTACAAAACCATGTTGACTCAGCCTGATTGCCTTGAATTTTTCTAAATGCCCTGCTATAACATCTTTAATAATGGCTTCTAACATTTTTCCTATATCAGATGTTAGGCTAACTGGCCTGCAGTTTCCTGCTTTCTCTCTCCCTCTCTTTTTGAATAAAGGAGTTACATTTGCTGTTTTACAATCTAATGGAACCTTCCCCAAATCTAGGGAATTTTGGAAAATTAAAACCAGTGCATCAACTATCTCACTAGCCAGTTCTTTTGAGACTTTAGCATGAAGTCCATCCAGACCTGGGGATTTGTCAGCCCACAGCCTCGACAATTTGCTTAATACCACTTCCCTGGTGATTATAATTTTCCTGAGTTCCTCCTTCCCTTCCATTTCCTGATTTACAGCTATTTCCAGGATGTTACTTGTGTCCTCTATAGAGAAGACCGAAGCAAAATACCTGTTTAATTCATCCGTCAACTCCCTACTCTCCGTTATCAATTCCCCAGATGCACAAATCCCGGCTGCCAACGGGTGTTGCTGGATGAGTGATGGAGGGGGCTGCATTGACCAGCGTGAGCGGTTGGTGTTGTAGTGCTAGGAGGTGTTATGTGAAGATGTATTCACTGACTTGATCATTCACATGAGGTCGTTAGACTTCTTGTGGCACTGCTGCTGGGTCCTCAGGTCCAGACTATGGAAGTTGACCTCCCTGGCCACCTGCTTCCACTCCCTTCTGAGGATGATGCTTGAGGGCCTCATGGTCCCCCATGAAACTATGACATATCTCTCCCTACCAACCTCCACCTCCAATGCATCCAGTTCGCATCCTTCATCCTGGAACCCTCTCCTGCCCTTGTGCTCACATTGGAATCATTTAAATCTCAGCAATATTCTTTAGTGCAGCTTCTGTTTAAGAGGGAAAGTATGCCTTTAAGAAGAGCTGCAATAATTTCTGAATAATGCTACTGGGTCTCTGGATGAAGGCAGAGGCAGCTGCAGCATTAAGAAGACAGCAGTATGGGACCTGTTTAGACAGATGCTACTATCATTCAGATGAGGTGGGTGCACCAAATTTGCATGCTGCCCGCCTCAATCTGAACAGGCACAGGTGTGTTGCGAATCGTGGCCCTTGTGTCTGAAAATCAGGGCCAAATTTCTAACCTTTTATATGGTGAACTTATCACAAACACTTTACTGGTCCTTTAAGGGTTAATAATATTTCCTTAATTTATTTGTCAGATAATTAGTGGATTTTAGTGGGACTATTAAGAATGAAGGAATGCTTACTCAATATCTGAATGTGTGGAAGCAAAAATAGAACAAGGTACATATTAAATATAGGAATTAAACTCAACAGTGAATGTTCAAGATATATGCTTGCCTATGTAGGTAAAAGGCAAGTGTTTAACAGGTGTGGTTCAAGCTCATCCACTAAATGTACGTGCTTGTCAAAGCATATCTGAGTAATGTTTGTTCCTTTGTGTATTCCCAAGAACAGGTACATTGCTGATGTCAAGAGCTCCATGGCAACACATTATCCATTTGGCAGTGAGACAAGGATGGGTTCATGTTACAGAGTAGATCAACAATGACTCACTTCAACAAAAAAAATGTCTGCACCCTTCAGGTTAAGGTGTGAGTACATAATTATTAGCACGTCTTTGAGATTATTTGTAAAATATTCAATATTACTAAATTGTACAGTGTACCTGTTGAATGACAGTTATTAATAATAAATCAGCACTCTAAAAGAATGCTACAACATTACACTCTCAGGATTAGCTGCTTGATAAGACCCATGAAAAAAAGTATAGTAAAAACCTCTGATATGCAAATACTTAGAAACAGCAAATAAAATAAAGCTTGTACACCATTGGGTTTTCATAAAAAGAAGTCATTGTGATTCCATTTAAATTTGCATGTGTAAAAATAAATCAAAATAGAGTCAGTCTATAGCCACAACTGTTTCTGTTCCGCCCAGCTATTCAGTAGAGCAGAAGCTTTGTTGATAGCACAGCGTCTTCTTAGAATGGACATGGCTTGTGAAATTAGGTATGTAGGCTCATTTGGTCAATTCTCATCATTTAGAAACAAAAGAAGCACAATTTTGGAGGCTGACAGGTAACATTAAAGATTATGGCCTGGATTTTGTGATCAGTGGCAAAGCAAGGGCATTCGCCGCTGACCTTGAATAGAGTTGCCCATAATGGCTGTGTATCTCTGTGGCGTGGTTTTCCTTTTGTCGCAGTCATCCAACTGTGATTTAAATCTGGCACCAAATTGTGGGGATGCCTTGGTTTGCAGCAGCAGCAATGTCAGCAAGCAGGTAAGGGGCCAATCATACTGAAGTTTTCCCACACAAGAAACCAGAAAGTTAAAAGTGCTTAATATAGAAAATATTTTTTTTAAAAATGTATGGATTTTTTTTTCATTATGGAGAAATTTAACATTCCAAAAATATAAAATTACCCTTTCAGGGCTACTGAGTGTGTTTACCAGTAATTATGAAGTTGGTATAATATTAAATACTCAGTTACATCTCATTCAACAAGGTGTAACATTTTCATGGATTTTTACAAGAGTTTTTAACATCATAAGAGTGAAAGTTCACGCAAATGCAATTGATTTCCATTGCTTGCAGTCTTAGAGTGCAGGGTAGGGGGTGGCGGTTAGCAGGTGCCTCAGCAGTGAGGAAGGTTACTTTCTCTGGAGAAATGTAGAATAACTGACAGTAACTTCTGGATTCCTGTGTTATTCTGCACATTTGGAGACTCCAAAAGTTGTTATCAGTTTCAGTGGAGTAATAGCAGCAAATGTGACAGTTTTGCCATCATTACAACAAAAGTTGAGTCCATAGCTATTAAAAATAGGTCTGTGGTGACTGAGGGTATAGTCCCTCCCTTCTATCCTTCAGGGGTCACACTATGTACTGCGGGGGCTCCAAACAATGAGCTTTTAGCACAGGAAATCCGGGCGGCAGAGCTTCCTGACGAAGGTCCTGGTCGAGCATGAAAACATCTGTAAATCTCTGTAATAAAGTTAACTGTTTCTTGATGAAACCTGTCTGCTCCGTTGAGTCATCACAAGGTCTAACACCAGATTTCAGTGCATCGACGGTGTGTTCACTGAAAGAACTGCTTGCAAATATAAAATAGGAGCCATAGTATATGGAGAACATGGCTTGAATGAATTGACTTTGTAAAGTTATTAGTTGGGAAGTTATGTTGTCTTATTATAGTGTTTTTGATGGTGCATTGATTTTTGTTTAGGCCTATTTTTCACATTGCAGGACTTCTATTTCCACACATCTTTCTTATAGCAGTTTTGTTTCTAGCTGTTATTTCACTTTCAGCAACCAAAATTGGCAGAAAGGAATTCCATTAGGAATTATTTGGAAGAGCAAGAGCAGATCTAGGGGAACAAGAAAGGTAAGTGTGATTATGCCTCAACCATTAAGTACTCACTCCAGGTTCTCTTTAGTGATGCAGAAGGTTTTTTGTGGGCATGTTAGACAAGACCTGTCTTTGCACTTTGCTTTACAAAGGAGGCTGCGAACAAAGTCCTGCAAGTGAAGCTGGATGAAAGCAGCAGTTTTCTAACTACATTCTGGACGGAGTTTGGGAGATATAGATGGTTGCGCATTTCCACTCTAGGAAAGTGTCAATGCAGACAATGCAGATAGTGATCTTCCCAGAATGGAAGTCATAGTGGATGATCTGCTAGTCACTGGATGTGGACTCACAATAGAAGAAGCCATTGCTGACCATGATCAGAATCTACTGTGACTGCAAGAGAGAGTTCGTCAGATGAACCTGAAGCTGAACAAAACAAAAATCGCCATTGAAGATGCCTGAAGTCAAGTACAAAGATCATGTACTGACAGCAAAAGGTCTTTGTCCAGATCCTGTAAAGGTGAGAGCTGTAGCAGTGATGCAGCAACCACAGATGTGAAAGCAGTGCAATGATTTGTTGGATTCATGAACTATTTAGCAAAACCATTATGCCAGCTCACTGCCAAGGAGGTGCAGTACTATTGGGGCACAGAACAAGCAGCATTCACTAAAATCAATAACTAGTTTTAACAACGCTGGTGCTGAAGTACCGTGATGTCAATGCTGAAGTCACCTTGCAGTGTGATGCCAGCGAGACAAGTCTCGGAGCAACCCTAATGCAGCAAGGACAACCAGTTGCATTTACATCCAGGATGTTAATGCAAACTGAATGATGCTACGCTCAGATCAAGAAAGAGTGCATGGATATTGTCTTTGTTTGTGAGCATTTTCATCAATACCTGTTTGGGAAAGACAAAGTGACAGTGGAGTCCGACTACAAGCCACTTCAAAGCATTTTCCTCAAACCGCTACCCTCTGCTACAAAGCGTCTGCAAAGAATGTTACTGCATTTACAGAGATATCATCTGGACATGACATACAAGCAAGGGAAATAGATGTACATTGGTAACATACTGTCGAGAGCAGCAGTCCCTCTGATAAAAGCTGAGAATGCTAAAGCAGAATATGAAATCTTCTAGATTCAATGTGAGGTAGCAACTCAACATGCTGTGGAAGTCATCAACCCAGCAGAGACATTCAGCAGTATCTTCCGGTCCCACTCACCAGTGGGATCTACTGATGCCACCGAAGTCAATGGATTTTTGGCTAGCCCACTGCAGGGCTAGAAAATCCCGGTCATTGAACCTGACAGACAAGCACCTTGCTCAAATCAAGCAAACTACCCAAAAGGATGCAGCTCTCCAAGTGCAACAGGGAGTGGTGATGAAAGGATAGCCTGAGAGCATCAAGGTGCAGTGGTCTCAAGAGCACACTGGGCATACAAAGATGAATTGACAGCCCAAGATGGCATCTTGTACAAAGGAAATAGAGTCATTATCCTTAAGGAATTGAGAAGAGAGATGCTGAAGTTCATCCATGCAACCATTGAGGAATTGAGTCAAGTCTAAGGAAGGCAAGAGAAGTGCTCTATTGGCCAAACATGAGCAATGAAATTAAGGAGCACATCAGCCAGTGCAGTGCTTGTAACAAGTACCAAGCTAAGGAAGCTAGAGAGCCGCTGATGATGCATGACATCCCAGACAGGCCATAGATGAAGCTGGGAGTAGACCTCTTCACTCTAACAGGAACTGATTATCTTGTTGCAGTAGACTACTATACTGACTACTAGGAGGTAGGCCAGTTGACTTCAGCAACTAGCGGTGGGATTGTAGAATGCCTAAAAGCAGACTTCAGTCATTACAGCATTCCAGACATTGTGATGAGAAACAATGGCCCTCAGTTCACGAGTGAAGAATTCAGCCATTTCATAAAGGATTGGAAAATTCAACGCAATATATCATCTCTGCATTATCCCCAGTCACATGGAAAGGCTGAGGTGGCAGTGAAAATCACCAAAGGAATGGTCAAGAGATCGAGAAAATCTGGCACAGTTGTATACAAGACAATCCTCAAGTGGAGAAACGCACCAAATGAAGGCATGGAGAATAGCCCAGTCCAAAGGTTAATGTCATACTGCACCTACTCTTCCAATAGCAAAAATGCTACTGAAACCAGAAGTAGTAACAGACGTGAGTGAAAAATCAATGTGAAATGGCAGAAAGCCAAATTTAATTTTGACAAAGCTGCTAAACCATTGCTAGAATTGACCATTGGAGAGCCAGTCAGGGTACAAACTTTAAATGATCTCAATCCCATGTGGCAACTTGGGAATGCATGGAGCAGTTGTCACCTTGATCATATGCGGTGGACATGAACGACCAGATATATAGGCCCAACAATAGGCATAAACAACTAGGGAAGCTGTTCCTTCACTGCAGGTGGCTGATCAGGAGGATGGGTTTGCACCAGCTACACAGAGTACAGAACAACCATCACTCCCAGAGGTCCACCAGTTCCCAACAACGGAAATGGAACAACAACAGCAGTTACCAAGGCAAAAACAAATGCTATGGGAATGACACTCTCTGGAGAGGGAACATCACCCAGACAAACAGTCAATGACAATGCGCATGCATGCTATTAAGAGACTTGCATGATTTAACAACTATGTATGCAATGCATGTGCAGAGACTGACTAGAATAATAAATAGTTTGTTAATGCATGAGAACAGTTGTTGTATAGTGGGTAACTTGGGTAACTCACAGTTACATATGATAATGCATGCAAGTTTATCTTTTGTTCATTATGAAAAGGGGGATGTTTGGGATTGGAATGCAATCATGTACTGAAGGTCCTAGATGGCTTGCTATAGTCATGTGGCATCTGCCATGAGATACAGGCTGGGGGAGCCATGACACATTCTGTTCTAATAAAGACATTGTGCTGGAAGCGAAGTATTCTTTGAGCAGCCTCTATCTCCTCATAGGTAAGGTGCACTGCTGTCCCTTAGTTAAGATGCAGTCACTCAATCTACTTTGCAACCCATCAAACAAGCAGCTGCTCCATTCAAGCAATTCATCACAGACTCTTTTTTTCTTGCTCCACATTAATTTTCCTCTCAATTCAGTTTGCCTGGTGTCCCTCTCTTCCCCAACCCCTGATCTTAGCAAAGACTGGCAAATATTTAAAATCTATTTTGAAAGTTATGAAGCCTGAAATGATACTTTCCTCCCCAAATGCAGCCATTGGTTTTTAAGTAATTAAGTCCCTTTAAATTTCAATTGCCAGACAGATATTTTTCACTTCCAGTTAAGCTGGATGTCAGTGAAAGATAATGCTGTGCTAGGAGCTTATATTGATTATTAATAAGATCTCATTTCACAAAGTCAATTGCGATGTAATGTGACCCCTCTGCAATTGATTACATAGACTCAGCCAAATATGAATTCTTAGGGCAGAATTTTGGGGGGAAGTTCAAGAGCGGGCGTGTGGAGGCATGCCTCCGATCGGCACCCCAGATCGGGGGCACGCTGCCATTTTACTTCGGCGGGCCAATTAAGGTCCGCCCAGGGTGATGTCTACAAGGAAGCGCTATGCGCTCTCTGTGCGGGCGGGGGGGATTCCCTGAGCCGAGAGTGCGCTCTTTCGCGCATGCGCATGAAAGAGCACACTCATCTCCCTGAGGCTAAGTGCTGCCTCAGAGGGATCGACTGCACATTAAAAAATACTAAAAACAGAAAAAAAAAAATTTCCCTGACATGTCCCCTCATGAGACACTGTCACATGAGTTGGGACATGTCCATCACTTTCAGTTTCATTTTTATTAAAAATTTATAAACATACATGAAACCTCATCCCGCCCGTGGATGAGATTTCATGTTTTTTCCAATGCCCGCCAGAACTCCCGGCCTGCCCGCCAACCTTAAGGTTGGACGGGCAGGTCCACTACTTACATTACTTTGTCAATGGCTTCAATAGGCCATTGACAGGTCGGCAGGTGCACAACTGATTCGGCTGAGCCCCCACCGACCTGAAAATTGAAATGGGGCGGGGTGACATTGGGTGTTCTGCCCGACGTCATCCCGCGTCATTCTACGCATTGGCGAGTGGGCCCTGCCCCCCGCTCGCTGACTGGGAAATCCTGGCCTTAGGCATTTTCACTCCACCTAGTTTATCTTTTCCATTGACTTGAAAGAAGATTAGGTAGAGTGCAAAATGTATAGCATTCTACTAACACTCGAGGAAAATTTATATGCCAGTGCCTCCTTATATTTTAGCCCACCGTCACACCCATGCTGGACGCCAGGGATTCACAGATGATCCAAGTATCCAGCATTGCTAGAGAACAAATGATAGGATGATCTACTTTTATCATTTGCATGTCATTAAAATACACTCACCTATAGGTGAGTAGATATATGTCTGACAGAAAATCACATAATTAATGGATGACAGCTAATAGCTGCTGGAGTGGCTCCTGAAAAACTTCCCACCTCATATTAATACAACTCCAATGAAAAACACGGTCGCTTGTGTTTGCAATGTTGAACGAACCTATTTTTATTCTTCTTGGACTGTGGTTTTAAAACTGGACTGTGGCTTTAAAAACTACCATGGCTGCAGTTGAAAGACATGTTCATTGGAACAGGATGAGGAATATCTACAATGTTGCTATCCTGGAAGAGAGTGTGCCATAAAAGAACAGGATGGTGCTGGAAAGGAGTCCTGGACTAAGGGGAACTGCCTGACAACATTTCAGTTGGCTTCTGACCAGGTGACCAGGGTTTTATGTGGTAACAGTGCAGGCAGTACAGCTCCTAGCCTGCAAAGAGGGAAGACCTTAAACCTCTCTCTCCTGTGTTTGTAAGATTCCAGTAATTCTGCCATAGTAGCTAACTGGCTATTCCTCACATCTCTGTAACCTGCTTTCTCTGAAAACCCCTGTCAAGAGGAAAAGGGGAAAAATCACCACGAGCGGCATTGAAAAGCAAGTTTTCAAGCAGTGAACCACAGGCTGAAAGGGCTGGGAGACCAGCTCGTGTCATCAACAACAAACTGCAAGGAATTTGGAAGACATCAATCAAAATCAACACATCTAATCTTGTACTCCGGATTGGTGCTATTGAATTGTTCTATCTCACCCTTAAAATCCATGTTTTGTGTGCCTTATATGTGTGTGTGTGTTTAGGGGTTTAAGAAGGGATAGAGTTTAAGTTATAGAGTTAGAAGTTAGCAGTTCATATTTCTTTCTTTTGCCACTGGTTAAAGACAATTTGTTCAATAAACAGTTATTTACTTATTAAGTTTACAAACCTGGTGTTCATATTCTGTTAACCTAAATTTAAGAATTAGGTAGAACTGGCACAATCTGGTGGTTTGGTCAGACTTTTCACATTTGTCACGGTTCAGGGAACAGTGGGGCTTAATATTACGGCGCACTATCCCCAGTGAGTCGTGACAAAGTTTGGTGGCTCGAGTTTTGGATATTTTGGTACAAAAGACAATGACAATTTGGGTGTAGCTTTAGCAACTAATAAAAGCTAAAAGGAAAACTAGGTTTGTACTATCAAAAATAAGATGGCACTGGAAACTGCTAAAATCTTCCTGCAAGTAGAAGGGATGTCTCTGACAATTTTATAAGGGATCCCAAAAGCCAGGTTAATTAAATTGGAAGGTAAATTAAGAGTAGGATTGCCTGCCAAAGCTAGGGAGGCAGAGATAATCGAAGAGATAGCAGAGCATTTAAAGCTGGAAGGAATACCTGAGAAGCTGAGTTCTCCAAGGGGTGGAATGGACTTAAATTCAGTTGCAAATCAAAAAGTTGGAACTGGAGGCAGCAGAAAGAGAAAGGGCATTCCAAAGGGAATTGGAAATGGCAAGGTTTGAAAAGGAGTAAAGAGAAAAGAGGGAGAGACAGAGAATTTCAGGCAAGAGAGAAGGATAAAGAAAGGGAATACCAGCTTAAAATGCTGGCAGTTAAAAAAGAGTCATCAGTAGGTGAAGCAAGACTTATGTCCAGATCAGAATCAGATGTTTAAATTTGTACAAGTTCTTCCAAAATTTGAAGAGATGTTGAAGCATTCTTCATTTCATTAGAGAAGATAACTAAATAGACGAGCTAGCCAAAGGAAAACTGTACATTGCCTATGCAGAGCAAATTGACAGGTAGAGCACAGGAAATTTATGCCTCATTGTCAGAGGAGATTTCTAAGGATTATGATGTGGTGAAAAATGCCATTTTGAGTGCATATGAGTTGGTCCCTGAAGCATATAGACAGAAGTTCCAAAATTTAAGGAAACAGCCTGGGAAACTTGCATTGAATTTGAAAGGCTTAAGCAAAATAGTTTTGACAGGTTGATATGAGCATTTGGAGTTGAAACTACTTATGAAGTTCTCAGAAAGACCATTCTCTTGGAAGTATCTTAAAACTCCCTACCCTCTGTAATAAGAACGCATGTGGAAGACCAAAGGGTTGCAACTACTAGACCGGCAGCAGTAATGGCTGACAATTATGAGCTGATCCATAAAACTAAACCTTTTTTCCATCACCCTCATAAAATTGAAAAGGATAGAAAGTGGGAGAGTGAAAGGAAGGCAAGTAGCAAGGGTAAAGAATGGATAGCTGTGAATACCTTGAGATCTCCCCAGGTCAGGAAGGAAGGTACTGAGGGAGGAGGTGAAACTCGAAGGTCTAAGTGTTTCCATTGTAATAAAGTAGGACATATTTGTTCAGAATGCTGGAAGTTGTGAGGGAAGCCAATGAGGCTTATTGGAGCTCATAAGAGTGAGTCTAAAAAGGGAACTCAAAAAGAAAATGCCAAGGGCCAAATTGTAGCTTTAACTACAAATAAGGGCCTGGAGGTAAACAATGCTATGAATGCAGGTCAAGTGAATAAGGTAGATGAGAGATATAAAGGGTTTTTGTCTAAAGGAAAGATAACTCCTTTTTCATCAAATGATGCATCTAAACCCATAACTATATTAAGGGACACAAGAGCTGCTCAAACTCTTTTGCTGGAGAAGGACCTAGCTTTCCCTCCAGAGAGTTCAATGAAAGTTAAAGTATTGGTAAACGGGATAAGTGGAGAGTATATCTTGGCTCCATTGTACAAAGTGCAGTTGGAATGTGATTTGTTGTCTGGATCGGTGGTTGTAGGAGTGGTTAAGAAATTACCCGTGGATGGATTTGATTTACTCTTGGGGAATGATTTGGCAGGAGTGAAGGTTATAGCTTTGCCCATAATTACAGAAAGTCCGAGAGAGGCTAAAGAGACAGAGCAGTTACAAGAACAAGTTTGCCCTCTTGCCCACATGTCTGTCCTTGGCTTGCTGCATTGTTCCAGTGAAGCCCAACGCAAACTGGAGGAACTGCACCTCATCTTCCGACTAGGCACTTTACAGCCTTCCGGGCTGAATACTGAATTCAACAACTTTAGATCTTAAACTCACTCCGCCATCACCCCCCCCTTCCCGTTTCTTCCCCCTCCCTTTTGTTTTTTCCAATAATTTATATAGATTTTTCTTTTCCCACCTATTTCCATTATTTTTAAATCTATAACTGTAATACCCAGTCGTCAGTCTTTCCACCCCACCCCCACTAGAGCTGTACCTTGAGTGTCCTGCCATCCATTCTTAATTAGCACATTTTTTTAGATAATATCACCACCTTTAACACCCCTTTGTTCCTTTTGTCTGTGACATCTTTTGATTATCTGCTCCTATCACTGCTTGCTTGTCCCTACAACCACCCCACTCCCCCAACTTCTCTCTCCCCACCCCCCCCCCCGCCTCCAACCTTAAACCAGCTTATATTTCACCCCTCTCCTAACTTTACTCAGTTCTGCTGATGGGTCATGAGGACTCGAAACGTCGACACTTTTCTTCTCCGCCGATGCTGCCAGACCTGCTGAGTTTTTCCAGGTAATTCTGTTTTTGTACAAGAACAAGTTCCTGGTATTTTTCCATCATGTGGTGACCACAGCAATGGCTAAACAAAGTCCATCACCAGAGGTCAAAGTAATAACACGAGCAGATGTTAGAGTAGCCGAAACTTTCTTTAAGGATGAGGATAATTCAAAGGAAGTGTTTGGCACGTCTTCATTAATTGAGGCTCAGAAAGCAGATCCAGAGTTAAACAAGTTAGCACAGTCAGCTCACATTGCAGTTGAGGCTTGTAGTGGGTGGTGGTATGAGTCAGCTCCACCTCTGACTTCTGAGCAGTTCGAATCACTCCCACTCCCTGGGTTCTAGACCTTGGACTTATTTGGGGGTTGTGACAAAGTGCAGCAGACAACTGGTTTTGGTGCAAGAAAAAAACTGAGTTTATTGAAGTCACAAATTAACTTATAACATGAGGATTACACTGAGATTATACAGACTTACAAAGTACACTTAGTTAAGAATGGGGAACACACGGCATAATGAGAGAAAAATCACGCTGCTAATCCCCTTACCCTTGTCCCACCCACAAAACCTAACTAAATTGAACTAGGATAGGTCAGGGATCATGCTCACCAACCCAGGGTTCCTTGACAGTTTGAAATTCAACCAGGTAAGCCGGTTGCAGTTTTAGGGTACGCTCTTTGTCTCCTCTGGGGCCTGTATTCCCATGCGGTCCTGGTCTGTGGAATCTGCGAAGGTTCTTCAGCTGAGTGGAGGACGCAGTTGTGGGTGGTCGATCTTCGTGGAGGGCTGCGGTTGCGGCCTTGTTGTCTTCGGTTGAGCCTGCCACCCCGTGCCCCTCGCCGTGATGTTACCTGCGGGCCTGCAAAACCTCCAGATGCTCTTGCTTAAACTCTGTATCAACCGCTCCCAACTGCTCGCTGTCTGCTAGCTGGTTTCCCCTCCCTTTCCTTCGTAACTGACTGCCCAGTTATACAGTCTTTCGAATTTCTTATTGGAATCCAAATCAAGGTTAGTTCCTTGTTTGACTTTGGTGGGCTTTCCCCAGTGATTGTTGTCTTGTTGTTTTTAATGGGCTCGCATGATGTTTATCATTGTCTTCCTGCCTAGTAATTGTTTTGAACTGAAAGCCATCGTATGTGTGGAGTATTGATGGGTTCGCATAATTGAATTGATTGTGCCTTCCTGCCTTAGTAGTTAGTAGCAATTATTTATGCAAGATTTTGATGGGCTTCATTTTCGTGTGAGGTGAAGTCTTTCTCTGGGTTGATTGTATTAAAGGGAAGAATGCGCATTCTGTCTCCTCTCGATGTCTGGTTTCAGGCAAAACAATCCACACTGCACTCAATAAGCCCGGGCATATGCAGCCCCAGGCCTTCATGGGCCCAGCCTCCTGTCTGCAAGGTTTTACACTTAACTCAGCAGTTTAAAAGTCCAAAAGTCATATCCATGTTGATGATATGAAAAATGTGGGCATTTTGGGAACCCTTCAGGCTGAAGGAGTTCAGGAGTGCTATTACCTTAAAAACGGAGTTCTAATGAGGAAGTGGAGACACCCTCACAGACCTGCGGATGAGGGATGGATGGCTGTTCATCAGATAGTGGTACCACCCAAATATCATATGGAGATATTGCAAGTAGCACATGAAATCCCTTTGACAGGACATGTAGGAATATGGAAAACCCAAGCACCAATAAACAGGCACTTTACCTGGCCGAGACTTCATAAGGACGTAGTGCAATTTTGTAAGACGTGTGATACGTGTCATATAGTAGGTAGACCTCAACATGTAATCAAACCATCACCCTTAATACCCATACCAGTTTCTGAAGAGTACTTTATAAGCTCCCTAACAATAGCTATACTCTTGGACAGAAATAAGAGGAAAAAGGCAATGCGATAATTGTGGGGAACTCTAATCTTCATAAGGACTGAACAGAGCAACTCAGAGTAAAAGTACTTTGAAGGTGAGTCCATGGGATGCATGTGAGTAAATTCCCTGGAACAATATGTCATAGAACCAACTAGGAAACATGTTACATTAAATCCTGTTTTTTAATATGACATGATTAATTCGTAACGTCAAAGCAAAGGATCCTCTGGGAAAGAATGATCATAATTTGGTGGACTTACACATTGCGCTGAATTTTACCAGCCCTCTGGAGGCAGGCGAGGAGGCAAGAGACCTTGAAAAGTAGCAGTGGAAGGCATCAGGAGGGGAGCCCAATGTCTTCCAACCACCACAGGATATTCTCAACAGTAGGAAATGCAGTAGTGTGGCTGTCCACTGACTGGAGGCGGGCAGCCAATTAAATCATGTAATTCGCCAATTAACAGCTACTTCCCACAGAGGGCCCTGCTGGTCTCAGTGGCCATCCCCACACCTCTGACGCCACCGCTTGAGGTTTCATGCCTTCCAATCGCCAAGGTCTGCCCACCTGGCCTCAGCATAGTGAACAAATATTACCTGACCTGTGAGGGCATCACAACATCGAATTCTCCCTGCATCCTTCTCCCTGCATCCTCAGAATTGGCCACCTTTATTGGTGGGACTACTAAGCTGCCAGCCCTCTCATTTGACTAGCAGCTCTGAGAAGAAGGCTGCCATCCTCAATTGGATGATGATCCCAGCCATTGCTGATAATATTCCACCCAAAGTCCTGTTGTCCATCCATGTGGTCTCAGCATCCACCTTGTGTCCCTGTGGGGGGACAACCTGGAACTTGGTAGGATTCTGGCCATTGAGTTTGAAAGTGATATACAAAAGTCTGAAATTCGAATATTGAATTTGAATAAAATAATTACATAGGTGTGAGGGGTGAGTTGGCTGAGGTAGATAGGGAAATTAGATGAAAATATATGACAGTAGATGAACAGGTGAACATTTAAAGAAATATTTTATAATTTTCAATCAATTTTCACTCCATTAAGAAATAAATACTCCAGCAGAAAAGAGATCCATCTGTTGCTAGCCAAACTAAGGTTAAGGATAGCATTAGATGAAAGGAAGAGGCCTTGAAGAGCAGAAAGCCTGAGGATTGGGATTGTTTTAGATACCAGCAAAGGATGACCCAAAAATTAATAAAGAAGAAGAAAATAGAATATGAGATTAAACTAGCCAGAAATATAAAAGCAGATTGTAAGAGCTTCTACAAGTGTTAAAAAAATGGAGTAGCGAAAGTAAATGTGGGCCGCTGAGATGTTGAAATAGGACAAATTATATTGAGAAATAAGGAAGTGGTAGACATGTTAAGCAAATATTTTGTGCATGTCTTCACACTAGAAGGCACAAAGAACATACCAAAAATATTGGGGAACCATGGTTCTAATGAGAGTGAGAAATTTAGAGTAATTAATATTAGTGAAGAAAAGGCTACTGGAGCAATTAATGTGACTGAAAGTCAACAAATCCCCCGGGCCTGATGGCCTATATCCGAGGGTTTTAAAAGAGCTGAGATAATCGAAGCATTGGTTGTGATTTTTCAAAATGCTAGATTCTGGAATGATGAGAAAAGTGACTTACCCTGGTGGAATGGAGGAATCATTCATCCTCTTTTGGCACTGGGTGGCTGTCCTCTTTTTCAGGGCGTTGGCACTGACCACAGCTGCCACCGCTTCCCATGCTGGATTGGTGACCTTGCTTGCTGGTCCCTCAGAGCATGCTAGCCCTGTGCAGTGGTGCCCTTTAAATATGGCACCCAGATTATTGAAAGCCTAAGGTGATTGTGGGGCCATTGAATTGGAGGCCACTCCACCAGAAATCCAGTGTGTTTCCTATGAATGCATTACTAATGAGGCGAGATGCACTGGGAATGTGTTGATACGGTGTGAAAATCCGCCATTGCGACTAGCAGGAAAACAACTCCTTTCATGCCCACTTCTGTACTTAATGCAAATCTGGGATGATTCCGCCTTTGGTGTGTCTCTGTGTGTCTGTATCCAAAAAGCAGCTGTCCCTTTTCCATATCAGGGTGTGAAAACTATCTCTTGATTTTCAAAAGGTTTTGGTTTGGGTTTCTTTTCTGTGACAACCAGGTCACATGGGTGGAATTTTCTGGTCCCACCAGCAGCAGGTTTCGTGGAGGGTGGGAATGGAAAATTCGGAGAGAGGCCAGAAGTTACATTTCCAACGGCGGGAAAACAAGTCAGAATTTTCCCCTCATCACTTCTATGGCATGGTGATGGCAGGTCAGGTTTCTCACTGTTGCATGTTGGGAACCTCATCTGCATGCATTAGTATGTCATGAAGTCTCATTAAAAACGCAAGTTGCCGGAATCATTCTCCCCCTCCCGATTACCTGCATCGGCAGCGGGAAATTAGACCAGCCTGAATCACGACTGGATTTAAGTGGCTGACAACTGTCCACCTTCATTTTGTTTGTAACTTTGAGGTGAGTGCAACATTCAATGCCTACCCGCAACAGTACTCCGAGTCGTCAGTGGTGCTAAAACTGCTGTATTAGGAGCTTGGGCTCCTCATGGTGGGTGCCTCAGATATGCAGTAGGGCTACTCACAGTGGTTGCTTTGCATGTGCCATAGGGCTGCTCACAGTGGTTGTTGGGCTTCTCCTGGGTGAGAGCACTCATGATGTGTCTATGGTCTCAGGCAGGGCTGTACTCTGTAACAGAGATCAGCACGGTGACCAAGAGGAGTGGGGGGAATGAAATAGACATGAGGGTGAAGGGTGCAAGGGAAGGTGGAATTGGTTGGGTGGGTTGGGTGGTTGGGGAATGATGGCAAGCAGAGGGAACATTGGGGGTGGGAAAACTGGAGCCCAACATGGAAGACTAGAATGCAGACACAGAAGTGGGGTGGTAGGATTTGTTTGGCAGGAATGGGATGCAATGAACACAGGCTCTAGAGTAGGAAAGTGGGGGTTAGTGTGGCACAAGAGAGAAGAGTTGCACAGAGACCCATGAGGGGGTTGTGACAAGGAAGGCTTGCACATGAGGGGCAGGTTGCACAGTTACTTATGGAGCCGGGGAGAGGGAGATGGTATTGTGGTCAGTTCTGAAGGAGCCATGGAGCTGAGTGACACACAGTCATAGTCCAGGGGCTGAGGCCAAAAGGTTGGGTTGAGAGATTAAGGCAGTCGTGGGGCTCTGTGGACCACATGGGTTGAAAGATTAAAGGCAGATCTGCGGCTCTGTGGACCACATAGTCAAGTTGAGAGATTAAAGGCAGATCTGGGGCTTTGCGGGACATGCTACAGGGCTATGCATGGCACACATGCCGTGGACCCGCTCAAGAGAGGGACAAGGTCAATGTGCTCAATGGGGATCAGGCACAGCTTGGTGTGCAGGGTGTGGTCATAGTCTCACACCTGGGGGTGTCTCGCTCGGTACTGGGCTGCAGATGGGAAGGTCAGGGGAGGCATCTGTAAATGAGGAAAAGGAAAAGGTAATAAAGGGGGGGTACCTGAAGCTTTCTTGGGGTGGGTCGCCTCTGTCTATCACCACGCACACAGCCTCAAGATGGGGAGGGGTGAGTTCCACACAGGGCATATGGACATCAACAGTGATGGGCTCAGGGGGGAGGGCAGGAGTGTCCACTACAATAACTATGGGATCCAGGGTTACAGGTGAACGCTGCAGAATAAACAGAGGGAGGTCTGCCTGCACATCGTGGGGTTTCAGGGTGATTGGGAGACGTGAACAGTAACAGGGGGAGGGTCGAAGCTGGTCTCGAAGTAGCAATGCAGCATCGCTATCTTGAGACCCTGAAGTAATGACAGAGTTTAAAATCGAAACTGGAAAACTTTTGCCACAGGAGGGTCTGAGGCAGTGTGGGAGGAGCCCACGGCTGGACTCAGGGGTCAGTTGCAGGGACCGCCCTCATACTTCATGTTGGAGTTGAAGTCTCACCTGATAGAGCTCATGAACATTTTATTGGGAATGTAGATTTGGAACCATGCGCTTGAGACCATGCAAGAGTCATTGTATCACATTTAAGGTGATTGATGTGAGCACTTAAAGAGAGGAATGCGAGAAAGGAAGATGCAGCCAAACATTAATGGAGCACAGCTGCTGGACTTCTGCAACATGATCACTGAAACGCTGTAAACTGTATTGTCCAATTGACATGTTTCACAGGCCAAAAGGCATCCACTCATTCCAAAAGTGCAAGGTAGGCATCATCAGTATGCCAAATCAGGCATCGTGTGAGTGCCCTCAGTGAGGGTGAACATAGCATGGCTGTGCTCAAGCCTTTCCAACCTCAATGGGATTGAGATGTGTAGTTGCTGAGGAGGCTTCTTAGACACCTAGACCTGTGAGGGAGTGCCTCAGCTACAAGGCTGGAACAGGGAAAGGCGAGTAGTGCAAACTCATCACTAGGGCATGACAGTGGCTTTCTGATTGAGACTGGGAGGTCTAGTTGGGCATTTCCCATTAATCAGTTGGATCTCTCTGTACACAGGAAGAAGGAGGATTGTAGGATGGAGGCTGTGCTCAATGCTGCGTTCCTGATGACAGTGCTCTGATTGAGGAGAAGAAGGGCCCAGTGCTGTCTGGCTCAGCTTCAACTGAGGAGCCCAAATCCTTGGTCCAGGGGAGCACCAAAGACACCAGAGGATGAGCAGGTCAGACACATCCCACAGAGGAGACTAGCATAACCTAGCGTTTACCGGAGATGCCTCTTCTATTTGGAGCTGAGCGAGAGGAAATGCTGCCCACATCTACCCTTGTCAAGAAATATGGTGGCTCATATCTGCAACATTCTGCAGGAGGAGCTAATGCCACATGGACTGGGAGACCATCTTCTGCCAGTGGCCCTGAAGGTTACCGCTGCACTCAATTTTTTTGCAAGCAGATCGTTCCAGGGATCCAGGGACCTATGCAGCATTTCTCAGTCCTCAACACGTAAATGTATCAAGGGGGTGATAATTGCTCTCTACAGTAAGGCCCATTATTATGTGAAGTTCACAATGGATGACGCCAGATAGGCTGCTAGATTTCTTGGATTCGCAGCTATTTCAGGCTTCCCTAGAGTATAGAGTGCAATCGATTGCACACATGTGGCTTTGAAGGCTCCATGGCAGCAGCCCCTTCATTAATGTTCAACTGGTCTGGGGTCATCAAAGGCACATCATGCACATTTGCACCAGGAACCCTGGGAGTTCGCATGACTCCTGCATCCTGAGTCACTACCAGGTGCCTCAGGTATTCAAGGGGCCACAGTGCTTACAGGGTTGGCTGCTGGGGTGATAAGGGGAACCCACTGAAAAGATGGCTCATGACACCCTTGCATCATCCTCAAAGTGCCTCGGAAGAGAAATACAACATGGTGCACTTTGCAACAAGATCCATCATAGAGCAGACCATTGACAACCTGAAGATGCGCTTCTGCTGTTCGGACTGCTCAGCTGGGCTCTGCAGTACTCTCCCAAGACGGTGTCCCGCACCATCATGGTCTGTTGCACCGTTCACAACCAGGCATTTCAAAGGGGAGATCACTTGCCAGAGGGAGACATGGGAGAGGCTAAATGATGAGGACCTGGAAGGGCAGGAACCTGAAGAGGCCAATGAGGGTCACCTTCCACGTGAGGATGTCATCAAAGTAGCATGACGTGGAAGACATGCCCGTGACACAATGATAGCCACAATGTTCCAGCAGGAGCAAGGTACCA
The DNA here is from genome assembly GCF_964194155.1 of Cetorhinus maximus. Classification (NCBI taxonomy): domain Eukaryota; kingdom Metazoa; phylum Chordata; class Chondrichthyes; order Lamniformes; family Cetorhinidae; genus Cetorhinus; species Cetorhinus maximus. Next base: position 43,651,833 of record NC_135891.1, on the reverse strand, counting down.
GTAAGGGGAACTGAGCACACATCTCCTGTCCCTTACTGCCATGCCAATGCTCAGAAAGGCCTTTGCAACCAGTAACATGCAGCCTTGGACTAGCAACACTCATGTATCACCTGGCCCTACTCTTTGGAAAGGTCAGCAGCCAAAGCTGCATGTAGCCGCTCTGGGAAGTGGAAGGCAGCTCTCCAGTGTAAACCCACAATTAAAGCCTCCAGGGAGACGTGGCTAAATCTTGGCGCACTCTTCTTGTCCCTAGCGGCTTTTTCCAGAACTTTCGACAACACAGCTGGGCTGCAGAGAGGGAAGTGTGTGTTCAGGTGGTATTTAAATACGGCACCAGGAACTCCGACCCCATGAGGTGATGGCAGATGGAAGAATCAATGCCCGCCCCGCCAGCGAGCAGCTCGCCTATGCATAATTAATGAGGTTTCAAGCAGAAAATTGGGTGTGAGAACCCAATGTCCCCCCACCCAGATCATCAGGAAACTCATTGCTATTCCCACCCGCCACCGTACTTAGTCTCCAGAATGGAAAATGCTGCCCAAAATAATTTTATGAAACGGGAATCATGTTTGACAAATTTATTCGAGTTTTTAAGAACATAAGCAGAGTGGATGAAACAGAACTAGTGCATATTGTATATTTGGATTTTAAAAAAGGCATTTGATAAGGTACTACACAAAGGGCTGTTGCACAAGGTAAAGGCTCATGAAGTTGTGGTTAAAATATTAACATGGATAAAGGATTAGACTAAAGAACAGAAAACAAAGTGTAGGAATACATGGGTCAGGAACACATAGGTTGGCAGGCTGTTACTAGTGGGGTACCTGCAACCATCAGTGCTGGGGCCTCAGGTATTTACAATCTATATTATTAACTTAAACGAAGGGAGCGTGTATAATTTACCCTAGTTTGCTAATGAGACAAAGCTAGATGAGAAAGTAAGCTGAGAGGGGGATACAAAAGGTCTGGAAAGGAGACGTAGATAGGTTAAGTGAGTGAGGAAGTAGTTGGCAGATGAACTATAACATGGAGAAATGCAACGTTATTCATTTTGATAGGAAGAATAGTGTAATAATAAGTTAAACCATTTCTTCCTGTTATGGGGATCATGTGACTGTATAGACGAATCAGTCCTAAGCATGGGAATCTTAGGAGCGGAGCTTTTTAGCCTTGGTCTTGGAACAAGCGTGTAGCCTCATCTGGACTCTGTAAACAATATTTGCTTTTTCTTACAAGAAACCTGTCCTGCACTCCAAGTTATTACAATTGACGACAAGGATAAATAGTACCAATGCAGCATCTCGCCTTGCGATTGTATATAATTCGATTTTTTTAAGGGAAGTAAAAAAGTATACTCACCAGCAATGCCTCTCTTTGGCAGAGCTGACCCGTGCGACTCATCCCTCAAGGAATGAAATCAATACATTGAGCGATTAGGTTTCTACTTTGTAGCTAACGAAATAATGGCAGAGGAGAAACAGAAGGCAATTCTCCTAAGTGTCTGCAGGAGCAAAACCTATAGTCTAATCTGTAGTTTGGCAGCGCCGAACGCACAAAATTCCAGATACTTCATTGAGCTAGTCGACCTCATGGAGGGACATTTTCAACCTAAATTCTCGGTGATCATGCAAAGATTCAAGTCTACTCTCGAGTAAGGGCCCCCGGTGAGTCAATCGCAATGTACATCGTGTAGTTAAAACAGCTAACGGATCACTGATTTCCATGATACTTAAACGACATGTTGTGAGATCGTTTGGTGCGGTGTAAATGACTACACCATTCAGCGCCATTTGCTTGCAGAATTTGAAATGGACCTGACATGCACAATGGAGATAGCGCTAGCAATGGAGAGTGCTGAGAGGGATTCGCGAGCTTTGCAGAGTGTGCAATATGGCGCCATATTGCAATAAGTCCGGAACCTGCCACCGGGCATAGCGCGAAGACCAGGGAGGCTACCACGAAGTGGGACACCGTCCCTACTGCTAGAAAAATAAAAAGAAATACTGGAAGCAGTTCACCAGTAATCCAGAAGTTAAAATGTTACCGTTGTGGCGGAAATCATGCACCCAAAGTCTGCAGATTTAAAGAGGCAGAATGCCACTACTGCCACAAAAAAGGACATGTTGTTAAACAGTGCAGGACTAGATCATTCAGACAGCAGGTCAAGTTAAATAAAGTGCACAATATAGATGTGCCAGAGGCTACTGAGGCTGATGTTTATTCCCTACATAATCTGAAGGCCAGGAAAACTGAAGCAATCACTGTTAGACTTCAAGTAAATGGAAAACCCCTTCTCATGGAGGTTGACACAGGAGCATCGACCACAGTGGTAAGAGAGCATACTTTAAATACCTCAGAGAAGGTACCCAGCCATTGAGTTTGGAGAAAACCACTGCTCAGCTAAAAACATACACAGGAGAAGCAATACAGGTGAAAGGCATCACCTCTGTACGTGTATTATACAGGCAGCAGGCAGCCTAGCTGCCAATAATAATTGTAACTGGAGAAGGACCAAGCCTTCTGGGCCGTGATTGGTTGAAGGAAATCAAACTAAACTGGTCAGAAATTTTTCAGGTCAGGACAGGAGGAATTCCAGAGTTGCTGAAAAAGAATGACAGAGTATTTCGCAATGAGTTGGGGAAAATAAAAGGTCTACAAGCTAAAATATATGTGGACTCTGAAGCAACTCCCGGTTTTTTAAGGCAAGACCTGTGCATTATGCTCTAAAAGAAAATATGGATGCAGAATTATGTCATTTGGAGAGGTTAGGAATAATCCAGCCAGTCCAGTTTTCAGAACGGGCAGCACCCATAGTCCCTGTGCTGAAACCAGACCAAACCATTCGCATCTGCAGAGATTATAAATTAACAGCGAACAAGGCTGCATAATTAGGCAAATATCCAATCCCAAAGATTGAAGATTTGTATGCTAAACTTGCAGGAGGAAGATCTACACTGAACTTGACATGAGCCACACATACCAACAGCTAGATCTGGACAACACATCAAGAAGTTATGTCACCATAAACACGCACAAGGGCCTATACCAATATACATGCCTGCCCTTTGGTCCGTCTTCTGCTTGTGCAATTTTCCAAAGAACCATGGAACACCTACTACAAGGACTTCCGCGAGTTATGGTGTACCTGGACAACATTCCAATCACAGGGTCCACAAAAGCAGAACATGTGGCCAGCTTGGAAGAGATTCTGAAGAGATTTTTGGAGGCTGGCATTTGTTTAAAAAAAGATAAGTGCATTTTCCAAGCAAAGGAAGTTGGGTCATCGAGTGGATGCCCAAGGGTTGCATCCATTAGAGGAGAAAGTCAGGGCAATCAAGGAAGCACCCTATCCTACCAACGTCGCGGAGCTCAAGACTTTTTTGGGCATGGTAAACTATTACAGTTGATTTCTGCCTAATCTGTTATCCCCTTTACACCTATTATTGAAGAAGAACCACAGATGGTCCCAGAAGGCACTGCAAGAGGAAGTGTTCATAAGAGTCAAGGAACTTTTACACTTGTCTTGTCTGCTAATGCACTATGGCTAAGGAATTGATACTCGCTTGTGATGCATCTCCCTACAGAATGGGAACAGTATTGTCACACAAGATGGAGAATGGATCTGAAAGCCAAAAAGATATGTATCCAGAACCTTTTCTGCACCTGAGAAAGGTTACTCACAAATTGAAAAAGAGGGCTTATCTATTGTATTTGGAGTAAAGAAGTTCCATCAATATTTGCACAGTTACCACTTCATCATACTGTCAGATCATAAACCACTGTTAGGATTGTTTAGTGAAGATAGTGCAATCCCACCGATAGCCTCTGCTAGAATTCAAAGATGGGCTTTAATTTTGTCGGCTGATGAGTACATTTTTATGCGCTGACAAGTGTGCATATAGCAAATGCAGGCACCCTCAGTTGTCTCCCTTTGCCCAGTAGTATAACACATGTTCCAGTACCTCAAGAGGTAGCACTTTCGTTGAATTTCAGACTCCTCACCAGTCTGCGTGAGACAGATAAAGAACTGGACAAATCAGGATCCAATTTTAGCAAGAGTCCGTGAACAAGTATTACAAGGATGGCTGGTGCACAAGTCTCTGAAGCATTAAATCCATTCTTTGTGTGTAGACTGAATTCAGGTCTCAAGATGGTATCTTGTTATGGGGAGCAAGAGTCATCATCCCTGTGCAAGGAAGAGAACCATTATTGGAAGAACTCCATAGTGTGCATCCTGGTATTTTGAAAATGAAGATGCTCGAACGAAGTTATATCTGGTAGCCAGGTACAGACAGTGATATAGAAAATATGGTGAAACACTGTCTAAGTGCCATTAACAGCAGAAGTTGCCCATTTCAGCCCCTCTGCATCTGTGGGAGTGGCCCAGTCGACCCTAGGTTAGATACATATAAGACTATGTAGGTCCATTTCTCGGTAATGTGTTTCTTGTGATTATCGATACATATTCCAAATGGATGCATCTGTTTGAAGTAAGATCAACGACTTCATCTGCAGCCATTGAAAAACTGTGCCAGAGTTTCAGTGTTCATGGTCCACCTGAAGTTATTCTGTCAGGTAATGGTACTGCTTTTACTAGCACTGAATTCCCAAGATTTGTGAACCTAAGTGGGATGAAACACGTCAGAACAGCACCATATTATCCCTCATCCAATGGGTTAGCAGAAAGAGCAGTACAAACCTTTAAAACAGGCATGAAGAAACTATCTGACGGAATGTTGGAAACACGAATTTCAAGATTTCTGTTCAGCTATCGCACAACTCCTCATGCAACCACAGGTTCAGCACTTTCTGAATTGTTAATGAAGCACCGAATATGTACAAGATTAAGTCTACTATTCCCTAATTTAGATGGGAAGGTGGAGAGACACCAGGGAAGTCAGAAAATGAATCATGACGCTCACAGTAAAGGTCGAGAGTTTACTGTGGGAGAGGCAGTTTTTGCATGAAATTTTGCAACTGGACCGATATGGGTCCCTCGTACAATCACCTCTTAAAAAGGACCTTTATCTTATCAGGTAGAAGTGGAAAACAGGATTGTTAGGTAACACGTGGATCATCTCAGAAGTCGAGAAATCCCCCAACAACCAGTTAATCCACCTGAAATTGAAGTCGAAACTTCGACCCCCGAGGTGCCAGATCGACAAAGAATAGACATACCAGATGCCTCCGTTAAAGTAAATAATTCTGAACTGCCATTGTCTAGGGATGTCCCTGATGCTGCAGCTCCTGTTCAAGCTGATCCAATGGAAGAACTTCCAGTTGTAGGGTTGTGTCGCTCTACCTGAATCCAAAAACCTTCTCAAAGACTAAATTTATAATTGTATGAACAGTATATAATTGTATATAATATGCATTAAGATATATTTGTAAATAAAAGGGTAAAACAAAATTAAAGGGAGAGGAATGTAGTAATTGTAAGTTAAACCATTTCTGACTGTTATGAGGATCATGTGACTGTATAGATGAATCAGCCCTAAGTGCAGGGAATCTTCGGGATGGAGATTTTTAGCCTTAGTCTTAGAACAAGCATGCAGCCTCATCTGGAGTCTATAAATGAAGTTTATTGTTTCTTACAAGAAACCCGTCCTGCACTCCAAGTTTATTACAAATAGAAAAACTGAATATTTTTTAAATGGTGATATTCTATTAAATGTTGGTGTTCAGAGGGATTTGGATATCCTTGTACAAGAAATGCCGCAAGTTAACATACAGGTACAGAAAGCAATTAGGGAGGCAAATGGTATGTTGGCCTTTATTAAAAGGGATTTGAAGTCAAGAGTAAGGAAGTCTTGCTGCAATTGTATAGGACTTTGGTGAGACCACACCTGGAGTATAGTGTATGGCTTTGGTCCCCATGCCTACAGAAGGATATACTTGCCTTAGAGGGGTTGCAATGAAGGTCACTAGATTGATTTCTGGAATTGGAGGGTTGGCCTATGAGGAGAGATTGAGTAGAGTCGGCCTATGCTTTCTGGAGCTTAGAGAGATGATCTGATTGAAACTTATAAGATTCTGAAAGGACTCTACAGGATAGATGAGATTGTTTCCCCTGTGTTGATTGACTAGAACTGGGGGACATCATCCCAGGATATGGAATCAGCCATTTAGAACTGAGGCAAGGAGAAATTTCTTCACTCAGAGGGTTGTGAAGCTTTGGAATTCTCTACTTCAGAGGATTCTGGATGCTCAGTCAATGAGTATATTCAGATTGATAGACATTTGGACTCTAAGGGAATTAAGCGATATAGACATTGGGCGGGAAAATGGAGTTGAAGTTGAGGATCAGCCATGATCTTACTGAATGGCGGAGCAGGGTTTTATTTTCTAATTTTCATATCCCGAATTTTGAACTGTCTAACAATTAAAAGGTCCACTGCAATCTGCTCAAAAGAGGTAAGAACACTTCTTAATAATATTATTTTTGTGGTTCCACAAAAAGACCCAAGAGGAACAGGTCTGCTCCTCCTGCTTCAGGCTGCTACTAACTCTGGTTCAGCTCCTCTGCTTTGTCTTCCTTTCCCATGACCTGAGTAGATTGCTCTTCACTGGGTAGCTACAACGCGGTATCTGTAATCTGTTAATGTGCCTGCTCATCTGTAGCCCTTCAGTTTAATGCAACTGAAGCCCAATGCCCAATGCTCAATTTATCAGGACTTCTTTGGAGTTATGGGCCGGAATTTTCCAGCCCCTCATGCCAGTGGGATCTTCTGGGCCCACCAATGTGAATGGAGATTTCAATGGCTCGCCGGCCCTGCCGCGGGGGAACCCGCCATGGGGAGCTGGAAGATTTCGGCCATGGTGTCTACAATGGATTGAGATCATAAATTGTTCAAAATCTAGCCTGTTATTTTCCTGCTTCGCCCGCCATTTCCAGGATTTTATGCAAGAAGTGATATGAAACACTTTTGCCCAACTTTGGCCAGGGAATTCAAATGGCATACAAATGCTGGAAATAGATCATATATAACATGGTGAAATGAACATCAGGCAGCATTAAAACCCATATTGCAAAGAAACCCCAAACCCAACTGAAAATGGCATTTCACCCAAATAAATACTGTGACTACAAGAGCAGGTCAGAGGCTAGGAATCCTAAGTCAACTAACTCACTTCCTGACTCCCCAAAGCCTATCCACCATTTACAAGGCACAAGTCAGGAGTGTGATGGAATACTCTCCACTTGCCTGGATGAGTGCAGCTCTAACAATACTCAAGAAGCTTCACACCGCCCAGGACAAAGCAGCCCGCTTGATTGGCACCCCATCCACAAACATTCACTCCTTCCACTGCCGACGAACAGTGGCAGCAGTCTTTTTCTAAATGGCAAGCTGTAACTAGTGGGGTACCACAGGATTCAGTCCTTGGGCCCCAACTATTTACAATCTATATTAATGACTTGGATTCAGGGATAGAAGGTGCTATAGCTAAATTTGCAGATGACACCAAAATAGGTGGGAAAGTAAGTTGCAAAGAAGAAATGAGAAATTTACAAATGGATTTGGACAGGTTAGGTGAATGGGCTAAAATTTGGCAGATGGAGTTTAACATGGATAAGTGTGAGGTTATCCATTTTGGTCGGAAGAATAAAAAGGCGACTTATTATTTAAATGGAGAGAAACTTCAGAATCCTTCAGTGCAGAGGTGTCCTCGTGCATGAATCGCTGAAAGCTAGTATGCAGGTACAGCAGGTAATAAGGAAGGCAAATGGAATTTTGGCATTTATTGCTAAAAGAATGGAGTATAAAAATAAGGAAGTGTTGCTGCAACTGTACAAGGCATTGGTGAGACCGTACCTGGAGTACTGAGCACAGTTTTGGTCCCCTTACTTGAGGAAGGCTGTAGTTGCATTGGAGGCGGTTCAGAGGAGGTTCACTAGATTGATACCAGAGATGCAGGGCTTGTCTTATGAGGAGAGATTGAGCAGTTTAGGCCTATTCTCGCTAGAGTTTAGAAGGATGAGAGGAGATCTAATTGAGGTATATAAGATGCTAAAGGGGATAGATAAAGTAGACGTGGAGCAGATGTTTCCCCTTGTGGGGCATTCTAGAATGAGAGGCCATAGTTTTAGGCTAAGGGGTGGTAGATTTAAATCAGAGATGAGGAGGAATTACTTTTCTCAAAAGGTCGTGAATCTGTGGAATTCACTACCTCAGAGTGCAGTGGATGCCGGGACACTGAATAAATTTAAGGGGATAGACAGATTTTTAATTAGTAACGGGTTGAAAGGTTACAGGGAGAGGACGGGAAATTGGAGTTGAGGCCGAAATAAGATTAGCCATGATCGTATTGAATGGTGGGGCAGGCTCGAGGGGCTGAATTGCCCACTCTTGCTCCTAGTTCTTATGTTCTTATTATGTTCTTAATTAGGGATGGGTAATAAATGCTGGCCTAGCCAGCGAAGGGCACATCCCCTAAATGAATTAAAAAAGGAAACACAGCGTAAAGGGGACAGTGGAAATGTCGTTTCATCGCCAGTGCTAAAGGGGAGTAAATTCAGGACCAAAGACTCAGAGACAAAGATTAATTTCTGTCACCCTGGCTGAATATATTTGGTGCTTGTCCATCACACCAGTGGAACACAAGTGCAGCAATGTCCATTCAAGCAGCAAAGTCATCATTACCCATTGACAGGAATTCCGAATGTTCACACCAAGTGACTGAGATGGATCTACAATATATTCTGGCTTCAGTTTCCAGGGTAGAGGTTATGGGATGAGTGCTACAGAATTTTGCTTTATGAAGAGGAGGAGGGAACCATCAAAGATTTCAAATTTAACAGGCACAAAAAGCATGCCAAGGACAAGCCATTGCCAACTGCAAGCAACCTTCATACATAAATGATTAAGGAGACTTTCACTTTATATTACATCAGTCTATTCAATGAACAGTCCTATCTACTTTTTCCTTTTTCCATTAACAATATGTCACCACCTGCAGTCTCTCCTGTGTGCAACTGATTTATGCAGATGCTAGTCCTGCTACCTCATCCTAATCACTCCTAAAGTTAAAAGTACACATTCCAACCATACAATATTTATTTGTGTTTCCCTCTCTCTCTCTGAATACTGTATGTACTGTTTGGTTCCACCATGGTGCCAATATGTGATGCACTAAGCCTCTTAATTGCTCCCACATATGATATACGTAGAACCCCAGTGTGAACAAGTAGAGAACCAAAAGAGAATGGCAGGTACTGGAAACCATGACAAACTATGGAAGGCTTTCAAGAGAAAGAATGCATGTAAGGCTTTGAGGGAAAGAACACTTGGAGGTAGCAGCTGGTCGTGTCCAGGTGCCTACGGATGCTAAAGAACCGTATTCCTCATTTGGCGAAGCCCTCAAACACACTTGGGCATTGTTTGGAACTGACACACATGGTAGTGGAGTGCATGCTTGAAAGTTGGGGTGAATCTTATTTTGCTTGATCTTGTCAGGTCATCAGATTTCTTGTGTCATTGACTGACCATCCAGGAGATCATGGAAGTGGTACTTACAGTGAATGCCACCTTCCTTCTTTGTGCTCAAGCAATGGTTTTCTCTATGTCCCAAACAGGATGCCCACTTGCGCCCACCTCCCCGCACCAACTCCCCATCCCAACCCTCATTTTGTGCAGAGGGACCTCAGTAAAATCAACCACTTTCCACCTTCAAGGTGGTCTTTCGCAAGTCCTGGGCACTTATTGAGATTCCAGGATCAAATATATCTTTAAGCAGGGTTATGTCTGACCTGCCACACTTACTGTGGAATTACCGTTGGAAAATAACACTCCATTAGACCCAATAAGCCTTCTCCTTTTAGATGGATCTCAATATTACCAATCACCAGATTACTCAATCCTTTACCTCTCCAGATAAACGTGTAATTGGCTTTGAATCATTTTTTTGATAACTTATTCCACAATTGCATTAACATCTGTGCAATAAAATTCCTTCTGCCTTCCTCTCTAATCCTATGCTGTTTAATATTTGAGTTATATTTCACCATAATGAAGACTTAGATTTCTATTGATGAATCATTTGACTTCAAAGCCTTACTTTTCCAAAATAAGTCAAATTTTCTTCACCTTCCTCATAAATTAAATTTCCAAAAACATTATCATCGTTATTAGTTGCAATAGCGATGGGAATAACTTGATATAAATTAAATTGCCGCTTTATCTGCTCACCCTTGTTGACAGGAACTGAGCACTATTCTTAAGATACGCTGGGGATTTGTTTGGGAACGTTCCTTTGAATAAATATTCCTATTAACCATTTCCCCATTCTCTATTGTTTGCTGTATTTATTATACTGCTGACTGGATATTTTAGTTATTGATTTTGTTTGCTTTCCTGTAGAAGTGTTTTATTATAGCACACCCAGTTTTTGATTACTTTAACAGCAATGGGAAGTCCTGACTGTCATTTATTGCTGTGTTGTCTAGGCCAATTTATCTCCAGACAACTGTGATCAATATGATCGAGCAAAAGACCCACCTAAAACAAAACTTTTAAATAAAATAATAGATTTTAAAAACAATGTAAAAGCACGCACAT